>NC_141374.1:8577387-9838781 GCF_963921425.1 Dryas octopetala | reverse complement strand
AAAGGTTCACTAACTATAAAATTATAACAATATATATAAGGCATACTAAATACATAAATAAAGATATTTAAGTATCTAATGTAAAGTCTCCGTATAAAAATCATGTAAAACACTTGATATAAGTTTAAAAAAAAAAAAAAAAAAAATTATCGAATACATACCAAATCCTTCGTCTCTGCATGTTGATTCAAATGAACTTTGCAATTTCTTACGTAATCAACTCTCCAAGGCCACTATTAGTGTAAATCTTCTTAACACCACCTGTTTTGTTGTGAAAAACCGCTCAATAAAACTCTTTCCCTTCCCCAGAGATCGAGCTTGTAATGTTGACCTCCCTTCCTTTCTTTTTGGTCCATTGATCATACTTGTGTCTCCAATAAGCACTGTCCACTTCAATATGGTACCGGAAGGCAACCATAGCCATTATAGGAAAAAAGAATTTCTCTGAAGATGACTTTAAAAATGGTGGAAGTACAACTGCTTTAGCCTATACAAAAAAGAAATAATTAAGCATAAGCTTGCATACTAGAGACCACTAGTACCATTAGGCTGAACCTAAGCATACAATTAACCATAATTAATACTAGAGACCATGTATCTAATCCTAGACACCACACATACTTTGAATCTAGACAACAAAGAATAAAACAAAAAGAAAACAAAAAACGGAATAGTTGTCTTACCCAAAGAGTATCTTGCATTTTTCTTTGCACTTGAAATCTCAAAAATCACATCCCGAAAGTTGTTATATTCATCCGACCAGTGAGTTACTTCTTCTTCTTCTTGAAATATATGTGATGCTAGTAGCCATTCCAATTCCATAATGTATAACCTTGGAGATTTACACTAATAGTGGCCTTGGAGAGTTGGATTACGTAAGAAATTGCAAAGTTCATTTGAATCAACATGCAGAGACGAAGGATTTGGTATGTATTCGATAATTTTTTTTTTTTTTTTTAACTTATATCAAGTGTTTTACATGATTTTTATACGGAGACTTTACATTAGATACTTAAATATCTTTAATTATGTATTTAGTATGCCTTATATATATTGTTATAATTTTATAGTTAGTGAACCTTTACTTATGTGGGATGCGGCATTATTAGAAACCCAAACTGAGTAGAGTGAGGGTGAGTACGAATTTGAGAGTGAATTGCAAGAGGAACTCTTTTCTTCAAAGGTTTAATCTAGTATCTTCCTTTATGTTTTAATTGGTTTGCTGTTTAGAGTTTTTAGTTAAATTTTTTATTTAAACTTCAAGATTTCAGTTTGGATTAGAATATGATTTTGTTACTTTGGAATCAAAACTAAGAAGAGAAAACAGTTGCAAAGATGGATTTAAAGAACTGGTTTTGGGGGTTGGGCGTACAGAGTAAATTTAGAAGCTTATTACAAGAAAACCCTGAGCTCTCTTAGGTTTGTCGGTCAAGCTTCGAGTCAGAGGCAAACTGAAGAATGACCTTCCATGGCCTTGGGGGAACTCTAAAAGAGGGGTCAAAAACTCTGCTGCATCTCCATCTGAAAAGGAACCAACAGGTCACTGAGAAAATAAGACCTGTTAAGCCCATAATTGCTTGGTGAGCGATCTTTAATTTTGGCTTTTAGCCACTCAAAGTGATTGTCAAACGTGGACCAGTTGAAGATGAGATGGTTGGGAAAAGGAGGACCAAATGGATCTGACATCCAAGCAGTCCATCAGATGTGCCATTGTGATTCAGCAACATGATTGCAAATTGTGCATGAAGGATCTGAAGTCATTTGGCGCTTGACCATTTGCTCGTTGGTAAGAATCTTTCCTTTAAAGAGGGTCCAGAGAAAATATATGATCTTGGGAGGACCTTGAGCCTTCCACAAGGACCAATCACTTAGTAGGTAGACACTTTTACACTAGTCCCCACAAGTTGAACCCTTCCATATTAGAGTCTTTCCCACCAGGAGGCATGCTGATGGAAACACATTAAATTTTCTGGATTCAAAAATAGGTTCAGCTTGTTCACATCCCAGGAAAGATTAAGAATAAAATCAGAGACTCTTGCCTCCAGTTGTTGATTGGTGAGATGGACTGTGGCTTTATTTCTTAGAGGTTCATTTCCCATCCAGCAATCATTCCATTCTAGATCCTCCAATTAAGCCCTTGCTTTAGGGTATTAGAGCCAGCCAATATGCTTTTCCAAGTTGGAGAAGCAGCAGGGGATGGTTTGTAATCAAGAAACTTAGTCTGGCCTTGTTTCAGATATTTTCCCCTTTATATTTGAGCCCATAAGCCCTCATCATCTTCCAACATCCTCCACCCAGACTTAGCCAAAAGGGCCTTGTTCATCCATTTGGTTCTCTTAATACCCAAGCCTCCCTTATATTTGGGGCAACTAACTTGAGACCAATTGCTAAATGGGTATGGGTAGGCTCATCAACATTTCCCCAAAGAAGATTTCTATTAATTTTGTCCAAGGAGTCCCAAATACTAACCAGTAAGTCCACGGTCTGCATGGTATAAATGGGGAGAGCAGAAATAACTGGTTGGATTAAGGTAGCTCTGCAGGCCATGGAGAGAAGATTGCTCCTCCAAGAGGTAAGCTTTTGCTGAACTGTATCAACCACATATTGATAAGTTGCTTTGTTGATTCGTTTGTGAATTAAAGGCACCGCCCAAGATATTTTCCAAGAGAGTTGGCAAGACTTGACCTGAAAATTCTACTAGGAGCCGTAGCCATTTTCTTGGAGGTGTTCGGAGAAATGTAAAGCTTGGACATGTCAACGTTGAAAATCTGGCCTGAGCTATTACAGAACCTATCAATACATTGTTTCACCACTATAGCCTGACAAGGAGAAACTTCAGCAAAGATGAGAAGATCGTCTGTAAGGAACAAGTGAGATATGCAAGGACCATCTTTAGAGATTTGAATTGGCTTCCAATTGTTAGCATCAACCTTGGCGCCAATAAGATGGCTTAAGTTTTCCTTGCACGACACAAAGATACAAGGGGAGAGAGCCAGAGAGGGTCCCCTTGTCTAAGGCCACAGCTTGAAGCAAAGGCTTTAGTTAGCTCCCCATTCATAGCCACTCTAAACTTGACTGAAGAAATACAATTCATAATGAGCTTTAGAAGGTTGTCGTTAATTCCAATTTTAGATAATCCCATCTCAATGTTGTCATTGATTTGCCTTTTGAAGTAAAACCATGTTCGATTAAATCAATAAAAGAATTAAACTATAAAATGTGCAAAACATTTCGGAAACCAAAAGTCTATTTAAACTTATAATTCTCAACTAAAATTACAAATCCAAACTAAATCACAAATTCATAAAACATTTAAAGAAACAAGAATCCACTCACAAAGATAGCCATAGCTTCGATCCTCTGCCGGATCGTCACGAGTCACGGTCGTCTTGCCTATAAAATAAACAATAAAACACAATTAGTCTCGACTCGACAACATTAAAGGTGTGTGTGTGTCCGAGACCTAAAGACACATTCGTCTCTCATCCGACGCAAGGATTTACGACGCACAATTTAAACCCACAGACATCTCCTCAATTACCCTAACCTTCCCGGCTCAAACCAACATCACCCAATTATTCAAGATTAGTCCTAAACTTAAAAGAAAACCTTCTGGGCTTAATTTGATCGGTACATTCATCTTAGAGTAAGATCGGCATCAATGACATCTCCAATCTTAGTCCCAAAACCATTTTAGCTTCCCCAAACACATTTAACATAATCAAGATCAACGACTTACTCAACATGTGCCAAAAATAAATCCTAAAATCACAAAAATACAGTGGGGGTTTGAAATTGTAGTGATTGCCGCCCAAGAGGTTCCACTCAAGACAAAAAATTAGCCAAAATTATTAAAATTCCTCAAATCCACTCAATCAATCAATCTTAAACCACAATTTAGGTTCTTAGGAATGAGATTTGTTAGAGAAGACAGCAAGAACAGTACCTAATCAGAACAATAAATTAACCCAAAATGGCCTCAAAATCCCATAATTTGAAGTTTCAAATTTCAAGATTTTTTGAGCTAGCAAACCAGAGGAAATGAAAACCCAGAGAATGCGGAAGAAAACCCACCCACGATGGAGGTGATTGGCGCCAGAATCTGGTTGGAGGATGGAAGAGAAACCAGCGGTCAAGAGTGTCCTTTTTCGAGCTGAAATCGCGCGCAGAGGTGGCTGGGTTTGCTAGAGGAGTGGTCGGCGTCGAGGGAGGCTCGCCGGAGGTCTCAGGAGGCTGGAACGGCCGGCGACGGCTGCTGGTGTCAGCTGAGTTTTTCTAAGTTGTTTTTCTGTGCGTGCGGAGGCTAGCTGTTAGGGGCGTCGGCAGGTGGTTTGTGCGAGCGAGAGAGGGTCGCGCGGTGGCTTTGGGTTGATGGGTGGTGGCCAACGGCGAGACTTGCAGTGATGGCCGGTGTGTGCGCAAGGATGGGTGAGGGAGAAGGAAGAGAGAGGAGGCTAATTTAATGTGAGGTGTTTGGGTTTTTAAATTACTCAAATGCCCTTTTTTAGAAAAATCTCTACACTTTCTATCAAAAATTTCAATTAGAACACCATTTTTGCCTACGCGTGGTGTGTGGGTCTCAGGTGGGAGGGAGGAGGGTTGCTTGGGTTTTGGGGAGTGGCTGTTGGTTGGGGCATGAGAAGGGGTTGCTGGGTTGCTGGGTGGGGAAGAAGGAAGGGTTGTGGGTTTGGGTGTACTGGAAATGGATTTTGGGTTGATTTGTGTTGATTTATTTTGATGATTTTTGTTGATTTTTTTTATGGTTTTGGGTTGATTTGTTGGGGAAGAAGAAGAAGAAGAAGAAGAAGAAGAAGAAGATGGGGGGGGGGGGGGGCGGCGGCGGCTACTGAGAGAGGAGAGAAATGAAATAAATAAAATAAATGTATTTTTGTTTTTTATAATTTAATTATTAGGGTTTTTTATAATTATTTATTTTATTTTTAAAAATTTTATTATTTTTTATTATTTTTTTTGTCTATGTGGCATTTTTTAAAGCCACGTCACTGTGCCACGTAAGCACTTAACGGTCTGACAGATGGAAAAGCTAACGGAGGTATGTAATTGCAACAAAATGAAAGTTGAGGTACTGAAATGCAACTTTTTAAACTTGAGGTACTAACTTGAAATCCGAGATAAAGTTGAGGTATTAAATTGTAATTTACCCTATAATTAATGATGTTATGAAAGATGGTTTTTGTTTTGGTTTAGGTTTTGGAGCAGATTTATCAGGAAATAGATTTGCATATAGTCTTTTAGGGACCTCAGAGGGTGGTTTCTGAGCACAAGCATCATCTTCCTTCACTGGCTTAACTTCCTTCACTGGCTTGGCTTCCGTCACTGGCTCAGCTTCCTTACCCTTGGAAGTCTGAGCACAAGGATCTTCTTCTTCCTTCATCCCCTTGTCTGTATTCTTCTTCTTCTTCCTCCTCTTCTTCTTCTTCTTCTTCTCCTCCTCCTCCTCCTGCTTGCTGTCATCGTTCTTCCCCGTGCTATCACTATTTTCCTTCACTGGCTTAGCTTCATTATCCTTGGAAGTCTGAGCACAAGTATCTTGTTCTTCCTTCAAGGCTGGAATCTTGCTGTGATCTTTGTTATCCTTCACCCCTGTGTCTTTCTTCTTGTTGTTTCTGCCTTTGTTCTTCCCCATGCTATCACTATTTTCCTTCACTGGCTCAGCTTTGTTATCCTTGGAATAAAGAATAAAAAATAGTTGACTACTTGAATTATAAGTGTAAGACAACGGAAATGAAAATTACACATAATCAAGCAGAACAAATTATGTTTTCCTTTTCACATTTCAAGGAATTTTGACTGGATAAGGGGTGATCAGGAAATTAGAATACAATAGGACTATCATTCTTGAATTTGCGAATCAAAAAATACAACTCTTATATGCTAATAGACTGGATTTTATCTTAAATATATCTTGGTTTGGTCACGCAACTGAGTGATTTCATAAGTCCAAAGTTACACAGATCATATAACTTTTTAAATCAGTGAAATCTCTCTTCACTCCATGCATGCTAAAGGAAACGGCAGCAGCAGACCAGAAATTAAGCACTCTCAGCCCCATCTCTTGAACAAACTTCAAATGCCATGTGTACCATGTACATTAGTGATGAACATAAAAGAGGATAATTTTTACTTATAAGAGTTCAGATGTACAACTCTACCATTGTGATTCAACAAAGCACTAAACCTTCACAAAATATGCAAGACAAATTTCAAAAATCAAAATTTAGCATAAAAGAAAGAAACATAAACTATTCAAAAGACTAAAATAAGAATTCAATTACTAGATTTCAATTGTCATAGCTTCATTAGTCTGAAAGATGTATTATGATACATAACATGAGTAAATTCATATGATTAGGAAATATCCCATCTCCCCAAACTCTATGACCCAACCATCCAGCAGCCAAGGATTAGTGGATTACATTGCTTATAAAAGTTTGAAAAACTCTTTAATTGGAAGATCTGATGTAGGTATAGGAGATATTCAACCTCAATTTCAAGTAACATAGACTCATTCAGAGATGTAAATGCATAAACTTAATAATTAAAGAAACTTGTCATAAGAGTTATACACCTAATCTTCACCACATGTAAATTTTTGCTTTAATAAGGCATAAAGTTTGCAAATATTGATATATACAAAAATCTGGGGGAAAGAACATACAAGAATAGTTGACTACTTGAATGATAAGTGCAAGACAACGGAAATTTGAAATACACATAATTCAAGCAGCACAAATTATGTTTTTTCCTTTTCACATTTCAAAGTCTAAACAATCAACTAAAAGAGTAACTGCATGTAGAAAAGTACCATTTGACAAGCAGTAACATGTAAGAATGGAGAAACAACAACAATTAAGAAGATAAAATAGCAGTTGAGATCAAATCTTGGACCACTTATTTATCACTTTCTCATGTAAGTTTGCACCAATGAAGCAAACCACAGCTGAAATAAGGTGGACCCCAAATCTTATGTGTATCGAATTCAATTTACATTATTATGCCTAGTCTTGATCCAGCCTTTGCATTGCCTCAACATGGAAAATAATGACATTTATTCCCCTTTTTACTACGAGAATTATGACTGGTAGCACATAACATATCAGGTGCTCGAGTACTCATTGCTTAGGTGAGAAAGCCCTAAGTCAACACTATTTCCAGTGTAAAGACTATGCTAACTCATAACCCAAAATTTTTTTCTAAACAATTCCAATGAACATTATGATATCCCAATAGATATCAAGAAATAAGCCAAACTAAGTGCAAACAAAAAGGCTAATAAACGGACATATCAACCCACAATCTCCCCAGCATCTAATTCAAGTTAAAAACGCCACAATATTACATACATTATATAAAAACAAGGATCCCAGAATCAATTGTGAGAAACCCCTGTTGTTTATTATGTCCCTAAGTGCTTTGATCTTGATTATTGATGGACTTATACTTAGATGCTATGCAAATAATAAGAGAAAACAAAGACTGTAAAACACACACAAGATTTGTTATCGAGGTTCGGCTAACTTTGCATACATCCCCGTGTGATCTTTAGAGAATCACAGCTGCACTATGAAGATTAGAAAGAGATTACAAGAACCTATTGAAAACCCTAACTAATCCCCAAAACCCGAGCTTCCCTTCTCTCTATCACTCTTGACCTTTTTTGTTTCTGTCCCTTATATATTCTCTGAAGAAATTCCAGCAAGCCTATTTATATAGAAAAATTATAGAGTATAACTGATATACCGCCATGTGATATAACCAATCCAACGTGTAAGGGTATTATTGGACGATGTGTTTATATTAGTAGGGTATAATATTAATAACATCCACTCATATTATGACAAATAGACTGGTTATACCACGTGTCAATATAGCGGTTATACAGAATAATTTCTCTTATATATATAAGCTGCTGATTACATTCCTTAACTTATTATGATAGCCTAAACGTTCTAGAATAGGGAAAGGAACTTTCTTTCCTAAATCTAACCTTAAATCAACTAGGAATACTAAAGACAACTATTTCCTAAAGCTACTAAGAAATACTTGTGCACACTTTTCTCTAGTTTCCTAAACTGATTAGGAATCCTAAAACCAACTAGGACTTCAACGAGCCAAACACAACATACCCAAAACAACGTTCCCATAATCAATTGTGAGAAACCCTAATTGAATGAGAGATTGACCTGTGAAAAAAAGCACGAACAAGAAGGCTGACCTGGCTCTGGCCTGAAGAGATTAATAGAACAAGACTCTGCGCTATAGACTCTTTGGGCCGGACTTTCTTCTGCTCGATCTTGGCATTGGTGAAAGACAGACTAAACACTAAACAGAGAGTAAGAGAGTGGGAGGAATTGTAAATACACGTCAATTTCGGGGTGGGACTGCAAATACCGTAAACTTTTGAGCGGGGAGCACAGACTTTGACTGACGTGGCGGGCCGGCCCAATTTCACTGAACCGAGTCCGTACTTTTAGATTGGGGCTGGACTATATTACAAGCACGATTCATGGGCGGGCCTAGACGTGCCAAATTAAATGCTCATGCTGATCCCCGCTAATTATATAATAGGTGTGAAGAATATTAATATTTATGTGGTTGTCTATATTTATCTAATGTATTTGTTATTTATTTAATGTATTAGATAAATAGTAGGAGTCTTATTTCATGTAAAATTAGGAGATTTGGATTTTCATCTCAAGTCATCCCTGAAGCCTATAAATAAAGAATTAATTACTATATGGTGCATGTTATGCATCCTATTTAATCTTTAGCGCACCAATTAATTTTATTTAACAATAAAATAACTATCAATTGCATTGCAAGAGCGGGTGTCAGTTGGCTTATTTTGAAATATGGTCAATTGCCACTTTATTTTTTATTTTTCTCTTTCCTCTTCTCTCTCTCTCCCCTTATCTCTCTCTTCATCATCTTCTTGTTCTTCTTCTTCGCAGATTTGGAACTTTTTTTATTTTTTTGTCAAAAGATCTAGAAAAATATTAAAATTATGAACTGAAATTGCGACTTTTTAAGTTTGTTAACTGTGTCAGACAACTAAAACTGCGACTTAATAAGAGTGTTATCCATAACTAAAACTGCGAGTGAAAATTGAAAAACTGAAACTGCAGGTGAAAATTGAAATTTTTTACGATTAAATTTGTTTGCATAGTGCTGAAGCTGTTTTGAGTTATGGGTAGGTTTATGATACCTGAAAATTAAATTTGTAGTTTTGGGTAAGTTAATGTTACCTGAAAATTAAATTTATAGTTGTTGATAAGTTAATATTACCTTAAAATTAAATTTGTGAAATTTAGTACTTTTGGTGAATTTTTGAGCTACAAGTACCTTAAAGTTAATGGACTCTCTTCACGTTGTTTGCTGATAAATTCATAGAAATGTGAAACTAACAATGGATTTGAACCTTGAGTCCTTGAGAACCAGTGACCTGCGAAAGTGGTCACTGATTTGGAAAGCACTTGAACAGGGCATAAAGTAAAATGCAGTTCGATGTCTTGCACATAACTTTCTGATTTTTAACATATATGCCGGCTAATCTATCAAGTCTGTGCTTGAAACTTGGAAGAGGAGTGTGCCTTAGTTTCCTCCCTCTATAATTAGCTGCATGAACTGCTTGCACAAAAATCCAACCGCCAGGATTCGGTTGACATTTAAGCCTGAGATATGTATGTCCTTTTTTTTTTTTTGGTGGTTTTTTGGCTTTTTACGAAGTGCGGATCAGTACATGCGTGTCACTGCTTGGCTAGGTAAGCTCGGGTAGAAAATTTGGGTGGAATGCACATGAATCTAATTTCATAACCAACTACAGAATCAACGAGCTGCAAAAGCTAGAAACAGTGACTGAGAAAAGCAGTCGGGGAACAAGTAACGAGAATGACTAAAAAGCCCATGGAAATTGATGGAAAATTATGTCCCCATTCGGAGAAATGAGTCTTGCAGAAAAAAAAAAAAAAAAAAAAAAGGTCCAAAGAATTACATAGGTAATAAGCTGATCTTGATATAATCTTTGCATATAAAATTATGCAAATTTCACAACCGTTGGTATATTTTATTTCTAATTGCCTCTGTTAGGTGGCACGTTTGGGTTGAGTTACAGTGATTAGTGACCTAGTTGGGTTTGTTCTCAAACGACGAGTCATAGACTTGCATAATGATAATATATCATCACTTATCTTTGTGTGCCTTTAGATGAAGGTAGGTTATGTTTTTGGTATAACTTAATATATAGTTATTAACTTAGTGGCCTCTCCCTATCATGGTCTGCAACTTGCTTAATATATAGTTATTATTGGAGTTAATTACACTTACACCCCCTGAGATTTATCGTCTTTTCACATATACCCCCTGGGGTTTCAATAATTACACATACACCCCCTGAGGTTTCAAAACTGTTGCATATAACCCCCTATAGTGAGACGAAAAATTATGAAAAATTATGCAAAAAGACATGCTAAGGGATTAAATAACCTGATAAGATTACTCAAAGTGTAAGGTCCAACCTCAATACAAATATTTTCTTTTTTATTTCTTTATTTTTTTCTCTTGTAAGGGGTTATATGCAATAGTTTTCAAACCTCAGGGGGTGTATGTGTAATTATTGAAACCTCAGGGGGTGTATGTGAAAAGACGATAAACCTCAGGGGGTGTAAGTATAATTAACTCGTTATTATTACTCTTGAATTAATTATTAATAATTTTATATTTAGTTAGTACCATGAATTGATGGAAGTTATCACTAACTTTAGTTATTATTCATGTAAGTAACAAAAGCATATTTTAGGAGGAAAATCCCACTAGTTAGACCATTTGACATAGACCAGTGCTTGTTGGGCAAATCTCACTCTGATTATGTTTCTGGCCCAAACCCTATTCAAATCAATGTAATAAAGTACATTAGGTGGGATCAGACCCAAAAAAAATGTACAGTAGGTGGGTGCTTTGGTGTTTAAAAGGGTTAGGCTTACATTTACTCTATACAGTAAATGAGAAGATGTGGATTTAAAGTGGAAGAAAACTGGTGAGCTTATATTCCTTGCAACCAAACAGAGTGGAAAAAAGTAAAGAACAGCAAAGAGACTAAAGAGATAAACAAAACAAAAAACAAAAAAAAAAAGACGGAAAGCAGAAGTAGAAGAAGCTAAAAGAAAAGTAGGCATGTGACCACTTTTCTGAGTTCTCTCTATATAATTAACTCTCATATCATTCATGTCCTACAAATCCTGTCCATCTCTATCCTTTCCTTGCAGACATGGCAAGACTTGGCCTTTCTGTAGTACTTCTCTTCCATGTTCTTTACATGTTTGACATAGCCGAGTCCACCACTGCCAGACACTCCAGCCCCACAGATTTCATCAAAGCATCATGCAGGGCCACTCGCTATCCTGCACTGTGTGTTCAATGCCTTGCAGGTTATGCAAGTGCCATTCGACAAAGTGAACGACAACTAGCTCAAACTGCCTTGACAGTGAGCCTAGCCAGGGTGCGCTCAGCTACATCTTTTGTAGCCAAGATGACCAAAGTTAAGGGGATTAGGCCTAGGGAGTACAGGGCTGTGAAAGACTGCATAGAGAACATGGGTGATGGCGTGGACCGGCTTGGCCAATCGGTTAGGGAATTAGGCCATGTGGGTCGAGCAGTTGGTCAGGAGTTCATGTGGCACATGAGCAATGTGCAGACTTGGGTGAGTGCTGCACTCACTGATGAGAACACTTGTCTTGATGGGTTCTCTGGTCGTGTTATGGATGGAACTATAAAGACTGCTATAAGAAGAAGGGTCATGAATGTGGCTCAGGTCACCAGCAATGCACTAGCCCTGGTTAATCGCTTTGCTGCAAGACACCGGGCGGCCACAGCAGCCAAAGAGCCTTAGATCTGATGATACAAAGAGAGCTGGTGGTTGTATGTAAATGTGGCATGGTATTAGTAAGGTTAATTAGTGCCTGCTGGCCTAGATTTTGTGTTAGTCTTATGCTTGCTAGTTGATGTGTAAAATGACAATCTCTTAAGTAAGTATTGTGCCAAGCTTTTGTTTTGTCTTGTGTAATATACAGCCTCTGTTTGTTGCTGTCAAATTATAATCAGTCATCAATGGGAACTGTCTCACTCAAAATGGAAGAGCATCCCCCCCATCTGGATTGCCCTTTTGGTTTACATAAAGAGAATGATAGAAACTAAAAGGAACAAAAAGTTGAACATTGTAGCCTAATTGAGTTACTATATAATGAATTGCAAAGAGCATCTCAACCATGGTGTTGGGTGCTTTTGTTTAATCCACCTGATTGACCTTTCCAATTTGCTTTTTCTTGTAAGTTTGGCAGTATGAATGAAAAACGTTTTCAACATATTTTGTGTTCGATATGAACTGACAGTGACCACTGAGATTTATAATAATTGAATCTTGATGCATCACCTTATCAATTTCCTGCATCAGGAAAAAGAAAATTACATTGCAATAGAAAACAATCAACGTTGTTCAAGAACTTAGAAGAAAGGAAAATTAAATAACTAAATAACTAAATGCCCATAAAGAATAGGAGGGTGGCTATGTCACAGAAGATGCCCTTAAAGAACTTTGTAAAAGCTGGTGTACGTTTTGTTGAGGGTTTTCTTTGAAGTTAGGGTACCCTTTTGTTGCAATGATGTATACTAGTTGCTGCTTGTCTATCTAACGATATTAAAATCTTCACTTGCAGAGAAAAAGAAAAATCCATATTTTTCTGATGTGTTGAAGAGTAGTTAGACTTGTAACTTCTGATAATATTCTTGTCAGTTTATTGGGTGATCAATATCTAATACACAGAATTAGCATACAATTTTCTAGAATTTCTTTATAAAAGCATTTCATGATAGAAATATTCTAGTGCCTTATCACTGCACGACAATCTTCATCAATGTCTTTGTGATAATTAGAGTCTGCCAGGCAGATGATGAGGCACTAGAATTATGTTTATCATTTCATTCATTTACACGATCATAACCCAAATTTATGTTCATTTAGATGAACATTTCACTCATTTAGCTTACTATAAAATCTGATACACAAATTTAGCTTTCTATAAAGTATGTGTTTATAATATTTTTTAGAATCTTCTTGTCAGTTTATTGCCCAATTCTATATAATCTGTTCTTACAATATACATGTGAATCTTATGTAATTAGTTTTACATGATGAGTTTATAAACATATTGTGAGATAAATTTCATGTTCATATTGTGAAAGAGATGTTGTATATAACTAGTACATGCACAAATTCATGGTGCCAATCAGACCATGGGAAAGTTTTTCCGCAATTTGCGGGCTAGATGAACTAAAAATTGGATATGGTTAAAGAAAAGTTTTATTTTCAATGTGATTATTAGTTTATTATTGTCATTTTTTTATTCACGACTTTTGGACTTCCTTTACAGGCAAACGACCAAATCAAGTGTTAGTTGATTTTACACGTCATCAATGCAATGCAATCAAAAAAAAGATGCAGAAATATAAATTATAAAATCTGGGTGCCTTATCTTTTAGAGCCTTTGATGAGATATGGCATCTTATATAAACAAAGAAAATATTCTAAAGCTTATCTTTGAAACACATTCTGGAAGCAGCAAAGATGTTTCTCACTAGATGTGTGCTTGAAATATATGGTATCAAAGTACCAAATTAGGTGTTAATTAAAATTAATTAACTTCAGTAATCAAGCTAGTTAAGAAGAGGGCAAAACAGAAAGTTCCATATACATGGTGGGCAGGCACTTACTAATTACATATATGCATGAATGCTGAATCATTAAGGGGGATGGTGACATTCTCAATCCCCATAAAAGTAATTTGTGGACCATGTGCTGTAAACTTGGGAGTAGACAGACACTATGCCATGGAGGTCACATATGCAATTAATATATGTGTGTTTGTGTGTCCAAAAGGAAAAGAGGTAGCTTCTTATCAGATGTCCTTAATTGGAATAAACAATTTAAAGGTAAAAGGAAGCATGAGAGATCAGTAATGACACCCTTATCTGCCTCACCTTCACTGTTATACTACTTTGTGTTGACTGAATGACTGTTAAATCTTAGTCCTAAATTGATTGGTTGAAATGTCTAATAGTGCCATAGATATTTGCTGAGCAGGCCTCTTCATAAGAATTCTATGATCGTCTATCCTTTGTTCTTTTATATAATCGTTTAAAAGATTTTTAAAAAAGGAGTGTTGATCACTAGTCTCACATTTGAGTTTAAAAATATTTAATAAGGGGATAAATACGACTCATTGAGTTTCTTTACTTAATAGAAATAAATATTCAATACTTGGCTCTATAGTAAGAATCCTAAATCAATAAAACGGTTTTTTAATTATCAAAAGATGAATTTCTAAAAACTGGTTAACTTATTCAAGTAAAAATGTCTGAAATGAGTTCTGTGTATGCTTCTCACCTACAAGTAGAGCTCTAATACCATGTTTAGCTCCAGCAGACCTCAAAACTTAAATTTAGGGAGTTGCCCAAAATGTATATCAAGCTAATTAAAAAGCTTTCTCTGAGGTCTTAGATATATACAGAAACCTACTTGGATAATGTGCATGTCCAATTTTTTTATGGAGAAGCAAATGTAGCAGCTGAACAGTATGAACCGACATCAATGGTAGTGCATATAAAAATCTGCTGGTTCAGATAAAGTCATATGTCGTCAGGCCAAGGATCGATCAAATTCTATCTTTTCTTTAAGGTTTGGTGGTGCTAAAAGGGTAAACTGAAAAGAAAAAGCAGCATCATGGCCAAAAAAGAAAAGAAAAGAAAAAACAGCATGTGTCACATTAGGATAGACCAATGTAGCAGGCTCCTTTTCCTTTTCCTACGAGGCTCCAAATTAAGGTCAATACCACATGAAAAAGATGTTACATGGTGTCTCATTTCAGCAGTATCAGAATTCTTGCAACTATAAAATTTTCAGGTGGTGTCCAATTTATACCCAATTGGCCAATTCATTCTGATCTCTATCATCTCTTGCTTGTCACATGGAATTTTTAAGCACCGTAGACAAGTGGATAACAAGAAATGTAACTTGCATATTCAAGTGTAATCAAGAGCATGAATTATTCTCATTAATAATGACAATAAACACATGTGCCCCATTTTTTTTGTATCCAAGTTAAGGGAAACACAACACAACCCATCAATCAATTTAAGTCTTATATCCAACAGAGATGGAAGAGAAAGCATGTTGGGCAATTGGTATGGGTCGCATTCAAGCCTCAACTGCTACCGTGCACGATTCTATTATGCTAAAATTTATTTGTCTTATTTCACTTACTGTTGCTATTTAATAATGATTTTTATGTTTGGTCTCAGAATTTAATCTATTTTTCCAAACATGGAGGCTCACTTAGAGGACTAAGTTAATTAATGATTGAGTTATGGCTGAGAACAAATGGGAATATATTCTGAACTAGATGGCTGAGAAAATTTCAAAATAATCCATTAAATATCTGAAGCTTTTCGTCCCAATTAGTGGGAACCCACAAGCTTTAGCTTTCTCTATATATTTAGGGGACCCTTTTCCTCTACAAATCCAACCTCTGAGAGATGGAAGGTTATCTTATGCCTGCACTCTTGGCTCTGCTCATTCTCCAATTACTTAACCACATAAGCCACTGCACTGCAGCCACTACAACATTTTCTAACAAAACAAACACTGAGTACATAAGAACATCATGCAGTGTCACAATCTATCCAAGATTGTGCTACAACTCCCTCTCAATCTATGCAGGCAAAATCAAGACCAACCCAAAAGTTCTAGCTGATACCGCCCTCAATGTGACCCTTGCAGCCACCCAAGAAACCTATGTGACAATGAAGAGGTTGTCGAAAATCCATGGCTTGAAGCCCCGAGAGACTGCAGCAATGCTTGACTGTGTGGAGGAGGTTGGTGATGCTGTTGATGAGCTCAAAAAGTCCATAGATGAATTGGGTCATGTGGGTAGAGGCTCAAACTTTGAGCTTCAAATGAGTGATATTCAAACATGGGTTAGTGCTGCATTAACTGATGAGGACACCTGCATGGATGGATTTGATGAGCAACATATGAAGGGCAATGTGGAGACTATTGTCCGCAGGAACATAGTGAAAGTGGCGCATCTGACAAGCAATGCCTTGGCACTCATCAACAGCTATGCCTCAGCTAAAGCTGCCTTGCCTTAGATTCTGTATGGTTCTTGGGAAAGGTACAAGGGAAATTGCCTGTCCATGTAAAAACCTTAGGGAAAACAAAGTCATTTGATATAAAAACTGCTAGAATTGTGAGATGCTTACATGTGTGTCAGTGAGTGTTATCCTAAAGGAGATGGCTCCCTTGGGAAGTTGTAAAATATATATACTACACATAGATGAATATCAAGCTGTAATTATTTTGTGGGTCAATTTTTTATTTATTTATATCAAATGGAAAATTATAAACGAAAACCCTGGACCAAAGAACATCAAAGAAAAGCTTACTTTGAGGGTCAGTTGAGACCATAATTGGATGATATGACGCATGGATATATGGATTTTGCGTGCAAATAAGAAGAAACAATGACATTTGCATGTCAATAAATGGAGATAAACCCATCTAATATTGACTTGGCATTTCTACATATGATGAGAATGAACATAGATAGAATATTGAACTCTTGTGAAATGTGAACATTCCAGAACTAACCATAGTGAACATCTTTGATTGAGAATATAGACATTTTCTTTTTCTTCTGTTCTTTAATAAAACGCATAAATTGCAATAGTTATATTACCAGCAATCAGATCCTTTACAACCATTCAGCCATGGTTTATAATGGACGAATAATGGTCTATGAGTTTGAGAGAACCTTAGTCAGGGTGCTTTGTACAGATGCAACAGAATCTATAGCAGACTTTGTGAGCCAGCTGATTCCTACTTTAAGCCTATGCTCATCAGTTGGTAATCTGATCAAGTACGCTAATTTCCTTGCAGTATGGCCAATAGGACCTTCTAAAGTTAGCCCCTCAATGAAACTTGGGGAAATAGCAGCATCATTTCTCCCCAGAGTTATCATCTCGCCTAAATTCTGAAACCTAAATGGCAAAAGAGGACGGCCATTGATTGCAGCCCACAAATTCCAACCAGCAAAGTCCGCTTGCTGAAAAGCAACCTGTGCAGTAGCAGGAAGAAGCCTTCCATTTGATTCTCTTAAGGCACAAGAATCACCAACTGCAAATATGCGTGGGTGGCCATTGACACGAAGAGTTTCATCTGTTTCTACTTGTCCCCTGGAATTTAAGGGAAGCTCATGGGGCTTGTCATCAGGTTCCAATTTAGGCAGAAGAGATTTAGACCCGACAGTCCATAATATAAGATCTGCTTCCACAGTTTGACTTTGTAATCCCCTTTCAGCAGGTTGAAGTTCCAAGATATATCTCTGAAAATCATGTTCCGCACCAAGACCTTGAACTCCTATGCTCTCTGTTGGCTTTTCAGAAGCTTCCATATCAACAACTCTACGAATACAGCGGACAACGTAACCCAACAGAAGTTGAACTTTCCTGGATGAGAGAACTTTAGTTGCAGCTTCCCTGTTGCCAGGCGGGGCAGTTGGGCAGATTGTGGTTTGCACATTAATTGCTTGTACTACACCTCTATCTTGCAGTCTCTCTGATACTGTGGCAGCTAACTCAACTCCCGAGTAACCACAACCAACGACAGCCACACGAATCAGAGATTTCTTACGGAAGTTCCTCCTCTCCAATTTTCTTAACCTAAGATCAACCTTACGAGCATCCTCTAGGGTGGAGAATGGCAATGCGAACTCTGTTGCTCCTGGTACAACATCAAGCTTAGCTTCAGCTCCCAAAGCAAGAACCAGCCAGTCATATTCAACAAGGAGGCCACTTTCAAGAAGCACAGTTCCTCCACGACTTGATTGTATGGGTCCATTCATTTCCAATTTATCAGAAGGATATAAGAATTTGGCCTTGTCTTGATAAAACAGCACACTTGTATTTGCCAGCAAATCTGAGAAACGAGGAGCTATCTCCCATGCATCTACTTCTCCAGACAGAATCTCATACAGCATTGGCTTAAAAACAAAGTGTTCAGACTGGTCGACAAGGAGCACCTGAGGTTTCTTGCCATCAGGCCACACCAATGATTCTAGTCTTAACGCAGTATATAGACCTCCAAACCCACCACCTAGTATACACACCCTTGGTTTCTTCTTATCTGGCCAAGGATAAAATTGAGGTGCAGTTTCAGCTTCAGATATCTCCGCAACACCTCCATTCCTCCTGGCTGCACTGGAAGCAACAATGAACCGAAATCCTTTCTTTTTAGAACCTGCAAATAATGATTCCTTGGTCCCGTATCTTTTCGAGAAACTGGGAAATAGCCTAGCCCTGTGATTTACCCCACAATTGGACGGTAGAAGAGCTGCTGAAGCAGCTAATGCAATTGATGACATCATGATAGTTTATCTGTAATAAATCAAAAAGAGAGGAGCCAGCTGAACTTCCCATTTTCTATCTCCATAATTTTACAATAGAGATATCCGTTGATATCACTATGTCAAAACCACATAGATATTAACATGAATTACTCTGGAAAGAAAAGAAAATAATATAAGTTGCCAAACTAGAAGTGAAAAAGAGCACATGTTAATCACTGAAATCAACCCTAAACCTATGATATTCATACATCAACCAAATGCACCAAAATAACCTCACTAAATACATATTACTAATATGCTATTAGAATGAAAACTGCAATACATAAGCAGATAACTAAACCAAATCATTATCAGAAAATAGAAAATGCAGCCTATAGCAGATTAGTAAGAAAACAACAACACTGGCACATAGTCCACCATTATAAGAAAATAGAAAATGCACCATAATAGCATATTATCAATCCTCTAATAGCAATAAAGCAGCCCCAAAATAAGTGACTACAAGACCAAATGTAATATCACCAAAATTCTATTTATGGCTGCAAAAGAATAAACGGAACCAAGCAACCAAACTCAACACAGCAAACAAGAAAACTAAAAAACAAGTTTACAAGAAAAAAAGGAGATTAATAAATACCTTTTCTGGGTAATGGGGTTAAGTCATCACAGCAAAAAACGAAGCAACTGAACAAGAACCCAACAAGAATTGAAGAAGAAGAAGATAGAAGGGAAGAGAGTGGGTTGCTGAGGCTACGAAGAAAGGGGACAGGGGAAGAGGAGGGTGGGTTGATGGGTTGGGCTTAGATGGGTATGGGCTTCTGGAAGACATGAATGTGATGAAGACGTGTACTGCTCCAAGCTTCCAGTTTGCATGGGCCCATGATATAAATTGTAAGCTACGTGGCAGCTTCACAGCCGTTTTCATTCTTCAAGGCTAGAAATTTTGGGAAAAATTATAGTTTCTCTTCTCGTGCACTGTGCAGAAAATAATGCAATATTATAATTTTATTTGAGTTATTTACACTTACATTCCTGAGGTTTATCATCTTTTCACATATACTCCCCCTAAGATTTTAAAAGTAAAAACCCCCACCTTTTTTGAAATATCATAGACAGTTCTTGTAGGTTGAGCACATTTTTCAAGGAAATATAGAATAGCAGGAACATTTAAATAAATTTGATTCTTTATGGGATCATAAAAACCCACGATGATTGTCTGATAATGAGCAAAAAATATTCAATTACACATACACCTCCTGAGGTTTTAAAACTGTTGCATATAATCCCTTATAGTGAGACAAAAATGATGAGAAGATATGCAAAAAGATATGCTAAGGAGTGAAATGACCTAATAAGATTACTCAAGGTGTAAGGTTCAACCTCAATACAAATATTTTTTTCTTTGTTAATTTATTATTTTCTCTTATAAGGGGTTATATGTAACAATTTTGAAACATCAGGGGTGTATGTGTAATTTTTTAAACCCCAGAATGTGTATATGAAAAAACGATAAATCTCAAAGTGTGTAAGTATAAATAACTCAATTTTATTCTTTGTAATTTGGAACATTTATTTTCACTTTGGTTTTTATGTTTTAATTTTGTCAATCTAATTCATGTATTTTAAAAATTTTCAAATCAAGGTATCTTGGTAACAGCAGCACATAAATAAATAAGTTCAAAGTGAAAAATAGTCTAAAGTACAGGTTTCTAAATAAAAAATAATCTAAACTATAAGAACCAAGATAAAAATAACTCAAACTACAAAAACTAAAATCATAACTTAGCTTTAATTAAAAAAAAAATAAGAAAAGAAAAATACCCCTAATGGTCATTATGTCCACCAATTTTAACATTGCAAAGTCTGAAATGGGATTTTTCAACATCTACCGTCTATGTTTAAAAATTGATAAAAATTAAAATGTAAAAGCTTTACTAAATAAGTAATGATCAACTAAATATTTGTCTAATAATATTTTTCTAAGAAGTTGGGAAGTTGGAACCCTCTTCTCCACCAGATAAAACTGTATGTGCTTTTCTTTTCCATATTTATGAAGCAACATCTCACAAGTCACAAGCACCACTTGGTTTCTCGTTATCCCCAAAACTCCACGCCACCACAATCCATAACGGGTCATATCAGATAGAGCGCCAAAACCCCCCACGAACTCTGACTCTCTCTCCCACACACACAGCTAACAAAAATGGCTACAGAGTCAGTGAGAGTGTACAGTTTCAGCTTCAATGGGCCTCAAAGACGGCCAACCATCCTTCTCTCTCCAGCTCGCTTTCTGGGTCTTCGTCCTCTACCTTCTTCTTCTCTCACCTCATCTTCGCTTTCCTACTTCTTTGGGAATGTGCGTCTCAGCTCAAACTCTTCAAAGCTCTCAAACTTACGCCAACAGAGCCGAAGAAATCTCTCTGTTTTCGCTATGGCTGCTGATGGTCATTTTCTCTTTCTATTCTTTATCTCGCTATGGTTTAACTGCTACTTTCTTGTTGAATTTTTGTTCTTTGAAGTTTTTTCTGGATACCCATTTGCTCAAATTGTTGAATTTGGATTGTTCTGTGAGTTTGATGGGCAATTAGTCTCTTGCATGAAATATGTTCATTTTGGTTTGGTTCTTATTTAAAGTTAATCAAACTGAATATTTATAACACAAATAATGGTACTTTTAACTATAATAATTAAACCTACCTTTTTGTTTAGGATTTTGGTATTCTAATATGAGTTTTTGATAAGATATCGTTTCTGTAGTCCATAGTTATCTACTTCACCAAACATTCACTGTCAATTTGCAACCTGGGTAGAAGTAGCTTAGCTTACTGTATTCCTAATATGCTCTAAACTTGTAATTTAGTTTAGGTTTATTGAAGGAAGATAATTGAATGTCCTATGGATATGAGATTGGCTTCCATTTGTTGGGTGTAGTTCAAGTGTTGACTTCGAGGACTTCGATGGTGTCACCTACATAAATCAGTGCACAAGATAATTGGCAGGAATAAATAAACAAACAGAAACACAAAAAGAAAATCTCTACAGACATATATGTTGTGTGTGTATACGGTCAGCTTCTCTGACAAAATCCCGCAATGTAATGTCCCATTTTTAATGCCTTTGGGTCACTGGCAGTTGCTATGGCATATCGAATGTGGTATTCTTTGTTGGTACCCCTCTATACAGGCATAGACTGCCAGGAGGCAGCCCTCTAACGCGCGTTGCTCAAGTTTTTGTGGCTGCCTATAGAAAGAGCTTTGGCTGAGATTGAAGGAGCTTTGGAAGCACTAGTGAAGCTGATCAAAGAACCCATTTGCCCAACTTCACAAAAGCCCCTTTGGTGATCATGTGCCACATGGTTTCGTCCTCAAAATCAAAAGAGACAATCAAAGAGAGATTTGTGAAATTGGGTTTGGCTCCCCATAATCTTGTTGTGTGTATCGAAACAGTTGCAGTCTTATACTCTGCATGAAGGACAGAGCCAACAGGCCTTCTTTGTCAAAGTAGGGGTATGCTAAAGCTGTTTTTGCACTGATTAATGATAGGAATTCGAAATTCTCAACAATTCTAAGAGTTAGCCTCTATATGGTCCTTTACCTCTTTTGATGCTAGGGAACACAATTGGTAATGCCTTTCTATCTTTCCAAGTTATAACCGAATGGTGTGCCTTAATAATATATATTTTAGGAGATTCTTTAACTGACTTTATAATTTTACCTGGAAATTCTCTATGCTTCTGTGTTTTTCAGTTTACTATTAATATTTGTACCAATATTAGCTTAACAACTAGCATAGCAGAGTTGGATTCATTTTATTTCATTGTTCTTTATGCCAGATGGAAAGCGTACAGTACCGTTAGAGGATCGTTAGAGGATTATCGCAACATTGGAATTATGGCTCACATAGATGCGGGGAAGACTACTACAACGGAACGAATTTTGTATTATACCGGACAAAACTATAAAATCGGGGAGGTACACGAAGGAACAGCAACTATGGACTGGATGGAGCAGGAACAGGAAAGAGGCATTACCATAACTTCTGCTGCAACTACAACATTTTGGGACAAACACAGGATTAACATTATTGATACTCCGGGCCATGTTGACTTCACTCTTGAAGTGGAAAGGGCTCTCAGGGTACTGGATGGCGCTATATGTTTGTTTGACAGTGTTGCTGGTGTGGAACCTCAATCTGAAACTGTGTGGAGACAAGCTGATAAATATGGGGTGCCCAGGATTTGCTTTGTCAATAAAATGGATTGTCTTGGCGCAAACTTTTTCCGAACAAGAGACATGATAGTGACAAATTTGGGTGCCAAACCACTTGTTATTCAAATTCCAGTTGGTGCAGAAGATAATTTTAAAGGAGTTATTGATCTTGTGAGGATGAAAGCTATACTTTGAACTGGAGAAGAGTTGGGTGCAAAATTTGTGTATGAGGATATTCCATCTGATCTTCAGGAGCTGGCTCAACAATACAGGGCGGAGATGATAGAAAACATAGTTGAGTTAGATGATGAAGCTATGGAGGGCTATCTAGAAGGAGTTGAACCGGATGAGGATACAATTAAGAAATTAATTAGGAAGGGAACCATCTCAAATAGTTTTGTGCCAGTATTATGTGGCTCAGCTTTTAAGAATAAGGGTGTTCAACCATTGCTTGATGCTGTCATGGATTATTTGCCTTCACCACTTGACGTGCCACCAATGAAGGGGACTGATGCAGATAACCCAGAAGTGATAGTTGAAAGGGCTGCAAGTGATGACGAACCATTTGCTGGGCTAGCATTTAAGATCATGAGCGACCCATTTGTGGGATCCCTTACATTTGTGAGAATCTATGCAGGAAAGCTAACTGCTGGGTCATATGTACTGAATGCAAACAAGGGGAAAAAGGAGAGGATTGGTAGACTTCTAGAAATGCATGCAAACAGTAGGGAGGATGTTAAGGTAGCTTTAGCTGGTGATATTGTTGCACTTGCAGGTCTAAAAGATACCGTTACAGGTGAAACATTGAGTGACCCTGAGCATCCTATTGTGCTTGAACGAATGGACTTCCCTGATCCTGTGATTAAGGTGGCAATTGAACCCAAAACTAAAGCTGATGTTGATAAGATGGGAGCTGGTTTGGTTAAGCTGGCTCAGGAAGATCCTTCTTTCCACTTCTCACGGGATGAAGAGATCAATCAGACAGTGATTGAAGGAATGGGAGAATTGCATCTTGAGATTATTGTTGATCGGCTCAAGAGGGAATTCAAGGTCTATATCTGCTACTCTTTGTTTCTGATTGTCAATTTTGTATCTGATCTTTTACCTTCCAGCATAAAAGATGTTAGAAATGCTATTTTTATTGGCGCTCTATACCTCTCATGTTGTCATCTTCTGGATTATTACTCTCAACAATGCTCATGCATGTATCTTATATATATATATACATATATGTCCATATAAAGATAGTATTCACCTACATACAGATTCGAGCATTTATCCACCATTTTGAGTTGTGAAACCAGGTTGCACATAGAAGTGATTCTCTCCTGCTACACCATCTAACATATTATATTATCTAATTGGCAATTAAGGTCATTGATAAGGTGAAATCATGTATATTCATGCAGTGCCATTTTCCTGGTCAACAATATATATATATATATATATAGAGAGAGAGAGAGAGAGAGAGAGAGAGAGAGAGAGAGAGAGAGAGAGTTAAGTTACTCTTGAGTGGTTAATCACTATGGCTGGATCATCAAAGAGTAACTTTTTCTGCTAAAATTTTCTTCTGTTTTCAGACTGATTGATAGTTTTATTATTATCATTTCTAGATTTCACTTGAAATTTGTTAAGTGTATAGTTTCTTGAGAATTTTCAAAGAGTCAAATGCTTGGATGTATTGTTGATTTGAATTTTCATAACTGGGAATTTGTTAATTGTATAGTTTCTTGAGAATTTTCAAAGAATCAAATGCTTGGATGTACTGTTGATTTGAATCTTCATAACTGGGGATGCTTGATCTTTGCAGGTGGAAGCAAATGTTGGAGCACCCCAAGTAAACTACCGGGAAAGCATCTCCAAGGTCTCAGAAGTGAAGTATGTGTACAAGAAACAATCTGGCGGACAAGGTCAGTTTGCTGATATCACTGTACGGTTTGAACCCATGGAGCCTGGTAATGGATACGAGTTCAAGAGTGAAATCAAGGGAGGTGCGGTGCCAAGAGAATACATCCCCGGGGTGATGAAAGGGTTAGAGGAGTGTATGAGTAATGGTGTGCTTGCAGGATTTCCTGTCGTCGATGTCCGTGCTGTACTAGTAGATGGTTCTTACCATGATGTTGACTCAAGTGTCTTGGCATTCCAGTTGGCAGCCAGAGGTGCTTTCCGGGAGGGGATAAAGAAAGCTGCCCCAAAAATGCTTGAGCCAATAATGAAAGTTGAAGTTGTTACACCTGAAGAACATCTGGGAGATGTCATTGGTGATCTTAACTCGAGGAGAGGTCAGATCAACAGCTTTAGCGACAAACCTGGTGGTCTCAAGGTATGTCCACAGAATCATGATAGAATAGAGAGCTATTATTTGCCTATATGCAGTTACATCTGAATCGCAAGAGACCATGTTACAATGATGATAAGCATGTACATTCCTCCTTAGGATTACTGAGTGATGCTGAAAACCTGTTAATAACAATAGATAAAACTCGGTTCAATACTTAAAAGGCTTATTCACACCATTGTCCCCTGTGAGATACACTTTTTTTCACTTTACCCCCTGAAACTTAAATCTTCTCAGTTTGTCACCTGAACTTCACACACTTGTTGCAAAAGACCCTATGCCGACAACTCTGTCAATTTTTCCGTTAAAATAGCTGACGTGGCACCTATATGGCATGAGTGAGACCCTTTTTTAGTTATGTAAAATCTATGTGAACAAAAAAAAAAAAAAAACAATTTTTAAACTAAAAAATAATAAGATCCATGTCAATTTTTTATAATTTTTTTTGTCCACATGGATCTTACATAACTAGAAAAGGGTCTCACCCATGCCATATAGGTGTCACGTTAGCTATTTTAACGGAAAAATTGACAGAATTGACGGCATAGGATCTTTTGCAACAACTGTGTGAAGTTCAGGTGGCAAACTGAGAGGATTTAAGTTTCAGAGGGCAAAGTGAAAAAAAGTGTATCTCACATGGGGCAATGGTGTGAATAAGCCATACTTAAATGACTGTTCCAATGTTTCTGCTTTTTGGGTCTAATGGTGTTGTGTTGGATTAATGCAGGTGGTTGATGCACTGGTTCCTCTTGCTGAGATGTTCCAATATGTTAGTACACTCCGGGGCATGACAAAAGGTCGTGCATCCTACACCATGCAATTAGCTAGGTTTGATGTTGTTCCTCAGCACGTTCAGAACCAGCTTGCTGCTAAGGAGGAAGAAGTTGCTGCTTGATTTTGTTTTCCTCTATGATGAGTAAGCATCATAATTAATAATTCTTTCCAGTTTAGTATTCATGGTACAAGCAAATGAGGGTTCTTTTTTTTTCCCCTTATGTACCCAAAAAGATAATTCAATTGAAGAATTATAGTAATTTTCCTCTAAAAAGGACAAAACCGACCGTAATTTACTCTCTGAAGTGAGAACCTTCCTAGAAAAATCCTTCGGATGGTGCCTCTCGCAATCTCAAGTCTCATCCACAGAAACAAAAACCATCTTACTTAAACTGTAGTAATCGTGCTAATCACATTCAACCTTTTGGCCAAACAAGGCATCATCTCACGTCTCCTTCATAATATCATGTAATCACTTCTATTTAGGTATTGCATTGTATACCAGAATTTCCCACATCCTCCCCGAATTCCATCCATAAAATTATGATTGAATGTGCTCACAGTGCTGTGCATGCATGGAGAGAGAGAGAGGCTCATTAAAAACGTCCACACTAATATCAAAGCAATACATCATCTCAAAATTTTCCAAACTGGGAAGTACTGGACTAATGACTCAAATGGACATTGGAGATTACAATTTGATTCAGCAAAAACTTCTTGTTTATGCGATTGAATCTTCCCTTTAGTCGTTCACTTAATCTGGACAATTCCCGCACTGACCAGCTTCTGGATCTTGTTCATCACCATTGGGTTCTTCGAGTGTTCCTGAGCTGCCTTGGGATTTTCCTGGAAATCAATCAACACCTGCCCACATCCCCCCAAAAACCTTTGAGCCCTCTCATACAACACATAAAAATAAAACTGAAATAGCAAGTTACCCTCAACAACAAAAGTTCTAAATTATGCTCACCTGTCTCATGACAGGATCTGAGAGGATATTCTGGATTTCTGGGTCCTGCATCCCTTTAGCCTGCAAGAAACAACAACCAAGTCAATACCACATGCCAATTTCAAGACATCATTCTTAAAAGAATGTTCAAAAAGTCACACCTGTCTCTCCTTCAATTCATCGGGACTCAGATCCCCACGGCTAGCTTTGTTAATTTGCTGTACACATCTGCAATACATTTCGAGTGGTAATAAATTAAGCTTTCAACTATTAGGCATGTTTTCACAGGGGCACACGCCTAAACCCTAAATAATTTGCTGTACACAACAAACTCTATTTATGTAACCCACCTTCGCACACCATCAAGCAATTCCTGGTTGTTAGGATCATGTTTCAACCCTTCCTGATATGTTTCCATAGCTTTTTCATATTCTCTCATGAAAAACTGGACAGCACCTTTCCTGGTATAACCCTTTGAAAAGGTTGGATCAAGTTCAATGCACTTCTCTGCATCCTTCAATCCCTCAGGCATAGCTCCCAGTTTTGTATAGCAAGCAGCTCTATTACTATATGCCTGTAAAACAGTGCCCATTTGGGAAGTTCCACCACACATCAGATAATATTAAAAGCATTTGGAATTTTGGGCAATCAACTATAAGGACATTGGAGGTATTCTCACCCTCGGATCATTTGGGTTCCTTCTCAGAGATTCTGTGTAATGCCTAATGGCTTCTGGGTACTTTTGCTGCTTGAAATATTCATTGCCTGCACATCATTGGCCCCAATGATTAAGCAATCAAGCAATACAGAAGGGAAAGAATTAAAATATGCGTCAGGCAAACACTCAATTCAGGCAGAACCAACACCTTCCCCACAACTTTTTAATCAGACAGAAGTACAACCCCACTTTCACATGGACACAAATAAAGTGCTTGCAAGTATTAAATTTGAAAAACATAAGTAGCAGCATGGTGTATCGGAGCCCTTGGTTCCACCAAAATCGAACTGAGGCAACTCATGCATAGAGATATGAGAGAGAGGGAGAGAGCGTGCATAACAACATGCACAAAGCAGGCATCATAAGAGTTTCAATGTTTTTGAAGGTAAGAGCACATGAATAAAATATGCTTACCTTTCTCACGCTCCTCATCAGCTAACTTTGGATCAAAATACTCTTGTTGCACTAGTTCCTTCTTCGCTTTCTCAGCATCATTCAATTTCTTCAAAGTATCTGGGTTGCGATGCTCTGTGAGAGCTTTCTGGAACATCTCAATTGCAGGGTCAAAGTCCTTTGAGCATTTTGCTAACTTCACCAAGGCATTTCCTTTCCTAGTTAAAGCTTTTGCTATCATCTTAAAGTCTGCCCTTAGCTCTCTTCCCCTTTCCACAGCCTTGTCACAGTCTTTAATACAGTCCTCATACTGATAAATAATAATGACACTTGGATCAAAAACCCATAAAAAGCTAACAAATACCAAGATTGCCAAGCAGATAGCTTTCAACAATATTACTTCCATCTTTACCACTAGGAAAAGCAAAGATATGCCCATGGTATAACCACATGAAGATTAAAGAGTAAAGACAAAACACCAAAATATGGATTCATAGAAAAAAATAATACCAATACCAAATAAAGGAGCATACATGAAGCCAAGAGAAGTTTCAGGATACTCTACTTTGTTGCACAAAGTTACACAAGGATACTAGTTGTTACAACACGAAATATAAGCTGAAACCCACCCTCAAAGAATTACCTCGACTCCTACAGCATATAGGCACTTAAGAAACAACAACTCCTTATAACATATTCAAGAAAGGTCCCAAAAATTGGAGGGTTGGCTAAAGTAACTTATTTGTTTATCTATTTTTGGGCACTAAGCAGTAGAAATGTAGAAGAATGAGCAGGGAAATAAAGATGAAACCCTAAACCCTGAAAGAATTATTCTTTGACTTCTACAGGGATCTAGGCACTTAATACACCGCAAATCATCATTCCATATTCAAGAAAGATCCCCAAAACTAAAATGTTTGTGTGTTCTAAATTAACAACAAGCCAGTCTCTGATCAGCCTCTACCTCACACCAAACCCCTCTTTTATTTGGGTTCTAAATTGAGCATGTTCATTCTATCACAATAAAAGATTTACTGCATTAGCAACTTAATCTAAACCCACTAAGATTATCAAGAACACAGCCCAAAGAAAACTTTAGACTGACAATTATGCTAATACTAAGAGCTTAAAGCCAATTGTACCAGCATTAACAAAGCACAATCATTTGCACTAATTTGGGAATGCAAACACCAAGCAATTCAAACCAAACAACAAAGACAAAGCATTGCATACCTGACCCATTTCCAAATAAGTTGCCGCGCGATTCATAATGTATGAAATGTCCTCATCATCCAACTCCATGGCCTTCGTATAGTGCTGAATCGCAGTGTCAAAGTCCTTTTTCTTGTAAGCCACATTGCCAGCCTCCTTCTCCTTTATGGCCTCGACCTTCCTCTTCTTCGCCTCGCTCTCCTCCTCGTTCACCTCCATCGGCTCAGGCTCGGGCTCTGGCTCCGCCCTCTTCTCCTCCTTCTGCTGCGGCGGCTCGGCCTCCGCGGCCCGTTTCCGCTCCGGCGGGGACTCCGGCATATCCACGTCATCCGAAGCATTCCCCCGGAGTTTCACGTTGAGCAAAACCCCCAAGGCCTGCATAACCCTCTGGTCTTTCAGAAAGACATTGAGATTATTAGGGTTTTTCTGAATCTCCTGCATCATCTTCACGAAATCGGGCTGCTGAAGAAACGCCCGGGTACTCGGGTCGGCCGTGAGCTTGGCCCACATCTCGGGACCCGAGAACGCATCCCCGAAGGGGTTAGGAGGCGGCGGCGCGGCGCGTGAGCGAGACGCGGAGGATTGGGCGTCGGCCAAGCCGGATTTAAGGGCGTCGTTGTTGGGGTCGATTTCGAGGCCCTTTTTGTAGGCGGAAACGGCGTCGTCGTGGTGGCCCAAGCCGAGGTGAGCCGCGCCGAGGCGGCTGTAGCCTTTGGACCAATCGGGCTTGAGCTCGACGGTCTTTTTGGCGTCGGCTAGGGCTTCGGAGTATTTGCTTAAAGAGGCGTAGGCGGCGGATCGGTTGGAGTAGAGGACATGGTTGGTTGGAGCGAGGTTGATGGCCTCCGTGAAGTGGGTGATGGCGCCGTTAAAGTCGCCGGCGGAGAAGGCGGCGTTGCCCTTTGCTTTGGCTTCGTCGGCCATGAGTGAGAGAGTGAGTAGTCGCAAAAATGGTGGATAGAGAGAGAGAGAGAGAGAGAGTAGGGATTGCGAGTGTGGAGGAGGAGGAGGTGGTTTTATTATATAAGAGAAAAATAATGGTTTTTTGGGGACGAGACGAGAGAGTTCTAGCGATTGTGGGGTTTGGAGGTTCTGGAACCTTCTGCTATTGTGTGTTGGTCTATTGACCCTACTCACCTATTGGACTATTGGAGGAAGCTCAAATATTATTATTCCTTTCTTCCAAGAAGTCTTCGTTTGGATGCAATTATGGTGAAATTAGCAAAAACTAATTTCGGTGCTCTTTTTGTTTTTTCATGAAAATTGAAAATATATGAATTTTTATTTACATTCATTTAGTTTAGTACCAAATCACATATTTTTTTCATTATAAAATCAAAGTTTTATGTCATTTTAGATTAGTACTTTTAAGTACTAATCGAACGACAACGACGACGACAAAGATATTCATTTGAGGCTAAATATCTCATCAAGTGTTTGAATGCCCATCATACTAGTTTGGGTCGCTCTAATGCTAGTTTAGGTCGTTCTAAATTCTTTTTTCTTTTATTAAACTGGTACTACGTAAAAATTGAACAAATTGTGACTGTGTGATACTCACAACTTAATTCTTTATTATTTGTTAATATTTGAGAGCAAAATGAGCTAAGTCAGGACTGACATGGCCTATTTGGGTGATAAGCGATCTTATTCGTCCATTTAGCATCTAGCAGGTCACCACATCATCACTTAACGAGGCAATGTACGAAGGACCTAATGGAGGTTTCCTAAAGCCAAGACCCATAAGTTGATGAAGCTTAACATAAGATATTAACTTGCAAATATACTAAAGTTAAAGTACTAAAATGCAGTTTGACTATTTTTTTTAATATATAATAACTTTGTGATTGACATTTGTCATCAATCCGAGGACAATGTTAAATTGTTGTCTAATTTCCCCTTTCCTCATTGGAGAGCATAAATCTAACTAGAAAAGAACTTACCTATCCCTGTGATAGGGATAGGTGGTATGATAGAGAGAGAGAAAAAAAAAATGAAGGAGAGAAAGAGAGTGGGAGAAAGAGAGAGCAATGAGAGAGGGGGGATGTCAAGTGGTATCTCAGGGGAGATAGGTAAGTTATTTTCATCTAACTAATTGATATGAAGGCGAAAAGATGATCATACCCTTCTATGTGACACACACATTGACCCTTCTTTTACTCTAATTATTCGAAAATTAATTTTGTCCTTGAATTTGTAATGAATATTAAGTGCATATGCTATTTAAAAAAATTAAAACTATAAGTGTAATATTGAAATAAAGGCCAAATCAAACTCTTGGGGTATTTCAAGTGGTGAAAGTGGGTTGGGAGTAATGAGTTAGGATTATAATAAGACCATGGTTCAATTTCCCTTAATATAACCAACAAAGAATAAAGAATGGTCCAACAACATAAATAAATGGCTAATTACAATTAACACCATATTATTTCAATATTTTCAATTTAGTATGCAAGTTTTTAATTCTGATACAATTTGGCACTATCTCTTGTCTAACCATTAGTTAGATGTTAAATTTTGACTTGTCACATGCGAGACCTATGTTTTGGCCAACCACAAACATAAAATATTGTACATATTGCTTACATACCAGAAGTAAAAGTTCCAAATTACCTACTTCTAGGATTCATCAACTGAGGTAGCAACCCCGAATACCCTCGATGGGGACCCGATTACCTAGCGGGGCGGTATGGTATTGGCGAACCACCCCAAACCCGCCCCATTGCCATCCCTAGTAGCAACCCCACTAGAACTTCTAGTCCTAAAGTGATGTTGGTCAACCTTAAAGGTTAGTCAAAACATGGAGTTTACATGTGACACGTCAGCATTTAACGTATGACCTAACGGTTAGAGACATCAATTGTATCAAAATTAAAATCTTATGTGCTAAATTAAAAAATTTAAAAAATATGGTGCAAGTTGTGAACCGCTGCAAATCTCTAGAGTATAAGTTGTAATTAGAAGAAAGTCTTGGGTGGGGCTGGAATGCCATTCACCTAATGAGACTGCCATTTACATTTTGACATCTGTCATCTTTTTTATCCAGCTGGACCAAGACTTCTCTGACTTCTCTGCCTTCTCTCTGCCCTTTTCCGCTTCCCTACCTTTTCTCTCAGCAATTTTTTTTATCCAGTTGTCGTGAACTCCTCCGGTTCCCCGACAACAACCTCCCATCTCTCTCCTCTCTCCTTTTCCCTATCTCTCATTTCCCCTCTCTCTCTCTCTCCTCTCTCTTTCTCTCTCTGCTCACTCACTCTCTTCGGTTTTGGTGGGGGTGGGCCGAGATGGGGCTGGGCGGGGCGGGGATGGGGCTGGGTGTGCAGAAGGAGAAGAGGGAGAAAGAGAAGAGAAAGAGGAAGGGAGAGAGGGAGGGAAGAAAAGGGAAGAACAGAAAGAGGAGTGCGTAGGAGAGAGAAAGGAAAGAGAGGCCGGCTGGTCGTCGGCAATAATGGCAGAGGTTGGACAGTTGGCGGCCGGTGGCGGGTGGTAGCGTTGTGCTGGGTTGTGTTGGGGTGTGTGGGGTGGTGGTGTTGAAGAGAACGAGAGAGAGGAAGGCAGGGGTCCAGCTGGATAAAAATTTGACATGTGTCAAAATATAAATGGGAGTCTCATTAGGTGAGTGGCATTCCAGCCTCACCCCAGACTCTCTCTGTAATTAGCTCTAAAGTAAACATGCAGTAATCGGATCTGCCCGTGAATGAAAAGTTCAATACGGTGCGTCTCAGCAAATGCTTCACTAAAACGGTGCATGTCAACAAACAAAACGACTTGAGGAGGCATACCCACCTAGCACCTGGGGAACCTGCCAATGGCTTCGTTGTTGTTGCGCAGCCCACATGAAGAGTAAGCAGATCACTGTCTCCGTCTCTCCGTCTCCCACCGCTTGCATTCTCAGCGATATCCAAACAGACCCTTGTGGCAATCCCATCTCCTTCGCGTGCTTCAACGTGGCGTCGAAAGCTTGAAGAACCCAAGGGGCGATCTCTCTCTAGCTGGTGGGTATTCCATTTCATGTTAGCAGTCATTTAATTGTCTTGGAACATCTTTAATCTTAAATGGGTCATCTCCAATTAGTGATTTATAATACTCACTTTGTTGCTTCTGTGATTATTGTGCTCTCTTTAAATAGAGCAACAAAAACAAAAATGCCCATTGAAATGTCCTAGTCCTGTTTGATTGATTTCCTATTAGAAATGTGCTATTTCTTTATGGGTTTTTGCTTAAACCCTTTTTTTGATAAATTGTGTGGAAGTTAATGTGTTGGGTTTACATTATTTGTGGATCTTTTGGTTTTGTCTAGGTTCATGAGTAATGGACCTAATGGAAATGACATATCAACAAACGTTGAAGTCTTTGTAACCCAACTTTGATTTTTGGCCATATTTTGTATTATCACAAGCACACAGACGCACTCTACTTGTGATGGGAACAATGTAGCTTCTATCCCGGCTTCTAGTTCTGATAAACAGCTAAAAAGCTAAAGCCTTTTGCATAAGAAAGATGAATCGGATAAGTCATCATTTGTATTGGTGGTTTTGTCTATCTAACCGGAAACTGCTAGTCTAATCCACCTGCAGTTTTAATTGACTACTTAAATATTTTTTTTATTACTCATGTCATACATAAGCAATCAGCTCTTTTACGGATTTTCTGTTTGCTTTTAGTTTAATGTATAGTTTAAGTGAAGATGGGGTGGGGTGTTGGCATGAAATGGCTTGCTGAGACAAAATTCCTTTTGTCGATTGTAAAGTTGCTGATAAGGATATGATGTACTTGCCTTCTTCTCATTAAATGAAGATGGAAGGATCCTCATTTATATTCTGGCGAATACACACTCAGTTTGGGAGAATATAGTTGAATGCAGTGGGTGACATCTTTGACAAATTCCATGGTGTACTCGATAAGTGGTAATTTTTTAGTTTTAGTTGAGTGGAGATAGATATATTTTGTGAAGGAACCAATTACTATTTTAGAGGGGTCCCTAATTGTTGTCGGCCATTGTGACCAAATCTAACAGAGGTAATACAAATGCTCTGTGTAGGATACCGATTGAAGATACATGTTTGTCAATCAAATTAGTAGATGTTGTCTGTAGCAATGGCGAACGATTGCATATATTTGGTATGTGAAAGATTTTGACGTCTCTGTGATGCTAACCCAGTTTCTACTGAAGTATTTGTAATAAATTTAAAACAAACTATAACCCTGGAAACATTGACAAATACATGTTAAAGAGTGATCAAAACTGACATAGGAACATCTCCTTATGGTCATAAAACTCTGGAGGTAGACTTATGAAGTATTTTAGTATGGAGTTAATGGATACTTCTTTAGATGGTTGTAAAATAAACCTTATTTGAAATGTGTTCCTGTAATGGTTCAACGTAATGATTCATGTGACAATTCTGATTATAACCCTGGTTATATTCATTGTGATCCTGAGTTGTACTGATTCAAATAAAATTTTGATTTACATCATTAGCTTATGCTTCTTCTTCTTCTTCTTCAGGTGATCGCTCCTCAGCTTTAAATCCTAACTCATTTGACTGAAGTTTTATGCAATTTGAGTGGATTATATAGTCTTGGATTAGTGTGGTCATATATTTGTGGGAGGAATCACGGTTGGCATTTGATGAATGGTGGTTCAGCATCCAGTAGCTTAAGGGCAGCTTTTTCATACTGTGTGCAGCAAGTCCGAAATTATGATTACCATCACTACCTTTGTCTCCTTGAACTTCCCCCTAACTTGCGGAGGGCTGCATTTGCAGTCCGTGCCTTAAATGTTGAAACAGCTCGTGCTATGGATGTTGCTTCTGATCCCAGGATTGGTCTTATGCGCCTCGTATGGTGGCAAGAAGCCATAGACAAAATCTATGCCAAGAAGTTAATTGAACACCCCACAGCACAAGCTCTCTTGTCAGTGGTACAGGAGAACAAAATTAGCAAGGGATGGCTTAAACGGTCTGTGGAAGCTCGTATCAATGATGCAAGTAAGGAGATTGGTGACACCCCAGAAAAGATTGAAGATTTGGAGAAATATGCTGAAGATACAGTATCAACTATTCTTTACATGACACTTCAAGCTGGTGAAATCAGGTCCACTGCAGCTGATCATGCAGCATCACATATTGGTAAAGCAAGTGGGCTTCTTTTGCTAATTAAGTCACTGCCATACCATGGTAGCCGCAACCGCCATTTTTCTTACGTACCAACTGAAGTGGCAGCCAAGCACGGATTGCTTGTTAAGCATGGAGGTCAGTCAGAGATTCATTTGGACTCTCGTGAGGGCTTATGTGAAGCAGTGTTTGAGATGGCATCAGTAGCTAATGTCCATTTGCAGAAGGCTCGTGAATTAGCTGGCACAGTACCTGTCGAGGCTCGTCCAGTGCTGCTGCCAGCCGTGCCTGCCCAGGTTCTACTGGACTCCCTGAGGCGTGTGAACTTTGATGTGTTTGATCCAAGGTTAGCACGAGGGATTCTAGGTATTCCTCCTTTGTGGTATCAGTTGAAATTAAAGTCACATTCATGGAGGGGAAAATACTGAAAGAAATTTCATTTTGTTAGTGTGTTGCAAAATGGAATTGCATTTTGCATATGAGAGTTGTGTTATGGATATTTTCCTTTGCAAAAAAGAAAATTGCATGCTCATGAACCTCTGTTAACCAGGCTTTCAAGGTAACTTATTTATTTATTTTAAATAAGGGACAGCATAGTTATAATGTGTAAAGTCAGAATAATTATTGTTATGATGTAGGATTTGTGGGTTACAAATTGACATACAGATGAATAGAGGTTGTATTTGGCTTCAAGCTATGGAATATGGATAAGTTGGAAATTTGGAATAGAATAGAGGTTCCATCTTGGCCAATAACCTTTATGCAATCAAGATTTTTCACTCCCAAGGATTTCTAGCATTTTCTCCAAGATATAAAAGTATATTTTTTCGCATGAAACAGAGGTACACAACACTGACCTTAGCTTTACAACTTTATTTTTGCTTTCTGTAACACAACTATTAGCTTTTATCGTCGAAGACTCCTTGAAAGGCATTACATCAGTGTATGATGTGTATCCATAACCTTTAATAGTACGGTATGGATCTTCTGTAGAAAATTCCACTGTACAAAATCTAGATCTTGATGAGTTCACTTCTCCACTACTAGGGTATAAATCTTGTCTATCATACAATGTTTGTACCATAAACGACAAACTGGTCTTCTGTTGTTATGCAGGGACTAATCCCTTATGTTTATCCATCGTAGTTTTGACCTCCCACTAGTATTATAGACTAATATTTTACTTGATCTTGATCCAGTACATTGTAATAAAAGTTTTTATAATAGATAAAGATAGATATCGATTTGGTGATCATGAAAGATATGATATAATCTGATTATAATAAACATTCCTATAGGTTTATCAAACATGTCATTGTCATTGTTGTCACATTGTTGAATACCAAGTTATATAGAAAGGGTAAGAATGGCCCTGAAAACAACCAATTAGTTAGTCAAGATGCCAAAGAACTTAATTTGCTTAAGTTGTTTCTTAAATCTTAGAAATTCTATCGTTTTTGCTTGTGTATACTAAAATAGGAACTATATTACAATGCTTGTCTATTTATATCTAAGAAATCATTCCTTTTATAAGCCCATCACAAGTTGTTCGTTGATTTATAAAGAGTTATTGGTAATTAAGACACTTATGTTAGGAGTCCAAGTATTTTTCTTGAAGTAGCTTCAATTTTCACGGGGCAAGAGTTTGTCTTAGATTGTATGATATATAAATAGATTTAATAGTGGGAAAATCTATACCGAAGTAGTAGGAAAATGAATCCTTAAAAATTTAAGAGTGAAAATGTGTTTGTATGGTAGAATTTTTCATGGGGCACATGATCAATATGTGATACCTAAGTGATTGATTCAATATGTGAAAACATAAGTGAGCTGTTAGAAACAAATTCGACTTGACTTTCTGGTCAAGCTTGTTTTGTAGTATTTGGACAAAGTTGGAAATGAATGCAAAGGGTGAGTGTGTCTCACTCAAACAACCAATTAATTACTCATCAAAGAAAAATAACCAATTAATTAGTCTATCAGAAAACAATAAAAAAAATTAAATAGTCAAGTCAATGCCAAACTCTAATTTCTATTATTGCAGAAGGAAATCATAGGAATAATTCTAGCTAGCTATCGTTTTGTTTGGTTTATATTGCCCGAATTGATTGATTGATTGATATGGAGGATAGTTGGGATGCTAATGTTAGATATGAATCGAATTTAATTTGGCCTTGCTAAGCCTATATCTTACTTCTCCCGCTTCTCATTATTATTTTGAAGAACCTCAAAATCTTTGTCAACAATTAAGTCCAAAGACCATTAGTTTTTATTTTATTTTTTATTATGGTCAGTTTTCTTAATTCTTGAACGTTTCAGATGGGGCACTTAAAATAAATTAGCATTCATAAAAAAAAAAAAACAAAGATTAAAATAAATTAGCATGTTGACACAAAGATCAACGGTAAACACTAACACATGTTTTGGCTTCACTCAACCAAAGAAAAAAAGGAATCTTAGTGACAATTCATATCATTTGCATTTTTATTTTCAAAATTATAATTTTGGACTGATATCCAAAATTGTTAATATTTTGAAGAAAAGCAGTCTTTTAGTGTTTTCTTGATTATGTATTCGTCGGTGGACTGATATTTTTGAAGAGCCCGTGATATTTTTGAAGAGCCCGACAGACAGACAAAAACTTGGTTAGAAATCATTAGGAACAAGAGAGGCCTAGCCAACCCAATCACAACCACCAGAATAAATTAATAGCTCACCAACTTGTATATACGACCATACGTGGATGACATAATATATATTTCATAACCAAGCCATCCATTATATCAATACTCCAGAAAAAAAAAATACCAAACGTTGATCATTTTGAATACTGTCAGCAACTTATTGTTAAAGGTTAGTTAGTTCAAGTTTTAGAGATTTAAGAATGAAAAATCAATTTTATTTCCACGTTTAATAAGTGCAGAGATAATAAATAATTTTATGAGAATATGATGCACCTAAAATGGGGAAAATGAATCCCTCACTCTAGCTTGGATTTTGTTTTCTCCCCCCGAAGAACACTTATTGTGCACTTTTTTTTTTGTTGGCAAATTTGACCTGCTAATATTTGAAAATTGCCAAATTTTATCCAAAACAACTATTTCACATTCTTTTTATTTTCTATTCTCGTCCAAATCAAACATTGAAATAGAAATAAAAATGTAATTTTTTGTTTACTTTCTCAACATTATCAAACAGTAACGAGAATTTTACATTTTCTTTCTTATGGAAAAGGCAAAGGAATTTTACGAATCAAATGGGTCCTAAATTATATTCATTATCATTATTTAGTGATATTTCTTTTTCCAATATTGTAAAATATTTCAAGTTTGACTCCACCTTCTCGTATCAATAAAAAGTTTTTAATTATTGGTATAATGAGATTTTTTTTATCATATGGAAGAAGATTCAACTTTCAAGTTTGATTTCTCTTTTTTAGATTAAAAGCAAATTTATAGTTGATTATAATTTACACGATAATAATCCTGGTAAAAGTACATAATTTTTTTTTATAGTTTTATAAGTATTAAGATAAAGTACTGAGTTTTGTTTTACGAGGAGTGCATGAGTGATAAATTTTTAATTCACAATGGATTTTAATGTTGTTTCAGATCAAATAAGATATAATTAATAAATAAGTCTGAAATGAGTTAGTTTAATGTTACACCACACGACATGACTGGATTGAATTTCATGATTTTCATCAACTAGCTATCTAGTTAATTAGAAACAACCAAACTTAAAACTTAAGCTTAAAAACCTTAACCAACAAGCTTCTTAATCACATGCCTTTAACTGTTACAAAAACTTTTCCTGAATGGAAAGGCAAAGTAAGGAGTAAAGAGTAAAGAGCCAAAATGACTTTCACAGTTCACAATGCCAAAAACACATTCAAACATGGACTCCCACCTGTTGCATGCACAGTCACGTTGGACCCACACCAACTTCAAGCCTTTCCTACACGTGTCAACTTCTTGTCTTGTTTTGCATGGCACCTCACACCACACCACACCACACCGCACCGCACCACTTCACCACCCTCCTTACCTTTATACTCTCTCTCACTCTCTCTCTCTCTCTCTCTCTCTCTCTCTCACCACCCACATCTCTCTCTCTCTCTCTTTACCACTGGGTTTTCTTGAATCCCCGGTTCACTCTTCTGGTCTTCATGGCGGTCCAATATCAGTCTAAGCTGATGATCAGCAACATGTGGGTGTTGCTGGTTGTGTTAGTACTGCTCACCCAAGCTATAGGAGGAGGTCGAGCCGCCCGGCTGGACCGGTGGGAGTCTGGAATCCGGTTGCCTACAGAGAAGGATGACCATGAACCGGTTCAAGATGTTGGGACAAGATGGGCGGTTCTTGTAGCCGGTTCAAATGGGTATGGAAATTACAGGCATCAGGTACGTGTGTGATGTATATAATTTAAGCTTTCTCGGAATTAGTTTTAAACTTTTAATTAACAGAATCAATTTAATTTGATGTAACCTTTTTTTTTTTTTTTTTGTTATGCAGTCAGATGTTTGTCACGCATATCAGTTGCTGAGAAAAGGTGGGCTGAAGGAGGAAAACATAGTGGTATTTATGTATGATGACATCGCCATGCATGAGATGAATCCCAGACGTGGCATCATCATCAACCATCCACAAGGTCATGATGTATATGCTGGCGTCCCTAAGGTAACCTACAACAAATTCATTTCTTAATTCATGTTGGCATGTTGCACATAAATATCTAATGTAATCATATATAATATGCTTCTTATAGCTGCCACGTGGTGATCCGCTGATTGATTATTCATTATAGTAAGGACAAATCAAAAGCTATAATGTACGAATTGGCCCTACCCGACTCTTTATAATTGCCTTTTATTTATTTTTTTCTTTTGATATTTCTTAAAGCTTAAAGAGAAAAGATTCTGAAGCTTAAACAAGAATACTTGAGTGGTTCTTGGACCGTTGCTATGGTGAACTGAGCTTTTGGCTTTAACGTACAGCTCTCTAATTACTTTAAGCAACTATGTAACCCCGTAGTTTAATTCTGATTTCATATATAGCCTCGTACACATTTTTTCATTGATGGAAAATAAATAGTACTAGTAGGAGAAAATGATGAGTGAAGCAAAGAAAAGGTACATATATATATGTGTGTGTGTGTGTGGGTGGTAAATCAGCATGAAGCTTGACTGATGACATTGATATATGACCTTTGTGTCTCCCTTGGGTAATTTTAAGCATTAATTTCCATTTTGAATTTCCTTCTTATTAATTGTTGCTTTTTTATTTTTATTAATCTATAATTGTCGTATGTCCATAAGATTTGAACTCAAGATTGCAATTGTTGCTTGGGTGATTTTATTTGAATCCAAAAATTTGCTTCTTATATCTATATCCAAAATGTTTTTACGATTTTACCTCACATGTATTCTCTTAAAATCTTTTTCGAAGTTCAATTTCATTTTTTTTTTTTATGTATTTAACATGGTGGCCAATCACTACTGACTGCTGCTGGGAGGGGACCTCATTTCAGTTTTTTTTCCCTTTCCCTTTTTTATGAGTGGAACAATGGTAAAAGAGTATAGCATGGGGCCGGGAGTTGTAAACTCAGATGTTCAACCCTTACAGGTGTACCTCTGAAGTTTATATGGTAGGCATCGTTTGCGAGTAAATGTGCGTATCTAAGGTTTACCTTAAGATCTTATAGTCCATGAAGGAGCTAAGCTTAAGATATTATACTCGATGAAGGAGTGAGTAATAAAAAAAATTGGGATTTAGATTTTTCAAAAAATAATGTGGGTAAGTTTGAAGAGGATTCAAATGAAATCACCGCAACCAAAATGATAATTAGCAGGGTATATGAGTATATCTTGTATTTTTGGACCTCACAAGAGTGTCTTGTATTATTATTTGTTTTTTTGAGTGAATTTGCGGGCACTAGGCCCAAACAGAACTAACAGCAATCACTCATGGGCCTAGCAACACCAAGGAGATCCTTAGACAAGCTATTTACAACAGGGGCCATGGTGTAATTCAAATACAAAACAGTCTGATAGTGGCCATTCTATCCGCTGCCATTTTATCCTTGTTGAACATGTACTTGCACCCCATAATCAGATTATAGAGAGGGTGGTTAGGCCCAAATTCTCCATCAACTAGATCCACACTTCCACATTAATCCTGTGTGATTCCACCTAATCCCAGTGAGAAAACAGAACAATTATCACAGTGTGAAAGATACTTGGGTGTTATTCCCTTTCTACATTTTAACATAAGTTTTGAAGCCACAGTGCTAACCTTAACAATTTCTGACTACATGTTATTTTGGTCATAGTTGTCAGTTGTCACTAAACACTTAATTGTTAATTAAGCTTCAGTTTTCTTAGAATCCTATTTAATAAGTTTTCTTGTTGATTAATTATATTAATGGTGGAATATTGTAGGATTACACTGGTAAGGATGTGACTACCGAGAATCTGTATGCAGTACTTCTTGGTGACAAGAAGGCTGTGAAAGGTGGAAGTGGGAAGGTTGTGGATAGCAAACCTAATGACAGAATCTTCTTATTCTACTCAGATCATGGGGGTCCTGGTGTTCTTGGTGAGTTCACTACCTCTTCTTTTACAATTCAATTATCTCATTTTTTGGACCAAACATTTTATCAGTATTGGATCACTACTTTATGTAGACAGTAGACCAAAATTTACTTCTTTGGGAAGGTGGCTTTTGTTTTTTTGTTTTTTCCTTTGCCTAAGTCATGAGCATTTGAAGTTTGAATGAACTTAATTTTGGATGTGAATTTGTAGAAAGAAATTTTGTAACACTGCAAATGAGAGCTCATCAATTTTGGATATGATTGTAGGAATGCCAAATTTGCCTTTCCTTTATGCCACGGATTTGATTGAGGTTTTGAAGAAGAAACATGCATCTGGGAGCTACAAAGAGATGGTAAGGAGATCAGTTTAATTTTTCACATTTGGTTGGTATTCAAAGGGGTAATATTACTACTAACCGCTCAAGTTGTAATGTGTAATTTGTTATGCAGGTTATATATGTAGAAGCATGTGAGAGTGGGAGCATTTTTGAAGGCATAATGCCCAGTGACCTAAACATTTATGTGACCACAGCATCAAATGCACAAGAGAACAGCTTCGGAACTTACTGTCCTGGGATGGAGCCCCCACCGCCACCCGAATATATCACTTGCTTAGGGGATTTGTACAGTGTTTCATGGATGGAGGACAGGTATGCATTTTTGCTCCTTCAAAGATGACAAGTAAGGCTCTGTGAACTTCCAAAAATAAGAAATTAATTTAGGTGGAAGTTGGAACGAATGCATAATTATTTGGAAAGTAATAATATCTACATGGTAGTAGTCATTATTTGGCACTTTTATATAATCTTCTATAACTCGTTTCGTTAACGTTTTTTCTTCTTTAAACTTGCAGTGAGAGACACAATCTGAAGAAAGAAACAATAAAACAACAATACCAGACGGTGAGATTACAAAAACTTGGAACTTATTAACTTTAAGTTTCTGGACCTAATGTGAATTAGAGCACGAAGCAAATGAGTGAATGTGTGAACTTGTGTTTGTGCAGGTAAAGAAAAGGACTTCCAATTCCAACAATTACGATGTGGGATCCCATGTGATGGAATATGGGACCAAAAACTTAACAGCAGAGAAGCTGTATTTGTACCTAGGATTTGATCCTGCCTCTGTGAACTTCCCTCCTAACAATGGCCAACTAGAAAATCCCATGCAAGTTGTAAACCAGAGAGATGCAGAGCTTGTCTTCATGTGGCAAATGGTGAGCTCCTGCCTGCCCCCAAATTCGTTTCCACAATTCATAGAAATAGAAACCCAGAAAATTTGTTGCATATTTGGACTTGTTAGTACTAATACTTGCTTGTTATTTTACACAGTACAAAAAATCAGAACATGGGTCAGAAAAGAAGAATGAAATCCTCAAGCAGATCAAAGAAACAATGAGGCACAGGAGTCACTTGGATGCAAGCATTGAATTCATAGGAACATTTCTTTATGGACCAGAAAGAGGCTCCTCCATGCTCAATTCAGTGAGAGCACTTGGTCTGCCCCTAGTGGATGATTGGGGGTGCTTAAAATCTATGGTAATAGCTTACCCTTTTCTTGATTGGCTCTTTAATTGCATATTATTCATTGCTTGATTCTCATGGTTAAACTTTGAATTACAGGTGAGGGTGTTTGAAACACATTGTGGGTCACTGACTCAGTATGGCATGAAACACATGAGGGCATTTGCCAACATCTGCAACAGTGGTATGTCCCAAGCCCAAATGGAGGAAGCTTGTTGGGCTACCTGTAATGGTTATAATCATTTGGGCCAGTTGCATCCTTCAAACACAGGCTACAGTGCTTAGAATGTTGAACATATGCAAAGCCTTTGTAATAGGAATATAGGATAAAGATGTCACACCCTCGTACTAGTTCTAATATGCCTGTTTCCAATCTAGAATCGAATCTAGAAATGTCAGAACATTATATATCTATATATATATATATATGTATGTATATATTGTTTGAAATTTTCAAGTTTCATCCGTAAGATAATCCGAAATAACAAGAATTAACATAATCAATCACCTCATGCATGTCAACATTCTTAGCTAGGCTGACAAATGAGAGTAGGGATTTTGACATATGCTGAAAATATGAATCTCTCTTCTCATCAGGAATCAAATCTACAAAGGCGGTAAATTTGAATGCCTGAATATAGTTTCGCAGGTGCATCAGAATGAGGAACAATTCCACAAGTTTATTCCCAAGTTGAAGAAATTGAATTGAAGCAAGATGATGATTGATGAGAATGAGAGTTGCCCCAGCCCTATGGCACTGCCACGTTGCATTCTCCTCACCTCTCATTGCTAAGGCCTAAGGGTCGGTCCACGCGGCTACAATTTTAACTGGTTGTGTTTGATCATTTGCTTTATTATAAAGGAAAGGATGGGGGACCAATTGGTAAAGGTTCAGCACCAGCAAGCCCCGAATCCAATTTAAGATCTTCATCAAGGATTATTATGGGGACCAAGGGACCATTACCCAATTGCCATTTGCAGATAGCAATGCAACTAGCCCGCCTTTGAGATTAATTCAAGCGGTAAGAGGCGGAGACTTTTGGAATTAGTTCAAGTAGTAAGTGATGATAGAAACCATTGAGATTAGTTCATTTAGTAAGAGATGACAGAGAATTCAGATAAGTTTAAAATAAATTAAGAGATGATAGAGAATTGAGATAGGATTAGAATAAGTTAAGGATGCAATCCCACTTCTAATGTGACCAAGAAAAACAATGCAACTCCATATTATGTGGTAATTCAGGTCTTGTGCCTGTTCTTTGTTTTTTTGGGCCTTTTTGGCAATGTGAAGGCATTTCTACAGCCCTAGGAAACCTCTATGAAAGACCCAACAAAGCCTTTATTAAGGTATCAAACACAACACTAGCTAAAAGACACCTTGTCAAATTTCTTCAAAATAGTTAAGCATAAGAGGGCTCTTAGCTAGAATTTGGTTGTCTTGACTTTGATTAAGTACAAAGATCCAAGCGTAACTAACCTAGCTATTAACTGGTGTATTGGGCTACCTTATTCATTAGAAGAGTACTTGTCACCATTTAATTTTACGCTTGTGCTTTCTATCTTTACTTTTCCACTTCATCAGATTCATGCACTCAGTGAGCGTTGCAATTGTGACACATTTGTCTATATTAATATTGATGATCAGTCTGATGAACTCAAGCGTGATGTTGCACAAGTTTAGCAGATTGAATAATGTTAGACTGAACACATTTTCTTTACCATATTAGCATATCAAATATTTTCTGTTGATATTGACTTATTATATCAATTATTATCAATGGTGTAGCTAGCATGGACCTGGATCTCTGCCAGGCAAATTATACCAGGCTACGTGCCTGACTTTTGATCTCAGCCTTCCAATAATATTTTATGGCTGAGATCTTGCCATTTGCAAATTACCTAGTTTTCATAAATTAACATTTAGAAATAAAGATTAAAAAGACCAAAAAATATCATCCCAGCCCAGCCCACTGTTCCCCCTCTTCTCCGGCGACAATTTCCCACTGAGGCAGAAAGGTACACACCCATGTGGTTTAAAAGAGAACCAAGAGGACTGGTACGCCAACCAGCAATGCAATATTTGTTTGTGTGCAACACAAACCCAAATCCTCAGCCAACTTGCTTCCCAAGATTTTTACAATCTCTGCAAACCTTTGATTAGTGTCCCACCAGAGCACTTTCTCCATACTCTTCTTTTCAAAACTAAAAAGTAATTTCCCTTTTCTAACAAATTGCCAAGACCCAGATCAGTAATATCCCTTTGCTATACATATTTGTTTGTGTTCCACCAACCAGCAAGCTTGGGTTTGATCTGTAGCCTCCACCTCCACTGTTAACACAAGTTGGAGATATACCCTGCAACAATTTCCTATTTGATTTTGAATTTGAGAGGAAACCCAAAATTGGAGCAAGCTTGGGCTAGAAAATCATCCACCAGCTAGGACTACGGAGGAGAGAGAAAGTGTGTAGAGAGAGAAAAAGAAAGGGGAGTCAGTGGCGAGGGTGATCGGAGTGAAGGAGGAGGGTCACTGGGGTGGACAATGGGTTTTTGTGTTAGGTGGCAAAATCTCAGCCATGAAAGAAAATTAAGGGTTTGGATTAAAAGTCATGTACCAGTCTGGTATCAAAAGACCGGCAGAGGATCCAGGTCCAGCTAGCATAAAACATATTCGGGGAAGCAATAAACAGTGTTTTCTAAGTGGGCCAATTACCACACCACCTTATTTTTAAATACCAGTAAACTATCATATAAAGAGTATATATATTTACTTATCTATTTCTCTTTAGGTGACTTAGCACTTGATCAAAGAGATAGATGCATAAAATATATACACTCGCGATAAGTAAGTTTTTTCCCTTTAAATACACGTGTTGAAGGGAGGTTAGGAAAGCAAGGCCACTTCCCGTTTATATGTGGCTTCGCCTTGTGATTATATAGCAAACAATTGTTATATGACTCATCAACTATTACATTGTAAGTTAATTAATATGACCATAAAATATGGTTTATCGAGTATTAGTTACTCTTAGTGAATTAATCAAATAATCAAACCTAAAGGTCATACACTTTCACTTGTCCACTTAGTTAAAAACCCAAAAGTCATACTTGCACTTTATCGATTAAACTGAGAAATTTTTTAGATACATGAAATACGACTTATACGAGAGAACAAGTGAAATACAACATTTTTAATGATTGGTTAACATGATATATTGTAAATTAAATAATTTAATGATTGGTTGATTTCATAAAATGTGTATTAGTAGTACAATACGCCATTAAGGCAAGACAACCAAAAGCCATGTCTTAATAAGTTCGTAACACTCAAAGTTCACAATTTTTTTTTTTGGCTCTAGCATTCCTCGTTAGTTAAAAGTGAATCCAACGCAATATGAATTAACAAACATTATTTGAAGAAACCCTTAAAGGATAAATATTCGTATTGATTTCAATATTCACAGTATTTAGTGGGACACAATAGCCTACTTAGAAGGGAAAAAAAAAAAAAAAACCTCAAAAATCAAAATCATTGTCATGAAGTTGGACCGTACTATTGAGTATTGGCATTACCCAAATTATCATCCGCGCGCTGTGGTTTAAGTCACAAATAACGACGGTTCTTCCTTCTCCGCCTTTGGCATTGTTCCCCTGCGGCAATCCTCATCTGCACCTTCTCAAACTCCGAAACCCCACACGGTATCACGATCCGACCCGGATGGTTGAACCCGTAAACCCTTTCGGCCTCCTTCAACAGCTCCGCGAACAGCGGGTGATTGAAGTACATGACGGGCACCAAATACCTCTGCGTGTCATCATCTGATTTGCCCACGTAGACCGCCATGTGACCCTTCGGAATACCAACCGGTTTTGGCTCCACCGGGGCCTGCCCGATCCGAATATAACCCGAGTTTGGGAAACAGAGCTCCTTGGCTCCGCGTTGAAGGTAGCGAGCCAGGGTGAGGAATTTGGAAATGGGGTTGTAGGTTTGGGTCGGAGGGTCCAAGGTTTGGAACCGGGTGGGCGGTTTTCTGGGTCGGATTATCCATTTGAAGATCCTCACTAGCTTGTGTCTTAGCCTGAAACCTCTGGTCTTTGATCTCATGCTTATAGTAATTTGGTTGATAATAATAAGAACCCAAAATTAAACTTGAAGATTGTGAACTGGGTTTATGTTTAGGAACATAGGTATGTGCTAGAAATGGAAATATTATAGAGCTTTGAGCTCTCTGCTATATGTCTGTCTCAGAGGCTCAGTGTGTTTGTGTTTGTGTGTGTGTATCCGAGTTTGAGTTTGTGGGTGTTTATAGTGTTGGGGTTACGCTGGTGGTGGTGGTGTTGGTGAAAGTGGTGGGATTCTTTGGATATGAGAATATGATGAGAATATGGTTCTTTTGGAAATTCAGAGAATTGGGTATTATGAGAAAGAGATGGTCGGCACACGATTCAGAAATTTTGTAGTGTATGCGTAGAAAGTGAAGTTATATGGGCTAGGGAGAGAGAGAGAGAGAGAGAAGTAAAAAGATACAATCAGTACTTGATAAACGTACGGATTACATGCTTATAATAGTCAAGCTTCCATGGAATGATCTCTCTTACATGCTTACGTTATCAGATTAAGATTTATGAGCCTACAATTAAATACGATTCAACTTTATCAACATTTCTGATTTTAAACTCATGAAAGATAATTATAAATAAATAAAAACCAGTTTTACAATTTTACAATATAGCATATTAGTATTAGATATTTGATATGCTATGCATATATTAATATATATATATATCAATGGTGAATTAAAATTATATATTCAAACATTTATAATTCTATGCAATCCATGGTTTTGATTCACCCTTTGATAACATATCACATCACATTATCTAACTAAAAAAGATTATTCTTAATTTTTAACTGTTCTATGGGCGAGGGTAACTTAATCATGAAGAGAGAAGTAAATTAATAGAATCAGACAAAAGTAAAAATTAATAAAAAGTGGATTAATTGAGGCAAATAATTAATTAATGCTCTTAATTAGAAATGTCTAAAATTCAAGTTGAAGAGTCGTTGCTTGATCAATCTTTTGAAATAACTTAGAGGTAGAGGTGTCAAACGGGTCAAGCCGGCTCGAGCACGACACGGCACGGCACAATTAAAATGGGCACAGCACGACACGATTAAATGGGCCGTTCTGGGTCAGGCCGAAGTTTTTAGTCCATCGAGTATGGCACGACATAAGCCAAGTACGGCACGAGCACAAACACAAAATGGGCCCGAATTAGGCACGACTATTTTAACATTATTTTTTTACATTTTTAGAGAACTTTTCAATAAAATTATTCAATTTTTATGAAAAATAATGTTAATATTTAATTATAAATAAGAAAAAATATCATAAAATTAGTTTTATCACCATACAAAAAAATAAAAAAAGGTCCGTGGGCCGGCCTGTTTAAGGTATGACACGAGCACGAATGGCCCGCAGGCCGTGCCAGGCTTAGGTCTTAACTATATGGACTGGCCCGAGCACGGCATGAAAGCACGATGAGCTCAACTTAAACGGACCGGGTTGGGCCGGCCCGGCCCGTTTGACACCTCTACTTCAAGGGGTCACTTTAGTGGAGGCTCTTTATAATTACTACAACTCTGAGATCGTATTCGATGGGCTATACTATTAATCATATGATAGAATTAGAACATCCAACCCAAAACTAATTGGCAATGGGTGGAAAGGCCCAAGACTTATAAGCTTATATGTTAAGCTCTAGTTTTCCGATGTGGGACATTGCTCCACATTACTCTCAACACGCCCCCGCACGTGTGGCGAGATTTTTGAGCCTTACACGTGAACAAATTGTATTGGGTGACGTGGGAGCACGTGTGGCCGTTGGACCTTACACGCGAATAACCAAGCTCTGATACCATGATAGAATTAAAACATCCAACACAAAACTAATTGGCAATGGGTGGAGAGACCCAAGACTTATAAGCACATATGTTAAGCTCTAGTTTTTCGATGTGGGACATTGCTCCACATTACTCTCAACAAAATCATGGTTGATGTATAAAAATAGCATACAATTCAATAATTATAGCAAGATTATAAATTATCTATAATCCTAGCCGCTACTTCTATTTTCTCTCTCCTCTCTCCTCAAGCCCTCCCATAGTCGCATATTACAGGGAGGGTGAAGGGAGCTGACCTTCCTTCCCCTCCCCTCCCATTCTCTCATTTTCCTTTCCCTTCTCCCCCAACTCAAGAATACTCTCCTCCCTCAATAGTGAGAGTTTTTTCATACTTCCATTTTGGAAGTCTTTCCTATTGCATCTTGCAACTTTGTTTTTCTCCTTTCACTTGTTTTGGCTTGTTTGGTGCTTTGATACTCTCAGGTTTTCTTGGACGCTTATCTCAAGGTGTTTGGTTTGCACTATTTTTGCCAGTACCGGTCATTTTTTCACCGGTTACTACTGCTTAATCTGCCATTATGAGCTACTATCGACGTCGATTTAGAGTTGTTGGTAGAATTGTGGATCATAACGCAACAAGTTCGCTAAGCCCTTCGGCACCTCACTAACTCCGTTTGGTGGTTATAATGTATGCTCAACACCGCTGTGATGAGATCGATCTTGGAATTTCTATGGGTTTTGATGCTCCACTTCTATAGGCTTTTGTCTTCTTGTAAGCCTTTGAGCTCTTTTTTTGTATTTACTCTGCCTTTTGGCTGATCTAATGCAATAAGATATTTTTATAAAAAAAATAATAATAATTATAGCAAGATTTTTCTTGTAGGGGTCTTTGTCTCGAACACTGACCTCATATTTTTCTTTAGTTTACTCAAGATTCCCCACGTATATATATACAATTCATTGGTAGCTAGAGTCAAAAACCCAAGTGGTTTATTATTTATTTTTGGATAAATATTTTATTTAATTTATTTTTGGACTATTCTATGATCTAGACCTTATCAGGCTTATCTCATGTGAGGTAGTGAGCTAATCTTTACCAAAAAAAAAAAATGGTACACGTACGTACTTAACCTTTTCTTGATTTGCCAAATAGTAGAAGGAACCCCGAACCAAACTTAGTTTGGTCACTTTTTTCTTTCAAATGAGTCCTTTTATTCTCTTTTGGCCTTTGAATACGAAAAGTTTGGGAGTCCTTTGGAGGTTGAGCACTCAAGCCAGCTATGCCACACATGCATAATGTGGTCCTTCAGTAAAGAATTAATATTACATAATGAAAAATGTTTTCCTCGTTTTGGTTTACAGGCTACTGTTAGGTTGACCTTTTTGGTTTGCCCAATTACAAAATCAAAGAAATTGAGAAAAGTTCAATAATTTATGTAATATATCTAGCTGATGACTAATAAGGGGCACCTCTTAAGTTTGAGTTTATTGTTTAGTATTTATGACATGTTTACTAATCCGTAATTGGAATCAAAATAAGAAATTAGATTCCGATTACGGATTACTCATTTGTTTACTAACTATATGAAAATAAAAACATAAGTGGGGCCCATATGAAATTAGGAATTCAACTCCTTATTTTGGAGGAATTGGATTCTTGGGTGAGAGGTGGTAATCCAATCCCTAATATTTTTCCTATTATACCCTCTCATTATTAACTAGCATATAAAATAATTTATTAGGAACAAGGGCATTTTAGTAATCAAATGCTCATATGATATCATTCATACTTTGATTCTAGATAGTTTAGTAAACAACTTCAATGAGAATTCAATTCCTCATCAATCCAATTTCTCATTAATTCAATTCTTCATAATCCGATTACAGATTAGTAAACATGTCATTAGAGTTTATGTCGGAAAAAAGAAATAAATAAAAACTTGACACAGTATAGTTCTAAATATAAGCACAACATTGAGATAGACAACACTATCAATGAATATGTTACAAATAATTTTTCAGAAAAATTATAATTTAAGAGAATGGAGCATGTAGAACAAGTACACTTTTGTGCATGAAAAAACAAACGGAAAATTTGGTAGACCAAAAGACAAAGGAATCTGAAAGCTAAGAGTTGGGGGGTACCGTTTGGGCTTTGCCAGCTTACTTGGACTCTCCTTCCAACCCACTGTTTTGGGTGTCACACTTCACCCTATGTGAGAAAAATTAATAATTTGATTAGTCATCAGGTTAATAATTAATTTGGTTAACCGGCCACAACAAAATATATTATTAAACTAATATTAGCTAGGATTAGAAAAAAATGAAACTTATGGAACTTGTAAAAATGATATAAAACTCATTATCTGTACACTATTGTACTCTCTACTACATATATATATTTTGCATATATAATGTAAAATGATAACTCATATATATGTTGAAAAATGTTGCTTGTATAAGTCAATTTTCAATTCTGTTTTGGTTAATTACAATATTGTACCGTACTTTTCACTCAACTGCAGCTGTGTAATACTGTACGTATGGAGTACGAAAGTGTTGATGGCAACATGCGTTACATAAGCCTTTCGTAAAAAAAAATAAAAAGAGAAAGTAACGCTCCCCACAAACACTTCTTAGTAAAATATGGGAGCGCAGATACTTGCGCTGACTGATTCACGAGGATCATAGATCAATTTACAAATTTTGTGTAGTTTTTAGTAGTAATTAAATGGTATTTATTAATTACGTAGTATACTCGAGAGAAAAAATTATAAAATTTAAATTCTAAATGACGATTCTATACCTTACAGTAAGTAGCCCTATTAAAATAAAATCAAAGAATGAGACAAATTGATGATCGAAGCATATTAGCTTTTTGTAGTTGAAATACTACTTTGTTAATCAATCTGTGTGTGATTATCCACTTATAACTCTATATGTAAATGATTATATCAGTGTAGAAATTCGATCATAATCATGAGAACAACATTGGCTCTTCACGAAGGGGAAAAATTAAATTTCTCAAATTTTAATTGTATTAATAGGCTTTAAACTATTGATCACCGAATCAAGGGTCGTGTTTAAGTTTAATTTAAGCATAAATGTGGTGTACTTGATACGACAAATTTCATGGACATGTGTGATGTGTGTCTAAGAATTGTCAGATAACAGATTGATCATCAGCATGAACCAGCAAACACTATCAAGCATCTTCGTCAATTGTGAGTTGTAATGACTCAGCGAATATGCGGCTTTTCCACCGTGCATATATGGACATTTCAATTTTGAATTAATTAGTTTAATATGGTCGAAGACCTACTCGCCAACATTGTTGATCAAAATTTAAATAGTGTTTAAACAACAATCTCTGGTTATCCTATGTACTCAAATAAGACAAAACAAAATTTGTACATTGTCCTATGTACTCCCACCTAAAATTTTAGTAAACAATTTACAAATATAAAACCAGTTATTCTGCAGATACCATACATTATACATTCAGATTTAATAACTCAAAATTTATACTCTAGAATTGAAAAAATAAACTCATCAAATTCAAAAATCAGAAATGCGTTAATTTAAAATTTCTCTACAAATATATAGAATATCATACTCGGTGACATGCATGCATTGTTATAGCTGAAGTGTGTGCCAATGTGTAATGCCAGCAACTAGTTTGTCTGGATTTGGGTTTGTGATAAAACGTACAGATTTGGAGAAAGAGACAGGGACAAGAGGATTTATAATGTCATTATACCAATGAACTTAATTTCGGAATTTTTCTCTCTGGCAAATTGTTTGGATCTGGATGTGGTTATGCTTGATTCGAGTTAAGGACTGCTGAGTGTTTATTTATTTATTTTTTTGTGCTTTCTCTTTCACATTTTTTATTCTTGTTTATACTCAGATGAGTGTTAACTGTTAAAGATGCTATATAATATACGGGTTCTTGGTTTTGAACTTTGATCTTGTTCGATCTTTTGCAATTTTGAGATGCTATCCGGGATTGTGTGCATTAAATTCGGATCCTGGTTCTTGGCAATATGCCAACTTTTAATCATGTATAATCTCATCCCATTCAAAAGTTATTCTAGCAGCCTTATCCCACCAAAAAGAGAAAGTGGTGCCTGAAATTAGGGGTCGGCAATGGGCCGGGCCGGGCTGGCCCAGGCCCAATCTTTCGGGCTCGGGCCGGGCTCGGGCTTGAAGTACAAGAGCCCAACAGAACTTTCGGGCCGGGCCGGGCTGGGCTTGGGCCTGAATACACAAATCCGAAGCCCACCCATCGGGCTTGAGACTAACGGGCTTTAGAGCCGGGCCGGACTAGGCCCGAACGGGCAGCCCAATAAGCCCGAACGGGCAGCCCAAATTAGGCTTTTTTGGCTTCTCAAATTGCTTAATTTATTGCCTAATTTATGTCTATTATAACTATAAAACTTAACAGATGACTAATTCATTGGTTTTAACTTGCCAAAATTTTGCAATGTCAGCTCCCAAAGTCACAATTTAGCAAGTTAACAACATATAATTTAATTATAAATAGAGGGGGAAATGCATCACTATAGAATGTGTACATCCCAACTAGGTTGGCACCTACACAACCTATCTATCATTTGCATTTCACATGTACATCCCAACTAGGTTGGCACATACACAACCCTCAAAACTGAAATGTATTGATTTAATTATACTAAAAGTAACAATATGCAGTTATGAGTTATGGTGCTTAACTCCTTATGGAGTTTACAAATTACAAACCAATAGTGAAACTGAAAAAATAAAATCAGTTAATCAGGTGGCTGATTCAGCAGGGGAAGGGGTCTCTTCTTCAACAAATTCAGGTCTTGATAGCTTGATATTCATTAGATCCTCTGCCCAATCCTCCTCTTGAGCAGCCTCTTGCATTCTTGCCTCAGCTAAGCGCCAATCTTTGACGCAGATTAGAGCTTCTATAGTGTTCGGACTCAAGCTAGCCCTCTTCTCCGATACCACTCTACCACCTGCACTAAAAGCAGCTTCGGATGCAACAGTTGAAGCTGGAACAGTTAGCAAATCACGAGCCATGATGGAAAGCACAGGATATTGTGTATCATGTGATTTCCACCATCCCAAAACAGAAAATGTAGTTTCATCAACATCATCTAAAACTGGTGCATCAAGATAGTATTGCAAATCAGAAGTAGAACAAACAGAGGATTGCACCTTTGCCATTTTCAAGGCTCTCATAGCACTGTTTTGAAAGTTAGGAATAGAAATTGGGGAAGAACTAGTACTACCAGAAACAGTACTTTGAGGATTAGTTGTGGTTTCAGTAGAGTTTCGTGATGATGCAGCAGGCACATTAGACTTGTAATGGTCATACAATTTAAACAGAGAAGACTTAATTTCATCTACCTTTACCTTTATGTCATCTTCCTCACAACCAATAACATTTAACCACTCACTAATTGCCCAAATTTTGAACCTAGGATCCATAACAGTAGCAAAACAAAACAATTTAGGAAAAGTTGCCCAATATTTATCAAATTTACTTTTCATAGCAACCATAGCAGTTTCAAATGCATTAATATGAGAATATGATTGAAATGCACAATGAATATCAATCAAACAAGTCAGCACACGACTAGAAGTAGGATAATACACACCACATAATATTTTTGTTGAAGAATCAAAAGTCTTTAAAAAACCACAAACAAATTGAGCAACAAGCCAATCATGTTCAGATGGAATCGGTAAAGTAGAACTTCTAGTTGATTGATTTATTGTCTGAACATATCTATGCAAGGCAGCTTTATATTGAATGGCTACTTCTAACAATGCATATGTGGAATTCCACCTATGAGGAACATCATTGTCTATGTTTCTCTTATCCAAACGAACATCAACACAACATTTTTTCCAAATTTCATGTCTCTTATTTGAAGAATTCAAACTACGCACAATTGCAACAATTTTATCAATAGAAGGACCTAAAATAGCCAAACCATCTTGCACAATCAGGTTCATAACATGAGCACAACAACGCACATGAAACATTTGTCTAGGCACATCATCAATCATAAGATATAAAGGCAGCAAATCAGCAACAACATCATTATTTGAAGCATTATCTAGTGTAATTGAAAAAATTTTATTGTGGATACGCCAAGAGTTGAGTTCCTCATGTATATGAGTTGCAAGTGACTGTCCACTGTGTGGATACTCAATCATTTTAAAACAAATAATCCTTTTATTTAAATTCCAGTCAGCATCAATGAAGTGAGCAGTTAATGACATAAAACCAATTTTTTGTCTAGAAGACCAAACATCAGAAGTCAAACAAATTCTGCCTTCATATTTTTCAAAATAAGACAGCAATTGAGATTTTCCTTCAACAAACAGTTTCATAACATCCCTTTTACAAGTTGTGGCAGAAATTCCTTTATATTGTGGAGTAAAGCCTCTTTGAATCATTCCTTTAAAATCATGTTTTTCCACGAAAGTAAAAGGTAATTCTGCCCTAACTATAAAATCAACAACTTCTTTTCGAGCATTTTCCTCTTTATAAACAAAATTTGACAAATTACCAGCAGCATTTGATTGTAAAAGCATTTGATTACCAATATTAACATTTTGGCTTTCAAGATGTTTCCTATAATGACGAGCTAAATGAGTAGTACCATTTGAAGAACTGCCATCTAATTTTTTTCCACATATTGCACATTTTGCTTTTGTTACAGATTTACCATTTTCAATTTCAACAACTTTTTCAAACCAGTTCCACACTTCACTTCTACTGGATTTAGGAATAGAATTAGATTGGGGTGTGGATGGGGGGGAACCAATGGATTCATGGATTCCAATTACACTAGACTCTGGGTGAGTAGACATCCTAAAAAAACTACCAACAAATAACCAGCAAATAACACTACCAGCAAAAAAATACCAGCAAATAACACTACCAGCAAAAAATTACCAGCAAACTGCAAATAACACTACCAGCAAAAAAAAATACCAGCAAACTGCAAATAAACACCAGATCTTATCATAAACACCAGATCTTATCATAAAAAAAATACCAGCAAACTGCAAATAAACTGAAATTCAGCAAATTGCCATTTGCCACTCACACAGCAGCAGCACCAGCACCAACACAAGAGGCCAACTCCTACACAGGACAGCTTCACCACAAGCTACACAGGCCAACTCCTACACACAACAAAAAAAAACACAATTAGTTAAACAGTGATGAATTTTTTGCTGAAATCACAAAAATGACAAAGGGAGGCAAACTGGCAGGAAAATGACTTAACTGAAATCACAAAAGGAAAATGACTTACACTTACACAGTTACACGCAAAGGGAGGCAAACTGGCAGGGAGCTTGCGGCGGAGTCGCTGGTGCGAAGGTGGCGTTGCGGTGGTGCTCGGACTGTCTGAGTGATAGTGCTATCAACTATTCGATCGCAGTTCAGATCTCGATCTGATCATTAATTGATCGGATCGAGTCCGATCGATCGGAGTTTGGTGGGTTGCTGGGTAGCCTGGGTTCGATCGGAGTTGGGGGTGGCGAGATGGTGAATCGGTGATGATGGTGATGATGGAGAGGGTCTGCGAGTCTGAGAGAGTGATGATGGTGATGATGGAGAGGCCGAGAGGGTTTGAGAAGTGAGAAGTTTGAGAGCCTCGGTGATCACTGATGTTGAACTGTTGAAGGAGGCGGCGACATAAAAATGAGCGCGAGGTGTTTGGGGTTAATACTTAGGGTTACAGTGAAAGTGTGAGAGGGTTACAGTGAAAGGCCGAAAGGGTTACAGTGAAAGTGTGATGATGGTGATGATGGAGAGGCCGAGAGGGTTTGAGAAGTGAGAAGTTTGAGAGCCTCGGTGATCACTGATGTTGAACTGTTGAAGGAGGCGGCGACATAAAAATGAGCGCAAGGTGTTTGGGGTTAATACTTAGGGTTACAGTGAAAGTGTGAGAGGGTTACAGTGAAAGGCCGAAAGGGTTACAGTGAAACTGAAAGTGTGATGATGGTGATGATGGAGAGGCCGAGAGGGTTAGTGGGTTACAGTGAAAGGGTTACAGTGAAAGTGTGATGATGGTGATGATGGAGAGGCCGAGAAGGTTTGAGAAGTGAGAAGTTTGAGAGCCTCGGTGATCACAGATCACTGATGTTGAAGTTGAACTGTTGAAGGAGGCTGGAGGCGGCGAATGGTTAGAACATAGAGAGTTAGGGTTACAAAGTGTGAGACTTAGCTTTATATACTCATGACTTATCTTTAGGGTTTAATATTTTATTAGTTTAGGGTATTTTGGGGTTTGGGCTTAGGGGTTTGGATGGGGTTTGGTCCGTTTGGATGGGGTTTCAGGGTTTGGATGGGGTTTGGATGGGGTTTGGATTTTTTAATTTTATTACATGTGTAATATATGCTTTATTATATATTTTATTACATATGTTTTATAAACAAATGATGCAATTGTGTTTTTAACGATCTGAACCGTTCAAATTTTAATTTCTCACTCAAAAATAATTCATGCAAAAAATTAGCTCGATCGGAGATGTAAAAATGACGTAACGGTGGTCGAATTAATGAACGATCGTTGTTTTTCTAATGATAATCGAATGGGTAGATGAATTCCGATTTTGCTGATTTTTTGTAAGGATGATCTTTGACTATGAATATAGAAAATGAACGGTTCAGATTGTTGAAATCACGTTGTGGTCTTCACAATTATGAAAACAATAAGGTTTCAACGAGAAAGTTATTAGAATTATACTCTTCAACTCTTCAAGTGTATTTATATGTAGAAGCTCATATATCGATCGTGTTTTCAACGATCCGAACCGTTCAAATTTTAATTTCTCACTCAAAAATAATTCATGCAAAAAATTAGCTCGATCGGAGATGTAAAAATGACGTAACGGTGGTCGAATTAATGAACGATCGTTGTTTTTCTAATGATAATCGAATGGGTAGATGAATTCCGATTTTGCTGATTTTTTGTAAGGATGATTTTTGACTATGAATATAGAAAATGAACGGTTCAGATTGTTGAAATCACGTTGTGGTCTTCACATTTATGAAAACAATAAGGTTTCAACGAGAAAGTTATTATAATTATACTCTTCAACTCTTCAAGTGTATTTATATGTAGAAGTTCATATATCGATCGTGTTTTCAACGATCCGAACCGTTCAAGTTTTAGTTCCCCACTCAAAGATAATCCTTGCAAAAAATTAGCTCAATCAGAGATGTAAAAATGACGTAATGATGGTCGAATTAATTAACGATCATGGTTTTTTTAATGATAATCGAACGAGTAAATGAATTCTGATTCGACTGATTTTTTGTAAGGATGATATTTGACTATCAACATATAAAATGAACGGTTCAAATTGTTAAATTAATGAACAATCATGCCATCATGGTTTAATAACTTCAATTATAGACTTTATAGTTGTATTATAAAAATTGTATATGCACATATACATTTATGTTTTATTATAGTTGTAAATTTGTAATGTTGTATATAATTTTAAAAGTTTATTATTTATGGTATTACATACTTACATAGTATAGTTTACACTATTACTAATTTACTATTTAGTATTTACTAACATTATAGAATTATATAATAACTTAATAAACATATTAATAATTTATTAAAATAAACAAACGAAAAACCTATTAAATATGTTATGATTCACCAATTAGACAAATAAACTAGTTAGCTCAGTTGGTTGAGAGTTGAAATTTGTTCTATGAGGTCTCAAGTTCGATTTAGAACATAGCCAAAATCCTATATTTTTTTTTATTGAAGATATTAAACGGGCTTTGGGCTTTGGGCTTCGGGCTTTGGGCTTTGGGCTTTGGGCTTCGGGCCGGGCTTTGGGCGGGCTTTGAGCGGGCCTAAGCGGGCCGGGCTTTGGGCGGGCCGTGGGCTTCAAGGGGATGGCCCAAGCCCAACCCAAAAAATTTTCGGGCCGGGCCGGCCCGGCCCAAATGTCGGGCCACATCGGGCTTCGGGCCCAACGGGCTGGGCGGGCTTCGGGTGGGCTTCGGGCCTTGGGCTATTTGGTGAGCCCTACCTGAAATGTTGTTTAGGCATGCCGGGCCCAATTCCTTACAAATTTACAATAGACCTATTGGGCTGGACCTGTTGTGCAGTCCCTTGAGCTGCTTATAGTCGAGCCCAACCAGTCAAGCTCACATAATGCAAAGCCCTTTGTATAGCTAGCTAGCTTGTTCCTAGAAAGGAGGTTTACAAATTCTAAGCTCTTCATTTTTGTAAATGATTACAAATTCTCCATTGCCTTTTGTTTTGGTCTCCTTACTTTAAAAATTTATTTAGTTGACAAGCTTCTTTTATTAATTTCTAGAACAAAATAGAAATATTATGAAGAATTAAAGAACTCTGAGATGTTGGGACATATACGTCTGTCCTGAAGGTTGAAAAGTGCCTTTCAAAAAGGCAATAAAACCCTTTTCCCCTCAAAATGTGAACACAATATTAGAGGGCACATCGCCTTATATATATGGGGATTCTACATTGATGCCCTTATCTTGTGGAAGTCTCACATAGTCCCTCAAAGGCTCAAAGGATTGGGTCCTCATCATCTACCTTAGCTGCTTTATGGGACAAGAACTCGTTTCTCTCTCTCTCTCTTAGAAGGACACAGTTCACACTTGCAAGAGCCAATGTATGTAACCCACCTCTGCGCTTCAAGGGCTTTGAGATAAAGCAACAGACATGGCAACCTGGCCTTTCAATATCATCTATCTAAAACAAGAAAAAGAAAAACTCTACTCTGCCTTTCAAAGAGAGTTCTATTTGCATGCCTTACAGTTCAGGACCACCCCATATATGGACCTTTATTTCTTTTCATTCTTCATATACATGCTAGCTAGGCTTCTTCTTTTTTTTGGCCAGGGCTAGCTAGGCTTCTAATTGGCTTGTTTGTTTGGTTAATTTTATCGTTCATTTTTTATTTTATTTTATAAACACGACACATTGAATAGTCTTACAAAAATGATGGTTTCGATTGATGGTTGATCTATTAATTTTTGTTACAAAAAAGGCTAATTAATCATATTGATATTAGTAATGGCACATAAATTCGATATTATTTAACTAGATATGCTATTCTTAAACAACAATATATACCAAGGTCTAGCTTCTGCTATAATTACAATGATGAAAATGATAATAAGTTTGACTCCTGAATTTCTGTTCTGAATTTGTTACCCCACCAACTTGCTACCTTTGCCACATCTATGCCTCAATCCAACACACGTTTCACTTTTAGCTAGCAAGACGAACACAAAATTAATTTCATTGTGCCCAGGCCCTAATCGATCTGTTACTGTGTTACACCAATTTTAGAAATTATATATATGGGCTGATCAATATATTAAATCAAGCAGGGAATGGTGCTCGGGTCTCCATGCTTCTACTTATTTTTTTTATCAACAACTATGGTTCATAAAATTTACTCTCATGACTTCCGTCCGATAAAGAGAAATTGAGTGTCATTCATTAAACCAAATAGTTATCGACGAATTCATATTTTGAGCTACTTAGACCGTGGCCCGTGCAATTTTTTATAGGAAAGGTCAACCCCAATCCACTCCATTCTAGCCAACTCTAGCCCATTCTAACCCATCCAGCATACCCAACCCGCTCGAGCCCATCCCATATTAAGAACCTGGATTCGTCCCTGGTTAGACGATTATATTAATTAACAATATGCTCTCTTCTTGGGTTTTAAACTATGACGTACCATAATGAAAGCATAAATATTGAGCCATTAGAGTTAGTCCGGTGAATGTAAGTGGGGTAAAAGGTTAGTATTAGAATAAGTTTAGGGGTTTAATGTCTTCCAATAATATAATAAAAAAAAAAGTGTACATATTAAACCTGTGTGTAAAAAGTGGAAATGTACAATACGTATCCCATTTATTAGCATGATTTTGCTTTGGGAAGAGATTTTTTTTCTTTAATTTGAAAAGGGAATTCGAATTTGAAACATCTTCAGCATTGTGGAGAAAAATTAAACCACAAACTAGTTTAACACTACTTATAGGAATATAGGGTACGTAACAGTTGGAAGGGCTATTGCCACCCTTGTTTTAGTGGCTTTTCATGAACATTAATGGAACTCTGGAGCTAATACTAATATGCTTCATTAATTTTAACATATCCTGTTGTGTTTTCGATAAATGCAACCTAGCTACTACTTATTCTTTCTATAATTTATGGTCAAAATTACGTTATTTTAGAGTTTATGATATAGTGCTTAGGTTTATATTAGGAAAACTATTAAATGAATGTTTGTAGAGCTTATTCTAATGACAAATTGATGTCTCGCTAATTACTAGGCAGAAGCTAAATGTGATCTTCCTTTCATGGTAATATCATTAAAGATTGAAATTCATTGCAATATATCCTACTCCCTTAAAACTTCAGGCCTAAGAGCTTTAACTCATGTTGTATAATGGATGAAAATTTAGTTAGGTACTAAGTTTGAGTATCGATATAGATAAAGTAAAAATCAAAGGTCCATCAAGAACTTAAACGTACGTTTAACTTTTCACTCTAGATCGATTATGCCACATTATATATTGTGAAATTTGTGGGGGATACAATTGCATAAGATGGTAATTATTCCAAACTCCATTATCTTATTCTTTATTTGCTCTCATTTCTTAATCTGATTATTCTTGCCATAATTGGTATCATTATCTTGACGGGGACATATAAACCAAAATGCAATCATAATCTCTGCTGCGGTTAACATGATCATTGTTTATTTCATTTTCCTTTTTTCATTCCTAACTTAGCAATCAACACTCCTAAAAAGACCCACAGCCCCACAAGTCACAACCATATTTTCTTTCTTTTTTTCTTCTTTCTGAAAAAAAAGGACATTAAAATTGTAATAATTAGGCATAACACGGTAACACCTTGAGCAACTAGTGCATGTGTTTCTGTGCCCAACAGTTGACCTATGTAGTCAACAGTCAAATTCCAAATCAAATAATGCTATTTTATGTAGACGATGATAATTAAATTGGTGGGTGGGTTGATACATATATAATTATAGATATTAAATAATTAAATTTTGAAACAAAAGCTAACAAATTTTTTGATCGGATCTGGAGAAATTATTTGTGTACGTAGGCCCTTAGAGGAAGACACACACACATATATATATATATATATATATAGATGCAAGTCCATTTTATAATTAAGGTTTCAATCAATTCTTGCAAAATCATATCATAATTTAATTAAGAGCAAAATGCATCGTTGGTCCACTTATAATAGTGGATTTCTCAAGTTGGTCCACGAATTAATTTTCGTTTCAAGTTAGTCTACTTTTTTTGCACCGTTACCCAAGTTGGTCATTTCCGTCAATTTTTAATTAAATGCCGTTAAAATTCAGTATGTGCCATTTTTTTAGGGCAAATGAGTCTTTTCCACCCTAAACCCACACCTAACTGATCCCAACCCTTCTTTCTTCTTCTTTTCTCCCTCTTCTTTCTTTCTTTTTCTGCAACACACGCCCCAAACCACCATCGATCTCCTCTGCAGCTCGCGCCGGTGTGTGCGACGCCGTCCGACGATGATTGCCAACGAGACTACCACCACCAGTCTCGTCTATCTCCCCTCTTCCTCCCCCTGTGAGTAGAACACCCAGAAAAGCAATGTAACGGAAAGCCCAGCCCGAGAACGATCGGCCCCCATCGTTATTGACCCATTTTCCCGGCGAAATTGAGATCGGCCACCACCCCAGTCATCTTCTCCTCATTGTTATGAACAAGAGGGTGGTTTTGGATCATTCATCGGATCACCGAGCACAGCCAATCAACGCCGAGAAGCCGCAACGGCTCCTGTGGCTTTACCGGCGAATTGTGACGGCCAAATTGGGTTGACCCAGGTATCAAATTTAATCCTCTCTTCGTGTTCTTGCTATTGTTATCTTTGTTTTGAGCCAATTCTTGTGAAATTTGAAAACCAGTTTAGGAAACCTACAACCACCGCGGGCTCCACTGCGGTTAGTGGTTGGGTTAGGCTCCCCTCACCCGAATTTGGTCCATTGGTTATCAATTGTTGCTTGTGAGTTGAATTGGGATTGAAATTATTGAAATTTATGTCTTTCCAGGTGTTTCCGCCGCTGCCGCCACCTATGGTGTCGGGTTGGTGGTGGATTCCATCTATCTTGGCCCATTTGGGTTCTAGAAGACATTCTCCAGGTTGAATTGTGTTTTTGGGTGAGTTTTTGTGAAGTTTTAGTGGCAGGCTGCGGAGGAGAGAGAGAGAGTGAGGGAGTCGGGGGGGGGGAGATATGGTGGTTTGGGGTGGGTGAGGGAAGGAAGAAATTTTGTTTTTGACAAAAAGAAAAAAAAAATTGTTTAGATGGTGGTTTGGGGCGTGTGTTGCAGAAGAAGAAAGAAAGAAGAGGTAGAAAAGAAGAAGAAAGAAGGGTTGTGATCAGTTGGGTGTGGGCTTAGGGTGGAAAAGACTAATTTGCTCTAAAAAAATGGCACATGATCTGCACATGCTGAATTTTAACGGCATTTAACTAAAAATTGACGGAAAAGATCAACTTGGGTAACAGTGCAAAGAAAGTGGACCAACTTGGGATAAAAATTAATTAGTGGACCAATTTGAGAAATTCACTATAATAAGTGGACCAACTGTGCATTTGGCTCTTTAATTAATTACTGCTTTTTCTTGTTAAATAGTAGCTATTATTGTATTTATGCGTGGTGGTAATTAACAGTCTAGCTACCAGAGCAAGAGTTCAATTAATTCTTATATGAATACATACTTAACATCATTTGTGATTTGATCACTATTATGGGACACTTTTTGGGTTTACTAACATTAGAGGAACCAACATTTATTAATTGAACACATAATCTAGCAGTTGATGTATATATTATTTAATTAACAGCCAATCATAATAATTGATATATTGAATATATATCCACTGCTACAATTAAGATTAGAAATTAAATGTGATATCATTAACATTTTCTTACTAGGAATTAATCTTGGGCAAATACATTTTAATTTCCTTTTTCATCCCTTAAATAGTTAAATGTGTGAAAATTTTTATATACATGTAACTATAACACTGTCACGTAATATTACTAATTCGCGTATTATAATATGAATGGATGATTGGCTGGTTTATAAATTTAGAATTTAGGGTTTTAGGTAATAATAATGGTACATGTGTTATAATTCTAATAGATACCATCTTATGGTGTTACAGTCACACACAGTAATTTCTTTAAAAATTATGTTAATTTTTTTTTTCATAATATATTTGAAGTCTTCTTTAAATACCAGAAGGCCTTCAAAGTAAAATGTGTTTGTAGTTTAATATATTAGCAGAGCTTAGCAAAGCTCTTCATTCTAAACAAGTCATAATTGTAAGCTACAAGAGGACAACATTGAGAATGATCGATCAGGTGGGAATTGGGTACAAAGAACACGTACATATATGCATCGATCAAGAGCCAAGTAGAGGCAAGATGACTGCCTGTGTTGGGTGATCAGCAGCAGTGGTGTTTTTCTTTCTGGAACAAGAAAAAACTAGCTCATGTTTTTAATTAAGCACGTGCTAATATTTAAAGTCCTAGCTCCCTAATCATGCTTTTGATGAGACAGTGACAGATGATTAATATTTGACCCTATGAATCTTTGTCTGCCACGTGTTCATGCGCATGTATTTACAAACTGAATTCAATTGATCAACACATTCCATCTTTCTCTCTCTCACATACACATTTTCACTCGAGAAAGTACGTATACTCACATGTAGACACTCTATATTATACAGATCAACATGCATAGAGTCTATGTAAGATGTTTTCATTTGGACCCTTAAATTAAAATTAATGTTTCTAAGGGTACATTATAAATGGACTAGTAGGGTATAATTTTTTGTCCTTGGATGTGGTGTTTGTTAACATTCTTGTTTGCATCAAAGAAGGTTCTCCTATCTCTCATGCTTAAAATTTTCACCATGAATTGAGAAACAAATTTATACGAGTTAAATTTCAAATTCATGAAATCTCCTACATTGTATTTAACAGTACACCTAGCTTGCTAGCTCATAGCTTCATGTGTGTGTATGCAGTATATACCAGATATTTGTTTTCATATATATATATATATATAAAATTAACAATTCAAGAATAATTTCAAGTATCTTGTAAGATCAATGGTGATGATTTTGGTGAAAATTTAGAATAAGTTGATTATATTGATGTGTCAATGTACGTATGTCATGTTTCACAACTGTAAATATAATCAGAATATTTCATTACTTCCTTGATCAACTTAAATGTGGTAATTTAGAACTTAATTATAATCATTTTGGTGAAGATAATGAACAATTACTTTGAAAACTATAGATAAAATTATTACAAGAGCACTTTTAGGGTTAGCGTTGTCATGTGTTGCATATCTTTGTATGCTTATACAAATTAATGTCATAATCCTGGTGAAGGCATGAACCATTTATTAAAATGATCGAACTCCTATTATATCCTTATTGGAAGATTGTATAGATGTATATATATATATATATTGAATCGTTTTCTTATTTGACAGTTTGACGTGTTATATTATCTTATGAACAATTTGAACTATATATTATTTAAATAAATTCTGATTTAATAGTAGAATTCAGATTAAAAACCTGACAACATATTATGCTAGATACCTAATTAATGAGATAAACAAGATTATATTTTTCAATGTATGTACATATTTGTGGTGTATGAAGTATTGTATCCCATTGAATTAATACATAAAGCACTAGCAAATGGACATCGATCATGACCATCCCGATTTGCCGGGAGATGTAATCCATTGACTGAAAAATGGTAAACAGTCGTCTTTCTTGATGTGTAGGTACGTACGTAGCACTGAGTTTTTTATTTTTATTTTATGAGGTGGGCAAATATAAATAATGAAATTTGATTTGGTCCAAAATGTACTTATGGCCTACCCGTATTCATATTGCCCAACCTTTACTCAATAATTTTAGGTGCACACGGAGACTTGGGAAATACTTGGTCCATACTACTTACTATCTAATTCGCTACTAGTTTCCCACAATAGATATATATATATATATATATATATATATATAGATTACACAACTTGGATTGGCTATCAATTACTAAATAAAAAGAGTAGACAATTAGATAAAATTAGTCTTCTAAAACACTTTTTAATTCAAGGGTGAATTAATTAAGTACAATCCCATATTGAGAAGCTATAACTACCACCTAGCCATATATTATGTTCCTAAATAAATCCTCCTTTCAAATAAAAAATAATAATTTGAGCAGGTATATATAACTCAATGGCCAATGCTTCAACTGATATTAAATAGGGTAAGTTACATTTTTTGTCCTAGTGATTTGACCCGAAAAGAGTCAAAGACATTATGTCATCGTGGTTTAAATTTTATCTTGATCCTTTGCAATTTTAGGACAAATTTGGAATTTCATCAATTCGACAAACCCAGATTTTCAATATGGGGATGAATTATCCGTTTGTTGTTGGGGGATTGAAAGATCATCTTATGAGTTTTCGAATTAAAGCTAATTTCAATTTCTATGTTTATTTGCTAGAGAAATTGAGGCTCACAAAATTTTTAAAATTTGAACTTTAAGTTTGAGATTTTCTTTGAATTCTTGTTTGAAAATCACATTTGAAGCTAAATACATAATTTTCGATCATTGTTGAGTAAACTCATAAGTATAAACAAGTTATTAGTTGCAATTTGAGAAAAAATTGCAGTTTGAGAATTTTCTAAGGTTGCAAATGACATAAAAAAAAAAAAAAGTTTTATGTTGGGGTGTAAAATGTCCTAAGATTGCAAATGATATAAAACATAATGACCAAATTAGAAAAATTTAAACCACAAAAACCAAATATGATTTCAGGTCAAAATATAGAGACTAAATATGTAGTTTACTCTATTAAATAATTTATTTTATGGATTGAATATATGCTCACTCTTGGTCTTCCTCCTAGTTAGTTAATTTTAACCCCTTACTATAACTAGTCACATCTCTATGCTCTCTTTTTTTTGGGCAAACACATCTCTATGCTCTAGGAGCGGTATTTTGCATTGTTAACTAATACTTCTGGACTTTCTAAAATTTTTAGAGCCTAACATGCATTACCTAATATAGTGTTAGAGTCTTGATTATAGGAGGATTTGTGTTTGAAACCTCCAATCCTTATTTTCCATTTCATTGTTAGTTTGTAAGTGTAGGATGAGGTTCCTCGTTCTTTCCATCTTTTACTTTTAGTACCTCATGCGCGCTCTAACTTTTATTTGATGGGTTGAATGTTGACATAGGGTTTAGTTTATTTTATTAGTTTTTGTATATATATATATATATATATATATATATAATATTAGCAATGAATACTCATTGTTGCATGTACGATTTATTGTGAGTCGACCCATATCAGTGCATAGCTGATAACCACTCATGCACGCCCACAGAAACCAAATTCAAAAGAAAGCTCTTTCATATGTATACTGGCTATAGTTCTAAATCTGCTAGTTTACCAATTGGAACTCGATCACCAAAGAGGACTAGCTATAATTTATTTTTAACTTAAAAAATATTAGTGATACCGATGGGGGATAGCATGGAGAAATCCTCATGGGCATGGGAGTGAGAGGATGAAAACTTTTTCCCAATTTAATAGGACCTTTTTGAGGTGTTGCCCATCCTTGGTTAAACGTGGGGAACCGAAACAATAATGAGTCTATATCAGCAATGATCAAATCAAGACCCCACCATTTGTTGGCTTTCAGCTCCTCATTTGCTAGCTTGCTCTCATTAATTAACTTTTGCTAATCTCAACTTCATGTTCATAAATGTACTAGAACGCTCAGAAAGAAATTAAGCTTTCTGAATACTTTAATTAATGTCAAACACTAGCTAGTTTCGAATTTAATTTAATAAGGTTTCTTTCACATTTTTTGGGTACGGCAACTTGGATGTTGGTACCACTCTAAGTCTCTACCAATATTAATTAAGTATTAGCACTTCCACACAAACCAAATGTTGAAGGAAATTATAGTACCTAACCCAAATTATTTGGTAATAGGAGGAGAGGCTCAACACCTATAAGTACTAATATAAAGCTATAATTTTTCAACATGTGAGCAACTCATATTGGGTGCATGACGTGGAACACGTGTGGCCACTCGGCCTAACACACGTGAATGAATCTGGATAACATAAAGAAAATTAGGGCCTCCAACCTAAAACCAATTAACAATAGAAGGAGAGACCTGTTGAGAGTAATGTGAAGCAATGTCCCACATCGGAAAACTAGAGCTTAACATATGTGCTTATAAGTTTTGGGTCTCTCCACCCATTGCCAATTGGTTTGGGTTGGATGCTCTAATTCTATCATGATATCAGAGCTTGGTTATCCGTGTGCAAGGCCCAACGGTCACACGTGCTCCCACGTCACCCACCCAATACAATTTGTTCACGTGTAAGGCTCAAAATCTCGCCACACATGCGGGGGCGTGTTGAGAATAATGTAGAGTGCCAATTGGTTTTGGGTATACAAGATTATAATTTTTCAATGTGAAATAACACATTCCACATTCTCACATAATCACAATCCATTATTGTAATATATATATATATATATATATATATAAGAGCACTACTATTTAGTTTTATAGGAGATCGTGAACAGTTTTAACCAATTGTGGCAATAAATTCAAGTGAATTCGTTTATATATAGTAAAATTTTTTAATTAATCATATGAATGATATTATAACGATAATTCAGAAATTTAAATAATATTGTTAGAAAGTAAATCCATGAGATTAAATTGTTCGAAAAACATATACGATAGAACTATTCTAACATTAATTTATTCAACATTCAAAAAATAAAAGTACATAATCATAAAAAACAAAATTGAGGATTAAGAAGTTATCTAAAGTGAAAATTTTCATGAATTACGAATGAAGTACTGGTGGTTTCGATTATTGCAATTGAAATCCTCCAATAACCAACAATTAAGTACAGCACTGTGTTTATGATTGAGCTTGTGAATCATATATATAATTAGTGCATGCAATGTAACCATAGCTTGTCTTCTAGTGATTGGTGTTTGGTGCCATAAACTCATGAATTAGCTTAATTATCATCATCAGTTCATCTTCTTCAATTTATCATGATAGAACGATATATCGATCCATCAACAAGTTAAGAGTAATGAACCCATTTGAATTGGTCCAATTGGATTTCATACTTGTCACCACACACAACTGCCACGTAAGTAAGAATGGTGGGGGTGGGGTCCTCCAAGATGACACTGGGATCACGTGTGAGACTTTGGCTTCACTTCTTTACTTGCATGTAATCACAACGAAACCTATATAATTATTAATTAATGCTTAATTGAAATTATATTTGTCATATTGTCATATATTTACCCTTTACCCTAAAGGCCCTAACCCCAAGGCAAATTATAAGGACCGGCCCGATATACAGGAAAAAGCGATGCTCATGGTGGGGTTGCCTTAGCTCAATAGAAATTATTACCAATTTTATCTCTAATCATCATTACCATATATTACTTAATAGAAATTCATTACTAATAATTTTAAGAAAAATATTATAAATTCATTACTATTACTTGATAAAATTTCATTACTAATCATTTTCATATATATTATGTTAACAACTTGTCAATTTGAAAAAACAATTATTAAAATTTTGCTTAACAGTTTGACAAGTTGTTAAAATTAATTTTGTATTAATTTATATTAAAATGATCATTATCTCTTTAAAACTGAAGGTGGTACCCAATGCTTGTGGACATTGGTGTGTTTAATGTATTAATCTTGTAAATCCTTCTTGAACGGGGTCAGCACACGTGTCAGCAGGCAACGCATAAGCTTCTCTTGCAAAAAAGGTGCCAAGTGGGCCCCCGGTAGGCCCGTAACGGGATAACGGGGGTGGGTCCCGCAAGCATAAACCGGCCTGCAACACAAATCGTGAGACTAATGATCGTGGGCTAGCCCACGCCGGACCATCAGCCGCCACGTAATGCGTCCCGAACATCATTCCGTCCGTTGGGCCCCACAGTCCACCACCACAGGCACAGAAACACACACACAGCAAACACAGGCTGACTTACACTGACTCGCTGTCACCTGGCTCGTTGTGTAAGCCGCCGAGCCGATTCAAGCTAGTAACTTAACTCTTGTATTTCCTGAATTTTTTATTTTGTGTATTTGGAGAGGTGTCGCTATCGTATTGTATCGGGTCGGTTTGTGGGGCCCGGTTCATGAAAGCTGAGAGCCGAGAGAACTGAATAAAATACAATAATAGAGAATTGCGGACCAACCAACCAGAGCTCGCGTGCAGTTGCTGGTGAGGAGAGGATAATATATAGTAAGTACATTAATTCTTTTTCAAACCTTAAAAAGTTTGTTTCCAGAATTGTTACATTAATTTATTTGCACTTTTTCAATTAAATTTGTTTTGTTTTATTTGTTTGTTTTATTATTATTATTATTTTTATTTGTAACGGGTTCGAGCTTGTTTGTTTTAGGATTTAGAGTGCAACTTTCTAGGGAGTTGGAGATGGTTCCTCTAAGAAAGGTATTAAATATTGTGTTTTTTGGCCATGAAGGTATTAAATATTGTTGGTGTATATAGAGGTTAGACATACTGAGAGTTAAAGATAAAAAGGTATCAACCATGGATGTAATTTATACTTTAAATGCATATCATTTACTAATTCTATGTTTGTTGATCTCATACTAATCAATTAAAACTCATTGTTTTACAATTTATGTTCATAATCAGAATTGCTCATTTTTAAGATAACCCTTTAAAGATCATATATGCGAAAAACAACCAAATTCTTGTAACTGTTATTGAATAAACAGATAGTGAACCTCATTGTTATTGAATAAACAGATAGTGAACCTCGTTGTTATCAAAACCGTATGTTTATTTTATTACAGTTACATACCGAAATGATTTTCGATTTGATTGATTTTTTACATAAATAATCTTTAAGGATGATTTAAAAAATGAACAATTCCGATTATTAGCTTACACTATAAAACATCGTAGTTTTAATTGTTTAGTATGTGATTAGCACAAGAGATTAGTAGAGAATCCGGATCAAATGACATGCAATTTAAATGAAACGGTATAAAACTCAAAAGAAGTTAATAAGAGAAATATTAGAAGCATATCTTTAGTATTAATTTAAAAAGACCACTAAATTGATGAATTCAACAACAATAATATTAGGGGTATCAAAAGTTTTTCCAAATTTTCTTCACTAAATGATTGGCAACTAATATGACAATATTTTAATTGTTAAAATAAATGAGACTTAGAGTTGGTTTGAATATGAACAAGTGAAATATTGTTTTGGTTTTTGTAGCATTACTCAAATTTGAGAAATGCTATGGTGAAAACACTGCATATCTTGAAGATGTTTTTTTAAAAAAATTATTGGATATTACCGGATTTACTTTTCCAGACTACGTACTAAAGTATATATTATATCCATCATTAAATGTGTTTGTATGAAGCAATTTTTCGATTCAACTATATATATAATACCATCACGTGGTATGACTAATCTACCCATATTAAAATATATGTATATTTAGTAATATTATATCCTAAAAGTATAAATTCATCGTCCTCTCTTTACTCTTGTAGATGTGCTGTAGTATTTATTCAGCAAATATATTTTCTTTTTCTTTTTCATTTTTATCTAGGGACTAGGGGATTTAAACTTGGAACATATCTAATATGGTGAAGAGAAACACCACTTGACTAATAACTAATTAGTTATTTTAGTGAGTTATTTGAAATAGTAAGTCATTTTGAACCAACTAATTAACAAAATTTTAATTCAATTAGAGAGAACTCAATCACGTTTGTAGGAAAGTTAGAGCTTCTAGGCTCAAAGCCCACCAAAATTTTTACACACTGCGTATGTAGTATACAACGTCTATCTTATAAAAATTCTCTTAATTAGATGCTAACCACGCAATCATTTGTTATTAGAGACACATTATGTATTCTCGTTATATGTAAGAATTTATAGATCAACAAATGTATGCTGTATGGTTTTTATCTCTTAGAAGTTAGGAAAAGTTTATTAATTAATATAATTAGAAAGACATAATTATCATCTAGAAGGGATAATATAATGTCATAAATTAATTGTGGTATTAATAATCTGGACGTGCACATCACGCGGTGTACACTCAACTGTAATGAAACAGTAATATATAGAAATAGGAGAGGGAGAGAGAGAGAGAGAACTAGCTAGCTAGATAGGGCATGTGTAACTTTTTGGCGGGAGAACAACCTCAGGCAGAGAGGTAGAGGGGTCACCACCAAAAATATCTATCTTTGAGTGATTATATATCATAATCACCATCATCATACATTAATGGTCAATTAATTTCCTTAACACACTACTTGGTTAATTCCTTTGTCCTTTAATATTTAAAACTACCCCATCTCATCCTCACCGTCCAATCTTCTTGTTTCACTCTCACACAGAGACAAGCAGCCTCAAAGAAGCTGCTAAACCTTCTCTTCTAGCTGGGTCTCCATCAGTTGCTGGTGGGTGGCTCTGGAGGTTACCCTTCTCCTCTCTCTCTCTCTCTCTCTCTCTCTCTCTCTCTCTGTGATTGGATCATTCACTTTCAGGAGCCATTTGAGCGCCCCCCCTTTTTTCTCGCTTGCAAAGCTTTTGCAGCAATCAAGCCCTCTTAAAAGATAAGGAGAGAGAATTAAATCTAATGTATAAATGAGAAAATGAAAGGGATATATACATATATGGATATTTATTAATTAGGGCATATGTGTTTTGTTTTGTTTGCTAAATTGCTTCTTATTTAACTCTACCTCTTCTCTGTTTTCCCATTCCTAAACCTTTCTTTTTCCCTTTCCTCTCTTCACTTTCCTTTCCTCGGGATCTGATCGACCCTTTCTCTCTTTGGACACTTCTAAAGAGAGGACTAGTCCAACTCTTGTGTTGGAGGAGATCACTTCAATTCCCGAGGATTGCTTTCCCTTTCCCTCTTCTCTGTGCTTTCTTTGCTTCTTTCTTTCTTTCTTTCTCTCTTTTTTGTCTGCTTCAGTGGGATTCTCAGCAAACAAAAAGTTAAAAGAGTGACAGAAACCCCAGCTTATTCCTGTTGTCATCTCTCAGTTGATTGGTCGATACGAGGTTTACTTCAACCAGATCTGTGCTGCACTTTTAGCTTCCATAGGCTCTACCGTACAAGATTATTACCAAGGTTGTCATCACCTCCTTCTCATCCTTTACCTCTTTCTTCTTCTTCTTATCTTCATCATTATCATCTTCTTCTACTTTTTTTTTTTCTTTCCGGCTTTTGGGTTTGCTTTCTTCTCTCTTTTCGATCTGTGTGGCCTTATTGCGTGCATATATTGGAATGGTCATAACTGTTTACAGCATGATCAAAATGGTGGATGCTTATTTTGGTTTGTTAAGCTAAGAATAAGCAAATGAAATATATGATTAGGTTAATTGAGTCAAATAATAGACCAGCTTCAGATCATATGCGCGCTATACATAATTCCAGATATATATGGTATGTACTTCTACTATATTCATTTGTTGGGTTTTTACATCTTTTTTTTTTCTTGTTATGGAATGAATCGATCGATCTGGCTAGCCGGTTCAGTTTTCATGTTGTGTCTCATCGATACAAATATATGGGTTGCTATTAATATTGGACAATTAATCCCATCTGCAAGACCAGTTGTACTCTTCTTCTTTAATTAATGAGTTAATCTTCATATTTTTTGGATGAATAATTAATTATCTTCCATTTTTCTTGATATCTTATTTCTTTGTTTGGTTAAATTTTTCTTAAAATCTTTCAATTTTGGGTTTACCCGAATGATCAAAATATCTTCTTTTGATCAACTTGATGGAGTTTAATGAAAATCACAACTAGCACCATGTACTTTTCATATATGCCGGCCACATGGATCCATACTCTCTAGAACATGCCATATTGGATACAAGGAAAACAAAATCATTAAGAGGAGTCCTACATGCATAATCATTCTGTTGGTTAGATAATAACTTGCATTGGATTTTGATCGTTCTTGATTTTAAGTAAATTAGCTACATATCGTAAATATATTTTAGAAATGAGTTCAATACGTATCTTTGAATTCTAAAGGAGCCATTTTGTGCGTCATTAATACACATTTTGTTTGTTTGTTTGTTTTTTTTTTCTTTTTGGAGTTTTCAATGTTCTTTGAATGAGCTCATCGATTGAAATAAGAAAGCATATATGTTTTTACCAATCTTCATCTATATTTTATGGGTCGATAGTGAAAAGGAAAATAATATGGTTGCCTGGTTCTTTTATCACAAAAATCTAGTATTGATTATCATGAAATTAACTATACAGCCATACTTATGATTGATTGATTTCTTTTTCTTTTTTTTTCTTTTTTGATTTGTGAGATTGATCGATATATTGCTTAGTTTCTTATGTGTAGATAATAAATTATGTGTACTAGCTGATAGCATATATAGTTCATTTAACTCTAAATATGATTGTACCCTTTTAATTTTTATTTTCATCTTAATAAAGTTAATTTTTTTCATTACAATGTTTTTTTTCTAGTAAACTTTTACATTTTTTAGTTCACAGAAACCATTTCATATTTTGTAGTTCATGGATGTACATTTTCTTCTCAAAAAAACAAATGAATATTACAAAAGTACATATTTTACAGTGCAAGTACTACACGTAGGTTCTCTAATTAAGTTTAGAATTTAAAGATGTCATTTTTTTGGTACAAGAATTTAAAGATTTTTTTTTTTTGTAAGAAATTAAAATGTTTTTAATTTGCGATCAACTGTTAAATTAATTTACATAATATATTGGTCAGTAGATAATGTAGATTCATCAAGATATTATAGCCTCACGAATAATCCTATGCTTTGATGGCCCCAGTTATTGAGTAATATCAAGTTCTTCTCCATGTAATATTAATTGTTTAAATATTTTTAACTGAAAATATTCTTGTTCTCAAAATCCATTGTTGGACTTTTCTTCTTTCTTGTTTTGTTATGCCTTTTATTTTTTTAGAGAATGTTTTGTTATGCCTTTAATTAATTAGATGAGCATATGCATAAGTTATATATGTTATATTTCTCGAAATAAAAGATATATAGAACCATAGACTATTAATTATAACTTAATTGTCTTATTTAAGCATGGTGATTTAGTATGTCTGCTGCTTTAACTTTAATGAGTTATTGTCGTGTTGGTAATTTAGTTTCATATAATCTCAATATTATTGCATTGTCTCGTGGCCGGGCTGTTTGTGATGCAACCTACATCTTCGGACAGCTTTGGGAAAGTTTTGTTTTCTTAATATATAATTAATATATATTTATATATGATCTAGTAGGAATCGAGAAAGAATCTAAAAATAATTTTAGGATCTTGATCAAATCATGCACTTTTCAATTTTGGTAATTTTCAGATTTGATTTGATTTTCCGATTTTACTTATAATATATTCTTAATGCTATGGTTGTTCTAACCCAGCCTACAAGTACGAGCTATTGTAGCCTTTTGGCACAACCTTTCAATATTTTTATTAATAACACAGAATTTTCTCTATTTATTTATGCTATTAATGTTCTTGGTATTCTGAAAAACCAACCCTTTGTTCTTGGCATGCATTCTCTATTGTGAGAAAGAAGACTGAACTTGTGATTCTCATCTTCCTATTTTTCATACTTGTTACGTGCTGCATCACTTTATGGGGTTATCATGGTTCATGCGAGTTATATTCCAGAGATTAGGAAACATGCATGACATAAGAAACTTTGCAGGATTACTTGTGAAATTGGAAACGTAATATTATATTTATGTTTTTTATGTAGATGGATATAGAGAATAATGTCTTTTTATTAGATAGTCTGATATGTGATTTTGCTCAAGTATGTTTATATATACAATATTTATACATGAATTTATTTCATCAATAGTCCTGACCAGTAATTAATTTTTACAATATAACATGTGTAGCTAGCATGTTAAATTGTTGCATGGTAAGATTGCTGACTAACAGTTGTTATTGATATGATGGACCTCAATTATATATATATATATATATATATATTAGAAGTTATGATATTTACCCTAATCTTATTTACAAGTGTTCATGTTTTGCCATGATACAAGTGTTCATGTTTGAAGTGCAGGTTTCCATCGTTAATTGGGAGAATATGAATACTTTTTCACATGTACCCCCGGGGTTTAGATTCCATCCCACAGATGAAGAACTTGTTGATTATTATCTTAGAAAGAAGATTGCTTCAAAAAGGATTGACCTTGATGTCATCAAGGATGTTGATCTTTATAAGATTGAGCCATGGGATCTTCAAGGTAGTAATTAATTAAACAAATTAAGTGAACTTAACTAATTATCTGCTGATCATATGCTGACCATTATATGATATTCAGAATTGTGCAAGATAGGAACTGATGATCAGAATGAATGGTACTTTTTTAGCCACAAAGATAAGAAGTACCCGACTGGGACTCGCACAAATAGAGCAACAAAAGCAGGGTTTTGGAAAGCTACAGGAAGAGACAAGGCTATTTACTCAAGGCACAGCTTAATTGGCATGAGAAAGACCTTGGTGTTTTACAAAGGTCGTGCTCCTAATGGACAAAAGTCAGATTGGATCATGCATGAGTATCGACTAGAAACCAGTGAAAATGGAGCTCCTCAGGCAAGTGTTTTTATTTTGGTTTTATTTGGGATTAAAACATATTCATGTTATCCCCTCCAATTTCATAATCACGAAATAAAACTATTGCATGTGTCTTAAAATTAGTACGATTACGTTAGTTATCTTTTAATCTATGAGCTTCTAACATATATTCACACCTATTTTTGAGCACTTAGTCCATCATGCATTGGTAGGGCTAAGTGTATAGCATACATATATACCTCATGAGATAGCCTCTTCACATAATTACAATTTTAAGTTTTAGGGTTAGATAGTTTAATATGGTGCCAGAGCCGCCATATTGATACTAATATTACTCAAGTTCTTAACCGTTTTGATTGATTTTGTGAATTTTACATTTATATAGATCGAATGAATATATTACTTTAGAGTGTAATTGTTGTTCAAGAATTAGGATTTAGGGTCTGACTTTTTAATTTTGGGCAATATACAACACTTGAGAACGAATCCCTAAATCCTAATTAAGCCTCCAACAAGTGAATTAGGTAGATTGACGCCCCAAATGTGAACGACTTTTGAACCGGACTATATAGTGTGTTTGTGTGTAATGACCTCTTACCAGTTTTCTAACACACTATTTTATTAGATTACTAATCTACACTATATATTCAAAGAAGTATTTACATGAGCAAAATGGTTCTTATCAGGACAACATAAAACGTCAAACTGTCTAATAATAGAACATACCATATATACGTACATATCCACATGAGATTTGTGTGCCTCCACAAATATGTTTCTTTGTTGTGAAATTGAGGTTTTTTCTAAAATGAAATATTATTGTTGATTATAACTGGGCCATATATGTTGGTACTGTAATATATGTCTATAACATTGATTTGAATGAGAGAATGATATTTCCGGCCAGTTTGTATATTGTTGAAATGGGAAGCAATTATCACTTTAAGGAAAACATTCTAACCTGCCTCAAAATTCAATTTCTGTCTATTCTCAATTTTGTTCTAACAATACATGCATGCAGGAAGAAGGATGGGTTGTGTGTAGGGTGTTCAAGAAACGTTTGGCCACAGTGCGCAAAATGGGTGATTATGAATCACCATGTTGGTATGACCAAGTCTCATTCATGCCAGAAGTCGATTCCTCTCCAAGGCCCAGATCATCAATTTCCCACCCTAACTATACATCATCCACATCCTCATATCACCACCACTATTCCTGCAAACAAGAGCTCGATCATTTGCAGTACAACATGCCTCATCATCACCATGATTCTTTTCTCCAGCTCCCTCAACTCGAAAGCCCCAAACTACCATATGGCTATGACCATAGGAACAGTGGATGTGTGATGCAGTCTTCATCACTCACACAAGAAGAGCAATTGCATCATCAGTTCAATGATCAGCAAAATCTGAACCCTTCATCATCATCATTACTTTACAATGAGCAATTAGCTGCTGTGGATCAAGTGACGGATTGGCGAGTGCTTGACAAATTTGTTGCATCACAACTCAGCCATGATGACCAGCAAGATCATGGTTCCAAGGAAGCAAATTACTCCAATGCAGCAGTGTTTGATGAACACATAAGCAATGTGATATTAGGCAATGAGTCCAAAAGGTCAGAAGTTGCAGCACAAGACTATGCCTCAACATCCACCTCTAGTTGCCAAATTGATCTGTGGAAATGAAAACATATATGCATATTAAATTACATACAGTAATTAGCAGCGATCGATCCAATACATACTAATCATAGGAGGTACAGTTTAAAGGGAATTGAAGTATTAATCCAGTTGCTGCATGTACATAGTTAAGTAGCAGAGCGAAGATTTATGTTTAATTACAAATTAAATAACTTAGTCAAGACTAAATGCATGCATGGACTATATATATGGCCGAGCGAGCAGCACTCGTTGAACTATCTGGGCATTATTAATTTGTTGAATGTATTTTGCCTTATTTCACATAGCTATATATAGCTAATGAATATTCTGTTTGAAAACCCTTTTGTCTACTCGATCAGATATGTTTTTCATGAAGTAGCAGCAGTAACACAACAATTCCTTTTTTTTTTTTTTTGATAATTATTTTAATTGTGTGCATATATATGTGCAGCTGTCAATATATATATATATATATATGAATATATATGTTTGTGTGTAGAAAGTACGTGTACCACTTTTCAGTGAATTAAAAAAATATATGGTTGGGTGCAATGTCGTTAATTGTTTCAAATGAAATGAATAGCAAGCACTTCTTCTCCTTAGAAATTTCTGAAAATTACAAATAAAATTTCGTTTATGTTCAAAAAATGATCCTCATAAAGTACAGTCATACCTGATCACCCTATTACTTGGGGATTGATTAAACATTTTTAATTGAAAGAATAGTTCTAATTAGCATATATATTGATCGACTTAATTAATTGTGGCATATTAATTAGTAAATGTTTTTCCTATCATATATGAATATATACTTAAGAGAATATATTGAGAGTTGTCATGCATATAGTTTACACAATTAATGGAGAAATTAATCGGAGGCTCAATGGAAGATGGCAAGTTTTTATGGTAGCTCTCAACTCATTGTCAATTGACCTTGGTTACATGGTCTAACTAATTTAATATAATATCAAACACGATTATTCACGAGTCAAGTTCAACGGCTACACGTGCAGCACATGACATGTTTAACGTGTCCTTAATATAATTTGTTGATGTGTTTACCACAATCATACCACATAATATATATAGGATATATACTTGCAAAAGAAATGTTGCCCTTGAGGGAAAATTAATACGTATATCTGCTATACAGAGTCAGCAGCACAAGTCGGCAGATCGATATACTTCAGTTACAACATGGTACTGATCTGGAATTAATGGTAGTTAAAGTCTGTTAGCAAGACCTTGTTGAAACAGTTGTAGCAATTAACTATAGAGTTGTGTTTAGTTAATTAAGTACGTACTATGGCTATTTTTGGCCAAAAAAAAAAGTACTATGGCTATTTAAAGGGAGTACTGAGGCTGCAGGTATAGAAGTCTATATATGTTGTTTGGACTAGAAAATAAATTAATCGAGCAATTTTTCTGAAGTTCGTGACTTCTTTTTGGTTGTATGTATAAATTTGAAAGATCGAGTAGTAACTAATTATTAGACAGAAATGAATTAGATGGTGGCTTCGATTAATTGATGCTATTCAAGACAAAGGGATATAAATTAATTTGTAATGGTCATGGGCCTCTTGTCAAACAACTACTTAGAAATACAAAGCCTGTCCAATATGGATATATATATATATATATATGTACTATACTGGATCATGCAGTTATTACTATATATAGAACAAGATCGAATAGGTACTTAATTTTATGGATCGATAACCGTATATGCATATAATACTGTAATATTTACTAAGGTTTTAGAATTTGCATGTCGACCAACAAAGAGACTTTTAATTTTTACAATTGACAGTTGACATACGTATACGTACGTACCTGTGCAAGCAGATATATATATATATATATATATGATCACTCAGGCAGAAGTTTTTCTTCGACAACTGCAATTCCCTTAGTATTGGAACTATATATACAAGTACTGGATCGAAAACCAGATCGAGGATCGATATGTAGAACTGGGTAATTGAAGCAGAAATTAAAGAGTTTTGGGCGCAACAGCTCTCAAATTTAAACCATCCAAGAACACATACATGATGCAGTAGAAGATGTAAATGCTTTCACACATATATATATATATATATATGCATGGCACATTAGCTGTGCTTTAGATATCAATCACCCTTCACCGACTTCAGCGTCCCCGGACAGCAGGTTGAGCTAGCTAGCATGGCAAGTTTTGCAGATTTAGATTTGATGGACCCGCGTGATAGAAGTTCATTTTAAAATTTACCAGCTTATGGGTTTAAATGGCTATAAATATATATAACAGAACAAAGTTTGAGATAGAGTACTGTAATGAGTGTAATGGGACACACACACACACACACACACACACATATATAGGAACAAGAACGAAGGTAAATATATGTTTGGTTGTTATAGAATATTGACCTTATAAGAGGAGAGCATCTTCAATTCTTACTTGAGTTGAAGTCAAGCATGGAAATCCGGCCCTTTTAAGCAAGGAGAATTTTTGAAGGGACAACATCATTGGGCGTGCTGCTCATGGTCTCATTATGCATGCATCAACTAACTCTCTCTTTCTCTCTCTCACACACGCACACACACACTACTTTGAGAGAGAGAGAAGGCTTGGGAAATGGACTCTTCATTGAAAAAAAAGGAAAAGGTAAGCGCGCAAATATATATGGGAAGTGAGTGCTTCTTTATTCTGACCAAGCTAGCTAGGTTGACGTGCTAGCTGTGTTGCACTTCCTCATTAGGGTTTTGTTTGCAATCTTCTCATTCTTAGCTTTTTTCTTGCGTCACTTGCGATAAAAGACACAAAGAATGGCATTCATTCAATCATATTCTCTCAGTTGCTGGCATATATATGATCAGACGACAGAGAATTAATCCAGAACAATTAGCGGACAATGCTGCAAGCAGTGTGTGGCTGAATATATAATTTGGGTTTATATATCAATTAAAAATGTTGTTTGTAGACTAAGAATAAGATAAACATTACTCGATCACAATATTATGTGATCGTACTGTGAAACAACAGCGCATGTGAAGCAGCATCATTCATGTGTTTCCTTAGTTTCCTATATAAATCCCAAAGCTAGTTCCACAGTTCCCGGAGTCCGGACTTAATTGTCTGATCGATCTACTACTGATCATTTGTACTTGCCTTTACACTATTTTAATTGGGAGACTTTAAATCAACATCTCATTTGGGGTGCTGAGATGTTGTTATACTAAATTAATAACTCAATCCCGAATTTCCATATTTTATTATGTAGATGAGAGGTATATATGTCGTTAATTTGATGACTTTAGACTTGTACATATGTCATAGGATTATAGGTGGATCATGTTCAATATAAAAATGGTTATATATTAGTGCACACGGATGAGTATTAATTAGTCTAGATCACATTAGATGAATTAAGTATTTAATAGTAAGATTATAATAATTTAAACTTTAAAAATAAATCTATATAATAAAACAAAACGGTTTTTGAATTATCTCCGAGCCCGAATGGCTGAGATTGTTTCCGCTTAAATCCAATGGTCGGTTTATCTAGCTATTTCTCAAATTTACTTTTCCGCCCATAAAAATTGGTTTGTCGCATCTCTTTCCTTAATTAAGTTTTCCAAATTTATTTTCCGTTATCTATTAAACTGATTATGTTTGTCAAAATATCAGTATTTACGCAATAGAAAAAGCCGCTTCTCACTCGTCAGAACGGAGAGGGTAGTATTTAATAAGATATCATAATAGCCAAGTATAAGTTACCTTTAATAGGAACCATACATAAAATTTCGCATATTACCTAAAAATTAAAATGTAGCGTGCATTTTGATGTGCACGTCATATTTGTGGTTATAAATTTTTGTCGTATGTGGTTCTATATTTTTGGGTTGGGTATACTTGATATAGTCTCACCATTCCTTTTGGTGATGTCATTGTGTGTGACTGTTGATTGCATCCAAGGGCATGATGGCAGACATTCACATAGCTTTGTGATATTAATTAGGATTAGGTCAGACAGAAGCTCTTTGTTTAACCTGACATGTATTACCTGCAGCATATATTCGCCCTACATTCAAACATACTATAGATGTCTTTCATACAAAGCACCAAAAAAAGTAAAAAGGGAAACTCCAATTTGGGTTTGCATGCATGACCAGTGGCCTACTGCCATAGATATCTTTTATCTTCCATAGACTACTGCATATTGTACAAATTATATAAATAATTAGAATGCGTGTGTTCATAAACTATATATTCATGTACCATATGATAGTATAAATGAATGAATACATTAATAATTTAATACGTACATACCACTACTATACATTATCACCTTAATTAATCATATACATGTTCTAAAGTATTAATACATTTGAAAATAAACAAAGGGTTCAATTGGTTCAAGATCGAAATCGATGCATGCTAGTAGATTTTCAGACACACATGGACCAAGAGGATGAGAGTTGACAGGGCAGGAGGGCACATTCCTCGATTGGTATACGTAATGCAGGCTAGGACTAGGACTAGGACTAGGAGGCAACCAAAAAGGAGACAAATTGATGGCCATGTTTGATGTTTCACTACTCTTTCTTACACGTTCATTTGGGTGCTGCAGGGTATTGTTGATGTTGTTTGATGTTTTTGTCCACTCGAATGAAGAGAAAAGTAAAGGCCAAGCAACTACTTAATTGGTTTGTTTAGTAGATCTCGATGGTTTCAAACTTGACTTGGGAATAGGATGGACTTCCCGGCCCACCACTTTTTTTGAAGTGTGCTATATATGTAGCTTTTATGACACTCCACAGTCCACAACTTGGAAAACCTCTCATGAGTCATATATGCCTATAGCTAGCTAGCTACTTATTTCCCTCTATATATATATATATGCCTCTTCTTTACTGTTATTTGGAAGAAAAATACTTGGCTCCAAGCCTCCAACCCATGAAGAAGGAGTTCCTCCAACCTCTTCCACCAAAATATGTTCTTTCTTTTTTCTTTTTTTTAATCGAAGAATAAGCAATTCATTAATAAATTAGGAAGAAGGACAATCCAACTATGTACACTAGAGCCTCTGACCAAAGTATGTTCTTTCTAGTATTTTCATTAATTCAATGTATAAATTAAATTTTTATTTTTAAAAATGAAAGATAAAAATAACATGTTTTTGTTAGAATGAGAGGTTGACGCCTAATATGTGTGAAAAAAAAAAAAAAAAAGAACATGCACAAAAATATACGTACAAGGTTGTCCTCAAAAGTAGCCCATTTATATATAACCTGTAATTGCATCCCGCAAACCAAATGTTATTCTTTGAAACCTTATGAAAAGAATATACACAAGGCAAGCTCTTATACTAGGAGTAGGCATCGATTTGTACAGGCCTACTCAAATCGGGTGTTAAAATTAATGAAATAAATTATATTATAGTGTGGATCAATGGAAGAATAAAGAGTATTATAGAGTTTTTAAACATACAACACTGATGTAATAGAAAGAGAAGAACCAAAAGGAATTAAAGGGGGAAAAAAATTAGAGAGAAAGATCAATGAAGAGCTAGTGTTGGGATGGCGTCACTTGCTTTTTGAAACAAGCTCACGGTTTTGTCTGGTCATCTGCTCCTGTATTCCTCGTTTTTTCAAGTGAAGGTTTGGAGAATTAATCAGCTTTGGTATTTATACTTAACCCTGATTTTTTTTTTTTCACATTCGCAGGATAGAAACATTTTTTATTTTAGAATCTTAATCCATTTCCTCTATAACGTTGTTGTCCTTTTGGTAGTTGGGTGTTTCTTTTGTCTCTGTTTATTCAGGAAGATTTCTAAGAAGTTGAAGTTGCTGGGAGCCGGGAGCCTGGGACCAAAGAAAAATCATTACTGGATCTTATTCTTTGTTTTTTTTGTTTTTTAAATTTAATTATTGGGTTTCTTTTTTTAGTTATAATATTTTTTAAATTTAAAATAAAATTTAAAATTTATTTAATATGAAAAGACAATTTTGTCTTTCATTTTAACAGAATTTATAATAGAATTAACAGAATGGACCAAGTAGATAAACATAAAAAAAAAAAAAAAAAAAAGTGGACCAACTTTGTACAAAAAAGATCGTAAACCAACTTAAGAAAACGTGAAAGTAAGTAAACCAATGGTGCATTTAACTCAAAAATCATTATGCATATTCTACATGTGTTGTGTTGTCCATTTCTATACATGCTTAACTAAAACCGAATCTGAAACTCACTTTTGGACCAAATGGATGGTTTTTATAAATTAATGGATTAATATTATGTAACATGAAATGATTATAATATGAGGAGCGCTCTAGAAATAACTAGTTAGTAAAATAATACGATATTAACTATCATTTTTAGCCCACTATACAATATAATTTCATAATCCAAATTGTGTATTTTTTAAATTCTTATTCAAAGATCATTTTTGTAAAAAATTAACAAAATCAGAAATTGTTTAGTCAACTATTAGCCAACTAACTGTGCTCATGTAAATGGACGAACATAAGTTTTTCAATAAAACATAAAATGATTATAATGATAATCAAATGGCTAAATGATTTCTGATTTGGTTGATTTTTTGCGAGGTTGATCTTTAAATGAAGACTTAAAATATGAACGGTTTGAATTATGAGATTACATTGTATAGTGGGCTCAATAAGGTGGTTAGCACCGTATTATCTTACTAACTTATTAGCTCTAGAACATTTTTTGTTATTACATTATTTGACTTTAGTTAGAATTTTAAAAGCCATAAAATTTTAGAGCAAATTACAATTTAGTACCTCAACTTTATATTTTGTTTCAATTTAGTACCCCAACTTTGAAAACTTGCAAAAAAAATACCTCAACTTTCATTTTGTGTCAAAATAGTACCTCCGTTAATTTTTCTGTCAAATAAACCGTTATCTGCTAATGTTGCAAGAGTATGTTCATCTTTTTACCCACATTTTAAAAATAATAATACTTTTTAAACTTTTGAATAAAAAAAATTTCCTAAAAAAGTTTCTTAAAAAGATTAAAATAAAAAAAATTTCTTAAAAATTATTTTTCCCCCTTCTCCCTGCCCGACGTCGCACTCCCTCCCCCCACCCCTTTCCTTGCCCGACCCACCCTCTCCCTCCACCCATCCCCAGCCTGTCGCACTACACCCTTCCCCCCAGCACCCCAGCCCGCCGGTGACCCACCTTCCTCCCCTAGCTCCAACCCACCCCGCCCACCCCTCGTTCTGACCCTCCCCCCGCTTCGACCCACCCCTCCCCCCGCTCTTACCCATCGTTCCGACCCACCCTCTCCCTCCCTCCTCCCGCTCCAACCCACCCCTCCCTCCTCCCTGCTCTGGCCCACTCCTTCCCTCCTTCCTCCCTCCCCCCGCTCTGACCCCCGTCGCACCCCCTCCCCCTTTCCCTACCCGACTTTCTCCCCCCACCCCAACCCTGTCGCATCCCTTCCCCCCAACCCTATCGCATCCCTTTTAAAATTTTTAATTTTTTTTATTCAAAAGTTTTTTTAAAATATTATTATTTTTTAAATATGGAAAAAAAAATGAAAAATACCTCTGCTACGTCAGCAAATAACGATTTATTTGATAGAAAAACTAACGGAAATATTATTTTGACACAAAATGAAAGTTGAGATACTTTTTTGCAAGTTTTCAAAGTTAAGATACTAAATTGAAATAATATATAAAGTTAAGATATTAAATTGTAATTTGCTTAAAATTTTAAAGGCTCCAAAAATAAAATAAGATCCATGACCCGAACCGTATAATATGGTGATTAGAAATGACCCGACCCATCAAAAGAGATAGAAACGTCTATCACCAAGTTGCTGAGCCCCAAACGAAAATGGTCGTGTCGCTGAGACTACCTTCTCTGAGCTCGCTCTTCGCGCCCTCCATCTCCGGCCGTTATTCCGCGGTTATCCGGCGGCGCCACCACCTCCGGACGACGCCGCTATTCGCTGCCGGTTTCTCGGGCCAGAGCAGCGTGTTGGAGTCCGAGGACCGAGTCGACACTCAGAAGAACAACCGAGTCCAGGACCGAGTCGTCACTCCTCGATCAAAGGACTTCAATGCTTGGTACCTCGATGTCATTGAACACGCAGAGCTCGCCGATTACGGTCCGGTTCGCGGAACTATGGTCATTCGCCCCTACGGTTATGCCATTTGGGAAGCCATTCAGGCTAGTCCAGCTACCTCTGTTCTATTGCTTGCCTTAATTTTAATTTAGGGTTTCTTAATTTAGGGTGTTGAATATAATTTGATTCTGTAGGATTATCTGAATGTAAAATTCAAGGAGACTGGTCACAGCAACATGTATTTCCCACAGGTATTAATTAAATTATAATACTTTTTTGTTTTTACAATGCATATTGTATGCTTACAACTCTGAGTTTTTTGATATGTGGAATGAATGGTGCAGCTTATACCCTACTCGTTTATAGAAAAAGAAGCTAGCCATGTTGAGGGTTTTAGTCCTGAATTAGCTCTTGTGACAATTGGAGGAGGGAAGGAACTTGAAGAAAAACTTGTGGTATGTATACCCTTTACAACTGTTGTTGAATTTCTTTTTGATTTTATGAACTGAACTATTTTGTTCAAGTATTGAAGTTACTGAATAACTATGACCAAAGGTTTGGTTTTGATTGTTGCACTTCCTGAGGCTCTGGCAGGTTCGACCCACAAGTGAGACCATAGTGAATCACATGTTCACTCAGTGGATTCATAGTTACCGTGATCTTCCCCTTATGGTTAACCAGGTACGACGCTTCGTCACATCATTTGCAGTGTTTCAACCTCCATTAGAGGAATTAGGCATTGAACTTTGGTGTTTGTCGGGTCTAATTTGATTCAGTGGGCAAATGTCACAAGATGGGAGATGCGGACAAAACCTTTTGTGAGGACTCTTGAATTTCTCTGGCAGGAGGGCCATACTGCTCATGCCACCCCAGAGGAGGCAGAAAAAGAGGTTTGTATCTGACATAATGACTACCCTTAAACAGTTGCAAAATGAGTGCCATTTTTGTTTAATGAATTAGTGATGCAAAACTGCAGGCTATACAGATGATTGACGTGTATACAAAATTTGCTTATGAGCAAGCTGCAATACCTGTTATTGCAGGTCGAAAGTCAAAAGTGGAAACATTTGCTGGTGCTGTTAGGACTTATACAATAGAGGCTATGATGGGCGATCGGAAGGCATTACAGGCTGGAACCAGCCACAATCTTGGGCAGAATTTTTCATGTGCTTTTGGAACACAGGTATTTTGATATGCCGGTGTGGTTCTTGCAGTTATATTCCATATGCTTCAACCAATCAAAGCCTCTTTTTTGCTATTCTATTTAAGGAAATATGATCTCTAAGTGTTCTTCTAGAGTCTTCAACTTGTATCACTATTTTGTGTGATTAGCTAGTCATTGATCTATTATGCTTTAATTGTATATGATTCATCAGCTAGTGAGAAATTTGACCAAAATGTGTGCTTGCACAGTTTACTGATGAAAATGGACAGAAACAACATGTTTGGCAGACTTCGTGGGCTGTCAGTACCCGTTTTGTTGGTGGTATTATCATGACCCATGGAGATGATACAGGCTTAATGCTTCCCCCAAAGATTGCACCGATACAGGTAAAGTGCTAAAGTTGGAGACCTTTATGCATTTTATGATGCTAATGCATATTCCTAACGTTATAATGATTTGCTTATATGGATAAAATTAAAAGCTGCAGTAAGACTATCTTCAGTCATAGACTTTTTGAGAAATGTAATCCATTATATGTCGATGCCAGTATCCTAGCATATGCTGTGTTTATATGACGGTATCTGGAAACTTGTTGTTAGTTTTGTTAAGGTCACAACTTGCTACTTTTATTTACTGCACATGCAATGTATGTCAATGACTTAATGGGAAGAGTAGCGAAAGACTGGTGGAGTAATCTGACTATAGAATTTGTTCAAGATAAGCATTTGTGTCACCTTTCTGTGGCTTATTAGTATATAGCAACTTTGCAAGGTGCATCTCATAGATAGGAAAATTCTGATGCACGGAAAGACAGAACCATGCTGGTGAATGTAGCCATATAATTATATGGTCCATGGATATATGACCCCCTTGTATTTGAGAAAAATCCGTTATCCAGATTTCGTGGATGCATATCAATTTTGTAATGTTATAGTCCATTATTTGGCTAAGAATTCATACAGAAAAACTCTTCTTTTTATCTTCTGGCGGATTGTAGTTGCATTAACATATTCTCCCACTCTACATAATCATTTAGTTTTAGTAATCTTTGTTCTCATAAGAATGGATGGCTTGTTATGCTTAAAGTTCAATTTTATTGTGCTTGTTTCGTGTGTCATATGTGTCCAAGCGTGTATGCATCCCTTTTTCGTTATATATATATCCTAAAAAATGCACCGGTTGGTTCTAGGTGGTGATCATACCAATTTGGAAGAAGGATGATGATAGAGCAGGGGTTCTCAATGCTGCATCATCTGTAAAAGAAGCACTGCAGACTTCAGGGATTAGAGTTAAACTTGATGGCTCTGATCAAAGAACCCCAGGATGGAAATTCAATTTCTGGGAGATGAAGGTTTGTCTTCATTACTAAAGTTAAAGCAGAGTTTGGTACTGTATGGCGTGTTATTTTTAGCATAGCAATCTTATGAGTTGAAAGCAACTTATTTTGAAGATCTCAGAGTTGAAAAGCCATCGTCTATTAACCATTTCATCATTCTCATTGTTGACTTGCATGAGAGTTGACTAGGATGTCCTCTCGATTTTTTTCTCTCTTTTTATTTTATTTTTATGAATTTTAAAGATTGGGGTGAAAGTTGACATTTCCTTATTCTCAGACTGGAATTTGTTATGTGTGCATGTTTATTTTCAGTTTTTTTTTGAGTGCCGATTCTGTTGCATGCATAAATAATATATTGGATCTATCTTTTGCAAGAACCTGTTTATAATATCTATTCTTTTAAAATAAAAATGGTTGCAGGAAAATGTTCTCTTATTGCCAATCACCTCAATAACAGGCCTTGATTTTGTAGGGAGTCCCGTTAAGGATTGAAATTGGCCCCCGTGATGTTTCAAGCCAGAGTGTGGTTGTATCTAGAAGAGATGTTCCTGGAAAGCAAGGAAAGGTTTTTGGCATATCCATGGAGCCTTCGAATTTGGAGGCTTATGTCAAGGACAAGTTGGATGAGATCCAGTCATCTCTTTTGGGACAAGCAAAATCATTTCGAAATAGGTGCGTTTTCTTGCTCTAACATATCCTTACGATGCATTCTCCTCCATGGAGTTTTAGAAAACATTACTAGTAAAAAGAATTAATGGTGCTGAATCAATTCTCTGAAGTTAAGAACAATATGAGAACTAACTGTTTGGTGGTTTTAGTCAATCTAGGTAACGATGATAGTTACAACATGTAGGTAATTAATTTGTTGCCACTGTCATTATAGAAAGCCAGGGGTATTTCAACACCTTGTCTTTGCACTCTGATTAGATATCCATTCTTTCAAATGCTTTGGCGCTTTGTTGGAAAAATTGTGGAGGCATTGACAGCAACAATTTCCTTTTAATCTTTTTTGCAGCAATATTGTGGAAGTGAGCTCATATGATGAACTTAAAGTTGCAATCTCCCAGGGCAAATGGGCAAGAGGTCCTTGGTCGGCTAGGTATACCTATTCCTGACTTCTTTTATCAGTGGTTTTGTTATTTGACTAATAAATATGAATTGCATAATAATGTATACTACTGGGTTAAAATTGCACTTCTGATTCTAATATGAAGGTCCAATAATTTGTACAGTGACAAAGATGAGTTAAAAGTAAAAGAAGAAACGGGGGCAACCATTAGGTGTTTTCCTTTTGAACAGCCACACGGAATTAAAACATGCTTGATGACTGGTAATCCTGCAGAGGAAGTAGCCATCTTTGCAAAGTCATACTAGGTTTCCAGGTTCCCCTTCCAACTGATATTGTTTGCTGCACAGATGTAGATGTTACTTGTGGTTTGTTTTGTCAAAAGTGAAAAGTGATGTAACATACATACCAACTTGTACGAAATGTTAAAGCAGTTCGTTTGCTAATTTCCTCGATTCTTCTGATCCTTGAATGATGATTAAGAAGTATTGTTATGGATTTTTGGTGATCAAGAAAGAAAGTATTGTTATTTGGTGTATGTATCCTCATCAACAATTAAGTTGCAGAAGATGAGTTTTGTCATGAAATGGACCACATGGTCCTCTCATAGGCAACCACCAGCAAGAAAACCATAATTGCCAATCTCAGTCACAAACTTCTCTTGCAATCAGATTATGAATAGGCTGATCAAATCCCTTTATAATTCTAGTTGACAGAAGAATGAGTAAATAGCCTCAGTCTATAAAATTTACTGATAAACCAGTCTGCTTATTATCCAGATTCCCTACTGTAAGAGCTTGCATGCACATAGTCAACTAAGGAAATGGCATTTAGAACAGAGCAAAACACATGAGCCATGGAAATGAGAATGTAATGTGTCTCATCAAAATATGATCATAATCAAAACCTGATGCCTTGCCTGCTGTTTCAAATGTGTTTCATGGTTTAGGGTTTCCTGATGTTTCAAGGATATACAGGTGTTTTGGTTCGATCTCTGCATTTTCTTATATCCCACATTTGCACATACATCTATGCACGGATATGGTATTGGTATGTGATTAATGATGTTGGTAAAATTAATTACCATGCATTACTTTGGAATCATTTTACATCACAAAGACCAGTGCCTTGATCACAGAATCCATCCCGATCAAGCAGTCTTGGAGGAGGAGCACTTAACAGAGGGGAAGAGGGAGTGCCATAAGCATTTCGTCGACTGTTTCCACAACCTAGGCTTGCTCTGGTGCTCACCCCTGTAGTTGGGTTCGTCCCACTTGCATACTTGCAAAGAGCCTATATGATTATGAACAAACCCAAGAATTAGTATCTAGTAAGAATATACATGCTATGCTAAGGAAGAGAATGTTACAGACTTACAGCATAAGTATATCCATATTATTTGTCTAAAAACACTAATGTGGAATATATACAAGGCTAGGATCTGATTTTGAAGGAAATATATTTCTAACTGAACATAAACAATATACAGTACCTGCTTCTGGAGGAGGTCCAAAACCGCATCACTGAAGTCAGCACCTTCAATTTGGGCACCACCAAGATCACTGCGGGTGAGAACCGATCTAACAAGCACGGCATTTCTGAGATTAGCTTCATTAAGAACCTGCGATCATTATAATTCTTGAGCTATGGAAATGAAAGAAAAAAGGTAGTGTTTCAACGAACTCCAAGTTTCAAAAACTATGCCTAAATTATGTTAAAGTCAAATAGTTTAGGATTTTGTGCTAAGATTTCAAGCAATACCATTCGATCCATTAACGTGTCGCTCAAATCTGCACCTGTGAAATGTCAAAACAAATTAACAAATTAAGGACTTCTTGTGTGAAAATTGACACTTCATGAAGTTGTGAAAGATTCATTTAATTGTAACTTGTAGGACAATATGCAACAAGAAACCTAGAAGAGATACCAATCCTGGATAATGCACAAGAAAAGGTGCAGTTTTCAAACACAATGTCAGAACAAAAAGAACACCATATTAAGTGCAGGTTTTAAAGTAGAATGATGAAACAATTGGAAATTGTATGAAATTAGCTTATGTTCTTATAAGCTAAAGCATAGCTAACTCCTCTAGTCATTACAATATGTTTGGAGTATACTGTTAGAAAACATAACGCAACGGAAACAAGAGGAATTCTCTTATAAGCATGAGAAAGGTAAACGTACATAAACATAAGGGTGAGCCATTAGATTGCAAGAATTTTATCTAAATAAAGTAGGTATTTGCAATCCAATAGCTCACCCTTCTCATGCTTATGTATGCTTACATTTCTCATGCTTATAAGAGAATTTGTAGCAAAAAACAAAATATTTTTGATATGGGTTGTGTGTAGTGTGTGATCATAACATAGAAATATAATATCTAAATTTAGGCACTCAATTAAATTGACAGTAACTGGTATATCCTTTTTTCTGTGAAAAGAGTTATAGGCCATTGCAAGTTTTTTAATTAGGATTCTTTCTTCTAGTATTTTTATGTTTCTCTTGTGAGTAAGAAAGTCTCCTTACATTGCCATGGGAATTGAATTTTCCAAAGCAGCAAAAACTCTGGGTTGGAGCCATTGTGATCCAAGGTTTTGGAAATCAATGGAGGCTCTCCGAAAATGAGTTTGAAAAGAGTTCCAATGGCGAATGGAAAATGTGTTCAAATAGAAGAATCGAGAATGCTTTCAATTAAGACATTGCTGATTTTAGAACTGAGTTTGGGAAACAAGAACTGGTGCAGAAGAGATGTCACCGAAGGTGAAGTCAAGTTGATACAATTGGAGTGTCTGAAGTACTTGCAAGAGTAATCTGATTCCTATATGGTATCCTTAAAATGTAACCAAGATTTGGGAAAGAAGCTGAGTAAAAACAGGAAACAAGGCTTGAGGAGATTTTTCAGGCAAATATGGTAGTAAGAATCAATTTCTAAGGAATGATTGTACTGATCTGAGGGGGTTCTATCTTTCTGATGTAAAATATTGTTGAATGATAAAGTTGCTAAAAGTTATTTGTGCTTCTAGTACCTTTCAATTGTTCATATTATGGGTTCTGTTTGTACAATATGATGTTCAATGGAAACAAGCTTACCTGCAAAATTTGCCTTATATGCAACAGCTTTCTCCATGTATGCACCATTGAATGTTGAACCACTGAAATCAGATTCCCTCATATCCGCAGATGTAAAATTGGCTCTTCTGTATCAGCCATTTAGATTGATTAAATATACAAGATCGCAAAAAAAAAAAAAAACCTAAGTTCCAAAAAGCAGTAAAGAGCAGCAAGCTTGCAATCAAGCAAACAGCAAAACAAACAAAACACCATGCTACAGATAGCAACCCAAAAAAAAAAAAAAAAATCAGCTACCAATGAAAATGCAGATATGTTTTTTTCTTTTTTTTGTCTTCTACAGACAGTTCTTCTCTTGTCTATGTTTTCTATGAAAATTGGGTCTAAAATCTAAATTCGGAACCCCAAAATGAAAAATTACCTGAAATTTTCATTCACATGTACAGCTTTCCTGCATAACAAGAATGGAACAGAATTTAATCCTCTATCCAGAACCCAAAAAGGCTTACAACACAGTTTTTAAAGAGAAATGGGACCTGAGGTCTGCAGAACCAAATTGGGCTGCTGATCCTATCCCAAATTCACCAGGCGTTTCGGCTTCGAATTTATTGAGGTCGGCAATGGCGGGCATGTCAGAGCTCAAGCCAATAACTGCAACAGCTGCCAATGCTACTGAAACAATGTTTCTCCATTGCTTTGACTCTCCTCCATTAATGGTCATGCACTGCTTGTTGGAACAATCTTCCTTTTTGAGAAAACTCAGTAAGCTACTAGGCTTGGAACTACATGTTTAAGATGACAGTAACAACTTAGACTATATAATAGAATAGAAGGACTTACCATGAAGGTGATGTCTCTTGGGGTCCATCTGACAGACCATGGAAAAGGGTTTAGAGAGGGGTTGCAGACGGATTGGAGGAGCCTTTGAATTTGAAGAAGAAGTAGTTAAGGATTTAATGGATGGTGGGGAAATAAAAGTGAGTGCCATTGCAGAGTGTTTTTGCTACCAATGTTGCAACAAGTACAGAAGTTAGACTGTGAGGGAAGACTTGGGACAGAAATGGATTAGGAAGGTTTTGATTCAAACCTGAGATGAACCACATATTTTGTGGTTCGGATGAGCACACGTGTGTTTGTTTCTTCTTTGGTTTGTGGTTTGCCACTTGGTGCCATGCCAAGTCATCTTGATATCAAGGGCTATAAAAGCTTGAGATAAAAATGATGCTTTGGCATGATCAATTTTCAGATTCTCTATTATAATAGAAAGGGTTAATTAAATATACCACCCTCAAATTCAATTTCATTACTCAGTGTACCAAAATATCATTAAAAACTCAATTTTTCCATTAGTTTTGAACGAATAGCGTTTTTGGTATTGGATAGCTCAGTTAAGGAGGTCGTAAAATTACTCACAATGCACCCAAGTTCGATTTCTCCTCTTTCCAACCAAAAAACAAATAGCGCCGTGTTGGCATCAAGTGGCCTTCTTTCTGATGTCATTTTCGTCTTCATATAGAATGCCACATGGTGCCATATGTGCATAACTAACGAAGATATTAATTTCAATATTTTTAGAGTAAATTGTTTAACGAAATTGAATTTAAAGAGTAAAATATCAAAAAATTTAGTCTGAGAGTGATATCTCTAGCCCAAATAGAAATAATAGTTGGATAAGTTTAAAAAGGACAGCAAAATGAAAAATCAGATTCTGATACTTAACTTCATAAACCAATGAGCTTTGTATCAGTCAGAACTCAGAACTCAGAACTCAATGTCAAAAACTCTTTTAGCTGTTGTGTTATTAAACTTTCTCTAAGAAAAGAAAAATTAATGTTTAAACTTTAATTAAACACTTGATTAAAAAATGAAACATGCCCGCTGGTCTATTGGTCAGCCCAATAACCCATTGGTCTGTCTATAGCCAGGCATAAGCCGGACCAAGGTCAACATTTTCTTTGTTGAGTCAACCCAACAAATCATTGGGTCTTCTTGGGTCGAACCAGACCTTAGCCCAACAGAAGTAGGATTAGCTCGAGCTGGAGTGCTGGACCAATCCCATTTATTTTACACCATATTTCTTTGGGTTATTATGGACTATAAAAATTGACCAAAGGAAGGTTATTTCACTTCATATGTTTTTTCAATTTTGTGTATTTAGTTGGATATGCACGTGATGTTGATGTTATGGTCACATCAAATAATTTTCCATTTAATTGAGGGAGCTTTTCTTTTATAAGCATAAGTTATATAAACATGCATAGGCATGCAAAGTTTTAAGTCATTAGATTGCAAGTTTTTAAATTAAATAAAATAGGTACTTGGCAATCAATGGCTCAAACCTTACATAGTTTCATAGCTTATATATTTATGCTTATAAGAGAAAATCTGTTAGTTGGGGTTGGTAGACTATGTTTTTTTGTTTTTTGTTTTTACTTATTTAAAAGAGAATAGATTTGAACTTAAGAACTCTCCCAGTATTAAGGAGAGAAATATCATTGGATTATAGTAATTGAGGGTGTCCTATAAACCTTTTTTTTTTTTTTTTTTTTTTATCAATCTAAACCAATTTGCTTGCAATCAATTTTTATTTGTCTTTACCCAAGCGAAAACTGTCCTGTTAAACTTTTGCTAAAAACTTTATTAATCTTTTGTATGTTATTGTTGTCAATGAAATTTACCAATTATAACTGCATTAATTTTCCTAGACATGAGATACCTGAACTGAGCTACATTTGTGGATGCGTAAAATGGGCCTATATGGGCCATAAAAGGGCTCTAATGGTAAGCAGAATGGCTAAGAAAATTTGGGCCACTTTATCTTGAAGTGGCGGCCTCCACAGGCCTTTGAAAGCATCCAGCTAGAGAGCTCTTGGTCACACATCTCGAATTCTCAACGACCAGAAAAATACTGCACCGTGATCCAATGTTTATCTTCGTGTCATTTGACAAAGTTTATCTTTTTCTTAGAATCTAATGTATAAACACGGAAGTTGGGAAAAAAAATTGGGACAAATAACATTAGCACACATTTGGGATCAAAATTGTAAAGGGATATTTTCACTAGTCTCCCATTATTGAATTTAGTTTTTTTTTTTTTTGGATTTTTTCAAAGGCCTATATTGACAGTCAAGGTACACATGAGTTAGAAAAGTTAATAGAATTGACGGATAGGGGCAAAGTGACGTGAAAAATAAAGTTTGGAGGCAAAATGAGACGCGTATGAGTAATAGTTTAGAGAGCATTTCTATAACTAACCTTACTTCTTTTTAGTTTCTTTTTCTGTTTCGTTTTATTTTTCATTTGTGTCATGAACCTAAACCAATGAATGATTTAGTGCAGTTTTTCATGTTCTTGGCCATGCCATAACCGGAATCTATGGGAGACTACATATGCACGAGAACAAATACTAAAATGCAAAAAAATCCAAGCTTAATTCAGTCAATAAAAGGATTGATATATATATATATATATATGTATGTCTTCACCCAGAGTTGGTGGGTGTATACGATGAGAGGATTATAGTTTCCACTATAGCGATTAGGTCACATACAATGATCCAATTCGAAATCATTAATTTGGTAATGAGTGTGAGACTCAATATTTATAATTATGATGTAAAGCCTAAAATTTTGAATTTTTGATGTGGTGGAATTTGATCAAAAGTACGACTTATATCAAAAGTCAAAGTATTTAACTCAAAATCAATTGACAATAAATAAATAGACTTATTATCTTATATATTGTAATGCAAAACTGAAGACTCTCGATATATGTGAGATTTAATTTATATACTCAACATCTATATATGATACACCTTGAACAATATAATTTGCTTGTTATACAATTCTCACCCACCATTTTGTTTGGTGAATGTAAATGTAAGGCATCAACATTGTTATATAATTTGTTTTCTTTTCACTTCGAAAGTATAATTTGTGGTTAATTATGTTTGGTGGTTGTTTCAATTTCGTCCTTGTTATTTAATTTTTTCAATCAAGTCATTATACTTTTGAAATTGTTTCAATCAAGTCCAAAATTAGATTTCCATCCATTTTTTAGATGATAGAACTGTTAAGGCAAGGGTATAATGGTTCAAGAACAAAAAGATTGTTACCATTGGCTTTTGAATGAAGCAATTATGCCCCTGCCTTAAAGGTTCTACCATTTAAAAACTTGAAGGAAATCTAATTTTAGATTTAATTGAAACAATTTCGAAACTATAAAAACTTAATTGAAAAAATTGAAACAATGATGACAAAATTAGAACAATCACTAAACTACATGGACCAAAATGGTCGTTTGCCCTTAATTATAATATCACATATCTTGAGTTTATGTAAAGATTTTGGTACTCAATGAAGAAGTGGGTTGTTGAGATTTTTTTATCATCCAAAAGCAAAAAAAGGTTATAGTATTATACAGTACGTTGAAGAACAAGTAAGAGGATAACTCATTCAATGAATTTACTTTAACGAATTCTTGATTTTAATAGTGTTAAATCTAATTATTAAATGTGTTATTCCTTATTTTTTCCTCATATTAAATCTATCAAATAAGCCGAATTATAATATTATACATGTACCTTCTCATCTAAAAAAAAATCTAGTTATGTAGTTGAAACAGCGCGCACCTCAGATCTTTAATTTGTAGAAAGTACAGGCTAGAGTCCAAGTCGACCGAATCACTCCAAGTAGGGTCCTTTGTCCTTATCCGACTGGAATTAATCAGAGTAAAGCTAGCTAGGGGTGAGAGTTACAGAGTACTGATTGATAAAAGAAGGGCAATTAATTACCATGTGCTTGATCTAAGCCTCTAACCCCATCGGCCCATCCCTTTTGTAGGACATTATGTCCATTACTAATTACTATGTCCTTGTGTGGGCTCAGAAAGAACAAGAAATTGCTCATGCCCATGAAACATGGGTGGAGGGAGAGACTAGTGCATGTCATGTGGCTTGATCAGCAGCAGAGCTAAAGCCAAAAGACATCACCACCGCCCTTCCTTTAAAACTCGTACGTACTTGACTTGCATGACTCACAGTCACACAGAGAGGAGGCAAAGCCAAAGCCAAAGCCAAAGCTCAGTTTTGGAGATGCCAAAATATATCAGACACCAGAGAAACACTAGGTTTCAACTTTATCGGTTTTTACCCAACCCAACCCCACCCATTAATTCAATTCCACACCGGCCCCCATAAGACCATGGGAGAGAAGAGAGAGAGAGAGAGAGAGCTATAGAGTGAGAATGAGATTCAAAGATCCTCATATCCCCACAAACAGCAACAAATAGCTCCTAACAGGCTTTTTACAGTGATAGCTTTCCTCATTCGTACATCTATACAGTCATATGTATTAATGCATGCATGCATGAATGAATCCATGCATATGTAGCTGCATGCCATCAGTAGTGAAAGTGTACATGATGGGCCATGAATGACATTCTAACTTTCCTTTTCATTCACTACCAAAAAAATTGTTTTTAGACACAACAGAAATTGAGATAAAATTATAAAGGTTTCTCACTAAAATGTATAGCCCAAAAAATGTGTCAAGACTCAAGACTAGCCGGTGACTAGATGTTTAATTTAGTAACAACTAACACATTTTTCGTGACCAAAAGTATTATTAATTTAGTTACACCAAATAATTACATGGCTGAAAATTACACAAGAAGCATATATAACAACAATTAGTCATAATATCTTTTAATTAATGAGGATAATTCCAAGAAATTTTTTGGGGGAATTATCAGCATTTCTACCATATGTTTTATTTGAAATAGGATCCTAGCTCTGATCATTTTTTGTGCTTACTTGTATTTATATTCAAGACAACATTGCTTTGGGTTTATGGATTAAGAGTTTTGGATTAGAGTTAATATTTAGGATTTATATAGTAAAAAATGGCGTAGTTTTAGACATAAGAGACAAGATCAACATAAGATATCCATACTCTTGTTTTATTTTTACATTAGAGGTAAAAAGAAGCGAAAAATTAATAGTAATTACTGAAAATCCATACAAAAAGCTTAGGCTTCCTTTGGGGTTCTCAAGATTGGATTGGATAGGTTAACTAACTAAATTCAAGGCATATTGAAGGAAGAAATTAAGGCTAACTAATAAAATTTTGTGTATAGGAATTAAGAAGATGAATTAGTTATAAGGGGTTGATATCCCATCATTTTGTAGTGATTGGAATTGATAAGTTTCCCTTATTATTAATTCATCTTCTTTTTTCAAATTGGACAAAAGTTAGAAGTGCCTCTATTCTTTTCTTCAATATACCTTGAATATATTTAGTTAGTTAATTAACCTATTTAACTCAATCTTAGATATCAAATGTACGTGGCCTTAAATTATCAAATAAGAGACCCAATAAATATTTTCCATTAGTCCACTACCCAATGAAGAACTAGAAGAAGTGTGTTCAACATTGAACGCAGATCAATTGCATGCAGTGTGTTCTGATAAAGATTCTTATCCAAATTGACGACTAGAAGAAGGGTAGACTAGGATGCATGGAGGACTTGGCATTGTCACAATTAGTAAGTTAGCTTGAATTGTGTTTGTTATACTTGGTTGAGTACGTCTTGTCATGTTGAGGTGGGTAAGTGTGAACTACTCTAGGTTGATTAAATAATCAAGGGGTTTTTTACACCTATATTATCCAAATTTTGGGTTTCGTCTCACATTCTCGCTCAGAAAAATAAATTAAGTCATTGTCACATAATTCATTAATTTGTTATCATGCGAGCTTGAAGCCTAATTCTTTTAAAATTTTCGTCTTCTAAGAACCAACAAATCAGTTATATTTTAAATAGAAATCTTGACAAAGTTAGGCATGAATCTCACATTGCTACACATTTTAATTTAAGTGGTAATGTGAGACTATCCCAAATTTGGGTGGTATAGGTTTAAAAAAACTTTAATCAAATGAAGAAAGCTTTTTTTTTTTTTGGAAGATATGAAGCAAGTTTTGAGTAATCATTTTTCTTGATTCTTCAAACACTCCCGCCCGTGCATGAAACATTCTTTGCTTTTTTGGGTGATTATACATGTGGACAAGTGGTACTTAATTTTGTTGGGTGATTGGAAAGAGTTCTTATGTGAAATTTTTATTAATTAAGGTAACCCACACTTATTAGTGGCTGTGATACGTACCATGCATATATGGCTCTATATATGTATAGAGTTTTATCATACACTTAATTTTGTAGAAGTATGAGTATACTCAAAACTAATTGACAATAAACAAAAAACCTATTAAATCATATATTTTATTTAATGTAAGGCTACATATTAATATGGGATACATTCTCAACATACTCAACAAATGAAAAACTAGCTAATTCTTAACAATATACTATCATATATAGCACTGTTTTCTTGTGGATATAGTTACTTTAGAAATAAGGAAACCTAAATAGAAAAAATTAAAACAAAGGGAAATTTCATTCAATAACCCATTTAGAATACCACTCTAACTTTTTTAAGTACTCTTCCCTCCCAATTTTATCTTTTTTTAATCATTGCCCTATTTTCAAAAAAAAATGCCCTTCTATCTCCCACCCACATCGACATCCTCTTCTTCTCCACATATCACATATCTAAACCTACCCACCCACATATCTAAATCAACCTACCTCCTTCTCCCATTAGATTTGAGCCATCGCTGGTGAGATAAGATTATCAAAAGAAGGAACACCACTTCCCTCCCTCCTCCGACTTCTCTGCACTCCTCCACATAGAGAATGAACACCAAAATCCAAGTAGAACCCAAAAAAACTAGAGAAAGAACAAGTCTTGCAAAAGTCGCTGGAGCGATCCTCGTGCATCAACCTCTCCACCCACGATGACCAAAACTTGAACCTGTCGCCGAAGGAAGCCCATGACTGCCCTCTCATGCTCTTCTCTCGCTTTGTCAACCTCAACGACCACTGCATCCCTCTTCCTTTGCCTCCACCTCCTCCTCCTCCCCCCAGATCGTCGTCGATGTCACTAAGCTTCCCATCTAATCTTTTATTACATCTCATTTCAATTGGGTTTCTTTTGTTTACTTTCTTCTCTCTTTTTTTTCCTTTGAAATTTTGTGGGTAGTGGATATAATCGGGAAAAAAGATTTGTATTCATTATTGAGCCACAAAAAAAAAAAAAAAAAAAAATTGGATTGAGACTTGGGAACTTTAATAAATTTAGATTTTTTTGTCATTTCATTTTTAGATCTAAGTTTAACAAACTTCAACCTAGATATGTTGTTCCATAAAATTTCGACATGAGTTTGTTGTTCCAGATATGAAATTTCGATCTGCGTTTGATGTTCCAGATCTGAAATTTTGACTTGGATTTGTTATTTCAGATTTGAAATTTGATTGTCGACGACAAATGGTAGACAAATAATCGACACATGTGGCGATTAAAAATGTATTTTTGTTCGAAAAGAGGCGCCAAAGAGTCAAAAAAGATAAAGTTGGGAGGGAATGGTAAAAAAAGTTAAAGTGGTATTAAAAAGGGTTATTTAATTAATGAAATTTCCCAAAATCAAATATGGTAAATTTCGTCTATATATAGGAAAACAATAAATCTTTTTTTGTTTTATTTTTAGTTTTAACCCTACGACGTAATATAATTATTTTGACAAAAATACCGCTAAGTATAATAGGGTTTCAAGTCCGAGTCGCAAATTCGGAGTTCTAAGTAGAGCCCCAATAAGTTTTGGGATCCCCTTTCCTATCCCTTCTATGTAATTTCATTCCATTACAATGATTAGTCAAACAATAGAATGGAATTGTTCACTAATTCCATTCCTAGTCTCATTTTTAGGCAAACAATGAAATCGATTTCATTTTGATTCCCATTTTGCATTTCGCCAACTAAACACCATATAAACTCTAGAGGAATGTTATCCACCTTCTTCAATCCGCTTTCTCTATTGACATTTTCCTTTATTATTCTTATTTCATATTGTAAATTCATGATCAGAACCGTTCATTTTTTAGATCTAACTATGAAGATCTTCTCTACAAAAAATCAATCAAATCAGAAATCGTTTGGTTATGTAACTATGATTAAATGAATAGATAATTTTTGTAACAATTTGATTCACCATTTATTTATTTGATAACGATTATATGACCAAATGATTTCCGATTTTGTTAATTTTTTGCAAAGATAATCTATAAATAATTATTTAAAAAATAAACAACTCCGATTATGAAAATACACTATGGAATGAAAATAATAAAAAAGAAGGTCGGTAGAGAAGGTGAATAGCATTCCCCTAATAAACTCGCGAACCATTGCAATCTTATATTTATTTTACATTTTTTTCGTTTATGTTCTCGATCTGTGTTGTACAAATATTATCAGTTGAGTCTGGCCACACATCTTCATGAGCCCATACACACTACGTGCAAACGCTGATATTCTCTCAATTTTTGCCACCCAATTGTAAATGGGTATGAGATTTAACATTTAACATTAGCATTAGTGTGCGTGCATGGTTTCTTTCTTTATATAAGAATGGATTACTCCTTAGTCCTTACTTATTCCAGAGGATTACACATATGACTGTAATCGATCAAGCGCAGAAAATTTTAAATATCATCTTTTCATTTTCAGCTTCAATTGATGATTAACACGAAAATGTCCACAAATGGAAGGCTACGCACGTACGTATGTTGTGCCAACCTGAGGCTACATGTGCACAACTAACGGACAAATTAATTTTTTAATAGTTTTAGGATGAAGTGTTTAACGTAATTGAGATTGGGGGCTAATGTGTCAAAATATTTAGTCTATATATGAAGTAAATTGTCAAACATGACATAAGTTAGAGGTACTGTTATATGTAATTAACTCGTTTATTTTAACCAAGTACGTATCCATATATGCTGTAGCTTTTTTATTTTTTTGTTTTTTGTTTTTTCTGATCGCTTGTTTTTTACCTTAAATTGTAATGGGGTTGCTTTTATTAATTTTGGCCGTCAAATAAATGGGTCATCATATTCATATCATGCATACATGTTTCAAACTTAATCTTTAGGGGAGTAGTGAGGAGTAGTACTGATCATTCATTCAAGTGTGTGTCTCAGATTCTCAGGCTCACTTCCCTTTCAAGCTGTTTGTTAATGGCTAGCTAGGTAAGGGTTGAGTAGGCCATTGTGATGGGTCTGTAAAAGGCCAACCAACTTTACAACCTTTTTCCCCCATTACCACACATTTAATGTTGTTGCATTCGAGTTATACAGAAACCCATTCTCATTTCATTTGTGAATGAGTGAGTGAATGAATGAGTGAATAATAACAATACTTTCTGGGGAAGAGGAAATCTATGCATCCAAAGGTCTTTACTGAGTAAGATGGTGATGGTTCTGGTCATATCATCTGTAACATGAAAAATTACTAAAAAAAAAAAAAAAGATGAATATTTATATATGGGGGAATTGTACGTAAGCTCACTTTTCAACAAAGTTAGGGTAGCTTTGCAAAATTTGTAAGGAAAAGAAAACCCTAGAGATATGGGGATGATCAGAGGAGGCGTGGGAAAAAGATTCTAAGTAAATTAGCTAAGAATAAACCAAAAAGAAAAAGTAAAAATTGAAATAGAAATAGAAATATGTAGAGGAAAGGACAAAAGTGGTAAGGCAATGCTGCTGTCCACTGAGATCGATAATGTTTCTTTGCTTGCTGACTTAAATACGTATCTGTTGTGTTCAGTGCTGGGCTGTGCTGTGCGTAAGACGAGGGGGATTGAGTGGTCAAATCACTGAAAATACAAATACAATTCTGGTCTCCAATTTTAATATGTTTTGTACGTATTATACTATATATTATACAAGAATGTATATGCATGATTGAGTTATGATGGTGTTGGGTTATTAAAGTCACGGGGCAGTGAATAAGAAGATGGTCATGAAACAGAAGATAGATATAGAGCCCTATCCCTATGGAGGCGGTGAGAGAGAGGGGTGTGGAAATCAATTAGGGCTTATTGTCCGGGAGGTACAAGGAAGGGCCATGGTTTTGGGATCGGAAATTGAGGCAAATTTAATTAATTGATGAATTAACTCATTATTAATTAATTAGAGACAGAAAGAAAGACAGAGAGAGAGAGGGTTTAGGGTTTGAATTGAATTGAATTGAATTGAAACCATATATGTACAGTAGAGCAAAAGACAACAGCCTCTTTAACTTCTGAAAACAACAGGTGAGGCCTGAGGCCTGAGGGTGTGTGTGTGTGTGTGTGAAAGCTATATCACCCCCATGCACACGTCCCTTTCTAGCTCCTCTCCCCCACATCTGCCGCCTCTCTCTCTCTCTCTCTCTCTCTCTCTAGCAAGCTAGCATCGGGAATGCCAACCACACACATATATATAATGTTATTATATATCCTATAATGAACACCATGCGCATGTTAGACTTATCTCTAGTACTAATGCATGCATATGGTAAATTAATGACATGATATATATTCATGCATGATCATGGATGGATATATATATGTCACATGTGATATAGTATATATGTCTTTAACCACGAACATACATACATACATACATATGTGGTGAAATGATCTAAGTGTTGAGAGAGAGCCCGAGTTGGATCTTTCTACACATTGTCAATTGATTTTAAATTATATGTTTCAATTTTTTTCATGATATCAAAATGTGTTATGCGAAGATCTCATGGTCACATATACTCTTACGCTATTCAATATAAATTGTTCATATGTTAAATTTGATTGACATCATATATGTAGAGACATATTAAAAAAAAGATCTGACGTTGAAAACATATTTTAAATTGAATGCTTGGATTTCCTTCAGCTAGATAGATATATATAAACTTTAACACTCCACCAATAAAAAGAGGGAAGATAAATATTAAGGATCTCTCTCTCTCTCTCTCTCTCACTTCAATTCCAAGGTGCCTCTTATATCTAGTAGACCAAATAGCTAGATCACTCTCCTTACCTCCCTATCTCTCTCTCTCTCTCTCTCTCTTTCACAACTCTCATAATTCAAGAAAAAAAGAAAGGGGAGATCCAAGGTGGTGGTTAAGCTGTCATCCGTCAATCAATCAAATCAATCAATCAATCCATCAAGCCCAGAAGGGAGACCAATCATTCATCAGTCAATTTTATAAAAATAAATTAAAAGAGGAATCATCGATCGATCATGTCATCCAGCTCTTCTGCTTCAACCTTGTCCCTTGACCATCTCCCTCCTTCCGAGCAGCTCTGTTATGTTCATTGCAACATTTGCGACACTGTCCTTGCAGTACTCTCTCTCTCTCTCTCTATGTATATTTATTTATTTAAATTGTTCTTTTTTTATAGTTTGTTTTTACAGTTGGGGGATTTTTGCGCTTCAATTAATTTGGTGGTGATGATGAGGATGATGATGTGTGTTTAATAACATATTAGGTGAGTGTTCCTTGCACAAGTTTGTTCAAGACTGTCACGGTTCGATGTGGTCACTGCACCAACCTGCTTCCGGTGAACATGCGTGGGTTGCTTCTGCCTTCGCCAAACCAGTTTCATCTTGGCCATCACTCTTTCTTCTCATCCCCTAATTCCCATAACCTTCTGGTACATATTTATATATATCTTCATATATGTTGCAATTAATTAACAACTGGCTAGCTAGCTCGATCGTATATATGCTTCATCTTAAATGATCGATGACTGTACGTGTTTGATTAGGATCAAGAGATCATACCAAATAATCCGATCCCAAACTTTGTGGTGAATCAAAGTGGTGTGCTGAATGAGTTTGCTGTGCGGCCGCCAAGAGGTGGAGCTGACCATCATGAACTTCCAAGGCCCCCACCCATTAACAGACGTCAGATTCATTCATCTTTACATCTTAATTACTTTTCTTAATTTTCTCTTATATATATATATATATATTATGTGTGTGTGTGTACGCCTACACCTCTACTTCATATGGGTTTCTTCAAACTGTATACGTTTAATTTGGTCAAGCAGATTGTTGCCTCGATCACTTCTGCTTTCATTTTAGTCCTGGAAAACTAGTATTGACAAAAACTCATTTCATGATGCCCTCAAGATCAAAACCTTAAAAAAGGAGGTGGTAGGTAGAATAAATTAGTTAGCCAACACTAATTTATATATAATAACTTGCTTACACTTAAATGCTAGTTGCACCTGCAGGCTAGGAGAAATAATTTTTCCACCTCTGCAGCCAGACTAATAGTACTTCTTGAAACATCCATGACCACAGTCTTTAAATGGATCAGTATTATATATATATATACCAAGAAATTATCATATAGCTCGCTAGAGTGGTAAAGCTGAGAATTGTTTTAAAGATAGCTTAGTGATTTACTTGACAATATTGTTCCAATAAGCTTCTTTTTCGAGTGCTTTTTTGAACATTATTTAGAGAAGTTCATAAAGGGTATTATTGCCCCCCGGAAATGTAGAAGGTAAGGATATTGTTGGACCATAGAGGTCGTATATATATCTCCCCCGCAATTATATATAGTTACCTAGCTAAAAGCAATAAAGCATTGTAGCTAGTAGATCGATTGATCATCAATCTACATATATGCATTGTAGCTAGTAGACAGAGATATATATATGATCATGACTTGTACTGTGTTTGTGTGTGTGGCATATATGCATGTCCAGCCCCAGAGAAGAGACAGAGAGTCCCTTCCGCCTACAACCGTTTCATCAAGTAAGTAATCGATCATATGATCAAATAGATGCATACCATACCATTCATCATTAGTTCATCTCTCTCTCTCTCTCTCTCTCTCTCAAACATACACAAACACATTTTAATTAATTGACTATAGGGTTGCTGAAATTGAAGTAAAAACATATATATGAATTAATGGTCCGTTATATCTGTATGTGTATATATATTGCAGGGACGAGATCCAACGCATCAAGTCTGTAAACCCTGATATATCCCATAGAGAAGCCTTCAGCGCAGCTGCTAAGAATGTAATATTCCATTAATTAATTAATTGCTTCTCATTCTCATAAAATATTATTATATTAGCTTTTGATATTTCCTTTACGGCTTTACCAAATTAGGGTTTTTGATATTTTTCTTTTTTTGTGTTATCAATAGTACATTAATGTACTGCATGTGTGGGTATGGGGTCGGTTGATATGTGAACCTCTTAAAATAGTTTTCTTTGATTTCTGTGTTGTGTGAACATGATGCAGTGGGCCCACTTTCCACACATTCACTTTGGTCTCATGCCTGACCAGACGTCTGTCAAGAAGACAAACGTCCGCCAGCAGCAGGTAATTAATTAAATTAAATTACCCCCTAATCCCATGCACTTGTACTACTACTAGCTAGTACTATATATTAACCCTCCTCTTCTCTACTACTACTAGCAAATGCCACAAAATTAAACATATATGAATTGGTGTTAATAATAATACCATTTTAATTCATTAATTTGATGTTGGCATGGAGTTTAATTAATTGGGTTTGATGTGCAGGAGGGAGATCAGGACGTTCTGATGAAGGATGGGTTTTTCACTTCAGCAGCTAATGTGCGTGTCTCCCCTTACTAGCTACCTAATTAAGTAACTGCAACAAGCTTTGCTTAATTGATCGATCATGAGTTAAATTTGTAGTGGGTGGGAGAAAGATTTGAGGCCCAAACATATGCCTGTGAAGCTGTGATGCCTAATGACTCTACTTTCTTCACAATCCATATGCTACTGGAGGTCTTTAATTAATGTTGATAATTAACTGCACGTTTAGATGTAGTAGTACTTTTAATTAAGATTTTAATTAATTTCGATCTTCAGTTTGCTTTGAAATTAACTAAACCTTGTACTTAGAAGAGTTCATCCATCCTTTTCCATTTTATGATGATTTATGTTGCTCATCAATTGATTATAGCTAGCTCTAGATTGATGCTCATCAATCAACTATTTTTCCATGCATCTTGTTAATTTTAAGTTTTTTTATTTTTGTCTTCACACCCACATATTAGCAATTAATCACATTTTACTGAAAAAATATGTATGAGTAATGCTAAACGAAAAACATTAATTGACAACAGCTAGTTGATGTGTTAATTTATTACAATATAGTGATAATATAGAATTGATGTAATAAGTATTACATCAACTACCATATATAGCATATAATTATCTAATATGATCATTTTAACATTTTCCAAAATAAACTATTTTTTGAACTTATTACAGTAGACAACATGGTCCATATATAATAAATCTTTTGGGTGGGATATCAATTATTTTCATCGTTGTTTTGCTCCTACATATTCTGCATGGACAATTGTGCATACTGCTTCTTGGAATCCCATTTAATAATGTTTGACGTTAATGTGTGAAATCTAGGTCATTGATCTTGGTCAAACCAATATACATGGGAGCATGGACTTAATTTGTTTAGCATGTCATGTAAAACCATGCTTGCTTGTTTTGTGGGAATGATCACGCACACTAAGCTAGCTTTAACATTAAAAAAAAAAAAAAAAAGAGAAGAATTAGGATTTGATATTTTATGCTATTAATTTTAAGCAAGAGTACGTCCTAAGTCAAATGCATGTCTAATTAACTGAAGTTATAAGAATGATTATAACTTCGAAATGAAGTTATAAGAATGATTATAACTTCGAAATGAAGTTATAATATGCGTAAGGCAATTTCTCATATAATTCATTTTAGAAACGTGGGTATATATATATATATATATATATATATATATATATATATATATATATGATATGTTCCAAAATGAACTGGTGATGATCAATATAATTAAGTTGCTGATTAGCGCGAGCCCTATGATCTTGGTGAACCATCACTTGTGTATAACTTGTGCTAGCTAGACAAAACAAAGTGTCTGGGTTACTTGTAGTAGTTAGTCAATATATATTTGGACTTACGCCTAACTTTTTTTAACTGACAAAAAAAAAAAGTTTCAAAATTTGGGCTAAAGTGAGCCGAATTCTGGGAAACATATCATATACATTTTCTATGATACAGTCCAACTGAAATTCTTAAAATTCACTTAAAGCTCCATATATCAATTTGGATGGAATGATATAAAATGAGGAACTTTGATTTAATTATACATTAAAATATTTACTTCTTATAGGACTAATTAATTAATGTGAACACATTACTAAATTTGATATAAAATCGATATTGTCCCTAATAACTTAATTACGTAGGTCGAACAAAGGGTGCGTAAGAGTGAGCCTCATGAAACTATTGACGTGTGGGGTTTTATTTCAAAAGGCCTTGATGTAATGAATCCCGGCCTAACTCATATATTGTAGATTGTTGAATCACCTTTCAGATGTAGAATTAATTCCATATCTATTAACTTGTATAACCCCACAATTCCGTACTTATAAATTTATTTGATTCGTCCATTTATTTGATCAAAGTTAGATAGGCAAATGATTTCCGATTTGGCTAATTTTTTGCAAGGATGATCTATCAATGAAGATGTAAAAAATGAATGGTTAGGATCGACACAAAACGACTCGTGTGGGCCCCAATAGGGTATACCTCAACATAAATAAGTTGAGGTATACCTCAATTAGAGGTGTCAAACGGTCTGGCCCAGCCTGTTTAAGTTGAGCCCATTGTGCTTTCGTGCCATGCTCGGGCCGGCCCATATAGTTAAGACCTAAGCCCGGCACGGCCCACGGCCCGCGGGCCATTAGTGCTCGTGTCGTGCCTTAAACGAGCCGACCCACGAACCTTTTTTTATTTTTATTTTTTATGGTGATAAAACTAATCTTATGATATTTTTTCTTATTTATAATTAAATATTAACATTATTTTACATAAAAATTGAATATTTTTGTTGGAAAGTTCTCTAAAAATGTAAAAAATAATGTTAAAATAGTCGTGCCTAATTCGGGCCCATTTCGTGTCCGTGCTTGGCCCTTGTCGTGCTCGTGCCGTGCTGTGCCCGATGGGCTAAAAACTTCGGCCCGGCCCGGCCCAGCCCATTTAATTGTACCGTGCCGTGCCGTGCCTATTTTAATCGCCCGTGCCGTGTCGTGCTCGGGCCGGCCCGACCCGTTTGACACCTCTAACCTCAATAAAAGGAGCCTGTATATATATATATATAAATAAAAAATATTCTAAAGTTAACCAGTTAATAAGATAATACAATGTTAATTAACTATTCTTTTGAGCCCATTACATAATATAATCTTATGATCCAACCGTTTATATTTTATGTATATTATATTTATACATATATGCAGAGAATTAAGCTTTATATAGCAGGTATGGAGTGACTTTTAAAGTGAAACAACATTCACGTAGACAGTGAATATATATGCATAGGATGCGCGCGGCCATTACCAAAAGGTGATTTTATGGTCCCAACATCTAACACTGTTGGCTGAAATCATGAATACCTGGAACAAAACCCTACAAATCTCTGTTAAAAAAAGGGGTCTCCAACTGAGTTTGTCGACCCTCCATTTTACTTCAAAAAGCATGATCGTCAGCTCCATCTTACAAGCAAAATGCAACCGTCGACTCCAACATTGCAACACCCTATGCAGCAGCACTCCCTAGCTTTTGACTTTTAAGAAAGCATGCATGCATTTAGCATATTAAAAGATGCGTCCAATATATCCAAGTATTCAAATCTTCCACATAGTTGCCACGTTCAATTCACTTCCACGTACATTGCTCAAAAATTCACACTCATAAAAGTAATAAGTAATTATCAAAAGAAGAAAAAGAGAAGTTTAGTATTATTGGAAAAAGTGGATTAGGAGTTATATATATGTGTGCTCCCACAGGAATTATTCACTGGTATATAGTGAAACAAACCACACAAAAACTAAAATGGATGTCGAGATTTTTCAGAAAAATTTTATTAATCATTTAGTACCGCGAATAACTAAGTTGAAAAAAATATCAACATGTACGTGTTATATGTGTGGGCCGTAAAAATGCATGAAGAGTTGTTGGACTCGTCAACTTTACTATTTTCGCACATTAAATATTGTCTTTTCAAATATCATCTCATCGAACTATTTAACCCTGTGCCCAATCCCATCCCAAGAAGACAAAACAAAGAAGAAAAAGCAATTGATCAAATATTATTACAAATTTAAAACAATTATTGTTAGAATAAGTTATAAATCAATCCTAGCGTATAGGAGATTTACCAGACTATTATATAACCAAGAATTAAATTTCGGATTTTGAAAATATTTCGATAGAAATTTCGAAAGAAATTTTTACGGAAATTTCGATGAAAATTTCTAAAATTTTTAAATTTCGATAAAAATTAGACGGAAATACAGAGATTTTTAATGAAACTTTACCATATGTTTATTTAACATATTATCTACTAAATTGATAAAAAACATTGAAGAAACCAAATTATATAGTAGGTTTCATGTGATATCAGATGAATATAATGCGCACTAGAGCAAATACGTACTGTTAAATAAAATTAGTATAATGAATAATAAAATTAGTATATTCTTTATACTGTATAATTTAATAATACACTAAAATCTAAACCCTAATACTCTTTATACTCTATAATCTATACATTAAATCCTATATACTCTATATTGTTTAGGATATTAGGTTTTAAACTCTTTAGGATATTTTTAAATTATTTTTTTATATATAAATGTATTAGAGTTTAAGGTTTAAAATAACTAAACGAAATCTTAAACCTTTTTTTTTCTTTTCAATTACCCAAAGGCCCCAAACCCCCCTCATTTTTTTTCTTTCCTTACTTTTTTTCCCTGTCTCTCTCTTCAATCTTTTTTTTTTTAATCTTTCCTTCATTTTTTCTCGTGCCTTTCACCCAGCCAAGCTTTGTCTTTACTGAGTGTAACAATCCAAATTTTGGCTTATGGTGATTTTGTTACTTAAATTTTTCAAACTTGTTTTAAGGTTTGTTTAAAGGAATTAGAAATTTCCTTAAGTTTATTTTAACTAACTTAACCTTTGGTTATGGTTCTAGAGCATAATTGTGTGGAAATGAATTTTAGAAAACGAAAATTTAAGAATTTGGTCATTATTATTTTTTTCAGAATTAAATTATGAGAGTAGGATTTTTCATAATTGTTTTGAAAGCAATTTGACTATTTTGAGGTCATAAGAAATTAGTACTCATAAATACGAGTGCGTAGAATTTTTCGGTGAATTATTTGGAGGCTCGAGCTATTTTTGGTGACAAAATTATTTTGCATATATCATTAGTTTGCCATATCCGATTAATATTACAAATATTAAAAGATAATCTTGTCCAAATCAAATCAAATGGTTGAAATTAGTACTTAATTAATATCATTATTATTTATTTTATTTTTGTTTATCGTTCTCCACCTTCAACCTCGAGAGAATCTTTGGTTTCTCTGCAAACTTCAACCAAACTGTTCATGGCAATAAACTTTGGTGGTCCCATCTAAACTAGTCAATCTATATTTTCCACTTTCATAAACCAAGTTTTCTCTCCTCTTTTTAAACCATTTGACATTGAACTTTCAGCCCTCTTTATTTTATATTTTTGGTCTGAAATATACTTTTATAGAAAAAGCACGAAGGCTCAAGGGCAAAACATACAGCTTAGTAGCTTACTATGCCTGGAAACAAAGAGATAACCAGCAAATAGAAAACCTCAAAAGCAAGCAGCCCCATAAAATAGTCATATATTAATGTCCATCTTATTATGATATATCTAGCAATAATCCCTACGAATCAAAGGTCCAAAGTAGGTCTGGTCCAATCGTCCAGCTTAGGCTGGGCCTAAGCCCGACTTCAATTTATCCAAAGGTTTTGTTGAGGCGACCCAATCTAGTTCAAGAAAATAGACTCATCCAGATTCCAGATCCAGCTCATAGCCCATGCATACTTGGTTCAATAGGCCAACCCAATAGGCTATCGAGTCAGATTAATTTAGTATGGTTAAACTTTTCTAATAAATAAGTTAAGTTTACCTGTATAATTACTAGAAATTTAGGATTAAATACTAAATTTCAATAATTTTTTGGTATAGCATGAATACCATATAATATTTCAATTGAACTACTAAATTTAAATGTAGTTTTTTAGATTAGGTCACAGATATGTTGGCCCCTTTGATTTGAGCCTTTTCCATTTGACATTTTTATCCTTTGGCCCACATATGATGAGTGTTAGTTAAAATTTATAAGATTTTGACAAAATTACCCTTAAGGCTTTTATATTATCTTGAAAATTTATTAATGTAATCTCAACTTCACATTTAGTTGTGACTGTACGACACTCACAACTTCAAATTTAGTTGTGACTAAATGACAGTCACATCTAAGTTGTGAGACAGTCACAGTTAATTTGTGAGACAGTCACAGTTAAGTTGTGACTTAATTGAATTTTTTTTAGAGAAATTATACTACAATATAGTATAAATAGAGGTCAAAACAATACTTTTACTCAAAATAATATATAGTATAGTGGTGTGAGTTGTCTCTTTCAATTTACTAAAACAGTCACAATTAATTTGTGACTGGATTGATTTTTTTTTATTTTTTATAATACAATATAGTATAAATTAATGTAATATTTGTGATGTAATATTTTTTAAATTTTTTTTATTGTAGTGGCATGTGATGTAATATTTGTAAATTCTAATACTTTTTACTTTATTAATTTGTTTGACTTTTCAACTAGTACCTAATCTAAAATGTTATTTAATTTTGGTACCTAAATTAAAAAGTTATTAAAATTTAGTAGTTAAAATCAATGAACCTTATAATTACAGGCTTATAGGAAGTCTAGAACTTTCATGTTAGATTACCAACTAGCCATTTTCAGTTCATTTCCCTTCATTATTATCAACCACGTATTTGTAATAATGTTGCTCACAAATTCGCACATTACAGTTTAGAGTGTGATCAATATTTTATAGGGAAATTTTTATTTAGATCCTTTAATTTAACAATTTACTGAATAAAACCTTATGACTTTTAAAATTTTAACTAAAGTCCAATAATATTGTAACCATTTCATTAGTTTCAATTTTTTTAACACATACCAAGTGCTGAGCCCTTGGTGGTCATTTTCGAGTGTTCGGCAGTGCATTTTTACTCATTCTCAAGCTCTGGTTTATTGGCTTTATATTCAGTTTTAATTCTGAGATTTTGGCCTCTGCTCAAAATCTCAGAGTTAAAACCTAAAATGCAGCTTCCACAAACCTCATTCTATACTCTAGGAAGATATGAGGTGAACCCGTACCTTATACCCTCAAAAAGTAAAAAAATAATGACATATTTTTTTGACAAGACAATGGCCAAAGGGCTTTATTTAAAAAAAATAAGGACTTTATTTGAGAAAAAAAAAAAGTCATAAGGTTTTTTTTTTTCTAAATAAGAAATGTTAGAAGAACTAAACTATAATTTTTCCTATTTTATATGGCTCAAGAAGGGTCTTACTTGACTACCCCCGACTTTTTTTTTTTTTTTGACCAATTGGAAACCATTCCATTAAGAAGCCACAAAGGCAGAAAATTCAAACCAATTAAACAACAAGCATCAAACTAAAACAAACAGCATCAACACAATGAAACAGAGCAACATAATGCAGAAAAACATATACAGAAATTAATCCAATGGTAGTCCATCTGCTAACAGCACACCAAGCAAGGAGAATGAGGGTTTAGAAACCCAGTCCTCAGGACACATTCCCCTTCGAGCCAGCTGAGCTAACTCATGAGCAGCCTGATTGGCTTTTCTAGAGATCCATGACCATCTAACAGAAATAAAACCTTGCTGCAACAGTTTAATGTCATGAACCACAGGAGCAATATGCCAAGAAATAGGTAGAGTAGAGTGAGTCAAAGCCATAATGACAGACTTAGAGTCAGATTCCACCAGCAACTCAGCAAAACCACAATTCTTGGCACAAAGAAGTCCCTCCTTAATTGCCAGAGCCTCCACCAATTCAGCAGACTCAGCAGAACAAGGCTTAGCAACACCCCCCAGAACTTGACAGACATGATTTCTAATAATCACTCCAATCCCTGCAATATGAGAGTCTTTAAGCCAAGAGCCATCAGTATTCACCTTAACCACATTTCCATAAGGAGGTGACCACATCTCAGCATCAGTTATAGGATTGGAAACCTGCTTCATAGGTTTAGGAACCTGGGGAGGAAGAGATTCCATAAACTCAGTAAAGGCTTTCAAAGCATTAAAACAGACCACTGCAGGATCAGGAATTAGCTTTTGAAAAAAAGATTTACACCGCATTTTCCATATATGCCACAAAATAAAACCAATTCTGGCCATCAATGACGCATCATCATTTTTCCAAGGCTGACACACATCCAACAGCCAGGAATCCAAAAAAGAAACAGCAGCTTTATCAACTTTATACCCCAAACAATAAAACCAAACAGGCTCCACCCAATCACATAACAAGAATAAATGCTCCAAAGTTTCAGGATATCTATGACAAATAGGGCAGAGAGAAGAATTTATAATCTTTCTCTTATAGAGGTTATAATTTGCTGCTAAAGCATTATGCATTAGCTTCCAAACAAAATGCTGAACTTTTGGAAGAACTTTCAGTTTCCAAATAGCTTTCCACATACCAGAATCTATTTGATGAGATAAATGAGAAGACACCATATTAGAACCTGGCCTTTGAGCATGCTGCGAATGATAACCAGACCTCACAGAATATACACCAGACTTCGTGAATGGCCAAATAAATCTATTTGGACAAATCCTTGGTCCCAATGGAATCTCATAAATTCTCTTCGTCATAGACTCATCCATATAAAAATGAACAGAATCAAAATCCCAAGACCAATTTTCTTGATTAATAAGATCAGAGACCCTATGAGGGACATCAGAAGCACCAGAAATATCAACAGTAAAGAGAGGAGTAGTTTGTCCTGGAATCCACACATCCCTCCAAATTCGAATTGAAGCTCCATCTGAAACCTGCCACTTTCCTCCTGCCAATAGTATATCTCTTCCTTTCAACAGGCTTGACCAAGCCCAAGTGGACCTACTCCCAATCTTAGCATGTAAAAAATCAGTATATGGAAAATAAATGCTCTTGAGAACTCTAGACCATAAAGCATCAGGTTCATGGATCAATCTCCAAGCCTGCTTGGCCAGTAAAGCCAAGTTAAATTCTTCAAAATCTTTGAATCCCATCCCTCCATCCTTCTTAGGAAAGCCAAGCTTCTCCCAACTAATCCAATGAATAATATGCTTGACTACCCCCGACTTTACATCGTGATAATATGATATAACCGTTTTTTTGTGAAATAAATCTTAAGAGGCCATTGGCATGTTCTCCTGATTTAAGGTTTAAGGTTTAGTTTTATTTATGTTCACAATATTGGAGAAATTTCAATTTCTTTTTTGGCCGGGAAAGGTTTCAAGTTCAAATGTTATCCCCACGTACAAATATATATATATATATATATTAAGGCCCCGTTTGTTACACCGGATTAGGACCGGATTGTGTTAAATAACACACTATCCTGCGTTTGGGGACACATGGGATAACATTTAAGTGGGACTAACTACCACCGGTTTTCTTAAAACCCCTGACTATGCCTTCTTACCTAGCACCGTGCAGATACACCTCGCTATGTAAGCTCCCTCTTACACAGCACCCAATCTGCTTAGGCCTTCCACGCTCGCGAACTTCATCGTCTTCCTCAAATTTCCTCTGCTTCAAATCTCACGAGGTCAGCTCTCTCTCTTTCTCTTATTTTATTTCACTCTACTGGATGATGACTCTTTTCTTTTGCTTTTGGTTCTTTTCTTTTCTTTTCACCCTACTGGATTTGTTGGTTCTTTGCTTTTGATTTCTTTTATTTCAGATATTGGGATTTTTTGTTGTTTAGATGGCTTGATCTATTGGGTTTTTTTCTGTATATTTTTTGGGTTCTTTTCGGCACCCAAACTTTGAACATAAACCTTCAATCAGCAAATGTGAGTTTTGTGAATGAGAGTCTTCTCTCTCTCTCTCTCTCTCTCTCTCTCTCTCTCTCTCGTCTGGTGTCTTAGCATAGGAACTTCTTTTCTCTGTTTGAATTAATCGGCAAACAAACAAAGAAGTTCAATTAATGAGTTTCTGCTTTACGGCTAAGAATTTGGTTAGAAGATTGGGAATTTCTCAAACTTAGGGAAAGTTTAAGGAATTAGAGTTGGGTTTTAAGTAATCTAACCCATTGTACTTTTCTTCATCATAATTTAACTTGGGACATTTGGCTGGATGCATTCAATCTATGAATTGAATGGGCAAAACAACTTGCAGAAAAGAATAAAGCGAAATAGTAATTAACATCAGAACGGTTAGTGCTTTTGTTCTCAATGTTTTTGTATTTGATAATCAGATACTTGGATTCTACCATGGGTTCTCAATGTTTTTGTATTTGATAATCTCAGTATTGTATGTTGGTCTCTCAATTATATGTTTGATTTATTTTTAGCTTATCACTGATTGTTTGGTGCTGAGACTTTGTTTCTGATTGTATACCAATGCTGAAGCTAGGTGGCATGTTAATGACATATTGAAATTTTTTAAAGGTTTGACATGTTGAAGTAAACTTTTTGCCATCAAAGGTGAGTAGTTTGCTCTGGAATATTCTTTGTTGTTGAAATCTTCCGTCTCTAAACTCTAAGGAAGAATACTACATTTTTTCTTTTTTATTTGATCACAGTAGTTGTCTAGTTCATCACTAGCTTCTAGGTGGCTGATCATACCAATTTGGAAGAAGGATGATGGTAGAACAGTAGTTCTCAATGCTACATCATCAGTAAAAGAAGCACGGGAGTCTGCAGGGATTAAAGTTAATGTGCAATGGAGCCTTGTAATGTTTGAACTTATGCATTATGAACTATGAATGAGTCGAATTTTATGAACATTGATTGTGCAAATTTATTAATGCGTGGGCTTATGTGTTATACATTATTAATCTACACGTGAGATTTGAGAAATGTCTAAAAAACAAAAGAGATGCTGATAGTGGACTCTAAGTCTCTTTAAAATAAATACATAGTTAATTATTTTGGCCTTGAAACTATATTTAAAATTTTTGATAATTAAATTTTTTTATTAATTTTAAATTTTAAATAATTATACCTTAGTCCGGTCATGCACCAAACACAATATAGTGTTATTTAGCTTATCCAGCTTCATAATCCGACACAGCACCAAACATATGATAACATTTAGTCCAACTTACTCCAGTCCAACACAATCCAGCATAATCCAACAGAATAGTCCAATCCAACATAGTCCGGCGTAACAAACGAAGCCTAAGACTTTTAATTTCCGGCGTTTTATATTTTAGATATGACAAATGCTTTTTACAATCCCCATCACTATTGCATATGAATTAAGATATTTCTTCCTTGTGATCCAATTAGCTAGTAGTTTAATCTAATAAACTAAAAATATGTGGAGGCTTATAGTTTTACAGGAAGAGCACTTTACTCTCAGATCTACAATTGAAGTTTGACTCTCCCCTCAGCTGAGTTTTTTTTTTTTTTTAAATAAAATAAACAGATAAAAATACCACAAGTAAAAAAACAAGTTTAACTGTGCATCACGTTAGAGGAATTATTATATATACCATAGAGCCTGAGAGAGAAAACAAAATGACTCATGAGCTTCTTTGTCTACATTTATTGCAAGACAATCTCAATTACAGCAGAGTCCTGCAGCTGCAAGTTGCCATTTTACAGACAAAATTGGAATGTTCTCAATCCACACTATCCTCATTTCGCCCAGTTGGAATTATGTTGCCTCAAACACAAATGTTTTTCTTCTTTTTCTTTTTTTTGTTCTGGAATAAAATACAAATGCTTCAGAAACAAAATAAATGAACACCAGTTTGTAGTTGAGTGTTTTGGTTTATGCCATGTCTTTTGGGTACCAGCTCATACCAGTTTTTGGGTCTTCATAAAAGTGGTATTAAAATGGCAATTTTGTTTGTATATACAGGTCTCTGTATCATGCTTTATGAAGATAATTTAGCTCATCCACCACAGTTGAGAGACAAGATATTTCACAGTACTCTTTTTGGCCGATATAGTATACATTTTAGCAAACAAGAGACAGCTACTTACAACTTGAAAGGACAATTAAACACCCCAGGACCACAACAAAACATCAAACATGTGACCAGCAAAAGCCAAAGTCCCCTTCTACAAACATCATATCTTCTCTTCAGTAATTTGAAATACACAAGTGGGATCAGAGGAGCTCAAAATGGTCAGTAAAGAGATAAATTCAAATTTAAGTAAGAAGTTGCATTGTATTGAATTGATGAATTGTCTACGGTACACAAGTTAGAGGCAATAAAAGAATCATAATTCCCAATAAACTAAACGAGGAAGCCGTGGACAAATTTAGAACATACAAAAAGAAAAAAAGAATGTCAAACTTACTGAAGATCTATATCAACAAGACAAAAACTTAAAATCCTAAACACTCAACCACAAACCTCTCACTAAGAAACCTCTCACTAAGAAACCAGGCTCCAACAAACATAGAGGGGGGGGGGGGGGGGGAGGGGGAGAACACTCCCATGGGAAACCAAAATGTTTAGTGGAAAATGGGAATTGTGGTGCAGATGATCACCAGGAGAGTGAAGAACAACTTATTGATGGTGATTGATGCTGCAGAGATGTCTTCAGGCCTGAAAAACGAAATCGAAATGTAGAATTAGAATTATTATTACTCCTCATTAGTGACTTGAGAAAGTTTGGTACAAAGGGGTCACAGCACGTACTTTTGCAATTTGCTGAGGGCACCACAAAACAGGACATTGTCTGGTATAGACAGCTCGGTTTTGTTAGTCGCTTCTGGATTGTAAACCCTGATGTATGTTTCTTGGCCAAGATACCAAGAGTCCAGGTTTTCAGATCTAATGTTCCAGACTCCAACATTGTCCAGAGATATCAAGATTGCTGTCCATGCCCCAGGATAAACCTAAACACGGAGAGAGAGAGAGAGAGAGAGAGAGAGAGAGAGAGAGAGAGAGAGTCAATACTCTAATAGCACATAATGCAAATATTTACAGAGATACTTTGTCAGAAATATACCTGTATTGTGGACCGGGCTATTCCATCCCATTTATTATATGTACCCCTGCTGTTCTCTGTCCACTCACCATAGTCCATCCTGAAATTAATCAATGCATGTTAAAACATTGAGGGATTCCTAATCAGACATGTTTGATGCAATGAAGTGCAAAATTTCCTACCCGACAACAAAAAATGCATATCCATCCACGTGGTAGCTCTGCATCTTGGTGTCATTGTTCTGTAGTATGATTTCTATGAATCCTCTAAATGTTCCATTAATCACAGATGTTTCCATCCGGGGTGCTCCGGTAAGCGGCCTAGTAGGGAAGTCAAGTTTATAAGCACCCTTCAGTTTGTACTGGTCAGCGAGCCTGATCGGTGTGGAAGGATTGACAAATGAGATTCCACTGAGTGTTGTTCGGCGTTTCCCATTGATCATTACAGGTGGCTTGTTTTTCAACACATAAACATCAGTTACATTGATTGAGCCATATCTAAAAGACCCCTGTGGATTAGGACGTGCACCACTAGCTGATACGTTCCATCTGAAAAGTTAGTCCACAAATTTTTCAGAAAGAGATTTAATATGAATAAACCAGTTGGGAAATTCTTCAATTTATATCATACTATTCAATTACCACCATAATGTCTGGGAATATTAAGTCTATTAACAAATCATACACATAGGCCCCATGTTCTTTCCCCATATTTTGAATTTTTTCTGAATCTGTGAACAAAGAATTCAAGGATATAAAAGCATCCCAACCCTTGAAATGTCATGAGCTTAAAAAGGTGGCTCAGAATCTTTATACAAAAGAGATGAATAGAAAACAACCTGATGGATCTTGCCTGGTTCATTGAGAAGGTTTTGTCAAATTCATCATTTGGTGCCTCTGGCAGGGGCCCAGCTGCCTTTCCTTTAGAATTTGAATAGTGCAGGATTCCAACTCCAGTAACTTTTTTCCAGTGTGACTCATTTACAAATCTAGCACTTGCTACAATGTAATAATCAGTACTTGCATTCTGATCCATGGTTACCAAAAAAGAATAAGATTGTCCGACATGTATATCTAAGCTTGTATAATTCTGTTGCACTGTATATGATCCCTCTGACTCGGCTAGAAGAAGATAATGGTTCTGGATCCTGAAATTTAGAGTAGTTGACACCCCAACATTGTGTACGCGAAGACGATAAGTTTTCCCTGTCAAGCATTACTTCATTGTCATTGGAAGTTTGAAGAATTCAATACAATCAATAAGCTCACACAAGCATCATCATTGAAACTACATAATGAAATAAGAAGTGTGTTCACAACTTTTTATGCATAGATATAGATTTTCAAGCACATCCTGTTATGGTCACTGATATGCTACATATACAAAATAACAACTGCAAAAACCATACATTTCAAAGTCATGAATCATTTTCCTCTGAAAACCTAAATATGAATGACAAGCTGGCCTTAAGCTTTCACATCTGACACCATGGACATTGATGTCACATGACAGTGACAATCAGTAGAAGAAGCAAACTTCGGTCAAAAGAGCAGTCATTTCAGATGCATGGAATGAACACTATCTATTGTGAATACTTATCCAAAAATGGTTTTAAATGTTACTATGAGTTTATTTACTGCTAAATTAAACCCAAACAGCCATATAGCATGGTATAATCAACATTTTTATCTGCATCTAGCAGCTCAAGACATATTCATATGACATATGGCATGCACAGATAAATTCCAAATTCTGGGTACATAGTTAATTGCATCATCTTTTTAGGTACATTGTTATACATATATAGTGTGCTAAAATTGATCACCTGCATATGGCATGCACAGATAAATTCCAAATTCTGGTTTGCAATATTCTAATTGCATCATTTTTTTAGGTACATAGTTGTACTAAAATAGTGTGCTAAAATTGATCACCTGGGTGTACGTCAATTTGTTCGAAATCAATGCCATCCGGAACAAGTGTAGTGTTGTATTGGTAAGGGCCTTTCCCATTGATAAGAACGCCATCTGGAATCCCAAGGTCTTTGCCTGCGTCAAGGGTCTTCCTCAAAGCCTACATTCCAAGAAGGAATCATTATCATCGTCAAACATGCTACACACTAATCTCAAATCTGTACTTAAAGTCAAAAATTTCACCAAGCACTAACCGTATGGTTCCTTATGTACCAGTCACCAATCAAAATAGTTATATCCCCATCTGGGGTTGCAAAAGGAATGGAAATTATGGCCCGGTTATTTATAATAAACCCGCCGAACCCTCCAGAGGCTCTCTGAAAACCAAGAGGGGGAAAGTAAAAGAAGCTCCCAATCTGATCCTTAACCTGAAAATTATAAGTCCAGTTCCACTTTGGCGGAATTGGACAATTGGTTCCAAGAACTCCGTCTTGCCAAGAGCTACGCCGTTGCTGAATTCCAGCCCTGTTGAAACAAATCCAATTTCAAGAATTCAATCCATGTACAATAATGCATCTGCTTGAATTTCTTGTGCACATTACAGTAAATTCTACCAAGTAATAAGGAGGTTCTCGTCCAATTTGTTCCGAACATTGACAATGACATTGTTGTTAGTGGTCACATTGATAGTAGGACCTGGAAACTTTCCATTAATGGCAATAACCTGCAAGGTAATGCAGATTTAGAAACAGTTACTAGAACCCTAAAAAGCTCAGTACTTGATATCACTTTAAGTTTACAACTAACAAAATAAGCTCAGATTTTGAAAATATAAACACACTTAGCAGATCTGAAGCTAAAAATTCGAACTTTAAGAAATCTAAAGGCAACCCATTTTTCATTCATGAATACTAAATGCAGACCCACATCCACTGAAAAGATTAGCTAAATGTAGCAAGAAAAAAATGTAGAATATAAGGAGAGAAAGCAGCTATAGAAGTAGAAAGAGAGAGCATATGAGGAACCAGACCTGTTGAGGAACACCCAGAGGAGAAGCAGTGATGTAAGAGACCTCAAATTCGTGGTAAAAAGTTGGATCCTCAGCGAGACACAAGCTCACAAACAAGCAAATGTGGATGAGAAACACAGTTAAAAAGCTTAAGGAAGCCATTTTCCAAGTAGTACTTTAAAATGTGTCTTACAAATCTAAAGCCAATTTCTTTCCCCTTAGCTTTTCTTTGTTTTACATTATCAGAAAGAGAAGGAAAGAAAGGAAGAAGGAAAGAAAGAACGAGAAACCAGAGCCTCTAGAAGTCCAGAGAGAAAGGGAGTAGAGAGAGAAGAGTATGTGTGTGGCAGAGAACTGAGAAGAGAGAGAGAGAAAGAACGGCTCTTTTTCTTTACTTGTATAGTGTGTTGGGTAGTGACCGTAGTGCTGTTTTTTTGGGCTTGGTTAAAAAATTATAATAAAGTTTGAGTCTTTGAGAGAGAGAGAGAGAGAGAGAGAGAGAGAGAGAGAGAGAGAGAGAAGATTGGTTGGTTGGTTGGTTTTCTGAGGTCTGATCCCAAGCAGAGGTCAAGCTTTTGTCGGTCACCAGTCATCAGCCATGAGAGCATGAGAGAGAGAAAGAGAGAGTAAGCATTTTTAGAGACGGAAAGGGAGTGAGAAAGATGGAGTGACAGCCAATAGCCAGTTCACACTTTGAGCTATACAACCACATTATATAATTTATATATAGTATTTATACACAAAACACTCTCTCACGGTCTGTCTCTCACCCATAAACACCCACACGCGTATGCTTTTATTTTGACTGTTGTGACTGTTGTCTGCCTTCGAGAAGATAAATGGATACAAAATGAAAACGAACAAAAAACCGAAAAGAAATTCATAAATGCTCTACGTTCGGATGGATCTCTCTGAAAGCGCCACATGATTGCCAGCCGTGAGCCACTTCCCACGAAGAGGACCCTACAGCATAAATGTAGGCGTGCATGGGGATGGTGATCATGGTGCTGGTTTGATTATTAGAGCAGATCATGACCGTCTAATTCTCTTGATGTGGAGTTGACTGAATTTGAAGTACCCAAAGTCGTTGACTTGTTTTGGGATTTAAATAAGGCTACGTTTGGTACGCTGAACTGTGTTGGACTGGACTATTCTTATGGATTATGCAGGATTGTGTTGGACTGGAGTAAGCTGGACTAAATGTTATTTTATGTTTGGTGCTGTGTCGGATTATGAAGCTGGATAAGCTAAATAGCACTGTCTTATGTTTGGTGCATGACCAGACTAAGCTAAAGTTATTTTATTGTTTAAATTAATAAAAAAGTTTAATTATCAATTTTCAATCTCAACCATTGAAACAAAATGTGTGGTTGAGATCACACCATATTTTTAATGTCCAAGTTTATTTTTTTTTAACCATGATAAAAAATATTTGTTTTCGTTTTAACAAAAGAAATGCAACCAAACCCATGTTTTTTTCTGCTTATTTTTTCGTCTTTGTTGATCAGTTAGCTCTATGCCTACCCCTTCTCTTTCTAAATTGGGCTTCTGGTAGGGTGGGTTAATGTTTTTGTTTTGGCCCTCTTTTTTGGCTTTGTTTTTCCTAGCTTGGTGCCTCTGTTACTGCAGTTTGTTGACAAAAAAAAACACAAAATCCATGGTTACCATTCCCATTTCTCAGAGTCGATTGGGTATTTGCTTCAAAACCCTTACTACAATGGCCATCACAGCTTCACAGCCATCTTGGGTCTCTTCGCTGCTCCTCTCCCCACCACCAAACCCCACCGCTCTCCCACCATCAGAGCCTTCTCTTCCTCCTTGAACTCACCCATCGTCGGCCGCAAGCTTCGAGCCACTGTGCTTTCTCTTTGAGTGCAGCCCCTCCGCCACCAAGCAAAAACTCAGAGAAAAAAATAGGGATAAAGGGAAGAAGAAACCCATAAAAAAAATTAGAACAGAAAACCAGTGGCTCAATCCCACGCCATCAATCCAATAAATCAATTCCAGAAAAGTTAAGAAAAATCTGGTAGATCAATCCCAAGCCACCTTGAACAGTAAAGAGGAGAGAGAGAGACAGAGAGAGAGAGATTGAGAAAAAAAAAAGAGAAAGGAGGGAGAGACTAGAGAGATGCTGTGCTACAGCGTGCTATGTAGAAGGCTGAAGAAGGCGTGCTATGTAGCGAGGTCCTTTTCAACCGTGCTATGTAAGAAGGCGTAGTGAGGAGTTTTAAGAAAACCGGTGTTGCATAGTCCCACTTAAATACAATCCGGTGTGTCCCCAAACACAGGATAATGGGTTATTTAACACAATCCCACCTAGCCCTGTGTAACAAACACAGCCTAAGGGTCTATGTATAATTTGGCAATTTGCATATAAACTTAATGGAGTTGCATGACAAGATACAAACTATAGATGTGGATAGAGGTGTACATAGGATCGGGCCGGCCCGAGTCTAGCACGGGCATGGCCCGTTTAAAGTCGGCTTGGCTTAGCTCATCATTAAGTGAGCTGGGCCAAGCTCGGCCCGTACTTATGGGTCGAATTGAGTCAAGATTTTATATCCAGTTGAGTCAGCCCGGCACAAACTCGTCTTGGGTTGGGCTGGCCTAATCTCGTTATGGGCTGATCAGTTTTTATATTAGTTTCTCAATTATTTTTTATAAATTTAAAGACTAATTTTTAGTTTCATAAATAAAAATATTTTCAAAAAACTAAAATACAATTATATATTCAATTACAAACTTATTTCTTATTAATTGTTATTTTCTTAAAAGTTATATTGATATTGTTGATTAATTTTAAAAATTAAGTCTTTGATTTATTAAATAATAATAGAAACTTAAAATAATTAATTAGGCCAACATGGCCCGACACGAGCCGTTATGGACTGGGCTATGAGCCGGATTGGATTTAAAGTTTATAATAATTTAGTTGGGCTAGCCCACCCCAATTATTAAATGAGCTGACCCAACCCAATTAAGTAGGATAAAAATAGTTATAGGTGGTAAAGTAAGATAAATAAATATTTGGATGATAAAATAGAAATCAAATAAAACTATGAGTGGTAAAAACATAATTAAGCCTTTTATCTTTTACTCCTTAACCTCCCATAATAAATGCATAGTAAAATTATCAAGCAAAACTAAGTAGAAAAAGAAGGTACAGATGATTTATATACGCTAACATTTCAAATAATATTATGAGTTGTTAGCAAAAAAAAAAAACTATGAGTTTTAAATTTGAACCAAAACCTGTAATTGGTTTAGTGGTTTGACCTCGAGATGCTAAATTGGTACTGCATTTTGAGATGGGCTTTTTAAGCATGGCAAAGAAAACTGGGCCCAGCGGTGTAGGCATAAGCATAAATAATAGGTAGTTTTGGACCTTGTGGTTGGGGTAGCAGGTAGAAAGGATAGGGGCCATAGGCCACCTTTTAATCTTTTATCACCTATGCCACTTGGATTGTCACGTGCGATGGGACCCAAGAAATAAGGGCTTTTCCTCTTCTAAAAGGTTTTTCTTTTTTCTTTTTTTCCCTAAAAAATAGTTCTATGGCTTTGAATTGGATGACGAACTTTTTTTATTTTGTATAAATGCTACATCAGTCATTTATGCATGCTATTAGTAAGAGAATTACATACACATTTCATATTAAATTATGTAGATGAACCTAACGGTAAGGAGTATATGCTTCTCGTACTTTAATTAATCAGAACCCAAAAGTGATATACTATTGAAAAGCATTAACACATCAATATATGTGTATGTATATAACATCACTTATATAGCTGGCCCTTATAGTAATTGCAAATCATGACTTATGGGATTCACTTAGTATTATAGTTTAATGATCAAAGTCCTCTAATTTTTAAGTATCAATTTAAGGATCACTTCTACAAAAAGTTCAATAAATAAAAAATCATTTAATTATTTGATTAAATGGTTATTATTTCAAGTGTTTATCCGAAATTACTATGTTCTTTTATTTGTTTTATGACATTTAGGTGTCTTAATGGTTTCTAATTTATTTAATTTTTGGCATAGGTGATATTATATAAAGACTCAGAAAATAAACGACTTTGATAATCAAACTATAATGCGCAGTAAATCTCACAAGTCATACCTCATTATGCCTATAATGAAATATACCTCAAGGAATAAGCCCTCATATATATATATATATATATATATATATATATAGGCTTAATTATCGATTTACCACCCAAAACTGTAACTCATTCCCACTTTACCACCTGAAAGTTTTTTTGTCCCAGATTACCACCTGTAACTTACATCCGTGTCCCATTTTACCTTGTTCCGTCAACAATTCCATTAATGCTGACGATCTGGCCGTTAATGCTGACGTGGCGCGCTAGATGTGCGCCACGTGTCACATCTTTTTTTTTTTTTTTTTTTCGCATTTTTTTATTTTTATAAACTTAGAAAATTAATTAAAAATAGCTCCGAACTCAGAAAAATACAAAAAAAATTCCTACGGACTCGTCTTGACTAGCACTAATTTACTATAAGGTTAAATTACCAATTTTCCCTCTAAAAATTTTCAAAAAAATTAGAAAGTCCAAATTTATTTCTAAAAAATTAAAATAAATTTTCCTCTATTAAATAAATTCTAGAATTTTCGTAAACTCTTGGAAAAATTCTCAAAAATATTTTGAAAAATTTCCAAAAGCTTGTTTTAGAGAATTATTTCGAGACTTTACAGAAATTTTAGAATTTTTCTAGAATTTATTTTATAGAGAATTTTATTTTTCTCTAAGACCGAGAGGTCTTTTGGGTAGCAAGTGTTCACGAGAAAGGTATTGTTAGTTTTTAGAAGACTAACGGTGCAGACCTCATATTTTTTGGAGTTCGGGAGATTATTCTATGAATTTTCAAAGAGTCTAGAGTATTTTAATTTTCTAGAAATAAATTTGGACTTTCCAAATTTTTTGGAAATTTTTAGAGGGAAAATTGGCATTTTGACCCCATAGTAAATTAGTACTAGTTAAGACAAGTCGGTAGGAATTTTCCGTGTATTTTTCTAAGTTCGGAGCTATTTTTAATTAATTTTCAAAGTTTATAAAAATAGAAAAATCAAAAAATACAAAAAAGATGTGACACGTGGCGCACATCCAGCGCGCCACGTCAGCATTAACGGAATTGTTGACGGAACAAGGTAAAATGGGACACGGATGTAAGTTACAGGTGGTAATCTGGGACAAAAAAACTTTCAGGTGGTAAAGTGAGAATGAGTTACAATTTTGGGTGGTAAATCGATAATTAAGCCATATATATACTAATATGTAGATATCTAACAATCAATAATGCATGGTCATATAATTACATATTATGAGTTTAACGCCGTGTAAATTCCTAGCTTTCCCAAATCTAGTAATGATGGTAATATATGTGTGTATATATACACATTGTGATATCTAAGTATGATAAAACAGATAGAGGAATACAATATTTTTTATAAATATTGAAATGATTATAAGTTAATTAAATGGTTAAATGATATCCAATTTATCTAACTCTCCGTTAGAAGAATCATTGAATGGGTACTTGATAGACAGTTCTAATTGATCATTGAACTACAATATGGAATTGGTCTGATAAAAACCCTTATATAGTTATATAAGCTTATCTAAAGAATCTCTTCATCAAATCCTCTATACATGTATTATATATAGGATAGGATAATGGGACAAATATTTAGACAAACACTTAAACAAATATTTTGAACCTTTAGATCTTAGAAGATCCAAGGGTCTAAAATAAGACTAATGTATAAGATATTTACTCATTAAATGACATGGCACATGTAGAATATAATTAATAAAAAAATTGAAATAAGAAAAACTGAAAAAAAAAAAAAAAAAAAAAAGAGAAAGACAAATCGATTAGATCCCTTCTCCATCCCTCCTTATCAGATCCGGCCACCATGACGTTGAAGAAACCCAGATGGCATCTCCACCATCTATAGCCAAGAATGCTCCCATCGTCATTGAAAGGTGAGAAAGATGGAGAAAAAACAGAGAAAAGAAGGGTTTGGGGGAGGAAGAAAAAGAAATTAAGGAAAGGGGGAGAAAGAAGAAGGGAAGGGGTGATGGTTGTTGTTATTTTGGTTTTTTTAAACATCGAATTGATTCCAAAAATTGACAATTTTCACCCGATATCTTGGTATTCCATAAGGAACGACTGTAGATTCCCTAAGAAACTACTTGAAAAACTCTAAGGTATGATTTTGGAAGAGTCAAAACATGATTTGTAATGTCACTTGGTATAATTTGAAAATGCACCAAGAGTATAAACATTTAAAATCACTCGAGTTACAAACTATAATTTTCAACGAACGATTTGGGATTCCCTAATAAACGACTGGAGATGCCCTAAAAAACGACTTGAGAAATTTTAGGGTATGATTTGGGAAGCGTCAAAGCATGACTTGCAATGTCACTATGTACCATTTGAAATGTAGCAATGATATAAACATTTGAATTATCTCGAGGTACGAACATAAATTTTCAACAAACAACTTTGGATGCCTTAATGAACGACTTAAGATGCACTAAGGAACGACTTGAGAAACTCTAGAGTATGACGTGGGAAACCGAGGGTGTTTTAAAATTTATAAGAAAATTCTTTTATTTCATAATAATTTATAAGAAAATCATTTTAATTCATAATAAAGTCATTCCCCGATTTGAAGGGTATTTCCCCCTATTTAAAGGGTATATCCCCTCCTAGGGTGTAGGGTGGGCTTTGTAGAGGCTGCTTGTTAGGTTTTAACTCTGAGATTTTGAGCGGAGCCCAAAATCTTGGAGTTAAAACCTAACATAAAACGGTCAAAGAAGAAAAATAAAAAGACTTAATTAAAAACCCTAATTTACTACCGGTCTTAGTTTAAGAAAGAATCATAAAATGGACTGGACTCTAAGTCTCTTTTTGTATTTTAATGCTAAAAGTCTTTCAAAATCTATTAATTTGAGAAAAAATTAATGAAAGTAATTGACATTTTGAATACCATATGACTTTTATAGACTTTTAAAAAGTCTTCATTGAGCACCTAAAAGTGTTGATTGAGTACCACATGAGTTTTTAATTTAACAAAAGTCATTAGAAGTCTGGATTGAGTACGCCCCTTTAATTTCATTGTTTTGAAATATAGCTCTTCCATGTTCTTTATGATTTGGACCCCTCTATACATTATACATTAGTCTTATTTTTTGCTCTTGGATCTTCTAAGATCTAAATGCTCAAAATATTTGTTAATGTATTTGTCTGAATGTTTGTCCATAATCCTATCCCATTATATATATATATATATTAACTATGTAGGTATCCAGCAAAGAATAATGCACATCTAAATAATTGCACTTTAATTATGAGTTTAATGCCATTTAAAATCTTTGCTCAAAGCTAGCAATGATCGTGGCATATATGTATGTTATCGCATCCCCACACTTCACTATTAATTGTGGTTCTTCAGTAATATAACAAGCTTAATTATGTACATGACTTATTGACTTATGAGTGATCAATACCAACGTACAAACGTAATTGTGCTATAAATTATTGTAGAGCAAGACCAAAATATAGAAGAAATTAAGTTATCATATCATGACAAGGAGGGGACCGGCCAAACAATATACATCAATTCTTTTAATGAGAAAAGAGAAAACAGGTAATACAGTTCAAAATTTGTTTATTATATATAGCTAGTAGACCATGAAATCTCTGTTGTTGGTGGTATTCAACTTGTATAAGGATTTAAGGAATGTTGTTATTTTAATTTCAATGCGTTTTTCTTGGAGTATTGTCATTTGTCAGAGGTTGCCATCTATATATAGTAATAGACGTACTAAAATACCCATGCGGCCATGCATATATATATGCATGCTATAATTGCTATTGCTAATGAGTAATAACAATATACAACTCAATTAATCACAAAAAAAAAAAAAAACAATTTAATACTCAATTGGCTACTTTTAGAAAGATATGGATCACCCACAACAAAAAAATAGTAAATGAGCCAATGGGCCAACCAGAATGATGGAATGGATGAGTTGCTTTAGAAAAATATTATATACAATTTGAGAGACAAAGTGGTTATGAATTATTATGATCAGGTGGTGAAAATGTGAAATCCAGCTGGATTGGATCCAACTGGCCCATGAATAATTAAACTAGTTTGGGTAGAGGGGCAATTCTCATTTGTTTGTGTTCAGTTGAACTAAGTTATTATGAAAGAGTAACACAAGGTAACATGTATAATTCATTTATTAATTGGGTTGGTAGATCGAGTCGTATTTGAATTCACATGATTAACTCGTTTTATAAGCGTTTATAACCTAACACAATTAAATACCTACTTTCTTTATCAAAGTTGAATTTGAAAGATGGTTTCTACTACTTTTATACCAATATATTAAAAGATAATCTACTAATTTTGTATCTTTTTTGTGTAAATGTGAGTTTTAAATTATGATAAAAAGACCGAAGAATTAGAAACTAAATAGACACAAAACATTATGGTTTTGTGAGAAAAGAAAAACTGTTCTTACTTTTAATAATGGATTTTCATATTTATAAAGAAAGTTGGCACCATTTGGCATTTAGGATTGAAGTTATACATAGGGCATCAGGTGCAGTAGGATTATACCTTTCACGATAACAAAACTCGGGCAAGGGGCAAAGTAGTCTTGGACCACAACAGAAACTTGATCCATGTGGTCCAACGTTTTGCAGAGAAGCAATCTGTGCTATGGTTAATTATGAGTCATATGACCTTATTTGCAGCCACCATTTTCAGTGTTCTTCATGCATGCTAAGGGAAGATCATATTCCTTGTCTTTCTTTGTGTCTATATCAATCATGAAAGACAGATATCCTGTATCTGACTCCTCAAAGGTCATGGACCCAACAGGTGTAGAGCCCAGTCTTGAATTTGGGCTCTCAAGCCTTTGAGACTCAGAGTCCTCGATTTTGATTTTTGGTTATACTTGGGAGGACAAAAGGTGTTTGGCATGTTGTCTACTTTGAAATTATGAAAATAATTCAAGAAGTCGTATGAACCACACAAGCATCAACTTATTCTACTTCCAATACTTGATGATGAGTTAATGTTGTTTTGTCAAACAGTTTGATACAGTGACATGTTATATTATCAAACTGTTTATTTGAATAATACATTCTTTTGAGAAAAATTTGAATAACACATTCAAACAAATTAAACTATATATTTAACAAGATGATATTTCCATAGTAATAATGAGATACATTTATATATTGTGTGATGTCCTATTTTATCATTACATTCATCACATGATCTATAAATCCTAATTAGGGCCGGTCCAAAGGGGCCAAACTGAAGTTGAATAAGATTTGTGCCTTGAGCCCCATTTTGAGCAACACCCCTTTAGAGGAGCATTATGAGCTTTATACAAGATAATAAATCCTCATACAAAGTTTGTCCAAGCCAACGAAGCCCGGCATACATCAGATCTAACCAAACATTGAATTGAATCTGAAAAAGAGGAAAAAAAAAACCAAACATTGAATCCATGATTAAACAAAGCAAACTTTGCTAATAAATGTGCGGGTTGATTATTTAGAGCAAGAGTCTTTTATATCTAGCTACTTATATTAAAAAAAATCTATTACAGTCTTATTTAAGGCCTTATAAACGGAACAAAATAGGAAAAGAATACTCAAGAGCCCAGCAACTCATTTGTAATGCTTTGAATTGGCATGCAGTCCTTCAAATAGGAATAAATAAACCTCATTTTGTATTGGACTCGCTCTGATCCTTTTTCAGAATTAATTTAGAGAAATGGATTAGATGCAAATCTCCTTTGGACCTTCTCCTTCTTAAAAACAGGTTAGAGGGTGTATTAATTGGTCCAGAGCTCTGGAATGCTCTATTGTTTGGTCATGCTTTATTACATGGTTCTCCTTTTGGCTATAAATAACTTGTGCACTTGTAGAATGAAAAGAGAGTTTAGAACTTCTTGGGGGCATCAAAAAATCAATTGCAGAAACTGGTATTGAACTCTCAACAAAAATAAATGCTTCCATAAATATCATCCACAAACCAAATAATCGATGACCTTTCCTATCTGACAAAAAATAAGGTCAAAAAAATGCCAAATGGGACAATGAATTTGATGAATGCTGTAACAGGGTTGATGCTTGCATGACTTTTTTCATCTGGGTGGAATGGGTGAATGAATGCAGAGTTCATCTGCCATATCTTGAGGGAGGCAGTAACACTGGACTCAGTGGCATTGTTGAACAGGAAGAGCCTTGCATCCCCATAAATTGCCTTGGTTGGGTAAACCCTTGATGTCATGGTTGTTCTTCCACCTTGAACAAAGCTTTCCACTATTGAATGATCAACCTGCAGGAGGTGAAATGACTTTGTTAGCCTTGGTACAATTGGAATAACATATATGTTACATTCATTCACATAGCAGAAAAGACCTACTCACCAGAATCCTCACAGATAATTTTTCATCTTTAAGTACTGGAACATAGCTACCGTAGATTGGTTTTACAACATCATTTGCCACAGAAGACCTGTAAGAGAGAAAAAGACATGTTTAATTGCCAAATATCTCACATGGTATATTGGTATGTCATTAAAATGTAAATTAGGACCGCACAATATAATACGTCAGACTGTCTGACAAAAGAATATTTGAGCGTGTATGTATGCATTATGATCATGAAAGACTTACCTTGACTGATCAGCACAGAAGTAAGTATTGAAATTGCCATCTGGTCCTTTGGCAACATAAAAGTAGACAGGAGTTTTCTCAGAGAGGCTCTCATCTGCAAGAACAAGAAGGCCGAAGGGTCCCAATGCACCGCGCTTGGCAGCTCCGCCACTGGTGTTGCAACTGAACACCTCATTGGATGCAGCTACGCTCTCTAAAACCTTTTTGTCCAACTCAAACTCCGCGACAATGTCCAACTGTTACATTACCAAGCATCTTCTAGTTAAGCTTAACAAATGTCCTACAAATTGTGTCTATATTAGTATAATTTGAAGAGCAGAATTAGTACATACCTGTGTGGCTGTGCCAACTTGAAGTGGCACCACTGACCCTGCCTTGACCTCTACATTATCGAATGTCCTGCTCCCCAATCTCAACCTCTCAACCTCTTCCACTGGCCATTGAAGTAGGTTGCTACCAGTCTTCTGATCAAACAACACTGTTCTTGGAACTCCCTGCATAAAAGTATCCCACAAACATTGTATAAGATACATGTGCAAAAGTATTTTAGGGTACTTTTGTTCATTTTCCTATGGCTACTCTCAGTATTGGATTAGACTAGATTAGATTGGACTGGATAGCATAATTTAGTACTATTTTCTGTTTATTAAGCAGAAAAGAAACCAGTGTACCTGAACAGATGCCCAACCCTTCTTGACATCAGCATTTTCACTATCAGACTCTCCAATCCAACCCCACAACACTCTCCTACTCTTGTTCTGATCATAGAAAGTCTTGGAGGCATAGAATTTCCCATAATCATACCTAATTCCAATACCAACATCAATTTGGCCTTCATCAGGAACCCAAGTACCAGTCTTCTCCTCATAAGTCCCCAATGCATAGTAATCATTCCTATCATCATCAAGACTGGCCTTAATCACATGCTTCACATCAGGCCCATTCACAGAGGTGTCCAACCCTTTGTCACTGATTTTCGACACTGGATAGAAATCGACACACTCCCACATGCCAGTGCCAGGGACAGCATGAAGCACCCCTGTCAAAAGCTCATAGCTTTTGAAGTCCTTGGTGTCATAGACCAAGGAAATGCCAGTCTTGTTAACCTTGGATCCAATTGTAATCCTCCATTTCCCTTCAGATGTCAACCAAGCTGTCGTCGGGTCCCGAAAGTCCTTGTACCCGATACCCGGTGGGGGAACTAGAACCGGGTTTCCGGAGTACTTGACCCATTTGAGGAGGAGAGGGTCAGAGGGGTCAGCAGGATATGCAAGACATTGGACCTGCACTGACTCATTGGTGGAACCAGTGTAAAGCATGACAATTTCGTCATTGGGGAGAATGGTAGCAGAGCCAGTCCAGACTCCATTGATGTCATACCATTGATCAGCCACCATGGCCAGAGGGAGGTGAAGCCAATGGATCAAGTCCTTGGACACAGCATGACCCCATACTATGTCTCCCCACACTGCACCATTGGGATTGTACTGGTAGAAAAAGTGGTACCAACCCTTGTAGTATAAAGGACCTGCATAACATTTCAAATTTAGATGTTACAATCTATAGTCTTCTCTACAAGTGCAATTTACTTTCATCTGATCCCATTATTCAGGACGAGAATTTTTATTGTCGAAAAAGTCAGTGATATATTGATTTTCTTGTTTTTCTTGTGAAGTTCATGGAAAGTTATACACAGCAGCATAGAGGTGGCAAAATTTGACATTGAGACAGGTCTTCTAATGTTTTGGTCTAGCATTGGCCTAACTTTTTACTCAAAATTTTTTTTTTTTCTCACCAAGGGTTTCACGACATGTCAACATCATATCCCATATGTGAGAGAGAGCACCTTGAAGATAGAAGGAAAAAACAAATTTGGGTTGCACTTTTTCAATTTCCAAGAAAATATATTGACCATCTTTCCTATGCATGAATTGAGATCAATATTTGTATTATGTTTACTCATCACATCTTCCTAAGCATCTTACATAAATAGGATCATAGGATTCATATAAAATGTATTTATGTAAATAGATTTTATCTATGTAAAGAGTTTGTATATTAATACAAATTTTATATAACATATAAATAAAAATAGATCCAATGATTTAAAAATATTTTTTAATATGAAAAAGAGAAGATATAATTGGTAAATATGATTCATCTGTTATCAACTTATCAATAATAAAATTCCATAAAGGTCACAAGCATCAAGATAGACAGATCATAAACAAAAAATTAAAGGTTGGCTTACCGTTGGGATCTGAAGCAGCAGGAAGAGGACCAGTCAGAAAATTGCCAATTGAAAAAGCCAACCATTAAAACAGTCAGCACATGACGATGGAATTAATAAAATAATAACAATAATTTCATTTTAATAAATAAGAATATGAAAGCACTAGACCCACGCAATAACTTTCTTAGCAACAATTACTTAATAAAAATAAAAATCTTCTATCAAGTTTATTTTATTAAAATTGAAGTTTTTAGATTGTTATGAGTGATGTTGCCAATTATGATTAATCAATCAAAAAGTAAGAAGGGAACTATTTTGATTTTTGACGTGCAGCCAAAGCCATCATTTTACAATGGGACAAGGTTTCTTGTAGTGACTAATTAACTATTGTTATTAAGGAAGAATAGTTTGGCAGCTCACGTTTTGTTCATGTAACACATCTTTGAAAAAGATTAAAAATTGCACCGTCCATATTTAATATTTTTTTAATTAAAATTACAAATTTAAATAACATGTATACAATGTGATAAGAGTTTGACAACATAGTATAGGACATCATAACATGCGGACAGTGTAATAAGAGAATATTATTTTGCTAACAATTTTACTTCTGTTTTAATGTTTTTTTCCAAAAAATGTGGGTGAATAGTTCATTTCAAAACTTTATAAAGTAGAATAATTTTGGTCACCCAAAAATAAAGTGGAATTTTGTATCCAAAAAAAGTGGAATCACTTTTTTGAGGACCAAATGAATAAAGAAAAATCAATAATAAATGTTCTCCTTTATGAAACCACGTGGTTTAATTAATTTATTTCGAAATAGTAGTGGACAACAGTTTTATAGTATGTACTTGTTATATGTAATTTTTACTGATTTACCTTATTTATGAGTCAAAAATAAATAAAATATAAAGAAAAAGTAGAGAAAATTAATGTATGTACCATTCATCCAATTCTTCTCTGGCTGAAAATGGAAAGCTGTTCTCTGCCATGACAGCATGCTATTGTTCCACGGATATACCGGCGCTCCGACGCCGGTGAACAACCGGTTCGACTTCTCGGACACCCCCGCCGACACGGCACTTGTCACCGGCTGCAATTTCTCGGGTTGTTTGGACGTAGGACTAGGAGCAGAGCCCAAAGATGGTCCAGTACTGTTTTTGTTTGCATGGAAATTGGCTTCCTTCCCACCAATGATGACCACAACCAGAAGAACCATCAGCAACCCAGAAAATATTGCGAGGAGCTCCTTCATGGACCGCCTTCGGGTCGCCGGAGCTCCATCCGGGTTGGCTCCGTTTGGGAGTGGAGCGTAGGTACAGGGGAGGGTGGTGGGATCTGATGGAAGAAATGGTCTCGGGTCTGTCATGGTGGGTTAACGTTTGATGAATCACAATGTGGGATTCAATCAATGTGTTTGGTACAAATATTTATATGAATCAGAAAGGTAAATGGTACAAATGGGTTTGTGGGTTTGTTTAATTCTCTGCAATTAAACAAGTAGAGAGAGATTTAATTTGGGGTTTGGGGTTGAGAGTTTTCAGACAAGTGAGCATGTGTTGCGTGTCTGTATGTATATATGCATGAGAGGAAATGTGAATTATTGGAGATGAGGACAAGTGGAGAAGAGGGTTTAGTTTTTTGGCTGAAGAAGTGGACAACAACAGAGTTTGAAGCTTTGGGATCGAGTCTTGTGGCACTGTTGTCTTGATTCTACTTTTCAATACGCACTTTGTTTGACGATGGAAATTGGCGTTATGGTCTTAATTATTAAGGATGATAAACGTGAAGGTAGCAGTAATCCTCGTGGTCTTAAATCTATTCTGGTTCTTAATGTTGGGAATTTCGCCTTAAGCTAGAAAATATATGCAGAAAGACAGCAAAGTCACATTTACCTCATTCACCTTAAACTTCAAAATGTCCACAAATAATTAGGAGCATATACTAAATGGTCCACTTATTATTAGTTAAGTAAAAATTCGTTCTAAAAATAAAATTAAGTCAGAGAATATTCTATTTTTATGCGCGGTCAATAATGTTAATAAAGCTGCCAAGTGCAGATGCATCTCAGCTTTTTTGTGCATTTGGTGAGGTCGAAGTCCAAGTCAAACGCCATAAACTAGAAGCTGAAACATTCAATCAAAATAAGAACGTGGGTTATATTTAATAAGTTAAGAGTAAAATTAATATCAATCAATATTGAGTAGTGGCTTTATCATTTACTAGTTTAGGAGGGTTAATTGAACTTAACGATTAAGACACAACAAGGCAAAATAGAAGGCTCGGGAAAGGGTCAAATTGATGGTTTAACATATATTTAAGGTTTTTTATTAATTAGCCCCAAAACAATTGGTTGATGTTGATCAGCAGTTTAGGTTGGTGCTGCAAATTCAAATTGAGGGAAAATTATACCATATAAACATATATCACATAAAAACACATTCATAATCTTTACATATTTGCGAGTTAGGGTAATTTCTATTATTACATTTATTTATTTGTATATTATGCAGTGTTTATATATATGATGAAATCCCAATTGAGAAAAGGTGACGGCTGTTCATGGTAAGCCATTGATTAGAGATTAGAATTTAAAAACTTGCAGTTTCCAATTTGGCAGGACAGAGTGATGTGGCCTTAATTCATCTCTATCCAAATAAATTATTGGACAGAGATGTTCCTAACCACATGTGCAACTTATGATGACTCAGCTTGCTTAATTAAGATCCTTGATTTCCATATAGCTAGCCAATGTCAAAAAGCCATATATTATAATGTTTTGTCTTCCACTAATAATTATCATTATTGTGAAAAAAACAAAACAATAACCTAAACCAGATCGCAACCCTTTTGTTTTCTAATTCTTGGTAATTAAGATGATTGGTCCTGCTGATTATGCATGTTTCCACATGCCTATCCCATATGCTCTCTCTCAGCTTCCACATGCAATTGACCACCACAAAATAGAGAAACAGGGGCAGAGAGAATTTTTAAGGTGCAATAATGCAATCGACAGATCAATGACCATGTAGGGTTAATGGACCATTTATGTTGTGTGATAATAGTTTATGGGGACCAGTTTTGACAAATCGGATCGAGTTAGAGCCTCCCCTTTTATTCTTTTTCTCTTTCTCTTTCTTCCAAATGGCAAAAAGAGCAGTTCATGAGGTGACCCCTCAACCAAACAATGAATTACAAACCTAACTCTATAATCTACGCACATTTTTCTGTCCATTACTTAATATTTTAAGTTTCTGAAATATAATAGTTGTGTAACATGATATGAAAATTAATATTTAAACATTTTATCAATAAAAAAATAGTAAACAAAGAAAAACAAAATGGCACATAAACAAAAACTTATTTAAAGTCAGTCTACTTTTTAATCAGCGAGCACTCAGCACTACATCGAGTGCTTTGCACCATGTTTTGATGAAGGCCGGTGTTATTCCGACCACCCTAAATTACTGAGTTGACCACAATATTTTAAAATTTTAATTTTACCTTTAAAATAAAAAATTTTAATTTTGTTCGTCGAGTCATTCGACAGTTATTTACCGAAATATTTATGGTTATTTGACAGTTATCTGCTGAACATTGATAGATTATTCGGTGGATAATTACCGAATGGAAATGAAAAAGGCATTCGACAGTTATCTGTCGAAATATTTGTATTTATTCGACACTTATCTGCCGAACATTGGTGGATGTTTCGGTAGATGACCACCGAATGGATCTGGGTGATTTTATCATATTTTTGCAATAAAGGGTAAAATAGAAAAAAAGTTGAAAAAAATATATTATGGTGGTCAACTCAGCAGTTAAGAGTGGTCAGCATAGCTCATTCTTTGATGAATCACAACCCAATTGAACACTTTGATGAATCACAACCCAATTGAACAACATACATGTGAAAATGATATTTAATAAATGTCTTACGTTTTTTTGTTGTATATACATATGGAAAATGAATAAAGCAATACGGAACGAAACAACGTTTTGATGGAATATACGTTTATATTGTTGGTCTTTTTAACATTTTAAACAACTTGGGTGATTAGTTTTAACATTCAAAACTTTAGATGAATTATTTTATCATTGAAGTCCATCTGTCCATGTAGTAGATAATTTTTTTTATTTTTAATAAATAAAATAAAATAAAAATTGTCACCACCATATTCTTCGTCTATGATACGTACCACATTCATGCACGCTTAGCATGGAGGTCAAGAAATTAATTGCTTAATTTATTGCTGTAGAGCTTGTATGGTAAACCTTTAAAAACTGCTTGAGCATTTGAGCATGAGCAGTTTGAAGAAAAATACACAAAAGGATAATAATTCAAGTAAAAAATTAGTATAAATATGTATGGTCTACAATCTATGAATGCGGTTCTTACATCATCTCCAAAGTAGGAAGCTTTGCTTTGTAATAATATGTAGCCGATTACGTATTTAACAAGAAAATGGTAAGGACCAGTCAATGGACAAAAGCAAAATGTTAAGGACTAACTGTGAGAGTTTGATAATTGCTTGACTTGATCATGTAATAGGACTATTTATACAAGTATATGTTCTAGGTTCACAAGGTAACAAGCCTTAGAGTACAAGTAATACAAAACCTATACAGACTAGCTAGAATAGCCCTAGACTAATCTTAGGCGGCAAGGTTTCCTTATCTGACACTAACGTACCACAAAATCTGTATATTCTTTAATTTCGCCCAACATTTCAAGTTAAACTTAAACATCAAAAAATAAAAAATAAAAAACCAGAAAAGACTTAATGTTTGCATTTCTTTGGTAACGTGCATAAAAGTTACATGAATATACCAAAATGGTAGTAATATAACTATGTATACCTATATATACACAAGCGAAATAAAATGGGAAGCTATTAATAATATTGCAATGAAAGTGTACCAAGAAAGTTAATTGTGTGACTATTTGTACGTACCAAGAAAGAATTTCTATGAAAAATGTAAAGGTTCATTGATTTTAACTATTAAATTTCAATCACATTTTAGTTTAGATATCAAAATTAAATAGCATTTTAGATTAGATAGTAGTTGAAAAGTCAAACAAAATAATAAAGTAAAAATTATTAGAATTTACAAATATTACATCACATGCCACTACAATAATAAAAATAAAAATAATATTACATCACAAATATTACATTAATTTATACTGTATTGTATTAAAAAAAAAAAAATCAATCCAGTTACAACTTAACTGTGACTGTTTTGGTAAATTGAAAGAAACAACTCACACAACTATACTATGTATTATTTTGAGTAAAGGTATTGTTTTGACCTCTATTTATACTATATTAGTATATTGTAGTATAGTTTTTCTAAAAAAAGTTCAATTATGTCACAACTTAATTGTGACTGTCTCACAACTTAGATGTGACTGTCGTTCAGTCACAACTAAATTTGAAGTTGTGAGTGTCGTACAATCACAACTAAATGTGAAGTTAAGACTACATTAGTAAATTTTCAAGATAATATAAAAGCCTCAAGAGCAATTTTGTCAAAACCTTATAGATTTTAACTAACACCCATCATATGTGGGCCAAAGGACAAAAATATCAAATGGAAAATGTTCAAATCAAAGGGGCCAACATATTTGTGGCCTAATCTAAAAAACTGAATTTAAATTAGTAGTTCAATTGAAATATTATATGGTTTTCATGGTATATCAAAAAAATATTGAAATTTGGCATTTAATCCTAATTTTCTAAAAATGTAAACAGTAAACCTATTGGGCATATTGGCAACTAATTAATACATCTTAAATATGTTCAATAAAATTAAAGGAGAAATTTAAAAAAAGGGGCTTGATATGCTTATGATACAATAAATATGCACCCCATGCAAATCTGCGTATACGTATGGTTAAGTGAGAGAGAGAGATTGTTACATGAAGTAGTTGATGATGGTCTGTCAAGAACATGTATTAAAATGACAGTTTGTCCTCTGCCCCTTGGTGAGGATATTCTCTCAGCAGCCCACCAGAGTGCATTTTAGCAACTGCCACCAAGTTCTCCAACCCATTTTTTTCAGCCTCATAGGCACATTACTACACAACTGAAGGAATTTTGTTTAGTACAAGTTACAGTTTACCCTTCTCTAATTTAGGCCCTCTGTTTATAACCATGGTGTGTAAACTGACCACATCCCTCATTTCTTTGTCGTTTACGTACAGGCCAGCAGGTACATGGTGGGACAACACTATATTGCTTTTCTCTATTTAGCTCTTCACCTGCATAATGGAGCTGTATGTGAAAGCGAGTGCAAGCTTACTTCATATTGTTAGCTCATTCTTTAATACCTTCAATTTTCGAAGTTTAATAATTGTCTAATAATGAACAAGGAGCTTAACAGATACACTAAACTAAGGTTTGTTTTGAAATGTTAATAAAGGAACAGAGAAGTCTTTTTACTAAAGCTTTTGTAAGTGACATGGGTTGGAGTACTAGGAAGCCTCGTCTGTGTGGAGAAGTTGAATGCAACCGAATGAGCTGTTACAAGTTGAACAAGAAAGCATATATATCGAATGGGGGATGTATTCCCACCTAACTCACTAAAATATTCCAACAGTTTTTTTTTATTATCAAACGATATCATTTCTGACGGAGGATTCGAACTCGGGTGCATGATTAACTACAAGACCCTATAAGTATTTATCGACGTTTGTGATTAAGAATTTTATTAAAAAGGGGATGAGGTGAGCAAAATGAGGATGCTGTAACTTCAGGGGTGTCTTGAGCATGACAACTAATACTATAGTGTTTATAGTCAAATGTCTATGGTGGTATTGAGTGCTAGCGCAGAAACCAAAGGCAAAGAATATGAAACATCCATTGAACTGGATGCAGCGGCCAAAATGATTGTACTAATGTCTAATGACTAGGCAGATGGTGGAACGCCATCTCCGTGGGCCTGGTGGTGGGCCTAGTGGGCCTGGTGAAGGAACGCCATCTCCATGTTCAATGAATTTCTAGTAATAATGATATGTTGTCTGAATTGTCAAGCTTGTCTCACCTTTAGATTCCAAACTGAAAGACTTTCAACCTTTATGATACTATCATGGGTATAACTAAGCATGTTCATCACAAATTGGCAGGTTTTATAAATACTATTAGCTGAAAAGGAGAACAAACATTAACTGACTAAAATATTTAGTCCTTCTATTTAGCATGTCTGCTTCTCAAAGAAATTGAGGCACTCATAATTTAACAACTATTTGCTTTCTCATATAGCCCTATCAAAATTAACCAGCCCCCTTTCATCCTTGTCAAATGAAATAAGAGATCAAAATTGAAGTACCAAATACCAACAACACTACACAATACATGTAGATGAACATGTTAATCTAAAGTCATCCTTTTGCTTCCTCTATCATTATAGGAACTTTAATTGCATTTAGGAACAAAAATCTGCAGCTTAAGCAAAGCTGAAGAAAAGTTACCAAACCATCACCAACCATGAATAGAGAATTAAAATGGAACTCATTTGAGAAGGGGAGTATGTGTGGTGTGTGTGTGTGTGTGTGTGTGTGTGAGAGAGAGAGAGAGAGAGAGGGAGAGAGAGAGAGAGAGGATCTCAATAAAATGTATCATTAGAACTGTATACAATAAGCCATTAAGAAGTTTGTATAGCATCAAGGACCAAAGCTTTCAATCATGAGTCAGTAATAAAATCACTTGATTTTCTTCTTAATTGTTTCTTTCTATAATACAATAAGACTATTTTTCAAACTAGTTTTTCAAGCTTACACCAGTTAATGACAAGAACGTTACCTCTAAACAGTTGCCAAATGTGTCTGTATGCCCTCATATTCCAGTAAGCTTGAAGCCTCTATTCCCAGAATAGAAACAACAAGTAATAGGAAACAAAAGTTAAAAGAATCAATGCACCTTATTGTATCAAGTCCACAGAGAATTGTCAGATCACCACTACAGGTATACTTTTCCCTGACACTTACTTGTCAAGTTGAAGGAATTTTGAACAACAAACTGTCAGGAGGAACATCAAGTTCATTGTACAACTTCAGCAAATCATGCACCTGCATATTTGATAAACCAATTGGTGAGACTACAATCAATATAACATCAAATAATCCAGGGAAAAATCAGAGTGCAAAGGATAATTTAGCTGAACAAGCAAATTGTTGGCGCTTAAAAGAACAACGTACACTACCATAAGAAAATCGGGATCTCTTTTTTTCATTCATTTTATGCATCTAAATTACTTTTGAAGAGTTGCATTTTGATAAAAAGAGTATTCTGCATATTATTGGAGTTATGGAATTTTAATGCAAAATGACAGGCACAGGCGCACAGCACAACAAAACGACAACAGTTGTCAAACTATCATTTACAAAAGTCATATAACTGCTACAGAAAAAAAAAACCCAAGAATGACTTGAATGAATACCTAGTTTGAGACAAAAATAGCAACCAACAAATTAAGGGTTTTCTTGAACAGAAATTATATTTATACATATGTTTAATTTTACCAAAATTTTATTTTAATATGAAACAGTAGAATTATGAAGAAGAAAGCAATACCTTCCTGATTTTTGTATGTGTGTCATAAGCAAGACGTGCATCTACCTCAGTTGACGCTCGTCCAGGGACTAGTTTTGCCAAATCAGCACCAACATTCACTAAAGCCTACGTCTCTTCTGATATGTTTGGAGATTGAGCGTCTGACTCTTTCATCTAATAAGTGATGTGTTTGGAGATTGATCGTGTGATTGAATCCTTGCAATTCATATCTTCTGAGTTCTGATATGTTTGGAGATTGAGTGTCTGACTCTTTCATCTGGTTGCTCTCCTTAGTTGCGATCTTATTGTTTTATGGTTGTGCCCCCTGGTTTTTCTTTTCTCTAACTTATTTTGTTTGGATACATGATGACCGAGCCCAAGTCACACTGAAAATGATGTTCATTCTGAAATGAAACTGAATGTGAAATTCAAATTTTCCAAACTTTTCATTTAGGAGTTTGGTTTTAAAAGCTAAATGCTAGAATGTATAGTTGTACTTGCGGAAAGAAAGTAAAAAATTAGAAAGACTGTCATGCAATAAACTAGCTCTTGATGTTCTCATTAAAATACATGCCAGAGATGGGCATGCCGAGAATGGATGAGAGATGAAAAGTATGACACAGTTATCCGACATGTGGTCTATCCGTGTCTGTGCTCTTTTGCACAAATCCTATTCACAGTATTGGGTTTTTGGTAAATTTTTCTTTTTCAGAATGCTAGTAAAATGTCGGAGTTTGATATATGCCTGACTGTAATTGGCTGATAATTCTGCAGTAATGAAGAACTAATCTAGCAAAGCATCAAGTGAATCCCAAGGTGGCTCCTATAATTGCAAAGATGATCAATCACATGATATCAATTGCACCAAAACTTAATTCTTAACCACATGATCAATCTAAGAAGGCACATACATTTCTAATTAATAAGATACAAGTAAGCCAACCTTGTTAAAGGGACATGACAACCTCAATTCAGAGTCTTCATGCTTATTACACCAAGGATAAATTAATTAGAAAAAAACTACATGCCATCCGTCCGATATTGAAATTTAGAAATCAATAATGTTTTATTATTTTCTAAATTTTATTTTGCCACAAGAAGATTGAATGCTTACTCTAAATATGGTATCAGGTAGGCTACATATACACCCAAGAGTAGGGCGGAGCTCACTGTAGTAGATTGAAGATCTTGGTGCACAAAATCAAGTCAATAAGCAGACCACGCTTACTCATGTATATTCAAATCACAATAGAATAATAGAAATCCACATGAGGACAATTAAAATTGAAATAAAAAGAACACTTTTCTCATTCAGGACAAATACTAAAGCTCCTCCAACCTAAATGTGTCTGAACTTCAATCGCAGTGCATCTTAGAAAGGAACAATAATCCCTTTCTTCTTTTTGTAAGAGGAACAATAACCTTCATATAGCGTTTGAAAACGCAAATCACATCCAAGTCCAATAAAATAAGAAAAATATAGAATGTATTAATCTCATAAAACAAAAGATGCTAAAGGCTCCAGTTAAAAACCCACTGATATTATCTCAAGATGGAGCAAATAGATACAACTCAAAAGAAAAGAATTAAAGCCTCCAAAATTGCATGTTGCAAGCAGAGCCGGGTGTCAACAATTTTATGGCACATACCTCCGGCTTATTGCATAAAAATGGAAGTGAAAAAGGCCAACAAAAGATCAAATAAGTCAAAGCTCCATTTCTATGTGGTTGATGAGTGTAGGTGTATAACAAACACCATGAACAAAATAGGCTGCGAAGTTTCACTTTATTTCCCCAGTATTCATCATATCATGCACAAACCCAAAACCAGATAATCATTTAGGCTTCTGCAATTATTTTCTCCTCCTGAAGTTCCTTGACTGCTCTTATGAGACCCCTTGTAATCCCATTAAGATGCAATCCCTTATCTTTCATTTCTTCTAGCAGTTTCTCTGCTGTTTCCCAATCTAAAGCCTTAAGGCAAAGAGATTGGATCAACTTACTGTACTCATCAACTTTAGGTTGGACCCCAAAATCTTTCATCTCAGCCAACAACTTTAAAGCCTTGTCAAACTCTTCCAGTTTGCAAAACCCAGAGATGAGTGTATGGTAAGTCACATGACTCAATTTAGGATGCTTCTTTTTGGCTTCAGATAACAGTTTACAAGCCTCCTCCATCTGACCTCCTTTTGCATAGCCACTTATAATAACAGTGTAAGTAAATACATCTGGTTTCAACCCCCTACTCTCCATCATCTTCATCATCTCCATTGCCTCTCCCATATCTCCAGCCTTAGAATAGCCATTGATTACCAGATTGAAAACTGCATTTCCAGGAGGAGGGCCCTCCATTGTCATCTCAAGAAGCAATTTTTTGGCCCCATCAACATCTTTTATCCTACATAAACCTCGAACAACAGCTGAAAAGGGCTTAATTGCATATTTCCGTGCTTCATCAGCAAAACCATCTAGCATATCTAGAGCCAATTTGACGGTTTCATCCTCTCTACAGAGTGAATTTATCAAGAAATAAACAGATGAGCGAGGTAGGTGCTGCTTCTTCACCTCCGCCAATGAATAAACCGAATGGGCGTCTTTAGCCTTTCTAGCCTTGCAAAACCAGGACATGATCCTACCAACTTTCTCAGCATCAGGCAAGCTTCCTGCATCAAGCATCTTCTCACAAACAGACTGAGCCCAATCAAAAAGTGAACGCCTACAAAGTGCTTCGATTGTAAAGTAAAATGTATCTGCATTTGGGACACATCCAAAATCACCAAACTTGTCGAACACCTCCAAAGCAGCTTTCCCTTTACCCAATTTTGAAAATGAAGCTATCAGTTCATTGAGAATATCCACATTCAACACATTGTTCTCCTTCTCACCAGTCTCCTTAATCAAATCCCACAAAGAATACGCATCTCTCTTCCTAACAAGGCTGCCACTACATATTGCTCGTACAAGTGCATCCACGATACGAGTAGTGACTCTAAACTCGGGTTTCTCCTTCAACGCCCAATTGAAAAGCCTAATCAAATTCTCACCCAAAACAAGTGGGGTTTCAAGTACTTTAACCATAAACTCTTCGTGTAGAGTCAAATTTAAACCGTGAAAACTAGACTCAAGAGACCCATCAGCACTACTCTGAAGAAGGGACAACACACTCTCTAACTGTTCCAAATCAATATCATGAACCTCTTCCTCTTCCCCTAACTCTCCACCATCAGGGGCAAAGTTTTCCATCTGAGTACCACCGTCTGAATCATTCTCTAAAACACCAACCCCCCCATTCCCAGGGGGAAAATTGTCCATCTGGGTATCACCATTTTCACCAAAGCCATCTGATGACTGTTGTGCTGAGAGCTGAGAGAAGAAACTAGGGTTTTGGCAGGGAGAGGATCTAGTGGGGCAATGAAGAGGTTGACCAACTAGGGTCAGGGTTTTAGAGGAAAGTACCTTAGGGTTTTGGGTTGCACACAAGTTCCGTGCTGCTGCCTGTGCCGAAAGACAAGCTCTTGCTGTCGACCTCCACATCTCTCTCACCACCTATTGGGAGCTCTCTGTGTGTGTTACAGAGTCAGTCCGGTTTTTTTTGGGTGAAGTTCCTCTGCCTTGAGTCTGGTTAGGGTTTTGTTGTAATTTGGGGATTTTCGATTTTGGTTTCTGCTGCGCTAGTTGTTTCGTTTCCTAGGTCTTTGTTTTTCTACTTTGTCGTTTCATTTGTTTTTCTGTCGTTTTGGGTTGTATGCCTTTTTGGAATGAAATTTCCCATTGGCCAAAAAAAGAAAGAATAGATTTGAACCATTCAAGAAATCTAATGGTTATAACAAGTCCACATCAGTAGAGAGTTACTCAATCAAAAACGCCGTCTTGTTTTTCAATTTAACAGCTAGTTTTTTTTTTGGGTCAGAAATTTATTAATTTAACCATGACCCATCTGGTCTACTCCCTAACTCTCCTCTACAAGTTGTCTTCTCGTTTTCAGTCTTTTAAATTAAGCTATTATCCATGGCATTGATGGCAGATTAATATCTCAAGGTGCATAACTCCTTCTCCTATATTATGTATTTATGTGCGTCCAAAATTAAATTTTCATTTCAGTGATCGACCGAACACTCATTCAATAGAAATAAAAATATTATAAGTTATAACTGAGAATATATAGACATTCAGTATCGCAGACTTTCAGTATGTGATTTTTCAAAGCTCATGTTGTAACAAAGATGAGAATTATCAAGATTGTTTCTACACAAAAATGCTCAGCCACGTGGAGGGTCAAGCGTCTAGTCAAAACACGTCTCGCCGTGAGGTTTATGACCTTACACAGGCGCGCCACTATTTGATTTTAAGAAACCGAATAAAAAAATGAATTAATGAATATTTTAATAAAACAAATTTGTTGTGCCAGATCAAAATATAACTTCTAAAAACGATTGTACGCTAAGAAATAAACGGAAAAAACCTATCTAGGTTTTTTTTTTTGCCTAGAACAACTAATACTTTGAAAATGAACAACCAAAATGTAATTAAAAGAGCAATATAAATTTAAAAGAGAGCTTAATGAAAATAGCATTAAAATAAATTCAAAGAACAAGAAGTGTTCTTAAAAAATTTAAAGTACAAAGAAATTGCATAAAAATAAGGAAATACAATTAAAAGATGGTTGAAAGGCTTTGCAAATTAAAATAAAGAGAGCTTTGAGAAATATAAGTTACTGGGCTGATTTGGGAGCAAAAAGCTTGCTGAGAGATTCACATTGTTACGAGTTTTTAGGGTTGTGTGTGCTTTTTGGAGAAAGAGCTCCTTGAAATTGCCTTGTGAGCTTCTTTTTATAATAGTCCAATTGCTTTGCTCTCAAGTTTTTAACAGGATGCAGCCACATGTTTTGCTAAGATGACTTATACTTTTAAGTAAGTATACAGTTGTCTATGAGATAAGAATGAACTGAAAAATGTAATAAGAACACCAATTTGAACCCAATAATTATTTACGTGGGTCATGACCCATTTTGGAAGGGTATAAACATACATTATACTTGCCATGATATGGTTTGTACTTGCCATGGTTTTGTTGCCATGATTTTGTTGTGTCATTACACATGCAATTGTTTTACGAGTTAATTACATTTATACCCCCTGAAATTTATCGTCTTTTCACAGACACCCTCTGGGGTTTTAAAAATTACACATACACCCCATGAGGTTTCAAAACTATTGCATATAACCCCCTACAAGAGGAAAAAAAAAAAACAAAAAAAAAAATATTTGTATTGAGGTTGGAGTCGTTGGACCTTACACCTTAAGTAATCTTATTACGCCATTTAACCTCTTAGCATGCCTTTTTGCATAATTTCTCATCATTTTTCATCTCATTATAGGGAGTTATATGCAACAGTTTTGAAACCTCAGGGAGTGTATGTGTAATTTTTGAAACCCCATGGGGTATATGTGAAAAAGCGATAAACCTCAGATGGTATAAGTGTAATTAACTCATTGTTTTACTTGTTGTAAAATAAATTAAATAGCACATTGATACGTCATTTGAGACCCAAATTTGAGATATAAAATTGGGATTTCTTGCATTGCTCTTAATTTAATAAAGTGAAGGTGAAGATTTTCGCACTCCAATTTTGTATATATACACTTAATTTTTCATTATTACATCATTCAATATACAAATTTAGTATCCCTTACAGTTAAGGCTCTATTTTCAATATGAAATTTGAAATCTAATTTTAGTTAATTTTTCTAGTTAAATTGCTGAAGTATAATACTAATAATACACAAATTTGTATTTTTTATTATTAAAAAAATAAGTTTTATGATATATTGATTGTATGTAGTCATTTCAAATTCATAGCATTACATTGTATCTAGACACAAATCAATTCCAAAATACATGGCATATTCTAGTATTGTTATGATTCATCCACCACGTACAAACTAAGTTGATGAACGAATTTTGTAATTCCACCGGTAAAAAATATAGAAAATTATGATTAAATACCAAATCTCAATAATTTTTTGGTATAGCATGAAGACCATATAATTTTTCAATTGAACTACCAAATTTAAATGTAGTTTTTTAGATTAGGTCACAAATATGTTGGTCCTTTTGATTTGAGCCTTTTTCATTTGACATTTTTATCCTTTGGCTTATATATGATGAGTGTTAGTTAAAATTTATAAGGTTTTGACAAAATTGCCCTTGAGACTTTTATATTATCTTTAAAATTTGCTAATGCATGTAGTCTCAACTTCACATTTAGTTGTGACTGTACGACACTCACAACTTCAAATTTAGTTGTGACTGAACGACAGTCACATCTAAGTTATGAGACAGTCACGGTTAAGTTATGACTTAATTGAATTTTTTTTTGAGAAATTATACTACAATATAGTATAAATAGAGGTCAAAATAATACTTTTACTCAAAATAATATATAATATAGTGTGGTGTGAGTTGTCTCTTTCAATTTACCAAGACAGTCACAGTTAAGTTGTGACTGGATTGATTTTCTTTTTTAAATACAATATAGTATAAATTAATGTAATATTTGTGATGTAATATTACTTTTTATTTTTTTATTGTAGTGGCATGTGATGTAATATATGTAAATTCTAATACTTTTTACTTTATTAATTTGTTTGACTTTTCAACTAGTACCTAATCTAAAATGCTATTTAATTTTGGTACCTAAACTAAAAAGTTATTGAAATTTAGTAGTTAAAATCAATAGACCTTAAAAAATATTCTACAATTTTGTAGTTCAACTTTGCTTATTTAGGTTTTAATGAATCCTTATTTTTATTCAAAAAAGATATTCATTAAAAAGGTTCTAATCAAACTATAAATAATAAAGACTAAAACTGGTTGTCTGGCTATGTTGTCTTGCTTAGAATGTTAACAATTGAAATTTCAAGTTGTAACCATAGATTTCTTTGTTGTACAAAACGTTTAAGATAGCAAATAAGATCAAGTGTTTTTGTACACATTATATTATGTTCTTCATAATATTAATATATATTTTAATTTACCTACAAATATATTGAAGATCTAAAAGTCTTTTATATATGTTATTCAAAGAACCCCCTCTAAAGTAAATATCTGGATCCGCTACTGGGTGGGATACACGCGAGCGAGATTGATAGCTTACTATATATTGTTGTGCTAAATTTAAAAGGGGCTGAGGTGAGCAAAATCAGGATGCTATAACTTCACGGACACTGCCATCTCAGATTAACAAAATTCTGATTAACTGCAAGATTTTATGATGAAATATATAAAGTGCTTTTCTGAGATCAGGTGTTGCTGGAAATAAAACATTACAAGAGAGCAAAAAAATAATGGCAAACAAAAGACAAACTGGTATTTCCCTCTTATTTCATGAAAGGCAAGGTCAACATAGCAACAGAAGATACCATACCACTACCACTTCATACATTTGGAGGTGGCCAAAGTTTCCCAAATAACTCCTGAACACGGTTTGCTTGACTAGCGTACCCATCGAGTCCACTGGCCAGAAGCTCCACGGCTGCAGGTCCCATGGCTGATGCAAAGGTTAATTGGTCCCACTTAACAAGCTGGGCAACAGGAGAAAATTAATTAGTTAATAAATGTAGAACTAAAAACACTTTCATAATCTGTTCAAAATAGATTTCCACCAAAGAGGTCTATCAATTTGAACCAGTAACAATTAGACAGGCATCTAACTGATTTTTTTTGTTTTGTGTTTGGCAATCTAACTGATTTAAACTACCCCTAAACCCCAATAATGGCAATCACTGTTTGGTTTAGCATTGAGAAAATACTCTTGAAAGTATGAAATGCTTCTTATTCACCAATTTCACTTTTTCAGAAAGGCTATAATATAAGTGCTTGGTAGAATATTGGGGAATGAAAAGTTTTCCTCAAAGGAGAGAGCATATTTTCTGCATAGGATGGCCTAGGCCTATGCAATCCAACAATGCATCGAAGAAAATTTCCTCCTACATAAAACTACAAAGAATGCATATGCAATTACATATTCTCTTCAGCATGATAACTATAGTGTGCTACTGAAAGGTCTATGGTGGTACAACTATTAGGTGCTGGACAGGTGCTGTGTTGGCAATCTTTTGGGTGGTGTGGATGGAACGAGATAGGAGGATTTTCGAGGGAGATAGGGGGGAGGAGGTAGATCACTTGTGGGACAGACTTTGATATTTGGCTTCACTTTGGGCTTCGGTTTCTTCAGAGTTTAGATATAGCTCTTTCAATGCTATTTTTTTGGAATGGAATGCTGTTTTGCTTTAGTTTGATGTTCCTTTTCTATCTTATTGTAGCATGTTGATGTTTTCTGTTTGTTCGGCTTGTTAGAGATTTAAGTGGATGCCTTGTCCCCTATTTTGTAATCTCTATTTTTGTTTCAATAAAATATGTTTCCTATAAAATAAAAAAACTATTTGGTTTCTCATAATTTTAAAGCTATATGGTGCCTCAAAAAAATAGAGGCACTCATAATTTTACAACTATTTGGTTTCTCATATAGCTCCCTTTCATTCTTGTCACATGAAATAAAAGATCAAAATTCAAGTACCAACTACCAACAGCATTACACATAAAGTGCAGGTGAACATGTTAAGCTGAGTCATCTTTTTGCTTCCCGTATAATTATAGGAACTTTGAAATTGCATTTAGTGATTGTTTAAAGTTCTTTTTTTTTTTTTTTTTTTTTTTTTTTTTCCATTCACCACTACCCCAATAGGTTAAAATGAGAAACTCCTGATGCAGAAGAAAAGAGACTGACAACAGGAATAAAAACAGACCTCTTCTTCCTTGAAACTGTAGGTGGCAGCAGATTGTGGAGATAGCCTCCTGACAAAAGAGTATTTCTCTTCAGGAGTGGTGACCGATTCTTTGAGTGATTGCAATACCTTCAGTGGTGCAATGATATAGTCAACCCTGAACAAGTACCAAAAAGCATGAGCAGGAAGGTCATTGCCTAAGTTGATTTTTGTAAAAGCTTCCAGCTACACGTGATTTAGTTGAGTCATATATATTTACCCCAGGAGACTGAATAAATCCTGCTTATTCCGAACTGCTGCTGCCATCAACTTTGATTTATGTCCATATTTGTGGATGTAGTTATACGCCTTTGTCATCTGCAATGTCAAAACATGTCATCATATGGAAGCAGTTTTCTAGTCATTATCATCTTTCATTAAAGCATTCTTAGCAGACTTCAATGAGTGACAGGAAAAAAAAAAGTTACAATAAATGCTTTAGGCTCATTGCTAATGGTTGTGAGATTTTGGATATGAAACTATAACTGGAAAAATATGAAGTACAAACCAGTTTATATTTGGTAAGTATTCATGACTGAGATACATTACATGCCAATATCAAAATAGAGCGTGGCTTCCTTCAAGGACTACAACAAACAGCAACACATAATCACAAAACCACAAGATAAGAACTCTCCAACTTACCAAGGCTAACCCAGGGTCCTCTCCTCTCCTGAGAGCAGCTTTAATCTCAGGGTCACCAGAATGGTTGCGAGACCAATCCTGAATGATAAGCAAGACCTTTAACAATTAGAACTAATTGAAGTTAAATTCAAAAAATTCCATTATACAATTAGGATAGAAGATTACCCTAAGACGACCAACAAAAATCTGTATAACAGAAGCACCAGCTTGGGCTGCAGCTGCAGCTTGAGCAAAGCTGAAGCAAAATGACCAAACCATCAAATAAAGAATTAAAATGGAACTCGTCTGAGAAGGGCATTATGTAGATATAGTCATATAAGTACAAAGTGGAGGGGGGGAGGGGATTTCTTTAAAATGTATCCTCCATTAGAACTGTATACAATCATGCTGTTATAGAAGTTTCTATAGCATCGAGGACAAAAGCTTTCAGTCATGAATCAGTAACAAAATCACTTGATTTTCTCTTTATTTTTTATTTTTATTTTTTATAATACAATAAGGTTATTTTTCAAACTGGTGCTTACACCAGTTAATGACAAGAACCTTACCTGTAAACGAATGTCAAATGTGTCTGTATGCCCTCAGATTCCAGTAATCTTGAAGCCTCTATTCCCTGAATAGAAAACCAACAAGTAGTAGGCAACAAAAGATGAGATCAATCAATGCACCTTATTGTATCAATTCGAACAGAGAATTTTCGGATCACCACTACAGACATACTTTTATCTGACACTTACTTGCCAAGTTGAAGGAATTTTGAACAACAACCGCTCAGTAGGAACATCAACTCCATTGTACAACTTCAGCAAATCATGCACCTGCATATTTGATAAACCAATTTTATCGGATGTAATAAAAAATAAGATCAAATAATCCAGTGGCATCAGAGTGCAAAGGATATTTAGGCAAACAATTTGGCACTTAAAAAAATGAAGTACACAACCATAAGAAAATGCAACAAAATTTCAGTATCTCTTTCTCTCGCGCATTTTATGTATCTAAATACTTTTGGAGAGTCTCAATTTGAGCAAAAGAGTGTTCTGAAATGTCGACAAAGTCACCTAGTTAATAATATCAAATTTATGCATATTATTGGAGTTGTGGAACTTTAATGCAAAACTATTACACCAGTTATGACAGGCACAGCACAATCAAATGAAAAAATGACAACAGTTGTCAAAATTATCATTTACAAACGTCATAAAACTGCTACCAAAAAAAAAAAAAACCAAGAATGAGCTAAATGAAATAGCAACCAACAAATTAACGCAGTAGAACTACAAAGAAGAAACCAATACCTTCGTGATAATTCCATGTGTGTCATAAGCAAGACGTGCATCTACCTCAGTAGACACTCGTCCAGGGACTAGTTTTGCCAAATCAGCACCAACATTCACTAAAGCCTACACACCAAAAACTTAATTCTGAACCATATGATCAATATATCCATTTCTTCTGATTAAGATACAAATAAACAAACCTTGTTAGAGAAACATGACAACCTCAATTCAGAGTCTTCATGCTTATTACACTCTGAATCCGCCAACGCCATATCCACAGCATTCTACACCAAGGAAAAACGAATTAGAAAACACTACATGTCTTCTGTCCTGTATTGAACTTTAGAGTCCAAAGGAATATTATTTTTTGTTTATTTTCAAAATTTTATTTTTTATTTTTTATTTTCCCAAGAGGAGATTGAATGCTTACTCTAAATATGGTATCAGGTAGACCACATATACCTAAGAGTAGAGCTGAGCTCACTGTAGCAGCAGTTGGAGGAAATCTGTTTACAAATCATCAGAACATGGGAACCAATTATCAAAAATAGATTGATCTGATCTGATCAATTATCAAAGACAAGCATTTCAAAAAAAAAAAAATCTGATTCATAAGTAATGTATAAAAGAAGAAATATAACATATTTATCAAATTTCAAATTCCACATTTTTCTGAGTTAAATAAACGAATGAATGAAAAATATATGCACCTCTCGAAGTCATCGAAAATGACGGTGTCTGGAACGATCTCACTGAAGCTAGAGACGGCGTCCAATTCAGTTGTCGAACCTGAAAATCCAATGTATCGAAGAAATAGAGTGTAAAAATATAGAATATTAAAAAATAAATAAAAACAGTGAGCGGCGAGCAGTGAGGACTGAGGAGTGACCAGTGTCGAGAGTGGAAGCGCGAATGAGAGGAAAGGATCGGTGGAAGCTGAAGGGTAAATTGGAAGGTGTGGATCCATTAGAGAACCTGAGCCTTCTTCCCTGCGGTGAATGAATGAATGCCAAGTGTAAATCATAGTTTACACTTTGTAAGAAAACTGAGTCAGAGTGAGAGTGAGGGTGTGTGTGTACCTGGAAAGAGGACACAGCTGAGGATGGCGGAGATTGCAAAGAGACTGATGACATTTTCTCGCTTCACACAGAAAACCAGTTGGAGTTGTTGCAGCTTATTTCGGTGGACCAAGGGTACACTTGTTTTATACATCACTCTCAATTTTCATTTTAAACCACGTTAGTGTTTTTTTTAGAAATATTTTTATTTATCCATGTTAGATTTAATATACTAAGAGAGAAACTTCCCTGCAATAGATATAACTGATTTGATATCTCAACCCAATAACATACATGATGATACTTATACTTTTATACTTCATCACATAATACTTTTTTTCAATTTTAATGCATAATATATTTCTCCGAATGTCAAATCAATTCATATTAAGTTTTTCTCTATTAGAAATTTTTCAATAGAACTGTCGTGTGTGCCACGTTTCTTGTACAACTTTTAATCACAAATTCACATATATGCTTATTTAGGAATTTCTCTTCAATATGATTTTACTAAAGGGAATTGTGGTTTACATCCCAAAAGTAGTTTTTGCATTCTTGATATGGAAGTCCAATTACCATTTTTGTACTTTATTAATAATTTTTTTGGAGATTTAGAATTCAGTCTATTTTATGAGTTTTTTTAGATTAAGTCGGTAGTAATTTAGGGTTTTTAATTAAATTCTTTTTTTTTTACGACTTTATGTTAGGTTTTAACTCCAAGATTTTAAACTTTAAAACCTAACATGCATCCTCTATAAAGTTTACTCTACACTCTAGGACTAGGAGGAGAAATATTCTTCAAATAGAGAGAAATATCTTTCAAATTGGGAAATGACTTTATTATGAATTAAAATAATTTTTTTATAAATTATTATAAATTAAAAAAAAATTTTATAAATTTTAAAACATTCCGATTTTTGTCTAAAAATTATTTTTTCTAAAGAATTTAAATCTAATTATCTATAATTTTTTTGATGGCAATATAAAAAGGTTTTCATGAGAAGTACGTCGGATAATGGATATGGATGAACTACTCATGAAGATATCAAGGTGGAATTGTTTAATGCATTTGGGGTTGAGGGTGACTAGTGGATTGGGACATGTTGTATTGGATTCTCCGCTAGCTAATTTTGTGAGGCAGTGAGCCTGTTTCATTGAGTACAAAGGACCTTTACCTAGCAGGAAGATGCGAAAAGTGCAGTGGGCCCATGAAAGCTTCAAGGGGTTGATCTTGGTCCTTTTAGTATTGGGCCTCAACTGTTCAAGGCCCAAAGGCTAACAATGGAATCCAACAAGGGCTCCAACCTCTGGCTAAACCTAGTTCTAAAGTTATCTTCTTCTGCTAATCTTCATTTTTTCCCTTTGCTAGATTCATTCAGATTGGTACTTCACCATTAATCTTTCTTTATGAGAGTCAAACTCTTTGTGCAAATGGTACACTCATGGTTTTTGTAATTTTGTAGTATGGTTTCGTCCAAATGAAGCATTAATTTAAGATTGTCAATGAACATCATCGATGTAATATAATTATGCCCCAATATTCAATACTGGCTGCATAATTAATTAGCAATGATTGAAGGTTTGGTAACATAATATGTTAATTATTTTTTGACACAATATTGCTCTATATTTTGGACTTAATTATTGTGGATTTAATAATTAAGGACCTAAGTAAACAACTTGCATATCTCACGATTCTCACCTACAACCCACCTCAAACTTCTATATCTGATTCTGGTCAATGGATGAGATGCAAAACCATAAAGCCTGAATTATATTCACTTTCAGAGCAAAGATGAGGAGCCTGTAAGTTTACAAAGTTCATAGGTAAACAAATAGATCTCTCTCTCTCTCTCTCTCTCTCTCTCTCTCTCTCTCTCTCTCTCTCACAGATTTGAACAATGTCTTTCTGGATATATAATTTAATAAACTCAACAGGAACTGGGAGAACATAATGAGACCATCCATCTTGGGAAAAAAGGACATTTTATAAGCCAAAAGACATGAAATAAAGTACAAGATAACTGAGAAGCTTTCTGAACTGAGGATTTGTAAATATAATGCCAGCCTCTTTAATTTAACAGCCTTGAGTTATTGAAGAGTACAAAACTTAAAAACTAAACATGCCCCTATATATGCAAAACACTAAGTGCTCTTCTCTTAGATAGATAGCCTTTTAATTTTCTTCTTCCTGCTCCTTCCATCTCACCAAGGACTTGAGGAACTCCATCACCTGCACAAAATTTCAATGGTACGTTTCAGTTATATCACAATAGTAGCCAAAATCAAATGAATATAATTACTCATGCCCTGCATGAATGAGTGAGATTAAACCTCTGATGGGTCCCTGAGAGAGTAGAAGGCACTGGTTTCTTTTGGAACTGGAGATACAAGAATTCCATATCCTCGCTTCTTCTTCTTCAAGACCTGAATGAATGTATACATGGAGTTTCATATAACTCAGCTGTCTTTTGTACCACACACTATAGGAATGTTACAAAATCTTTAGCAGTAAAATGTAGTTATGGAATTTCATATCACCTTGAAGGCATCTTCATCACTCCTATCATCACCAATATAAATTGGGAGGACATCAGCCCTACCATTTAGCCCTGCAACATTTGTACAATTATTTGAGATCAAAACCTTGTACCAATATAGTGAGTATGTGCCATTTGAGTGAGAGAGAGAGAGAGAGAGAGTAATTCCCTACCAAGAGATTCAAGCAGAAATTCAACAGCTTTTCCCTTGTTCCAGTTAATAACAGGGCGGACCTCTAAAACCTGACATACACACAAGCAAAACCAAGTCCAAAATTCTATATCAGATGAAAGAGTTTTGACATATGAGTGCAAATACTAAAATCATTGTCAATAAAATCACCTTCCGCCCATGAGTTAATCGTAAACGAGGGTAGTCCTTTAGAATATCATGAACACATTGTGCAATTGTAGACCAATTCTGAAGTCAGAGGAGAGGCCAAAAATGAACAAACAGGTAAGCCAAACTCTTATAGATAATAATATAAGATACTTATGCTACAACCAACAACTAAATTCTTACCTTCTCATCTACATTACGGTAGTGTACAGAGGCACAAAACTTGTGATTTTCAACTTTTGTGCCTTTGATTTCTTTAGTATTTTCAACGAGGGTTCTAAAAACCTGCATAAAACGATTCACAGTTAATTTTCTGATCTGAAGCTTCTAAACATTATTATTATGGATCATATATTATCTATCAAACACGAAACAATTAGTCACCTCGTCGATCATAGGCAAAAACTCCCTAGCAGGCTGGAAGAGATTTGCCTCCTTACCCTATCATGCCAAGATAGAGAACATCAGCAGTTGAGTTTGGCAGAGAAGACTAACAACGAAATTGAGATCTCAATAACAAAATTTTAGAAGGGTATAAAGTACTTGTAAAGTACTTATAGAATTTTCTTGTCATATTACCTGTTGGTCAGTAGATTTCACACAGTTTGGAAGGCCATCGGACACTGTATTACCTGTTCCCATTATGTCCATTCCATGACTACCAGCATAATAAAGTTCTGTTAGTCCTACCAAATCATATACCTGGAACAAATGCACTCACTGATCAGACTCTAATGGCATCCAAATGACGACGATTCAAGGAACTAATGGACAAGATGAAATGAAACATTGAGTCAAATAAAAAATAAAAAACCAAAAGCTCTAGCTACCTTATCACGGCTTCTTCCAGTAATGATTGCAGTTGGAAAATACTTTGCAACATTACTTACAGCAGAACGCATCTGACAACAATTTCTTTGATTTCAGAGCCAGAAGAAAAACAAAATTGAAATTCTGAAGCATACAATAGGACAGGATTCTTACAGCACTAGACAATATTGCACAATCAGGGTCATCAACTATCGGCGAAAGAGTCCCATCATAATCTAGAAACACTGCTATCTTCTTGTTCCTGGCATAGTTTGAAATGCGCTCAAAAGAATGGAGTGCAGATGGATACTTAAGCTGCACCATAGAAAGAGTTAAGTTCGAAAAGCAAACAGAACATATGGCCAATTCCAAAAAAAACAAATAAGTATAGAGCACAGTAGTTGAAGGAGAAGCAAAAATACCATCCAGGAGCAGTAAGCATTATCAGCATTATCAGCGTCATCTGAAGTAACCTCGACATTGAATTCCTTATTGAGCTTCTTTCGGGGAGGTGAAGAGGACTTCATGGCATCCAGCCAACCATTGGACCAAACATCATCGAGCTTTCCTGGCTTTCTCCTTGGAATTTTAATATACTTTCCAGATAATGGTGCTCCATTCTGTGAGTATGGCAACAAACTAGAATGGATGCCTAGTCTTGACTTACTTATGGGTGCAGGATCAGTGAGAACAGGAGCAGGATGATTCGACTTCAACTCCATCGGATCCAGATTGATTGTGAAGGAAGTATTTGATTGTAAAAATATAAATCAAAGTGTAGTGTTTGATATGAAAGGCACTCTATCTGTCAAAAACAACAGACTATGCTCCTAAACCAAGATACCTCTACCCGACTCGTTTGTCTATGAAAAACCACCTCTTTAACGTTTTCTTGTCACTGCTGTTGGGTGAGCAGTCCATTAAGCAAAGACTTCCTCAAAACTGTTGATGACATCAAAGCATCAAATGGAAAGATAAAATACAAATAGCTTCAGAACAACAATGTGCAAACACAACACAGTAAGTGTTCAAAGTCACACCTTCTCATATCCAGAACAACACTGTATTCATAGAAGGCAGCCGAACATTCTTCGTAACAAGGATCTTTGAGAAAGGATGTTTAATTATGTGGCTTTCAAATAACAGCAAGTTGTACCAAACTCTGCCTGCAGAACAAGAAATGTGGGTAAATATTGGTGTATGCAGCACTAGAGCTTGTTTAGGAGGTGTTTATATATAACAAAAATTTCCATATGCACATGACATTTTGGTTTCAACTACATAACTTGCAGTTACTTTACTGATAAGCACCCAAATCACTCCTGAAACTAATTTCTTAGAAAGCAAACATTCAAAAACTATTGTGTGTCTAAGAATTGCAGGAACAAGAGTTAGAAGGGGAGATAATTTATAAGCAATGTAGTAAAAAGACTAATCCTATAGGACTTATTAGATCCATATAAATTGACAGAAAACACAAAGTCAAACTATCATTTGACAACTATTGAAATTTACATATGGGGACACAGTGACAAGTTAATTAATACATAGATTCCTTTCATTCATATAATTAGACATAGTTAAATAAATTGTCACCAAGGATTTAGGTATAGTCTGCCTAAATTTTGAGTTTTAAATCATGTTGGACAAAGACAATAATTAATGCCTGTGTTAGCCCATCTTTCAAAGACCCCACCAATGAATTCTAGTCATGTTGTAAACAATATTGTCAATGAAATTGCACAAAATTGAATGAATAGAAGTTGATATTTCAACAGTACAAGTAACAACTGTTTAATTCACTCTCACCACCTTCTACGTGCATCTTTCTGAACTTACCCTATTATATTGATATGTATTTTAAAATTATTTGTAGTTTTAACAACGAAATTTTATTCTCCCACTGACATTACATGTGCTGGTTGCTGCATTTAATTTCTTTCAATAATGAAATTCAATTTGCTAAAACTTATATAAAAAAAATGTCAGATATATGAAGACCAACAATTTTCTAAAGCTAACAGAATCATCTCTCAAAATCTGCAGATCGACACCCAAAAATTAATAGATATAGAAAAAAAAAAAAAAAATAGAATAGGAAAGCATGTAATATAGGAACCCAAGTTTTATCTTCTCTTGTACTCTGGTAGAAATATCTATAAAATAACAATTGAGAAAAATCAACCAAATTACACTTCCTTTTGAAACAATACAAAATGAAAAAAAAAAAAAAAAAAGCATTAAAAATGAATCATATGCAATCAGGTATTGACATAATACAGACCAATATATTTTGAACATCAAAACTAGCTCTTAAAATACTAGAAATATATATATAGATAAATAAATCAATAAAATATGCAGTTTAATTGAAATGTTTATAACCAATAGATTATTAAATTCTAACCATATATGTGTATTTTATGTATCTATGATATATGATATTATCTTCTTATCTACAGGACACACGGTGGTGTCATATTTCTCTTATTTTTGTCTAGTAGTTACCTTATAGAAACAAATATAAATTGGACTCGCAAATTTGTCCAATAGCCCAAGCACTAAATGAAGCATTATCACTATACATATAAACAAAAGTTCATCTATATAAAGTGTAACTCATATTATGGACCAAGATGTGATTAAAATGTAGGACCTTCATAGTTCATGATGCAGTGCATGAAATTAAAATTAGAGTGTCTTTATCACTATTCATAGCCACTCAATTTAGTGACCTAAGTGAAAATATTATGAAATAATAATTTTTTTTTTTTCAAAAATTGAAGATTTACCTTTTTTGCACGAAAAAAATATCATTATACCGACAATGAAAAACATATAATTATATTTCTCCGTGCAAAAAGAGTTAGTTTTCTGATTTTTGGAAGAAAAAAAAATGGGTTTTTTGTTGTGGGTTATTTCATGAAAAGAAAAGGCTTGAAATGAAGAGGAAAAAAGAGATCGATCTCCTACAAGTAGATCTAAGAACTCATCACCTTCAAAACAGCTCAAATTTATAAACAAATATAAAATAATTTCCCGTGCTGACAAGACACCACAACTACCAAAACGAACATAAAATTCAACCCCCACCAGAAAAAAATAATAATAATAAAATTAAATTAAAAATTAGCTTTCTGAAGCTATCACAAAGGCCAAGGAAACAGTGAATTGGACCCAGAAAAAACATGAAAAAAACAAAAAATAGATAAATAAATAAATAAGCAAAAGAACCCCATTGAAAAATTGGACCCAGAAAAAGCAAATATAGAGCCTCTCTCATTCAAAGTCCCTGGGGCTTTTCATTTATATGCTGCATCAAGAAAGTGATTAAGACACACGTTGTGAAATATCAACATCTTTCTTCCCTTAGGTTCATAGCAACCGACAGAATACAAATTCGTACTAAATTAAAGTTAAATACACATATGGGCTGTCAAGTCATTTTCTTTAATATATATACACACACTAAGAAATCTTATTGTTCAAAACAAAGAAAAAAAAACATGAAAATTGTGCATAATTGCATATACATCACCATATATAATATATACAAGTGACTTCAAGTTGAGTATTCGAATGCTGGTCATCCAGTGCACGAAACGTATGAATGTTCACACCTGAAGGTTTTCGTATATATAAATGAATATGGTCCGAAAACCAAGTATCTAAATGTTGACGGGCCAAAAAAAAATGTTGACAGGCAAGATGAATATATATATATATATATAATGGTCCCGAAACCAACCCCATACATGTCATGAATTTTAACAGCAACAAAACTGACATCAAAAGCTCCGTCATAAGCCATGAAAAGCTCTCTGAATTGCCATATATGTAAAACCAATTATAAAGCGAAACGCTTTTTAATCATAAATGGCAAAAATCGAGCAACTTTTTTCTGAAAGATCTGGGGACAAAAGAATTTGAAAGACGTACTGCCGGAAAATATCGATTTTCTCGTGATTTCAATTCATCCAAACAGCATTTGAATTTACCTGAGAAACGTGGACTCCAGTTTTTTCCTACGAACCAAACAGGGGAAAAGCGATCTATAGAGTGCCGATTGAGAACGACGACGTACGGTGAGACCTGGAAGCGAAATCAAGAGAGCGACATAAACAAGAGCATTGAACGTAGAGATGAAAATCGGAACGGGAATTTTACGTGAAAAAGCGAAGAGAGAAGGAGCGAGAGAGGTGAACGAAGAATAATGGTCACCTCGGGAAGAGAAAGGTAGCTGGAAAACCCTAAAAATGGCGGAGGAGGGAGACGCAAAGATACGGACTATATGTAACAGAAAAGAGAGAGAATGGGTACGAAGAATCTCAAAGGCGGAAGGTTTGGGTATTTATAGCGTTTTTCAGAGCCCAACATATCAACAACAACCACAGGTCCATAGGGGGGGGGGAATAGACAACGACGTGTTTAACAAGGAAACTTTATATATTTTTGGTTGTTGAATTAGGAAACACCACACCAAATTATTTACCATAATACTTTTTGCTTTTCTTTAAGTAACTAATTAATTAATTAATTGAAAATTACACAATCAATAAAAAAACAGTCGGTTGAGCATATGTGTGTGATTCCTATTTGTTTTGTTTCAACTTTGAAGGAGTGGGAAGGGGAACGTACTCATGTGTGTATGTGTGACTTTAGAGTAGGCGGGATCAGGCATGGTTACGGAGTAACGTATATAGGTGATGCATATGGCGATATATCGAAATGTCGTTACCTGTAAATGTATACATCTGACATGATTGCGTGTCAGTCTAACCGTATGGCGATCGGTGAGATTGATAGCTAGATTTCTCACACTAGTCCCTTTTCATGCACATCGACAATCTTCTGAAGTAAATTTGTTTTGTTGATCGAGTGTGTTTGTACGTACGCTACATATTTCACTCAAAGGTGCTCCCAAATATGTGTGGTGCGCGCTAGGGTACGTAACCGCAATGTTGTTATACTATGTGAACGCATACATGTGACATGGTTACGCGCGTGTTGGGCTAACTGTCATGTGAGCGGCGAGTTTGATAGATTAATTTCATCAATGAATCTCTTTACAAGCACACTGACAATCTCCTGAAATAAATTTTTTCTGTTGGTCATGTGAATTATATAAATGTTATATATTTCACCCACAAGTCCTTTCCATTTTATGTATGACATTACAGTAACTAAAATGCATGTGGTAATTGGAAACATATACATATGAGTAGTTAATGTTGAGTTACCAAATATCACTATATAGGAACTGGTTATGTGTCAGTTTAACCGTTACGCGAGCGGCAAACTTGATAAATGCACATCACAATTGTCCTGAAACAATTTTTTTTTTCTTAATCATACATTTACCCTGTATATATGTGTACGTTACATATAAAACTCGAAATGAGTATTAAAATACCTTTTGTAAAAACACATTATTTATACAATTATTATTAAGAAAAACACTAGCACGTACACACAACTTCTGATACCACATTCAACCAACTTAACTTCTGTTCCTGAATGCCAATCATTTTATTGCTCGGGCTACTGGTATACCTAATTAATAATTAAATAAGTCTCTATTTTTTAATTATTTCTTTTCCTAATAAGATTTCAGCACCTAAAAACTTTTTATTTTTGTTAGAAACATGCATTTATTTTTTAATGTAAAATATATCTTTTATAAGTAATTCAATAATTTACTACCATATTTACGTGCAACATATATATATATATATGTCAATGGTGGTCATACATATCATTTACTATTCCTTTATTCCTTTATTTGCCTTTTCTTTTCCACTAAGTAAAAGAGCATTATCCAAAGACTGTCTTTTCTTCCTATAGCTTTTTCATTATGCAATTTCTATATATTTTCCCAATAAAAATATATATTCTTAGAAACAAAGAAAATATAGATATACATTTTATTTTATTCTCTCTATACAAATTTCCTCATTTTTTTTTATTTAGAAAAAAGATGAATCGAACTTAAGACCTCTTTTAATATTGAGAAGTGAAATATCACTTAACTGCAAGCTATATATATAGTTGTTCCCTCACATTGTTTTTAACGTACATTCCGATGCTCTTCTTTAATAGAAAATTAATCACATGAAAATATGAATCTTGGATCATATCAATTAAATTAAAGTTGCAATTCTAACTATAATTAATAACATATAGAAACAAAAATTCAATACCATGAATAATAAATAAACACAAATAAATTAACAGAAATTTAAATTTCACATATAATTACAAGGGGAAAAGGGTACGCAGTGCTAAAAACATCAATTTTTAATTAGAAAATTTATACTTGAATCATGTTAAATTTATAATGCTTGTAGTTTCAATGACCAAGAGCATTTATTCATTCGTTCAAGATTCAAAATTTATATCTCACACTTCGCTATAATTTTCATATAACTTCACATTTATTTTTTTATGGTGATCGTCGGGGTTATTTTCAATAATATTATTTAGTGATAAAATTTGGAAAAAATAGGTTCATTAATTTTAACTACTAAATTTCAATAACTTTTTAGTTTAGGTACCAAAATTAAATAGCATTTTAGATTAAGTACTAGTTGAAAAGTCAAACAAAATAATAAAATAAAAGGTATTAGAATTTACAAATATTACATCACATGCCACTATAATAAAAAAATAAAAATAATATTACATCACAAATATTACATTAATTTATAGTATATTGTATTAAAAAAAAATCAATCCAGTCACAACTTAACTGTGACTGTCTTGGTAAATTGAAAGAGACAACTTACACCACTTATATAATATGTATTATTTTGAGTAAAAGTATTGTTTTGACCTCTATTTATACTATATTATAGTATAATTTCTCTAAAAAAAATTTAATTAAGTCACAACTTAATTATGATTGTCTCACAACTTAGATGTGACTGTCGTTCAGTCACAACTAAATTTGAAGTTGTGAGTGTCGTACAGTCATAACTAAATGTGAAATTGATCACTACATTAGCAAATTTTAAAGATAATATAAAAGCCTCAAGGACAATTTTGTTAAAACCTTATAAATTTTAACTAACATCCATCATATGTGGGGCAAAGGACAAAAAAGTCAAATAAAAAAAGTTCAAATAAAAAAGGACATGTTTGTGACCTAATTTTAAAAACTAGATTTAAATTTACTAATTCAATTGAAATATTATATGGTTTTCATGCTATACCAAAAAATTATTAAAATTTGATATTTAATCTTAATTTTCTAAGAAAAAATTTGGTAAAAAAAGTGAAAAATATAGTAGGAACAAAAAAACAAAAAAGTACACGTGTTGAGAGAAGGAGTTGGGAGAGTGTCACGTGAAGAAGGACTCAGAAAGTGGCTTGGCTCTTTCCTCCAGTGGGCGGCGTTGCACCGAAACTAATTGCGCCAAAAAGCTGACTCACTTTTTTCACAGCTGGAGGACCCGCGCGAAGCTCGTGCGAGGGGTCACGTGGCCCACGGTCCGACCTGTCAAATTGCGTTGTTGCTCTGACTGAGTCTATAAAGAGTGGGACCCTCCTAAATTGCAAAGATACTTTTTTTTTTCTTTTGTGCTTTTTACTTTTTTAGGCAAAAATGCTGAAAATGGGAAAAGAAAGAAAAAAAAAAAAAAATATATATATATATATATATATATATATTAAAGTGAAGGAGGGATGGGGGCCGTGGGGGTTGCGGGGTACTATCGGGATTCTCATTTTTGATGTCCAATAGCGAAATGCGTTTTTTCGGCGATCACGATGGAATATTCTACAATTGTGTAAATTGTAATTCAATTTTATTTCATTTATGGTTTCTATCTTTTTTTTTTTTTTTTTTAAAGTAAATTATTAGAAAGAAGTTTCTATGAGAAGATAACGCCAAATAACACACTCCACTTCCCCCTAACAAAACTCTCGCATTTACCTATTGGGAAATAAATCAAGTTTATGTCTTTGATCATATGTAGCTTGAGTATTAGCTAACCTTAACCAAGCCTATTTAGTTAATTATATCAAATGAAATGAATAGATAATGACTCGACTTATGCATTAATTATGCCATATATCGTATTCACCTGCATATGTTAATATATGTGACGTACTAAAATGTCGTTATTTGTAAATGTATACATTTGATGTGATTAATGTGTCAATTTAATTGTCAAGCAGCCAGTGAGATTGATAGATTTTGCTCCCAAGTTCATTTTCATCCACACTAACAGTCTCTTAGAATAAATATATGTTGTCGATCATTGTGTGTATTTATAAGTATGTTCTATATTTTACCCACAAGTCCTTTAAATATATGTGTGGCACTAGAGTAATTGAAATCATGTATGAAGCATAAATTTTTTTTCTTCGGAAAATTGATATGCTATACTGATAGAATTAGAGCATACAATCCAAAACCAATTGGTAATAGGTAGAGAGGCCCAAGACTTATAAGCACATATGCTAAGCTCTAGTTTTCCTATGTGGGACATTGCTCCACATTATTCTCAACACGCCCCCGCACGTGTGGCGAGATTTTAAGCCTTACACGTGAACAAATTATATTGGGTGACGTAGGAGCACGTGTAGCCGTTGGGCTTTACACACGGATAACCTGGCTCTAATACCATGATAGAATTAGAGCATCTAACCCAAAATCAATTGACAATGGGTGGAGAGCTTAGCATATGTACTTATAAGTCTTGGGTCTCTCCACCCATTGCCAATTGGGTTTAAGTTAGATGCTCTAATTCTATCATGTACTATGAATATATCCCTAATATTTTTCTTTATCACATATTGAAATTGAAGTTTATAAACGTTTAAGTTTTTTAAAGGTTTAAGGTTTTAGATTTAGACGCTGAAAGATTAAACATGCACTAAATCTAAACCTTCAAAAATCCAAAATCCAAACACTAAACAAACAATAAATAAAATAGCTGTGATTTTCACGCAATCGTGATTGGATTTGTAAAAAAAATTTGTGCCAATCACGATGACGTTTTGGTCAAAGTTCAAAAAAGTTTTTTACTTGTACCCAAACTTTTTAACTAACATAATAATTTAATGATTAAAATGAAAAAAATTTGAATTTAGTATTTAACCTTAACTAGTCCAATTGTTAAATCATAACAAAGGTCATTTGTTTTTATTTTCTTTTCAAAATGTACATTTTGATCTGGCAATTTAGTGAAGTTGATTTAAAAGGCATAGGGAGAATGAAACACTATTTATAAATGATGTAACTATGGGATGATTTTTTTAGCTTTTTTTTTTTTTTTAATTTGAATTGGGAATATTTTAATTAATTAACTTGAGACCTCTCCAATAAGATAGAGAGAAATACTACTAAACCAATAATTAGTTAGATTGGTTTCTCTACCTTTAAAAAGGCAAAGAATGACAATGTTTAAAAAGTAAATAGCAAATGGGAGTATGTTACATAATACATGTTGGATATTTAGTAGTATCATTAATTAATGCTGAACTCAAAAAATTTAAAAATATTTTATATTTATGCTTGCATGGCTAAGTACACGGTGTTGACTGTTGAGAATGAGTTCCTCCACGAAGTTAACCTTTCAACTTGTTGAGAAGGCAAGAGCCAAATAAAATTGGGTGAGATTTTCTTTTTTAATAGATGTAACAAAGAAAACTATTGAGTTGCTTTCAATGGTTTTTTGCTTTATATATAGCCTAAATGCGATCATGTAGAATATTTTTACCGGTGGAATTACAAAATTCGTCCAGGTGGATGAATCATAACAATACTAGAATATGCCATGTATTTTGGAATTGATTTGTGTCTAGATACAATGTAATGCTCTGAATTTGAACTGACTACATACAGTGAATATATAATAAAACTTATTTTTTTAATAATAAAAAATACAAATTTGTGTATTTTTAGTATTATATTTGAGCAATTTAACTAGAAAAATTAACTAAAATTAGATTTCAAATCTCATATGGAAAATAGATTGAGCCTTAGCTGTAAGGGATACTAAATTTGTATAGAATAATGCTATATTTACCACATAAGGTGGTACGAAATTATGATATAAAAATGTGGGATGTCTAGCACTACTGTAATGATGTAATAATGAAAAATTAAGTGTAAATATACAAAACTAAAGTCTGATCGAAAATCTTCACCTTCCACTTTATTAAATTAAGAGCAATCCTAGGTATCCAAATTTTATATCTCAAATTTGGGTTCCAAATCATGTATCAATGTCATTTATTCATTTATTTTAAAAAATGTAAAACACTAACATGTGTAATAATGACACATCATTATTGTTAAATCAATGTAAAATCACCACCCTCTAATAGGGCTAGGCACAAACCCAAACGGCACGCCAAATCGGCGGTTCAAATTGAATCGGGTTTGACCTAAATACTCGGTTGGGCCCAAAATTTGTTAGGTATGTTTTGGTTTGGGCCTTCTTCTGCCCATTAACAACATGGCCCACCTAGGGATGGCAACGGGGCGGGTTCGGAGCGGGTTTGCCAATACCATACCCGCCTCGCCAGATAATCGGGTCCTCATCAGGGGTATTCGGGGCCCCTATTATTTTTAATTTTTTTTTTATTAATAACATATGAAATTAATATAAATATATAATATAATAGATGAAATACATTAAAATTCACCATATTATATTACAATAACACTAAATCATAAAGAAAACACTATTAAATTTTAAAGACATGCAACAAAAATTAAGATAATAAATTAAAATATAATTGTATAATATAATATTGTATTAAACGAGTATACGGGGGACGAGGACGGGGATGGTATTACCATACCCGCTTAATCGGGGCGGGTCCCCACGGGGATTTTCGAGGGTGGGGAATTTTTCCATCCCTAGGCCTACCCGACCTCTCTCTCTCTCTCTCTCTCTCTCTCTCTCTCTCTCTCGAGTTTTCTCTCTTTTCTCCTTTAATCCTCACAGTGACCTCATCTTCTTCTCCTCTCTCCTCTCTCTTATATGCTTTCTCCTCTCTCTAATTTGCTCTCTCCTCTCTTCGATATGCTTTCTCATCTCTTCTCTCTTCGATCTCCTTTCTTCTCGCGTACACACCTCTCCGATCTCATCTCCAATCTTCAGTCTAGTGCAACAATAGGTGCTGCGGCGACTCGCTATGATGGAAGAGAATCAGGTGGGGACTTGCTAACGACGACTCGCTAGTCAGATTCGGAAAATGATTGGTCCAAAGAGCATAAAAGTGATGATTTTGAGGTGAAAACTAATTGGATTTTGTGGCGGAGAGAGACAAATAAAAGTTTGATATCAATTTACAATATAGGAGGCTATTTTCGCACTCCAATTTTCCCACCTACACTCCTCTTCTTTTTTTAATATATTTTTACATATTTTTATTAATTGAAGTCTCAAATTTACCCTTATACATTTTTCCTAAACAACATCTTCTTTACAAAACAATTTCGTTTCCATTGTCTACCTCTTTCTCTCATCTAAATCCCCAACCCATTCACACTCGATGCTTAATTGATTCGATACTAGGGCAAGCACCATCTCAAAAGCTTCCCATTTAATCCTATTATCTCATTCATTCCCACCAAACTTGTTGCGCAATTTTATTAGTTGAAGTGGGAGCATATATTACATAACAGTACTTATGCTGTATATCCCACACTATGTTCCAAATAGGTCAAGCTCTTATGGATACCCGTTGCTAGTTGATGACCGGTTTTAGTTTTACATTCTCAAAGCCAAAACGATGTGAGAGCCTCTTAGATCGATCTTTAGAAAACATTGAATGATGCTCAGATAAGTGTGAATAGCAATTTTTTTCACTTTCCTTTTAGTGGGTCCTTGCTTCCTTTATTGTGAGTCTCATAATCTCATTCAATTAAACCCCCCAATGAAAATTGTCATATTACAATATTCATTTGCTAGCTTGTATTTGTATGCTTAAGAACTTATGACTACCAAGTTCTTTGGTGAGTTTATCTCAGTAGAGTAAAATTTGGGTGTAAATTGCGTTGGGATCTGGAAGAAAGAAAGAGGCAAAGGACGGAAATAAAAAGTTTTGTGAAGAAGATAAAGTCGTTTAGGAAAAAAAAAAAAGTGTAAGGGTAAACTTGAGACTTCAACTAATAAAAATATATAAAAAATAAAAGAGTGCATGTGAAGAAAAGTAGAGTGTAAAAATATTCTCCGTCCAATATAACATGTTAATTAGACTATTTAGTAAGAGAAAACTTCCTAAGTAAGTTTGAGTTTTAAAGTAGTAAACAAAGGATGGATGCACATTATAGGGTAGGGGGTCGGGCAACCCCCCAAATGGCGGAGCATGAAGCCACCAAGCTCTGGACGGAGCACCGGCGACCTCTGAAGATGTGGGATGGCAACCCCCTAGGCCGAGCAAATAGGAAAAAAAAAAACCAAATCACCAAATAGGTAATTTACAATATTATGATGTTAGTGTCACACCCAATAATTTTATAATTACGTACATAGCTCATGTACGTTTGTATAAAGTTAAGGCTATGTCATTTTCATCTCGATTTAAAAGAAACAGAAAGGGTAGGTAAAGGTCGGAACTTCATGACTATTTAGCTGTGCCAACCGAACATTCATGTGGTGACGTACCAATAACAGATCAATTTACCTACCCGAACGTACGACAAGTGTAAGCAATTAGGATACAACCTGTATTGCAAATCCTAATTGGTTTAAGAAATTGTTAGCAAAACAAAGAACCCAAAAAATAAAAACCATTTGCTTGCCATCGTTGTCAGAGAAAAGCAGGGAAAGTGTCCACATTTGGACTCCAATTATTGGCAGGGAAAAGGACAACTACGTACTTTCAATGTTTCAATGCTTGAGCTAACACAACATGTGCTAGCCTTTCTTTTTTAATTTTATTTAATTAAGTGGATATTTCTTTATGCTAATACGTTCTCTTCTAGTGCATATGAAGAGATTAGTATTTTCCATAATATCAAATAAATTACTTGGTGGGTGCTGATTAGATCTTGTTGCCCACATGACTGGCATTAAATTTGCGAGAATGTTTGCATCCTAGATTTACAAACAATAAAATTTTGTCCTGAAAAAATAAAAATTGGTCTTCTTTGGGTTTGGCGCGGGTAAACAACTAAAATTAATAAACAACTCAAGTTAAGCTTCAGAGCCAAATTAAGCATCAAGTTTAATCTCTCTCTTCTATTTGTAGAAAAAACTATTTTGCACACTGCACACATTTACATGCACATGCGCATATGGCGGCTGTCCAAATTAAGCTAATCGTATATATCGGTCTCAAACTCTGAAAACAAATCCGGTCAAGATTTAGCATTTCAACCCTAGCTAACTGATAAAAAAAATATATTATTGCTGTCAAAAATTGAAAAAAATATGTTGTGGTGGAAAAATTATAGGGTATAACTGATATACCATTATGTGGTATAACCAATCCAACATTTAAGGGTATTATTGGACAATGTGTTTATATTAGTAGGGTATAGTATTAATAACATCCACTCATATTATAACACATAGACTGATTATACTACATGTCAATATATCGATTATACAGAATAATTTCTCGTTGTGGTGTTACTAATCTACATGTAATAATATGAGTGAACGACTAATTTTAATAAATATAAACATATTATAATATAAGTAGATTAGTAACACCATGTGGAGGTGTTATGGTCATACTGAAAAAATACTTTAAAATATTTTTTATAGTTTTCACTCAACCATTTTATATCGTATGTATGCAGATTGTGAAGAAATATAAGTATTCAATATAAATTAATTGCATGACAATAGGCGAAAAAACATTAAGTCTTATATTTAGTTATGCAAGACTATACATTCCTAGTTTGAGGACTCTCAAAACTCTCCCTCACATGTGGCAGTGTGGCACCACTTAAGCCAAACACGCGAACAATTGTAGATGGCGTACGAGCACATGTGGCCGTCAGGCCTAACACGTGTATTGCGTGCTCTAACAACATGAAGAAATTGGAGCTAGTATCCAACGCAAAATTAAATTAATTGGCAATAAGTGAAGATGCCTTAAACATTATATATGTATATATTTATATTTATATAAAGCTTCATATTCTCAATGTGAGGTAATATGTAAATATTGATCATCACATGTAGACCACACATATGCGTCCTCAATCATTTGTTTATGTGCAAACCATATAATTACGTACGTGAGTGTCTTGAATGACTATTATGTGCTAATTAACCATATATCAACCTCGTGACCCAAAATCAAAATGAAACGTGAACCTCTTAAGTGTCAATGTGACATCTATCTACAAATCTTTGAACTATCAAGGTCGAGTGAAGGTAATTTTAAGTGAAGATCTCAAATTCTAAATGAAAATATATAATTATTAGTGGAGATCTTAAGCTAATTAATCAAATAAGAAAAGTTGAAAACAATCAATATGTTATATTCCCTTGGAAGAAAGTAAATATCAATTCAAATATTAGTAAATTAGAAAAATCCTCTTCAAATTCATATTTTCTACACTAATACCCATGATATTATTTTTTTCGTGTGTTAATCCCTTTGACCACTTGCCAACTCACCATTCTTTCTATTTTTAGATTTTGTTAATTAATATTTTTTAAATTTAAACTTTGTAAATTCCTTATATGCCCTCAATTATATTTAAGACATTTTTTCCTTAGTTAACATCTATATTTACTCTTTACAATTTTTTGTGCTTTAAATACTAATGCTACGTTGTTGGATATTTTTTTCAAATGTCAATCATGAATGCCCATACAAATAATTCTCATAAATAAATAATGAACCTAAATTTTTTTTCTATATAAATAATAAATATAATGAACACAATTCTAATGTACTAAATCATTAACAAATAAATTACCTACAACAATTAATGAACCTACATACAATTTTTTTTAGTAATAATAACCTACACAAATTAATAAGGCTTATTCATACCATTACCCCCTGTAAGATACACTTTTTTTCACTTTGCCCCCTGAAACTTAAATCCTCTCAGTTTGCCACCTGAACTTCACACAGTTATTGCAAAAGACCCTATGCCGTTAACTCTGTCAATTTTTCTGTTAAAAAAGCTGACGTGGCACTTATATGGCATGGGTGATACTCTTTTCTAGTTATGTAAGATCCATGTGGACAAAACAAATTATAAAAAATTGACATGGATCTTATTATTTTTTTTTTATTATTTTGTCCACATGGATCTTACATAGCTAAAAAAGGGTCCCACTCATGCCATATAGGTGCCACGTCAGCTATTTTAACGGAAAAATTGACAGAGTTGACGGCATATGATCTTTTGCAATAACTGTGTGAAGTTCAGGTGGCAAACTGAGAGAATTTAAGTTTCAAGGGGCAAAGTGAAAAAAAGTGTATCTTACAGGGGGTAATGGTGTAAATAAGCCAATTAATAAACCTATATGAATTAAAACACCTACATTATTATGAACCTACAGACAATTCTCAGTTGTAGGTTCCATATTTGACTCAATTATATATATATATATATATATCACACGTCCTAAATTTAGTGTTTTAATGAATTTTAGGAGATTCATTTTTAGGTCTGTTAATTTTAGGTGCCAAATTTCAATAGTGTTTTAGTTTAGATATCAAAATTTAATAGCATTTTAAATTAGGTACTTGTTGAAAAGTTAAACATAATAATATAGTAAAAGGTACTATAATTCACAAATATTACATCACATGACACTACAATAAAAAAATATGGTCAATTAAAAATAAATCAATAAAAAAATATTAAGTTTGTGTTTGACTGCTACGCAGCAAAATGACTTAAGGTTTAGCTCTCGGGTTTTGGACAAACCTAAACCCTAAACCATAAGCTCAATTCAAAACCCTAAACCTCATTTATATACTCTGCACCTCATTTCTATACCCTACATCACATTTCTATACTCTAAACTAAATTAAGGGCAACGTTGTAATTTTATGTTCACAAGTATAATTAGACTACATTAGCCAACTTCCAAGACAGTATAAAAGCCTCAAGGACAAAAATGTCAAATGAAAAGGCCCAAAACAAAGAGGCCAACATGTTTGTGACCTAATTTAAAAAACTATATTTGAATTTGGTAGTTCAATTGAAATATTATATGGTTTTCATGTTATTCTAAAAGATTATTAGAATTCGGTATTTAATTCTAATTTTCTATTATTTTTTTAGAAAAATTGGAGAATTAATGGCAATTAAAGAGTATCACAATTTGAAAACAAATATTAATTACATAATGGCATAATTTGTAAATAGTAAAAATCTAATATAATATTATTATTCTACGTGGAGCAAGATTTTAAATATAGGCTTAAACTATTAAAAGAAAAGTAATGGTATTAGACTCTAAAAAAAAAGCATTTTATAGACTAATATCGAAATCACCAATAATATATATATATAATTTGAACTCAAATTGTTTTTGACAAAGAAAGAGCTGAGTATTAATGTATTATTTACTTGACCAAATAGTCATCGGCAACTATCGATTAAATTAAAATATCTTCAGTGGATGCATCTAATAATTGTTCATTGCTGTAAATAAGTTAGAAAAAATCTTTGTACAGTAAAAATATTATATGCAGGCTAGGCGCACATAGTACAAACAAAGAAACTTAAAATAAGGGAAAATGATTCCTACGAAAGCAAAATGTTAAAAGTTAAAAAGCACTAGTGACCGTAGCGTCAAGAGATCCACCTCGGATCCACGAAGCGAAACCTCGTCCTCACCTAAACGACAACCGCACGTGGGTCCCCCACCGCCAAGTACATTGCTTCCAATCATTCGTGCTGACGTGGCCAGGGCGGGCATTGCGTTTGTGGGGCCCCTCTGCCTCCACGACGACGACGACGCGAACTACGAGGAAAGTTGAGGTGGTGACGTGGCGGAGACACGGTAGCAGGGTGGGCCGGGGGTTGAGTCGGAGCTGACGAGGCCACTGAGCCGACCCAGAACTTATGAAAAAGAAAGGCGGTGACTCAGTGAACAACAAAAAGTTCCAGCAGTTTGGGACGTGGAACCTATAAACTAATTAAAGCTGCTTCCATGAAGTTGCTTAGCCTCTTTTTGTTTTGAATATATTAATTATTCATGTTTTATAAGAGGCCAGGGTGTGTTAGGTACATTCTTAATGAGTGAAATAATCAAATTCATATGACATTTCATTAATCTGAATAATTGAAACTTTTATAAGTCAAATAAGTTATAATTTACATACACTACATGAGTACAAAAATTCAAATATCTCATTTTAAACCTTTCCACCTGAGTGGACTTTGAATGAACTTTATTATATAGTAGAATTTAAGTGAAAATATCATGTAAATTGAGATTAAATAATCAAGAAAAATTGGACTAAACAGCATTTTCGCAAGTACTCGATCAAGTGCACAAAGAAAAATTCAAACAGTGACAACGATTGGGATTAATAGCTGTGATTAATTTATAGTAAACAACAGCTTTGCCTTTTGACCAAGTGATTACTAATTACTAATTAGTAACAAACAAGTCATTTTAATTTTATTTTACGTGGTCTAATGCCACTGCCGCAAGTCATCTTCATGTCTACAAGTTTTTTAAACTCCATCAATTGACTACATGAAAAGTAGAATATATATGTTAGGAATATATATGCATTAATTATTAATTTTAGTGATCTCCGAAACATAATTAATTCGGTAAACATTGCCGTGGGTAAGTCGTTTACTTTTACCATGTAGACCAGAATCATATTTTTGGATGTATACGGAAATTCCCTTCTTAGCCAAAAGAGTAAGAATTAAGAAAGGTATTAAACTAGAATCTTTCCAAAATATAATCGATTGCTACTTCAACGTAGAGGTACATGCAAACAATGTAAGTATGATTACATCCACACAATACACAAAACACAAGCCTTATCATATTAACCAATTGTCATTCCAATGCCAATATCAGAAAACAACTCTACTGACCTAGTGAAGCCATTATGCAATTGGATTAAAGCACACAAGTGCGCAGCAACAGCCTTCCAATCAGCACAGCTCGAGTCTCTCACGCAATGGGGCAGAATGCATAGACTACTTACATGCTGTGTGACCAGGGACCATGCTTATATAGAGTCCCCTGAAATCCAAGTCCCTCCCATGAAAGGATTCTCGGATTTACAATCCTCATGGAACTCTATATGCATCAATTACTTAATTCCTTTGTCTTGTATAATTGTATAAGTCCTTCAAGTATCCTAGTCCTATACTGAAAAGGTTTTCTGATAACAGTCGACTTGCTTGTACATGAAGAAGCGTTGGTGATTTGCTGATTTCTAAATGAACAAGGAATGTCCAACTTAATCTTACATTCTCCCACTTGGACAGTCATTGTTCCTTGTCAAAATTCACCTAGCACTTTAAGCAACCTGTAGGTGCACTAGACTTGTTATACAGAACCAAATTTAGATCGATTCTCATGAGATGCAATGTTGGATATCAGACTATGAGCAGTAACAGAGCTATTAAATATGCTCAAACCATTCATAATCATTAATATCTACAATGCATCTCTCGAAAATCATTCACAAGATATGAAAAAGAAAAAATTTAGTTTACAAGAATGTTGTAAACTCGGTCCTTTCTGTAAATTCTACATTCCTGTATGTAAAAATTATTAAACTCAATGGCAAGATTCATGTATGCATGATCAATCAGTGGACTTATGTCACTGACTGCATTTACTGTAAGACTTAGTCAAAACCAAATAGATATACATGCTGATATCATTTATGTATGTATGTATACAAAACTGAACTTAAAATAAGAATTTGTTAAGAAAAATTAAATAGACAAAACTAAAATCATGATTGGTCTATTTCAATTCAACATATCCAAAAGTAATTCTTAAATTCAAAACGCTAAAATTTGAAAACTTCAAGCACTTAGTTTCTGCAATCTCAACTAAAATTGCAGTAAACCAACTTATATATATATAGGAACAAAATGAACTGATTAAAAAGTTTATGAATGTCTCCCACTATTCCTAAAATTCTCACTGAAGTGCAGCATCTAAGCTCTCAAGAACTCCCATGCTTGCAACATGTCGTTTGAAAACATTTACTGCCAATGCTTTAGTAAAAGAATCTGCCAGCTGATCTTGGGTATTGACATGCTCTATTTGAAATTCTCCAGCTTTTACATTCTCTCTTACCATTAAAATTTTTGTGCCAATGTGTTTAGATTTCGAGGTCCTCTTGCTATTCTTCGAAAAACTAACAGCCCCACTATTATCACAATATATTCTGATGGGATTTGATACTGACTCAACCATTTTGGCCTCTAACATAAAACTCTTTAACCAAATAGCATGTACTGCTGTTTCATAAACTGCAACATATTCAGCCTGCATGGTTGAAGTAGTTGTCAAAGTCTGCTTTACACTTTTCCATGAAACTGTTGCTCCTCCAAACATGAAAATGTACCCTATAGTTGATTTCAAACTATCCACACACCCTGCAAAGTCTGAATCTGAAAAGCCTATTAAATCTAGTTCTTTCACTCTCCTGAAAACCAACATGTAGTCCTTTGTTTTCTGTAAATACCTGAGCACTTTCTTCCCTGCAATCCAATGAGCTTGGCCTGGATCCACCTGATATCTTCCCAACATTCCTACTGCAAAAGCTAAATCAGGTCTTGTGCATGTTTGGGCGTACATCAGAGACCCAACCAGTGAAGCGTATGGCTTGTCTTTCATGAACAATCTTTCTTGGTCATTTGTAGGACATTGTTTCTTGCTGAACTTGTCTCCCTTTGACATTGGTGAATCTCCTGGCTTGCAATTCAGCATGTCAAAACGTTTTAGAACCCTCATAATGTATGCTTGTTGTGAGAGTCCCAATAGAAAATTCTTTCTATCTCTCTTAATTTCAATTCCTAAAACATATGAGGCTTCTCCAAGGTCCTTCATTTCGAATTTATTGGACAGAAAAGCTTTAGTTTCATGTAACAAGACTTTATTGCTACTTGCTAGCAGAATGTCATCCACATAAAGCACTAGGAAAATAAAATCACTCCCACACACTTTAAGGTATATGCACTCATCAGATGAGTTTTCTAGAAAACCATAAGAAGAGATTACTGAATCAAATTTTACGTACCATTGCCTAGATGCTTGTTTTAATCCATAAATGGATTTCTTTAATCTGCAAGCTAAATGTTCCTGTCCATTCTTTATGAATCCTTCAGGTTGTAACATGTAAATTTCTTCCTCTAACTCTCCATTAAGAAAAGCTGTCTTGACATCCATTTGGTGTAGCTTTAGATCAAAATGTGCCACCAAAGCCATAATAACCCGAAAAGCATCCTTGCTTGAAACTGGTGAAAACGTCTCATTGAAATCAATCCCTTCTTTTTGAGTGAAACTTTTTGCAACCAACCTTGCTTTGAATCTTTCTATGCTGCCATCAGGGTTCTTTTTAGTTTTGAAAATCCATTTGCTGCCTATTGGTTTGAAACCTTGTGGGACTTCAGTCAATTCCCATATCTCATTTTTATACATTGAATCAATTTCTGCCTTCATTGCTTCATTCCAGTTTTGAGAGTTTGCATTATTAATTGCTTGTGTGAAGTTCCTTGGGTCACTTTCTTCTCCAATGTCGAAATCCACTTCCTGCAAATACAACACATAATCATCTGACAAGGCTGACTTTCTTTGTCTTGTAGAAAATCTTCTCGGTGCATCTTCAACCTGTTGTTCAAACTGATTGATGTCTGGTTGTGGATTGTCAATCTGAGCTGCATCTTGTGGCTGCTGAATGACTGGATTCTCTGGCATAGGAATAATTTGGTCTGGTATGGAATAAGCCAAGTCGACATATTCATTTTGCACTTGTGTTCTATCAGATAGTTCCAAAAGCTCTAAGTCACTTAATGCCACTTCATTTGATGAGACTGCTTCATCAATAAATTTAGCTATGTTGGTCTCCATTATTCTGTTGGTGTGAGAAGGACAGTAGAACCGAAAACCTTTTGATTTTTCAGGATAGCCTATGAAAAATGCACTTGTAGTTCTAGAGTCAAGTTTCTTTTGGTCTGGATTGTAAAATTTTGCCTCTGCCTTGCAGCCCCATACATGAAGATGCATTAAGCCTGGTTTTCTTCCTGTCCACAATTCGAATGGGGTCTTGTTTAAAACCTTGCTTGGAGCTCTGTTCGTGACATAATTTGCTGTCTTTAAAGCCTCTCTCCATAGGAATTTAGGTAGTCCAGCTGTACACATCATACTCCTCACCATCTCCATAAGTGTTCTATTCCTCCTTTCAGCAACACCATTTTGTTGAGGTGTGCCAGAAGTAGTGTATTGCGCCTGTATTCCATGTTGCTGCAAGTATTGTGCAAAAGGGCCCAAGTGTTGTCCAGCTTCACTATATTTGCCATAAAATTCTCCTCCCCTATCAGACCTGACAATCTTAATTTGTGTTCCCAATTGCTTCTCAACTTCAGTCTTAAAAATCTTAAAAACTTCAAGAGCTTGGGACTTTTCTGAAATAAGGTACATGGTGCAAAAACGAGAGAAATCATCTATGAAAAGAATGAAATAAGCATTCTTGCAGATGGTTCTACACGAAAAAGGACCACATATGTCAGTGTGGATGATTTCGAGTAACTTTGTGCTTCTGTTTGCTCCCACTTTTCTAGTACTAGTGGTCTTTCCCTTTATGCATTCAATGCAGTCACCAAAATCCGAAAAATCAAGCTTGGGAATAATATTTTCCTTTATTAAAACTTGCATCCTTTCTTTGGATATGTGTGCAAGTCTTTTATGCCACAACATAGAAGAAAATTCATTTGTTCTAGATCTCTTGTTTGCAGATAACATGTTAATCTCTGTTATGTTATTATTTTCTGAACAAACAAGTTTCCAATGATCATTTATCAGTGTAGCATTACCAATCACAGATGAAAATTGAGATAATTGCAAACCATTCTTATTAATAGCAAAATTAATATCTTTCCTAACCAACTGAACAACCGAAACTAAGTTCCTTCTTAATGAAGGTATAACAAAAACTTCCTCTAATTCTAAAAGAAAACCAATTGCTAATCTAATGCTGACAGCTCCAATGGCTTTGACTGCTACTGGCATCCCATTTCCTACTCCGATGTTGATTTCATCCTTCCTTGGTGTCCTCCTTCTTGTGATACCCTGCAAGGAATTTGCAATATGTATGGGTGAGCCTGTATCAATCCACCAAGAATTTATAGGAGAATCAACAAGATTAACTTCCAAGTAAAAACAGTAAGGATTACCTTTCTTAATCATCCATGCCTTCCACTTATCACATTCTTTCTTAAAGTGGCCAGCCTTATGGCAATGAAAACATTTAAACTTATTTGTTTTCACTGCCTTGAGGCTATCTGGAGTGGTTTTGGAGCTGCTGCCTTGGTCTGGTGTTCCTTTTGATTTAGAAAAATTTTTCTTATTGTTTTTGTAAACCTTCTTACCAGAGTTGTTGGTTCCTTGTTGGACGAAATTAACTTCTGCTACAGCCTTGCCCTTTTTAAATCTCTCTTCCTCCTGAACACACATCCCTATCAGCTCATTAAGAGTCCATTTCTCCTTTTGAGCACTGTAGATAGTGATGAGATGTTCATATTGATCTGGTAGTGAACACAGTACTTGATGAACAACAAATTCATCAACTATAGGTATCTTTAGAGCCTTTAGTTTTGCTGCAATGTCAATTAAAGACATAATAAATTCCCTTACACTACCTTTTCCATCGAATTTCTTAGTGGTCAGTGCAGCCATCAAGTTGCTTGTCTCTGCTTTTTCGGATTCCTTGTACTTATCAGTGATAGCCTCAAGATAAGCTTTTGCACTCGCATTGTCCTCAATACCTCCCTTGACTATATCAGCCATAGCCCTCTTCATGATCAAAATTGACATTCTGTTTGCCTTCTCCCATTTTTCAAACTTGACCTTTTCTTCTTGAGTACTGGTTGCAGTTAGTGCAGCTGGTTTGTCTTCCCTAAGTGCTAAATCCAAATCATTGAGTCCCAGTACAATTTCGATGTCCTGCCTCCACTTCTTGAAATTGTGACCATTGAGGGGTTCAATGCTAGTAAAACTCATAGATGCTGCATTTTAAACTGAATCAATCAAAAAACATACTAAAATTTGATTCACAAAACTGTATTGTAAATGCCCCACACTGCATAAGATCCTTGATGTATGACTCAAATTTGTTGTTCATGCAGCAAGGATCTTTTATAGTCTTTATTATGTCATGAGTTTGTTATAAGATCACTTGTTTCAAGTATTCATTGCTGCAATTTGTCTAGCAGTAAGAACAGTCAAAAGAATAACTTGATCTTATAAATAGCTCATGACATAATCGATTCTGGCCCTTCAGTAATTAGATGGCATACCAATTTAGATGATGCCAACTGATGTCTAAAAAAATGCAGAATTATTATTATTTGATCTGTGCTAAAAATTGTTATCTTGAGTATAGTTTCCATGTTGCAGAAGTATTTTTGATTTCTGACAACATGAGAACTATGATCAAGAGTCAGATCAAAATTCTTTTAATGAGTTAAGCAAAAAGAATTATTGCACAGCGGAATAAAGGAAAAAAACATATACATGATTCAAAACAAATAAAACATGCATATTACTGAGAGATAAATTTAATACATGTAAAAATTGATATGAAAACTTAAGATACAATCAAAGCATCATGCAATTAAAATACCCCTGGTGCATGATATAAAAAAGACATGTATTTCACAGGATCAAGAAAAATATACTTATGTGAGTTATTCCTAAAAGATCACAATAACCATAAACCAGAAAACCAAAATTTTAGTGAAGAAACTAAATTCATGTAATATGGTATTAAAGCAGAGAACAACGATATATGCTGAATCTTGGTCTTTAAATTGTGTATGGTGGCTCTGATACCACATGTAAGTATGATTACATCCACACAATACACAAAACACAAGCCTTATCATATTAACCAATTGTCATTCCAGTGCCAATACCAGAAAACAACTCTACTGACCTGGTGAAGCCATTATGCAATTGGATTAAAGCACACAAGTGCGCAGCAACAGCCTTCCAATCAGCACAGCTCGAGTCTCTCACGCAATGGGGCAGAATGCATAGACTACTTACATGCTGTGTGACCAGGGACCATGCTTATATAGAGTCCCCTGAAATCCAAGTCCCTCCCATGAAAGGATTCTCGGATTTACAATCCTCATGGAACTCTATATGCATCAATTACTTAATTCCTTTGTCTTGTATAATTGTATAAGTCCTTCAAGTATCCTAGTCCTATACTGAAAAGGTTTTCTGATAACAGTCGACTTGCTTGTACAAGAAGAAGCGTTGGTGATTTGCTGATTCCTAAATGAACAAGGAATGTCCAACTTAATCTTACAAACAAGCCATGTAATTGTCTAATAATTTTCAACATTCAACAATAGACCGCGCGCATGCAATATTAATTGGTGATTATGACATTTCCATATAATATTGACCAAAACTAAATGATCAGTTTGATAAATTGGTAGTAGGAGTGGAGGGTGATGGTAGTGGTGGTGTTAAAGGTCGTTTGTGCTGGTGGCAAAGTGGTGCTGGAGGAGGTCGGGTAGTGGTGATGGTGGTGGCCGGTGATTGAAACTTTTTTCTCAACATTTCTTGTTATCTTGAATTCTTGAAAATGACCGTCTTAGTGGAATTTAGAGTTGAAAATTTCAAATTCTAAATTATTTTTTACGCTGAATTTGCAAATTTCTTTGTTTATGAACCCAAATGGCGTAATAAAGAAATTAGCATATGTCATTTGATGAATGCCAGATTTTATCTAAATGTCACATTTATTTTCTATAATTAAGAATCTTAGTGCTATAAGGAAAAAAACCTCACTGTTGATGCAAATTCTCGTAAGGCAGATGCAACAACTTAAATAAGCTGATCTGGCTGATCATGTGCTTCGCTGGATGATGAAGTGGATGCTGGTTGAGATCTTCCTGCAGACAAAAACAAGATCAAAGGAGATGGACCGGTGTGGTACCAGCCAAACACACTCCGATGATGAAATCAGTGATGGTGTTTGATGGTGGGTGAGGAAGAACAAAGGAAGAACTTGGGAGAATGGGAAGAACAAGGCAAATGTTCTGGGTTATTCTCAGCAAGTTGGGTAGGCTCTTTTGTGGATGGGAATACAAGTGTTTTTGCGTGTGTATTGGTAGATTGCTAGATGCCTCATTTTGTGCATATGTGATGCTTTATATAGGAAAAGGAAGACTTAATGAACAAGTTACCTGCATGTGAATGAGTGGTTGCCAGAGGTCCACGCACCTGGTCAGGCCTAGTTGCATGCTCAGCTGTTTGCTTCCTCAGCATTCAATGCTGCATTGAATACCCCATTAAATGCAAGGTTGGAAGGTTCAGACAAACTCCACCAGTAGTCTTAAATGCAAGCCTGATATTCTATCCGTCAGAAGAATGTGTCAGGTGCATTTAAATGTGGCGGTTCGTCCCAACGTGATCTTCCTGGGAATGGCGGCGGAGAGCCGAGCCGAGCCGATACGAACACATGTCCTCAAGCGAAGACACAAAGTCCATGTGTGGTCGGATCGGACATGGGATTTCAGGCCGAGCCGGTCCCATAGATTGGGGTCTTTCCGAGCCCTAACTGGTCGACGCCAGAACTCGAAAAGGAGACCATCTCCTGTGCCGAGCCGAGCCGGACCGGGATGATCGTGGGAAGATGGACACTCGATCCCTGAGAAGATCATCGGTTCGGCTCGGACTGAACATGGAGGGCCCGGTGTGGAGACCCGGTCTGAGCTGGTAGAGGAAATGTTGATCAGTGATGATGTGGAGGTCAAAGTTTGACCACTGAGAGTCAACTCCGAGGTGGATGTTGACCAGCCACGTGTCGAGCCGTGATTGGCTGTTCGGATTGATGTGGATTTTCCCACAAACAGGAGTCCCCCAGCTTCCGATCCGAGCGGGCAGTGGTGGATTGGAAGTTGAAGTGTAAGGGCTACCCCAAAGATAGCATGTTGCTTGATCCGAGCCGAACCCTACGAGCCCATATCCCCGAAGATCCGAACACAAGACGACTTGTGATTGGCCAAAATATCTCAGGGACATATGAAGGGACGTTTGGTTTTCTGCATGGGGGAACGTAAGGGTCACCTCGTTATGGGTATTTTTGAATGCTTGACAGGTGTCAAGATCTGGCATGTGAAGCGCCAGAAATGAAGGGCTGAGATTTGATTTGCATGGGGTATAAAAGGCCCCTCTCTCTCTCTTCCTGTTCACTTTCCAGTTTTTCCAGAAATCTCCATTCTCTCTCTCTGCGAATCCTCTCCTCCACCGCGAGTCCTCTTCTATCTCCGTCGTCAGTGCAGCAGTCCGGCCGCAGTTCCGACCGAGCGTGGCCGTAGGCGAGGTTGGTCTGAGTGTGTGAGGGGTGGAGACTTTGGGCGGAGGAAAACCAGTAAGTGATTCTCCTCACTTTTGAGTTTTTGTATTTTCGGGTTTGTGGGTGTGTGTTCTTGGTGTTCTTGAGAGAGACTGCCTTTTGATCCAAAAAGCGAGAGAGAGAAAAGTGAGAAAGTGTTTATAATGTCTGAGACTGACTCGAGTGGCCGGCTCGGCTCGGGAGAAGCCTTTGAAGGAGACAGTGAGGCCGAGATGAGCCGAAGTCCATCGGTGGGTGAGGCCGAGCCGAGCCGAGGCCCACCTGCGGGTGAGGCGAGTTGGGACGGGTTGTCCGAAGAATTGGACGAGGCCGGCTCGGCACTGAATCGCAATCCAGGCGGAGAGCGCCGAGCCCGAGGGGACCAAGAAAATCCCGAGATACTGAGTTCCGACTGGGAACAAGGAACGGCCGAAGGGGGCGACGAAGAGCCTCTCGACGTCGAGCCGATCGCCACCATCCCGAGCAGACTCACTTCAGGCTCGGATGAAAGGGACAGGGGTCACGAGGCGTCGACCTCGGCTCAGGGGGTGACGGGGAGTCCGATCGACCCGGACTTCTACGAAGAATTGGCGTGGAAGGCCGATCAAATCCCCAATGAGATGACAGAGTATCATCTCAGGGATTTGAGGGATAGGTACTCAGTCCCCGACTCCGTGCTGATGAGGTTGCCGAGCGAGGGGGAGAAGCCGAGCCGACCCCCAATTGGATGGGTGACAATGTACCCCGAGATGTTTGAAAATGGAGTCCGGCTTCCCCTGCATCCCTTCCTGCAGGACTGGCTCGCGACGATCGGCGCGGCGCCGCACCAGCTGAACCCAAACGTATACAGGATCATCCTGTCCATGCACATCTTGTGGCACAAAGTGCACAAGTGTGTGCCACACAAGGATATCCTGTTCTGCAATTACGCGCTGAGGTCGAAGCAGAGCGAGCTCGGATTTTACAACCTCCAGGCGTACTCGGGACCACTCTTCGGTGGGAATCCCTCCTCCCAGAAGACATGGAAGAAAAGATACTTCTTTGTCTCTGGGGATTGGGAGTTCGCCGATCCGAACAGAATCACCTCGGCTCGGGTCCCCAGAGCCTTTAGAATTCCAGGTGGGCATTGGGAGTTTGGGGCCGGTCCGAGGACAATTTGCATATGTCTTGTAATAATTGTATTTTTCCTAACTCTTTTTGGTTTCGTCTTTGCAGTCAGCTGGGGCAAGTACAAGCTCCGAGGCGAGCTCAAGGACCAGATCGCCGAGATCAGGGACTCACCAGCAGAGTACCTGTCAACCAAGTTTCTGCTCGGGGAAACCCAGATCAGACTGAGCGGGATCTCCTGGTTTGTGCCCAGGTGGAATCCTAGAGCCGAAAGGGGAATGGCGCCCACCGAACTGGAAACTCGCCTTAGGAGGAGGGCGGCTCGGAGCGTCCAGAAGAAAGCAGCGGGGCGGCCCCCTACCGAGCCGGTCCAGGCTCCTGCCCCAGCGGCAGCTCAGCCTAGATCTCCTGCGCCGAGACCGGTTCGGCAAGCGGAGAAGAGGAAGGCTCCCCAGGCCGAGGCCCCGGCGGAGAAGAGGGCTCGGGCCGAGCCCGGCGGTTCTGGTGCCGGAGCGTCTGGTTCGGCGCCCCTCAAGGCGGTGGAGGTAGACCCCGGCCTCGAGCCGTTCGTCACGGGCCTTAAGCGCGTGATGACCGCGAGGGTGCAGGAGGGGCTGTGGGCCGATCATGGCGAGCCGGGCTTCAGCCACCAGGCTCTGATCGCATCCCGCCAGGCCATGTTGGTAAGTCTCTTTTACTTCGGATTTCGTCTATTCGCTCGGCTCGGATTAGTAATGAATTTGTTTTTTCTTTTTCTTGCAACTCGCCATGAGGCAGTTCGAAGCTGCCAAGGCCGTCGTCGATGCCGAGGCGAAACTGGAGAGGTTTCGGGCACGAATCCTGGAGCTAAAAGAGAAGCTGGCCGAGGCCGAGCGGACGGTCAACGCCGAGCGTGAACGGTCGGAGGGTCTGCGGTCCAGGCTGGCCGGGAAGGAGGAGGAGGTCGCTCGGCTCGGCAAGGAGCTTGCCTCTTCAGAGCAAAAGGTGGCCGACCTGGGGCAACTTGCTGACCAGCTCCAGCGGGATGTTGATGAGGCTGAACGAAGGGCGGCCGAGTCTCGGCGTCGAGCTGGGCTTCCAAGCGTCCAGGCACTGGCTAATGCCCACTTTGATGGGTATCAGGAGCTCTTGGAGGCGATCAAAACGAAGAGGCCGGACTGGGATGTTTCATTCCTCGGCGAGTCCGACGACGAGGGGGAAGATACTCAGGGGAGTCATCAGGATGAGCTTCCTCCTCTCGATCGCCAAGTCCCCGCAGAAGCCGAGCCGACTCCGGAAGACCCTCCACTGCCTGCGTACGAACCGACCCCGATCCCCCCGGTCCCCGAATCCGATCTCAACGCTGAGATGCAGATCGGCGGGGTTGAGGTGGTGCAGCTCGGCGAGGAGACGCCCGAGGAGTCAACTGAGCCGATCCAGGAAGGCCCTGCCGAGCGATCTGCATGATGGCTTATTTTGCTTAATTGTAATGTTTATGTTTTTTATATTTCTCCCCGAGCCGAGGTGTGGCTCGGGTTTGACTAATTTTGGAACAGATTGTATTTTGGATTTATCTCGTTTAATTTTATCAGTATTTTCTTTTTATGATACAAGTTGCTGTCAGTTCGGCTCGGAAATTAAGCTAAAGACAAAACTAATAACACATGGACAAGAAAATGATAAAAATGAAAAACATAATAAAAACCAAGGCATTTGGAGATCGGCTCGGCATGCCGATCGCGATGAAAATGAATGGTAATGATAAATTAGAACTTGTCTTCGGATCAGCTTGATAAGCATAACCAAGATAAGTAAAAATTTAAAGACCCTAGTCATCTCGGATGGGTTCGGCATACCCATTGAGATATTTAGGAATGCAGTTTTTTGAGAAAAATATTCAAACCTACTTTCAGATCGGCTCGGCATGCACGATGAAAGTTTTGGTTGGAGTGTATATTTTTCTTTTAGAAATATCCTGTTGAACGTTAGGACTGTAGGAAGTCACTTCGGCTCAGACAGAGATTTTTATAGACCTGATAAGTCTGTACCATGCCGAGCATTGGGCCGAAAGTGGCTTGCTAGCTCGGCACGGGAGTTTATAGACCTGATGAGTCTGTAATATGCCGAGCATCGGGCCGGAAATGGCGCGCCCGCTCGACACATGAGTTTATAGACCTGATGAGTTTGTAATATGCCGAGCATCGGGCCGGAAATGGCGCGCCCGCTCGACACATGAGTTTATAGACCTGATGAGTCTGTAATATGCCGAGCATCGGGCCGGAAATGGCGCGCCCGCTCGACACATGAGTTTATAGACCTGATGAGTCTGTAATATGCCGAGCATCGGGCCGGAAATGGCGCGCCCGCTCGACACATGAGTTTATAGACCTGATGAGTCTGTAATGCACCGAGCGTCGGGCCGAAAATGGCACTTCGGCTCGGCACATGGGTTTACTATTTTTTCGAAGGAAACACTTAGATCTTTCCTCTTTGTTGGAAGTGTATAGGAGTAGAGTCCCCAGTGTTTGCTTCGAAAAATAAGAAGAAAAATGAGCAGAAATGTGTTCATCTTTTCATTGATTGGAATGGGTGTTAGGTCGGACAGTCCCCGATCCTAACTACATTTTTACTGGTAATAAGTCTTCAAGTGTTCAGCGTTCCAGCTATGCTTGAGAGGCTTACCAGCCAGAGTGGCCAAGTTGTAAGTGCCGGGCTTGACTATGCCCGTGATTCTATATGGTCCGGTCCAGTTCGGATCGAATGAGCTCTCCTTGATGGCAAGGGGATTCTTTTTCATGACGAGATTGCCCAATCCGAAGCTCCTGGGTTTGACCCTTTGATTGTAGTATTTGGCTACCCTCTGCTGGTAAGCGGCTCGGCAGAGATTGGCGTCGGTTCGCCTCTCCTCGATCATGTCTAGGCCGAGCCGAAGTCCGGTGTCATTGGTCTCGGGATTGTACGTGCCGGTCCAGAATGAAGGAGTCCCCATTTCGACCGGGACGACAGCGTCAGTTCCGAACGCCAATGCATAGGGTGTTTCCTTCGTTGAGTTGCGATAGGAAGTTCGGTAAGACCAAAGCACTTCTGGCAAGAGTTCAGGCCAGTTTCCCTTAGCATTATCTAGTTTAGTCTTGAGGGTCTTCTTGATGATCTTGTTGATGGCCTCGACCTGTCCGTTCGACTGTGGATGGTAAGGCGCGGTGAAGCGCAAGTTGATGTTCAGACGTGAACAAAAACTTCTGAACTTCTTGCAGTCGAACTGCTTGCCATTGTCCGCAATGATGGTGTGCGGCATGCCGAACCGGCAAATGATGTTCTTCCAGACGAAGGTCTCCATCCGTTCGGCTGTGGTGGTGGCTAGGGGCTCGGCCTCGGCCCACTTGGTGAAGTAGTCGACTGCTACCACTGCCATGGTGACTTGCCCTTTCGCCTTCGGCATATGGCCGATCAGATCGAGTCCCCACTGCGCGAACGGCCAGGGACTGGATATGGAGGTCAGCAACTGGGGAGGTTGATGGGGGACCGCGGCAAATTGTTGGCATTTGACACAAGCGCGAGAGAGATGATCTGCGTCTTTGTTCAGCGTCGGCCAGAAGTAACCCTGTCGGATCGTCTTGTAGGCGAGGGCTCTTCCTCCAGAGTGGTTTCCGCATATCCCCTCATGGATTTCTCTCAGCACATCCTGACCTTCTTGGGGGGTGACGCACCGCAAGTAGGGTAGGGAGAAACTCCTTTTGTAAAGATGACCATTGATCATGCTGAACCGAGCCGATCTGGTTTTGATGAGACGTGCTTTGTCCCTCTCCGGGGGGAGGATCCCGGAGACCAAGTAAGTGATGATCAGAGTCATCCAGTTCGGCTCGGCCTCGGTTTGCATAACTGCGGCCTCGGTTTCGGCGGTGCTAGGTCTGTCCAGAATTTCGACTGGAACATGCCTGGCGGATCCGGTGTCTGTGGCCGAAGCCAGACGTGCCAAGGCGTCGGCTCTGCAGTTCTCTGCCCTCGGGATTTGGGATATTCTGTATTCGCGGAAGTTCCCGAGTAGCAGACGGGTCTTCTCGAGATAGGCAGTCATGCTGGGCTCCCGAGTCTCATACTCTCCCAAAATCTGATTGACGATTAGCTGGGAGTCGCTGAAGATGTTTAGTTTGGTCGCGCCGAGCTCCTTTGCCAATCTGAGTCCGGCGATGAGTGCCTCATACTCTGCTTCGTTGTTTGATGCTTGAAATCTGAAGCGAAGAGCATACTCCATCATAACTTGTTCTGGGGAGATCAGAACAAGCCCGGCTCCGCTTCCCATGGCGTTGGAAGATCCGTCCACATAGAGGGTCCAGGTGAGGAGATCAGCCTGGCCGTGCTCGCCGATTGTGTTCGGATCGGACGTCGTTGGCATTGCGTCGGTACGCGGTGGGTCCTCCGTCGAGGTGGTCGACTCACAGATGAAGTCTGACATGGCCTGACCTTTGATGGCCGTCCTGGGACGGTAGATGATGTCAAACTCACCGAGCTCGACCGACCACTTGATGAGCCGACCCGAAGTCTCGGGTTTTGCTAGGATTTGTCTGAGCGGCTGATCCGTCAAGACAACGATTGAATGAGCCTGGAAGTAGGGTCTCAGTTTCCGAGCCGAGCTGACCAGGGCGAGAGCCATCTTCTCGAATTTTGGATACCTGGTCTCGGCATCGGCGAGGGCTCGACTCGTATAGAAGACGGGGTGTTGTACACCGCCGACCTCTCTCACTAGCACTGAGCTGAGAGCCGAGTCAGAGACAGAGAGGTAGAGGAAAAGTTCTTCACCTTCCTTTGGTTTGGATAAGATGGGAGGTTCCCCCATGTGCCTTTTCAGATCTTGAAAGGCCTGTTCACATTGGGGGGTCCATTCTATGCTCTTCCCTGCTCCCCTTAAGGCTTTGAAGAAAGGGAGGCACCGGTCCGTGGACTTCGAGATGAAACGGTTCAGGGCGGCGACTCTTCCAGTCAGACTCTGGATTTCCTTGCGTGTCCTTGGGGACTTCATGTTGATCAAAGCCTGGATCTTCTCCGGATTGGCTTCAATCCCCCGCTGGCTAACCAGGTAGCCTAGGAACTTTCCTGACCGAACCCCAAAGACACATTTGGCTGGGTTCAGCCGCATCTGATACTCCTTCAGGACTCCGAACATGTCTGAGAGGTCCTTGACGTGATCGTCCGCCCTGATGCTTTTGACCAGCATGTCATCCACGTAAACCTCTACGGATTTGCCGATGGAAGATCTGAACATGTGGTTGACCAGCCTTTGGTAGGTGGCTCCGGCGTTCTTGAGGCCGAAGGGCATGACCCTATAACAGTACATGCCGCGATCCGTTATGAAGGATGTGCCTTCCTGGTCGGACTTGTGCATCAGGATCTGGTTGTATCCAGAGTAGGCGTCCATGAAGCTGAGGAGCTGATGTCCTGCTGTTGCATCGACGAGCTGATCTATTCTGGGCAAGGGAAAGCTATCCTTGGGACAAGCCCTGTTCAGATCGGTGAAGTCCACGCACATCCTCCATTTCCCGTTGTTCTTTTTCACCATGACCACATTGGCAAGCCAGTCGGGGTAGTTGACTTCCCGGATGAACCCGTTGTTTTGCAACTTGGTTACCTCTTCGGCCATGGCGGCGTACCGGACCGGATCGTATGACCTCCTCCTCTGACGGACCGGTTTGCATCCCGGGTCAGTGTTCAGCCTGTGGGTGATCACGTCAGACGATATGCCTGGCATGTCATCGTAAGACCAGGCGAACACTTCCGCGTTGGCACGGAGGAAGTCAATTATGGCAGAGCGCTGCTCGGGGCTGATCTGAGTCCCCACTCGGACGAGCCGATCCGGTGTCTCGGCTGAGATCGGCACTTCCTCCCAAGCCTCGGCGGGGAGGGGCCGAGAATCTGAGCTCGGCTCGGAAGTGAAGTCGAACGTCTCCGCCCTCGGCCACCTGCCCGAATCGGCGATGGAGTCAAGTTCCTGCGAGTTTGGCAGCTGACCCTTCTGCTTGATCGAAGCGGCGTAGCATGACCGAGCCGAGCACTGGTCTCCCTGAATGACGATGCAGTCGTCGCCCACCGGACATTTGATGAGGAGGTTGGCGTAATGGACGATGCAGTCAAGGTCGACTAGAGCCGGTCTGCCCAGAATGATGTTGTAGGCTGACGGCCGCTTGACGACAATGAAATACGTCATGCAGGTCTTCTTGATCGGCCCCTTCCCGAGCGAAAGGGGAAGGTAGATGTGTCCGAGGGGCTGAACCACTTCTCCCCCGAACCCGACCAAGGCAGGTGTATCGGTCTCCAGCTTGTCCTCACCGATGCCCATCTGCGCGAACGCAGAGTGGTAGAGGATGTTAACTGAGCTCCCTCCATCGACGAAGGAGCGCGTGATGGTTGTCCCGGCCACCTCAGCCACTATGACGACCGGATCATAGTGGGGGAAGATGATCTCGTTTGCCTCGTTTGGCCCAAAGGTGACCGGTGCCCAGTCCTTCCGCTGTCTTTTGGAAGTGCTGGGTTGACCTGCCTGGATGGACAGGGACTCGTGAGCTTGAGCCGCCTGTCTGACATACTCTTTCTGGGATCGGTTCGAGCTCCCCACGAAGGTTGGTCCCCCCCCGATCGATCCGATGGCAGCATCCCGGACGTCGATGGTATTGGTGGGCTTCTTCGGCGCGGCCTTGGGTACCCTAGGCCCACCGGCCAGGAATTGATTGATCTTACCCGCCCGGGCAAGAGTCTCAATCCCGTCGCGGAGGGCGTAGCAATCACCCGTGACATGGCCGTGATTGGAGTGGTACTTGCAGAAGACGCCCTCCCTGATTTTGTCCGGGGGTGGTCCCTTGATCTCCCTTGCAACTGGGAGTTGGTCCTTGACCTTGGAGTAGATTGCCTCCAGACCGGCGTTGAGGGGAGTGTACTCCGTATACTGGACAAATTTGGGCCCCTTGCCCAGAAGTTGGCGCGGCTCCTCGGTCCTGGTCTTTTTGGATTGGACCTGGGGTTTGGGACTCGCAACTTCTCCCTCTTTCCTCTTGGCCGAGGTCGGCCTGGGATTCAGGGCCTCCACCTGAGCATCCCACTCCTCAGCCCGCGCCCACTTAGTGGCTTCGGCAGAAAGCTCATCGTAAGTGGAGGGAGGATTCCTCATTAGGTGGGAGCGGAGTCCCCCGGCGTGCAGACCCTGCATGAGGGCATTCTTAGCTGACCTATCGTCGCAATCGTCGCACTTCGTATATTCGATGTTGAAGCGGATTAGATAGGCCTTGAGGCTCTCCCCTTCCTGCTGTTTGATGAGCGACATATCGTTCAAGTTGTAGAGTCGTTCGGATACAACCCGATATCTCGCCAGGAAGGCCCTCCGGAGGTCGGGGAAAGAGTCGATGGAGTTCGGTTGGAGGGTTCGGAACAAACCCCGAGCCGAGCCCTTCAAGGTCGAAGGGAAGATTCTGCACTTCGTGGCTTCAGATGCCTGGCGGGCCTCCATGGCGTATCTGAAGCTGTCAAGATGGTCGTAGGGGTCCTTGGTCCCGTCATACTGATCCATCTTGGGGGGCTTGGTGTCGCGGGAGACCTCAGCATCCATGATTCTGCTGGTGTACGGGAGGGGGAGTTCCTCTCCGTGGTCGGCCCTACCAGTGTATCCCCTGGAGATTTCGACATGGCCGAGCCGGTCGTGGACGCTTCGGATTTGGTCCTGGACCAAAGTCCGAACAAGATTTTCCACATTGGGCGGGGGCGGCTCGGCCACATTTTCCCCTGAGCACTCGGCCTGGTTGCCGAGTCTCTCACTCACCGGCTGACGAGTGAGTCTCTCGCTCGCCGGTTGTCGATCCGACATGATCATGGTAGATCCCAGTCGGTCGCTAACTGATCGTCTCCCCGAATGCGCTCCTGATGGGGAAGGATCCTGGCTGGTGATAGGGCCGAGTCTATTCCGAATCGGGCCCCTGGTTTCGGCCGAGCCGGTTGGACTGTTGGCCCCCAATCTGGTTCGGACCGGCGGTCGCTGGTTTGCATTCGGATCGACCCGGTCTCCCCCCGAATTCCCGGGGAGACGTTTTCCGAAGGCCGCCTGCTTCTGCCGAAGGAGACGGTGGGCGTTTAGGCATTCGGCCTGTTCGGCCGGGGGCATGTCCTCGAAGCCCGGGAAGACGTAATCAGAGTCCTGCCGATCGGTCTGGTCGCTCGGCTCGGCAGGAATGCTTTGCCGAGAAGGAGACGGTGAAAGGACCTCCTGCTCGGTTCGGGTCCGGCGCGATCGGAAACCCGATCCCCCACTGTTCTCGAGCTGAGCACGATGGCGTGCAAGTTCCCCGGCCAGCTCGGCTTGTTTTGCGAGCAGCTCATTATTCTGCTTCAGGAGTGCATTTTCAGCGGCCAGGTGTCGCTGACTCTCCTTAAGGAGTTTGTGAGCAGCTCGGATTTTTGAGGGACCTTTGGACTTTGATGTCCTGGGGAGTTGTGCTCCCCTCGTCTTCTCAGGAGTCTCAGGCTGATGTTGTTCATCATTCTGAGATGCTCCTGAGGAAGAGCTGCTGTCCCGATAGACGGTAGTCATGATGACTTGTTTGAAGGAAGAGCTTTAGCGCTTGCAGTGATGAGCACAACGGCTGAAGTCGATCTTCCCACAGACGGCGCCAATCTGTTGATGCAAATTCTCGTAAGGCAGATGCAACAACTTAGATAAGCTGATCTGGCTGATCATGTGCTTCGCTGGATGATGAAGTGGATGCTGGTTGAGATCTTCCTGCAGACAAAAACAAGATCAAAGGAGATGGACCGGTGTGGTACCAGCCAAACACACTCCGATGATGAAATCAGTGATGGTGTTTGATGGTGGGTGAGGAAGAACAAAGGAAGAACTTGGGAGAATGGGAAGAACAAGGCAAATGTTCTGGGTTATTCTCAGCAAGTTGGGTAGGCTCTTTTGTGGATGGGAATACAAGTGTTTTTGCGTGTGTATTGGTAGATTGCTAGATGCCTCATTTTGTGCATATGTGATGCTTTATATAGAAAAAGGAAGACTTAATGAACAAGTTACCTGCATGTGAATGAGTGGTTGCCAAAGGTCCACGCACCTGGTCAGGCCTAGTTGCATGCTCAGCTGTTTGCTTCCTCAGCATTCAATGCTGCATTGAATACCCCATTAAATGCAAGGTTGGAAGGTTCAGACAAACTCCACCAGTAGTCTTAAATGCAAGCCTGATATTCTATCCGTCAGAAGAATGTGTCAGGTGCATTTAAATGTGGCGGTTCGTCCCAACGTGATCTTCCTGGGAATGGCGGCGGAGAGCCGAGCCGAGCCGATACGAACACATGTCCTCAAGCGAAGACACGAAGTCCATGTGTGGTCGGATCGGACATGGGATTTCAGGCCGAGCCGGTCCCATAGATTGGGGTCTTTCCGAGCCCTAACTGGTCGACGCCAGAACTCGAAAAGGAGACCATCTCCTGTGCCGAGCCGAGCCGGACCGGGATGATCGTGGGAAGATGGACACTCGATCCCTGAGAAGATCATCGGTTCGGCTCGGACTGAACATGGAGGGCCCGGTGTGGAGACCCGGTCTGAGCTGGTAGAGGAAATGTTGATCAGTGATGATGTGGAGGTCAAAGTTTGACCACTGAGAGTCAACTCCGAGGTGGATGTTGACCAGCCACGTGTCGAGCCGTGATTGGCTGTTCGGATTGATGTGGATTTTCCCACAAACACTCACATATATCTCTAAATTATGATTCAGTACTCTTTTGTAATCTCCTTTCATTACTAGATCTCAAGACCGAATCATGTAAATCTCATGTTCCAGGATTTAATGGTCTCACACTTTCTATTTCTCGTTGAACCAATTTTTGACATCAAACACTTTATCCTAACTAAGAAACTAAGCCTCAATTGTCTTGTTTAATAACAAGACTCAAATAATTATCATGTTAGCAAGCCTGAATCGTCAAAAATGAAGTGGGTATATATAGTATAGGGTCCTTAGCTGTATACAAAAATTAAGCTTAGTGATGTGTTATTTATAACATGTACATTAATGCATGCATCTAGGCAAATTCTTGATAATTGGAATTCAATTTCCCATCCCGAAACAACCTTCCAAGAAAGATGTACCATCTTAATCATTTAATGAGTCATATATATAATGTGTAATGAATGTGAATGACTAGTAGCAGAAAGATACGATTTTGTGAAATTGGCAATTAATTTGTTTGTAGGTTGCCATGGACAAAATTCCATGAATTATTTGAACATCTCATCGTGTCGGCCACTACATGGAATGTCATATGCTCATGTGCGTGAATTGCCCAACTTCATTTTTTTTTTTTTTAAGAAAAAAGAACTAGAGCCTAGAGGGTCCTCCAATACGTCAAAAGCTCACATTAAATTTAGCTCCAGCTAGCTCTAAACTCTGCCAATCGAATTAATTAGGTTGCAATTTGCATGCATAATTATCCACAACTTTAATTATCTGTACATTTGAAATTAAATTACCAACTTAACACTGGTCACGCAGAGCATGCAGGTCATGCATGAGCTCAATGCAACTTTCCAGTCTATGCATGCAAGACAATATATAAGTAATGCAGAGCTATGCAGAACATGCAGCAGAGCAGCTCAGATATGTTAAACAGTAGTACAGTTGTCAGTTGAGAGCCTGAGAGTGATTGAGATAGATAAAACTTTAAATGACATGTAGATAAGATGAAGAACTTGGCTGAGGATAACATTTAAAAAAGAAAAAAGGACAAATACTTCAAAACAGATTGATTGCAAAACAGTAAGGGCTCATGTCTTTTGCGTGTGTGTATGTGACTATGTGTGTGAAGAGACTAGAGAGAGAGAGAGAGAGAGAGAGAGAGAGAGAGAGAGAGGAAGGATAATTATGATCAATTTGGCTGGAGGCAAACATATTAAAAACAATATTGAAAAAAGACAAACTTCTGAACCTTTCTTCATTTGCAGAACAGAGAGAGTTACATTGAAGCAAAACACATGGTCTGTGTGGCATTTTCTAATTTCCAAAGCAAAAAACAAAAATGAATTCAAGGCCAAGTTGCTTGAGGTTGTCTAGACCAAAGTTGACCTGCTGATTCTATTTGCCGCAGATATATAATTGGTCAGATCACTAGTTTCATGAAAAAATATATATGCATCTCTCTGCATCTCATTAAAATGAGTTGGAGTTCACGTTAAGATCGACATATAACCTTTTGGAATCAATCACAACGTGCAATCAGGTTTTCAATTTTTATGTATTTTTTTTTTTTTTTTAATTTGACTTTGGACAGCTAGCTCCACACATAACATGTTAGTTTATATGCAGTATCACCTGAAGGCTCTATTTTCATGTCCCTCAACTTCTCAGAAAACCAAATTACAACTTAACATTACTTTCTACATAAGTGCATGTACTAATAAAGTGTACATATAAATATGAACCCAATTTGGCCTTCGACATAGCGCTACGTGTTATGACAGACTATGTGGCAAGAGAAAATTTCCCCATGTACATGTCTCTAATATAAGTGATATGGATGGCAAAATACATCCCTTGAGAATCACATTTTTTAAACTATTAACTAATAACCCTCCCCCAGCTAGCAAGCTATTGTAGGAATCTAGTATGTACCTATTTAATTAACTTTGGTTTCAACGGTTTAATTTTGTTTTGTGGTTGGTGAATTATTTTTCTATTCCTATTTTACCGACAATTTGAGTAAATTAAGAAGATCATGCTGTGAGCTGACATTAATTGAAATGGATAAGGCAATCAAGAAAGCACATTATAATTCAGGATTTGGATGCGTTCTGCACTTCTGCTAGATTTCTTATTCTAGTTAATACACACAATGAAAACTTACTTTCAGATGAGTATTTTTATATACAGTTTATTTCATACACTGATTATAATATGCACTATAATTAATTCCTAGCTCTCTCTACCAGAGTAGCAGGCAAGTGCTACTGCTATATACATATAAAATTGACTATATTAGTCTCCATGCAGTTCAGGAGATGGATTTAAATGAGTAATATATATAGTTGTATCCTTGTCTTTAAGAGGACCACATGGTCCAACGGGAGACAAGGCACTTGATATGTTGCAACAGATCAACATTGGCCAGTGACTTCCATATATAGATATTTTTTTGCCATGAGTGCCTTCCAAATATAGATATTTGCCATGAGTGCCTTCCATATTTGTACCATCTGGTTCAGGCTCAACCTTCCTATAGTCTAATTAGTTGCTATTCAATAGTCCTAGCTCACTTTCCAATCTCAGAAACTACATATTGTTTATGTTGCTGTTGTCACTGCCATTTTTAATTGTAATCCTTGTCATCATCATCATACAACTTTCACATGTATTGTTGTTCTTTTAGTTTTCATGCATGCAGATTGCATGCTACACTTGAAATTTGCTCAAGTCTAATTTGAGTTTTCATCTGCAGCTGCAGGGCACACATCAGCATCTCCAAGACTCCAACAATAGCATTTGAAAGAAATGAAAGTGCCAGTTAAGAATTTAAAATGGCCTTGAAACTAGACTGATTGGTCTTCCCCAAGGAGGTATTAAAATGGGCTTGGCCCATTTATTTATAAATACATGCAGACTGTATATAAATGTTACATGATTCTCTGAACAGGCATGATTTTGGTATCAGCCCCAATTTATCAATTGGGCCTCAAACTACAGGCAAAGAAATGACTTGCAGCCCAGTGGGATCTAATTACTTCCCAAGAGTAGCAATGCATGATACAATCATACAAGACACAACAACCAATAACCATGTTAAAACTATTCTCCAGAATTTCACTCTCTCACAAATAATATTAGGTGAAAATGTGAGGTTTTGCTTCAGATTTAGAGATTGTGGAATTTATTTCTTAACATGGCAGTATGGCACTGCTCTCTTCTGCTTGTTAATGGCATTTCCCGTGATCACTTCCCTTTAAATACTTTTCTGGATCCCCAAACTCAGCATAGAATGTAGCCACTCAAATAATTTTCCCTTTTTTCTTTTGTTACCTAAGTTTGACTTGAGTCCATAAAACACATGGACAAGTTATCTTAGTGAATTGCATGGCTGACATAGTATATTATTCAAGATTTCCATAGTAACTGTTGGAATGATATTGTTGTTAATAGTAAAAACTACACTAAAAAAATCACTCATTCAAGCAACAACAACAATCACCAAAGCTTCAATCATTACATCTTGGGCAAATCAGATTATACAACAGTGTTCGACAAATCCAAAAGAGGGGAACTTTCTTACTCACTAGATACAATTTGACATAAAACATTAAAACTAGTCCACTCCCATCAAAGTATTGCAACCTTTAAGCCTTCTCTAACAAGCATAGCAGATTATGAACATGGTCCTGCCCTGCCATTACCAGCACAAAAATCAGAATAAATACAGAATACATAATACCAAACAAACAAAAAACCCCAAAACAAAATTGAACCAAAATATTTACTAAAAAAGGAAACTTGAACTGGAACAGTTGAAAGACGTTACCAAAAGATGAATACAACCAATCAAATGGCCAAGCGAGGTTGCTTGTTATGGAGAGGCAATTTAGAGACTTCAAATTGAGCAAGCAATTCAGGGTTTCTGAACCCAACAAGAAATTGGGCCAGACCTTCAAGAAACAGAGCAGCCTGGCAGACATTCAAGGCACCAATGATCTCCGCAAGAACACTCCTTCGAAGCCGATTGGCATCCACGAAAACGCTCACCATCTCCTCCATTTGGGCCTTCGTCGCCTCACCGACCATTTGGGCCGCAACCCTTTTCGCGCCGTCGCAGAAAGCCCAATTCCCCGCCACTCGGTCCAAGAACCCGGCCTGCGCGTGGCGAACACGCGCCGCGAGCGCGGGGACCATGAGCCTGAGCCCGCGCTCGATCTGCTCGACCTTGGCCATCAAGGAATTCGGGGGGCTCCTCCAGGCCGAAGAAATGTGCCGCAGCGCGGCGTCGCCGGAAGAAAGGTCTGGGCTTTCGCGGCCGAATTGGACGACGACGCTGTCGTCGTCGGTTTCGGAGTCCGACGTGTCGTTTTGGTCGAGGAAAAAGCGGAGGAGGTTGGTGAAGAGGTAGGGGTGGAGGTCGCCGAGCCAGAGGAAGGGCTTCTCGAGAGGAGTGCGCCAGTCGGGGTGGAGGAGCTGAGCGACGGCGACGACGTCGTTTGAGGCGGCGAGGTCGAGCGCGTCGTAGTAGGATTGGAAGTGGCGGTAGAGGTTGTCGACGTGGGTCGACAGCTGATCGAGGGAGCACGTGTCGGAGATTGAGCGGTGGAGCAGGGGAAGGAGCGTGTTCTTGATCGCATTGAACCACTCCGTGTAGTAGTCCTTGAAAGGACGATTGCTCTTCTTGCGCCCAAACAGACCTGAGAATGGGTCGGGTCGGATTGGATTTGATTGAAGAGATTGTAACAGAGAGAGAGAGAGAGAGAGAGAGAGAGAGAGAGAGAGAGAGAGAGAGAGAGGGTTAATTACCTACGGCTTTCAGCATCTTGGAGACTGAAAGTGGGAGATTCTTGGCGGGAGTTCTTGGGTTTCTGTTTCTTCTTTCTTCTTGTTGTGTGGAGGAAGAGGAGATGAGCGACGTCGTTTAAGGCGGCAATAGGAACGATGAGAATTTAAAGGGGTTTGGATTCTGTAAGAAAACTCAAAACCTTATTGGGCCGCTCTTTCTTGGACTGGGTCAGTTAATTCAGGATCATGTGAGTTGAACCAAATCTGATAAACCCATAAAAAAGTAAAATCTATTATCGGCCCAAAGTTACCAGTTTAAGCTTATCAGGGTTTTCTTCTATTCAATTTAAATATGGCCGGTGCTATTTCGACCACCCTAAATTGCTGAGTTGACCACCCTATTTCAAAATTTCAATTTTACCCTTAAAACAAAAAATTTCAATTTTGTTCGTCAGGTCATTCGACAGTTATCTACCGAAATATTTATGATTATTTGACAGTTATCTGCTGAACATTGGTGGATTATTCGGTGGATAACCACCGAATGGAAATGAAAAAGGCATTCGATAGTTATCTGTCGAAATATTTGTATTTATTCGACACTTATCTGCCGAACATTGGTGGATGTTTCGGTAGATGACCACCGAATGGATCTGGGTGATTTCATCATGTTTTTGCAATAAAGGGTAAAATAGGAAAAAAAAATTGAAAAAAATATGTTAGGGTGGTCAACTCAGCAGCTAAAAATGGTCTGCATAGCCTCACTCTTTAAATATTTGATACTTAAATTGTTGAGTTCCAGCTATGGTAAAATGGAATCTCGACTTGATTATTAATATACCCAAACCATTTATATATTACAATTAATGTTCGTTATGAATTAGGATCCCTTGCTTATAATTTTATTTTTTGATGACTAAAGAAAAAAAAAATCTATCAAATATTCATTTATTTTTGGAGACAAAAAATGTATAGTGCTACGTTCTCTCAAATTGAGACGAGCTAGTGTGCTAGGGCACAAACACCCCAGCAGGAGCCTACATTGCGTCAGCTCTCATTAGAGCGCCTCATTAGCTTATTACAATATGCACACATATCAATATATCATTGGAGATTTTACTAACACGACTGTCCTATTGAAAAATCTCTCGTTAATTAACGCTTTAGCACATGAATCATATTCCTTCATTTTTTTTCCCATTTTTTCACATGTTTGTGTTATATTAGGTCTTAGTTGCCTTATATTCCATATTGATGGAAATGTGAAAGAGGAGGAACCTCACTTTTATTATACATGAGGTCCTTCAATTCACGAGAGGGATCTCTCATTTACCAATTTTATGTGCTCTCTCTTTTACATTGTTAATTGTAATCACTTTGTTTATTGTGAAACCCTAAACAGAATTTTGTGGACATAACCCATAGTGAGTGAATCACGTATATTGTGTGTCTTGTATAATTGTTATTTGATTATCCTTGTTTAGTGGCTTGAACCGATTTTCGAATATCGATATAGTACATGTTCCAGTAATTATCTTGTATTTAATTTGCAATTAGAGAATTTACATTTCCAGCTTATTTCATTGATCATGATGTGTCAATTCTTTAACCTTCATATAGGCATATAGCCACCTGTCTTCATTTATCATTATCTCCATCAAACTGTTGACAACTCCATGAAACTGTCATGGTTGCCAACTTCTGTTCATGGCGCCTCTCCATCTCTTAGTTCTCATTCTTCCAAACAACCTTTCAACTTCTCTATCATCTGACATGCTTGCACTACACAACTTGGTTATCACCACTTTTGGTTTGTATCATTTTCTTCCCTAAGTTTTTACATCCAACACCAATTTCCTAGTCGATTCTAAACAAAGTCTAAAACAAAAATACAATTTAAAAACAACAATAAATATTTAAGGGATTGACGCCCCGAAAACCTTTATATTGTCTCCACCACTACTAATGGTATTGTGTTTATATCTAAAATGACGTAGTTGAAGGTGCCTATTTGAATATATCTCCAAGACAAACCTTAAATACTGAATTTTGAACCCAAATCCCAAATCCCAAAACATCAATACAAAAAATATAAGTGGGGGTGTGTTTTAAATATCAGTAGAATTTTCATCCTTCACATATATATTGGGCTCAATACATTTTGGAAAGGTGTTCCCTACTCAGATTTTAATGAATTTTAAAATTCATAGAATTCATCAAAATTTGAAGGAAATAACTGGAATTCGCATGGAATCTGTTATGTGTAAAAAATCTATTAAATTCCATCCAAAACCATCAGTTTTTTAGGATACCTGGATTTCTAAGGAATCTCATCCAAATCCATTGAAATACATCAATTTTTTAAAATACTTGGATTTCTAAGGAATCCATTAAAATCCAAGTTGAGACATCTAGATTTTTATGAAATTCATTAAAATTTTAACTGAGAATACCTAAATTTCGTTGGATTTTTAAAATCTATTAAAATTTGAGGTGCGGACATCATTTGGTTAAGTTGTTAACATGAATATTTATTTTTTTGGTAATTAAATGAGTATATTAAACAAAGTTGTAATGGCCATCTATGCGGTTGATTTGAACTAGTCTTCAACTCTTTGTTAATTCTTACGTAGTTCACTTCTTATTACAAACAAAGTGGTCTTCGGCCCATATGATCATAAAAGTGGACATTAAACGTCGCCGTATTAGCCGAGTCGTTACCTCCACCCCACCGACAAAGTCGGGTCAAACACCCCACACCCATGCACTCATGCAGTTAAAAAAAGTTCTCTCTCTCTTCTAGAAAAAAAACAGTGAAAACAAAAAAAACCAACTCCTGCTGCTTTTGTCAATGGTGTGAGAAACTGTGAATGGAGGTTAAAAATACCAAATTACATAATGTCATGGAGCAGCAGCCGAGTGGCCACCATAGAAATCAAATCCTAAAAGGCCAAAAGCAATGATTTCTTATAAATAACCCATATCTCTCTTCTTCTCTCTCTTCTCTCTCTTCTCTCTCTCTCTCTTCTCTCTCTCTCATCCATCTATCTATCCATGATGGCCTTGTTCAAGTCCACTTTACTAATCTTCTTGTTTTTCATAGGATTGACAAAAACAACTTCTGAATCCGACACCACAAACCCATCAGACTGCACGGGCCGTTGGATCCACATCCGACGGCTGCCGTCGCAGTTCAACCTGGATCTCCTCTCCAACTGCTCGGTGTACCCACTGTTGGACGACTTGTGCCCCTACTTGGCCAACCACGGGCTGGGCCAAAAGACCCACAACCTCTCCCACAGCTGGTACCGAACCGACCCGCTAATGCTGGAGCTCATCTTCCACCGTCGGATCCTCGAGTACCCATGTCTGACCTCAGATCCCCAAAAGGCCAACGCCGTCTACCTTCCCTACTACGCCGGCATCGACGCCCTCCGCTACCTCTACGGCCCGGACTACAACTCCAGCGCCGATCAGGGCCTCAGTCTGTACAATTTCTTGACCCAGGACGCGCCGGAGTTGTGGAATCGGGTCATGGGTCACGACCATTTCCTGGTCATGGCCCGACCCGCCTGGGATTTCTCTCAGCCGTTGGGGAACAACCCACCTTTGTGGGGCACTTCGTTTCTGGAACTGCCCCAGTTCTATAATCTCACTGCTTTGACGGTGGAGTCACGTGCCTGGCCTTGGCAGGAGCACGCCGTGCCTTATCCGACGTCGTTTCACCCTCCTAATTTGGCTCTGTTGGACAGCTGGGTGCAGAGGGTGAGGAGGTCCAAACGTAGCACGCTAATGTTGTTTGCGGGTGGCGGCGGGGTGGGGAATGCTCCCAACATACGGCGGAGCATTAGGAATGAGTGTCAGAATGTAACCAACAATAATGCAACACGCAATTTTGGGAATGGGTTTTATGGTAGTGCTGGTGGCTACAACAAGTTGTGTCACATTGTGGACTGCTCAAATGGGATATGTGAGCATGACCCAATTCGCTTCATGAAACCAATGCTGCAGGCCAGCTTCTGCTTGCAGCCCCCAGGGGACACCCCGACTCGGCGGTCCACCTTTGATAGCATTCTCGCCGGCTGCATTCCGGTTTTCTTTGAGGACTCTTGCGCCAAGGCACAGTACGGCTGGCACTTGCCGGAGGATCAGTACGGGGCCTTCTCGGTGTTCATACAAAAGGAGGATGTGGTGTTCAAGGACACAAGGATTTTGGATGTGCTTAGGAACATGCCAAGAGCTAAAGTCAGGAGAATGAGGGAGAGAGTGTTGGAGTTCATACCAAGGATTCTGTATAGGAAGCATGGAAGTTCAATGGGTTTAAGAGCCACCAAAGATGCTTTTGACATTGCAATTGAGGGTGTCTTGCAGAGGATCAAGTCCAAAGTTCAACTTTCTGTTCAATGACCTTTTTTTTTGGGTCAGAAATCCAAATTCTCTTCAATGACTTGAGTTTTGCCTTTATATGTAATTGTTTATGCATGCCTAATTTTGACAGCAGTACAGCTATATAAGATAAATTTATCTTTTGTTCCATACTGTCTAGTTTTGGACCAAGTAAGAGAAATGTTCATTTCAGACATTGAAGTACCAGAATTGTTATCTTAGCTGTGGCTGGTATGACTCAAAACAAATAGTTTATTGGACTGAGGAAAAAGAATACATTTTTATTGAGGGTGTCAAAAGCTAAAAAGTAAACAAAGGCAAACAAACAAAAGGGAGCTCATGGAGATTATGCCACTGAAACGTTCTCAACTTTCTAATACATCATCAATGTGAAGTAAGAATTGCAAAACTGCTCTTCATAGGATATGCTCTATCTTGGCAGGAGAGACACGAGGTTTCAACCCCATCTTAAAATAGCAGAACCCCAAGTCAGACCTGCTCCAAAGCCTGCAGCTGCTATGGTATGGCCTGGTTTCACCTTCCCACTTCTCACAAATTCATCCAATGCCAAAGGAATGGAAGCAGCGCTTGTGTTACCGTAGTTTGCCAAATTTGAAATGACCTGTTCTGATGGGATTTCCATGCGAGTAGCAACTGCATCAATGATCCTCTGGTTTGCCTGCATTGGTTATCTCGGTTATATAACCCATCACCCATCACCATTATCAGAACACTAGGTACAATGTTATGCTTGTTAACCTTGAAAAACCTTAGGTTTCGAAGAAGTTACTTTAAATAACTATTTTGGGTGAACTTCCATTATTGATGAAGAAAAAGAAAAACTAAGCATTACTCTTGTACTTGTACCAGTTTAATTCACCAACCAGCCGGTAAAGTTTTGGAAATCAAGAATTAGATATGTATATTTTTCCACCTTAAAATATTTCCTTGAATTAGACATAATGTGGGTAAAATCTAGTAGTTAGAATGACATATCAGTTATTATAATTGACAGAAGAGTAGAGAAATCATTCAACCAGAAAAAGCCCCTGGTGGACTCGTCATACCTGATGGAGCAGTAACCAATCAATGCTAGATGCAGGGAGACCAGCCTTTGCAAGGGAAGACTCAATTGACTGTGGCACAGATCGGCAAGCAAAGCGAAAGACCTCTTTGCCATTCATTTGAATGCAAGAATATGAAGAGTGTCTTGGAGGGAAGCCTAAGACTGAACCATTAGAACCCAACTCATTATCTGTTTCACTTCCTTTGAAGGTGGCATTTAGATGTCTGCAATAAGAGAGAGTGATCAATCACGTATCAGAGAGAAAAGAATATTGCAATAAGAGAAGTGGCCAGTCACAAGCAGCATGAAAACCTTAAAATATTGCACTTGATAAGAAGGTAAAGATAAAAATAAAACAGAGATACAGGAAAAACTTACCTGTTGCCGTCACCATCACTATTCACATCAAAACCAAGTAAGAAATCCTCATCGGTGTCACAGGCCTACAAAATTATTGCAATGTCAAATATGGGGAACAAAATTTATTGCTTACTGGTAATTCATTTACTAACATGACTGGCAATGGAAGGTCCACTATAAATTAAACTTATCAATTCTGAATTTCTGACATTGAAGGAGGCAGAGCTTGCGGCCAAATAATGCAAAGTTCAAAGCCAAAAGGAGAGAGGAACCCACCACCCTTATCTAGAAAACTAGTACATGCTAGATATGTCATAAACTCAATAAGCACAGAAGGACACCTGTACTAATACAGCCCCAGCAGCATCCCCAAAGAGAATACAGGTTCCTCTATCGGTCCAGTCAACAAATCGAGAAAGAGCATCAGCCCCAATAACTAGAACATTTTTGAATCCACCTCCTGTAGTTTGCGCATTACAGTTTAATCAATTAAACATGGAAGTAACAGTGGCCTCCTTACAGAAAAGTAGACCGATTTGTTACCTCTAATGTGACAAGCAGCTGATACTAGACCCAACACAAATCCACTACAGGCAGCTGTAATATCGTAAGACAAAGGGTTGCTTTTGCAGCCAATTGCTTTTTGAACCTGAAATTACAATATAACAGCAGTTACTTTATTGAATAGATCAACATAAGCACTCAGGCAGTGGAAATTTTTAGTGCATTTATTAAAATGTGAAGCTCAACTACTGTTTATATTTAGCTTATCTTAATAAAATAGCTTAATCAACATAAAAACTTACAGGGAAATAGAGAAAATAACTAAAAAGATAAAAGATGCTACAGTTTTTAAAAGTCATCCCAGCTTTGAAGAATTATTAAAGTAGAACATACCAGAGGCACTGCTAAGGTTAAAGAAGTTAAAAGCCTACACAATAATCAGATTAACAAGGCAATACAAGCTCACTTTCTTGAACAGATGTCAAGCTAGCTCAATTAGATTGAAGAATAGTTAGGGAGGTTCTTGGGATATTGTTGTAGGCTGGTAAAGAAAGGGTATCAAGAACCAAGTTGAGAATTAAGGATTTCTAGTTATGCTACACTGAAGGCTTCTAGAACCTATACAAATTGACCTGAATGAGGGTAGTCAATCTCTAGTTGAGGCTAGAAGCAATACTTGAGTTCAAGCAACAAGGCCTCCATACTAATGCTTGACTTAGATAATCAAGGCCTACGCAAAAACTAGAGATTTGACAAAGTTATAGCCTTAGAGGTAAGAGAGTCTACGTGTCATATACTTGTCAAATGAGGAAACAAAGTAAATATTTTAAACTTCAGAAAAAATAATAACTATTTGAGCAAATCACTCAACTGAAGTTCCCAAGTGCCAAGTATGATAACATAAAACTCAATTAAGATTTAATATCCATAACATCAGAATCTCAGATGCAAATAACTTTATACATATAATTTTTTTTCTAACACATACCCATAACTCAGTTTGTGCATGAAGCCTTTTCTTTTATAGAAAATGAGCATTCTATAGAAAGAGAGAAAACAAAGTACAAAAGGGGATGGACAAGAAGTCCATCCATAAGAGTCAACTAAAACAAAACAAGCAAAGCCACACTCAGAAAAAAAAAAAAAAAAAAAAAAAAAAAAAAAAAAAAAAAAGGCAAACAAAACGAAACAAGCATGCCACAGTTAGTACAAAACTCCAGTCCAGTCAAGGTGAATCACTGAAGGGAGTATTCCTGAAGTGCTTAGACAAAGACGCCCACAAGGAGGCAAGAAATCTAAATCTATCACAGTAGAACCCCTTTCCAAGAAAGTAAAGCAATGATCTTTTCGATTTTTTTTTTCTATTCTTTAATATATGAGAGATGATCTTAGCAATATCAACTTGAAGATAACATATATAAATTAAACCCTAAACAGTGGAAAATTTCTTCAGTACCTAAATATTTATGCAGCCCACAAATCATAGATAACAAAAATAATAGAAATAAATCCAGAATTGACAAAAGTATCTTATAGTTACACACTACTAAGAAGCACTATCCTTCATATGTTTCACCTGACCAATCCAGATATAGGATATACCATCCAATGATCTATATACCTGAGGAGCACAACCAAAAAGGTCATCAGGTGTAGATGTGCACATCAAGATTAGGTCCACATCATCAGGATCAACCTTTGCCATCTCAAGAGCTTTAACTGCTGCCTCTGCTGCTAACACTGCAAGGTTCTCTTTTCCTGTAATAGAAATGGAAAATTAGAACCTATCAATTTATGAGGATGTCATCATAGTGAAAAGGTAACTTAAAATATCCAGCACGCCATAGACATGATCACCAGAAAAAACATAGAGTCGTATAAAATATAATGTGAATATGAAATGTAAAAACATTGAAAATCCAGCACAAACGCCATGAGAATACCCCTCTTACACATCTTACACTAGCAAAATCAACTAGGTCAAATCCCACCATAACCTTTATCATTTTAGTTGTCTAAATAGCATTGGTGAAGCCAAAATAACAATATAACAGATATTGTTCAACAGGGACAGATAAAAAGGGTCATACAAGAAGCTAGTTAAGCCAAGCTGATCCTAGGTGATCTCAGACTCATCAAGCTGAGCGGCCTTCCCATAAGTTTAAGCATGATAATCAAGAGACTCAGCTTCAAGCCTTCAAGCAAGCAATGCCGCCTCAGATAGTTTACTGTTGTCAAACATATCACCAATCATGCAGTGCACTTGCACTGCAAGTACTCTAAGTTTAAGCTTTTACAATGCACATTCTAATCAAGAGGCTCACCGCATGCTAACCACCCAAAACTGCTCACAGCTAAATTTATGATAATATCATGCAAAGTAAGTATGAACTGACCTGAAAGCACTCGTCGATTACGAATTCCAGTGCGAACAGATATCCATTCATCATTAGTGTCTACTACTTTTGCAAGATCATCATTCGAAATCTTAAGACTGGGTACCGCCGAGCCACATCCAACTAACTTACAGCCTTTACTGACAAGCCTGTAAAAATATATTTTTCGAGCATGGGAACAGTGAATAAATTTAAGATCATTCAGATTAATTTACTAACTTGAACTCTTACTCCATTAAACCACAATACAATTAACAGTGGCCCATGGCCAGTTTATTACATAGAACACAGAGTCTTGACCAAACTCCAACCTGACCTAATTTTTTACCAAGAAAGATATCATTAGACACAAGAGGAAAAATTTTGAATGCCTCGTCCTACGTCATAAGCCATTGATAGGAATCAATTTTTTTTTTTTAACGAAACAGATAAAATAACCAACTCATTCAGGTAAAATTCAACCAATGCATCAGGAATTTAATAAAGAAAGTAAAGTAATTTGGTTATATTCTACATTTAGGACCCTTTTCCAAGCCATTAAAGAATATAGCTAGAGAGCAAAAGGACTAAGTTTAATTAACTCTAAACACTTCTAGCAGAAATCAATAGAGATGCTGGATAAGCTAGGAAGCTCATGCCACAAACTGATTTACATCAGTGAAAGACTCTTGAACTTAGTTGTACCTCAAATAGGACTCCAAATGATTTTTTTTTTTCAGCCACAGGACTCCAAATGATTAAATAACCAGGGAACTGATACACCTTATGTTTCATTAGATGTGAATATTTGGTCATTACTGACTCTTAGCAATTACTTCAGTAGAACTAGAATCAGTACTTCTTAAGTTTGTTGCAAAATTATGTGTTCTTGAATCTTGCATGCAAAAGACTACTAAAAATATCCAACAAACTGGGGCATGAGGTAAAGTAATCTTGCATTGAACTCAGTTCTTCATAAGTCAAAGTTTAGATAACCTCTTGCTCATCGTAACTCAAAAAGTATTTACAAAGCTCTATACAGGAAAGCAGGTAACAGAGAATTTTAGCTCATAAGCATCATGAGAAGCTTACAAGTCAGAAATAAATGAAATGTACAAAGTTCATACACTAAAAAGATAACTATTTGAGAATCTAATCTCCATCCCTTCAAACATAAGTGCCTATGCAATGACATGTCACCCATGAGCTCTGATACAATAATCATATTATTAAAAAAAATCGAGTAAAGCCACAAGGACATAATGAAAATTTGCACTTAAATCCAGAAAACATTATTTTGATTAAATGCTGTCATAAGTCTTCCAAACAAAGATCATAAATCAAAACTCAACCAGTATTCCTCAAACAAGGTTCACAACATTCCAAAAAAGAAAAACACAACTATAAACCATAACCCAATATATGAAACAATAACTCAATAAGGGGCTAAATTACCAAAAGAAAATTGGAACTGAACTCACCTCGGTGCTCTAGGTACGGAAGGGGAAACTGCGCCTTCAATGTTGCTGGAGCAGAATACCCTCTTGGAGATTCCCTCAGGGGAGCGAAACCCAGATCCAAAAATGCCTATTGAAGGCTGAACCTTTCCCCTCAGGCTTGGAACTGACGGAGTAGTGAAGAACCCAGATGTATTGGCCATTTACACCTACAGCTCTATAACAAGTAAGATGCAGAGCTATGCAAACTGCAAACCCAGAGAGATTGAAAGCCAAGATCTTCAGCTAATATATGAGAACAGAAGCATGCAATGAGTGGAGTAAACCAAACCCATGAGAGGAAAAGATCAGTAGGTCAGGCGGAGACAGAGAGACAATGGCTTCGAAGACCCTTCTTTCTTCGGAGGGTCCAAAGTAAGATGGAGAAAAAAATTTAAAAAATAAACCAATAAATATGGGCGATTACGTCAAACCCAATTTGAGAAAACTCCAATGCTATCAATCTTTCTCTCTCTCTCTCTCTCTCTCTCTCTCTCTCTCTATTTTCTCTCACAAGTTATTAGCAGGTCCGGGAGAGAGACAGTGATGCAATGTTTCGCTTCCCCACTTTCCAAGATGATTTGTTTTGTATACAAATCTAATGGGTAATGGGAAATACTGAAGAGGGAGCTTGATGCAAATCATACAACCAAAGAAAGTGTAGTATTTATAACTTTGACTTCTCTTCATTGGTTATGTGGCTCAATGTAATTGGTGCACAAAACCCTCATCTGTACTTTCATGTGTAAATTTCAGATTCTTCCAAGTTCCAACTCCTTAAGTCCCAACTCCCAACTTGTATCTCCCAACAACATAAGTTAAACTACTATGCTTAGCCACTACTAGTTTACAATTTTACATAACCTTTGTTCATTGATATTGTTCTTGTAGTAAAGGTTAAACTATGGTTTTGTTACTTTTAATTTTGGCAAGTTTCACTAAAGTACTTATAGTTTTTTTTTTTTGCCATTAAAGTACTTACAATATTTTTTTTTTTTGCCGTTATAGTTTTAATTGTTTCAATTTTAGTATTATAGTTTACTAATATTTTAATTCACTTAATTTCGTCAAATTTTTCGACTTTGCTCTATAAAGTACAATTTTTTCAATAAAATAAATACACAAGGGGTATAAAAACACGTGAGAAAATAAATAAAATATTTTAGATTAAAAAAAAAAGAAAATAACAATCGGACACAATCATAATTTGGCCTTATACAGTAAATTACAATAGCATCTTAATAAGGTTAAACTAACAACAAAGTCAGCGACTAGTATTGGTGTGTTACATATCACCATTGTGAGAAAAAAAAAATAAAACATTATTAATATAATTTAATCATATCAATTATTCATCAATTATGATTTTGTATAATTACAATTTGGTGGACAACCTGTGATTTTGTTTTTGGATGAATCTTAGGTTAGATGGTCCTAGAGTCCAAGGGGCCAAGGGGCCAAGACCTGTGAAAACCATTTTTTTGCCCATGCAATTAGGCCGCTTACTACCTGAGCTGTTGACTATGTGTTAGTAGGTTGATCATTTTCAATTGTCAATTTGGTCTCTAAAGAATCTCTATACATGTAGGTTTTTATTGTTAGGACTTTTGAAGTAAACTAGGATGATGTATAGACACATGGTAGAGGTAGAATTTAGGTTTCATTTTAGAATTAATACTCAAATAAGTATCTCTATCAGCTTGGACAAGAGCCCATCTTCCATCCAAAATAATGAGGTAGAATTTAAGTTTGGGGGCCTCAAAACATAAAACTTTGTTAAACCTATTCTTTTATTTTTTTAGTGCTTAATTTTAAGCCCCCAACTACATAAAAGATTTGCCTAAACTCCTCACCATCTAGAAACTCTCCTAAAACCCCCATAGAACTTATACCAAACAATGAAAGATATGTAATTTGGGAAAAAAGTGGCAATGAACATCTGGATGTTTTATTAAGAAACATACTGAGAGGAAGCAAATAATCATAATAAACATAAAAGGAATTAGCGGCATCACAGGTTATATAATTTTTCCCACTCGTTATTTCATTTATCTTACTAGTTAGTATAACCTGCAGATTTAGATAGTGCAACAAAATTGAAGGCTCCAATAGGTAGAGGAGATGATCATGAAACTGCGTTCTGCCAAAGGCCAAGAACCACATTAATTGGTTCTCAGAGGACATAAAGTGTGATGTTCAGACAAGATAGATGAGCTAGCCTCGTGTTTTCATAGTGTTCTGCCATATTTTTTAAAAACTACAGGAGAAATTATTCTGTATACTGCTATATTGACACGTGATATAACTAGTCTATTTATTATAATATGAGTGGATGTTATTAATATTATACCCTATTAATATAAACATATCGTCCAGTAATACCCTTACACGTTGGTTGGTTATACTACGTGACAGTATATCGGTTATACCCTATAATTTTTTCATATAACAGAAATGAAATTTAGCCATTTATATTAAGAAACAAAAAAAGCCCAACTTCACCAAACAAGGCAAGCCCATCAATAACAGGGTCCAGCCCAGCTCCCTCATCATCAACCTCTTTCTTTGGATTCATTTCTGGCCCAATAAATAAAAGAAAGTTTACTACTTCCACAGTCCACACCATCGCCGCAGTATATGTGTGATTTTAGTACTACGACAGAGTGTTTTCAGTCTCAAACACGAACCTTTCTTTGCCTTCACTTCAACAACCCAGGTTGGCTTGCTTCTCTTATGGAAAGCAAGTAAACGATATTGAAAAGTTGTGCAATTTTAATGTCCTATACATTTAACCATTGAGATTGTTGCACTCAGTTTGTACCCATGTGGAAATCACCTGCTATATCCTATCTCGTAAGTCTCTGCTTCTCTCTCTCTTTATCTTCTTGTTTAGTTTCTGTTAATTGTTCTGGTCATATCTCATTATATCCCTGCACTAGTTTTGCCTTACATTGTTGTGTCAAACGCTATTTTGGTTACTGTCAGAAGCCCAGAGATGAACTTGTTTATTATACATTTTAATTTGGTAAATTTTTTTTCACCCCTAATTTTGAAGCTGCCATTTTAATTTTTATGTGGTTTATTGGTTTACGCTTCAAGAAATCAATCAAAAGTTTGGATTTTGAAGCAGTTCCTCTCCTTTGTAGATTTTACTTCATTTTCATATGAAAATCATTTTCTTTCTTTTAACTTTTATGAGGAGGTCAATAAATTGTTTAAGGAGAAAACCCCAGTTGAAATGGGTGACAGCTAGCCTATATAAAAGGGTTCATTAGTTTAGTGGGGAACTTAATGAGCTAATTTGGTGAAGGGGTGTTTACTTTGGGAATTAAACAACTAAGAATGTTCTTGAATTTCAATCTGTGTGTCCAAATAAATGCCTTAATATTAATGGGATAAGATAGGTAGGGTAATGTGGAATTTAACTAAATGAATAAACATATAAAAAAAAAATAGAAATGCAAAAGTAAACTACTTGAAAAGTTGGATAATTTTGATGTAACCTTAAAGATTTCAGTTTGGCAGCTGTTTAAATGCTTGAAGCACTTATCTCTTTTATTTCTTAATCAAATAAATTTTGTTCCCTGTCTACAAAAATTTAAGATGACTGAATTGAGCTGTTTTACAAAACAGTAACTTAAATCATCAAGGTTTTAATTGAATGGATGCAATTGAACTCTTATAAAAACATTTGCGGATTTCTCTAATCTGTTATCTTCTCCAGGTCGGCCGATTAACTCAGCTTGGAGTTACTAGGGCCCAAATTGTAAATTCTACTTACAGTACAATGGTGCAAGCTCAAATTTCTAACCAAAGAACTGCAAAGGCTATGGTGTCATTGGAGGTATCTTAGAGTTATTTATCAAATTGCTTGTGGACATGAATTGATAATGTCATATAACCCTTTTGCCATTCCATGCCTTAAATTTAAGTATTTTAAATTTGATGCGAGAGTTTCCCAAACAAATTGAAATAATCAACTATGATCTTCTTAGTTCCTGCACCATCCTAGGTAAACTTAAGAAAATCCTGCATGTTGCTTCTATTTCCAATATGGGTTGGTCTTTGTTGTTGCAGTATGAGTAAAAGAGGATGAAGGAAAGATTAAAAGAAATGGAGATGACAAATAAAAAATGGCTGGGCTGGTATAGTTATAACTTATTATGCTGATCCCTACACATAACAAATAAAAAAACTACTACTTTGTTTAATATAATCCCTAGAATATAAGAAAAAAAATACTGACAGAGTTGTGTCTTGCTTGTACATTTGTCAAGTTGCGGTAGAGATCACATAGTTCCCCCTGTGGGCAGTCATTTGATGGGTTTCAGTTATTTTTTTTATTTTTTTTTCATGGACATTGCTTCGATTTTCATTAACTGATTAACTAATTGGTTTTCAATGATCAAGGATCAACACAACAACCAAGGTAACAGTCACTGTCCAGAGGAAAATGCTGGAGGTGAAAAAAGGAACCAAATTGGTTGGAATGTTTCCAGAAAGGATAAGGTCAACTTTCTTGTAAGAACAGTAAGTATACATATCTGAAGATTGCTTTTTTGTTTTTACATTTTATATCTTAATTGAATTTTATATATGGAGTGAAAATGTTTTGGATGTTATCTGTAGTAGCAGACTGATAATGATAATGAATTTAATTAAAAGCTTAAAAGCTCAGGCCATATTTGTCCTTATTCAAAACCTATAAATATGTAACGTTCATCTCTGCAAATGTGTTTGCGTGTGTATTATCATTTTTGTTTATTTTCATGCATCTCTATACACAACTACCACCTTTGTCTGTGATAAGTTTGTCATTATACATCTGATGTGATTGATGTTCTCTGGAGAAATAATGAGAAAATGCCTTATTTATACAATAAATCTCTGCATTATTAATATTCTATTATAATCTCTATAATTATACGTTTCTAGTGGCTTGTTCATTAGGTTTGGATTGGAACTTTCTCAATGGGTATTTACCAACCATCCTCTACTTTTGCACAATGATATGCTAATTTAATTTTCTATTTGTCGTCCAAAAGGTTGACTATTCTGTTTCTTTTTATCTTTTTTTGAGGATTCTTCTTTCAAGGCCTACTAGGGAAAGTTGTTAAATAACCCCACTTTTGCAGCTTCTTGATCTCGATGACAGTAAGCAATCTGTTTACAGTGCTCTTGATGGATGGATTGCATGGGAGCCATACTTTCCTATTGGAAAAGTTAGGAGGGCGTTGATTGCTCTCGAGAAAGAACAACAGTGGCATAGGATTGTTCAGGTATGATCAATTCTGTCTTCCTCCATTGCTTGACAACTTGAGGATGCTTCATAAAGTAAGTATTCGATTTGGGAATGCTTTTTAAAAAAAAATAAAAAAAATAGAAAGCAATTAATTAATTTCAAGCAAAAGAATACGATATAATAATCTTGGAGGAGCTTTAGTTTGCCCACTTATTTCTGTTTTGGGTGATTCTCTTACCATATGTCAAAATTTTGGACAGAAGATATTGTTGGTCAGAACCAACTATGGGAAGAGCATAATGCATTAAGGCTAGCTTGTTATTCTTAGTCATGGATATCTGAACCTCCTGTCTCAGTGTTTGCATTATTTTTGGAGTGCATGCACAAGGATATCTGGAAACTTCTTTTTCACATCTGGAGAAATTTGAGAACATAATAATCCTTCAAAATTTGTAGGGACTCGGAAAATTTTAGTACGTCATCAAGTATTTGTACTTTGCATGCCACTGAAAAGAATGAGTGAGGCCAGTCCATTTTATTTTGTGGTTTGTAAAACGCGGTTCTCTTTATTTCCTCCAGGTAATTAAATGGATGCTAAGCAAGGGACAGGGAACCACAATGGGAACATATGGGCAACTAATACGAGCTTTAGATATGGACCATAGAGCAGAAGAAGCACACAAGTTTTGGGAGAAGAAGATTGGCATGGATCTGCATTCAGTTCCTTGGCAGTTATGCAAAAGTATGATAGCTATATACTATCGAAACAACATGTTAGAGAATCTCGTGAAGGTATGTTTTATGTTGTTCAAACTTTTAGTTATGCCGTTTGCTATGATAGGTTGATGTTAGGCCCTTTCAGTTTCCAATTTTTTTTTTTTGCTTGAACCACTTTATAGATTATACTGGACTAACCTATCATAATCATGCTTGCATTCAAAAGCTTTTTGAGGGCCTGGAAGCTTTTGATCGTAAACCTCCAGAGAAATCAATTGTCCAGAGAGCGGCAGATGCATATGAGATGTTGGGCAGGCTTGAAGGAAAAGAGAGGGTGTTGCAGAAGTACAACTATCTTTTCACCAAAAATATATCACTCAAGAAATCTAGAAAGTCCTTAACTAAGAAAAAGAAGGAACTAGATCAAGAAATGACTAATGATTTAAACTAGTTGGTCAATCTCTATGACAAATGAATACTACTGTATCTGCGTTTTAGTATCGAATGGAAAAGGCAAACAACTTGTATCTGTATAGATTGTTAAATGCAATGCTCTGTTGGGAATTAAGGCGGTTAAGCCTCTGTTGGTATATGTAGCTAATTTTAGTTCGTTTGGTCTCATTTTTATTGTATCCAGTTTGCCTTCATATGAAATTTTGTGAAAACCAATATGATTTGTACAGTTCTTGCCTTTTCATTGTCGCCATTTTTTTTTTTTTCCTTTTATCAAATGATATTGGGAGAAGGGGATTCGAGTGCAGAACCTCAAGCGTAGGGATAAATGCTTTTAGCTACTAGAACTATAAGTCTCCACTTAATCGATATCATCTTTGGGTATCTTATAAAATTCAATTCAAAATACACTGGATTGGATTTCATATCCAAGTATCTTGTAGAGCAAATTTTATTTATCCACTGACTCTATTATTCAGCATCTTATAAAAAAGGAACACAACGCAACATTTACTTGAACCCAAATTTCCTAAGAAGGTGTCTAGATCATATGAGATATTTGTGCCAAATTCCAAAATGGTGATCTGGGCAAGACACCATTTGATATCACTTATCCATTACTGACTCCATTTACGGTATATTTCCTGAAGTCCTCATGAGCTTGCAATACTAAATGGTCATCTTCCCACATGTCCCGGTATGTCTCTGGTCGGGCACGCCTATTCTTAGAAGCTTCCATGTACATTTGCTTTCTCCATTCTTCAGAGACTGGACATCCACACTGAGCTGCAAGCCAATCATCATATTCAAACTGCAAGAACAACACTGAAATATTTATTCTGTTCATGACATATATAAAGATGCCAGTACAGAAACTAGTAAAATTAAAGGGAAATATTATTGAAATGTGTCTGAAAAGACTAGTAGCTTTAGCTAAGAAGTTATTGTTCATCTACAACATACATAAATCAGACGTTTCAATTTTCAAAAGAGAACCTCAGATTGTCAAGATTGAGTGTGAAAGATGAGGCATACCAAACAATGAAAGATATATAATTTTGGAAAAAAGTGGCAATGAACATCTATATGTTTTATTAAGAAACCATACTGAGAGGAAGCAGATAATCATAATAAACATGAAAGGAGCTAGTGGCATCACAGATTATATAGTTTTCCCCATTTGTTATTTCATTTATCTTACTAGTGAGTATAACATGCAGATTTAGATAGTGCAACAAAATTGAAGGCTCCAATAGGTAGAGGAGATGATCATGAAGATCATGAAACTGCATTCTGCCAAAGGCCAAGAACCACATTAATTGGTTCTTAGAGGACAAAGAATGATGTTCAGATCGACAAGATGATGCGCTTAAACAAGTTAATTTGCATAAGCCTATCATGTGTTGACTGTTGATCCAGTCAACTCAATGAGTGTTACACCTTTAGAATCATACTGTTGGAAACAAGATTTCATTTAGCAATTATTCCAAACCCAGTGCTCTCAACCAATGGTGATGGATGAACTTCTAGTAAGGTCATATGGGTTGAGAGTTGAGACTAACAACATAGGCAGGAAACCAAAGAGACTGAATTTACCTGACAGTTAGAGATGTTATGAGTGTATCGTTTAGGTGTGCCAGAAGCTTCAAGTAAAGAGTAGAAAGCTTTGACATCCTCAGTCATCTCCTCTTTGGATGGAAGTGCAATTCGATTAGACAAAACACCAGCTATCCACTTGCTTTGATATTCAAACATGGGGAAAGGAACAACCTAGCACCAGGATATTTGAAGATTTACTTCGACCATCAAAAGAATGAAGCAATAGATCCAACCAAATATGGCACAAATTTAAAGTAGAGAAACACCTTCCATGGTAGGCCAACAAAGGAGAGCGACGGAGCCAAGATTGGCGGGAAGATATGCTTGTACAGTGGCCCCACACAGTTGTCATCCACAGTCACAATGCCATTGGTTTCAAGAAATGGGAAATGATATTTGTACCTTGAAAAAAAAAAGGTAGATTACCATTTGCTCTTTGATTTTTGTTGCCCTTTCCACTGCTTCACATTCAATACATTACACAATAGTATCAAGTCCTAAAACAAGCCAAAGCAATATACCCTGTGCAATGAAGAATGATGTCAGCAAGGACAACATTCCCATCTTGAAAAACAACACTACCATCTTCATGGGCACTTTTAATCTGCATTGGTTTAAATAATATCAGAACTTTGGACCAACCTATATATCTTCCAGTATCAGTCTCATCATACCCACCCCATTCTTACCATGGGTGAGTTCTTTTACCATAGAATGAAGCCACATGTTATCATAGCCAGGCAGCTTTTCAGTGGTTTCATCAGCAACAGATCTAGAAGCAATGTGGACTTCCTTGGCAACTCCAGCCATGTCCCGAGAAATATCAACAGCACTAGCAGAGCTCCCAATCAAAATTACAACCTAAGAAAAGCAGCAAATGTAAGAGAAGCTAATCACTGTGTAGAGGTGAAAGAAAACAAAAAACCCAAGAATTACCCTATTTAACTGTGATCTGCTTCATTAGAAGTTGCTTTGTTTCACAAATATGATCGCATTGGCAACACAGGATAACACAATTTAGAAGTTTCTACTGAATGCAGAAAGTGACACACCTGATCTCGAAAGGGTTCAGGAGTACGATAATTATGGCTGTGAAGTTGCTTCCGTTTCCATGTATTGATGCCTGAAAAATGAAAAGAATGTATATGGCATTAAGGAGAAGGTACCTAGCATTCCTCTGAAATTCATATTTGCAACCTCAAAAGTTCCTTTCATAAAGATCTTCTCGAAGTTCACTCTACCAAAAGTAAATTATTTTCCCTCAAAGAATACAATTATACTCACACAAGCAGAATCATTTAGGTACCTAAACAGGCTAAACCAATAGAAAAGGTAAAACTTAATTTGTGCAAATTATAATAAACCACTCTTCCATACAACCCAAGGATCCCAAACCCAATACGATTCGAATTCCCCATGAACAATAATCTCAAAGCCAATATAAAGTTCAAAACTTTAGATACCCGAAATCCAATTATCTTCATCAACCAAAAATTAATACTCAATAGAACTGATATTAATTGATACCTGGAATTTGGGCAATCCGAGGCTCAGTATAATGACCATTACAGACAACCACAGCATCGTAAAACTCATCCACAACTTCACCTCTCTTACTCTTGGACTTCACCTTCCACTTCCCACCCTCCACCAAACCCACCAACACCACCTCAGTCTCGAACCTCACCATCTCACAGACCCCAAACTCGCTCGCGAAGTCCTTCAAGTACATCAGCACCTCTCTGTGACCCGGAAACCTTCTTGGGTCTCTCTCTTTATCTTCTTCTTTGGCCACAAATGGGTAGTCCCGGAACCCCATCACCTCTCTTGGGAGGTTGGTCCTGAGGGACTTGTACATGCTCGCGTGGACAGCGGCTCTATTCGGGTCGAGCCCAAGTGGGTCGGACTCCACTCTCGGGGTGTACACCCACGTGCCGCCGACTTCGTCTCCTCGCTCGAAGACCACGGCCCTGTGACCTTCTCTACAGAGCTCACGTGCGGCGATGAGGCCGCCGGAGCCTGCGCCGATGACTGCCACGTGGCGGGAGGAGAGTTGGTGGAGTGCGGGTTGCAGCATTGTCCAATTGTGGATAACAGAGTTGGACAGAGCACGGCGCGTTGGCGTTAATGACAAGGCGAGTGACAGCGGCGTTATCTTGGGCCCGTAACCTTTTTTTAGTTAAAAGAAAAAAATAGAAAAGAAAGATGTGGAAGAATAAAAAAGATGAACCATCAACCATTAGAAAGGTGAAACGTGAAACAACAAATGAAAGACAATGCATGAAATTTGAGGAAAAAATTTGTTTGTAAGTTTTTGTTTTGTTAGGTTTTATTATTTTCAACCTATGTTGTAGTAACGTGGATAATATTAGATAATAAGAATATAGAAAATAACTTACCTGTCCCTATAATAGGGACAGGTGTTATCCCCATTAGAGAGAGAGAGGAAGAGAAAAAGTGAGAGAGAGAAAGAAAATGAGAGAAAGAGAAGGGGGGGAGGGATAACAGCTGGCGCACCCCCCGTTGCAGGTAAGTTCTTCTCTAAGAATATATATATACGTGATAGACAAGTTTTTGTAATGCAAAAGAATAAGTTGAATTGTTTTGATTTAGATAAGTCATCATGTGCAAAAAAGAAATTAGATCTTCAGCAAAAAGGAAAATGGTGAATGTTTCAAAAGTTTTGACAACTTTTAACAATACTAAAAAATATTTATGAATTTTGTATAGAACCAAAAGAGAGGAAGAGATCGAGATTAAAAGAGTGGTCAGGATATAGAAAGAGAGGGAGGGAAGGGGTTCTGGTGGTAGAAAGAGAGAGGGGAGGTGACCGCCGGTGAAGCCGATGGTGCAGGGAGGGGGGTTGCCATTGGGGTGGGATTTTGGTTTTTATTTTTAATTTATGTTTGTTTTTTGAATTTTTGGAATAGAGGTGAAATGGGAAAGTTTGAAAAATGGGATATAATGTGCAAGTTATGAATATAATCTCCCTTTTGTGTAACCCAAGTTTCGTTAAATTTCAACTCCAAGTGTTGCATAAAGCAAATAAAGAAATTAGCTTACATTGTATTCATCCATTTTTAACTCATCAATCAACATCTCACAAAACGAACACATCACTTTTTTATTTTTCTAACTTGCCAAATTTCATAACACAACATTTGTGACTTGAATCCAAACCCTGGCCTGTTAGGGGTGAAACCTCATTTCCTAACCACTAGGGTATACCCCAATATACATCAAGATTATATAGGACACTAATGCCAAAGTTCAAAAAGAATTAAGGTGGTCGCTTATTTCACCTTCATCTGAACAAGACATCATTTGATATCACTCACTTATCCATTCCCAACTCCATTTAATGTGTATTTCCTGAAGTCCTCATGAGCTTGCAATACTAAATGGTGATCTTCCCGTTCATCCCGGTATGTGTCTGGTCGGGAATAATAGTCCTCTAAAGCTGCAAAGTACATTTGATTTCTCCATTCTTCAGAGACTGGATACCCACACTGGGCTGCAAGCCAATCGTCATATCCAAACTGCAGAAAACAACACGGAAATATTTATGCTGTTCATGATATAAAGATACCGCATGAAGAGACCAGTCAAAATTAAAGGAAAAAAAGTATTGAATAGTGTCTGGGAAAGACTAGTAGCTTTGGGTAACAACACATAAAGCAGTCGTTTGATAAGGGAAAATCAAGATTGGATGTGTATGAGACGTACTAAACAACAGAAAATTCATGATTTGGGAAACAAGTGTCAATGAACATCTTGATGTTTGATTAACGAGAGGAAGTAGATAATGGTAATAGCATAAAGGAAACCGGCAGCAACATAGATATCCCATTAGGTTTTTTATGAAACTGCATTCAGCCCAAGGTCAAGTACCATATCAATTGGTTCTTAAAGGAACTAAATTTTGATGTTTAGACAAGATAGATATACTTTAAGTTATTTTATTTGCATCAGTGTTTTGATCCCGTCACGCCAATCTAAACCAGAATTCATTTAGCAAATACTCTGGAGCCGGCACTCTCAAATACTGATGATAAATGAATTTTGGGTAGGTCATATGGGTTGAGACTAACTAACAACATAGACAGGCAACCAAAGAGACTGAATTTACCTGATAATCAGCAATGTTATGAGTGTATCTCTTAGGTGTGCCAGAAGCTTCAAGTAAAGAGTAGAAAGCTTTGACATCCTCCATCATCTCCTCTTGGGATGGAAATGCAATTCTATTAGACAAAAGACCTGCTATCCACTTGCTCTGAAGTTCAAACATGATGAAAGGAGTAACCTGTCACCATAATATTCAAAGATTTACTTGGACCATAAAAGGAATAAACCAAAATATCCAACCAAAATATGGCATATAATTTCAAGTAGAGAAACACCTTCCATGGTAGGCCAACAAAGGAAAGCGATGGAGCCAAGACTGGTGGGAAGACATGCTTGTACAGTGGCTCCACGCAGTTGTCATCCACAGTCACAATGCCATTGGTTTCAAGAAAAGGGAAATGATATTTGTACCTTGAAAAAAAAAAAAAAAGTATATTACTATTTGCTGTTCCATTTTCATTGCCCTTTCCATTACTTCACATTCACTGTGGAAAATTAAATAATGGCATGAGGTCCTAAAACAAGCCAAATCAAGTATACCCTGTGCAGTGAAGAATGAAGTCAGCTAGGACAACACTCCCATCCTGGAAAACAACACTCCCATCTTCATGGACTCTTTTGATCTGCATCGGTTTAAATAATATCAGCATTTTGGATCTACCTATCTTCCAGTATCACACTCATCAAAGCCACCCAATTCTTACTATGGGTGAGTTCTTTACCATAGAATGAAGCCACATGTTATCATAGCCAGGCTGCTTTTCAATGGTTTCATTAGCAACAGATCTAGATGCAATGTGGACTTCTTTGGCAACTCCAGCTATGTCCCGAGAAATGTCAATAGCACTAGAGGCGCTCCCTATCAAAATTACAACCTTTACAAAGCAGGAAATGGATAAGAGAAGCAAATCACTATATAGAGGTGAAAGAAAACAAAAACCTAAGTATTTTACGAGTTCCTAAATAATTCTCCCTATTAACTTTGAACTGCTCCTACTAGAAGTTGCTTTGTTTGCATAAATGGTCACCCCACTCATCCCAAGCTATTTGAATTAAGGCTCATGCGCACAAAAAAACAAGTCTTTTATGATTTCCTAAATAATTACCCCTTTACCTGTTTCCATTAGAAGTTGCATTGTTTCTACAGGATGCAGAAAGTGATCACATACCTGATCTTGAAATGGCTCAGGGGTACGATAATTGTGGCTGTGAATTTGCTTCCCTTTCCATGCATTGATGCCTGAAAACAATGTATATAGTCATATAGCATAAGGGAAAGAAGAAGAAATAAGAACCAAAATTTAATTTTTGTTAGATCCTGCAAATGCATTACATAAGCATGGACTCAGCATTAGATAAAAAGTCTCATATAAGTTTCATAAATTAGTCCTCCACCTATCGGGGCAGGAATTATATATGGTATTCCTTCCCGTATAACTTAACCTTATTACAAGTTTTCCACGATTTCCCTCCAAGGAGTTAACACTGCAAATTAAAAAATAAAACTCCTCCTCTTCCATAGATCAAGGAGTACCCCCAACCCAATACAATTCAGATTCCTCATGAACAAATCTCAAAACCGATTTAAATTTCAGAGCTTTAGATATTCAAATCCAAAACGTGAACTACACAAACCAAATAATCTCAAAATGAATCTTCATCAACTAAAAATGATAATCAGAAATGGTATTGATACCTGGAATTTGGGCAACACGAGGTTCAGTAAAATGCCCATTACACACAACCACAGCATCGTAAATCTCATCCACAACCTCACCTCTCTTACTCTTGGACTTCACCTTCCACTTGCCTCCCTCCACCAAACCCACCAACACCACCTCAGTCTCGAACCTCACCATCTCAGAGATCCCAAACTCGCTCGCAAAGTCCTTCAAGTACATCAGCACCTCTCTGTGACCCGGAAACCTTCTTGGGTCTCTCTCTTTATCTCCTTCCTTGGCCACAAATGGGTAGTCCCGGAACCCCATCGCCTCTCTTGGGAGGTTGGTCCTGAGGGACTTGTACATGCTCGAGTGGACAGCGGTTCTATTTGGGTTCAGCCCAAGTGGATCGGACTCCACCTTTGGAGTGTAGACCCAGGTGCCACCGATTTGCTCTTCTCGCTCGAAGACTACCACCTTGTGACCTTCTCGCTGGAGCTCACGTGCGGCAACCAGGCCGCCGGCGCCGGCTCCGATCACCGCCACGTGGCGGGATTCCAGGTGGTGTAGTGCGGGTTGCATTGTCGAATTTGCAGAGCTCAGCTAGCAACCAGCGTTAACACTGTCGCTAGAGATCGAGAACACGGCAGGCTGCGAAAACTGTGGAACAGTAACTCTCTCTCTCTCTCAAAACTTGTTTAATTTTTCTGTCACTTTCTATAATTCTCTTAACAAAAGAAAGTAATCCTCTTAATAAATTTTGTGAACTTTTTCATTACTCTCTTGAATTTGACACTCAACTTCCAAGTTATACTGCAACGTGACACCTACACTTGGTTTTAGCAAGCATAATCCCAACTAAAGTTTGATCCTCTCATTTTTTTTTATTTTTTATCATTTCTCATCCATTGAACTCATTTATGGGCTTGGTAAAAAAAACTCATTTATGGGCAAACAAAGAACTGAAATACGAGAATAAACTTTTTCAAGTTAAGTAGATACAAAAACAGCCCAATTATGATTCATAGTCTTTCTTATTTTTGTTAATGGAAAAATGAAACGATGGATTTTGTCTAAATGAAGTGGGTAAGATTTGAGTTTTGAAGAGAGGAAAGGAAAGAAAATGAGAGTGTCTTTCATCTGAGCAAGACATCATGTGATATCACTTATCCATTACAAACTCAATTTAAGGTGTATTTCCTGAAGTCCTCATGAGCTTGCAATACTAAATGGTGGTGTTCACACTCATCCCGGTCTGTCTCTGGCCGGACACGTACGTCCTCTAAACCAGAAAAGTACATTTGCTTTCTCCATTCTTCAAAGACTGGACACCCACACTGAGCAATCCAAGCTGCAAAAAAAAAAAAAAAAAAAAAACCTGAAATATTTATTCTATTCATACGTACCAGTATAGGAAAAAAGCCACCCAGTTACTGAATTACTGCCAATGAAACACCCATGTTAACTGATCTTGACACGTGTCATCATCCAAACCCTGGATGAGATTACTTGCAACATAAGTTAGGGTTGATAAAGCACTGAATTTCATTCAGTTTTACATCCAAAACTTTTAGTATAGAGGGTAGTAAAATTACAAGGAAAAGAGTATTGAATAGTGTCTGAGAAACAAGATCCCATTTAGAAATTACTCTGAAGCCAGTGCTCTCAACCACTGAAGATGAATGAACTTCTGGTAAAGATCATATGCGTTGAGACTACTACAACATAGACAGGCAACCAAAGAGACTAAATTTACCTGGTAATCAGCAATGTTATGAGTGTATCGCCTGGGTGCACCAGAAGCTTCAAGGCAAAGAGTACAAAGCTTTGACATCCTCCATCATCTCCTCTTGGGGTGGAAGTGCAATTCGATTAGACAAAACACCTGCTATCCACTTGCTTTGATATTCAAACATGAGGAAAGGAAAAATCTGGCACCATGATACTTAAAGATTTACTTTGACCATCGAAAGAATGAACCAAAAGATTGATCCAACAAAAATATGGCATATAATTATAAATTATTGTACCGAAATACCTTCCATGGTACCCCAACAAAGGCAACTGAAGGAGCCAAAACTGGTGGGAAGACATGCTTGTACAGTGGCCCCGCACGGTTGTCATCCACAGTCACAATGCCATTACTTTCAAGAAAAGGGAAGTGATATTTGTACCTTGAAGAAAAAAAAAAATCAGTGGATTACCATTCACTCTTTCACTTTTGTTGCACTTTCCATTATTTTCAATTCCTAAAACAAGCCAAAGAAAGTATACCCTGTGCAATGAAGAATGACATCAGCACGGACAGCACTCCCATCTTTGAAAACAACACTACCATCTTCATGGGCACTTTTGATCTGCATTGGTTTAAATTATATGGGAACTTTGTGTTGGAAATTTTATATTAATATATGAAATTTAATATGAATAAGAAAATTGCAATGATCTCATTTCAAAGGAAAGGGTATGTTTCTTTTGAATAACATACCTAAAAGATGCCAATTGCATCACTTGGTGAAGAAATATCATTGCATACCCAATCCACATGTATGAGAAATGTATTGTTTGTAAATGTTGTGTCTGTTGAATTTAAAAGGTACAATTTAATAGGTGTAACTTTTCTTAAGTGACACTTTGTCTTTTATATAAAGGCCACAAGGTCATTGTCATTATATATTGAGTCTTGTACCCTCCTCCATGTTAAGAGTGTTTCTAGTACACTTTTCATGTTTATTATAGAGTCAATTTCTAATGAGAGTTCAAACACTATCTTGATTCGCTGGAGTTTTGTGATTTGAAGTGCTACTATCACAAGAACGTGGTCGTTGTATCCTGGGAGGCGAGCGCTGATTGACTGGAGCATTAGTGGGCGGGCGTAATTCGTCTTGAGGACATAGTGTCAAACACTAGCCTCGACTAGATTTGGAGGTTCTTCTAACCTTTTTTCTTCTTTTATTTTATTTCGATTGTGGTCTTAAGTTTGCATTAAATTTTATATTTAATGTGTACTATTTTATTATTAAATAAATATAGCAATTAAACCCAATTATTTCCAACACTTTGGATCTACCTATCTTCCAGCATCAGACTTTAATGAGTTTTTTTTTTCATATTTAGTACCTAAATTTTGATCATTGTTTTAATGTGGTACCTAAACTTTTATTTGACAATTTTATATTGCCCCTAACTTTTGTTGACAATTTTAACAGAAATTCATTTTAGTACTTAATTAGACACAAAATAAAAGTTTAGGTACTCAATTGGAATAAATAAAAATTTATGTATCACATTAAAACAAAAGTCAAAATTTAGGTACTAAATATAAAATAAACCCTAAAAATAATGAAAATTGCCTTGATGAACTTATCATAGCCACCCACTTCTTACCATGGGTGAACTCTTTTACCATAGAATGAAGCCACATGTTGTCATAGCCAGGCTGCTTTTCAATGGCTTCATCAGTAATAGATCTAGATACAATGTGGACTTCTTTGGCTACTCCTGCTATGTCCCGAGGAATATCAACAGCACTAGCAGCGCTCCCTATCAAAATTACAACCTTTGCAAAGCAGGAAATGGATAAGAGGAGCTAAACACTATATAGAGGTGAAAGAAACCAAAAACCCAAGTATTTTAGGATTTCCTAAATAATTTACTATATTAATTTTGATCTACTTCCACAGTTCCACTAGAAATTGCTTTGTTTCACATCTATGATCACATCGGCAAACCCCGAGAACACAAGAAGTTTCTAAAAAAATGCAGAAAGTGATACAGACCTGACCTCGAAATGGCTCAGGGGTACGATAATTATGGCTGTGCATTTGCTTCCCTTTCCATGTATTGATGCCTGAAAAGAATTCATATGGCATTAGGGGGAAGGAGAAAAGGTATGATTCATAATTTTATTTTGTTATATCCTGCAAAATTGGAAATGCATTACATAAGCCTGGACTCGGCATTAAAACAAACGTCCAGTGTAAGTTTCATAAATTAGTCCTAGAAGTGCTCTCTCTCTCTCTCAAAAGCTCCTTTTGCATGAAGATGTCACTCTACCAAAAGTAATTTCTTCCATCCATTAATACCATATATAATCACCCAGAATGTAACCTAAAACTAATGCAAGGCATTATATATTGAAATGCAACCTAAAACTAATTAATAATGAATAAAGAGGGCACAAGATATTATATATTATACTGCAGGACTTTACATTCCGGTTTGCGATATACTCAAGACACATAATCAATCAGCTACCTAAAAGGTTAAACCAATATAAAAGGTACAAACTTTGTGCAAACTGTAAACCCAATAGTACATAATCAATGGCATTTGCATTTGCAATTACAACATTATACATTATGTATTCTCAATAAAAACACTAAGTTTAAATCTTCAACCAATAAATCTCCTAAAACATACTTAAACACACTAAAAAATAACCTAATCAACTCCACAAATATTAAAATTCAAGTTAAAAATCAAGAAAGAAAATTGAGCGGTGACAGTAGAAGCATATGTAAATGCAACTCAACTGCAAATGTAGCCGCAAAGCATTCGGCGGTCTAAGTTACATTAATGGATGCATATAACACACACAAATTGTCCTTTTGATTAACTTTATAACGGGCCACTCCCATTAAGGTATCTCTTAAATAAGATTATTTAAGGGATCTATTGTGAGGTTCACTCCACATTTTATTTTGATGATCGGAACCATGTATTTTCTCAGTCTCCATTGAAGGATCATCTCTGCAAAAAATATATAAATCGAAAACCATTTGATTGTTGATTAAATGGTCATCATTTCAAGTGATTATTAAAAATATTCTTTTCGTTTATTTATTTGACCATAATTAGATGTTTTAATGATTTTCAATTTATCTAATTTTTTGCATAGATAATATTATAATAGAGACCTATAAAATAGACGAATAAGATTGTTGAAATACAATATAGAATGAATCCACGAGGAATTCCTAAAAGGACAGTACTTGGGTCACCACCTAGAGGTACCCCAAGGTCACCACACCTTCAAAAATTGCAATTTCGGTAATACCAGCGCATAATCGAAACCGTTCACCTTTTAGATAATCTATATAGACAAGGAGTAAAATTTCAAAATTTTCGGCGAAATTTCGTCGAAAATTTCGTTTTTTAGAGGTAAGAAAATTTTAACACCATATCAAAAGGATTTCAAAAAATTTCGCCGAAATTTTCCAAAATCCTCGAAATTTCGGCGAATTTCGATGCAGAGACCGGAGGGTGAGAGGGGAGGTAGAGACCGGAGGGAGAGGGGAGGCAGGGACAGAGCACCATCGCCAGAGGGGGAGATGAGATCAGAGAAGAAGCTGCAGCGGCGCGCCGTCGTTGGAGGGAGAGAAGAGATCCGGGGAGGGGAGATGAGGAAGAGAGATTGGGCGTGGGAGAGGGAAGAGAGAGATTAGGAAGGAGGAGGGAGTGAGGGACTAGGAGAGATAAACAAAGAGAATAAAAACTGGAAGTGAAGGGGGAAAAAAAGAAAAAGGAAAGAAAAATGAGGAAGACTGGCCATTGGAAAACAAAGACCAAAGTCACGGGGGAAGAAGAGGAAAATGAAAGAAAAAAGAAAGAAGAGAAAAGGAAAGAAAAGAAAAAAAAAAAAAAAGGAGAAAAAAAAAGAAAAATTTTTTTTTTAGGGTTGATTGGGATTTGGAGTCTTTAGGCAATTGGAAAGAAAAATAAAAGTTTGGAATTTTATTTGAGGTTTGATTTGGCCATTTTGGTGTTTTGTTTAGTTGTAAATATAAATTATGAAAAAAAAAAATTTATTCCCTCACCATGGGGTTTCATTCCCTTAATGTTTGGTTTTCCAATTTGGAGAATTTGTGAAATTGAAATTTTAGGTAAACCGCTATTGCCGCTGCTGCCACCGATTTGGTTCTCCTTTAACCCAATTCGGCTCAATTTGACTATCGAAAACCATTTCCAAGTCCCTTTGAATAAGCTTGCTAGTTTCTATTACCACATTGGTGATTTATTCGTGTAATTTCATTATGTAATTATTAATTAGCGAAACATTTTTTTAACAGTGCATCGTGCATTATATTTATCACATATCACATGAAATTTACCATATAATTTGGTTTTTTCAATGTTCTTTTATCAATGTAGTACAAATATGTTAAATAAACATATAGTAAAGTTTCATTCAAAATTTTCGTATTTTGATAACAATTTCCGTCGTTTCCTTCTAATTTTTGTCGAAATTTAAAAATTTTTGAAATTTCCTCGAAACTCGAAATTTTATTCCTTGATTATAGATCATCTCTAAAAAAAAATCAACTCAATTGGAAATCGTTTAGTTATATAACTGTTGTCGTTTAAATAGAAAAAATCAACATTTTGGTTTAAAAATCACTTTTTAATTGAAAATCATCGATTTTTTATTGAAAATCATCGATTTTTTATACTTAATTGACAACAGTTATATAGCCAAACAATTTTCAATTGATTTGATTTTTTACAAAAATAATCTTTAATAGGTTATCTAAAAAATGAACAGTTTCGATCATGTATCGACATTGCCGAAATTAAAATTTGAGGAGATGGATGACCTTGGGTAACCCAAGTAGTGACCCAAATACTATCCTTCCTAAAATAAAATTACTTGATGAAATGGCTTAAACTTTATAAACAACTAAGTGTATATACTAATCAATAATGCTACACTTACCACATTTTTATACCACAATTTCATAACATTTTACATGGCATTCATACATTGGACACTAAAAATTAAAAAATACAACCTAAAAAGAAAAAGAAAATACCCTTCTAGTAAAGTAATGACACATCAAATAAGATACAAATGTGGGAGAAAAAATATAAGACAACTAGCATTATTGTATACCAATATACCATGGAAGTTTTTATCCATTAATTATTATCCAAAATATACCATGGAAGTTTTTATCCATTAATTATTATCTAAAATATCTTTCTCAAAAAAAAAAAATTATTATCTAAAATATCATGGTATGAGGAGAAAAGTGTCATTTGGTAAACAAACACATATTTAATTACTTTGGCAGTTGAACCTGTACCATGCAGCAGCACCCCTGCCACTTCTGACTGGTCCTCCTCAAACCAGAAATCTAAGTGCAGAAAGAGAAAAATTAAAAATTAAAATTAAAAAAAAGGAATCCTAACGACTGATAAGAGAGAAAGAGACAGAAAATTAAATATATCGGCAGAAAGAGAAAGGCAGCAGGATTCGGGTTGTGGGAAGTTGTCCCACACGCGCACCCCCTGCGCTTGTTGCTCTGTCTCTGTCTGTCTGTCTCTCTCTCTCTCTCTCTCTCTCTCTCTTTCAATCTCTGGACACAATTATATTTTCCATCAGTCATCTCATGGCCCCTGTGTGATCCGATTCTCTCTCTTTCTCTTTCTCTCTCTTCGAGTTGATATGTTGTGGAGAAAGAGAATTGAGTGGAGCAACAAGAAGAAGATGAAGCAGCAGCAGATATTCTGATGTTAAAACTCTCTGCTTCTGGGTTTTTCACATATTGGTACTCTCTCTCTCTCTCTCTCTCTCTCTCTCTGCATTTCCAAATTTTACAGATGTATTTATATATGTGTACGTGTGATTTAGCGCTGAAGTGTTTTCGGAATTTGGATTGTAAATTTGTAATCTACTTAAGTTTTTCTGGGTTTTTATAAGACAATAATTGGGTGTTGAATGTATTGTGTAGTTTCTGAGAACCAGGTTCTTTGTTCTTTAAGTTGTTACCACCAAGTAATCTTCTTTTAGTTTTTCTTGTTTTCTTTGTCTTTCTTTTTTTGTTTTGATGAATGGAAATCAACAGTTGATTCAGTAATAGGAATAGTACCCTGTACCTTGGAAGTACTAATTTTTGTACAAAACCATTTTCATGGGCCATGTTTATCCACAACACCTTTTGCTGGGTTTCCCCAAGTTGCAGAAATCAAGAAATAATTCCGACTTGTGTTACAACTAGGATATCAAGTGTAGCCATTTATTGCACAATGCAACTAGGATATAGAGGTTGCATTGGTTACTCTGGTTCAATGGATGTGCATAAGCCTTTCTTTTTCTATACATTCTTTTTACCTATTTTGATCCATTATATGCAACTGACTTCAACCTTCAATTTTAATTGGTGCAGTCGTGAAGAATTGCTTCTGTGTTTATCACATCATTTTAATTCTTAATTGCAATAATTTAGTTGTTGGTCAAAGTATGGAGGAGAGGGAGGGATGAGGGTAACTTTATTTGGGTTGTGCCAAATTCAATCAATGTAGCCCTGTTAGAGTGAAGAACCAAGATTAATATCATGCTTTATATGGGTTGAATACGCATTTTCAGCCATCAGGTATAGAAGTAAATTGCATGAAAACCCCATAAAAAGAACCTGTCGCAAAATAGATAATGACAAGCAAAAGTAAGACAGTGGGGGAAAGATCATAGCAAAAAGAAAATAGTGAGAGAACAGTATAGGTTATGTGCATTAACAGTTTCAATGCTTACAGTTGCCATATAGTGATTTCTGTAGATACCATTTCTTATTTTTCAGACAAAAGACTGATCCCTCTCATCAATTGGTTGTTAGTACTGAATCATTACTTTCTATTCTTAAAGAGAGCTTTGCAGGGACTGGGCATGAAGTACATGTGGAAATCCTTTATAAACTTTATTATGTTTAAAGATGCATTTGATGTGGTTTCAGAAAAAATAAAATGTTTGTGCGAGGAGATCTTGATCTGAATGCAATGCAAGCATATACTGGTTCTCTGGAAGAAGTTTTGAAGAAGACTATGCTCAACCAGGAGGTTATATTTAAAAATCAGGTATTTGGATACTATAAATTACAGGATAAAATTTGAGTCATAAGCTGACATAATTTAGGACCACAGATTGTGTTCATGTGCATGATTTTGTTTTTTGTTTTTATTTTTTATTGGTCAGGCATGATTTTGTTATCATATAAATGAGCTTTGTGTTGGGTAAATGTAAATCCTTGATGTTGATTGATGTTATATAAGGTTTGAAAGACGGAATTTGTATCAATTGCACATGCCTTTTTCTGCCTGCTTAAATTGGGCAGATATCTGGAAACTTTGGGTTTTACTCTAAAAACTGGCTCTACTGTACAGTCAATCATTAAGCCATACACGTGTTTAGGATGCATATGTAGAAAAAGTATGTCTTATCTTCTCTATATATGGTTTTACTTAATTTTCTTGCTACTGATTGCCCACCAGGTTCATGAACTCCATCATCTATATAGGATACAGAAGACACTGATGCAGAACCTTGGCTGGAAGGAGTTTGGTAAATACAACTTCAGGAAAGCAAGTACTCAATCAACTCTGTTACCTTGCGCAAGTTCTACCAGAGATGAACCTATGGTTAGTCAAGCATTAGCTTCCTAAATGTTATGAAGAGTGGTTCTTTAATAAAGGAGGGTGGAAGCGACCACTCTTCCTACCCCCATTTGGCTGTTTTTTTACCAAAATAGGTCTTTTGGGATGTAAACAGCAGGTCTAATGAAGAAATTAGACATATTTGGATAAATTGGGTTTTGTCATTTTAATTGACCTACCAACTAATTTGATTTTAAGATCTATCTCCATTTGTTGTAGTTTGAGGCAGATATAACTGTTATATCTAGCCTCTATTGATGGCTGACCTAGTTTTAAATCAAATAATTTGTAATTTTATAGTGTTAACATGATGAACTTGTGTTTCAAGTTGTCTTAACACAACCTACTGCCAGGACTTGTTAGAAGGGTGGAAGGGTATATACGATAAGATTCAGCCGAACCCTCCTGATCTTCAACTTCCCTCAGACCAGTGCGTTAGCCATATTGGTAAGAATCTCCTGAAGAATAAAATACTGGGGATCACCTGAGAGGAAATGTGGAACTCAGGAATTCTCTTTGTTGTTGTAATGTCACAGATCCAGGGGAGCTGACGCTTTCCTTGAGCATTCGAGAGGACAATAGGAGAAAGGGAGGCACTAAGCGAACTTGGTTTGATGTAAAAGCTCATTCCTGCTCGCAAAATGTGATTGATTTAGAAGAATTGACTGAGAGGATGTCACATGAGGGTTTGGAACAGTCACCTTCTTTCAGCAGTGCTCCAATAACAAACTTCAGAGGCAAGCATGATTCAGAAGTTTCTGTCCTTTTTGATCCGATCATCTCAAGTAGTGTGAAGAAAAATCTATTGTCTGGTGCTGCAGAGAGTAACCCTTTTTCAGATGACAGTGAGTGGAATCCTTTCAATCAAGGTATTGTTCATTTATCTGTGAAAGACTATGTATAGCATGATGGGCATCAGTTGTATTTTTGAACTTCTAGTCTTGTGCATCTTAGATTTTGTGGTGGTCCCTTTTTCAGGATTAAAAAAAAGTTCTGGTAGTTTCTCAATTGACAATTTGTCCACCAGGAGGCAACAATTCAGTTCATATAAAGTAGGGTTTCTGGACCTTAACAAAATTCAGCATGATGATTCATCTTGTCTCTCAAATGATCCTACAGTAGCCCATCCTTCAACAGCCAGCTCATTACATGCGTTCTGTGGATTAATTGGCAAGGTAGAGGAGGGAATTCTTTGTTTTGCAACTGGGAAAGAGGAAAACAAGAATTACTCAAATGAAACTTCTGACATGTGTCAAAAAGATGATTCTGGAAATTTTGTTTTCAGAAGTTCCAACAGAACAAATGAGAGGAAAGAATATTTGGCTAGGATTTCCAAAGTTGATGAATTGAGTATAAGTGAAATGGGCAATGTAGGTTTGGAGGCTGTGTCTGAAGCAGTTGGCTGCCACAATAGTGACCCCAGTGATGGAAATGATGGGTTCATCCTGGAACTTCCAAACAGTCAAATTCATTTGGGTGCAGCTGCTGAACAAGTAAACCATGGGAACAACAGAGTAGAAGACCCTGTGTTTTCATATTCTGACCATAGTCAAAAAACAGATCAAGATGCACATGGCACTATATCTTCTGCTGCATGTAAGCCCTGCAGTATTGGTGATAATGATTCCAGCAGTGTAAAAACGATGCAATCTGAGTTTGAGTTCAGTAATTCAGATCCCTTTTCTTCCGATCAGGCTTCAGGAACACATGTAGGGTCCCAAGTTTCAGAAAGCTTAATGGGTGTGCAGGACCAAAGATTTTCGGACAGCAGTGAATCAAAACACAAATACCTCAACAAGGAGGAAGAATCAGATGAAATGGATATTTTGATCAGAGAGGCAGCTGAAGCACTTTTCCGAATTTCGTTGGAGAGCTCATCTTGTCGTCAAGATTGTGCTTACAAAGTAGGGGGATCAAATAAGATGAAAGAGAAGGAGAGTGAGCAACCACAGTACTCTGATTTTTTTGAGTTAATGACACTAAAGTTAACAGAGAGCAGTGTGGATGACCATTCTCTGTCGTCAAAGCCTTCTGAATTAAATTACACGGAGAATAAGGATTTTGGTTTTAAGTTGAGAAGGGGGAGAAGAATGAAAGATTTTCAGAAAGACATACTTCCTGGTCTGGCATCTCTTTCCAGACATGAAATTCGTGAAGATATAAACATTCTGGAAGGAGTTTTAAGATCAAGAGAGTACAAAAAATTAAACAGGATGGCTGGTGGTCACAGCTGGTGTGCTCCTGTCAGAAACAAGCGTTCTCGACTCAATCATGTTGGGAGAAGGAAAAGTATTTTATGAGAAATTTTAGGTTGGGAATGACATGGATTAGAACAAGTATCTACATTGCAACCATTTAGTGCATGTAACCTTAAGATAGTTTTCTGGCTTTAGAACCGTTTAGTTACCTTCTGAGACGCGTTCTGATCTTAGTATTAGTACTGTTAATTGGATCCAAAAATGATGATTGAGAAGGTGGGCTTGCATGTCATTAGAGTTTCTTTGTGGTTTTAAGCTCTATGAGAAGTTTTTTCTTCTTCTTTTTCTGGTGAATCATGTGAATTGTTCACCTTAATTTCTTTTATCTGTGGTAAAGAGTTAACAAAATATATACCAATTCTTCCTGTTAAGGTCAGATCCAATGCAAGATTATAACACTCAACATTTCTTTTTTCTTATGCATAGTTTGTTTATTTTGTCAATAACACTGTGAGCAGTGTCAGGATCCTGCAATCTGGAATGCAATTATTAGAAAGGATTTTGTGCCTGATGAGTTCACTTAATTATAACCTTCTAAGGATGAAGTGTGCTGAACCTTCTTCTTGTATCAATGTAAAATACCTAGGTTCTGGGCCTTCTGGCTAGGTTGGTAAACTTGTAGTTTGCATGTCTCCTTAGTCCAATCCTACACATATATAGTGCAGAGCTTTTTAAAACAAATGTTCTGACATCTTAGGATAGTATGTTAAGGTTTGATGTCTCTATAACATATAAGATGAGTGATCAACTAGTAATATCACCAATGTACTTAGAGGTTTATTGGGCTTATCCAAACTCCATTAGATCTGTATAGTTAACAAGTGATAATATGAATGCTAAGCCTGTCTTTTGCTAAACCTGACTAGACAGGGAGTAGGTAGACATGAAACTTACATGTTCAAAAGATATGTAATTCATGCTTAATTGTAGTCTTTTCTTTCTTGAATTCACTTCCAACTTCCAAAATCTCAAACACAAATCAAATCAAGAGAGAATGAATACTATATTATCTTGAAATATTGATTCTTTTCTACGGTTAGCTCTCCCTCAATTGCTGAGGGCCTGAGGCAGCTTAAGAAAGCAATGCATAAAATCAATTTCTGCCTTTTGTTTTTTTGCAATTTATAATTCAAGGAAAATTCTTTTATATTCTTCTTCCAACCATCAGCTGATCTATAACTAAAAATGTGCTGCCTTTTGTTTTTCTGCAATACCTACTTCTAAAACCCAATTGGGATTCTCCACATTATTTTATACATGAAAAAGATTTCCAGATCCATATGTTCAACAAGGATGATGATCCTATTCATACTGTCGACTACCCCAATTTAAGCACCTGAATGGGGTTTATATATCTCAAAACGCCTCGATAGTATTAGTATTGGACCATTTAATTATATATTGTTAATTGCTATATTACTTTTTTCGAGATAGAGATCATTTTCACATTCAATAACTTGAACCGAGCCACACAACTCAAATAAAAATAACAATGAAATTAGATCATTCTCTGTCTAGATTGTCCATTTCATTATTTATGAAACAACTGTTATGTTATCCGTACTATATTGTTAGCATGATAAACCAGGAAATTAATAAACAATGCAAGAAAGTGATGAGTGGAAGCAAAGGCACTAAAAACCACCCTTTGGGAACAAGCATGCTTCAATGATGAACCCAGAAAGATAAGTGGCAATGGTCCAAGCAAGGCTCTGAGTGAGAGAGACTGCTAGCGATCGATGTTGGTTGGTTGGCTGGTTAGTGGATTAGATTCATATATAGGCGAGTGGAATAATGCTAAAAAAACCAAAAACTCTTCGGTCTTCACCTAAGTCCTTCAATCTTTATGTGTCTTCTTCTTATATATTTTACTCGTTCAAGCTCCACAATCGACTTAATAATTATGAGATAATGGCATTGAATTATATTCTTTTTTTTTTTTAAATAAAAAAATAAGAGAAAAAGTTTGTAATGTTTCTCCCCTATGTCTCATTTGATTTATTTTATTTTATTTGAAACCAACTCATACTGTCATACATATACTCTTTCTTTAATGAGGATTAAATTTTGGGTGCTTTAATTAGAAATTCAAAATGAGAAAGATTTTTAATCCAAACTCCCGTCCAACCTAAAAATTAAGTTATAGCCCAAACTGTCCACCGAACACTTAATAAAAATATATGCCAAGCACTCAGCGCTAGCAAAAACCCTGCATCTGCAAGTAAATCCCTACATCTGCAAGCAAAATCCTGAATCTGCAAACAAAAAAAATGTATCTACAAGAAAAAAAAATGCATTTGCAAGTAAAAAAATATGCATCTGCAAGCAAAAAAGATGCATCAGCAAACAAACAAATCTTCCTCCATTTGCAAGCATCAAGCGCTCAGTACCATGTAGAGTGCTCGAGAGTGTATTTTCCCAGCCTCCGCCCGAGGACATGAATAGATTGGACTGAAACTTAATTTTTTATTTGGCTAAATTTTCAGTTAAAAATCTTTCAAAAACTAGTTTTATGAATAATTTATTATTGAATTATTGAAGTATAGTAATTATCACAACCCACATAGAGATTTCTGCAATAAATCACTAAATAGATATATCTTTTATTTTAACACGCTAATCAGCAAATGTACCTATTAATTTTAATTTTTTTTTTGTCAACTCTAATGTACCTATTATAAACTCCTTGTATAGAGGACTTTTTTGTTTTATTTTTTATATACATATGCATTTTAATTCGAGGAGTGCTCATGCACTTACAAGTTATATATAGTTCATAAGGCATGTATAATGGTTTTTATTTATTATTATTATTTTTTTTTTTTTTACAAAGGAGGTCAAGGGGGAGGAGGAATTCTGTGGAAAGCAAGATCCCACTTCGAAAATGTGAAATTTTGCATAATAGTTTATAAGGGTGTTGGACTACTCCTTCCATTATTAATTGGTTTTGAGATAGATGTCTAAATTTCTTCAATTGTAATGAAAAAGTGTTACAAATCAATTTCATCATACAAACTTATTTATTAACATTAATTTTTATTTAAATTCTCTAATTCATTTATTGTCTTCCTCAATTTTTAGTTGGTTTTTTTACATTTTGCCCACCTGAATTTTAGGGTCAATCTCACTTTATCACCTAAAAAAATTGTGTTAATTTACTACTTCAATTAAAAATTTGTTGCAATATACTATCTATGTCTCATTTTGTCTAAACTTTTGTTAAAAATAAGAGTATTTTGGTCTTTTTCAAATTCTCATGGTTAGAAAAAAAATGGACTTTTTTATATTTTATCTGTTTTGACACAATAGAAAACTAATTTAAAAAGATCAAAATACCTTTATTTTTAATAAAAGTTTAAACAAAATAAGCTAGAGAATTTTTAATTTATATGGTAATTAGCACAATTTATTTTTTAGATGCTAAAGTGAGACGGATACTAAAGTTGAGCTAGCTTATATGTAATAAAGCTTTTAGTTTATAGACTACAGCTCAAAGTTGTGCACTTTCGGGTGTCGTACACGTACTGTCCTTGGCAGCAATATTATTACAAATTTCTCATCAATTTCATCATTATATATGGAGATTCCAAATATTATTTTTCAATCATCTAGAGGTTACCTATTGGTAGGTCTGGAGTCTTGTATTAGAGCAATGCTATACACATCTGAAACTCTTTAAGATTTTTCAGACATTGTATTGGTTAGTGGGTTGAAACTCAAGCCACCGTTGACTATCTGGGAAGCAAGCTAGGTAGAAATGAATATATGATACACAGACCCAGTTGTTTATTTCAAAATATAGCAAGCCTTTCATGAAGTGGGTGATGAATATTTTGCCCACTGAACCACTGAAGGACCACAGTTTTGATTCATTGGTGGTTTTTGGCACTTTGGGTTTCTTGGTCAGCAGTTGAAGCCTTTAAGCAAGCATAAACACTTCAACAGTAGCAGAGATTTTAGATTGAATCATGGAAAAGGGTTTAGGTGGCTGTGTTTCCATGAACCCTGGACTGGATTTCAAAATCCATGAGGTTGCTCAAACTAGTTTGAAACATGCCCATCAACTGTTCACTTGTATCTCTGACAGTAAGCAAAAGAGAAGTGTTCAAGAAGTAAGCCTGATTGCTCAAGATGCAGTAAAAGGATTTAGAAAACTTCTTACTCTCCTTGATGGGTCAATGTCATCAAATCAGAGGAGGATCAGAAAGGGTCCTCTGCCTAAATCCCATGACATAAACCAGCTTGAACTGATGGACAGTCCTAATATTTCTTCTTCATCCCTAGCTAAAACATACAACTGGGCTCAGCAGCCTTGCTTGGTTACACAGCTTTGTGCTCTTCAGAGTCATCAACAAGCAACTGCTAATGTGATCCACAGTAATAGCTTTAGCTGCATGGGCAGAGAGAAACAGAACCAGGCATTGCAGCAAGGTCACTCAAAATCTGAAGCCAGTGTGGTTCTTCCTAATAATTTAATCATGGGGTTGAAGTTGAACCAATTCTCACAAAAGCCTAGTAGCACTTCTTTGATCAGCATGGATGGAAGTAACATTAACACACAGATCATTCACTACTCGTTGTCCGAAGTCTTGGCATCTCGAGATAGTAGTACCTCTATAATTTCTTCCAAGAGGAAGAGTGGGGTGGAAAGTGAAGAAGCCAGTACAAGTTGTGTAGCCTCTACTGGTGGATGTCATTGCTCAAAGAGAAGGTACTGAAAATCCTAATCAAAAAGTGTTTTAGTAGACCTCATTTGTTACTTTATGTGACTGCATTTATTGTTTCTTTTTCTACAGAATATTTCTGATTTGCTATTTTCTTGTGGCCTGCAAAGGGTTAATAATTTCTTGTGTTTGTGCATTTCCTTACAGGAAACTGAGAATAAAGAGAAGAATCCGAGTTCCGGCTGTAAGCAATAAACTAGCAGATATACCTCCTGATGACTATTCTTGGAGGAAGTATGGGCAGAAGCCTATTAAAGGATCTCCATATCCTAGGTATGTCAATATTAATTCCTTTTTTTCTTCTCTTTTCCATGATATTAAAAAAAAAAAATTAAAATTTCCTAAGCTGCAGAAGAATTCATAACCAATAAGCTGCACTTGTTCTGGGTTCCAAATCTTAAGGTCCATATTTATTTATGTATATGTTTCTCATTATGTACATATATGTTGACTGTATGTTTACAATTCTACATGTATACTTATGTATGTATATGTTCTCTTCTTTTAGTCATATATTTTGGTATCATCCATATACAAAGTCCATTAGTTATGGCAGAGATGAAAGTTAATTAGTCCAACAATTTGGACATTTAGTAATGAAGAGGTTCAATCCAAAGAAGATACACTTCTCATTGTCCAGCTAGTAGAAGTATAGATTTTGTTATGTATTGCAAAAACAGAGATAAAGAAGTACATATATAATTTGCAATGATGTATTGCATGATGTGGCTTTGGCATTTTTGTGTCAATCACCAATTGAAGCTGAAAATGAGAAACGAGAAGGGCCTCAGGCAAGAGGCCATTGGTGCCAAGGTGGCGCCACATGTGCCAAATTAATAGATAAATTGATTTTTAGCTGTTTAGGGGTAAAGTGTTTAACGGAAGTGAGTATGGGGGTAAAGTTTCAAAAATTTTAGTTTGCGGGACAAAGTGTCAAACAAGGGATAGTTTGGGATGGTCTTTGTAATTAGCCCTATATATATGTTACAATTCTACATGTATTCTTATGTATGTATGTGTTATCTTTTGTTAATCATATATTTTGGCATCATCCATACACACAATCCATTACTTATGGCAGAGATAAAGTTAATTAGTCCAACAATTCGGACATTTAATAATGAAGAGATTCAATCCATAGAGGACACACTTGTCATTGTCCAGTTAGTAAAAGTATGTCATATATTGCAAAAACAGAGATAAAGAAGTACATAATTTGCAATTATATATTGCATGATTGACCATGAGCTTTTGTCTGTCCTCCTTCTCAATGTTATGTTTGGCCATTGCCAACAGTTTAGCTGATAAGTCTATCTGTCCTGCTCTGTCTTCAAAAGAAGTTATTACAAATGCAGCAGTGTGACGGGATGTCCTGCAAGAAAACATGTGGAACGATGTTTGGAGGATCCTACCATGCTGGTTGTGACATATGAAGGAGACCATCAACACCCCAGGCTTACATTTCAAGCACCCACAATTGCAATTTAAGTACTCCAACAGTTGAATCAATCCAAATGATAGTCCAATTTCACAGCTTGAACTGGTTTTGCATTGTAAGGCTGCTGCTCAATATTGAAAACTGTTAAAATTGTAATTTGTAAGTGATCTAATCTTCCTCTCTAATGATTTTTTAGTTTGTGTTCTGGACTATGCTACTTGTTTGTACTGTTAAAAGTTAATGCACATTGTGGAAAATTCTAGAGAATTCTAATCCGAATATACTAGGGAAGTCTAAATAATTCTAGTTAAAAGAAAAGGCTTTAGAACGCTATTATAAGATTGTCCTAGAAAGTACTAATATGTAATATTAAAAAAATATTCTAGAGTACTTAAAACATGTGGCTAGGATAAGCCCATACCAATATGTATGTTGGTTTGGGCATTCTATAAATAGGCTTGATGGGCTTATTACAATGTCACATATACAAGCTAAACACCTATCAGTAAGTCCTTAGTGTCCTAGACATCCACTAAAACCTTGTATCTTCTTCTGTTCATCAATATAAGCTACTCTTTCAAGTCATACTCTGCTACTATATACTTAATACACTATCTACGCGTGTCCTATATCTCTAAACCAACACCTCTATAACCCCTCTCCCACTAACATAAGTCTTCTATCCTTTCTAAAACTAACATGAACATTGAAAAGTTTAACATTAAAAACAAATAAAGCATGAAAGGTTGTGAAGAAACCAAGTTTTATGAAGAAAGAGAGGCACAATGTTTTCAAGAAATTATCCCTCTCTGGCCTTATTATGCCTCAGACTCTCACTTTATTGATGCCATAACGTACTGTATCAGTCCTCTTGTCTTATGGCCAAACACGTTCATAACCATCATTACCAAAATTTAATTATAATTTGGGCCTGATCTGTATCAGTTTAATATTGGGCTGCCCATCTTCTTAATTTTCAAGGCTCCAAAAGGGTTGATAATTGGGATTAATCCACTAGAGAAGAGTGTGTTTAATTAATTAGTCTCCTTTCTTATTCAGGCTTTTTTCTTTGCTACAAGTTGCATTTGATTAATTACACTTTCTAGACATTGGATACTCCTTTTTTCTTCTTCATCTTCTTTTCAAGAATCTATGATTTAAATCTTCCATTGGTATTGTTTAAGATCCTTTCATACATCATCATATCCTACAGTGAATCATTAAGGTCCTTTAAGAACTATGATTTGGTTGGAGTGTGCTCCAATGCCTATTGAGATGGATACATGAGTGGGTGATGACTGATGAGTAATAGGCTAATAGCACTAGTCTAGCAGTAGAAGGTGTAATGTAAAGTTGGGCACCATCCTTCGTTATTTACTCTCAACCAGTACTAGTGATGCTTGCTAAGGTTCATGGTAGGCCCAATATCATATAATGGAATTATAATTTGGGCCGAATGAAGCTCCAATTATGGTTTTATGGAAAGAGAAAAGAAAGACATTTCCAGGTTATTGCAGTCTTGCAGAAAGGTAAAAGTGAGTCATGGGGTCAACCTTATTGTCTTGATCAAGTACTACTCCTACATTAATTTGTTTATGAGAAAATTAAACCATATCTGTTCTTACCTCCTACAAATAATGATTTCTCAATAGACATGAAAAGGGTCTTTATGGTCATTGTGTTCAATGTTCCATCATTTTGGTAGGAAACTTTTCCTTAATTATAAAATTGAATAGTATCATGTCCCCCAAATGTTTTTGTCCAAAAGGAAGCACATTTGCCACCATAATTATTTCTCCTTATAGCCAATCCGGTTCCTTTCACCTCTATATCATAGACAAGAGACATAAGTTATAACTTCAACTACATCATACACTGAACCATCAAAAACCATTCATTTGCAAAGAGTAATAATGAAAACAGGAAACAGACACCTTTTTTTTATCTGGGGAGATTTGAACTTACAATATCTTCCGACATTGAGAAAAGAATACCACTAGGTAGTTGGTGAAAATTAAATACTTTATTGATTCGTTTCTCATGCAGTGTATATGCCAAATCAATCAGTAATGCTATACTTATCACATTTTTATACCATAATTTCATACCATCTTACATGACATTCATACATTGGACACTAAAAATTAAAAAATAAAACTTAAAAAAGAAAAAGAAAATACATTTTCAGTAAAGTAGTGACACATCATATGAGATACAAATGTGAGAAAAAAAAAATGTGGGACAATTAGCATTATTGCAAATCAATATGGAAGATTGAAAAAGAGACTCATTTACAATGTGATTATCTATATTTTATTTAAAAGTTGGCATGTTATTAGTTAAATTAGTTATTTAACCTAACAACTTATTAAATCGGAAGTGTATGTTTACATGTATAAACTCTATGATTTGGGAAAAAAAGATTTAAGATTAAAGAGAGGGAGGAAAACGAAAACTTACTAATCCACAAGAGACTTTCCTTTTACATGTTTAGAGTTAAAATATATGAAGAAATATAATGGTATGGACCTATGGTAAACTAACAATAACAGCCCGTCTAGCTCAGTTGGTAGAGCGCAAGGCTCTTAACCTTGTGGTCGTGGGTTCGAGCCCCACGGTGGGCGATATTGTCTTTTATGCCTTGTGCATAGAGACTATCTCATTAATGATGCAATTTCAATTTTACACGCTGACTTTTGAAAATTACCCTCATTCCAATCCTCAGGACCACTTTCAATTATTGTAACTCAGTACAGAAATTGAAACAGTGGGACATACATAACTAAGAGTTAATTACATTTACACACTCTATACCCTATAGTGAGACAAAAAAAGATGAGAAATTATGCAAAAAAAACATGCTAAGAGGTTCAATGACCTAATAAGATTATTCAAGGTGTAAGATTCAAACTCAATACAAATATTTTCTTTTTTATTTATTTATTTTTTTCTCTCGTAGGGCCATATGCAACAGCTTTGAAATCTCAGAGAGTGTATGTGTAATTATTGAAACCCTAAGGAGTGTATGTGAAAAGACGATAAAATGTAATTAACTCTAACTAATAAATGGCATAGCTAGCTCCAAGTGCATTGCAGAGATATGTCAACCATTTGAAGTTCGACTGTAAGACTTTCACAGCATGAAATGTAGAAACATGCATATATAAATCTCACCAGTTGTTGATTTTGAGTTTTTTTTTCTTTTTTCTTTTTTTCTTTTAAGAGTAGTAATGTTGATGCTAATATTGGCCACTTACATTTTAGCTTGTTGCACTATACAGCCAAAGAGACTGAGTTTTTAGCCCTTTCAACAGGGTTCAGGGATTAAAAAAAAAAAAAAACAGGGTTCAGGGTTGCATTTGCTTAATTTGATGCAAATGGGAGAAACAGAAACCCCAGCTTTTTATATAGTGTATAGTTTGTAGTGTACATTGTATATCTAAAGTGGCCCTAGGCTAAGGATCTTGATACATATCACAGTATTATGTCCAATTTTAATTTAATGTACAAGTGTACAACAACAACAACAGCCAATGCTGCTGCATGGCAGCATCTGCTCATGTTTTTTTTTTCCCCAAAACATTGCCAAAAGTTACAACTGGTGCTGCGCATGGACTTGCATTGATGGGTGTGTGGGGAGAAATAGATGGGGAAAGTGGGGACAACAAGATCTTTGGGCTATCTTCCAACCAGATCTCCCATTTATGTACCTACCAAACACAAACCCTCTTGTTTACTGCTTTTCGGCTTATAGGTTAACCCTACCCTACAACCCCCTCCCCACCCTACTGCCCTATGCTCATCTACAGTTGGATATAATTGTGTGGACTCAAATAATTTCAAAAATAAATTCACAATTGCAATAAAGATATATAAAATAAATTTGTTCAAATAAATCAATGAAAATTAAATATGTACTTACAATACTTGAAAGGAAATTAGATTCAGGCTTGCCGATGCAATTTTCTTAAGACAATATTTCTACCTTTGCTTTGGTGCATACAGTGAATGGGTATAAGTCTCCCAAGATACAACAGTCTTTCACTTTGTTAATCTGCACTTAAAAAAATAAAGTCTTGACGAACTTAAAATAAAAAAATTTCTTCAACAGAAAGAGAGCAAGTATGTTTTATGTTTTTTTGAAAGATTAGAATTAATCAAATTGGCCAAATTTAAATCCAATTTATAGGCAAGGCTAGTGTCAATTTGCAATAGACATACTATTGAAATGCAGTGTCTATTTGAATAGACAATCTTCTTATAGGTGGTGTCTATTTGAACGAACAGACACATTCTTTCAGTTTAAACATTTGTAAGTCATAATCGGAAAAAGTGCAACAATTTAACACCAAAAAACATATTTCAATTATGCTCTTTTGAAAGCAATTTTGTCATTCATTTGAAAACCGTTTTTGCAAAAGTGGTTTTCCAACATCTACAACCTCTATAATCTATATATGCCTCTCTATCCTATCCCATTGGGTCACTATGAGGCTTAGGATTTGTGTAATATTGTATGGTTAAAGTTAATAGTTAATACTGGAAAAAAATAGTTGGGTAAACAACATGTTCCTTAATTTTGGATGGTGAAAAGATTTATTGATTTATTTGTAATTAGCCCTATAGTTAATTGTTCTTTAAAATTGTAAATTATTTATCCTCACAAACTTTGACTCTTGTCCTTTTCTTTTATAGATTTAGTGACTATGTCTTCCTTATTGAAAGTATGATATTTGCATGAAACGAAATCAAATATAGTATTAACATATTAATTATAGTTAATATTAATAAATTAATAAATGAAGTTAGTAATAATTTTGAGTCAGACCTTTGTTAAGTTGAGTAACTAGTTTTCTTTGCTAGCATTTTACTTCTTTTCCTTTTTTTCTCTTTTTTGGAATTTCTGGACCTAGTAGATTCTTTCAAATCAAACTAAAATTATGATACAAAACATGATTTTATTATTAGCTAAAAAGGATCACGTACGTGCATGTGATAGCATGCAAAATGTGATAGAAATTAAAGTAAGAAGATAGAATGTGAGAGATGGATTACTTAAAAGGGGGAACATTAAAACTCATAAAACCCAGGGAAAATCAAAATTAGAAAATTCACTAGACAAAAACAGTTTTCAAATATTTTATTCTTTATTTCATCTATAAATTTATATCAAAGATGAAAACAAAAGTAGTTTCCCAAAAGGATATCAAATGCACTTGTAATCAAACCAACTAACTATTGCTGTAATGATATTTTTCTCCACAATATTGGAGAGTTCTAAATCCAATTATTTCCTCCCCAAGTCAAAAAAAAAAACTCAATCAAGAAAATCAATACTAGACTACATTTAAATAACTTTTTCTTTTTTCATGAATGAGATTATATTATTCTTAGTTTCTAAATTTAACATAACGAGGATATAAATACTTGATACAACCATAGCACGTATTCTTATTATCGCAAGTCAAAACTTTCATTAACACGAATAAGTATTATACATCAAATAAGAGGCCAATAATAATGTATATCATGCTAATACTCTCCCTTATCATCGATCACATGGAGGGTCACAAAAATGTCGAGTGAGAAAAACATATAGCATCGATTACCCTACGCCTTACAAACCAATAAATAAGTTTTTTTTTTTCTCAGAAAATTAGAGTTTAGTCATTATTACATTTCTTCTTTAGACTGAAATTTTATGGATTTGTGTTTTTTTCTAAATGAAGTCTTTTAACCACTGCCACGTTAAACAATAAGAAATATGTCATCATTTTTTTATTTTTTGAGAGTATAAAGTACGGGTTCACCTTATACCCTTCTAGGGTGTAGAATGAGGTTTGTGGAGGTTGCATGTTAGGTTTTAACTTTGAGATTTTGGGTGGAGTCCAAAATTCAAGATTTAAAACAGAACATAAAGCAGACAAACTATTACCGAGTGCTCGAGGAAGAAGCAAAAATGCACTGCTGAACACTCGGCAATGGCCGCCGAGTGCTCGACGCCTAGTACGCCTAAAAAAATAAAAAAAATCGACTCAATATTATGTGACGTAGAATGATTAAAGGACTTTGATAGAAGTCTAATGGACCATTAATATTGGAATTTAATTAGAATTTAAAGCCATAAAATTTTAGTCTGTAAAATGTAAAATCAAAAGACTTTGATGAAAGTTTTTTTTTTTTTTTTTAATTAATTGGCCGGCTTCCATGAGTTTCAAACTCAAGACCTACTTCGACAAATGAAGACTAGGTGTCATATATCCACTAGACCAATGACAACTAATAAAAAAATAGGAAACGAGAATTGAAAAGTTTCTAACTTAGGACCTCCCACAACTATATTTGACAACCAATCCTAAAAGTTGACCTGTCAAGAAATGTGCATGCATGTATGCCAACACTGAATATTGAACTAACACTCTCAACATTTACGTTTTGCACGCATGAAAAATATGAAGAAAAAAAAATTATATATATATATAGGCGGCTTGTATCATATTTGGACCACCTTGCAAGATTCCTAACAATATATCCTTTAAAATGTTTTTCTTTATATATGAACTTCCTATATGTATAATTCCATGCATTCATTTTCCAGAAAACCTCAATTCTTGAGAGTTTTTCCTTTCGTGTTAAGCAATTGTACACAATTCTCCACAGTTTTTTTTTGTTAGCCATTAATTCTCCTCAGTTAACTCATGCAAAACATGAGAAGATCGATTCAAGGTGTTTTTTTTTTTTTTTTTTAAGGAAAGAAAAAGATCTAGATCGATCAGTCTTTGTTTCCTAATGGGAACGGAAATCCAGCAATATATTATCTATACGCAAACTGGTGGTGTGAGAATGTCTCTTGATTAGTTGTTGGACAAGATCGAACTTTGCTAACAAACAAGTAGTCATGCAATACACATGATGTCTTCTAGATTAAAATATAATTAACTGCAAAACTGTGAGTCATTAACTCATTATCCATATTTCAGTTTAATTAAATATTAAATTCTAGTAACGGGAAGCTGGCTATAGGGTCACGACGTACTCATGAGTGTAACAAGTACAAGGTTGACAGATAGGGAAAAGATTTGGGGTCTCGTGCCTTGTTTGGGATGCAGAATAGGACTGTATAGGATAGGACAATATCCTAGACAAGACATGAGAAGCCAGGAAGGAGAGAGAAAGAGGCTAGTCTTATCGTGGACCACCTTTGAATAAGGTAGGACTGCATGGGATAAGACAATATCTTATAGACAAGGGAAGCCAGAAAGGAGAGAGAGAAAGAGAGAGAGAGAGAAGCTAGTCTTATCATGGAATCGTGGACCACCTTTTGAGTAAGGGATAAAAATCTTTAGTTATTTAGAAATATAGTCTCAAATTCTTAATAAGCTCACCAAATAGGACAATAGACTCTTCTCCCTTTTAATTGCTTAGTCTTATAATGTTCCATCCTCCAAATGATGCTTCAATGTTTGTGCCTTAATTTGTGCTCAATCCTATGTGGCAAAATTAATTGGTACACATCACAATTTAATTTTTTGATAATTATACACATCACAATATCAAATTGAAATAATTTTTATTAAAAGACCATCTTATTCTCTGAAATCTAATAACCCTAATTCATCTAACCCATTTTTCTCATTCAATTTCTTCTCGAAGACCTTCCAATCCTATATTCCTAATTCATCTTTCATCTCCTCTTTCAATTCTTTAGGTTTTAATTTTTTTTATGATAAATGTAAAATTTTATATCTAAAAGGTTGAAATTTTATATTCTTTTATATCCTCTTTCAATCATATGAAGGGTTGAAATCGAAGGAGAATGTGAGGAAGTGAGAGAGAAATTGGGGTTTTAGGTGTGATTGTTGGAGATTGGTTTTGGGTGTTGAATATTAATTTCAACATTTGCCTTTCTGGTGCTTAAAATTCAGCAATAATAAGACAGAGGCAAAAGGCCTAGGATAGTTTAGATTATATTGAGGACAAACTAGAGCCTGTTTTATTTTTTTATTTTTTCTTACTGAATTCCAGTTTAGTGGACAACACATATCACAGCTTACTAGGGATACTGTGGCTTCCCCATTTTTGATTCCCTGGTTTTCTGTATACTCTTTTGGTGATCATGTCTTGCGTTAACTCTATCAACCAAGGCCCTTTGAGCCATATGATCGATGGGCTTGTCAAAGTGATATTGGCTGTTGGAAAATGATTGCTAGCAGAGATAAACAACATGGTTCTAATGGTATGATGGGAGTACGTTCAGATCATAAATAAAAAATAAAAAAAAATCAACCTAGCTTGCAGATAATACAAAATGACCAAAAATATAAAATTTCAAAGAAGGTTGAATTAATACATATCTTGAACAATTCCAATCTCTATGTTTTATGTTTCTCTAATTCATTCTTAGACGTACGAAACAAATACTACTGAGAAAGATTAGTAGGATCATCATCGGTTTTGGGGTTGCTTTAAGTTGGGCTTACAGGGAAGAAGTTGGGTGTGAGTTGAGGAAGGAATGGTGATGGTGATGGTGGGGAAAGAGGAAAAATGGTGGATAACGTACAGTTATGATGAAATGGTGGATGGTGGTTATGGTGGATCTGAACTCTAAAGATCGAAGAAACATAATATTTTATTTATCTTTTTGTATCTTCTTTTATAATTTAAAGTTTTCTAAGATTTATAAAAAAAATTATGTATGTACATAAAATCATTGAAGGTATATAAAATTTACACAAAAAAAAAAAAACAGTAGATGCATAAAATTAACACGAAAAAAATAATAGGTGCACAAAATAAACACGGAAAAAACCAGTAGGTGCACAAAATAAACATGAAAAAATCAGTAGGTGCACAGAATAAACACGAAGAAAAGCTAGTAGGTGTACAAAACAAGTATTTTAGTTAATCTTATATTATTTTTTGGGTAGTTTCGTATTATTGTTATTACTAGTAACAATAATATCATTTCAATAAAAAAAAATAGAAATATTATTAATTATTGGAGATAAATAGCATTAACTACTCCTAATATTATCTAAATAGGGAAACAACAAACTTTTAGTTTTAAATTAAGCTAACTAATCCAACAATATAAGGAAAGTTGCTTATGTGGACACTAGTCAAAGGGTTAAACCTCCACAAAAAAAAAAAACTATGTTGGCCGGATTACAGTTAGGAAAAAATATGAGTTAACTATACTTACACCCCCTGAGGTTTATCATCTTTTCATATATATCCCCTGAGGTTTTAAAAATTACGCATACATCCCATGAGGTTTAAAAACTATTGCATATAACCCCCTACAAGAGAAAAAATTAAATAAACAAAAAAAGAAATATTTGTATTGAGGTTGGACCTTACACCTTGAGTAATCTTATTAGGCCATTTCACCGCTTAGCATATTTTTTTGCATAATTTCTTATCATTTTTCATCTCATATAGGGGGTTCTATGCAATAGTTTTTAAACTTTAAGGGGTGTATATGTAATTATTGAAATCTCAGGGGGTGTATGTAAAAAAACGATAAACCTCAAGGGGTGTAAGTGTAATTAACTCGAAAAAATATATTCCGGGTAGTTTATCCTAATTTACTATTAATAATATGATACTTGTAGTATTGGGTTTACAGGGCTAGGGTTTGGTATGTGGCATTGGACCATACATATGGTAAAAAAATGTAGTACAACAGCATTACTCTCTGATCTCTCAATGAACCCCACATGTATCAACAAGTCTTATTAACTGTATAAAATGCACTATTAATTAATAGTGTGGTTATTAAATGTGGTGATTCTTATAATTTCTATTGAATTATTGCTCAACATTTATGTTTCTTATCACATTCTTCATGTGCGTGGGATCTTATTCGTAGATACTCGCATAGAAACGTAAAAAGTATGTATAACTATAATATGGTTATGTGGTGTAACAATCTATATGTTATAATAGTGGTAGACGGCGAGTTTATGCTTATATGATATAGTATTAATAATATTTATCCATATTAAAACACATGAATTGGTTACACTACTTGACTGTATTACAGTCATACAAGATAATTACTCCATAGACGTATGCGAAAGCACAAATATCGACTAGCACAAGAATGAGTTTAGTGATTCTAATAAAACATATAGAATGGCTAGTATGCGGAACTAATTATGAGGGACTGTGAGAGACTGTTTTATAAGAGCTCTTAAATTAATCTAATGACACATATTTAACGTCACTCATATCTATTTTATTACTCAATAACCTGTTTTAAATTACTAACCAAAAAAAAAAAAATAACAAAAAAAAACCTTTTCCCAAACTCATTTTATTCCTTGTCTCGTTTTTTACCTCATCTGCCGACAAGTTCACTCTATACCCTTCTAGAGTGTAAAATGAGGCTTGTAAAGACTGCATGTTAGATTTTGACTATGAGATTTTGGAATCCTATAATAAAAACCTAATATAACGTCGACAAACCAAGTGTCATTTTATTAATCTAAGGGCTCTTATAAAACAATCTCTCATAATTAGTCCCCCATATTAGCTTGACTCATAAAACATAATTATAACATTCTTTTGAAATGTATATGATTAAGAAATAAAAAATGAAAAATAATTATTTAGCATTGTGGGGATTAGTTATTTACATAGCTAATATGATTAAAACACTTCAATTATCACTGAATTAATTAAATGAGAAAATTACATATTTGGTCCACTTATTTTATACCTAATTTAATTTTGGTCCACAATCTTTTTTAAGTTTTGTTTTGGTCTACTAATTGTTCTACTTGTTCAATAAAGGTCTAGCTTTGTTTTCTTAAATGTGTCTCGCCTTTTACCCTATCAAATCTTAGCCAAATTCATCAAACATTACTTATTTTAAAGTTATGCATCTCCTCTTTACAACCATATAGATCATTCAAATCGGAGTTCTAAAACTCAAGATAATTGGCCCCAAAGCAGAGTACCCAAAATTACCAATTTTTTCTAGAAAACTTTTCAAATTTTTCAAATTTCACCAAACTTCAATTCTCTTTGATTCTAGTACTCCAAATTGGTTCATATGACTAAGAAATGATGAAATATAACTTATATTTTAATTATAATTGAAAAAAATACAACAAAAAAGATTTAAAATTATAACTTAAAAAAGATCGTGGACCGAAATTGAATAATGTATAAAATAAGTGGACCAAAATTGAACTTAAGAAATATCGTAAACCAAAATTAAACTAGGTATAAAATAAGTAGACCAAATTTATAATTTCCTCTAATTAAATATAAACAAAAATAATTGATAGTCAATATTATTTTTTCCTTAAAGGTAGTGATTGATTTTAGAGATAATTAAGCTTGAGTTCTTTAGAAAAACAGTTTTTAGATCGGGGGTATTTTAAAATTTATAAGAAAATCATTTTAATTCATAATAAAGTCATTTTAATTTATAAAAAAATTATTTTAATTTATAATAAAGTCCTTTTAATTTATTAAAAAATCCTTTTAATTTATAATAAAGCTCTCCTTTGATTTGAAGGGTATTTCCCTTTTTAGGGTATAAAGTAGATTTTGTAGAGGCTGCATGTTAGGTTTTAACTCCAGAATTTTGGGCAAAATCTCAAAATTAAAATCTAACATAAAGCCGTCAAAGAAAAAAAATAAAAAGACTTGATTAAAAATTCTAAATCACTACCGATTTTAATTTAAAAAAAAACTCATAAAATAGACTGAACTTTAAATCTCCTATAATTTTATTTCATATTGGTCTTATTTTGTTGACCTTCTATTGATGTGTTGGATTACACACTTTCACGGATTCACACAAATTTTCGTGGCAACAGACGGATGAGATTTTGTCAAAAGACTTGGACATTATGGTATGATTTAATTCTTATATATAATGGATGACTCTTTACCATAACTTGTGAGATTTTTTATTCAATAACTAATTGGTATTGTATGTAGGGTTATACACGTAACTCTAATTTAATTTAAAATATATATTTTTAACAGCAAGCAAATCTAACCTTGCTAAGTGGGCAAGATTAGCTTTTTGGAAGAAATAAAATGTAAATATATAGCTTGCAACAATCATCATAGGAACCCAAAAATTTAATCATTTTATCCACTTTATCCATAAAGTGATTATATCGCTTTGTTGATGATATATAAATGGTGGTTACCCAACAACTTACACCTAATTGTGGATAATTGGCTAGCTAGGGGAATTTATGTGTGGTCTACTGGTCTAGGGTCCATTGTCTTAAAACCCTTTTGCTTTTAAGGCAGACACTGTGCAGCTTTCTGCAGTATTATTTACTTACAAGTCACAAGAACCTCTGTTTGTTTTACTTTTTCGTTCCTTTTGATAGAGATTTCCAAACCCTTTTTTTGAGGCAGATTTTTCTGTTTGTGTACCTGTTTCCTAAGATGGTCTTTTGCAATGGTTAAGATACAAAATATCTGCTGTTGCAAAAAAAAAAAAATACAAAATACAAAATATCTGCTACTGTATGAGGGAAAAATTGAGGGGATTAAAAGTGAGGGCTGCTCTTTGCACATTCTATTTTCTCTCATTACACATCTCTCCCCATTTATTTAGTAAATTATCATTTTAACCCAAACCTAAATTACCAAAAAGGACACACACCTCAACCCTGCCACCTAAGTCTAGACCCCAACCCGACCTTGACTCCGCCGCGCACCGCCACAGTCACCGGCGGTTCAACCCGCCAACATCCATCTCTCTCTCTCTCTCTCTCTCTCTCTCTCTCTCTCTCTCTCTCTCTCCTTCCATCTCTCTCCTCTCTTCCTTTCTTTGTCTAGCTTCTCTCTCCTCTCTATCTCTCTCTGGTCGATTGCAGGGGCTGGTGACCTTGTCTCCCTCCAGATCGGCGGATGTCGACCACCGATCTTGAGGCTGGCTACCCTACAACCAACCGGAGAGAGACATAGAGGAGAAAGGAGAGAGAAACTAGACAGAGAAAAAGAGATGAGAGAGATGGAAGGAGAAAGAGAGGGAAAGAGAGAAAGAGGGAAGGAGAAAGACAGCGAGGTCGGCGGGTTCAACCGTCGGCAATAGTCGCCGAGATCGGCGTCGGGGGTGGGGATGAGGGTGGGCTGGCTAGGTTTTAGTTTTTTTTTTTTTTTTTTTTTGTGTAAATGAGAGTATTTTAAATATTTTTGGGGTGTATTTTGAAAAATTAAAAAAAGAAAAAGAAGTGTGTAGTGAGAGAAAAATTGGTGTGCAAATATCATACTCTTAAAAGTTGACTAATATTAATTAGCAATTTAGCATACCAACTTTAATTTTTTAAATAAATTATTAAGACTGTTCGTTAACTTTGTTTAATGTAATAAGACAAAAATTAATAGTTTAAGTACCATGCTATTTGACAAAGAATCTTCTCTGCAGGCTGCATATAATACTTTTAACGGTTAAAACTTAAAAGAGTATCCCCAAGATTCGATAATTATGCATGGTTGTGAAATCTTAATTATTTTTGCCTTAATTACAAACCCCAAGTAAGATCTTCTCAGAAAAGTATCTGTGAGAATGTGATTTGGGCTTTGAGCAGTACCCTTTAAGGTTAGGGTTAGAAGTTAAGCTCTGGCATGAGCCAATTTATTCGATTTGGGTACAATAGCCAAGTCACTGTCCTGAATTTTTAAGGTATGTACTTTTTTTTTGGCCAAGGAAGGTATGTACTTAAAGTTCCAAAATCTAGTGTATCTTATTATTTGTCACGTATGACTCGGCTTTACAATTAAGTTTACAGTTAGCTAGGCAGGTGCTGTGCTAGCTGCTATTAATTTGATGTTTGCATGCAGTGAGAAAAAGAAATTTGGGTTAATGTGAAAGGGATGAGACTTGAGAGGTGGCCACAAAATATTAGTAAGCAGATTTGAAAGCAACAGTACCTGATACACAGAGATAGAGATGGGGCAAAAATATTGTCAGGGAGCTGTAATTAGAAAAGGGTTTGGTTCTGTTCTGACTTCAACATTACTTGCAAGTACTACTGTGGATGCCAGCTCCACAGGGTCATTGATCAGACGATGTAATTTTGGTCGATCAACCATGTCCTTTGCATATCTTTTGGTGGTTGGTACAATGGAACAAAGTATTTCTTTTGGGGGAATATTATAAGGGATCGATGGTGTCATGGTGGGGTTGAGGGGGACTTACATGTTGTCCAAGTGGTATCATAGTTTCAGTACTTGAATTTGGAGACAGTTAAAGTCAATCTCTCATCTATGTATTTGGGGTTTACATCTTTCCTACCTATATTTTGCACCGTTATCTCCAATTTAACAATTTGAAGAATAAATAGAGATAGGGTTTTGCTTTTTTTTTTTTTTTTTTGGATCAGATCAATAGATGTAAAGTCTTGTTGCAAATTAATTAGGGTAGACAGTCACAAACTTTCCACCCTGTGCTACGAGGTAATGTCGATTTTTAGGCATGTAAATGATTGTGTCCCACATTAAAAAGGATCGTGCAATGGACAAGTATGATTTTTTTTTTGGCAAGAATGCAGAAGTTTAGTTATAAATAAAGCTAAGGGAGGTTGTGATACCCATGAATCGTGAGAAATATAAGGTATTTAAATAAGATAAAAGAATCAACTAGTTAATAGTTTAGTAATATTTCTCTCTCTAACTTTGAGAGAGGTCCCAACCAACAAATGTGAGTTTTATCTCAAAAGGCTTTGGTATTATTAGTACATAGTAGATTACTCAACTTATATATTGTACAATATATATTGTTGAGCCACCTTCTGATGTGGGATGACATTTCATCCATACTCATGGTTTGTATATCGAGTTACACAAACCCAATAAATGTGAGTGTATTATAATATTGAAACTATAATCCTCCCCCGTCTACCATAGATAATCGAGTTAAATTAAGTAAAATTTCCCCAAATATGTTTATAGTTAAAACGAAAAAGAAGTTCAGTTTAATTATTGGGATTTACTTTGGCAAATGGAAAGTAACAAGGGAGAAACCGTGTTGAACCAAACTACCTAGCTTCCCTTAGCATATCGTCAAAGGCTTCCCTTAGCAGCATAGATGAATAGGAGGTTATGTATTTATAGAATATGTGTTCTTTTTAAGTTGATATATGATATCTTCAAAGCTTCCAGAGGACAATTCAAAGACATATTCACATGCCACTAAGAGTGTGGATGATTGTTATTGGCTAACACATATATCTACTTCTTTTTACAGTTCTTATCGATACGGTATCTTAGATTTCAAGTGGCTAGCTAGGTTTGTCCCCATAATAGCTATGACAGATCGAATTGGCCATTGTAGTTATGGTTGTAACAAATGCGAATTATTGTTGGATGTTGAAATAACATTCAATTAAATGGACTGATCGATTTGGACCAATTAAGTAAACGGTCCCAATTACTAAATGATATTGTAGTATCTAATTATGACGATCAAATTAAAATTATGGTTGATGATATTGAGAAACATCTTTTTCTTTGGCTCACCTCTGAAAAACTTTGATAGCTATTCCTCCTAAAGATGACACCAAAAATCAGTAGAGGATTGGGGCTCCTCTCTAAAAAGGAATGTGAGGAATTGATTTGTAGCCATATATGATTGATCAAGCTGCTTAGAGTACTTGTGCATATATATGGAAAAAAGAAAAGAAAAAAAAGAAAAGGAATTGATAAATTAGGTAACGGTGTAGTGACATTACAAATATATTGAAGTTATATAATCATTTTTTTTCAAAAGTGGATGTCTTTACCAACTTGTTATTGATGTAGTGGTATTTTTCTCTATATTATTGAAATATGTTCCTAATTAATTGATTGATTAAAAAAAAGATGTCCCTAATTTAAATTTCTCTCCCTAAATTTTTTTTTTTTTAAAGAAAACAAATAACTTTTATTGCAACTTAAGAAGGGCAATATTGATGTACGGTAGTAGAGATGGAGAACCACATTAAGTGAAAATGCATTTTAAAGACCAAATTTATATTTGGGTGAAAATTGAGAGATAATTTGTGATAAAAAGCAAAATTGAATTTATTTGAAGCAATTAACCATCAACAATTAATTATATGAGTCCCACATATGTCACATTTAAAGCATTTAACGTTTAACTATCCAGACTTATTGAGGAGCCACATTGTCTTTGAATTCAAATTGTCAAAATTGAAAACTAAGGGAGCAACTTGACAATCTGAGCAAACCTCATAAGTGCAAAGTGAAATTTACTCTATAAGTAATTACTATATTATCATTAATTTTGAAAATTGTTATTAAGATTGTATAAGGTATTAAGGTGATAAAAACAAGAGAGATTTTTCTATTTATGGTTGAGATAGAAATATAAATAATGAAAAATAAAGGTTTTTGGCTATACAAAGCAATAAAGGGACAATCTGGGAATTAAAAAAGAAGAGGAGCTGGATGTCCTTTCCATAGAATGATAGAAATCACTCAAATCAGTAAGTCAGTAACTCAAATAGCGCGCGAAATCAGCCTGAAGCAAGCCGCGCCTAATAGTTAACTCTCTATATTGTTGCTTTTGTTTAATGCAATTGATTTTCACCGGGCCATAATAAAAAATCTCTATATTGGTTAGGACTTGGGAGAAAAACTTAACTAAGAAAATTCTCTTATGTACCTTATCTTTTCTTTATTTATTTTGTAGTGTAATTTTATGATTAAAATTATTTCTTTTCAAGATCACTTTTTGAAAAAATAAATTAAATTAAAAATTATTTAGTTATTTAATTATTATTTAATAAGTAGATGGCTTGATAAGATTCATAGTCTATTTACTAGCCTTCACACGCGCATACAGTAAAATTGTAACTTTTTTGTTTAACGTTAACTCCAACTCACAAAGTCACAATTATATTTTATTCTTTTAACTTAAATTATTGGTTTAACAGTTTTTGAGTGGTTGTATTTCCACTCATTTGTGTTATTTCCCAACTCACATTCTTGTGAAAATGATAAGGACAAATTTATCCTTTTGTACAATGATCTTTAAGGACTTAACTAAAAAATAAATAAATAAATTTATTCTACCCAACCATTTTCTACTCACTCACTTTCTACAACGATCTAAACTCCATAAATATGAGAATATTCTTATCTTCTTTTCTCACATCATTAATCATTTAATTATATTGTTTTTGAATAATGAACAATCAAATAGACGTTGAGTATCATTAAATATTGAATAATAATTCAAAGCATTTATGCAATTGATTGTCAAAAAAAATATATATATATATATATTTTATTTGGCAGTTAGCTTATTCAAGTTCTCCATGGCTAGTGCTACACAGTTTGCATTTAGACGATTTGAGCTTTAGCCCAATTGGTAAGAGAAAGGGTGAGTGAAAGGGTAGATGTAATTAGCTATAATCTTCACATATATACTATCAAACATATTAACAATGATGCATATTACTCGATTCTGAACACGAGATATCTGTTTGGCCCTTAATTTATTAAATTATCTTGTTGTAACATTTTTTTTAGAAGAAGAGTATTTTTGAAATTTATGAAAATTTCACTAAGGGAAGAGTTTGCTTTATATATATAGATTTAATAATAGTTAAATGACTTTTTTGATTTGGCTAATTTAGTTAAAGGGTGATTAAGAAAATGAACATTTCCAATTATAAAATTATACTGTGCAATGGATAGAAAAATAAAGAAAATAAAAGGCACAAAAAAGACAACTAGCATTTCTCAAACGCAGCAGTATAGCACTCACGTGATAAGAAAAACAGAAACCATATATATATATATATATGCTTAGTTACCTTTTTATCCTTTAACTGTCATCCCTTCTCTCTCTCTCTCTCTTGTTACTGTCTTCCTACTTATCGAAGCGCGCACACACTCTCTCTCGAAAAGTGAAAAGTGAAAACACGCTGCACACTCTCTCTTCTCTCTCTCTATAAATACTTACTTCTCTCTTGTCTATGTGCCTTTGCCCCTCTCTCTCTCTCTCTCTCTCTCTCTCTCTCTCTCTCTCTCTCTCGTTTTGTCACTGTTGCAGTACACAAAACAAAAACAAACAAACAAAAGGAACTGGTTTTTAAGTGAGGGAAACCTGAAGAAACTGAGAGGGGAGTTCTAGTGGGTCTCTTGCATACACAACACAATGTCGGCTTTCAAAGACGAAGACCCTCGCATCCATGGTATCAAAACCAAGATTCGGGTCGTCCCAAATTTCCCCAAACCTGGTTTGTTCTTCTTTTCTATCTGTTTTTTTTTTCTCTATTTCCAATTTTTGCTTGTATTTATTTATTTTCTTTTCCCAACGTGCTGTTTTTATGCTGAAAAAGTTCATTTTTGGTTTCTGCAATTTCTGTTTTCCCCTTTTCTTGCATACTAAAGAAAAGGGTTGTTCATCTTTCTGTATTTGCTGTGTTTGTGTATGTTCTGCTCTTCTTTGCCTAAATTTTCTTCTTTTATTTTTGGTTCATCAACTACCATACCGTGCAGGTATTATGTTCCAGGATATCACAACTTTATTACTGGACCCAAAAGCTTTCAAGGACACAATCGATTTGTTCGTTGAGAGATACAAAGGCAAAAACATTTCAGTGGTTGCAGGTAAAAAAGATAAAAAGAAGGAAGATTTTTTATTTTTTTGTTTTGTTTTGGGGGTAGAAGAAGAGTTAGAGAACTGGGGGTTAAAGATTTGAGCCAATGCTTTTAAAGACCTTTTTACAACAGTGATTAGCTTGAAGGTGGTGGGACCATGCTTACGAGAAAAGTAGGTCTGAGTGATGCAGAAATGCTCTATATTGCATAAGCTTCTCGTTGTCCTTTTGAATGCTTCTAAGGGACATCATGGAAATGGAAGTCACTCTGGGTTTTGGGAGTGATTTTTTGTTTGACTATAAGCTTTGTTAGTGGGTTGTGCCACTGATAGCTCTCTGTGAAGTTCTTTTCTTTATTCTCCTTTTTTATTTTTTTTTCCTTCAGCACCTCACATTTGCTCTCTCTCTCTCTCTCTCTCTCTCTCTCTCTCTCTCCCTCTCCCTCTCTCTTGAGGGCATGTGCTTGGATCCAATTTGCGTATATGGTGGTTGGTGATCGATGCCCACCTTGTTAAAAGTGGACCCCGTTTTCAATTGGGCCGAATTTTTTGGCTTCATTATAATGTGGGTTTCCAACTTTACTGTTAGATGACCCTTGTTTATTCTCTCTCTCTCTCTCTCTACATATATATATCTATCTATCTATGCTGCCCTTCTTTGTCTCCTTGAGTTGCTGTGCACTGTTGGAGTTCAATATTATGACTTAAATCAGTTTACTAAACTAAGGTTTTGAATATGCGCTGTCTTGGCTTGTTTCTGTAGATTACTTTTATCCGACCCCTTTTGTTTGACTCTTCAAAGTTGATAAAAAGAACCATTGAAAACTATATTGTTGTGCTTCGTCTGTGACATCTATAAATTTTGGAAGTATTACATTGTGGAATCAAGGAATCTAGAGCTTGTAATGTCACATTTGATTATGTATACACTTGCTTTGCATTGCATTCATAGATTATAGCAGGTATCCAAATATACTACTATAGGTCCCACGGAGCTGATAATCTAATGTGATCTCATTATTGATGGGCCTTGATTCCCAGTTATTATATTCATTTCCCAAATGAGTTGGTTCAAATTTGTTTATGTATGTTTTGTCCTGATGTGTGTACACTAGGATCTATCTGTTTGTGCGCTTATCTGTGGACTTAAGCTGTCTTCTTGTGTTAACCTTTAAACCTATTTTGGAATCTTCCAGCAAATTATACCCTGAAATGGATAAAATGTGCCATGTGGTGTTTCCTCTTGAAAAGATGAGGATTAGCATGTTCTTATCTATTGTCATTTTAATTGATGTTACCTAGTCGGATTATTGTCTGTGCTTTATTTTTGCTACTAGAACTGGTACGTAGTTTTATGTTGTCCTCAATTACCATGGAATCCAAATATTAGCCCTTGAAGATTAAACTTTTAAATTTGACATGAAAATACTATGATTTGCCATAGTTGTAGTAGTCTTATGCCATATTAGAACTTTTATTTTGTTGACTTTTTTTGTCATTCCCATTTGTGTGTTTGTAACTTTGTAGCAGAACAATTGATTCCATTTTGTCTATGCACTGAGAATTATGTTCAAAATGCCTTTCTTTCAGTTTACATTTCTTTTGTTTCTATAATAAATTGTTTAGCAAAATCTTTTCTTTCCTTTTTTACGCCCTCACAACGCCATTCTGTTGAGCCAGGGACCTGATTCACCTGAACATGGTTGGACCATTGTCTAGAGAGTATTTGTACCCTAGTGGAAACTTAACCTGTTTTTTACTGTTTGTGTTGAGCCAGGGACTAGAGATCATTTTTTAGTGGAAACTTTAAAACCTGTCTTTTACTGTTTCTGTTTTGATGGGGACCTGAATATGGCTGGACCAGTGTCTAGAGATCATTCTATCCCAGTGAAAACTTAAAAACCTGACAATAAAGATGCAGTCAAACGGATTTTAACTCATTTGCACGTTAAAAGTGCCGTTGTTCGCATCCCTTGTCAGCATTCTGTAGGTGGATGGTACATCTTCAATTATTTGTGCTAGCACACTTTTATTGCTCTAATTATGATTTACACAGAAATTGTGCTTGCTGGGGCCTTTCATAAGTTATAGTGATTACCTTGTATGAAATTTTACTTTTTACCTGTTTATCACATGGTATGGGTTTTTTGAATTGGCCTTTGCTATCCCTGTGCTAAATTCATTCAGTGATGATGTTGACTTTATAGGTCAAGTGTCTTTCTTTTTATCAAATTTTTGGAAATTCAAAATTTATTAGTAACAACAGGCAAGCAATGTCTTTCCCCCCCCCCCCCCCCCCCCCTTCCATCTATCTATATTTATAAGTTCTTTCATGATTTATTTATGTTGGTGCTTGGCAGGTTTTAAATGCTCTTCATGCATGATGTATCAATTATTTCTTAGTGTTGTTTGAAGTCTCAAGTTTTATGTAGTGTTCTGAAATATGAGGTTTCTTTCTTGCTTATTCCAGGAATTGAGGCTCGAGGTTTTATTTTTGGTCCTCCCATTGCATTAGCAATAGGAGCAAAATTTGTCCCACTGAGAAAACCAAGGAAGTTGCCTGGTAATTTTTATCCTATTAGATATTTTGCCTACATCTCTTGGTATTGACTCTATGATGTTGTTTGTCCAATTATGTATAGCATGTTCATATGATAAGTATAGCAAAGGTTGTTGATGCTCTGCGATAGAACTTGTCTTCAAACAGCAATCTTGTATGACATTCAGATGCTACTTACTGATATATAGATCTTAGCGTTTTGTGATCAAGTGCAAGACGGTTGGTTGACATATTTTAGATTTGCATTTAAGGGAATATTTTGGATTCTTCAAGTTTAACCTTTGTTACAGAGTGTATAAGTGGATGTAACTATAATGTCGATGAATTGGGCCTTTGATGTGTAATGGCATAAAGAAAATGCTTGGAGCTGCCCTGATATTGAGCAACTCAGAATGCTTGATAACTTATGCTTGTATTCGAATTTTGTTGTCTAATTCTTGCATTAAAATATATGTATTCCTGTCCTCTTCAGTCCTTGCCTGTCTTCCATTGTGCCATGTATATAATGTTTTAGCTAAAATGCTTCTCTTAATTTGTCTTAAAAGGTTAAGGATCATGTAGGCATTCTTGCTCTAATGAACTATAGAGCTTATTTTTTTGTTGTATACCACCTAGATGGTTCACGATGTTCTTGATAATTATGAATTTATATATTTTCAATGTTCTAATATGAGCATCTGACATGCAGTTATGTAGCTTGGGAACTACATTTAGGAGGGCTGTCTTACGTATACTTTTGCATCTCTTTTTCCTCTTGAGATTTTTATGGGATTGTTGTAAAACTTTGCCATGATGACAGGTGATGTTATTTTTGAAGAGTACACTTTGGAATATGGAAGGGACCGTCTTGAGATGCATGTTGGAGCAGTAGAACGTGGTGAGCGTGCTCTGGTGGTTGATGATTTAATAGCCACAGGAGGCACACTCTGTGCAGCAATGAATTTATTGGGTAATCACTTTTCATATTCTAAACAAGCTGTTGTTTAAATATTGAAACAACATATATTTTCTCTATGGGACTAGTCACTAGTGCATCCATTGGTGATCTGTGTCATGATTCATGTTTCAGTTTAGAATTTGTTGGTTGATTGATAATTTGTTTAGTTAGAATTGGTGCACCATCTAAATTTTCTTGATCAGTTAATTGTTCTGCTAACCTTGGTGGCAGAATCTGTGTACTTCTGATTTGCTTGCTTTGCTCCTTTGCATCATAATTTAAGTTTGTGGATGCTAGTAAGATCTCAGTGCTGATTTGCTCTTCACTTTTCTTAAACTAAATGTGTTCTCTCAGAACGCGTGGGAGCAGAAGTGGTTGAATGTGCATGTGTTATTGAATTGCCAGATTTACAGGTGTGTTGTTTTGAACCTTGGCATTTCTCAGTCATATGACTAAGAAAACAAAAGAAAGCACTCTTTGGCTCCTTTTGCATTGTCAAGTTTTGGGCCACCAGTGTCAGTGACTTCATGTTTCTGGCTGTTGCAGGGTCGTGAGCGATTGAATGGGAAGCCATTGTATGTACTAGTGGAATACCACTGATCCCGGCAGGACTATATGATTCATCACCTGGAGCGACAACGATGCTGCATGACAGAAATGTACATTAGAGGCACATTATGGACTACTCTCATCTCTGGAATTCGATTTGATTCACCCCATCCATCCCCTTCCCCTGTTTCTATGATTAATGAATTTTGATCAACTTTGGTTATTGAGACCCTTCATTTTACCTAGTAGTAGTAGTAGTAGTAGTAGCAGCATAGAGCATTGAATTATGTGAAGCTCTTGATTTTAGAAATGCTGTAGGGACTCTTTTTTTTTTTTTTCTTTTTTTTTTTTTTTATGAGAACTGAATTTATGCAACGCATCTTTGTTTCCTTGGGTTCAGACTTCAGAGCCGTATCAACAGTCAAGGATGATTATTTGCAATTTTGCTTACACAGTTTTATGGCAAATTTATGTCTTCTCAATGGAAGTTAACCACGGTGCATGTTGAATGCAATCTTGTGTGTGTATGTATGGATAAGTTAAGAGGGAGTTTGAGCTTGTGATGAGAAATTTTCATTTCAATCAAATTCGAGTTGAGGGTATGGAGAACTTCATGTTGATTTGGACATGCCTGAGTCATACTTTTGATACTATGTCTTACAATCCAGCTTATCTAAGGGACTTAACATGAGCATTAAGTGAGAGAACTTATTTAATGTTTGGATTTAACATACTTGTGAAATTAAATAATTCATTGAAATAAATTTACAAGTTAAGTTTCACATGTTAAGTTTCTTAAGTGAGGCCCCGGCCAAAAAAAAAAAGGTTTCTTAAGTGAGGCGAATGGTATATCTTCTCATAATCTAATCCAAATTCATAACCAAATTGTATTTCTTATTTAGCTATGTTCCTCACTTATCACCCAATAGTTTATGAACGTTGATCATGTAAGATTAATACTATGTTTATGGTTTGAGTATTGTTAGGATCTCAAATTTTATGTTAACAAAGAATTTTTAATTGTTTATCACCGATCTTAACCGACAACCTTGGTTGCTACCCTGGTCGTCTAGTGTGACGGAGAAGAGAGAGAGAGAGAGGCGATGTGGACAATACTTGCAGTCAACCTTGCAGAGATAAATATTACTAAACCAATAACTAGTTTATGCGCAGAGTCACAATGATCATATATATACTTTTTCACGAGAGAGGAGCTGACCGAGCTGAGCACATTGCTTCTTGGGCCTTCTAAAACGCGTGGTCACCATGGCCCAATGCCACTGGACATTTATTGGGCCTGCCACATTATTCTTTCTTCTTGGTCCTGGTCCAAATCCAATTCCACGAAGACAAACTTTCTTTTTTCTTTCATGGAGAATTTTCAATTCTTTTGGCACATGCAGAATGAATGTTTTAGCAGATGGAATATTTTATTTTGCTTGGCTTTGAAAACATATAGATATATGTATTATATATAAGTAATGTGTGGATATGGTAAGAGTTTTGGTAAGTAGGATTAAATTTATAGGGCATAAGGTTTCCATCAAAGATTGTGACCATACACCATCTCCTGTCTTTCATTTTTCTCCAAAGACAAGTAAAGGTTTTGGCAGCAATTGCGTGACTTGCGCTGTACTTTGCCAAATTAACCAATTAAGGCCTCCCCCTGAGGCTTTGAGCAATTGAGAGGTACTGGTCTGGACCCAAGCCATTCCAAATTTCTTTTATCGCATTTCTCTTGGCTCTTCAACAACAACAGAATTTGTAAAATCTAGCTAACAACAGCACTTACTACTTGTAGAAAAGGCACAACTTTGCTTTTCATTCGCTTGTCTTTCCATTCTCAATCCTTTAAATCAAATCTGCCAAACTGGATACTGTCATTTAATGTTGGATAGTGTCATTTACTGTTGTTTATTTGGATTTTTATGTTCGAAACTTAAATTCTGAACTCTTACCTTTTTTTATTTGGAGAGGAAGAATTCAATTTTGAAACCTCTTTCGTTACTGGGGAGAGAAATATCATTAGTTGGTAAGCTTTTATTTTTTTATAATCGTACACGTGTTATAATTTAAGTGAATTCGTAAACCATATTAGCATGTGATACACTCATACACACAATAATTTCTCCATGAACATATATATGTGTACTTTCTCTCTTTCTAATTTGCATAAATCAGTTTGGTGTTTTATGTTATTTTTATTGTTTTTCTGAGAGATTGAGAGCTCTCATAGGCCATATGGCCCATATCCAACCAGGTGCAACCATTTTTTCATGTATTCTTTTAGATTTCTCAGTACTCTTTCTTACATCCCCATCCTTTGAAGCTAGCACTAAATGTGAATAAAAACCTATTGCTTGAAGAAGGGAGCACAGTAATCATAGAAACCCTACAGTACACTAGGGCGACAATTTGTATATGACGCGATAATTCAATATGAAATCATTGTGTTTCGGTTAACCATTAATAGACACAAACTCATTAATAACACAACATGCCCTCACGAATAAATTGCACCCTCTTTTTCAGATGGTATTTTCATTGGTTGCATAACAAAAATTTATCATTCCTTCTAAGTTCGAATATTACATTATAACAAGTTTTTTGAGTTAGCTCAAGTGGTAAGGGTGAGTGGAATAATAAGTTAAGAGTAGGATGTTCCCTCCAAATTAACCAAAAAGATATTACACTACAAGATTGTAAAAATATGGAATGAAACATTATTGAGCAATACTTAATTTGTAAGTGTTAATATATGGAATTAATTTGGTGTCGAATTAATACTTAGTGGTTGAAATAGTATATGCGATTTTAATTGCTCAGAATTATTATTTAGCTGTGAAGTTGTAATTGAATTTATATATATATATATATATATTTCATGAAGCCTTTGCATAGGACCATAGGTTAGACATTTCTTATATTGTTATGAGTTCACTCAAATGTTTATATTGTTATCAGTTAACTCCTCCACTGCTGCTAAGAGTGTAAACAATACTCTCCATACCATAATTATCATCATTATGTTTCTTGGTGACTGTTAGAAGACATGTAGATTACTTAGATTTCAAACTTTCTCACCAAAACAATTAAAATTATTTCAAGGCACTAGCATCATAGTTCCCATGAAAAACATGAGCCACCATAACCGACATCAACTTATCAAAATAATTGACTTTGTGACCAACATGTGGAGGTTCAATGAAATCTTGAATAACACAACAAATTTTTTGAATTTAAGGGAGGGTGAGGACTCTTGGAGGTAAAGTAGTCTATGAATTGAGTTATAGCAAAATAAAAGAAATTAAAACCATGTAATAAAACCCATTAATTACATTGGTCAAACAGTGATTATGACACTAATTAGCATTAATCACAGAAGAATAAAAACGGCAAATTCGTTAATTAAGCATTTATCAACTCAATTTTTCCATAATCACACAAAATATCAAAATCCAAAAAACAAGAAAAAAAAAATTGAGTTGATAAATGCAAGAAGAAGAAGAAGATCAAACCCCCACAAACATATATAATATAAAAATGACAAAAGTTAAAAAAGAAAAAGGAACATTGTATTTTACAGTTTATAGATGATAAGAAAGCAAGGCAACACCGCACGTGGATCAAACACAAGCAACTCGCCATTGTCCCCACTCACCGAGTCGAACCCGACCCGGCCACCCAGCAACGATTCGAGCTCCAGTTGCTTCGAGACCCGACCCGCAACGACCCGACAAACCAACATGGCCCTCCTCCCCCTGGCCCCACCCGCATTCTCGTGGGCCACACCGCTACCCGAAAACGTGCATATCGCGGAGCTCTTGCCGCCGTGGAGCCCCCACGCGCCACCAAACGCGTCGTAGACCCCACTGCCGGATGGTGGGCCCAGGCAGTGGAACCGCATGACCTCGTTTCCGTCCGCGACGCACCGCGCATTCTCCTCCTCCTCGCACTCGGACCCCACTTTCGGACCCTCCGACCCGGCCCGAGCTCGAGCCTTCACGACCTCGCGGTACTCCTCGAACCGGGCCACCGTCTTCGACCCGTTCTGGACCTTGAATATCATCTCGATCCGACCCGAAAACGCTTTCGGGCTCCAGCTGGTGTGAAAAATAATCTCGACGACGTTGCGCGAAGGGTGTCCCTCGGGGAGTTCGGTCAAGGCCGGAAGAAACGGGTCGCGGGCTCGGGCGGGTCGGATCGAAGAGGTTATGCCGGAGCGTTGGGTGGGGCTCGAAGCGGGTTCGGATTTGGCGGGTCGTAGGCATTTGGGGTTGTTGGATCGTTTGCGTGGTGGTGGAGACGGCTGCGGAATCGGCGGTGGCAGCTTGGGTTTTCTGGGCTTGTTGCTGTGTTTGGTGGTGTCGATGACGTCATTGATGTTTTGGACGCTCTTTCTGCAACTCACACTGTGCATGAGGTTTTTCGGGTTCGGGTGGTAAACGTCTTCGAATGCTCTTGATTTGCATTGCAACGACTTGACCCACCCACTCGCCATTAAAGGACCTCAAAACGACACCGTTTCCCCTCTCTCTCTCTCTCTCTCTCTCTCTCTCACTCTCTCTCTTTCTGGGTTGAAGCTTTTTTTCAATGGGTTTGTTGGGTCGGACGAGCTCTCATCTTCTTCTCTCTTCTGGTTTCAGTCTTGGGAGAAAAGACAGAATGAATTGGAGGAGAGAGATATGGCGCGTTCATTAAATGGGTTTTTCAACTTTCAACCTATACGTCAGGGGGTGAAATTACAGGAATGCCCTTCTGAAGATTTTGGAATACCCACGTGGATTTTTTTATCTGTCTCTTTCTTTCTCTTCATGGTTGAGAAGCATGAAGCATGCTGCTCAAAGAAAACAAATTTCGTCAATGGACAATGGGGTAGAGAGAGATTGTCTGGTTACTCTGGTAGGATTTTATATGATACAAGTTGCAGTTGGTTGTATATGATTGATTAGCTTGTTTTTTTGTTGGGGTTAGATCTGTTCATCATTTCGATTCTCTATCATGATTTATCGACCAAAAAAGAAATCATGATTTATAACTTTGTCCATCATTTCTTTTTCTTTTTTTTGCCAAATAACATTATTGATTATGATTGTGGAAGGAGGAGGTTTTAAACCAAATTAAGGGAATTTTTATGTAATAAAGAGGCTTTATTTACGTAATTAAAGTTGCAATACATTCAAAGATAATGCAGAAGACAACCAATCCGAGTCCTTCAATCCACACCTGAAAACCTCAAAACAGTGAGCAAGACTTTCATGTAACAGATGTATACACTATTGTGTTTATCTCTTTCATCACGTACTAAATCACATTATGAGAAAGGTAGATACAAAAAATATATACAACCGTGATAGATAAGTTATTTCCGAGAACAATGGCATATGTTTAGTAAGAGTATGCGTTACCCGATTACAAGAACGAGCTAATTTAACAGATTTGATTTGCGGTTTCAAAATATTCAATGCGATGCTTGTTTCTTTCTAATTTCACACTGTTACATTACATTCACCAATATTTATTTATCAAATTATGTTCACCAAATAATGCATTATCATTTTATTTTGTTTAAATCTAAACTCCTTCTGAATTTCATTTCTTATTAACAAGTAAGATGTTGTCAAGACATTATTTGGAAAATAATTTTGGTAACTCATTATTGATATTAGATTTATTTTGTAAGTATTGGAGAAACGTTGATTAAAGCATTGGCGTAATTCAACATTAAAAAAATGAAAAGTCATTAATTGTTATATAAAGAATTAGACCACGCACCGTAATGTCTAAACCTTTTGCTAAAACTTTATACCCGTTTCGTGCTGCAAGTGGCTTAATTGGAGAAATATTAACATGTGTGGTGCGTGCGGGTTTGTGAAGGTCCGTATCAGTAAGGTTATGAGCCTGACACAATTGAAGGAAGATTTCTTTGTGTTGCTGTGTTGTTTTCATAGAATGATAGAAAAGCCCTACAACAACAAAGAAACAAAAGATTCTTTGGGGCCAAAAATCTATTGATACTTAAATTCATAGAGAAAGTTAAAATGCCAGAAAATCCCAGATCCACAAAAAAATAAAAAGGGTAGAAAATGAGAAGTCAAGAAAAAACATCCAAAACTATTCTATTTTATGTGTATATTAATTTTCTGATGGAATGTGTTCGTTAACTTCGTTCCTCTCTTTTTTCCCATTTTCTGGCCTTCTCTATGGTTTTTTTTTTTTTTTCTCTCCTTTGATGGACTCTTTATGACTTTGAAAATTGAAATACAGCCCACTACACGGTCTACACTGCTAGACTACAATGATGCATGTGGATAGAAATTGAGACTCAAAGCTTCAAAACCTCATGTAAAGCAAAATATAGGTCAAATGTGGATACCATTATCTAGGCAGCTCTAGTTTGAATAACCTTTTTTTTATATTGAAGGGAATGCCAATTTTTTTTTCTCTCTTCAAATTTGAATTTTAATTGCTCTCAAGTCTCAATCACCATAAAAGTGGCTGATAATGAAGTAGCAATTAATCAACTTAATTACTTAATTAGTATCGATGAATCAACTGAGATCTCCCCAAACAGGGCCTTTATTTGCATTCATTTGAAAGTATACATGATCAGTCGGTAAGTGCCTAACTAGTCAAGTCATTTTCAAATAAAGGCTTGCCTCTGACATCTAACCCTGAATTCTTTATGACTTTGTTGCATCTTGACATCAAAGAAACAATTAATAACTCTTTCATTTCTTGGTGAACTCTAAGTTTCAATGAAGCAGGAAACCATCTGAAGTTCTGAACCCAATTTTTCTTATTTCCTTTTCGAAAATTTAGTACACTTTCTTTTTGACTCTTAAGTGAAGGCTTAACTTATGCCATACACAGTTTCCATGGCCAAAAAAAAAAAAAAAACTTATGCCATATATGGTTAAATGTTTTGTAATTAAATGTTTAGCAAGATTAAGGACAATCATGGTTTGCATATAGCTGGTACAATACTCACAAGTGAGGTTTGCACATGAGACCCTTTGCATGCATGCACCAATGGTCAGAGTAGAATAATAGAAAATACTGCTATTTGGGAGAGGTATTTTGTAATTAGCCAGTAAATTTGGGAGGGGTACTTTGTAATTACAGCAAATTTGAGAGAGGTACTTTGTAATTAGCCCTCAATTTTACTATTTGAAAGAGTTCATTTATGGTATCTATGGATGTCATATGCTATGCAAATACAAGTAGTGTGAGAAAATAAATTTGTCAAAACTTAAATGTTAAAAATGTATTTGTATATCATAGTAATGTGTATTTTTCATGCAACTTAGAGATTGTATTTTATATTTTATATTTTCTGAATTCCATATTCTTAAAAGTAAGGGGATAGAATGAGGTGGAATCTTTCATAGGAGTTTGAAGTGAGTGGGAATAGAATAGAAGGATAGAAGAATAGAAGAAAGAGACAATGGATACTGGCAGATCGAGAATGCATCTAAAAAAGCTCTGAAATTTAAACTAGTAAAACGACAAGGCCTCTACTAGTTTTATCTTCTTGTTCTCTTGCTAAACCCCACAGGCAATTTTAGGCACTAATTAATTAGTGGGTTTTGCACAGAGTTTGGTGGTCATTGGGATAGTGGGTTTTGTAGCTACACAAGGAGACAATTTTACTGAGATAATCAAAGCTTAATCAACAAAACATGATTATACTATAGCATACCAAACCCACCAAATGGTCCAAACCTTGAGATTTGGTGAAACTGTGAAAGGCAAGGACAACCCATTATGGCAAAATGGCCAAAATTCAAATGAAACCAATGCCTAATGTGGTTTTATAATAGGGTGATTATGAGATTCTGTATGGTATTAGTTAAAAGAAGTGCATGGTTTAGGAGTGCAAAAAGCAACATTTAATGTGGTGGATGGAGGACTTGGGGGTTTGGGGATGCCGGTGGAGTTTTGCCAGCCTTTGCTCTCACGCCTGCAGAATCTATTGGAGCCATCCCCGGGAATTGCGTTATATTCCAAGCGTGACATATTTGGTTTGAACATCCAAACTTTCTACCTTTTGTTCCTTCCTTTCCCTTCTTATTTTCAAATTGTTTTTTTTTTTGGTCGGATTCTTATTTTCAAATTAAAATTTACACATTTTTCTTTGGACGAGTTTGTTGGGTAAAGTTCTTTTATCAAACATTTGACATATTTAATTTTTAAATTATCAATCTAAATAAGTATATATTCAAATAAGAGTACATTTTACTTATTATTCGAATTGACATGGTAACATAACATGTCCAATTGTATATTCAATAGGTCAATCGAAAAATTTGGTCCCCTATAGTTTGCTAGGGTTTTAACCTCCGTCCTTATGGTTTCAATTTTGACAAAAATACCTTTGCACTTACTTGGTGTAGCAATTCGAGGATAATTTTAGGTATAGTTCTTTCGTTGATGTATTCTTTATTTTAGGCATAATAAAGTATTACTTGTGAGACTCATTCTGCATTGTAGTTCAATGATTGAAGTCGTCTATTTTCTAAGTCTCAATTAAAGACTCATCCCTAAAAAAATTAAACAAATCAGAAATCATTTAACTATTTGAGTAAATTGTCATTATTTCAATTGTTTACTGAAATCACTATATTCGTCTATTTATTCAATCACAGTTAATTGTCTATGGTTTCCAATCTATAAAAATTGCAAAAGTAATCCTTGTATAGAGAATTATATAATAAACGCCTTTGTTAGGATCCTTGTATAGAGAATTAGAATTACGTAAAAGACCCTTAGGGTTACAAGACAGAAGATTTAGTGTGGGGAGCACCACGGCAAGCATATGTTCCAACCAATTGGTAAGTGACATGTCATGTTTGTTTTTTTCTTTTTTAAATAAGGTAGATTGGTTTGGTTTGCCATGATTTATGGATTTTTAAATTGAAAATCAGACTGGTTCAAGCTAATTCATGTTGATTTCTAAAGGCAAAAATAAAAAAGAAAATCACACCAAACCGATTCAGTAAGTCTAGTTCGGTTGGTTTCCCGGTTTGTCGGATAAAGATGCCCACCCCTAGTCAAGAAAACCAAAAAATAAAAGAAACCCTAAAATGGTCTTGGAATTGTAATATCAGGTAAGTATGTGAGTATTTATTGCCAAAATTAGAATTATGTGGACAAAATAGAAACTTTAGCAAACTATAGGGACCAATTTTTATTTATTTTTTTTAGGGACCAAATTTGTACTTTAGAAAGACAGAAAAGCTCTTAATTCCAATACACAAACTAAAGGTACTGAGGTAGGTGACACAATTAATTGAGAGTCAAGAGCAAGCAAGAAACTTCTATGGAAAAGGAGCAATGAGGAGAGAAAAAGAAAATAAAAAAGAAGAGCTTGGCTTTTCAAAGGGAGATGTGCCTTTCTCTTACCCTAATTTAGGGGTTTAATGGCATATCTTTTGACCAACTTTGGGTCATGGAAACATCAATGCGTTGTTGGCTATAAAGAATTCAACTCTTCTGCATCTCTACTGCCTTTATTTAATAATGCACAAATTCAAATACACCTTGATCTTGAGCATAATTTAAAACTGCCATCAATGTAACTTGGGAATGGGACTTGCACAATTAATTGGCAGCATATTTCTCAAGCATTATACATTGACTGCCAAAAACTTTCTGGTAAGTGGTAACTTGTGGATTACAGTTTCATTTAGCTCATGACATGTTTATTTACCTGGAATAGAAATGGAGAGACCTTGGCAGAATGAAATTTCTGAAAGGGTACTTGGGAATGAGAGAATAAGCAATCATGGATCAACAATTTTCTTTTTACCAAAATGACCCTCACTCTTTTGATTAATTTAATTCATTCCCTGATAGGAACTTGTCATGCATCATGGTATTTTAGTAATAGATTGGTTTTACTTCCAATTCATAAACACATTTTAATGGGAATGGCCTTCATTCTCATTTTGATTTCATAAATTTAATAAGCATTTCAACCTCATTCTAATTCCATACATCTGTAGCATATCTTTATTTCCTACCATACTCATGACCAAGGAATAAAATTTCGGGTTTCGAGGAAATTTCGATGGAAATTTCGATGGAAATTTCGATAGAAATTTCGACGGAAATTTCGAAGATTTTTAAATTTCGACAAAAATTCGACGGAAACGATGGAAATTATTATCAAAATACGGAAATTTTGAATGAAACTTCACAATATGTTTATTTAACATATTATCTACTACATTGATAAAAAACATTGAAAAAAACCAAATTATATGGTAGGTTTCATGTGATATGTGATGAATATAATGCGCGCTGGAGGCAAATACTATAAAATAAAATTAGTATAATGAATAAATAAAATTAATATATTATTTATACTCTATAATATATACACTAAATTCTATATACTTTATAATCTATACTCTATATTATTTAAGATATCGTATAGAATATTAGGGTTTAGGTCATTTAGGATATTTTTAATTATTTTTTATATAAAAAGGTATTAGAGTTTATTGGTTTAGGGTTTAAAAACAATTAAACGAAACTTCAACACGGCCAAACGAAATCTCAAATCATTTTTTTTTTTCAATTGCCCAAAAACCTCAAACTAGGATATGGTATATGATATTAGGGTTTAGGCTCTTTAGAGTATTTTAAATTATTTTTTATATTAAAATATATTAGAGTTTACAAATTTAGGGTTTAAAAACAACTACATAAAACTCCAAAAAAGCCAAATAAAAACCCAAACTATTTTATTTTCTTTATAATTGACCAAAGGCCCCAAACTCCAATCTACCCTAAACCTTTTAATTTTTTTTCTCTTTCTTACTTTTTTTTTTCTCTTTTTTTCTTCTTCTTTTTCTTTTTTTCTTCTTCTTTTTCTTTTTTTCTTTTCTTTTTTTCTTTTCTTTTTTTCTTTTTTTCCTTTCTTTTTTTTTTCTCCCTTTTCTTTCCTTCCTTCCCTTTTCTTTCTTTCCCCCGAGGCTCCACTCTCCAGCACAACTTTTCCACTGTTTTTCTTTTCTCTCTCTCTCTCTCTCTCTCTCTCTCTCTCTCTCTCTCTCTCTCTCTCTTCAGTCTTCACTTGATTTCTCTGAATCCCCAATTACCTCTCGATAGCAACAGAGAAAGATCTCTGATTTTCAAATTCCCAATCTCTAGGGTTTCCATCACATCAGATCCATCGATCTCTCCCTCAGATCTTTGACCGTCAATACTCTGCTGCCATGGAGGCGATCGAGGAGTTGCTGCAACTTTCAGAATCGATGCTCCAAGGCTCGGCTCTTCTCGCAGACGAAGATGTTGACGAAAACTCAAGCTCCTCTCGTAGGACTTCCACTTTCCTTAACGTTGTCGCTCTCGGCAATGTTGTAAGTCAACCAATCCCCTTTTGGATTCGATTCGTTGGGAATTTGATCTCTTAGATTTGGCTTGCTGCGTTTCCAATTAGCGATCTTTGAATCTTCGGTTTGTGTTTTGATCTTAATTGATGTGGCGGCTGGGTTTCTGGTTGTTTCGAAATTTCGCTTGAAATTTCGGCGAAATTTCGCTTGAAATTTCGGCGAAATTTCGAATATTTCGCCGAAATTTTCCGAAATTTAGTCGAATCCGTGTTAAAATTTCGGAACCCCTAAAAAACGAAATTTTCGGCGAAATTTCGCCGAAAACTTCGAAATTTAAACCCTTGCTCATGACAAAGAGTTTTTTTATAGACATTACACCGATGTCCCATTTAACTTTCGATTGTCTTTTATCTAGGACCTAACCAAGATTTCCACTTGTGATGAATTCATGCTTGTACATCATCCATAAAATATGTAGTATAAATCCATTACTCATGATAAATTATCTTAGGCTCCATTCGAAATGTGAGGTTTCGAATCTAGATCTTTTAATATAAATTTATAGTCATATCACTTAAATATAATGATAATAGCACATAAAATTTGTATTTGTACATGAAGAAATAAAAGAAGGGTCCTGTTGATGCAAATTTCCGTAAGAAAGTTACAACAACTTAGGGGTGATGACTTGGCTGATCCGAAGCCTTGCTGGATGATGACGTGTATGTCGATTGAGATCTTCCTGTAGACAAACACAAGATCAAAGGAGATGGACCGGTGTGGTACCAGCCAAACACGCTCCGATGATGAAGTCAGTGATATGTGTTTGGTGGTGTTTGAATAAAAGTGAGGAAGAACAGGGGATGAACTTGGGAGAATGGGAAGAACAAGGCAAATGTTCTGGGTTTTCTCAGCAAGTTGGGTGTATTTGTGTGGACTTCTGTGAGCCAATTGCCAACCCTTTCCTTTGTGCATATAAGTTGGTTTATATAGACAAGGGAAGGTGTGGAGAGTAAGTTACCTGCATGTGATTGAGTGGCTGAGAGAGATCCACGCGTTCGGTCATAACTAGTAGCATGCACAGCTACTCACCTCCTTTGCATTCAATGCTGCATTGAATGCAAGGATGGAAGATCAGGTGGAATGCCCCAATAGTTATGGCTGTGAGCTGGAATGTCTTATCTGTCAGAGAGTCACGTCAGGTGCACTTGAGTATGGCGGTTCGTCCCAACGTGATCTTCTTTAGGATGGCGGTGGGAGGCCGAGCCGATCCGAACACATGTCCTCACGTGTAGACGTGAAACCCATGTGTGATCGGATCGGATCGGATTTAGACAAGTCGGCCAAGCTGATCAGGTAGGTAGTGCAGTGATCCCCTCAAGTGAAATCCGGCCGCAACTAGGATTTGAGATGATGATCACCAAAGCCGAGCCGATCCGAACTGGGAATGGAATGGACTGAGTTGATGTGGTGATGTGGAGATCCATGTCTGATCGTGATCGGTCATTGGTCCGGGCCGAGCCGAACCAATGGTTGAGATGATCAGGGGGTGACAAGATTGTCAAAGCACGTCTGATCGTGATCGGTCATTGGTCCGGTCCGAGCCGAACCAATGGTTGAGATGATCAGGTGGTGACAAGATTGTCGAAGCACGTCTGATCGTGATCGGTCATTGGGCCGGGCCGAGCCGAACCAATGGTTGAGATGATCAGGTGGTGACAAGATTGTCGAAGCACGTCTGATCGTGATCGGTCATTGGGCCGGGCCGAGCCGAACCAATGGTTGAGGTGTGACTGGAGAAAAATGATCTCCAGATCCGAGCCGAACTGATGGTGCCGAAAAAGATGATCTCTCGAATTCCTAGTGGATCCCAATGTCGGTTCGGATCGGATATGGGTAACCCGGAGGTAAGAGCCGATCTCAGATGTACATGTTGGCATTTGCTGAGCTAAGATGATGACACAGATGGCTGGGTCTGACCAAGTTGACCATCAAAGAGTCTGAGCAAAAATGGGACATGGTGTGCCACGTGTTGGTCTGTGTTTGGTCATTGAATCCATGTGGATTTATCCACAAACAGGAGTCCCCCAACTTCCGGTCCGAGCAGACTTGTGATGGATTGGAAGTTGAAAAAAGGTGATGACCTGTAAGAAGTGACATTCGGCCTGACTTGGCCATTATGATAAAATGCAATGATAATTCTCAATTTATTTTCGGATCAGTCTGATGAGCATGACGAAAATAAGAAGAAACTATAAATCCCTGATGATCTCGGATGGGTTTGATGTGTCCATTGAGATATTAGGAATTTTGTTTTTGAGAAAAAATATTCAAACTTACTTTCAGATCGGCTCGGTATGTACGATGAAAGTTTGAGTTTGAGGGTATATTTTTCTTTTTGGAAATATCATGTCGAACGTTAGGACTGTAGAAAGTCACTTCGGCTCGGACAGAGGTTTTTATAGACCTGATGAGTCTTTTCCTGTTGGGCGCCGGGACTGTGACCAGTCGCTCCGGCTTGGACCAGGTGTTTTTATAGACCTGATGAGTCTTTTCCTGTTGGGCGCCGGGACTGTGGCCAGTCGCTCCGGCTTAGACCAGGTGTTTTTATAGACCTGATGAGTCTTTTCCTGTTGGGCGCCGGGACTGTGGCCAGTCGCTCCGGCTTGGACCAGGTGTTTTTAGCTTCAAAATCTGAGAATCAAAGTGGATCTAGATGTGTTCATCTATATTTGTCGAAAGAAGATCAGATCGGACAGTCCCCGATCTTGATCAAGTCAGAGGAAATGTTTAGAACACCATTGTAGAACCAGGCGAACACTTCAGTATTTGTGCGTAGGTATGCAAGTGCGTTTGAGCACTGAGCCGAGCTGATTTGAGTCTTGAGCCGATCCGAACAGGTTGGTCCGATTTCTCCTCGAAAAAACCGGGACTTCCTCCCAATCCCTAATAGGGAGAGGCCGAACCGATCGGGCAGATAATGCAGTAATCCTTTCAAGTGAAATCCGGCCACAACTAGGATTTGAAATGATGATCACCAAAGCCGAGCCAAGCCGAGCTAGGATAACCAAGAAAAGATGAACACTCAATTCTTAGAAGATCCTCAGATCGGGTCGGATTGGATGTGGGGGATCCGCCGGGATGATCCAACCCGATCTGAAGGGCCAGAGGCGAAGTCGAAGGTCTCAGCCCTCAACCAATATGAGCATCTCTGGTTTCAACGGTGTTGGTGGTCCTCCTTGGGTCAGTGATCTTCACCCTTGGGGCTCCGGTCAGGAATTGATTAATCTTGCCAGCTCGGGCGAGAGTCTCTATTGCGTCGCGAAGAGAGTAGCAGTTGTTCGTGACGTGACCATGGTTGGAATGGTACTTACAATAGATATCTTCCTTGATTTTGTCCTGAGGTGGACCTCGAATCTCCTTAGGGACCGGGAGCAGATCCTTGATTTTGGAAAAGATATCCTCCAAGCTTGTGTTCAACGGGGTGAACTCAAGGTACTGGACGTAACGAGGCTCCCCGCTTAGGAGTTGGCTTGACTCCGCAATTTTGGTCTTCTTCCCCTGAGACAGGCGATTAGGGTATGAGGTTTCTTCCTCCTTCCGCTTGGGAGTTGACTGGTTGGTTTTCAGTGCTTCCACTTGAGCATTCCACTCTTCAGCTCGAGCCCATTTGGTGGCTTCAGCGGAGAGCTCGTCGTAGGTGGATGGAGGGTTCCTCATCAGATGGGAGCGGAGTCCCCCGGCGAGCAGACCTTGCATAAGAGCGTTCTTAGCCGATCTGTCGTCGCAATCATCACACTTCGTGTATTCGATGTTGAAGCGGATCAGATAGGTCTTAAGGCTCTCCCCTTCCTGCTGTTTGATGAGTGACATATCGTTCAAGTTGTAGAGTCGTTCGGATACAACCCGATATCTCGCCAGGAAGGCCCTTCGGAGGTCGGAGAAGGAGTCGATTGAGTTGGGCTGGAGGGTTCGGAACCAACCCCGAGCCGATCCCTTCAAGGTTGAAGGGAAGATTCGGCATTTAGTAGCTTCAGATGCCTGACGGGCCTCCATGGCGTATCTGAAGCTGTCAAGATGGTCGTAGGGATCCTTGGTCCCATCGTACTGATCCATCTTGGGGGGCTTGGTGTCGCGGGAGACCTCAGCATCCATGATTCTGCTGGTGTACGGAAGGGGGAGTTCCTCTCCGTGGTCGGCTCTACCGGTGTACCCCCTGGAGACCTCGACTTGGCCGAGCCGATCGTGGACGCTCCGGATTTGGTCCTGGACCAAAGTCCGGATAAGATTTTCCACATTGGGCGGGGTCGGCTCGGCCGCATTTTCCCCTGAGCACTCGGCCCGGTTACCGAGTCTCTCACTCACCGGCTGACGAGTGATCCTCTCGCTCACCGGTCGTCGATCCGACATGATCATAGTAGATCCCAGTCGATCGCTCACAGATCGTCTCCCTGAGTGAGCTCCTGATGGGGAAGGATCTTGGCTGGCGATGGGGCCGAGCCTATCCCCAATCGGGACCCTGGTTTCGGCCGAATCGGCCGGACTGTTGACCCCCAACCTGGATTGGGCCGGCAGTCGCTGATTTGTATTCGGATCGGCACGGTCTCCCCTCGGACTCCCGGGGAAACGTTTTCCGAAGACCGCCTGCTTTTGCTGAAGGAGACGGTGGCCGTTTAGGAACTCGGCCTGTTCGGCCGGGGGCATGTCCTCGAAGCCCGGGAAGGCGTAATCAGCATCCTGCCGATTGGTCCGGTCGTTCGGCTCGGCAGGAGTACTTTGCCGAGAAGGAGACTGCGAAAGGACCTCCTGCTCGGCTCGGGTCTGGCGCGATCGAAAGCCCGATCCTCCACTGTTCTCGAGCCGAGCACGATGGCGTGCAAGTTCCCCGGCCAGCTCGGCCTGTTTCGCAAGCAGCTCATTATTCTGCTTGAGAAGCGCATTCTCGGCGGCCAGGTGCCGTTGGCTTTCCTTAAGGAGCTTGTGAGCAGCTCGGATTTTTGAGGGACCTTTGGACTTGGATGTCCTGGGGAGTTGTGCTCCCCTCCTCTTCTCAGGTGTCTCAGGCTGATGTTGTTCATCATTCTGAGATGCCCCTGAAGAAGAACTGCTGTCCCGAAAGATGGTAGTCATGATGACTCGTGTGAAGGAAGAGCTTAGCACTTGCGGTGATGAACACAACGGCTGAAGTCAGTTCCCACAGACGGCGCCAATCTGTTGATGCAAATTTCCGTAAGAAAGTTACAACAACTTAGGGGTGATGACTTGGCTGATCCGAAGCCTTGCTGGATGATGACGTGTATGTCGATTGAGATCTTCCTGTAGACAAACACAAGATCAAAGGAGATGGACCGGTGTGGTACCAGCCAAACACGCTCCGATGATGAAGTCAGTGATATGTGTTTGGTGGTGTTTGAATAAAAGTGAGGAACAACAGGGGATGAACTTGGGAGAATGGGAAGAACAAGGCAAATGTTCTGGGTTTTCTCAGCAAGTTGGGTGTATTTGTGTGGACTTCTGTGAGCCAATTGCCAACCCTTTCCTTTGTGCATATAAGTTGGTTTATATAGACAAGGGAAGGTGTGGAGAGTAAGTTACCTGCATGTGATTGAGTGGCTGAGAGAGATCCACGCGTTCGGTCATAACTAGTAGCATGCACAGCTACTCACCTCATTTGCATTCAATGCTGCATTGAATGCAAGGATGGAAGATCAGGTGGAATGCCCCAATAGTCATGGCTGTGAGCTGGAATGTCTTATCTGTCAGAGAGTCACGTCAGGTGCACTTGAGTATGGCGGTTCGTCCCAACGTGATCTTCTTTAGGATGGCGGTGGGAGGCCGAGCCGATCCGAACACATGTCCTCACGTGTAGACGTGAAACCCATGTGTGATCGGATCGGATCGGATTTAGACAAGTCGGCCAAGCCGATCAGGTAGGTAGTGCAGTGATCCCCTCAAGTGAAATCCAGCCGCAACTAGGATTTGAGATGATGATCACCAAAGCTGAGCCGATCCGAACTGGGAATGGAATGGACTGAGTTGATGTGGTGATGTGGAGATCCATGTCTGATCGTGATCGGTCATTGGTCCGGGCCGAGCCGAACCAATGGTTGAGATGATCAGGGGGTGACAAGATTGTCAAAGCACGTCTGATCGTGATCGGTCATTGGTCCGGGCCGAGCCGAACCAATGGTTGAGATGATCAGGTGGTGACAAGATTGTCGAAGCACGTCTGATCGTGATCGGTCATTGGGCCGGGCCGAGCCGAACCAATGGTTGAGATGATCAGGTGGTGACAAGATTGTCGAAGCACGTCTGATCGTGATCGGTCATTGGGCCGGGCTGAGCCGAACCAATGGTTGAGATGATCAGGTGGTGACAAGATTGTCGAAGCACGTCTGATCGTGATCGGTCATTGGGCCGGGCCGAGCCGAACCAATGGTTGAGGTGTGACTGGAGAAAAATGATCTCCAGATCCGAGCCGAACTGATGGTGCCGAAAAAGATGATCTCTCGAATTCCTAGTGGATCCCAATGTCGGTTCGGATCGGATATGGGTAACCCGGAGGTAAGAGCCGATCTCAGATGTACATGTTGGCATTTGCTGAGCTAAGATGATGACACAGATGGCTGGGTCTGACCAAGTTGACCATCAAAGAGTCTGAGCAAAAATGGGACCTGGTGTGCCACGTGTTGGTCTGTGTTTGGTCATTGAATCCATGTGGATTTATCCACAAACAGATCCTTTACTTATAAGGCCTCTCAACCTTCAAATGTACTCAAAAAAATAAGGGATTAGTTTTCTAACTTCCATAACACGTACTTTTACGTTCGAACAACATAAATTTTACAATAATAATTCATAGTATTTAAACATTTTAAATTCACGCATTATATATATATGTCTTATGATTTTGAATACATAGCGTTTATATAACTAATATTTCAAATCATTCCATTTAAATAGACCCTTAAAGCATTAGCATTGAACCGATCCCACTCACAAATTCATAATCATCTCATCTCTTAAATCATAAACTTTTGACCTTATAGTGTTATGGTGCAGGTTATAATTGCAATTAGCATAAAAAAAAAAAAAACCCAGAAGTTTATTGGAATCCAAAATAAAAATAAAATAATAAGATGGACAATAATGACTAATGAGGACAATGGGTGGGGCCAAATGATGATTTAGGATCACAATAATCAATCAGGTGGAGAGTGATTCTCGGATCATTATTGAATGAAACAAATATAACACTTGTCACTTGGCTTGGACTGTCCCAATTGAGCAAGCAAGAGATTGATAGAGAATGCAATGGATCATGATCATATTGCATTCATTGTAATTAAAAGGAGGGCAGGTTGGACCCCAGAATTTCGTGGTCCTGGTAGGCCAGCCCTGCTGTTGAGAGGTTTAACTTCTTTGATCTTCACCTCTGATCTGCTCCATTGCAATGGTGTTGGATTTTTATGATGATTGTAAGATCTATGGTCTAGACTTTGCCCGTGAGTCTTGAAAAGGGCCTCAGCTTACTGACTCGGAGCTATCACTTTTAATGTTTCATTTGTGACCTTTGACTTGGGATATTCTATTGCCGTGCTCAAGTTTTTATAATTAGTGCTAATTTTTTAGGTTTTGAGAATGTGATTTTGCACTCTCTATAGAGACTTTGATGTCGATTGACATCGACATTGCCTATGACTTCAATACTTAATTACCTAAATTTGACAGTATCATAATATCTTCCATTTGATGTGGGACTATTATCATTTCCTACATGACTTGATTACATCGAGTCACATAGCCCCGACATTACATTTTTTGAAAAAAAAAAAAAAAAAAATGCAATAAGTACATTGCAATTAATATAAAGTTATTTGTAATGACAAATATTATAGGGGAATGTAACTCACTTTCTCTAATTTACATTCTTCACCGATTTTTTTTAATTATTTTTATTTCGTAGTATATTTTTATTATTGAAACCGTTTATTTTTTGGATCATTTATTAAAGATCATTCATGCAAAAAAACAATTAAATCAGAAATCGTTTGGTCATATAATTGTCATTCAATAAACAAACGGTGAATCAAACTGTTATCAAAACTGTCTGTTCATTTGATCATAGTTACATAAGCAAATGATGTTCGATTTTATTGATTTTTTTGTAGAGATGATATTCATAGAATGATCTAATAAATGAACGGTTCCAATTATAAATTTACATTGCAGAATGAGAATAATAAAATAGAAGGTCGATAGAGAAGGTAGATTGAAGAAGGTGAATAACATTCCTCAATATTATTTGTGTTGGAGAGGAGAAGAGTGTCGTAGGAAAGCAAAAGTATTAACGTTGCCGTTTAATTTTCTTACTTTTCATGCTTCTCGAATGGGTACTATAAAATTTAAGGTCCATTGACTTTAGGTACCAAATTATAATGTTTTTTCATTTCAACTACTAAAACATTTATGTTATTTCACTTTAGGTACTAAATTTCAGTTTAGGTACCAACTTTTAAAAACATGGTTATATCGAACTGTAACTGTCTAACAGTCATAACTTTTTTATTGATTTACTGTTTTTTCAATATTTGCAAGACTTAAACTTTAATATTTAGTCTTTTGGTTATAGGACTTCATTCCCCAAACATAAATCAAAAGTATGAAATCCTTAAAAATTTTGATTTTTTATAAATTTTAAATAGTCACAACTGTATAACAAACTGATTTGTGACCTAATCCAAAATGTTTTACTCTAGGTTAATACCTAAACTAAAAAAAATTAGTGTCTTACTGCTTTATTAAAAAAATATTGATATTTAGTATTTAATCCTAATTTTCTATAAAATTTATGGTCGTATTAAAAATTTTGGATTAAATACAATTGTCATATATTGACCAAAAAAATATAATTGTCATATATCAAATAAGTGATTCTCTCTCATAAAAAAAAAAGGTGATTATTTGACATTAAGTATAATAAGGGAAGCATTTTCTTAAATTGTATAAGAACTTTTAATATAAACACTGCATCTGAATGCTCTCAAATAGGAAAAATGTTTTTTATTTTTTTAGGCTTTTTTGTACTATATCATCTAGGGATGTGCACAATAAGCACCTATAAAAAAAAATTTACAATTCACCACTCATACTTTCACATATGTGCTAATGTAGCACCTACCGTCACTTCTGTTAATTTTTCTGTTAACTTTAAAGGTATTTTCGTCAATTCATGTGATAAAACATTTTTTTTTAAAAAAAAGACTTTTCTAAGTATACCCACCAATATACTTACTTGATCCCAATAATTAAATTTAAAGCTTATTAAAAAAACAGAAATAATAATTAAGAAAAAACACATCTCCCCCCGCCGGCCGATTGCAACCATGGAAGAGAGAGAGTGAGTGGATGAGGGGGTCGTCGACCTTGGGGGGATTCGAATCTGGGCAGGGGCTTATCAGGGATAGGGGAGGAGGGAGGGAGGGAGGGAGGGAGGGAGGGATGGAGAGAGAGAGAGAGAGAGAGAGAGAGAGAGAGAGAGAGAAGAAGGGGGGTTCGCCGGCCAGCGGCGGCAAGAGGGGTCGGATCTGGGTAGAGAGCTGATTTGGCCTGGGGTAGGTGGAAGGAAGAAGGGAGGAGAGAGAAGGGAGGAGAGGGGTGGCTGCTTTGGGTTGTTTTCTTATTTTTTTGTTTTTAAATTTAATTTAGGTAAATAATATTTAGAATCATTTTTTTCTTCTTTTTATTTTTTAATTTAATTTAGGAAATGTTTGATCATTGTTTTAAATCTAATTTAGATTGAGAAATTGTAGTTTTTCTTCTTTTTTATCATATCTTTTTTGTTTTTAAATATAATTTAAGGGCAAAATTTTTTATTTAGAACACCTTTTTTAATCTAATTTAGGGACAAAATTATATGGATAAAACTTTTTTTTTTTTTTTTAAGAAAAAACAAATCTGATTTAGGTGTATAATTATATAAAAATACCTTTTGAAATAAATTTTAGTTTTCTTAATTGTTCTCATGGAAAAAATGGTAAATTTGAAAAAAAAAAATTCAGATTTAATAGAAATTATGATGGAAATGGATGGTAGGTACCACATTGTCACTTATGTGAAAATATAGGTGGTTAATTCTAAAACATTTTTTTATGGGTGCCAATTGTCCACACCCCCAATAAGTTGGGTAGTATTAGTGCAAAAAAACTTTTATTTTTTTTATTTTTTATATATCTGAAATATAAATAATGTTCATTGCACGATTTTGCGTGGACACATTTTGTGTGTGTTAATATTAAAAGGGTAATGGAGACATTATGGCATCCAACTATATAAAATTGAAGTCTTTTTTTTTGGCCAAATATAAAATTGAAGTCTAACATAAGCATATAGGATTAAATTTCAAGTCCAAAAAGAAAATGAAGGGTGGCCAATTTATACCCATAGGACCATAGCATTAGCAATAGGGTTTTATTTAAGAATCAAGCACTAAAAAGAACAAAGAAGAGGGCAAGATGGCATATGGTTAAACTTCAATAATTAAACGTTTTTTGAATTCCATGTGCCGCATTTTCTCCATATTTGATGGTCTAAATGTCTAATTGTCTCTTGACTCTTGATAGGGGCATATCATCTCTACCTTCCGGAGCTAGGTCAACACATTGTTTCAGTTGGTTCATTCTTGGCAATGCTAAGAGTGTAATAATTGGATAGAACAATGCTTTCTTCAGTCTGTCTCTGGTTGGAGGAGTTCCTCTAACCCCTCTCTTACAAAAAGATGTTATTTTTTGTCTTTTCATTCAATTTATGAATTAAGTTTTTCTTTATTTACAATAAAAAGATCAAAAAAGACATGTTCTTATAAGAGGGGATTGGAGGAGCTCCTCCAACCAGGGGACTGAGGAAAGTATTGTTCAATATCCAAGCATTGTCCTTTCTTAAAATTGGGAGAGAAGTACGACTAAACTAACAGATGCTTGATGATCATATATGTTTGTTTCTTCATTCAGCCAAAAAAAAGATGTCTTTCATTTCAAAATATCATGGGCCAGGGCCTAGGCTGAGTTCATTAATTCTGAGCCCATTAGCCCAGCAACTCCAGCTTGAAGGCTTGAACTGCACAGTTAGGTTTCAATTTTTATTTCTCCAAAAGAGTCCTTCAAATCTTTGCTTCCCAGACCCAAAGGCCCAAGCAGTAAGCAGTGTGCCACACTGCCACTGTCTCACTTAACTAACTTCTGTTCTCAACTGTCAAAACCCCCAACGGCCAACACACACACACACACACATTGACCATGGAGGCAGCTGCACCACCCAAATCCACCACCAGCACCCCACCTTCACCTTCACCGCCGCCAGCGCCACCACTCCTCCGCCGCATAGCAACCCTCGACACCACTCTCTCCCACCGCCTCCACACCCTCGCTCAACCCTTCCTCCCCCACGCCCTCCTCCTCCTCCTCGAATACTCCGCCGACTTCCGCTTCTTTTTCCCCCTCTCCCTCTCCCTCCTCCTCGGCCCAACTCTAAGCCCAGACCCAAGCCCAATCCCAGGCCCAGTCCTCCTCCGCCCCCTCCTTTCCCCTCTCATCCTCGGCCTCCTTCTCGACCTCGCCTTCATCGGCCTCATCAAATTCCTAGTCCAACGCGCCCGCCCAGTCTACAACAAGAACATGAACGTCGCCGTTTCGGTCGACCACTTCTCCTTCCCCAGCGGACACGCCTCCCGGGTTTTCTTCGTCGCCGCCCTCTTCTACCTCTCCGCCGCCGCCGTCGCCGACGTCCTCCTCCACCTCCGGTCCACGTCCGCCTTCGTTGACCGTTGGATCGGCGGCGCGGACCAGGTAAAGGCCGTCCGCGTTTTGGCCTCGGTCGTTTGGGCCTGGGCCGCTGCCACTGCCGTCTCTAGGGTTTTCCTCGGCAGGCATTTCATCTTGGACGTTTTCGCCGGGGCGTGTTTGGGCGTGCTCGAGGCTCTCGTTGCGTTTCACTTCCTCAAGTTTTAAGGTATGACAACAAGCGTTGCCATAAATTGTACAACTGAAATTGTTGCAATTTTTACCAGGAAATTGTATGCTTGCGTATGAATTGTTGTTAAGAATCAATATTCAATACCAGCATGAGAAATTGTTTGAATGAAGTTTGATTAGGACGGTTAGAGCTTCCTTTAATCATTTGCTTTTGTGAGTGCAAATTCAAAAGATGGGTTTGATGAACCAAAATGAATTACAACCCATTTGATATTGAAGTGCTACATTTGCTTAAGCACTGAATGCTGACTTAATAGTATACAATTCTTGAGCTAAAAAGTTACAATTTTGGTTATACTTACAGAATTGCATCATAAAAGTCTGGAAATATTCAGTACTAAATTTAAACTGTTATCAAACTCATTCAATTGGTCATGTGTTTTAGCTTTTTCAACAACTGGGTTGCAAAACTGGGTTGTGCTAAGATATAGAACAAGGCTGAGGCGTGCTCAGCCCAATGGCCAAAGTCGTTTCTTTTGTTCAGTTTGACCTGTTTATATGTATAGCACCCTTGTATCCGATCATTAGTCGGACCACATGTGCTATGCATGGTCATACAATAATAGAAGATCATATCAACTGTTAAAGAAAAAGCTGAAGAGACTCAAGTTCCTCTTCACTTTATAAAAGCATATACAATCCTAATTCTATATCCCATGAGGCACATGATTGTGCAGCAATGATACAAGCTTATGCCAAAATTGTAGGAACAATTATCTAGCTCTTCTACTTCAATGTCTTTGCTAATGTAAAAAGCATGTGAATTCTATTTCTATAGTATACCGATTTATTCAAAATTCCAATCCGGAATACTTTGTAATGCGCCTTAGAAAGAAAAAACAGCAGATCAGACTCTTTATTTTCATAACAAAAGGAGAAACAATTGTATTTATTGGCTCTTCATATGTGCTGCTTCTCATCTTCTCCAGATTTTCCAATCCCCTTATGGATTACCTGATAGAAAAAGTACAATATGAGTATGGAAACTCCAATACCAGCATTAAAATTTTGGGGGTAATTGTCTCTTTATTACCCAAACAAGAATATGGCATGAAAAATCATAAACAAAGGAGTCTTCTTGTATCTATACTAATATAGAAAGTTGACAACCCAATTGGACTCTCCATTTTTCAGTTTTAGAAAATAACCCTCATTAAACTTAAAAAGTTAACGATGTGAGGACCACAGTCTTCAATAGAGAAGCTTCCATGAGATGTTTAGAGTATATCACTCCTCTCCACCCCACTCCCCCTAAAGAAGTAGCACCTTCTCTATCAATCTCTAGTTACCAATTTGAGTAAAAACTATTTAATAGTTAATCATTTTTAAGGGCTACTATCTAGAATGACAAATTTCAATCCCTAGTTATAAACTTATAAAAGGCAAATTTCACACGATAAGGTGCTACTAGCTAGAATGGAAATGCAGTTTAAGATTTCATGAGGGGTGGAGCTTTAGACCTCTTTTATTATGTAGTATACATATTGACAAGCCACATTTTCTTTCCACCCCAAAGAAAAAAATTAAAAATCCTATTTGGCTTTTCATTTTACTCAATTGAAATATATCCATTTTTTGTATATATGCCTTTGGGATTTGGATGTTATGCCTTTGATGTAGGACAAACATTAGATTGAAGGTTTAAAGCAGCCTGTGGTCAATACTTAATACTTCATGATTATGAATGAAAATGTAAGGTAAAAATGGTTGGAATAAGGGGCAAATTAGTGGAGTTTTATAGCGGTTCATTGGGTGAAGTAGTTGAAACAGTGAATCTGGAAATTCTGTACAGCAATTTCTTAAGGGCTTTAGGATGGGGGAGGGTTAACATTTACAGGTGGAAAAGATGTAGGAATGTGAATTTGGAGTGGGGTGGGGGTGGGGTAATTTTCTATTCAATCTATAGTGCTTTGATTGCAAAACTTGCAAAAGGAAACTACATATGGTGGTTTTCTTGCTGTAGTGAGTTACTTCGTCAAGTTGGTACTCCTTCTTTGAACTATTTCGGTCACAGAAGGCATGTTTTACCATGTAGGCTGGTAACTGGTGTCAATTAATCTCTCTCTCTCTCTCTCTGGCTGAGTATGAGTATTTTGTTCCCATGTCGTTATGAATTTACATGCTGTACCAAAAGGTAGGTTCTGTACGATTCAATGTCTGATGGAGATACTTCAGACTGGAGGATGGTTTCTGTCTGTAAACTTTAGGATGGTTCCTGACTGGAGCAGCCTGGATTTCATAGATCCCATGTGCAACCTGCTGGTGTCAGGAAGTCTGTTTTCTTTAACAGCAGTTCTGTCTCCAAGGCAATGTGGTGAAAATAATTTTCTTAAGGTTTGGGGTACTCCAAGGCAATGTTGGATATGAAATTGGTTTTAGTCACCAGAAATTAATTTTATTATTTATGCTGTGCGGCTGGATTCATATTCCATACAACTTTGCTTTGCTTTAATTGTGGAAAAGTAAATGAAAGTAAAGATATTCTTGGGCAGTATAGAGAAGGAACTTCCAGGATTATAAATAAGGGGTTGTAGCATCTAGATGTAAGGAGAATTCTATTGAGTCAAGTTGATGGAAGATATGCTGGCAAATTCCCTGCTTCTTCTTCAGTGGTACCTTCCATGCTTCACTGGCTCCCACTATTCTTTCCCTGGATTTATCAAATACTGTGTTTTCCCACATGTATTAAGCTCTGTATACTAGATTGGAATTCAGCTGGTCTCAAAATCAAAAGGTTCAATTAAGGGGAAAAAAAAAAAATAGTTTCCCTAATCATGTATAAAACATTGCTTTAATGATTTTTGTGATAAGCTTTGGTCTTGTTGATTGACTGATTGATTGCTATTGACAAAACATCAAAAACTTACAATATTAGTGCTAACCATGATTGTTATAATATGGTGATTGCATCATTGCTTTTGTATGTATCATGATGGAAATTGTGAAAAGCACTGCGATTAGAGTTTTAATACCTCCTCCAATTTTGTTGACTTGACAAGTAGGGTATAGACCTATTAGTCCGAAGGGAATTGAAATGATCTTATTTTGGAGGAGCCTTAAAACCTTTTTTTAAGAACCATTGTTTTATCCCTCATTTCTCTTCCAGCTTGACCTTTACATTCCTTTTTCTCTTTTGTTGGTCTGCTTCCAGTGTTGTAAAAGAGATGCATGCAGAGTCCTGTTCATAAAATTTAAACTGTATTTTGAAATTAAATTCATTGTTTTATGACTCTTATCTTCTTTGATTCACGGCCCTGAGGATGGCCCTTGTCCTAATAATAGTTGATTGATGAATTCATTTAGGTCATAACCCAACCACTAATTGTGGGGTCCTACCATGGATATTAATCATTGAAATCATGGTCTTTTTCTGAGAGACCATGAGAAGGTTTTGTTTAAACTATGGAAATGTAGTTGGATCGTTTCAGTTTATGGGTCACCTACATGCGTGCTTTTCGATTTCCCTTTTCATGATTGTTGTTTGAATCCACAAACATCGGCTTTTGTGCAAAACTAACACAAACTTTCTCTGAACAAGTGGTCCAAACTGGAACAGGTTCTCGTTGATGCCTTGTGATATTGAGCATGTGCCTGGATTGGCTTAAAGTGGATACTGAAAACTGGAAAATGAGAAACAAGGTGAAAGTTATGTTCACTTTACCTTGAACTTAGTCAACATTATTAGGCTAGAGACTTTCCCCATCACTTGTATAATTGATATAACTTGAAAAATCAAGTGGGTTATGTAATCACCACACCACAAGAAACTTGGATTCTCAAGGTAATGGCCATCATTGTTAATATTCATGGATAAGAAGGGGGTGTAGTTCACACTACTTTAGATTCATCAATCTTAAGGGTGCACTTTTCTTTTGGGTCAAGGGAGGAAATCTCTCATTACCTCTTAACAGAAATGCCAATAGACTTTATGCATATTTACAAGAATTAATTACCCGGAGTACTTTAGTCTATGAATTTCATTTTGAAATTCTGGAGTTCTTGAACTATTGCATGAGTATCACTTTAGCCATTTTTGTAACTTATGTTATATTTTTTCGTCAAAAATATCCATGAGTCACGCACGTGACCCATATTTGAGGGGTATTTTCATTTTCACAGTGCTCTATCCCTCCTTCAACGTCTCATCTCGCCCTTATGCAATAATTTTCAAAATTATTGAGAAGAATAAGGAAGCAACCAACACACGCAAGTGCGCAATGCATGGGTGTTTTGAATGAAAAATGTAACAGAAGTTATAAAAAGAACTTTAAAGTGATAGTTGTGCGATAATTCATGGGCTTTAGAATTCTAAAATGTAGTTCATGGACTTTAGAATTTCAAAATGAAATTTATAGACTAAAGTGATACTCGAGTTATAGTTCATGTACTATTACTATAATTAACTCTAAATACAAACTTGGTTTAGTGTAACTGTGTAAATTATGGCAATTTGGTAGCATAGAATGGACAATTGCAGAGTGTTATTTTGTTAATTTTTTTTTTTCACATGCGACAAGATTTAAACTTTGCCCAGTTGAGCCAAATCTCATCGGCCTTACCGGGCTATGTTTTCATCATTTTGTACTCTCCCATCTTGGCTTGCTTTAAATGCTTATCAAACCTTTAAACAATCATTAAAAATTAATAATAATGATACTAGAGACACAAGAGTTTTCTCAAAATTTTGTTAGTCAGTGATGACAAATGATATAATGGTATTTCGTTGAAAATAAATGAGATTTAGAGTGAGTGACGCGAACGACAAATTAAACATTATTACATCAATTGAGAACCAAAGTCTAGAATTTGATCATGTGAGAAGAATAAATAAAAACATAAAAATATAAATTTTCTTTTTTCTTTTTACTCTTAAAAAAATCCAAAATATCCTTTTAACTTTTTAATTGAATAATTTGTTTCTGCCATAAATTCAATTCTTCATTCAAATCTCTCCCCAAAGATAGATGGTGCTGGTGACCTTGTTGTGGCTGTCAGAGTTATACTTAATCCATTTGGTGTGTGCTTGTAGCCTTCTACCATGGACCCTGTACACACCTCAGAATTTAGAGGTGTTAAACGGATTGGGCCGGCCTGAGCACGGCACGATTAAAATAGGCACAGCACGGCACGACACGACACGATTAAATGGCCCGGGCTGGGCCGAAGGTTTTAGCCCATCTAGCACGGCACGGCACGGCACGAGCACGATATGGGCCAAGCACGGCACGAGTACGGGCACAAAATGGGCCCGAATTAGGCACGACTATTTTAACATTGTTTTTTTTTTCATTTTTAGAGAACTTTTCAACAAAAATATTCAATTTTCATAAAAAATAATGTTAATATTTAATTATAAATAAGAAAAAATATTATGAGATTAGTTTTATCTCCCTAAAAAATAAAAAATAAAAAAAGTCCGTGGACCGGCCCGTTTAAGGCACGGCACGAGCACGAGCACGAATGGCCCGCGGGCCGTGCCGGGCTTAAGTCTTAACTATATGGGCCGACCCGAACATGGCACGAAAGCACGATGTGCTCAACTTAAACGGGTTGACCCGGCCCGGCCCGTTTGACACCTCTACCTTAGATCCTGAGCTTCTGAAAATGTAGAACAGTCAAGTCTAATTGATTAGGACCCAACTTAGTACAAAATATCTGGCTGAGAAGCCTGCCATGGATGATGAATGATGATGAGCTCAAGTCATTGGCATGCTGGCATGCTGCCAGCCAGTTCACAAGCTTGAAAGTTCAACTCCATAAAGTGATGTAAACATGTGAGGCTAGCTGAGTTCTGCACATAAATATGCATTTTTGGAGGCCCTGGCGCATGCATGCCATCGTTGAACTTATTTGGCACATGCCAGTGAGCTTAAATTTTGGTTTCTTTCTTTGAAAAAGCTAAGGACCACAGAGCCAAATTGGATTGGCAAAACCTGAGGACAGAGATTTTACATGTATTTCTGTATGAGCAGTGTCAGTCAATCACTGCTACACACACAGGACCTGGGCAGAGGAGGGTTTCAGTCTTTCAGAGTCATACTGACACTATTACAATGTTGGAAAGAGCTGTAGAGATGGAGACAGTACAAATCATTTAAGTTTTGTCCTCTAACCTACCAAGTTCCAACAACAGAGGCCTTTGGTATTTATCTCCTTGTTTTTACCATGCTTCTCATAAAAGTATTATTGACATTATTTGACTGATTATTATTTTTTTTTTTTTCTGTGGTGGGGTTTGGAGGCTCTTTTATGAGCAAACACAAATCACATTTCATGATCAATGTGCAAATAGGCAAAGAGGTAGTGGCAGATTAGTTAAATTGTAAATAGATTGCAAATGGGTGTTAGATAGTACCAAGCAGATTAATTTAGCAACATATCATTAATTGTGCAATGGAATCAGCTACTGGAAAACTACTTAATGCAATGACAATAAGACCCTGATCAGTTTGTGAGGGAGAGAGAGAGAGAGAGACCCATTGTCCTCATGAATAATGCCTTTGTTGGCAGTGGCAGTCACTTCTTGAGACACATTATGGGCCATTAAGCACAGTGCATGAACATTAGTTTTTTCAACTTGCCTTTTTTTAGGTGGGATTGAAGACTCTGTCTCTCTAAATATTTGCAAATTTACAGTCAAAATAAAGGCTTGATTTGTATAATTTTATGGATGTACATTCAATTATTTGCCAATTTATGATTCTGATAGGTAGAATCTCTAGCCACCCACACCAGGTGACAGATATCACTTATCTTCCTTTTTGCAATTGAAAACTTAAAGACTACTTTACAACTAAGAATTTAAGATTGCAGTGAATTCTGGGTCAAGCTATTTGCTGTCAGATCAGATTCATAGGAAGAGTTTGGTGCACAAGACGAAAAAGATTTTGACAGAATTCAACCAGGTAAGGTAAGAAGGAGTTAACCATTGCACCTTTTAATGAGAAGGCATTTGAGAGAAACATTGCATGGGTTTATTAATCTATTGCCAAATGGGATTGATTGGCACTTGGTTAGTTGGTTTTATTTGACATGGTATTATTCTGAATCCTCTGTATCCTTGAATCACCAAATAACTCTACACAGTACACTTCCCTTGAAAACTTTCACTTTTCCTTAAAAGACTCATTGCTAGTTTGAATACCCCCTTTTTTTGGCTGATGCTTTTGAGCCTTCTGAATATGACTGAGTGACTGACTAATGACTATAGGACTAATTTGGGATCTGTTGTACTGTGACTGAAATGGCACCCCAAAGAAAAATTTGCCTTCCATAATCTGAATTTCAATACCAATTACTATTGATTACCCCCTATGCAGATAGTCTAATAGTGATATCCTGATTCGAATCTGGAATACTGTTCTTTTAGTTGCCAAACTGGAAAAGAAAAACACTCTACTGCTGAATAACAATTATTGGACTCTTTAATTAAGTTCCTATTTATATATTGACCAAACAAAAAAGTTTCTGTCTATGTGATGGACATCATAGACTGATGTGCAGGAGCTGTAAACTTAGATCTGCCATTCATTAAAAGTTAAAACTAACAAACAAATGTACAACAGTAGAAGCATATGCCAACCCCTTGGGTACTTTTTTTTCTCTTTTTTTTTTTTTTGATAGCTGGGCAAGTTTTCAAGAGACACCTACGGAGTTTGAACCTTAACTGGTGAATTAACCAGCAGGGAGGGACCTCCATATGGTACAGAGTGGTTGCATACAGTGGCTACTATAAAGCCCTTGTATAATAAAAACATAATTTTGAAAGGACATCACAAAATTCTTGTTTCTATGGCTTTCTGAGGCAACAGAATTGGCAATGTTTAGTCACATACACATGACAGAAAACCCTTTTATTTTCCCACCTGCTGCATTAGAAATTCCACTTAGAGTAAGAGTCTATGCCCAAGCATTCAACTCAATGATGTAGGTGTTTGGTTGAAAATTTGAAAGAACTATATGGGTGGCCTACAAAAGACCATAAACCCATATATGCTAAATCAATCAAGCAAAAGAAAAACCCATATCAGAAACAACAAAATTGGATCCAATTTTTGCAAAGAGAACACTATGCCCACCCCAAATATGCCTAGTGAGGATGATATATGGTATGGGCAGGCACATGGTGTGGTAGTGAGATACACATTTTGAAATGATAGGGGGAACTAATAAATGTTGCACCATGCATAGAGGACATAAGTAGCTGTGGGGGCCGTTTGGTAGTGCTCAAATGAGTTGTTTCCCATCTGGAAGTTTGGTGATCTCCAATGGAGGAAATTGTTCCTTGTTTGGTACTTGAGAAACAGGGATTTGATTGCTGGTTGTTGCTTTCTTTTGGACCCTTAAACCATGATTAATAATTTTCATTTGTTTTATCAAACTTTACAATAAAAGCAGTTGATGGGGTTGAAGGACACCCTACTTTTACCTGCCCCACTCTCTTAAAAAACTGATCAGTTTGATGGGATTTGTCATCTGGGTTTTGATCTTTGAAATTTTTTCATTAAGTTATGGCCGTGAATTCTATGCATGTGAATTTTATGAATATGTGACTGTTTTTTTTCCTTTGAAGTTTAAGTTTCTGCAAGTTTTCACTGTGTTATGTTGGTGACAGTAAGAAAGACGAAGAGGAAGAAGCCATTATTGTTCATAAAGAGAAGCGCAGAGAACGTGTATTTTAAGTAAGGAGACCAAGGACAAGGGGTCATGTCAATGCCAATATTGTAAGTTAGCATTTACAATAATTTTTTCTTTATTAATAATTGTCCTACACTCCTACCATTAAATCAAATAATTATTTGCGCATATGCAATAATTTCAAAGAATTTTTTTTTTTAAGTCTAATTAAGAAAATAAAAGGACATACCAGCCCACTCTCAAAAAACCGGTGACATACCGGCCCACTTTAAAGAAATATGTACAACACAAAATTTATTGAGTGCTTAATAATTATTATTGTGTAATAGTGACTATTTAAAATTACATAAAAATAATATTTATGTTTTTTTTTATATAAATATGTTAAAAATTAATAAAACAACATAAAACATAAAATTTAAGTTTATAGATACATATCTACCCGTGTTATAATGTAAAAATGACTGTTACTAATTATTACTGTTCGACGGTGGCAATTTGCCTAATTTTCAAAAAAAAAAAAAACATGTCGAATGCTCGACACAAAAAACAGATAGTATGTTATAATGTGAGTTTATTTGTTATTACAATATTTTAGGTGAGTTTATTTATTATTAAAGACTGTAAAATGAATTTTAAAATTATTAAGTGTAATTTAAATGCTAATAATTTGATCTGTTTCTCGTATAAAGTACAATTGTTAATAAAAAGTAAATGTGATTTAACAGATTAACCAACAAAAGTCCTCTATGCCAACTAGTTAATTTTTGTGGCTGTAGATTACCATTCTCTTCCCTGTTTCGAACGTGAGAGTCCAAAAGGTTGACTCTTGCTAACCTCTCTGAAAAAGAAGAGAGAAAGGTCTATAATTTTCCCACTTAATTTAGAAAGTTATGCAATTGCACTATCAAATTTTGATCCAATATTTCATAATAAGAAACAGAAACGTTAATATTCTAAAAACTATATGCCCAAATAAGCACAAATCAGAGCTTAATGTCAAGTTTTGTTGTCTTTTTAAAGGGCAATTAAAATATGTTGCCTTTAAAATGCGTCTTTCTTGAGAATTTTTTTTATGTAACCGATACACTGTTATGTGGTGTAACTAATTCAACCGTGAAAGGGTATTGTTGAATGATATGTTTATCTTTATAGGGTATACTATTAATAATATTCACTCATATTATAATATATATATTGATTATATTACGTGATGGTGTATCGATTATATCGAAAAATCTCATCTTTCCTCGGTCTTTTTAGATCCCTTTTTAGGTAGTTTTCTTTGATGAGAGACTTTATTGGTAATTTACATTGGGCATATTTATGCATTACCTACCTCTCTATAAGTGGGGAGGATTGGTAATTGGGTTCCTAATACTAATACAATAGGTAGTTAAACTTCAAATTAAATGAATGCATATATATTGCTTTCTTGTCATTTATTAAAGAAAAGAAATATGCATACCAGTAAAAAATTTAGATGGTAGCCTAAAATCATGTCATATACTCATATCCCAATTAATGGCAAGCTTTTCTTATCAGTCTGACAACATAAGATATTTATGTCATTAGACTAGCTGAATTAGACAAGGCTCATATTATTGCAACTTCACCAAAAGATCAAGGCCATGTCAAAGCTGATCGAAATACTAGAGGCAGTTCCTCTTAGTCATTATGTTCTATTGATTAGTTTGATTATTAGTTGAATATGTAATTTAGATTCACAATATATCAATATAAGCACATTATTCCTGATTTGATAATTTTTTTTTTATTTAGGGTTCACAGTTTGATAATATAAGCATTTTACATTGTTAGATCAGTTAATTAACAAGATAATTCCATATAAAGTTAAAAATAACCTGTTGAAAATAATGTGGAGCAATGTCCCATATCGGAAAGCTAGAGCTTCACATATGTGCTTATAAGTCTTGGGCCTCTCCACCCATTGCCAATTGGATTTGGGTTGGATGCTCTAATTCTATCATGGTATCAGAGCTTGGTTATCCGCGTGTAAGGCCCAACGGCCACACGTGCTCCCACGTCACCTAATACAATTTGTTCACGTGTAAGGCTCAAAATATCGCCACACGTGTGGGGGCGTGTTGAGAATAATGTGGAGCAATGTCCCATATCGGAAAGCGAGCTTAACATATGTGCTTATAAGTCTTGGGCCTCTCCACCCATTGCCAATTGGATTTGGGTTGGATGCTCTAATTCTATCATAACCAGTTCCATTAGACCAGAATGTTAGCTAGTTGTCAAAGAAATAAGACAATAAATGCTCCTTACACATTTTAATGTGTATGAATTAGGCACAATTTAACTGTACTTTATAACAACAATGCTTCATAAACCATTTATAGAAGTACATGCAGCCCACAGACTCTATATATTATGATATTCTCACTATTTTTTTTTTATTCTTCTTGTCTCCAACTTTTGTTGTATCATCACTTGGCACTTGGTAGCATAGCTAGATACCCAACATATCGTGAATAAAGCTTGTTGTTAATTGTTGTGCCTAAAATTTAATTAATAGATTCATTACACCATCCCACGTAACTTGGAAATGATGCAGCCACGCTGCTTGCCTCCAGATACACAAACAAAAGCCAGTTATTTCTAGTTTGATTAGTAGATACTAAGGTGCATATAAAGATGATACCCATCTCAATCCACTTTTAGAAAGTTCATATATAGCTCAGATGCAAAGGAAAGGAAGAGGCAATTTACAAGTAAGTTAAATATTAATATCTTAAAAAGCTCTAGTGGAGGAGACTGCTTGTCTAATATATTAGGATATATATTTATTTATATAATGTAATAAGTAATGTTATCTTGTCCAATAATTGAACATATTATGTTATTATAAAGTGTGTTCTAAACTATTGCTAAGGTGAATTTAACTTGCATGTTTGAATATGTCAGAACATATAAACATGAATAATGATAAAGTGAGAATGTCCTCATTCTCCTTTTTTCAAGAATTATTTTTGAAAAAAATGAGACAAATTGTAAGTCAATTAGTTATTTGATTATCATCATTATCATTTTAGTTTTATCAAACACATTGAATTCAAAAAAGTAAACTGTTCAAATTTTATGGCTATAGGTTAAGATGCCTGTATTTCTCCAAAAATGTGAGACATTCTCTTTAGATCTTACCACATATATATATATATATGATGTTCATTATCTTCTATTCCTGCTTTCCTTTCTTTTTTTCTTTTTTTCTTTTTTTAATAACTTAAGGAAGGGACTTTCTAGATTTGAAATTTTGAACCATGATATTTAAAGAATTTTATTATTTAAAATTACTAGCTAGCCATTTGAGGAACGTGGCCTAAAATCAAAATCCTTGAAAAATAGATGGATTGTACGATTAAAATATTGTCACATTCAGAGGCGTACTAGAGAAGAGCAAAAAAATAAAAAAAAAGTAAAAATTATTAGAAATAATTAAATAAAAGAGAAAAAAAATTAATAGGTAATAAAAAAGTTGAGCAATAAAAAATAAGGATAAAAGTAGAAAAGAGTTGTCAAATTATTTTTTTCTCTCATCATTATAATATCAAAATTAATTAAATACAATATATTAATTCATGATTAATTTTTTAAACATATGACAACATTTTAAATTAGAGGTGAGCATACACTTGAGTTATTTACTGTTTTAATTCATTTCATTACATCTAAAAGTGTATAATTTTTTTTTTTTTATCATCTAAAGTTATAATTTTAGTAGCAGAGAGTTGAGGGCTTCTAGCTTCATTAACAGATTTTTTCAACCCTCCATTTATGTGAGCGTGTGAGTATTGCACTCCTCCCTTGAATTAAAAAAAAAAAACCAAAATTCATCACATTGCAAATTATATAATTTATATCACGAATGCTACACTTATAAAATTTGTTTATCAAAAGACTGACAGTATTTTATTTATTTAGAAATTAGAAATTATTTCGGACCTCATTCATTAACCTTTTTTACTCATACGTTGTTTAGTGTTTTTTTTTTTTTTTTCATATAATATATACCATCAATGCATGATTTGATGTGTGGAGTAATTTGATGACATGACATCACAAATTAATTAACCCTTGTGCTAAGGCGCTCTCCTCTCCTTTTAACACATGTCCATGCACGTGGATCCCCATTCCCCACACCAATCGCCCTCAAAAACTCCCGCGACGACCTTCATTAATATTTAGGGACCAGCATCATCTGCCAGTTTTTTCCCTCTCAGACTATACAGGCCAGCTTGTGATCTTAGCCCTTCAAGAGATCCAAATAATATTATAGGCTATCATAGGAATTCTTCATTTTATTAAATAAGAGATTTTATGTAAGCCCACGTGAATTATTTTGCTTCGATTTAAATTGTCCACTTTTTACATTTTTATTGATAAATTATTATTATAAAAAATTTATTAAATTAAAATTGTTTATCTATTTAATTAAGCAGTCAAAGTTTAGATTTTTATAAATAAATTTATTATTTATTCATTTATTTCATTCAAATTAATAGATATTTTAACAATCTCTAATTTAGTTAATTTTTTATAAAAATAAACTATTAATAAAAATATAAAAAATAAATAATTTTAATTAACATAAAACGACCCGTGCATTCAACAAAAAAAAATTTCTCATTTAATACTAAATGAAAATCTCTTGTTAGAAGACCCTTGTATAAAGCTATAGTCGTTGAAAAGAAGCATCGTTCCCAATCGATCGATTCAAAATGCCTCCAAAGCATGAAGAAGACGAATATTATAAAGTTGATGAAAATGTACTTTAGCTAGCGTGTATGTATCACAGATTCACAAATGAACTCGAGTTTAATATGAGATTGAAAGCAAATCAAATCACCAGCAGTCCAGCACCCACCCCAAAAATAATGGTGTCAGCTCTTTGTGAGACAAAAACTATCTTTGTTATCTTCAAGCCATGCGTCCGTGTTAAGGGTATGCATGTCTTAATTCCCTAATTGATGTGGCCCACTAGAGCTAACTTAAGATAGTCCTAATCACAAGTCGCTTCACGCATGATCTTAAAACAACAGTTAGATTGTTAACTACTTTACACAAGGCCACAAGGGTAATGTTGGGTGCCTAAACTTGTGCCCTAATGTGAAATTTTTTTATATCGATTATAATTAATTTAATTAAATATATGTCAGGATTTATTTGTCGCATTATTTTTGACAAAGACAACTTTAGCCTTTCATATAATTTTTACATTTAAATTATAAAAGATATCAATTACACCCCCTTTACCACCCAAACCATAATTCACCATATATGTCTTCACCTGCATGGCCCCACCATCACCATTTCTTCCCCCCTGGCCAAATCAACCAATATCCTCTCCTCTTGTAAGGGTGCGTTTGGTAAACATGGAAAAGTAGCTTTTTATTACAATTGTGAGGTGACACACAATTAAAGCAGCTAATTGGTGTTTGGTAAATATTAATTAAGTTGCTTTGTATGAAAGTTGGAGGTGAGTGACCGTAACTATGCAAAGCAGGTCCTCCCCTGCTTTTAAAAGCAGCTGTGAGTTACAAAAAACCGGTCATTTAATGAAATATTTACATTTCCTATTATACCCTCGATCATGTTAGAAAAATTACATGTTATACCTCACATTTTCACGATGTTGTCTTCTCCGCCGTTCTCTCTCACAGTCTCTGCAACTTGAAAGCCTTCAATCGCCATTTCTTGTCGTCGTCTCCATCGTCTGTTGTCGTCGTCTCCATCGTCTGTTGTCGTCGTCTCCATAGGTTAGTGCTCTATGTTTCTCTCTCTCTGTCAAAATTTCCTAAATTTTTGATTTAGGGTTCCTAAATTTTTTATATCTGTGAGTGAGGCCAGGCTTGTTGTTTGAATTTTGATTTCTGTTTGGGAATTTCATCTTAGTTAATTAGTGCTTGCTGATATCCCAAGACCTAGCACGCAAGCTTAAGGCCATCCTGCTCAAGAAAGTCAGGTACAAATTCAATCAATCCTCCCAAAAAAAAAAACCCCATATCTTGTTTTTTTGAATTAGTGCTTGCATTACAATAGTGAGTGCAGTGTGTTTGTGTTAATAAGCAGCTGCTGTTGCATTGGATGATTAAGAATCTTTCTGGTGCATATGGGTTTTGTGCGAATTGATGATTTATGGGGTTTAGTTTGAGATGTAGAAAGTGTTATTAAATTTGAGGCTTTGCTTTGTTGTAGTTTGTTTGCAGTATTATGTCTGAGAATGGCAGTGTTTGACAATCCTCCCAAAAAAAAAACCCATATCTTATTTTTTGTTTTCTTTTCATTTGGTGTAGAAATGATTGATGAGTAATTGAATTGAGTGAAAGGTTTATTGAATTTGAGGCTTTGCTAGCTTGTGGCTTGTTTGCAGTTTAAGTGTTTGAAATTATGTCGGAGAAAGACAATTGATACCCCATAGACAATGGATTTTACTTATTCATGTTTTACTTTTTACACCATTTTTGCTCCTAGTTTGTTTCAGACTCCTCTATGTGAATATTATCTCTTATGTATGTTAGTGAAAGTGGCTGCATGGGCAGTGTTGTGGTGATTATAGTAATCAAGTTGATGTAGATGTATGTCACATAAGCAGATAGTAAAACTGTCAAAAGATTCAGATGTCCTCCTTGGTATAGTATAATTCAAGAATGAAATAGGATAAAATATAAACCTCCTGAAACTTCAAAAATTTTGATGCCCTGAGTTGAAGAATGAGATTCCCCTTTGTTCTATTTGTAAAACAGCGCCTGGATGGGCACTCAAAAAGTGGCTTTAAAGAAACTAGACCCAAGTATAGACCCAATGGCATTAAAAGATAATATTCCGAAGGGTAAAAGAAATGTAAGAAAATATGCTGAATATGTTTGGTGTTGTAGCTAGTTCTAAATCCCACTTTATTATGACTTCCTGGCAATTGAATGGAAAATATTATATTGGTTTATGGTGGAAATAGGACAAAAATTTATCATGGAAAATCTCTTCTTATTTGAGGAGATTCATTTCAGGATATATGAGCTAAGCTTGCCCCTTATTACCTGATAAATCTCAAAACCACATTCTTCACACGTATACACAGCAACCTGCATCAATGGCTTAACATCTGAACACCGCGTCACAATACCTGATATCTTCACAAGCTGACCAATATATGAAGCCTTGACCTCCCTAATGGAAAATGGCTGCCCTTTTGAAGATGCTTTTATGTAAACTTCACTAGAAACACAAATGAAGAAACATTAGTGAATAAAGAACATGTGTAAAAGTCAGTTTTTACATGATCAGTTGATATATGTGTGTTTTAGCACTTGTAATTAACTTTCTATGCAGTGTGCAGTACGTACAGTGATGACCCTGTTTTGGTTACAGGCTAGTCTAGTGACCCTTTGTTGCCATATATAAAAGGTGTTTTCCATGTGACAGATGAAAACAACGTATATATTATTAACTTTTAAAAATATATATATATTAATAATGAAGGAAAAGGAAAAACACAAAAATTAATAATGAAGGAAAAGAAAAAACACAATAGGGCTAAAGGATCTAAACAGGGGTTACAATATTGGTTACATACCCTAGGCTTGTACTTGGCAGACTTGGAAGACAGTTTGTTAAATAACTGCATCAGTTGCTGCCTGATGCAAAGTACATAGGAAAGTACATATGAAGACAGTTTGTTAAATAAGTGCATCAGTTTGCTGCATCAGTTGCTGCATCAGTTTGGTTACACTTTCATTGTTTAATAGAATTCTTTGGGAATTAGATAAATTCTTTGACTTCATGCTTCATGCTTCATTCTTTAACACTCTCCATCCGCAATTGAAATCTTATGTCAAACTTCATGCTTTCTTTGACTTTATTGTCTTTTAGCTATATAATCATGACTTTATCTCTTTGCTATGCAGAAAAACAAGAAGTATGCACAATTTCGTAAAAATGGCATTAGTCCTGATATGGAGCAGAAGCTTGATAGGATGTTTATGAACACTGTGGCCACTGGCCAGCATGCTTGGGCACCCTCATCTGGTGTACTTCCGTCTGAAAATCAAGAAGCATCGAATGGTGATGATATTGCACTCGAAGGTAGTGGTGACTCCGATGATACTACTAACACAATGGAAACCACACAAGTTACTGAAAGTTCTTCAGGGAAGGGAAAAAGAAAAGCAACTGAAGAGAAGAAAGACAAAGGAACTTTTACAAGAAGGGGAAAAGTAGGAGGTGCTGCGAAATTGTCGCAACAAATTGATCGAATGGTTGATGCAATTGAAACTAGGAGTACTGCTACTTCAGTAATGCATGCAACCTCACAAGCTAGTAGTATTCCTGAAGTGATGAAGGTAGTCTCATCTTTACCTGGGGCAGAGGCCGGGAGCAGTTTGTGGCTCTATGCGACTGAGTTATTTATGAGCCAACCAAGAGGTTCTAGAGAGATATTTAACCACGCGCACTCTTCCCTTAGGAGTGTCATTGAGCGTACTTTTGGAGTATGGAAAAGAAGGTGGAAGATTTTAAGGGACATGCCCAATTACTCATTCACGAAGCAAGTTAAAATTGTCATTGCAACTATGGCACTTCATAACTACATACGAAGGCATGCCAACCGTGATATACATTTTAATGAAAGTGAGGATGACCCAAATGACATCGTAAGTGAGGAGGCAGATCAAATTGAGGATTATCATATTACCCAGGGTTCGGGAGCACAAGAGATGGAGCAACTGAGAAATAACATTGCTACAAGTTTAATTCGTGCATCCATTTAGACGTTTTAATATGTATTTGTTATTATTTTCAATATTTTTAATTCTTATTTTACGTTGAAAAAGATGTCGAATGTTAGTTATAGTTTTTTGTTAGATAATATTATATAGTTATGTTTTCAAATATCAAACAAATGAGAGACATGTGTCAGTTTAGACCTCATACATATTAACATGTAAAATGAAAAACTATTAATTTGTAAAAAAAAATTGAAAAACAAGCAAAAAACACTTTTTTTTTGCCAAACAAATGAGTAAAAAATATTTTCAACTATAACATGTCAATTTTAGTTATTATAAACATCCAAAGCACTTTTACATGAAAATTTACCAAACAGTATTGCTTTGCTTCACAGCTACTTTTACTTCACAGCACTTTTGAAAACACAATTTACCAAACACTAAACTACTTTGTTTCACAATTAGTTATACTTCACAGCAGCTTTAATTCACAGCTAATTATTTTCACAGTATTACCAAACACACCCTAAGTCAATCTGCAAGGAGAATTTGCAGAATTTTTCCAAATATTAAAAACAAAGACACCATGTTCATTAATTGTAGAGTATGCCATGACTATGAAGTGGTGCGTTGGAATCAGCCTCCCTGAAGAAAATTACCATACACCCACTGTATTCAAATATTTTATATTGATTAGAGATTTAGCTTTTTATGAGATTAGAGGATGGATTTGGGAATTCCCCCACACCCCTCCCCGCCTTGACCCCTTCTTCACCAAAGTTGTGTTTAAGATAGAAAGCTAAAATGCGATTTGGTACTCATCTTTCATCAAATCTCACTAGAATTTCATATTTTTCTAAATGAGGGATTTAAAATAGAAAATTATGATTAAATATTAAATTTTAATAATTTTTTTAGTTTAGTATGAAGACTATATAATATTTTAATTAGACTATCAAATTTAAATGTAATTTTTTAGATTTAGTTACAAATATGTTGGCCCTTTTGTTTTGAGCTTTTCCTTTTGACATTTTGTCCTTAAGATTTTTATATTATCTTGAAAGTTGGCTAATATAGTCTAATTGTACTCGTGATCATAAAATTATAACGTTATCTTTAATTTAATTTAGGGTATACAAATATGATGTAGAATATAAAAATGAGATACATGATACATGAATGAGGTTTAGGGTTTATAGAATTAGAGTTCCAAAGCTTATGGCTTTTTGCCTGGGTTAAACTCTAAACCATTTTTCTACGTAACAGTTAAACACAAACCTAATATTTTTTTATTAATTTATTTGTAATTGACCATATTTTTTATTATTGTATTGACATGTGATGTAATATTTGTGAATTATAATACGCTTTACTATTATTATATTTGACTTTTCAATTAGTAGTTAATCTAAAATATTATTAAATTTAATATCTAAACTAAAAAACTATTAAAATTTGATACCCAAAATTAGCGAACCTGATTTAAAATAGATTCGTTGACTTTAGGTACTAAATTGTAATATTTTTTCATTTTAACTAACAAAATTTTTATGTCATTTCACTTTATGTACCAATTTTAAAAAACATGATTATATCGAGTTGTGACCGTCTAACAGTCAAAAAATTTTAATTTTTTTTAAATTTGAAGCGGTCACAACTGTGACTGTTCGACAGTCACAATTGTATAACAAACTAATTTGTGACCTAATCCAAAATGTCTTGCTCTAGGTTAGTGCCTAAATTAAAAAAAATTGGTGTCTTTCTGGTTTACTGAAAAACTATTAATATTTGATATTTAATATTTAATTCTAATTTTCTTATTTAAAATAGGTATATTTAGGAGAGTACATTAACAATTTAACACGATAATTAATATGCGTCCAGAATTATCACAGTGGTCAAAATTAAAGCACTGCATAAAATTCTTTCCTTTTTTCCTCCCACGAGCATATTTATGAAAGGTACATAGTAGTTTTGGGTGCACTGAATCTTTAGGAAGGTGAAACCGTGAAAGAATAATCTAACAAGAAGAAAGAGATTATTCAGTCTAACATTTATGGATGTGAATTCAATTTGTCCAGTGGAGCTAAAGAGTAATAATCTTTCATTTTATAGCTGTGTCCAGTAGCATTGACTAAACTTCCTAAGGGGTTCCAGATGTGCAGGCTGTGCAGCGATTGCTACTTCCAGCGGTCCCCATCTCCCACCCTTTTATTATATATCTATTCTCAACATTAATATTTACTGATTTTTTGATAAATTGTATTTACTAAATTTTATGTTATTTAACACGTTATATACACACAATTGAGTTGATTACTTAAAGATGATCTCTTACTAAATATCTATCTTGTTATGTGAAAATTTTACCTAACTTAATTATTATTCTAATTCACTATTTGATAATATAATATTTCAAATTTATGACAAGAGAAAATTAGCTAAATAGTTTGTATCACATTGATTTGTTACTTATAGCTAGAAACATATATTATGTTAAAGTCAACTATCTAACGTAAATTGGTAATGAAAACACTACTCAACTATCACATTAATTAATTTTGAATAAAGTCAACTGTCTAATTAAAGTAATTTTGTACCTGGTTTATGAAAAGAGCTTTTTTTTTTTTTCATATAATACTTCAACCTTCTATCTGTTAGACTAACAATTTATGCCTTTTAAGTTTTTAACAAAAAAAAAAGTACCTATATTCTCATTCACCTGGTTTGTCGGTTTTATGTTAGGTTTTAACTATGAGATTTGGGTAAAAAACTTAAGATGCAACATTCATAATCCGTTATATACCCTAAATCCTAAATTGTAACAGAAAATAACGTACCTTTACACATCGGATTCAAACGGAAACAAGATCCACTATCACATAAAAATAAAAATAAAAACAAAATCAACGTGAGGCAAACTACTTAAAGTCACCAACATTTAAAAAGAAAAAAAAAGTAGGTTTATAGTAAAAAATTATGGAGATCATTTGGTTGATTAACGTTACTATCCCAAGAAAATTCTTTCCTTAAATACCTATTCCCAATAAAATTCTCATTTACAATATTATAAGAGACAAATATGAAAATAAATACATAATTTAAATAAAAAAATAAAAATAAAAATATGACATGTAATTATAATATACATAATTTAATGATGTGGAAAAAAATAAATGCAGTGCAATCAAAATTGAAAAAGCCATAAGGGTTCAATCAAAAAGTTAGGATGATAAATGTGTACATCCTAATTTTCTCTTACAAAAATAAAAGGGTTGTGGAAATCATTATTCATCTCTTCTTCTTTGGCAATATATCTTAAATATGAAGTGATAAAGGGGGTGCCTAAATGGTGGTAAAAGTAAAAGTGACGGAATATTGATTTAATGGATTAAAATTAGTTAGAAATCTTATAGTCAATTCTGATTTGATAGCTTGATGTGTTCTAGATGTGTCAAACAGGTTGGGCTGGCCCGAGCACGGCACAGTACGATACGATACTATTAAAATAAGCACAACACAGCATGAGTAAATGGGCCGGGTCGGGCCAAAGCTTTTAGCTCATTAAACACGGCACGAGCATGACACGGGCCAAGCACGAGCATGAGCCCGAATTAGGCATGACTCTTTTAACTTTTTTTTTTTTTTTTTTCATTTTTAAAGAATTTTTCAACAAGAATATTTAATTTCATGCAAAAAAATTGTTAATATTTAATTATAAAGAAGAAAAAATATCATAAGATTAGTTTTCTTATCGGAAAAAATAAGGCTCGTGGGCTGGCTTGTTTAAAGCATGACACGAGCACGAATGGTCGACGAGCCGTGGGCATAGGTCTTAACTTTATGGATCGATTCGAGCACGGCACGAAAACACGATAACCTCAACCTAAACGTACTAGGTCGGATCGACTCGTTTGACACCTCTAATAGGTTATATTCAAGGACCAAGTTAATTAGCAAGCAAACCATACTTAACACATTTTTAGGAGACCTCCTACCATACATCCATACACCGAATATATTTACAATTTTTTTTTATTGGATTAATAGACTCTCACTTTTGGTGGAGTCTCTCTCACAGGGTTATGAGAAAAGTGCGTCTACGGTTGCGGCTCTAGTGCTTTTGTGGATAGACTTCCAATTTCTTTGGTAATTGTATAGATGATAGGTATTTTTATTTTTATTTTTTTATCAACACACCTGATTACTCTTAAAAGTCAAGAATAAGACTTAATGGATTTGGTATATAGCTTATGAGTTTGCCAAAGGAAAGGTTAATTATCCAAGTAACTAACCTTTCAATAAGCTAATCTTATTTTGTCTTACAAAAATAGATTTGGTTGGACCATTCAAATATAATATTAATTAAAAAGGTCAATTACACTTTGTATCTCTCAAGTTAAAGTCGTTTTTCACTTTGGTACCAAATGTTTAAAACGTTTCAATGTAGAATCTAAAGTTTATAAAAATTGCAATGTAGTCATTCTATTAATTTTTCTATTAGTTTTGACTACGTGGCATGTGTGAGACCCTTTTATCCTTACATGCAAGATAAAATATGCCACATGAACAAACAAAATAAACAAAAAAAAAAATTAGAAAAAAAGCAGCTAAACTATTCTATATTAAAAAAATTAAAAGATAACATTAAAACTAAATATAAAAAATTATCTTGTTTATCCTCACTTCTCCTTCCTCCCTCATCTCTTCCTTTCCCAATTCCCTCATCTTCTCCTATGATAGATATGTTTAGTTCTCACTCCTTCCTTGTCACCGAACTCACTTTTCACCCTCATCTCCTAAGAGTTATGAGTTCTAATTTCTAACCTTGTAAACTTGTAATTTCTAACATGCTAATCATTTATTAGGTTGTAAGTCGAGATTTATTCTTACATTATTATGGTGGATCCTAGAAAGGAAGAACAAGGTTGTAATCTATTTAATTTTTTTTTAATTCACATGGCATAATTTACTGTCCACATCAACGCAAGTGAATCTCACACATGTTATATGCAATCAAAACTAACATAAAAGTTAACGGAATGACTACATTATTTTGTGTCAATTAAATACCATGTTATTTTTCAGTTTTTTTTTTTTTTTTTTTTTTTTCAGTTTTTATCTCAATTTTGACCTGACGTTGTACCCATCAAAACTCTATCAAACTCAGAAAAATTATACTGGATTTAAAGATATGCATCTTCTTTTTACAACCATATAAAGATGACCTAAGTCAGATATTTACAACTCCAGATAATCGGCCCCAAAGTAGGGTACCAAAATTGTCTGATTTTTCAAATTTTTTCTCAGAGGTCCGATTAGACAGTTTCGGGTATTCTACTTTTGGGCAAATTATCTGGAGTTATAGATGTCCGATTTGAGTGATCTTTATATAGTTGTAAAGAAGAGATGCATAAATTTAAACCAAGTATAAGTTTGCTAAATTTGATGGAGTTTTAATAGGTCAAATGTCGGGTCAAAGTTGAGATAAAACATGGTCTTTAATGAAGTTTTAATAGGTCAAATGTCGGGTCAGAGGTCTGATTAGACAGTTTCGGGTATTCTACTTTTGGGCAAATTATCTGGAGTTATAGATGTCCGATTTGAATGATCTTTATATAGTTGTAAAGAAAAGATGCATAAATTTAAACCAAATATAAGTTTGCTAAATTTGATGAAGTTTTAATAGGTCAAATATCGGGTCAAAGTTGAGATAAAACATGATTTTTAATAGACACAAAATAAAAATATGTATCTTTCATTAACACAAATCAAAATTAATACCTTAAAATAAAACAACCATTAAAGTATATATATTGTTTGTAAAGACTGATTTTTTTTTTCCGGAATGAGAAAAAGCAAAAACAAAAAAAATGAATAAACTGACAGACGAAAAAATGATGATTACTATATTAAATAGCATTTAATAACACTGCCTTCAGCCTCTGTATTTCTGTTCCCCCCTCCCACCCCCCCCCCCCCCACCTCTTCCCAGTTCTCTGTTCCAACTCATCATCAAACTGCCGCCACTCGGTACACTCACACACTGTCGTCGTTATCCACCGGCCGCCGTCGTTTCTAACGTAACTCCCAAACCCAAGAATTTACCTATAATTTCTCATCTCGCGAGAAAATAAATCCTCCTCTCTTCCCTATCATAGATAAAAGACTAGAAGAGAAGGAGGAAGAAGTCTTCCTCAGTCAGTTTCAGACTCCAGCTTGGAAATCGGTTTCCAATGCATTAAATTACCATTCTGCCACTACCTTAATTACCACCTGCACCCCTATTTCTCTCTCTCTCTCTCCCCCCCTCTCTCTCAAACTCTCACTCTCACACCCACTGCTATACACATACACACAAATGTGGACAACAAACCCCCTCCAATTTTCCACACAAATAAATTATTTATATATAAATACTTTGCCATCAATTCAAGCAAAAAAAAAAAAAAAGAAAAAAAAAAAAAAAAAGAAGAAGAAGAAGAAGAAGCTGCTTGGTCCTTAATATAATAATCCTCTACTTACTCAAACACTCTCTCTCTCATCCCGAATCTCTCTCAGTTTCAGAGCTCTCCACAGGTTCGTCTTCAACCTCGAGAGAGAGAGAAACAGAGAGGGAGAGAAGCTCTTCTCTCTCTATCTCTCTCTCTCTCTCTCTCTCTCTTACAGAGAGTTTAATTCAGAAGCCTAAATTTTCACGTTTAATGATGGATTCGTACATGCCTGCATTTTCATTTTTTTCATTAAATTTCGATTACGATTGATTGATCGGTTGACTGTTGAAGGAGGGCGTTGCACTCATTCATTCATTGTTTGTGAGTTTTCATTATCTCTTTCTCTGTTGCAGTTACTTCTTCTTCTTCTTCAGCGTAAAGCGAAAATGGCAGGAAATTAAAGCATTGAAACGCTGCGTTTTGGTTTGGTTTGGTTTACTTTACGTGGTGTTTGGTGTAAGGCGTTTTGTTCGAAAATGCGAGTGAAAGAGATGCACCCGCTGTGCTGCATAACTCTGGAGAGCGCGGGACTCGGGGACCAGTCGCCAGAGGCCTCGCTCTCCCGGACGCGGAGCCTGCCGGCGAGTCTGGCGACGGTTGCCGTCGGATCTGACGGCAATGCCGGACGGCCGCCGGGATCTGAGGCCACCGTCGCCGGAGTCCTCCACAAGTGGACCAATTACGGCAAGGGATGGAGATCCAGGTGGTTCCTGCTCCGAAACGGCGTGCTCTCGTACGCGAAGATTCGCCGGCCGGAGAATCTCAGCCTCCTGACGCCAAACGACGACGTTCGAGTGATCGGGGAGATCTCCTCCCACCGGCTCTCGAGGATGGACAGCGGGACTACGAGGCGGAGTAATAAGCACCAGAAAACCGTTGGAATCGTCCACCTCAAGGTAAATGTGCAAAACGACATCGTTCCGTTTCGTTCGGTACCGTTTCGGATATATGCTCGAGAATTTTGTATAATGTTGCAGTCGGAATGCTGAATTGCTGAGCCTATTTTGGCGCTAGTTTCTTCGAATGCGGAGGGGCAAACTTTGGTTCAAAATATTTACCAAAAATGTTAATTTTTGATGTCTCTGAGCTTTGCTTATTTATTTTTTTAATTTTTATTTTGCTCTGATTTTCTGTGATTCTGAATCTGCCAGAAACATGAAAAGGGCTTTGTTATCTGAGCGGGAACTGGGTATGAACCGCAGGTTCCTCGCATTGTTCGTCATGTTCTGGGCTTCTGAGTTTTGGGATTTCAATTTCAATTTCAATTTTAACCTTTAAACTCTGCTTTTTTTAACAGTTTAACTGGTTGTTAGTGTGAAGTGGGTCACATCAGCAGGTGGATAAGGGCATGATAGCACATGTTGTTGGCCTGGGTATTATCCTATGGTCACATTGATGCTGGATTTTTATTCGTCCGATTTTAGCTACTGAAGAGCAGCATTCAGCTTTCTAGTTCCTTTATTTATTTTTTTCTTTTAACGTCCCACCCTCATCCAATACCTAAAAAAGGATCCAAAATAAGAGAAAAAAAGGTTTGGTTTTTCCTTACTTTTGAGGCCTCATGGTGTTAAAATAGTATAATAAAAGATAGGTATTAAGAAGACGTGGGGTTTTATGTATTCAAGACAAGCAATGGAATAGAGCAGTGATCGGACGGTGTGGATGGTGTTTTCTTTGAAACGAGGAAGTGGGATTCTGTGTTTTTGCTGGGGTTTTGGTGTTTTACTTGTTTGTAGCTTTTAGGCTTGTGGTGGGGTGGGTTTTGGGGTTTTGATTAGTCTAACAAGTTAAGGGTTGCTTTCAAGTTTATTTTAACAATAATACTTGAGGTTTGAACAATGGGTTTGATTTTCAGTGACGCGATAATCAATCTGGGGACTTTGAGACCATTAGGTGGGCTTGAGCTTGACCATTTCAAGATTGAGTTTTGTGCTTACATTGCTTATAAAACGAGAACAAGAATTTATTTTAATTTTTTAACTTCTAAGCATATTCTCCTAGTTCTTTTCAAAATCGGGTTTTTTAATTAGTAGTGGATACTAAAGTCCATGCTGATTATCTTTCTCTATAGCAACAATCTTAAAGCTGAGGGGGATTTGGGTTGGGTTTTTCTGCTTTGGGTTTTTTTGCACAGTTTCGTGGTCGGTACATTGCTGGTGTCATTAGGAGCTTAAGGTGGTTTTCTCTCACGGATTATTTTCTGGTGGTCTGAAGGTGGATGGACTGAGTTGATTAATGAATTCTCTTCTGGGTATCATTACCTGCTTTTCTTTTCAGGGCCTTTTAAGTTATCTGAATTGTTGATTTTTTTCTTCTTTTTCTTTTACAAGACAACTGTCTTTTATAGTTCCTTTATCATTGAATTTTGTTCATTGTGTGAATGATATTGTAAAGTGACCATGAATTTATATTTGTGTTGAACATTATGATGGTGCTACTACTTCACATTTTTTGTATAATCTAAATAGATGTTTCTTTGAATTCATTTAGCAGATCTCATCCTTCAGAGAAAGCAAGTCCGACGATAGGAAGTTTTACATATTTACTGCTACAAAGACCCTTCATTTAAGAACTAATTCAAAAAAAGATCGGGCAGCTTGGATTCAAGCTTTGGCTTCAACTCGGAGTCTATTTCCTCTTAGATTGTTGAATGACTGTCTCTCCGTTGTTCCTACTGATTTATCTATATCTACTGAAAGACTAAAAAACCGCCTACGTGAAGAAGGAATCAGTGAGAACCTTGTAAAGGATTGTGAGCAGATAATGCTTTCTGAGTTCTCTCAAATACAAGGACAGCTTAAGGTTCTGTGCGAAGAACGATCTAATTTGCTCGACACATTAAGACAGCTTGAGGTAAGCTACACTTTCCCAAAGTTATTTTTTGGTACATGTACACTTTCCCAATGTTAAGTTAAAGGTTGCATATGATATATATATTTAAGGGGTTGTGGTTGTCTCAAGACAACCAGTAACTCAAATATAAGTGAACTTTATTCAGTGTTACTTGGTTTTTAAACACCGGAAATGCCTTATGAAATATCTCTGTATGTTGGGCCATGTTTCTTGCCAAGTTGTAGGCTATCTTGTCTTTTCTCACAGCTACAACTTCATCTTATTACTTTTATTCTTTTAGTTCCTTGAATTAATAAAAGATCTTCCTCTTGATTGGAAGTTGGAACTGACTATGTCCTTAATTTGTTACACCCGAAAACCAATTTGACCAAATCTTTGATCTTGTTATGAATGAAGTTTGTAACATTTTGGGACTGCATTCATTTCTTATCTTTTTACTCAATATCTTGAGTTTATCTGTGCATATTTTACAGTTACTTTTCTTGACTGCCTAGTGCTGTGTCATTAAAATCTCCTAGAATGGACTTCCTAACTGATTAAACCATTACAGAAAATTGATAATTTCCATTTCCTCAATTCCTGGAAGATCAAAGACTGCTTTATAAATACATGCATAGTAGAATTGGATATCACTAATTAAATTATCTGGATGTTCTCCTTTTCAATTTGGGTACATGTATATGCAATGTTTTCTTACTAGACATACCATTGATCAGGTAGAAGCATGTTTTAATGTGTAGTATTAATTGACAGCTTGGTAATGCTATATACACATATGAAAAGCTTCAACTGCAGGATTCCCCCATGTGGGTGGGGCCAAATTTTTTTCCCATCTACGTTCTCACGTTTGGAATGCCAGTAACATATACATACATATATATAATATTAGTCTTTCTCTAGATGTCCGTTCTTTAATGCATATATTTTATAATTTTTTTTTTCACATTTTGATCTTATTCTTGGCAGGGTTTAATACTTTAGGGTGGAAATCGTCAATTGAGACAATTGGTTTTAACTATCATGGTTTTTAGCTCCCATTCCTCGGTTAGATTGTAGGTTTAACTTCTGCCTAAAACTCAAGAGTTAAAACCTACCCTAAATGTTGAACCCTGTTCAAAATGGAATAAGAACTGACAAAAAATCATAAAAAGACCCACGTCCGTTCTTTAGTTCCTGCACAAAGAATTTGTGTATATAATTATATAAAAATTACAATGGTTCATTATTGTGTGACCTCTCATTGTTATTTCATAATTAGATTGCTTATGCATATGCAGGCAGCAAATTTTGAAGCTGAAGCCTCTGGACTTCAAGATGGTGAATACCAATTGACGAAGCATGAGTTTTCCAGTTTGGGGCAGGGAAAATATAGTGGTACACATGATTTATGTTAGCTCTATCCACATTCTAATACTGTTGTACTAAATACAACATAGTTCCTTGTACTTAATATAGTGATACACATCATTTTCTAGTACTAAATACAAAATATTTCCTTGTATAATGAACAAAGATTGCATTGTTGAGTATACATTCATTGGGTCAAACCTCCACAAGGATCTTCATGAAAGAAATCTGTAAATGAAACATATATAAGGTGACTTTTAGTTGACTATTGAGATGTTAATAGTTTGACAACACATCAAACTTGAAAGGTGGTTAGTATATTTATTTGGACTTAAAATGGTCAAGAGGAATCATCTCTTTCTGTTGTCATTGTCTTTCAAAGCTTAAGTTGTCCAAATTTCTGCCATCTAGGAGCATTATTTTTAGGCTTTATTTTGCTGCTTAGCATGTCTGCTTGCATGCTAACATATATTCTGGTTTTTAGAGTGCAGCACAACTGAATCATCTGACGATATTGAGAAACAAGAGCTTGAGGAAGTGTCAGATGAAGATGAAATGTCATTTTATGACACCAAAGAGCATTTTACTGAACCCAGCATAAGTTGTGGGTCTGTAAAAGCAGTTGTAAATAACACAAATAAGCAAAGTGAACCTCAAAGTCAAAGTGACAATGCTGAGGAGATGCAAACTGAGAAGGAAGTTTATGATTTTAGATACCCACACATTGAAAGGCGAAAAGAGCTTCCCAATCCAGTTGAGAAGGAGAAAGGGGTCAGCCTTTGGTCTATAATCAAAGACAATGTGGGAAAGGATCTCACACGAGTTTGTCTCCCTGTCTACTTTAATGAGCCAATATCATCTCTTCAGAAATGTTGTGAGGACTTGGAGTACTCATATCTTTTGGATCGGGCATATGAGTATGGAAAAATGGTAAGATCAATGAGTGGGCTTCTAAACTCATATACATTGCTGTCTTAGTGTATTTAGCTTTGTGGTTGAAACATTGCCTGTTATACTTTTTTTGTTTGTTTTCTTTTATTCTTGCAATTTAACATCTTTTGATGGGTCTCTTGGTGGAATATATTTGTTTTGATATTGATCACTAGTAGAAAGTACTGGGCGGTATGCAACAGGAGGAACATGGACATTAATTGGGTCTGTTGCGTATTGCATTAGAATATTCAAACTGAGTTTTTCTTTGACTGGAATATGAAGTGCAGTTGAATAATTTGAGTGCATCAAGGATTATAATTGCTTTGATGAATCTCACTTCTTGGTCCTTTATTCTGTTATCAGGGAAACAGTCTCCAAAGAATTCTAAATGTTGCTGCATTTGCGGTTTCTGGATATGCATCATCTGAAGGGCGGCACTGTAAGCCATTCAATCCTTTGTTAGGGGAAACTTATGAAGCTGACTATCCTGACAAAGGAATTCGCTTCTTCTCTGAAAAGGTAAGAATCTAAAGATCAAACAATATCTAGAGTCAAAACTCATAATAGCAATAGGTTTATCAAACTTTAACTGATAGTAAGATCTGATAACTGAAAACTGAGGTTGAGATATGCATCAATTTTTAACAAGCGTTAACTTCTTCAGAGATTCTACAATTTTGGAATAGAAACTGTAGTAGAAAGTTTTTTGACAAAAATAGAAACTGCTTGAGCCCTCCAAAACAAGAAAGAAAAAACAGACACCACCACTCTTGTTCAATGGGGCAATTATAGTGGCACAGGTTACAGTTCTTACTTATCAGAGAGAAAAAAATGTGGATGAAAAGGGTTCAAGCTTTTGGTCAAATGACTATGCAACTTTGGACAAAAAAAATCCTCTTTTATAGAACTTTGAAGTTTTATTACTAGAATTGAGAGAAAAAATTAGTCAACAAATGCGAAGTGTTTCTAGAGAACTTGATATTTGCAAGCAAAGGCTGTATCCTTAAACGATTTTTCTTGACTTACAGAGTGGATATATATAAATGTGCAACTATTCCAAAATCTATCTTACTCAATCCAAAATAATTTATACATTTTTACTTGGAACAGGTCAGTCACCACCCAACACTGATTGCCTGCCACTGCGAAGGTAGAGGGTGGAAGTTCTGGGCTGACAGCAATCTCCGCACAAAATTTTGGGGGAGATCAATTCAGCTTGACCCTGTTGGAGTTCTGAGTGTGGAGTTTGACGATGGTGAAATTTTCCAGTGGAGCAAGGTGTGCAAATCTGTGTGATTATGTTTTTTCTGTATAGTGACTGCTTGTTTGAATCATTTCTTGCCTTATTTATTATTTATTTTTTCTAAAATGCCTTCATGCCATGTAATAGGTCACAACAAGTATATATAATCTCATTCTTGGTAAATTGTATTGTGATCACCACGGTACAATGCATATACAAGGCAATCGTCAGTATTCGTGCAAACTGAAGTTCAAAGAGCAGTCGATTCTTGACCGAAATCCTCGTCAGGTTAGTGATGTGTTTTTATTTGTAGGGCTGTGCACTAATAGGTAGTAAATGTTGAAACATTCTCACTGCTGTTTACTGGCCTGATCAATAGCTTGTGCCACTCTTCAGGATAGAACCATCTGTTTTAATTTTAGAGTTTTTTCTAACATAATTATTGGATTAATTGCAATTATATATTCTACATCCACATAGGTCCATGGATTTGTTGAAGATGTCACGGGGAAAAAATTTGCTACAATATATGGGAAGTGGGATGACAACATGTATTATGTTAATGGTGATGGCAGTGGAAAGCCAAAGGATTGCAATTCTTCAGATGCTTCCTTGTTGTGGAAAAGAAATAAACCTCCTAATGTCACACGGTACAACTTAACTTCGTTCGCAATCACACTGAACGAGCTAACACCTGGACTGCAGGTAGACATGATTTATTAAATCAATTGTTTCATATGCATTTTCATTTTCCTCATATGCATCTCTAATGGTTTCTTATAGCTTTGTCTGATCCCGGGTATTTGATCACGGATTAAGGAGAAGCTCCCTCCCACGGATTCCAGGCTCAGGCCAGACCAGCGGCATCTGGAGAATGGAGAATATGAAAAGGCAAACACAGAGAAACAGCGGTTGGAAAAAAGGCAAAGAATGGTATGCTTGGCATCTTTGCATATCTTTTAGACACATGCATGCGTGCATGCATGCACACACATACCTACATGCAAGCTTAGTTGGCTGATTTTCTTTTTACTGGTCTTAGAAACACTTGCAGAAGGTAATCTGTTTATTCATATTTTTCTGCCTTGGTCAGTATATATGGTTTCTCTATGTTCTTCCCGATTTAAGGAATTTACTCTCCTATACTTTATGTGATTAAATTTTAAGTCCATACTATATGTTCGGAGCAAATAATGAATGATATATCCTTGAAGTCAAATGCACTTTTTACATTAGACTCAATCCTGTCAATGGAAAAACCTTACTTTGGAGTCAGCCTTATTACTTTATGCATTTTTAGTTTGCATTCCCTTACCCCTAAAAGCTGTGAGAGATCATTCATCGTTACTGATGGTTAAGAAGTTGCAATATTTTTTCATCATTGTTGGAAATCATTGGAAGTGACTTCAGCAACTTTCAACATGACAAAAAATGCTTCGTGTTGTTCTTCCCCTTCACTCCTTTAAAATGAATCACTGTGCTCCATACAGATTTGAAAAAGCGACTCCTGCAAATTATTTGATGCATCCATTTGATTTTAATATGCAAATGTTTATCTATGCTTCCATTGTATCACTTTTTGTGATAAATTTGTTTAATATATAAGGAGATGACTTATGATTTCACTTTCATATTATTATATAATTATTAATGTTGGCGGTGATCCTTCAAACGCTCGATGTACAGTCAAGGAAATTACAAGAATATGGGTGGAAACCCAGATGGTTCCAGAGAGAAGGTGAGGATGGACCTTTCCGCTATGTTGGTGGCTATTGGGAAACACGGAAGCAGGGAAAATGGGATGGATGCCCAAACATTTTCGGTGAATTTGATGAAGGCCTTGTTGATCCATTAGAAGAGTCTTGATTGTAACTCAGGTGTGTACTATTTTCTGAATAACTACGTTAATACATTCTTAAAATTCCAATATTCCACAAGTTTTTCCACTAAAATTAGAATATTAGATATGCTGTCTGCTGACTAGTTTTGTGACACAAGCCTACTGAAAGTACAAGAAAGGTGACCAGTTGGGTTCTACATTATATACAGTTAAACCTGAATGTTGTCTCAATGATTCTCTACTTGGGAGTTCAGGACCTGTCTCCCAATCATCACACACACTAATCACTGCCAAAATTGCATTTTATTGCATGGTGCACCGACTTATCAATAAATATAAATTAAGGCGAGATTATTCTGTGATTAATATGCTAGTTGGCGTGGTAGTAACATTACATTAGCAGCAATGCTACATATCTGGGCTTGGGTCTCCTAAGTTTGATCACTTGTACCCCTCTTACAGTTTACCCAATGTATTAGAGGAACCAGAAGAATAGAAATTGTTCTGTGTTGTATACTGAGACATTTTTTTGTTCTTTTTTGATAATTGTGAATGTATAAATGCATGTCACTAGCTAGAGAAAGAACACTATAATATATGTACATGCACCTGTTTTCAAGAAATGTCAGGACTTCATTGTGTGTAGCTTTTCTAATAATGCAGGAAAAATTAAATGGCTTGAGATGGTCACAGGCAAAGCTGTGCACATAGATAGCTTGGCGTTTCCAGATTTGGTCTATTTGTTCAAGACATTGGTGGGAGGTTGATAGAACTGATCCTACTGGGCGTTTAAACGAAGGATTCTATCTTTTAACTGTAAGTTGATGGTTAGATTGTAGTCTTATATATCCTTGTAATCTTATCATTTTCAGTGTAAGTTGGACTCTCTCTCTCTCTCTCTCTCTCTCTCTCTCTCTCTCTCTCATGTAGTTTTTCCTTTGGTGCTAGCCATTGGCTGAGCATTTTCATATTTATTTGTATTTTCTTTCATATTAATAAAAAGAAAGATGTAATTTGGTCATCATTCTGTTATGTATAGTTTTTTTTTTTTTCTTTTTATCTAGAAGAGAGGAATTTCAATTTGGGACCTCTCTAAGATTGTGGTGAGAAATGCCGCTAGACCACAAGCTAGTTGGTCAATTATGTATAAGCGTTCTTGCTAGTACTATTATCATCAGGTTGAATTTGGTACGGTTCAAACTGAATCTGAAAATCACATAATGATGTTCAACTTATCAAATTGATATCTGAATGATTTTTAATTTTTTGAGTTTTTTTCTTGTTTAGTTGAGGAAGTGAATATTCAATTTTGGGATCTGTTCAATATTATTGAGAGAAATACTGATAGTAATAGTTTATTTTTTGAGCTTAAGTTTTTAAATACAATAAAAGATCCTAAATCTGAATCCCATTGGAGAGCTAATATTTGCCAATTTTTTGATTGTTGCTCGTCTTTACAAACTATTAAAAGCTGGCAATTTAGGCATTATTTTGGCCTTCAGAAAGATGAGGCCTTAAAAATGGGAGACATAATTAAAAAAAACGTGCATTTGTTCTTAGAAATGTCAGCTTGGCACATTGGTGTGACTCATTTAGTCACAGTTGCGTGACTGTGTGACTGTGTGGAGTTTATAAAAAGTTAAAAGAGTTTATAGGAGTTTAAAGTTTTAGATTTAAATTTGAGTGCTGCAGACCTAAAGCCAATTCAGTACTATTTAAATGTAATAGCAAATTATATTTAAATCAATAAAATATTTTAATATTACATAATAATTAATATAAAATTTATTTTTTCATAAAGGTCAATGAGTTTTGAAATTATGTTTCATTTTAGTCACTAAACTAAGTTCAATTCACTTGATGTTGTCATAAATTTTAGTGCATTGGAAAATACTAATTTATCCATCCTTTTTTTTTTCATTACTTATGAGCGTAAAATTATGATATTGCTCTTAATTTAATTTAGGGTATAGAAATAATGTACATGGTAGCTAAATGAGGTTTAGGGTTTAGAAATGAAGTTTAGAGTTTAAAATTAGAGTTCCGAAGCTTATTGCCCAAAATTCAAGAGCTAAATCTTAAGTTGTTTTATTGCGTAGCAGTCAAATCCAAATCTAATATAAATTTAAATATGAATAATAATGTATATTTATTAATTTATTGTAATTTATATTTTTTCATTTTGGTCAATAGTGACTAAAATGAAATTATGAAAAAGTGTATTGATTAAAATGTAATTATAAAATTTTTTATTGATTTATTTGTAATTAGCATGTATATAGATTTTTAATTAAAATACCCTATTTTATTTCGTATAATTATTTCTAGTGAACCTAAAAATGGCCCCAGTATGATTGGAGTTAATGAATAATTGTGAAAATCCATTTGGGTAAGTGATGTTTTTCCGGGTCCAATGTTCTCCACTAGACAAGGATGCTTCCCAGGCTTGGGGCAACGGCATCTAGCATGTGGTTTATAATATGGAAATATTATTCTTGGGTTAAATATAAAAATGATCCACAAACTTTACGGTGAATCTCAATTTAGTTAATTAACTATAAAAAGTGTCAGTTTGGTCCACAAACTTTTCAAGTTGTATCAAACCAGTACAAACGTTAACTTCTATCGAAAAATTTAACGAAAAGTAATCATGTGCATAACAAGTGACCATATTTTCAGAAGTATTTCAGTCCGTTCATCACATTTTCATGTGACCAATTCCGTTAATTTTTGGATGAAAGTTAGCGTTTGTATTATTTTGGTACAAACTGAAAAGTTTGTGGACCAAATTGACACTTTTTATAATTAGTGGACCAAATTGAGATTCACTGTAAAATTCGTAGACTATTTTTATATTTAACCCATTATTCTTTAATCATATCCTATCGAAGTTGTTGATACTGTGATCTGTACAACTTAATGCACTTCACATGATTTTGATCCCAAATATTGTATGTATGATGTATCCTGCATTATCTTCATGACTCTGATTTTTCATTTTTCTTTATTCAAACAAGGTTGATGAGAATGGTTAGAAAGTTACTCTTTTTCACCGTGTCATACGGTCATGCAGTGTTACTAAGCCACTTATATTATAGTAAATACATATTTATTAATAACTATATCCTAAAGTATAAATCCATCATCCTTCCATGTTATAATACATGAATTAATAACCTCATGTAATGATGTAATGGTCGATCACATACAAATTTTTTTCCTAGTTATAAATGTGAAGGTAAATATTCTATTATTAAACCTATCATATATACCCAACTATTGTTTTCCCTTTTTTTGTTTTGTTTTTTTTTTTAATGATGGATATGAGATTAATCTTCAACTCATATATCTGCAAAATGTAGCCTAACTTTATCAGTATATTCCACTATCTTTTGTGGGTTTTGAACAAGTGAGATACTAATTAAGTAATTAATCTAGTAGTATTTCTCTCCATAATGCTAGAGAGATCTCAAGAGTTTGATTGCACCATCTTTAGATCACAAAAAAAAAAAATGAGGTAATATTGTGATAGCGTCACTAAATGATGTGTCAGTATATTACTTGCTCAAAATAAATAAAGTTTAGAATTGACCCATATTTTTCTTAGTTACATAGATTTTTTTTTTCTTTTACTTCTTAGTTACATAGAATTGAGTTGGATTTAAATAGATGAAACACTAGCATATTATTTAGTGAATAGATTTGATGAGCCGAACAATATTGGAGGAATATAAACCTGCTAAGATAATTAATACCTTGGCTTGTGTGAAATTAAAAAAATGTGAAGGTGATCATTTGACAAGCTTAATGATTCTTCATTTCTTCATTCCTTACTTTTTGTACATAAAAGATTACAAGCTTATGAAGTAAAAAAGAAAAAGAAAAGGAAAAGAAAACAGAGACAGATGAGTAACTGAAAAATGTACACATTAGGCATGACCAATAACCTCTGGTTCCTCTAATTCAATGCTCTCCTCAGCAAGCCTCTTGTCCTTGTACACATACCATTTGGCACAACCCAAATAGATCACCAAATTCAAAGCACTCAAAATTGCCAATAGCCAATAGAAATCATAAAGCTTCCCTTGATTCAGATTGTCTGCTAGCCATGGCTTCCTGTCCCCAGTCACCTTATGCACAATTGTCACCAATAGAGAGCTAAAGAAAAACCCTAATGAAAGGGTGCTCAAAAACAGCCCTGTGCTCATGGTCTTCATTCCTTTAGGACACTCCCTCAAGAAAAAGTCAAGCTGCCCTATATATGTGAAGGCCTCCCCTGACCCCACAAAGAAAAACTGTGGGACCAGCCAGAAAACACTTAGTGGGATCTCAGCCCTTGGATCATCTGTCAAACCATGTGATCTTGCGGCCTTCGAACGCTTCAATTCTGTGAGTGCTGCTGCTACCATTGCAAAGATTGAGAAGACAAGGCCAACCCCAATTCTTTGCAATGGGGTTAGGCCTTGTGGGTTTTTTAGTAATTTTCTTGCAGCTGGGACTATCAATCGGTCATAGATTGGGACAGTCAAGAGAATGCTGCCCACAAAGAAAGCAGTGAGGGATGCAGGGGGGATTTGAAAGGACTTGCCAATGTGGCGATCCATGGAAGTTGCTTGTGACACTGAGAACGTGGTCATTTGGGCATAGACTGTCCAAAACATGATGGTGGTGGCCCAAATGGGTAGCATTCTGATGATCAATTTGACTTCTTCAACATCGGTTAGGGTTGATAAACTCCACTTGTTTATCATCATAGTAGTAGTCCCACTCTCTGTTTCTGGTGGGGGCTTGATTGCTGCCTTATCCAAGAAACTGCACAAGAAGAAACCAATTAGTCCATACTCCATTAGTTATTGCAAAATGCTGAGTCAGAAGGTTTTACACGTTTAGAAAGAGGACTTATGGATCACATTAGCCAGTCACATTTTATGGTGGGTATTGGTGTCACGTAATATAATGAAATGAGTTATATACTCTAAAAATGTGGTCCCTTTAACATTTTTTCCGACCTGCATATGACTTGAACTAAAATTGGAAAAACACATTCCCATCTCATTATTTACTTTCTAATAATCAAAACATCTTTTCATTCTACTCAGAAAATCCACTCTTAAATAATGAAATTAAGGTCTAAGCATCTTTTACAAGGATTAAAACTCTATAAAAGTAATTTATTCTTAGTTCAAATTAAGTTGTTTCTCAAGATTTTATTGACAACTGCTAGATTCTGAAAATTGAGAATATGCAAACAATGTATATTAAGTTAATGTTCTTTCTCACATGTGTCTCATTCTACACGTAAAAGAAACATATAAATACAGACAATTTAGTTGCAACTCTACCCTGTAGTTTAACATGATAAAGGGGAGATGTATGATCGATGAAGGTCTCGAATTCAGGACCTATTGGAACCAGAACTCTGACACGATAATATAAAATTAAATCTAAAATTTTAGAGTTTAGTGGTTATCTAATATAATTTTAATAATTTAAGTTTTTGGAGTCTATTTATTTATTTTTTTAAGCATGACATCAGACCTAACATAATTCATGTCTTCTCAGCCAAATCCAAAACTTCATAGTGACAATAACATTGTTATATACTTATATCATACAAACGTATCACATAACAAAAACAAGGTAGTTCTCGGTGCATATAGGGAAGTGGTGTTTGGCGTAAGTGTACCATATTTGAATTTTTTTAAAAACATTTTCGAATAATAACATCACTCCACAAACATGGTCATGTGAACATACACAAGGGAAGTGGTATTTGGTGAGCTTCACATGAATCATCCTTTTTGTTATTTTCTTCTTTTTTATTTTAGGACTTGTTGTTTTATGTGCCAGTTTGTGTGACAAATCTGGCAAAAGGTCGTAATATATAATACAGAAAAGGACTTGAAAAAGCAGATTTTGTAATAATCATGCCTATTTTGGAGAGAGATTTTTCAAATAATTTTATTTAAGGAATTTCTTATGGGGCCTATTTTATATAGTATTTCATCGATTTGAACCATTTTTTTTAAGTTTATATTCAAAAATCATCCTTATCAAAAATTAGACAAATAGAAAGTCATTAAGCTATCAAACTTTGATCAAATAGATAGACAAACAAAATATTTTTGATAAACACTTGAAATAGTGATCATTTAATTAACGATCAAATAGTTTCTGATTAATCTAATTTTTTATAAAGACAATTCTTCAATAAAGACTAAAAAAATAAACGATTCCGGTCATCAAAATATAATATAAAATTGACCCACAAAAAATCCCTTAAATAAACTTATTAGGAATCCTCACTAAATGTGTCATGTTCTAATAATAGAGAGTATATGATGGAATGCAAGGGAACAGGGACAACACAACAGGCTAGGCAGTGGAATATATAGGCAATTGTGTCCGTGAGTGATGATCAGAAACCTCATATGCATGCATATTGTGAGAACTGGATCCATGTCCAAGACAACAAGCGTGAGACTGGCCCCACCCCTCATGATTCATGCTTTTTATTCTTTACATGTAAATTACGACAAAATTTTAATATATACACTCATGTGTTTATTAATTTTTTTATCATATATTAAATCATATACGACGAAAGAAATAGAGATAATAAATATATATAAACACTTGTTATATGAAAATTTTACTAAAAAATTATAGCACCACTTACTTCACTGACACATACCATCTTACAACCCCTTCAAGCTTCAATTCAAACACTCTCTTCAATGTTGTGGTATTTTTTAAAATATTTGACATATTATGCTATCAAAATACTATTTAGACTATTGATCATGCGAATTTTGGTTAAAATATCAGTAATGCTACATTTACTACATTTTTATACCACAATTTCATACCATCTTACATGACATTCATACATTGGATACTAAAAATTAAAAAATAAAACCTAAAAAAGAAAAAGGAAATACCCTTCCAGTAAAGTAATGACACATCAGGTGAAATACAAATGTGGAAAAAAAAAATGGGACAACTAGCATTATTGTTAAAATATATAGCATATGAATTGATAGTCTGTTAATATGCCAAATATTTAATAAGAGAATGTTATTAATTGTATCTATTAATATATTATCAGTTTTGTTGCATTATTTGACAATATATGCCTTGCACTAAAAGTAGAATTTCTATTGGTAAGAATTGGGGTTGCTTGTATTAATGGTTGCTACAAATGATGTCACAGAGAAAAAAAATAGGACACTGGATATGATGCAACTCAGATGGGACATGGAAAACTAGATAAGAATTGTAGAGGTGATTTTGGGCTAAATGCATACAGACCTGTTGCTAGTCCGAAGCATATATATACATAAGTTGCTGTTTCATAATTAAAATGGCTATTAACTTGTAAGGGGAGTTTTAGTCAAACAAGGTCGGCTACCTGTCTATCTCATACTCAGGTTTTGGATGACCAAAAACCATCTCACCAAGAAATCTTATATCAATGCATTATTGTCTCTGATCTGATTGGCTAATTAATTTTGGTTGGTACATGATTATCCAACAAGAAAAGGCAAACCACTGCTTGTTCTTGTCACGTCCTATTCCCTAGTAAGTGTTGGTGACAAAGTACTATATATGTTAGCTTATTATCTTAGGCAATGCTATTTTGTGAGATAGCCAGTGAGATGTGAATTTGAATTACATATTGTGTTAAGAGTTAATTAAATTAATGATTCAGATTCATAATTTAATATTGCAAAGCTTTCTAATACGAAAACATTCTAATTAATTTACATATGTAGAGGTTGAATTTCCCTATTTATTTATTAAAAGTAGATTCAAATTCAACACTAACAAAATTGTTAACAATATAAAAAAGATTATTATATTAATATACTTTCTAAGAGCCCTTTAGTACTAACTAGTTAGTAAAATAATACAAAAATAATTATATTTTTGGATCCACTATATAACTTGATATCATAATTCAAACCGTTCATACTAAGTGCTGCTATTTACACACTTTTTTTTTTTTTGCACACCCCTATCACTTAATTAATGAATTTACAAATTTACCCTATTATAAAAATACCCTAAAGCCCTTCCTAACACACCCCTCTCTTCTTCCTTTTTATTTTTTTTTCCCTTATTTCCTCTCCTTCGTGTCTGCAGACTACACCTCTTTTTTTTTTTCCTTATTTCTTGTCCTTCTTCATTTGGCAGTCTGCAACTTTTTCCTCCTTTTTATTTTCTTTTGTCTACAACTCTTCCGTCAACAACACCAAGATCACCCTACCTCATCTACCTCCCAATGTTCGACAACCCACTGATCACCTTTCTCTCTCTCTCTCTCTCTCTCTCTCTCTCTCTCTCTCGGATTTTCTCTGCCCGGCGGTGAATACCGGTGAACCAGGTGGTGAGACCACCACCGGTCACCTCCTCATTTTCTCTGTCTTGTCTCTAACAGAGCCAAGCTGCCACCAGCGCCACTCCCGCGTCGCACCGTTCGAGCTTCCACCCCGGAGAAGTGTCTAGCTGCTCCATCAACATCAGAAGTGCCTCCAGCTGTTCTTCCACATCGGAGAAGTGCCCAGCTTCCCTCGAGCCGCCGACATCAGCAACAACTCCTTCATTAGCGCGCACCGTCGAGCTTCCACCTCGAAAAAATTGCAGCTGGTTCGGTGGGCACCTACCGAACAGATCGTGAATGTTTGGTGGGTACCTGCCTAACGAAACTCACATTCTTCGGCGGATGACTGCCGAACGAAACTGTTAGTTTCGACATATCAGTGCCGAACGGTGCGGGCAGCTTCGACGGTGCAACCAGATAGTTGGGTGGACGAGTGTTTGAGCTCAGTGCTGCAAGCGATGGCTGGAAGGAGTTGGAGCAGGCAGTTGGGCTTCGCGGAGCTTGCAGGAGAGGTGGTGTTGCTGGGAGGTGGAGTCGGGAGAGAGAGTGTGGGTTCGGGAGAGAGAAAGAGAGTGAGGAAAAAGAAAGTGGCTGGGTTGATAAGCCAGAGAGAGAAAGGGAGGTAGGAGAGAGAAGTGGGGTTGGGGCGCTGCGCACGGTGGTGGTGTGTTTGTTGGTTTTTGGTGAGAGGTGTGTATTGTTTGATTGTTGGGTGGGGTGTGTGGTGTTTGATGAGTGTGTCGGGTGTGCAATGAGAAATTTGGTGAGATAAAGATATTTTAGTAATGAGAGGTGTGTTAAAAGAAAAATTTCAAATTTTAAAAGAGGATAAAGGGTGTGTAGGAGAAAATGGTGTGCAAATAACAACACTCTTCATATTTTATGTCCCTATTCAAAGATTTCCCTTGTAAAAAATTAACTAAATAAAAAATCTTTTAATTAATTATTAATAAGATAATTGTACTTAAGTAAATGAACGAATATAATCTTTTTGATAAAACATGGAAATGATTGTGATGATAATTAAATGACTAAATAGTTTTCGATTGAGTTGATTATGTGTAAGAATAGTCTTTAAATGAGGAACTAAAAAATGAACCGTTGGGAATATATATGAAAATATATTATATAGTGAATCCAAAATGATGGTTATAGTCAAGGAATGAAATTTCGAAATTTTCGGCGAAATTTCGCTGAAAATTTCGTTTTTTTGGGTCACCGAAATTTTATCACATACCCAATTATTTTCGGCGAAATTGGTGAAATTTCTCGAAATTTCGGCTGGGTTTGGGGGCTGGTTTCGGGAAAATTGGCAAAATCTTCGATCCGCCGCCGTGCGGGGTCGTCGGAGCCAGGGAAGCACATGGGCAGACTCACCGTGACGAGAGGAAGACAACCCAGGTGATGGGAGATCGCGTCGTTGCCGGAAAAGTGAGATCGCCGCCGGAGCTCCAAGGATCGGCCTCAGCTGGTTCGCGACTCGGGGGAGGTTTCTGGGCTGCGCCGCCACCAGGGGGAGGAAGAAGGAAGAACGGCGAGGAGATCTGGGCCGGTCCCGTTGCCAGCCATGGCTGGAGGCGCCGCCACGCGCCGGTGGCAGGCGCGGCGAAGGTGAGGCACGCGAGAGAGAGAGAGAGAGAGAGAGAGAGAGAGAGAGAGAGAGAGAGAGAGAGAGAATGGGATAAAAATCTGGTTTTTGGGTTTTAAAACCCCTTTTGTAAAAATTACAAAATTGCCCTTTACTTCAAATGTCCGTAACTTTCAAACCATAACTCCGATCGACGCGTGCTACGTGTCTACGAACTCGTGAACTCGAGACCTATCTAACGTGCCCAAAGTCCGAATCAAAAGTCCACTAAATTTAAAAGTTAACTTTGGGTCAAGCCTAATTTAAAACAAAAATAATTAAATAATTAAAATTAAATTAAAACCTTTTTAAATTCCAAATAAATTCTCAAAATCCTTAAAATAAATTCTCAAAATATTTAAAATAATTATTTGGAAAATACAAGGTCTCACAGAAAAGGGGCTGGGAGGGGCTGGGTGAGGGGGGGTGTGTCGGGGATGGACTGGGTTGGGGGGAGAGAGGCAGAGGGCTGGTGCTTGGTGGGGAAGAATACCCTAAAGGGCCTAAATCATAATATCTTATACCATATAGTCCATATCTTAAAGAACATACAGTATATAGAGTTTAGTGCATAGATTATAGAGTATAAAGAGTATTAGAATATATAGAGTATATAGGGTTTAGTATTAGGGTTAGTGTATAAATTATAGAGTATAAAGAATATACTGATTTCATTATTCATTATACTAATTTTGTTTAACAGTATTTGCCTCCAACGCGCATTATATTCATCTTATATCACATGAAACCTATTATATAATTTGGTTTCTTCAATGTTTTTTATTAATATTGTAGATAATATGTTAAATAAACATATGGTCAACTTTCATTCAAAATTTTCATATTTTGATAACAATTTCCGTCGTTTTTATCTAATTTTATCGAAATCGAAATTTTAATCGAAATTTCCACGAAAATTTCCGTCGAAATTTCCATCGAAAATTTCCTCGAAACCGAAATTTTACTCCTTGGTTATAGTATAATATCTTATTAACAAATTAGCTCTAAAACGCTGGTGCTGATATATTAAGTTATTTTATATGATATGTTATGTTGTTATACCGTTTGAACTACTATTAAATTATTTATTAAGTGGAAGGAAAATGTTAATTGTCTTAAATTTTTTTCCTAATTTTTTTTTTACCTTATGTATCATTATTTTGTTGGACAAAATTTTTCTATTTTTTATTTTTATTTTTTAAGTTGAGAAAAAAAATAGAGATATTTAGCACCAAAAGTGGATACATGATGAAACAGAAAAAAAGTTGGTGCAGTTAAAATAGACACTAACCGGAACTGCTTGGAATGGGGCAACCTCTGCTTCAGCTTCTTCTTCTTCTGTCCCTCATCAATGTCATGAACGTTATACAGCAACGACAAATCCGACGGCAACTCCGCGTGCCTGTTCTTCCACGCCGCCACAAACACCGCCGCAATCTGGGTCAAGGGACTGCCCACCAGTTTCTTGAAACGGTACCGTTTTGTGCCCGTCAAGAAGACAAGGAGGCCGAGCACAATTGCACAGGCAGAGATTCCGTAGCCCCATTGTCTCCCCATGTTGTCTTGGATGTAAACAAGAACGGTGACCGCGGCGAGTGAGCCGATGCTTATGAAGAAGAAGAACCAGTTGAAGAAGTTGGTCATTTGGATTCTTTCCTCCTTGTCGGAGTCGTCGAATTGGTCGGAGCCGAACCCGGAGACGCTCGACTTTAGGCCGCCGGTGCCGAGGGCAGTCAGGTAGAGCGCTATGTACAGAACCATTAGCTGCTTGCCGCTCGCGGGGACGCAAGTTGGGTCCGTTTCGGCCGCGCATTTCGGTGGTCGGAGGCTGGGGACGGTGGTGGAGATGGTCAATATTGTGACACCCTATTAACCAAAATCAACAAGCAGAAACAAAGAAATTAATTTCAAGAGCTAAGACGTAGGGTAGATCAATAAGAGTGAGAGGAGTGCAAGCGTACAAAATAAGAATGCGTAAATCACTACCCATATTAAAAAGTGTGTAGTTGAACAACATATTTTGGTTAAACAACATTAGCTCGAGCATTTATTTTGGTATGGATGTAAGGTGAGAGTTATTAATGATTGAATGGCGGAGGTAGGCAACAAAACTTACAGTTGCTTGAACGGTGGCAAAGATGGCGACGGTGAGGTACCTTACAAAACAGAGGAAGCAAAATTAATCAACCCACCCACATGACACACCAAACCATATTAATTACAATGAATATGGATCGATATGATGTGCAATCCATATATTGATGAAATGGGCCAGGAGTTACCTGCCAAGGAAGGTGTCGGCGACAAAGCCGCCGAGCAAGCAGAGCATAAAAGAAGTGCCGAGGAAGTTGGTGACGGTGTTGGCCGAGGAAGCATTGCCCAAGTGCATGGTGCCCGTCAAATAAGTCACCAAGTTCACCGCAATACCAAGTGTTGTTAGCCTCTCACATGCCTCTCCACCTGATGAAAGTAAATCAAATAAAACACACCAAAACCAAACCTCAAATCATAAATGGTGGAAGGCAGACATATATATATATATATATATATATATATACCTAGAATCATGGCGGCGGAAGTCCAGCCGCCGGTGGTGGCCCGGTCGGCGGGGCGGCCTTTGTAGTCCCAGGCATCTGGGAGGATCTTGCCTTGTGTGGATGGGAGACTCGTCATAGAATTATTTGATTTGGTTACTACCTTGCTGGTGCTCGAGAGGTCAAATTAGAAGTGTTTGTTAATTATTGTGTATAAGAGACTAGCTAATAAGAGAGTGGTGAAACTGGGGCCTTGTGGCCTTTTTATAATGTGGGGGAGGTCATAGCTAGCTAGCAAGGACCATTGCATTGATAAAAGAGGACAGTGCATGATATATATTTGTAATATTGAATGATGTGGCTGCACCATATTTAAATTGGAATAGACATTGGATTACGTATTTATGTAGTTATCGATCTCATTAATATTGGTCATGTACAGACATTGGGGTTGAAATGACACCTGTAAGCCAAGCTAGCTTCATTTAGCTTGATTTCCTCACACTTGTGGGACAAAATAATGATTCCAAATTATGAATTGGAATCCCATTACGTATTGTGGCCGACAAATCTAGTTACCACAATAGAATTTTGATTACGATACCTTTACAAACAGAATATCTGATCACCCTGACCAGTCACAATGATAAGGGTTATTTCTTGTAGTGATATTTCAACAAAGCTAATCAGTGATCAAGAGGACATCCTTGTAATGTTAATGAAAATTCACATAAAAATCTGGTTACTTGGAAGAAAGAAGAAGAAAGCTAGGATTTTCAATTACTCATAAAACAAGTGTTATTTCAAATCATTCCTCTAAATCATTATTTATCTTGAATTCATAGCTAAAGAAAAAATATAAAAAAACTCTCTCCTATGTTTCTCAATTAATTTCCAAACCTATATGTGATGCTAACAATTTAATTAACTGATCGAATAATCATCAAATCCAAATGTGTCCAAAAAGATATAATATATATAGGCAAGGTATGTTAAAGTATCTGCACTCCATTTTACAATGTAAGAAGATTCAGACAAAAAAAAAAAGGAACCAGTGTAAGAAGATACACGAGGAGTAGTACTCCAAATGTGACGTAAAAGATAATGTGTTTGGGCCAATGTGATTAATATATACTACAGTAAAACTTCTTTATAGTGATACTCTATATAATAATAACTTCCACCTAGCCAGTTATAAATAATAATAATCTCTACATTATAATAAGATATAATTTTATTATAGTATTAATTACGATGGCTCAAACACATTATCTTAAATCTAAATGGGAGTGCCACTTACTTTGAAAGAAGTTGGCTAGATATGAAATTGAAGTTTTTGTTTTTTCTTTTCGCATCGAAATAAATCAAATTCTTAACTTTTTTAATCTTAACTTATTGCTTTACTTCTTTTCGTTATTTGAGCTAACTCAAGAGTTTGAAATTTTTTTTTTTCTCGATCTACAATTAGAATTCAGAAATTTGGAATTGAAAAATGGCGGATGCTCCCCCATTTGGACCTAGCAATTGGATTACCCAATTTAAAGTAAGATAAATACTCTTTAACTCAATGGAAAATTTTTTAGCTAAATGACTTCAATTATATCACATGTCTTTATTCAGAATATGAATTTCATTTTGTGTTAATAGAGAATTGAAATTTTCATTTTATATCAATTAAAGACTTTTTTTTTTCTTCAGTTTTTATCTCAATTTTGGCTCGACGGTGGACCTATTAAACCTTACCAAATTCAGAAAAATTATATTAATTTAAAGATATGCATCTTCTCTTTACAATCATATAAAGATCACCTAAATCGAACCTCTACAACTCCAAATAATCAGCCCCAAAATAGGGTACCCGAAATTGTCTAATTTTCCAGATATTTTCCCAGAGGTCTAATTGGACAGTTTCGAGTACCCTACTTTGGGGCCGATTATTTGGAGTTGTAGATGTTTGATTTGAGTGATTTTTATATAGTTGTAAAGATGAAAAATATAGCTTTAAACTCAGTATAAGTTTGTTGAATTTGGTGGAGGTTTGATAAGTCCAACATCGAGCTAAAGTTGAAATAAAAACTGAAAAAAAAAAAAACAGGATTCTTAATTGACAAAAAGTAAAAGTTTTAGTTCTTAGCTGACACAAAGTGAAATTCATATCCTAAATAGAGACATGAAGTATAGTTAGAGTATTTTAGCTAAAATTTTCTCCTAGCTCAACACTTGTACCAACTTTTTTTTTTGTCTTTTTTTTTTTTTAAATTTCATCTATGAGACTTTAATATGGTTGCTTACTTTAGGGTGTAGAATCATTATTATAGTTTAAATATTAAATTTTAATTCTTAGATTTTGGGAGAATTAACACTTAATATATAGGTGATTGATAAACAAGTTTCAATATTATAATTTTTAAATGTGTTAAAAATCAAAACATGCCACGTAAATTGACCAAAAAAAAAAAGTTAAAAAGTTGAACAAAATAACATTGTCCTTACAAATATAGCGCCCATACATCTCTAGGTACCAACCTTCAATTAATGGAATGGAATTGACATAAATGGGGCTCCAATGCTTCTATTTACATTAATCATTGAACTCGTTACTCATCAGACCTTTAATTATTATTGCACTCACGATATTCTCATCTATTAAAAATTGTTTATTCAAAAAATAAATAAAAAACAAACTCATTTTGGCCTCGCTTCCCTCTTCCCATTCCTCTGACCGACAATGGTGTTGCTATGACGTGCGCTATGACTAGCTAGTTTAATTTGCTTTTTTTCTTTTTTAAAGTTCAAAGTAAATTAAAAAAATTAAAAAAGTAAGCGTGAAACACAAAATTAAGAAACTTTTGGAGAAATGATCATTTGAGTGTTTTTTTCACTAAAATACTTGCAATTAGATTGTTTATAATGAAACATAAATTAAGGAATCTGTCAATTAGTTAGACTGAAATTTTTTTCGATAATTAAGGTCTATGTCTTGACATTTCACGTGACAACTTTTTCTAACTAAAATGAAATCTTCTTGAATTATAGACAGTTAGTTGAAAAAACGGTCAATCTACATAGATCAAATTAGTTATTTTTCAAAACTTTTAAGAAAAGATATAAGATTAATGAAGTAATAGATGCAAATAATTAAAAGCACCTCCTTGTAATAGGCAGAGGGTATATTAGGTAATCTTCCACTCTTAAATTCACCTTTTCCATTTTTACCCTCAAACTTAGAACTTCGAATTCTCCCAATCTCAAGAGTTGGTACATGTTTTGAGACCATGCAATAAACCATATCCCTTCTACATGATCGAGCGAGTCTGTATATCACTGCTTTTTTTCTTTTTCTTTTTGTGGAAATTAATTGCTTAAAAGACATAAAATTAATCATAAGAAAATTTTGCCTTTTTTTTTTGTTGTTTTCTTTTCTGGACTGATTCTGTTGACCTTTGGCTTCATATTTAATTATAAATTGGATCTGTTCTCAGTCATAAGCCAATGATCAATATTTTCATTTTAATAAACTAATAATGATGCAGGCCGGATCATGATCTAGTATGAATATATGGTATCAGATAGGATCTCAAAATTCCAAGTATTCTTTCATGTGCTCCAAGAGCCAATCAACCGGACAAGACATGACAAGTGGCTGAATTATAGCTTCTTATTATGCTGGATTAAAAAGTACACTGATTGGCAAGACTATACAATATCTAATATCCCTAATGGAAGAGAGATCAAGAGAGAGAGAGAGAGTTTATGCAAATAAAAAATTATGATAAAAAGAAATGCAGAGGGAGAGGCTGAAAGTAGGGCTCACCAAATAGCCCAAGGCCCGAAGCCCACCCGAAGCCCGCCCAGCCCATTGGGCCCGAAGCCCGATTTGGCCCGACATTTGGGCCGGCCCGGCCCGGCCCGAAAATTTCTTGGGTTGGGCTTGGGCCATCCCCTTGAAGCCCACGGCCCGCCCAAAGCCCGGCCCGCTTAGGCCCGCCCAAAGCCCGTTTAATATCTTCAATAAAAAAAAATATAGGATTTTGGCTATGTTATGAATTGAACTTGAGACCTCATAGAACAAATTTCAACTCTCAACCAACTGAGCTAACTAGTTTATTTGTCTAATTTGTGAATCATAACATATTTAATTGGTTTTTCGTTTGTTTACTCTAATAAATTATTAATATGCTTATTAAGTTATTATATAATTCTATAATATTAGTAAATAGTAATAGTGTAAAGTGTAAACTATACTATGTAATACCATAAATAATAAACTTTGAAAATTATATACAACATTACAAATTTACAACTATAATAAAACATAAATGTATATGTATATATACAACTTTTATAATACAACTATAATTAAAGTTATTAAACCATGATTGTTCATTAATTTAATAATTTGAACCGTTCATTTTATATGTTGATAGTCAAAGATTATCCTTACAAAAAATCAGCCAAATCGGAATTCATTTACCCATTCGATTATCATTAAAAAAACCATGATCATTCATTAATTCGACCATCGTTACGTCACTTTTACATATAAATACACTTGAAGAGTTGAAGAGTATAATTCTAATAACTTTTTCGTTGAAACCTTATTGTTTTCATAATTGTGAAGACCACAACGTGATTTCAACAATCTGAGCCGTTCATTTTCTATATTCATAGTCAAAGATCATCCTTACAAAAAATCAGCAAAATCAGAACTCATCTACCCATTCGATTATCATTAGAAAAATCACGATCGTTCATAAGTTGGACCAACATTATCTAATTTCTACATTTCCAATTGAACTAATTTTTTGCAGGGATGATCTTTGAGTGAAAAACTAAAAAATGAACGGTTCGGATCATTGAAAACTTGGAAACACGATCGAGATGTGAGTTTCTACATATAAATACACTTGAAGAGTTGAAGAATATAAATCTAATAACTTTCCGGTTGAAACATTGTCGTTTCCATAATTGTGAAGACCACAACGTGATTTTAACAATCTTAGCCGTTCATTTTTTATGTTAATAGTCAAAGATCATCCTTACAAAAAATTGGCTATATCGGAATTCATCTACCCATTCGATTATCATTAGAAAAACCACAATCGTTCATTAATTCGACCACCGTTATGTCACTTTTACATCTCCGATTAAGCTAATTTTTTGCAAGAATTCTCTTTGAGTGGGGAACTAAAACTTGAACGATTCGGATCGTTGAAAACACGATCGATATGTGAACTTCTACATATAAATACACTTGAAGAGTATAATTCTAATAACTTTCCCGTTGAAACCTTGTTGTTTCCATAATTATGAAGACCACAACTTGATTTCAACAATTTGACCCGTTCATTTTCTATGTTCATAGTCAAAGATCATCCGTACAAAAAATCGGCTAAATCGACATTCATCTACCCATTCGATCATCATTAGAAAAACCACGATCGTTCCTTAATTCGACCACCATTATGTCACTTTTACATCTCCGATTAAGCTAATTTTTTGCACGAATTATCTTTGAGTGAGGAACTAAAATTTGAATGGTTCGGATCGTTGACAACACAATTGCATCGTTTGTTTATAAAAATATGTAATAAAATATATAATAAAACATATGTACATTTATGTTTTATTATAGTTGTAATGTTGTATATAATTTTAAAAGTTTATTATTTATGGTATTACACTATTACTAACATAATAGTATTATAGAATAACTTAATAAGCATATTAATAATTTATTGAAGTAAACAAACGAAAAAGCTATTAAATATGTTATGATTCACAAACTTAACAAATAAACTGGTCAGCTCAGTTGGTTGAGAGTTGAAGTTTGTTGTGTGAGGTCTCATGTTCAAATCACAACATAGCCAAAATCCTATATTTTTTTTTAACATATATATGTGTCTAAACAGGCTTTGGGCCTATTTGGGCCGCCCGTTTGGGCCTAGCCCGGCCCGGCCCTCCAAGCCCGCAAGCCAAAGCCCGATGGGCGGGCCTTGGGCTTGTGTATTAAAGCCCAAGCCCGGCCCGGCCCGGCCCGAAAGTCCTATTGGGCTTCTATCATTCAAGCCCGAGCCCGGCTCGAACCCGAAAAATTTGGGCCGGGCTAGCCCGGCCCGGCCCATTGCCAACCCCTAGCTGAAAGCAAGAGGGGCTTAACCTGGTTTCAGATAACTGTGAGTTGGAAGGCTAAGTACTAATAATTTATGATTATGGACAAAAATTAGGGCCGTCTCATGTTTTTGTGTAATGGAACATGTATGGCTATAAAAAAACTCACGCATGTTTGGAGAGCTCTAGCAAGAGATCGAGCTAGCTAGCTCTCTTCCATTAGACGTCAAACAAGTAAGATTATCAAATCATAAAAAAGGAGAAAAGAGTTTGATTGTGGTTATCCTGAACCTTTTTATAATAAACGAGCATATAATTATATATGATATAGGTCTCCAAGATCACATAATATATGTCTTATTGGGCCTACAGCCACTATATAGTAAATATTGTCATTGTGATGAGGCAGCTATAGAATTTGAGCATCTAATCCAAAATCAATTGGTAATAAATGAAGAGGTCGAAGACCTTATAAACATATATGCTAAGCTATAGTTTTCAATGTGGGATATTGTTCCACATTACTCTCAACACGCTCCCCCAAGTGTGGCGAGATTTTGAGCCTAACACGTGGACAAATTGTATTAGGTAATGTAGGAGTACGTGTGGCCGTTGGGTCTTATACGCAGATAACCAAGCTCTAATACCATGCCAATTGGTTTTGGAATGGATGCCTAGATTCCTTCATGGTATCAGAGCAGGTTCGCCCACGTGTGTTAGGTCGAATGGCCATATGTGTTCCACATCACTCAATATGAGTTGTCCACGTATTTGGCTTAAGTGACGCCACACGTACGGAGGCGTGTGAGAATATGGAGTATTATTCCACATTGAAAAAGTATAACCTTGTATAGTGGCTTATAGGGGTTTGAGTTATTTCTCCTATTGTCAATTGGTTTTGAGATGGATGTCTAGATTCCTTCAGCAACCCTGTCCACGAGTTCTATGGATTGATTTCTGGTTGATTAAAACTTTTCTAGCTATCACTAGTGTATGTATTTATTGTGTTGATGGATCTCACGTGATCTTAATATGTAATCTAACACGTGATAAAAGAAATATATAACAAATGAATACACAAAGTTTTATTCCAAAATTTTAACAAGGTCAATATAAACATATGATTATATATCAAAAGCAGTCGAATGTGCAAGTAGTAATGCAATATGCGATTGATTTTACTAGCTAATAGCCTAAAACAAATTTTTACGGTTAATATTTATATATAGTAAAATAGGAATGGCCTACACTGCTACACACCCAGCAAATGCAGGTAACGCAATATTCTGCATCCATATATGGTTAATACTTCATTAGCATTTTCGTGATTGTTTTTGTAAGCTAAAAGCCTAAAACTAATCAGTGGTATGGATTTGGTAATAAAATAGCAAGGTTGACATCCCAGAAAATGCAGGTACTATAATATACCTCATAATACTCTTATCTGCTGTGCTGAATTGCTGATAACGTTCATCCTTGTCCTTCGTCTGCAACAAACATATATAAGAATGTATTTAATGTGGCATGCTTGTATATGTAAGCTTACACTACTTAATATTGAATATTTTTTGGATAAAATTAAGGACCAGAAAGCTGAAATGTTTAGACTAATTATTGGAGATTCAAATCCTTCAATTAATGCTTCTTCTTTTTTGGACAATCCACATATGGAGGTGCTTGTTGGTCAACTAATCATATTAATTTCCTATACATATTGTAATTAATTATATATGATCAAGAGGATAAAGAGGGGTTGGCATTGCATCTATATATACTACTTTAATTTCTAATCATATTATTTTAAGGAGGAGTGCTCTAAAGCTAACCAGTTAGTAAATTAATACAAAACTAATCATACTTTTGAGCCCACCATATCACTAATCTCATAATCCGAACCATCAATTATTTAGGTCATATTTTAAAGATCATCATATATTGCAAAAAATCAACTAAATCGAAAATCATGTAGTCATCTAATTAAGATCAAATAAATAGACGATTAGTATTTTCGATAAAAGCATAGAAATAGTTGTGATTATAATCAAATGACTAAATGACTTCCGGTTTTAGAGATTTTTTACTGGAATGATCTTTGAAGTAGGGCCTAAAAAATAAACGGTTCAGATTTTGAGATTACATTGTACAGTGGGCCCAACATAGTGGTTAGTTTTATATTAACTTACTAACTAGTTAATTTTAGAGCATTCTTGTTATTTTAAGTACTGATTCATAATTAAAGATTACTATAGATTACTTGTAGCAGTGTACGTGGCACGCATGAACCACATGTGGATTAGAACATTACTTAACAGTTCAATGAAATTTACTTATTTATGAAGTTTTCAACAAAAAATAAAAAGATTGTAGCCAATGAAAAAAGACGGTTTTTTTGTGTGAGTGTGTGTGAACCCGGGTAGCCCTTGGACCATTTTCTTATTAATGTTATATTTTGTTTGATGAGTAAGTTTTATTTAAAACTGAGTAATGCATATTGTCTTCGAAAGTATGCTTTTATCAAACTAACATAAAATGTAAGAGGAAATAAGTACTTATTTGAGTTTGATCTTAAGGTTGGGTTCTGTTAGGGAGATTTTCTGAGGACTCGTGTGGGTTCATATTTGGAAATCTGTTTAAATTCAAAAATGGATTTTCCTAAATTAGTAAACAAACACAAAATTACCGTAGACATATAATAAAATGGTCGATTAGATTGTAGGGTTTGACAACTAAAATTGTGGCCTAAATGACAACCAGTCAAGTAAGTTGAGTTCTAAAATTTAAATAAGAGCCAATCCAGTGTATCTGTAAAAAAAAATCAAGTGCATCTGTAAAAAAATCCAGTACATTTACGCAAAAAAGCCAATGTATTTGTAAAAATACAATAAGTGCATCTATGAAATCAATGCATTAATTTGTAAAAATATAATAAATGCATCTGTAAAAATCTAAAAATTGTCCTTTACGCCAACCTTTTAAATTAAGATCCTTTACCTCAAGTTTATTAGTGGTTTGGTATTAGAAGATAATTTATTATATAAACAGTAGTGTTAGGGATTCTAACTTTTTTTCCCAACATTTCTTTATCAAATTACATGACATTCATGCATTGGATATTAAAAAATAAAAAACAAAACTTAAACAAGAAAAAAAAAATATCATGTCCAATAAATTAATGACACATAAATTAAGAAACAAATATTGGGGGAAAAAATTGGGACCCTTAGCATTTTCCAATTGCAAAGACCAATTAAATTGGAAAAAGTTAAAGTCCCATATATATGTTGTCTCCCACATAAACACGAGTTATGAACTTGACTTCCCACCTACACGTGGCATCATCTTGAAGAGACATCAGTGGACGTACCAATTATAAGTTGGGGATGGAATTGAATTTAGCTGCCACAAAACTTTGCAGTAAGAACTGAATCCACTGATGCCTAGCTTCATCACTTGTCTGTTTTGTTTGTTTTTATTTTTTATGTTTTCATTTCTGCCGTAGTTGGAATTTTGGCATTGTTTCATGTGCATATACTGTGTGAGGCATGTCACATGTTCGATCAATTGTGCATGGCCACGTACGATTGCATTGCATTTGCATGAGTCATTGAGTCTGTTTGTTTGTCATATATTGAAGCCATGAAAATGACAAAGCTGAAGGCTTTGATCGTCTTATTAATTTCTGGGTTTAATTACATCTTCTTCTTGTTCAAGAAAGAAAATTAAAATACATATAGCAAGCACGATCTGTACATTAAGAATTAATGGGCTTTCTTCTCGTCCACGAAAGGTTTCTCAAAGGGACCTGGATCCTCTGCCTTGCTTCCCTGCAAGGCTGGTACCAGGTTCAATTTGAGCCTTTGAAACACATAATGTCAAGGGCTCATATTTGAGCATGGTACCTGCCTTGCAGGGAAGCAAGGGAGGGGATCCAGTTCCTTCTCAAAGATTGGAAAGCACTAATTTATGGATCTCTAAATCTCTTAGAAGAAATTAACACTTTCATTGGGCTACATGGGCTGCATCCCATGCAATATTTTTTTGGGTCTTAGTTGGATTTATCCCAGCCTACCTCTATCTAATCCTGGATCTACGTACATTAACGGTTAAAACTTAAAACACAGTGGCCCAGAATATTGGTCCATTTCTTATGTCGGATAAGGAGTTGGATATATTCATATATTTTGTTCAAAGAATCTTTTTTTGAAAATTATTTATTTAATTTTAGTTTAATGGTATTTATCTTCTCAATGTTGGAAGAGATCCTATATTTAATTCTCCTTTTTTTCTACCAAATTGATATTATGGTTTTTTTTTTTAGCTCAAAACATAGATTCTAAGGACAAAACGGACCACATGCTGAAGCTTATATTAAGCTAGTCCACTTTAATGAGTCAAGTATTTAGTACTGTTCATTGAGCGCTCGCCACTTGAAATAATTGAACAACCTAATTGAAGCTGTTTTTCAACACTATAATCGTATAAAAATGTCTAATATTTTTCGGTTACATATACATGTGAAAATGAATAAAACAACACAAAACACAAAAATAAACTCACTTAAATTATATTCACCATAATTTTACATTCAAGGGTTGGAACTGTCTAGTAGAAAAAAGAAAAAGAAAAACAAAACTACCGAGTGCTCAACCTTATGCAAAAACGAATAGTGTAACACCAAGTGGTGGCTTCGTTTGCTCCGTACTTTTATAAGGTGGGTTTTTTAAATAAATTTTATAAACTTAGGTTGACATTTTCAATATCAAATTACACTATAGGTGGGTTATTTTCATAAGGGCCTATAATGTGAACTTTTTTTTTATCATTTATTGTTAATATTATATCTAAATCTCATTCTTAATTATGAGAAATTTAGAAAACTAATCATTTTTTGAAGATTTTTAACTCAAATTTTTTAAATTTTAGAAATCTAACTCCCGAGTAATACTTGAGTTTTTATCAAGAAGTGCTCGACCCTTCTCGAGCATTACTTGTCAGAATTCGAGTACTACTCAAGTAGAGTTTGAGCAATTTTGATGGGAGCTCGAACATTACTCGAGGGTTAGATTCTAAATTTATAATAAATTAAATGGTTAAAACTCTTTAATTGGAACAAATCTTTCTTTAATTTTTTATTAGAAAATAATATTTATATGGTATGAAAATGTGATCATAGTTTCAATGCGGAGAATGAAGATTCCAAATAGGCCTGGGAATTGGAAGATCAATATCTGGCTTCTTTTAAAAATATATACAATCAATTTTTTGCTTAATTAAGCAAGGTCGTGCTTTGGCCCAAAAAAAAAAAAAAGCAAGGTCGCACGATTCCTTATTAAGTACTTATTGTTAGAATTAGATCATCCAACCCAAAACCAATTGGCAATGAGTGAAGAGGTTCAAGACTTATAAGCACATATGTTAAGCTCTAGTTTTCCGATGTGGGACATTGCTCCACATTACTCTCAACACGCCCCCGCACGTGTGGCGATATTTTGAGCCTTACACGTGAACAAATTGTATTGGGTGACGTGGGAGCACGTGTGGCCGTTGGGCCTTACACGCGGATAACCATGCTCTGATACCATGTTAGAATTAGAGCATCCAACCCAAAACCAATTAGCAATGAGTGGAGAGGCCCAAGACTTATAAGCACATATGTTAAGCTCTAGTTTTCCGATGTGGGACATTGCTCCACATTACTCTCAACACTTATCACCCAGCCCAATGTTTCTACAACCCTCACTGTCTTAAGGTCCAAAAGAATGGACGACAATTAAGCATAAAGGTTTGAACTTTGAACAAATCTTTTTTGTTTTTGTTTTGAAAAAAAAGGTTTACAGAAATTAATCTGCATATGTATAATGTATTGAATAAAGCGACAGAATGAACAGATCGATGTTAGAAAATAGCGAATTTGTCAGTATCATGAGTTTGATTTATTCTCTGAACTTGCCCGTGTATGGATTACAAATATTGCATATGTGTCAATAGATCCCAAACTTGTGATTGAAATGCTCTTCATAGTTATAACAATAATTATCACGGGCCACGCATATGCATTATGCAGAGTGTTAGTGTAGAAAGAGAAGTAAAAATAGAAAATAATGTAGTGTTTGTATTCTAAATTTAGATTTTAAACGCCGTGGAAGTATTTATAGGTTCATATATGGGTTAACTTTAAGACTTATTTATTTACAACAATAAAACACCATCACATATTTCTCAAAAAAAAAAAAAAAAATCATACACTTGAGGTTTCAAGTTTGAATATTCCTTCTCTCCCATACTAAAAAACTATATGCTACCAACTTAATTGTTATTGATCAATAGTATTTCTTTCCATTTTTTTGGAACATGCTTCAATTTCATCACAACTAGACCAAAGTCCTTGAAAGAGATGACCTATATACTGGATTAAAAATGCACATTGGTATAAACATATATATATAGGAAAATTTGAAAAACTAAGTACAATTTGTTTCATTTAAAGACTTTAAACCTTTTTTTTTTTTTTCCAGAATTTAGAAATCTAACTTCGAGAAGTACTTGAGTTCCTATCAAAAAGTGCTCGAACCCCCTTGAGTAATGCTTGAATCATGTCGAGTAATGCTCATGGGGGGCTTGAGCACTACTAGATGAGAGCTCGAGCACTACACGAAGTTAGATTTTTAAATTATGAAAAAAATGATTAAAGGTTTGAGAGAAACTTTTGGATAAGTCTGTGTTGGGGCTGGATAACCCTAAAATCTCCACGTGTCACTGCCCTGACTTTTTTCTGCCGCGTGGATGGAAGGCTATAAGAAATCAAAATCATTCAACAGGCCCCTGTCTTCTCGGCCCTAGGCCAAATCCCCAATCGTACCTAGTTACCTAACAAATTTGGCCAGAGTAAACAAGTGACAAAAAGAATCTCATGATATCATTCAAGGGAACAAGCTATAAAATGTGACACTGCCATGATATTATTCCAGACAAGAGGTGGCATGCATAAAGCTAGCAATAGTACAAGGTTAGGTGAGGCTTAAAAGGAGATAAAAAAGAGCCCTATATGTGGAGCCCGTCCATATGTGGTAATGGCAAAACCCAACCTCATAAAGTGGTATAAATACTAAGCTACAAAAGGAATATGGACATGATTAACTCCCCACAAAAAAAACCCAGATCCCAAAGCGGCTGACCCTTTGAGTATTTAAAGCGACTTTTTTCTTAGTCTTTTCATTCTAATTTCTGCAACCTTTTGTCTTTTAGGTAATCACTGTCATTGAAGACAAACCTTTGTTGTTCTTTATTGTTTTCACAAACTTAGTTTAATTGTTATTGTTGCATTAATTTATTGCTTTCTTTTATTGTTCTATTGTAAGTTTATTATGAACACTCTAAAGACAGTTATTGCATTTCCTTTTCACGTTCAATTTCATTGAATTTTTTTTGCAGATATACTATTTCTAGCTTTTATTATAGCTCTCTGAAATATCTGAAGGTTATTACCTATTGCTTGGTTAATGTATGTTGGGTAAAACCCTATTTGCATTTCAGATTTGTCCTTTTTCTAGTCTTGTTCTCTTTTATTTTGTTATTTTGGGTTAACACAAAACAATTTTTATTTGTTTTACTATCAACATGGTTTGATCAAAGGTTGGAAAAATGGTCAGATTCTTGGTACAGACTACCATCAGCTACCAGTCTCATCCTCGACATATTGAGTTCACTTTTCTTTTTAGGGTTTATTGCTTTTATTTAAGTCAAGATACCTTAAGTCCTGTAATAACTTCTTTTGAGTTCAGGCATAGGATCACTGTAAACAATTATGTGTGAAGTCCTAGTGCGAGACTAGGCAAGAAATGAACCACGTCCGAGAATAACAAAATTTATCTTGGCCCGTAATCGCTTGATCCATTTTCACAGTCTTATCTTTAAAATTTTGGCCAAGACACTGTTTTTATTTTTCCGCTTCTTTGGCAGTGGCACGCTCACATTTTCCGTGACATGTGGCAGCTTTGTAGCTTTCCACATGGCATAGTGAAATTTACGTCCACAACAGTATGACTTGGTATCCCAATCCAATTACATCATAACTATGCTTTTATATACCATCACATAGAAATTTCTTCAATTTCAAGATCTTTTGAGATGCCTGATCAGCTCTTATTCCTATTAGGAGAGTCTTTTTCTAAAAATCTTTAATGAGAACAAAAAAAGGTGAGTTTTTAATAAATTTCCAAATATATACCGGCCAATCCAGTCTTACATAATAAAATATAAAATCTTAAGCCTCTTCATTCATTATCAATTGATTTTAAGTTGAAGATTTTAACTTTTTCATGAGAGAGTGGGTTGACGAAGATGTTGAGCACCAAAGGATGGTGAATTGTCATGTCCAAACTAGTGCCCCCCACTTTGGATAAAATAGAATAACGTACTTAACGTAGTATGTACATCATAGGATGGTGAATTGTCATGTCTATACGGTGCTCTTGCGCACCATTTTCTGTCAAATATCCCTTTTAGCAGGCGAAGTTCTACCTATCAACCATGACAGTGGCACGTGCCACGTATCCATCTCTCTTAATCTATCTCGACAAAACAACAATATGATATAAGCAATGCAGTAGTATAGTCAGCAAGTTCACATTTGCTTTAGATAAAAGTTTCTCTCTTTAATTATAAGTTTATATATCACGTTCTTTCATCATCATGTAGGGAATTTGTGTCTAGTTTCTTGCCATTTCTTCTCTTTCAATGTGAAATAGTTTTGTATTTAAGCTGCAACTTGCACTAAACAACTTCATGTCTGGAGGATATTGCAAAAAGCATAATCGAAACTGGTCGATGCAAGCAGCATTAATTGATTATGATATAGAATGAATGGCTAAGAACCACTTTTATACCCACCAAAACCACCAAACAAAACCAAGGAAAAACAAACCACTGAATATGAAGGTATGATTCGGTTTGGATTCACGGGTTGCTTAAGTTTTGGAAGCTAGATATTTTAATGTGATAAGTGCATTTTAGGCCGGAAAATTTAGTAATATTATATTCACTAAATATAACATTTTTTCACATATAATTCAATAAAATTTGGTTGGACTAGAAATATAAAAAATAATTCATGAATCAATAAGTATACAAGCTCATCAAAGCAAGAGTTTTAGTAAAACAGATAAGTACTACTACTAATCAACCATATATATAAAAAATAATTTGTAAATTAATTTTTAGATTTGGGTCATCAAAGATGATGCAAGTTCACTGCTTAAAATATAGTTAAATAAAACATAAAAATCATGGCCAAAGTAAAACATAAAAATATTTATTACTGATCAAGAAAAATTAACAATAGTACTTAGGAAAGAAAAAGGATATAAGTGTTAACATTTAAATTTAAAAATAACACTAGACTTAGTTTAGTACTCCACAACTAAATAGTAATTACCATCCAACAACAATATCATCCAAAATACTCTCAACTAAGTAAAGATGAAAAGAAATGGAAAAGAGAAAAAAGCAAAAAAAACAAGGATGTTAGGGTTGTAGAAATACCAATAATGTTCATCCGTTCACTATAGAGCAGAGAATTTCTCTTCATCTAACGACCCAACAATGAATTTCAATTATTGGAACTATTCATGTTTAAGGGTAACATTCAAAGATCACGTTTATAAAACATCAGCTAAATCGGAAACTATTTAGCCAATGTTTTATTGTCACCATTATTTCAATTTTATTTGACAGATTGTATTTGTCTGCACATTTTAGTTTATAAAACATCAGCTAAATCGGAAACTATTTAGCCAATGTTTTATTGTCACCATTATTTCAATTTTATTTGACAGATTGTATTTGTCTGCACATTTTAGACGATTAAACAATTGTTGATTTTACTGATGTTTTACATGAATGACTCTTAAAGAGAAACCTAAACCATGAACGGTTCCATCATTGAATTTCACGCTCTTTGGTGAACGGGTGGTTATGTGAACAGGAAATTCCCTTATATATATATGGTACTGATCGAGCGGTTGATCATTTCTGGTAGAATTAGTACATTTGTAATTTTGTATTCCTAAACAATATAATGATATATAAGCTTTGGTGGTTAGCCCATTAATTGTGAGGCGGAGTAGGGCTGAATTCCCTCCAATTAATGAGCTAGGATGCACTTGGTGAGGAAATCCTTCTACTCATCTTATCCCAATCTCTATGATCTAGCCATCTAGCCATCTAGGTTCCTAGTTATCTATTTTTATTTTCATAATGATAAAATTCTCTCTATGCCTATTAATAAGCGGACCAAATTCCACTAATCAGTTATGGATTGTGATCCATATTTTCCTTTGTTTAAGATGTGTTTGGGAGTGCTTTGGATAGTACTAAAATCGTTTCTAAATAATATATCCAAAGTGTTTTATCCGTATAACTGTGCTTTCTGAGACTAGGAAAATACTTTCAGTGACAAAGTTGTTTCATATAAAAGCACTCTGCTCACACAGCTCCTTACTAGTCCATCTACATTAAACTTTGTTCCCAGGTCTACTTTGTCGAAGGAACTTGTTGTTGCCCGACAGTGTGTCACTTGTGCTTCCATGCAGTTTAATTTTAGTACACAAACCGCACTACAAACGGTTAGTTGCAGACAGAAGAAGAATGATGTCTTTTGGCCAATGGTGCAATTTATTTCGTTGTGTAAGGATCTTTGTACTTTCAAATTTCAACCAATTAATCTGAGAAAATATATAATCAATTACAGTGTTCTCCATTAAACTCTCTCTAAAAGCAATCTTTAATACATTAGGAGGAGTGGACCTGTGGTGCTCCAGTTGCTAGTCTTAAAGTTATGACGTGTGGGCTTTATGCCGCAGAGGAGAAAATTCTTTCTGAAAACGTGTGCATACAATTAGCTAGCCTCTCATAATAATATAAGTAGTCATGTAATCACACATGTGAGGAGTTATATTTGAGAAACCAGCCGGTTGTATATAACGGTTGTCAGGATAGAAGAATTCTTCGCCATTAGAGGAGTGCTTATTGATCTATGAAGCCAATCATGTTTTGTTTTGGTTAGTCGATACCAAATTGCATGACCCGTCTAGTCAAAAGTTGGTTAATTAGATTTTGAGTCATCATGCAGAGGGATTGTAATGATAGAACCTTAAATGCTAGAGGTACACTATTTAATTTTAAATCATATTAGTTAATTAGATGATGGCCGGAGCAATTAATGTGTAAATCACTACATATAATATATCGATTTAATACATACACATAAATTGCCACATAATGATAAGTTAATATTTCAGGAAAATATACTTTAATTTATTATATAATCCGAGTGTCCAACATAAAAAGAGTTAAAGAGCTTTCAATCGATTAATAGTTATGTATGGAATAAAAATGTATTGGACAAAATTATTAACTTCATCAACATACTACACATTAATTGAAGTCAAATCAATTTGCAAGCTTCAAGCTGCCATTAATTATCGAATTACAAATATTGGAATTGTAATCTCAATATAACAAGAAGTTATTTAACACTTGGCACAAGCAAAACAGCTAATTAAGCAAACACAAGGAATTAAAGAAAAAAACCTAGCAACCAAATTTTGTCTCAATATAAATATTAATTTAGACACTTGGAGAACATTGGTTGCTTTACAATTGCTTATGCACAGCGGAAGCCACTGGGGAACTTCTTTGCACAACCATCAATGAGCAAGCTCAAAGCAATGGGGATGTTAAGGTTGATACCAAGGATGTTGGCTTTAATGGCAGTGCAAAGGCACACAGCAACTTCAAGGTCCAAAAGCCCTTCAAGCACTGAGCAACAAGGGGTATCTGGGGGGTTCCCAACAACTGCACCTACTGCACCATTAAGCAACTTGGCACAAACCCCCAACTTTAGGGTATCTCTGGGGCAGCTCTTTGTGGCAGCACTGGGAATGGGGTTTGTTTTTGGGTTTGTGATTGGGTGAGGCTGAGAACAAGTGTTGCACCCACTTGCAAGGGAAAAAAATATAAGGTTGATGGAGAGGAAGAGAGCAAGGGTTGAAGATCTCTTGGAACCCATCTAGAGTTCAACTACTTAGTATTGATCAACTAGTATCAATAATTAGCTAGTAAGAGAAGTGCTTTCGTTTGTGATTATTGATATTGTCTAGGTGGTATTTATAGAGTTCAATGGGAGTGGTTTATTATTGAATTGATAATTTGATATGCATGTATAGGACATCATAAGTAAAAAACTACATACTCTTAGGTCAGAGCAGCATGTGAAGCTCTGGCCCAGAACTTAGCTTGTAGTGCTCGAGATTCCACACTGAATTTTGGAGGTCTTGGGTGCATGTTCATAATTTACTTGTTTAATGTATTTGTACTAGTTTTGAATATTTGGATCACAAGAGTGACCATTAATAGCAAGCATATCTTCTTAGGCACACCCGTGAACAGCTTCCACTAGCTTAATTAACGACTTTGGATTCCATAGTGATGAATATTGAAGAGTGAAGACTATTTAGTTTGGACTTCCCTGTTGTAGTCGAAGAGTAATAGTCCAACAGATACAATTTGTTCTAGTGTATAAATATATATATATATATACATAAATTATTATCTACCGATGCACGGGCCAAATTTTATCTCATTTTGACAATGGATTATGATTTTAGAATATAAAAACAGTTTAAGACATATAATTTAGATTTAACGCTCAAATAAAACTTAACGAACGAGTGCATTTTAATTAATGCTAAATGAAGTGCTAATCGGACATCGTTGCATCTTGGCATTCATAGCATCCAATAGTATATAAAAAGTATGTAAATACATATATATACGTGCACACACGTAGAAGTAGGGGTGGGCATTAAGACCAAAAATACCAAAACCATACCGTTTCGTGCCATTCCGTATCATTTGGTCTCATCCTGTTTTTTTTTTTTTTCAATCTCATACCGATCCCGTACCGTACCGATCTCAAACGGGATGTGATCGGTCATGAAGGTTCAATACCGAGATGGTCTTATCCCGTATTGATTAATTAAAATTTAATTAAAAATTTATTTATTTAATTTAATGGGTCCAAATATCACTAAGCCCAATTCATTTTTTAACTTGGATTTAGAAGATGAACTTTGTCTTGAAGAACTTAAATTTTATGAAAGTGTTGAAGCATGTAATGTTTTGTTTACTATCTTAAACTTTACTTGATTTGCTTTGTAAGTTTCATGGACTAAGTTTACAAGGTCATTTAAAAGGTCATTTGTTATGTTTACAGGTTATTATTTGAAGATGAATCTTGAATAAAAATTGAATAATTGAATTTTTATTATTTTTTAGTCTGAGATTGGGATAGTACCGAACCCGTACCGAACCATTTTGGTACGGAACGAGATGGTACCATAATCTCAAAACCCCCATCTCATCCCGTACCGATCCCGAACTCAAATCATGAGATGGGAACGAAATGAGGTAAGTCTCGTCCCCCCCCATCTCGTGCCCACCCCTACGTAGAAGCAATCTAACAAGAATTTAACTTGAGGACCATATTAAGTTTTGGGCTCGGCCCATAATGGATGTCAATTGTATATTTTTTTTGGTCTTCAAGAATCATCCTAACAAATAATTAGCTAAATCAAAAATGACTTTCAATAAATAGCAAGAAGTAAATTAAAAGAATAAATTAGTGTAGGATGTATGACAAACATCATACTTAACCTCTAGTACACCTATTGTTAAAATGTAACAATAAAGTAATATTTATAACATCTAGGTCACTTAGCTTATTTAGTTTAATTTTAGTTCGTTTTTTTTTAGTTTTGTTCTTTTTTAGTTTTCTTTTTTCAAATTCTCTTAGTTTCTTTGGTATATAAAACTTATATTTGTCCAAAGTGTAGTGAAAATATGTCTGCAGTCACAGTTTCATTTTTCTGATGCAATTTTAGTTTGCAGTTCCAGTTTCCAATTTCGGTTTGGGGTTTGCTAAAACTATTTTGAATGGGTTGAACTTATGTTAGTTTTAGTTTTTTTGTCCTTTTACTGGCTCCCATTTTTTAGGCCTTCTAGAAGGTTACCTGCAAGTTAAATTTGTGTGTTATGGTGGTTTTAGTTAAGTTTTTAGCTTGTCAGTATCTTAAAATTAACGCACTCAAATCAAAATCACCTAACCAAGAATTAGCTTAGTCACTTAATTATGAGCAACTGTTTTATATGACCCTTAAATTAATCAAATGACACTCAGTTTGTCAACTTTATTTTATGTTTTAATTCTGGGAGTTAAAATTTAACATGTAACCTCCACAATTCTCATTCTACACTTTAGGAAAGTACGTATGAGGTGAACCCGTCGATAAATGAGGTAAAAAACTGAGATGGAGAATAAAATGAGTTTGAGTGAGAATATTTTGTTTTTGTTTTTAAAGGTTTCTAATTTTAAACAGTTGAGTAATAAAATGTGGATGAGTGAGATTTTAAGCTAATTAAAATATGTGCCATTAAATTAATCTGAAGGGTCTTATATAACAGTCTTTCATAATTAGTCCATCATAGGAGTCCGGGAAAAACCCTTCTTGAGGGGAATCTATTGAACTCAATTCTTCCTCTCCGGCTGACTCTCTATCCTCAACTCCACCTTCTCATGTCTCCGGACCTTCTATGAACAGGACATTCTGAACTATTAGATACGTGAAATGTTAATTGCATGGATTTGGTGAGTGATCTTTTTTTTTTTTTTTTGAATTATTTATTTCATAGTTTGTTGATCTTTTTATATTATCGTTGTCAAATATGTTGGTTTTTTCAGCTCTACTGTCGGCCCATAATAATGTGGGAACACCCACGCTGCATACAGCCCGCACAACTAACGCGGGGTCCAACTAAAATTTTACAATTGTAGGCCCATTTGGGAGCAAAGTAGGGAAGCAATTAATTGTCACTTGAATCACCTCAACTTTGTATCTATTGCATAGAATTAGCTAGGAACATATATATGATGACATATAAGTAGTTTGCATATTGTGTATGTACTATTTCTACCAACCAAACAAGCCCTTCAATTCCCTGCAGCGATATGATTAAACGATCACAACCACATACAAATAAAGCTCCCCAGCTCCAATTAATATGTATATTGTGGGCCATCTGAGCAGCAAGAAAACTTCATATAGTTGACACTATTACAATAACTGCATATATGCAGATTCTTTACACGTTCGAACTATATACATCACATAATCCATACGTACTTTTTGTCTAAGTTACGAAGCAATTGGGTTGGGGTTAATTACTTTTTCCCTAGTTAGCTACATGCAGTTGCCAAGCTAAGCTTTTTTTTTTTTTTTTTGGCCAAGGCCAAGCTAAGCTTTAATTCCTAGAACATGGTTATATAATTTGATGGTAGGTGGAGCATCATTATCATTATCATGCATGTTTGTATTGATGTTTGAGTATATAATTCAAAATCAATTTGAGGAAGGAAAAGACTTTAAACTCTTTAATGTTATGATTCAATAACAACTTATAGGGGATGAGGTAGCACATATATGCGGCATGTGGCCCAACAGTGTGCCCAACATGTGAATTTCTTGTTCTGATACCATATAAAGCGCATCTAGTCTAATACAATGGGTTTAGAGGCCTATACAAGACCTTATATATATATATATATATATATATATATATATATGTTGTAAATATAATAAATCAAATGGATATCCATGACTTGAAGTGGCCTCCCAAGTCTTATGTGTGATCTCCAAGTTAATTAATTTGATCCCTGAGTATACTTGAGTAGCCTCCAAGTATATTGGATTGGCACTCAAGTTTCCCCATCCTATAAATAGGCTATATGGTTAGCAATGAAGATAACATTTTCATCAAAATTTCCTCTCATTTTGCGTATCTTTCTTCTGGTTTCCTTTCTCCATTTATAACACCAAATTTATAACATCATCATTTCTCAACAATATATATATGGAAAATTTTCAAGTAAGGATGTCCGTAATTAAGAACATCTTTGTTTGACCTACAATTCAATTATCAGAATCGTTCATATTCTAGAACAACGTTCAAAGATTACTTTTGCAAAAAATCAGCCAAATCGAAAACAGTTTAACCAATTTATTACATTTAACATCATTTTAATTTTATCCAACAGACATCCTTACTTGAACGAAACTGTATGTATACATATATATATATATATATACATTCATTTTCTAGGGCGGATGCCTGCAATTTTTTTTTCATGGATTTCTAGCGCCGAGCGCTCGGCAGTGCCATTTTCTTCTTCTCCCGAGCGCTCGGCACTGGTTTGTCGGTTTTATATTATGTTTTAACTTAGAAATTTTGGGCGTACAAGCCTCATTATACACCCTAGGAAGGTATGAGGTGAACCGTTGAGGAAATACCTTCAAAAATCGATGGAGGAAGCGGTGCTAAGTGCTTGTTGCAGCGCTCAGCAACGAGAATCCACAAAAAAAAATACGGACGCGTCTGCCTTAGAGAAAAACTATATATATATATATATATATAGTAATTCTCTTCGGCGGACGTCTGCAATTTTTTTTTACAGACACTAGGCGCCCAACTTTCAGTACCATTGCCAAGCGCTCGGCAATACATTTTTACTTCTTCCTCGAGCGTTCGACATTAGCTTTTCGGCTTTATGTTAAGTTTTAACTATGTCCCAGAGTTAAAACCTAACATGAAACCTCCACAAGCTTCATTTTACACCTTAAAAAGGTATGAGGTGAACTCGTACTTTATACTCTCAAAAATAGGGTAGAGGAAGTAGCGTTGAGCGCTTGGCTGTACGTTATAAAAAAAACTTGCTAAACACTCGGTGATGAATATCCACACCAAAAAAAAATACGAATGCGTCCGTTTTAGAGAAAAATCGTATATATATAATTTCAACGATTTAAACTGTCTGTTTTTTAGGTTTTTTAATGGAAACCTTTTAGCTACAAAGATTAAGTGGTCAATAAAATAAACATTTAAAATATTGATTATTTAATCTTTGTAGGTAAATAGTTTTCTATTTACCTAATTTTTTGTAAAAATAATCTTTTAATGAAGATCTATAAAGTAAACAGTTCGATAAACTTCTGTATGGAGTGAGTCCCATTAAAAATTTATGTCAAAAATAGAATGTCATATATTCTTCTCATATATATATATATATATATAATTAATGTGATACAAGGTTTGGAGTTCTCTCAATTACGAAAGTTCACGTTAATTTAGACTTAATAATGAACCATCCAAAGTGCACAGGGTGTGAATTTGGAGACAAACAATGACAGAATTTTTAAGGAAGCTCCCGTGGACCCCACTGTATAGGCTCCTAGTTAGCTTTCTATGAGGATAGGGATAAAGTGCTATATATGTCACACCTAAACCATTAAATATATAATCTAAATTCAAGGATTTTAGGTATTCATTTCAATTAATTGGCACTATAAGAAATAGTTCAAAACACTTATAAATTATTATATAATATTATAATTATTCAATATGAAACAACAATCAACACTCATTCCGTCACATATACCACCAAAACCAAACTAGCTACGGACCAAATATAAGTCATGCCAAACCATTAAGCTAGCTAAATCACATGGTCAATAGATTGCATAGTCATGTCACAAAATGCCGAAAATTCACTGGAATTGAGCAATCAAAGAAGAGTCCAGTTTGCGATATACATCCCACAGATTGATAGTTGATACTTGATACCAAGACAATGGACCCAACCTGACAATTAATGAAGCATCGATGCTTCTAAAAATTTCTTCACGTACAGGGTGTGAATTCGAAGAAAAACTATGTACCTAGTCCCGACAATTTGATATTTTGTTGGACATGGAATTTTCGATTTGACACAGATTTTTCAAGGAAGCTACGGTGGAGCCTATTGTAGGCTCCTATATATATGCACATATATGTATATATATCAAAAATTTATAAAGAGAGATCCCTTTCAATAAGAATAAAATGTAATGGAACCATTTATTTATTAGTGCCTAATTTTAAACACCCTACTCACCAAAAAAATTTGTCTAAACCCCCACCCATCTAGAAACTCTTTCAAAACCCCTTAAAACTTATAATCCTAAATTACCCTTCTGACGCATGCTGACGCGCGCTGACACATGCTGACGTCACTGTAACTGTATTTTGGTGAAACTGTTTTTTTTTTTTTTTTTTTTTGGAATTGAAGTTTTTGGTAAAACTCAATATTTCACTAAAACTAAAATTAAACACTGAAATTGAATTTCATTACACTAAAACTGAATTTCAAAAATTCAGTTACACTGAAACTGAATTTCAAGAATTCAATTACACTGAAACTGAATTTCAGAAATTTAGTTACACTAAATTGAAGAATTCAGTTATGAATTCAGTTACTGAAACTGAATTAAGTGATAAAACAATTACACCTCGACTAAAATGCAATTACACCTTAATTAAAAAACAATTACACCTTTACTAAAACAATTACACTTCACTAAAACAGTTACACCTTTACTGAATTCCGTTTCACTAAAAAGAACACAGCAACCTTATCAAAAAAAAAACCAACAATACAACAAGTCATTGAGATGAGAGGAGTAGCCAACAATACAACGTCGTCCGATCACCTCACGCGCGACGAGTACACGACAGTCGCCACTGCCTCGATCTGTTTCTACCTGCAAATTTGATTCATCATATTTCAGAACCATAATTTCATTCAAAATTCAATTAAAACTCATATTTCACGAATTGAAACTGTTTCACGAACTGAAACTGTTTCATGAACTGACTGTTTCACGAACTGAAACTGTTTAATCAATAAATTAAGTAAATTTGTATATACTTATAAATCAATTAAAAAACCCACATTTCTATCCGATTAACATAATTAAGCTAGAACTGAATTTGGGGTGAAACTGAATTTTCAGAAAGTGAAACTGAATTTTCTAGAACTGAAACTGAATTTACACAGTTACACTAATTAAGCTAGAAACTGAATTTGTTGAATTCAGTTGCACTTTTTAATCGCCGAGGTACCTGTTTAAGACCAGACAGTTCAACAAATCAAACAGGGTTCATAAAATTGATCGTTCAACGGCCGAGTCGGGCGGTGACCACCACACACGGTGGCTGCCCAGCCCCAATCAACACAGAAAATTACAGAACTCACCCAAAAATATTCTCGGACATCAACCTTATCAAAAAAAAAAAAAACAACCATCGAGATGGGAGGAGTAGCCAACACAGCAACCATCACACAGCCAAATAAATAATTGTAGCAGATCTACAAAAGGAATTAGCAAACATAACTACAACATCACACAGTCAATGAACAACAATCAATTTAATCACATACAAAGATTTACAAGCTAGATCTAGAAATTATTATGAGCATAAATACAGATCTAAAAGCGATGAGGAGCTTAGATCTTACTGAAGATCTTAGCAGCATCTCTGATCTTAGCATCTCTGATCTTAGCATATTCGATCAGCATCCCCGATATCAAACTCAAATCCTAGGCTCTCAATCCCATCACCATGTCTCGAAGCGCTTTGTAGTATGACTACCTCCATCTCGAAGTGCAACCTGCTCGCAAGGAAAAGGGGAAGGAAGCAAGTCATCGTCTTCGTTTTCGCCGGCATCGGCCGTCGGATGATCAAGGATCGATGGAAACAGAGGGATCGGTGAGAGAGAGGGAGAGAGAGAGCCCTGATTCAAACAAAAACTATAATTGTTTTAATAAATGTATACAATGAAATAAAAGAAAAGGGTAAAACTGGAAAATTAAAAGATGGGAAGTCAAATTTGACTGGGTATTAGTTGACTAGGGGGTTTAGGAAAATATTAAGTGTAAGATTGGGGGTTATAGGAGAGATAGATTTTGGGTGGAGGTTATGAAAGATTTTATCTCTAACTAGGGGGTTTATAATTATTAACATTTTATTTATTATAGTCCCATTTAATGATCATCTTTATAAAAAAATAAATAATAATAACTATTTAATTATCTAATTATTACCAAATTAGACGATTTGGATCACTTACACCACATTTTAGGATGGGTCCCCCAAGCGAAAGGGATCTCTATACAAGTTTCTCCTGTATATAAATACTTGAAATGATGATTGTTTAATTAAACGGGTCAATGGTTTCCGATTTAACCAATATTTTATAAGAATCATTCTTTAATGGAAACCTAAAATAATGATCACTTGGCAATACATGCGAATGATTGGAACTGTCAAATTTTTTGGCTTCTCCAAAAAGATTTCCTAAAAAAATAAATTGATAGATTGGTAATTTTTTTAGTAATTATTTAATCATCTAAACTATGCAGACATCTACAGTATGTGAGATAAAATTGAAATATTATTGATGGTAATTAAATGGCTAAACACTCTTTGATTTGACTAATTTTTTATAACAATGACATTTGAAGGATATCTTAAAATATGAACAAATCACCGAATAATAGTACGGTGTTAGAATGTTTTTTTTTTTTTTTTTTTTTTTTTGCAATGACGGCATTCTTAGTTGAAGTTTCGTTATCACTAGTATTTTATGAGGTACTAGTGTACTACTGCCCATCACACTTCCAGCTACTTACTTCCACCGAGAATATGCCAAATTATTTAAGACTATGAATGGATTATAAAAAAATGCAAGTTATATACTTATATGTAATTATTGAATATATGCCAAAAAAAAAAAAAAAAAAAGTTCTGTAATTACTTATCATCTATATCCGTTAAAAATTTGCATCGAAACTCGAAAGTCAACAAAAGTTTTTTTTTTGGCCAACCAAGTCAACAAAAGTTTAAAAGCAGTTGTAAACTGAATAAGTAGTTACGGTGGGAAAGTGACATTAAAGACCAAGATGGCAAGATTTAGTCCGTGACAGTAAAATCTTTTGAAAGAAACTGGTTAACTTATGGTAGGATTGAACCAGGAGTACCGTGGTTGTATATTATACATACATTATTATTTCAGTAAACTAATCATAAACATTATTTGGCCTCGCAAAAAAAATTTCTTATCTGTTTAATTTTTTCTTTAGCTTACATACTGAAATTCTCAGGCGCAACTAATCTGATTTTTTTTTTTTTTTTTGGATATTTGGTGCCAAGCAATTGTCAATGGCGCTGATTAATTGTTCGGAGCTAGTTTTATTTTTATTTTTTTATAATAGCCTTCTTTTTCCACTTCGATTTTTACTTTATTTGCTGATAAGTTTATAATTAATACTCTTGTAAAAATTATATGTTAAATTTTAAACCTGGCATGGGGCTCAAATACGTACAAATTATTTAAGCCAAAAATCTTGACATGCCGAAAATTCACTGGATTTGAGGGAACAAGAGAAGAGTGCGGTATCGATTGATATATACATACTAAGACAAAGGATCGAACCTGGCAATTTGCCAGTCCCCACCTCACAAGAAAACAAAAGTTTGCCTCTAATCTGCTTGATTGCTCTCTCTGCATGCCAGCTAAAATCCCAAGAGCACACACATGAGCTCTCCAAATACTTTATATTCTATTAATTTTTATTTTCTCATATTTTGTTGATTAACAATTTAACATCAAGTTGAACACCTCACCTTCTTATTGAACCCTATAAAATCCCACACTCTCAACACATCATTTGCTCACCGCCCTCCCATACACTACTTCCAGTAGTACTTTCCTCAAGTACAAAATCAATCTATAGACTATTTCTAGCTAGGGTTTGATAGAGATCGATCTAGACATGGCTTCCAAAAGCACAGCCTCACTTGCCCTCTTCCTCTCACTCAATCTCTTCTTCTTTGCCCTTGTCAATGCTTGTGGTTCATGCCCTGGTCCTAAGCCGAGGCCAAGGCCAAAGCCAATCACTCCAAGCCCTAATACCCCTTCCACTGCCACGTGCCCTAGGGATACCCTGAAATTAGGGGTATGTGCTAACGTCCTCAATGGGTTGCTTAACCTCACAATTGGTAAACCTCCGGTGGAGCCTTGCTGCTCTCTCATCCAAGGCCTTGCTGACCTTGAGGCTGCTGTGTGCCTTTGCACTGCCATCAAAGCCAACATTTTGGGCATCAGTCTCAACATTCCCATTTCTCTCAGCTTGCTTCTTAATGTTTGTGGAAACAAGGTTCCAAAAGACTTCCAATGTGCCTAAAATAAGTACAAATATATGTTCATGCATCCATCATTGCATAAATTTCTTTAGTTATAATTCTATCTATGCTTTAAAGATCATAATATATTTTCTTGTTCTGCAAGTGTGAAATTGTTGTGTAATTTGTGTGATGTAAGTGGGAATTTCTCGTTTCCCTGTGTTATGGTAGCAGGGTGATTCATTATAAATTAATAATTAAGTTTCAGTCGCTGGTGTTCACTAACTAGCTAGTTATGTAATCTCTTTTATTTATTTTTTACTGAAATACTAGCTGATTAAGTAAAATGAAATATCAATTACTTTTTTCTAATTTTAAAAATTGTGCAAGGATATATATAAATTATTGCTGAACCCGATCCCTTCCCAGACCAAGAAAAGAAAAAGGATAGTAATTCAAATTAATGTTATGTGGCCTGAAATTTTCAGAAAAATATACATATAATGAGTGTATACCTTTCATCTCACAATAATTTCTCACAATAAGTGGCAATATTATATATATAACTAATTAGCATGTAAGAAGATGTTATGAGAGAAAATATATGCACCAATTATGGTAAGTTTTGGCTTTGCTTCTCTTAAAGAAAATTTAGGTTTTTTTTTTTTATATATTCGAGAAGAGGGGAAAATCGAAGTTAGATACATTGGACAAATTCTATGACCAATTTCTAAATGGGGTTCCCCAACAACTACAAAGAAAATTTGGTGGGTCTAAAAGGAAATTCTGTTTAGATTTGAGAAATAAAATGTTTAATTAACTAATACACTTGGGCCAATTATACTATAATAGCACTAACTCACATGCAGCAGCATGCAAACTTGCATGCTTGCTTTATTGAGTTTATATATGTCATTTATTTATTAAATTTTGCATACTTGAACCAGTTTCAATTTTAATAACAACAAAGATACTTTCCAAATCGTGAAAGAAACAGTACCTTTAAAAATATTTGTGAATATTAATTTTCTTCCCTTTTTCCAAGAGCTGTATACACTGTTCATAGTTAATTAATGCATGCATGTGTCTCTTTGTGCATATGTATGTATGTCCAAGTTCAAATTCAAAACCACGGAGAGCAATCACATGCATTTTAATTACATACTCAGAAAAAGGTTTAAATGAAGTTGGGTATGGTCTTTCTATTCCATCATAAATGTCCACCAAGAAAAGAATAGGCCATCAAAACACACCAATTAAGGTCATCTATCATGTCGTTTATCTGTTGGAGTATTTGAGAATAAAGAGATACCATCCAACTTTTGGCCCATTACTACTTTATTTAGTTCATATTCTATGGGCCTTAAAATGTAAAGCAAGCTAGTCTGCGAACAATTATTTGAATCGTTCACCCCGTGACTCAGGATCATGTGGTATGGAAAGGAAGAAAAAATTAAAGGTGTTTTGGTTCATTTGATTTCAATTCCTATCATTGCTATATATTTGAAAAAGGCAAAGATTCCGACCCCATATTGTTTGAGTTTTAGCTTACCAATTCTCTCATAATAATTTCAAGAAAACAATCATGAAGGCCATCATCTCAAATTGTTGAATGCTTGCAAGATATATATGCCTAAACAGTACGTGTACATGTGAAGGGGCACACCGGCCAAGTGCTTTCACATTGGTCTTTCTGATTTTGGGATGAGTACTAGTGTACTACTGCGGGGACATGCACATGCAAAAGTTAGAAGAGAAATATATATATATATTTGGTTCGTCCATTTATTTGATCAAAGTTAGATAGGCAAATGATTTCCGATTTGGCTAATTTTTTACAAGGATGATCTATCAATGGAGATGTAAAAAATGAATGGTTCGGATTGACACAAAACGACTCGTGTGGGCCCCAATAGGGTATACCTCAACATAAATAAGTTGAGGTATACCTCAATAGAAGGAGCCTGATATACAGGCTTCTTCTATTGAGGTATACCTCAACTTATTTATGTTGAGGTATGACCTTGTTGGGGCCCACACGAGTCGTTTTGTGGCGATCTGAACCATTTGTAAGGATCATCTTCATTGATAGATCATCCTTACAAAATATTAGTCAAATCCGAAATCATTTGTCTATCTAACTTTGATAAAAACAAATGAACGGTTTCATCGAAAATATTTGGTTCGTCCATTTATTTGATCAAAGTTAGATAGGCAAATGATTTCCGATTTGGCTAATTTTTTACAAGGATGATCTATCAATGGAGATGTAAAAAATGAATGGTTCGGATTGACACAAAACGACTCGTGTGGGCCCCAATAGGGTATACCTCAACATAAATAAGTTGAGGTATACCTCAATAGAAGGAGCCTGATATACAGGCTTCTTCTATTGAGGTATACCTCAACTTATTTATGTTGAGGTATGACCTTGTTGGGGCCCACACGAGTCGTTTTGTGGCGATCTGAACCATTTGTAAGGATCATCTTCATTGATAGATCATCCTTACAAAATATTAGTCAAATCCGAAATCATTTGTCTATCTAACTTTGATAAAAACAAATGAACGGTTTCATCGAAAATATTTGGTTCGTCCATTTATTTGATCAAAGTTAGATAGGCAAATGATTTCCGATTTGGCTAATTTTTTACAAGGATGATCTATCAATGGAGATGTAAAAAATGAATGGTTCGGATTGACACAAAACGACTCGTGTGGGCCCCAATAGGGTATACCTCAACATAAATAAGTTGAGGTATACCTCAATAGAAGGAGCCTGTATATATATATATATAGAGAGAGAGAGAGAGAGAGAGAGAGAGAGAGAGAGAGAGCATTCTAGAGCTATATATATATATATATATATATGAAATGATTGTAATAATAATTGAATAGTTAAATAATTTCTGATTGGTTAATTTTTTCCAATATTGATCTTTGAATTGAGACATAAAATATAAACGATTTGGATCATGAGATTGTATTGTGTATTGGGCCCAAAAGAGTGATTAGCACTGTGTTATTTTACTAATTGGTTAGATTTAGAGTATTTTTGTACATATATATATATATATATAGTAAGGGTATCCCAAATTGAAGGATTTGTCCTTTATGATTTACGGTTTAACAAGGGTATCCCAAATTGAAGAAAATTACCACTGAAAGACATACAATAATATCTTGATTTGTAATACAAAGATATGAGAATTAATAAATGTCCAAGAGCCAGATACATGTTTACTTTATATATATGATCATGATGAATTGTTTTCTTCCTTAATGCCAATCTACACATATATAATTACTGTTGAGGAAGGTTTCTTAATTTGATCAGATGTGGATCATGAAGGAGTCTTAATCTTGGCTTGACTCCCAAAATAGAAAAATTCGATGGTCCCCTGCTCTTAATTATCAACCACCGTCTGATCAGTCCCGTGAACCAGCTTTGGCATCATTCATTGATTTTATATATAATAACAAACAGAGAAACCACCTTCTTTGTCGGTTCCATACGTGGACGATTAACCAAAATATTAATTGTTTATGAATATAATCATATAAGAAGTTAAACATTATTCCTTGTGATAGAGATCATTGGTATTGATAATCCAAAGAATAAGACAGAGATATATGTTAATAAATTTAGGCATTCATCTCAAAATTAATTGGCAATGGGAGGAATAGTTTAAACTCTTATAAGCCACTAGCAACGCCCTCATATCTTCAATGTGAGATTTCTCTCAACACGCTCTCGCACGTGTGGCGTCATTTAAGCCTAATACGTGGACAATTTATATCGGGTGACGTGGGAGCACGTGTAGCCTTTAGGCGCATCACGTGGATAACCTGCTCTATACCATGAAGAAATCTATGCATCTATCCCAAAACCAATTGGCAATGGGAATAGCTCAAATTCTTATAAACCACTAGAAAGACCTTCACATTTTCAATGTGAGATTTTTCTCAACAATATAAAGGGCATATAATTTATATTTGGTTATACAGTCTAAAAGTAATTTGATGGCCGCATATCATGATCTCTTTACGTGGCCATATGATCGTATGAATCCGATCTATATATATATATATATATATATATAAATCCGTGTACATATCCGTGAACAAATTATAATTTTTTATAATTAGGGTAACATAGGTACTAGTTACCCTAATAAAAAAAATTATAAATTGTACATTTAAAACTCATAAATCTTTTAAAACATACTTTCACAGACATCCAAATAATCCCAAATAACTCAAAAATAATCATTTTAATTAAGGACAATGCTAGAGTGCCCTTATTTTTGTGCCCTAATTTATGCCCTAATGACATGTAATTTCAAATAAATTAAAATATTTAATTTAGTTAAATATTCATTTGCGACATCATTTTAACCTTTCTTATAACTCTTATAACATTTAAATTATGAAAAAAAAATATAGTCATTAAAAAATCCCAATCTTTTAGAAGTCTCTTTATTAGTCTGAATCATTGACCTCCAACCTAAATAAAAACTCTTGTGGAAAAAAAAAAAAAAAAAAAAAAAAAAAAACTTAAATGCCCAATTATTCCCATCAGAATACCCAGAAACGCCATCCAACATATCTTCACCATTTCTTCTCCTTTCTCCCACCATTTCATCATCTTCCATGGCCCCACTACTTCCTCCATTTCATAGGGTGAGAAGTGATCGAAATTCTCTGTGATAGCAACCTCTTTGCATTTGCATCTGCATCTGAATCTACTTGCATGTATGTGCATCTACTTTCATATGTATCCTCTTGTAGAGGCATCTGCATCCTCATGCCGATGCATCTGCTGTTTCTTAATATCATTTAAATCATTTTGTAGATGCATCTGCAAGCATATGAATTTTTTTATTTTAAATATTTATGCATATGATGCTCCTTGTTGTTGTTCAATTTTTTATTTAAAAAAATGTGTGAACAATGATGGATGAACAGTATGCACGAACAGTGTCGGATGAACAATACATATGAACAATATTAGGTTTTTTTAAATCTGGCCTAGAGCTTAATTTTTGAGCCAGCTGATCTTGCGCTTAATAATCCTTTTCATTTTTTTGCTGCAATTTAAAGCACCCTAAAAATAATTCCATCACTGATGCGTTTGATCTGTCTGTAAAATATATTACACATTATGTCACTAATTAATAATTTTATTAACTATAGATTTCCGTCCGAAAGATAATGAACGTTGATTTTCCCAAGCTTCTAAATATAGATGCCGTTGGTAAAAGTCTCCAATTGTAGGAAATCATGAAATACAACACGAGAGAGAGAGAGAGAGAGAGAGAGAGAGAGAGAGAGAGAGAGAGAGAGAGAGAGAGTTAACATCCAGTAAACAGCTTTAAAGATAAACTCGAGCAGGCATTATCCCTAAACAAATATAATTACTAATTGAAGTCTTGAATGTAACTTGTAATTAAGCACAGAGAAAATTACCATACCCAAATTAAAGTCACATGAACAACACTTAAATATCCAAATTAAACATTAGCAGTCAACAAATTAAGAGCCTCGATCTAATTAACCTAGCTAGCTAGAAAGAAATGCTAACCCCACGTTAACAATCTCTTGAAGTACTTCTTAGTACCTACAGAGGACATACAAAACCAGGAGGAGGAGTTTTCCCACAAGTTATTAAGGCCTGAAGAGCAAGAGGAATGAATATGTTTAGGTTAAGCAGCTTCAGCCTTATAGTAGTGCAAAGACAAATAGCTGCTTCAAGCTCAAGCAACCCTCCAAGCACTGGACAGCATGCATTCTCAACTGGGTTCCCCAGCCCAATATGCACCAACCCACCAAGCACGTCCACACAAAGCCCCAACTTCAGCGCATCAATTGGACAAGTAGTTGGTGTAGTAGAAGGGGGAGGGTTTTGCCCCGGACCACTTCCTCCTCCTCCTCCTCCTCCCCCACCACCGCCTCCACCACCTCCGCCGCCACCGCCAAAAGGAGGGTTAGGGGTATAAGGTGGGTAGGGAGAGGAAGGGGGTGGGATTGTCACTGGGGGATTTATCACTGGTGGAGATATAATGACTGGTGGGTTTTTGATTGGGTGGCTGCCACCATGGTGTGGTGGGCTAGGGTGGTGAGGAGGAATTTTGGGGTGGCTTGGAGGTTGAGTGTGGTGGTGAGGTGGATGTGGTGGGTGTGATGGGTGGCGTGGAGGGTGTGGTTTTGATGGGTGTGGCTGCGTACAAGGCCCACAAGCTTGAATTGGAGGCAATGCCATGACCATGCATATCAAGAAGATGAAGAACATGGCAGCGACCTTGGAACCCATGATTGAATTTTTTGCGTCTTGGGTTTTGATTATAAGGGTTTTGATGATCCATGGATATTATATATAGCTGAATTTGATGAGGAACCCGTGACTGATTTCTACGTCATGGAAGTGAAAACAAAGACTGACTAGCTATGTCTATATGCAAATTAGAACATGTAGTAAAAACAAACATGAGGGGTATGGAGAACTCCAAGAATTCTATACTGAAAATAAATTGGGGAGTTTGGAGTGTTGTTGGTCCTTTGCAAACTTCAATAAACAATCCGTGACTTGCACACAGTAGTAGTAGTGCAATCCGTGAATATGTGTTCGATTTCAGAACCAGGCCAGTTCGATCAGTTTCACACGTACAAAGATTTCTGTGGCTCCCTCCACCATCCACTCTTAATTTGTTTTTGTTTTATGCCTTTTTCTTTTATTAATTAGTCTCAAGTCATATTCTAGGTTTAATTATCTGTCTTGTGTTCAATTTTGGGACGTCATATTTGGTCCATCCTCTATAATTTATTTTCGTTGGCGGTTAGTGGAAGACACATATAGACATAGTTGGCATAAAGAAGTAAGAAAGAGCTAGCTAGCTTAGGGTTTGAGGTACAGAAAGTGCAATTATTTTGGGTACGTTTCACGATGTTAACATGTGAACTTCAAAGTGATAAATACGGATGCAAAAAAATAATTATTTTAGAAACTAATTAATAGAAGAAAATATCTAATGAGAGCGTTAGGTGGCGCGAGAATGTGAAGTAGTATTGTCCGCATTAGAAAATTAAAGACTTTTATAGCAGTTTATAATTAGTTTTTGGGTCTTTTCCATCGATTACCAATTAATTTTAAATTAATGCCTAATTAAATTTCTTCATGTTATCATAATGCAAGCTATTCATGTGTCAGGTCAAATGGTTATACGTGCTCTTTCATCATTCAAAAAATATTGTCCATGTGTTTGGTTCGAGCCTCGCTATACATGAAGGAATATGTGAGATTGCGGAGTGTTGTCACACTTTAAAATGTTAAAGGTTTGTATAAGAATTTATAAAGTCTTTGAGATCTCCGCACATTATCAATTAGCTTTAAATTGAATATCCTAATTAATTTTCATCAAGTGGAAACTTTTAGCATTTCTAATAAACCCTTATTTTATCGGTGTAAATAATATTTAAAGAGCTGCAAGCTCATTATTGTTGACCCTTTTCACTACACTCCAGCTAATTAATTCTAGGGCAATGTTAGAGTGCCATAATGATATGGAAAGGCCTTTTCATTTAATATATTAATATTATTGAATCCATCTCATTAATCACTTGTCATATAAAGACTATTATAACCTTTATTATAAATCTTAAGAAATCTAAATTATAAAAAACAAAATGTAAAAACTCAAATTACTAAACATTGCTGATGATTGAGATTGAAACTAGGAAATTAAACTCTCTACATATACCTTTAGATCCCTCCTCTTTTTGTTTTGGTCTATTCAGATCTCTTTTCTTTACAAAAGAAAATACTTTCAAACATTTTTTCTATCTTGTTTTTAGATTTCACCTTTCCTCCTTAGCCACATGGGTAAGTTTTACTGAACTCCTAGCTACCTGCAAAACTAAAATTACAAAAATTAAAAAATAAAAAACTTCATCCCAAAATTTAAACAACCAAACGTCATCTCTTTAAAAAACAAAATTGTCCAAATTTTAGAACCCTAAAAATTCACATTTAAGGAACTCTAATTATGGTGATTTCTCTACTCGGACGATTGGAGTTCTTTTAAAATATGATCTTGTGATTCATTTATAGTGTTAATTTTTGTTAAGTCATCTGCCAAAATTAGTGGCATAGGAAGTGCAGCGCGCAGTTTTCATATTCTTCTGCAATCATGCATATCGTTTCTTTTATATTTTATTACTTCTGCAACTTTTTAGCTCAATTATATTGATATGCATAGATTGGCCAAAAAATAATAATAATTGATATGCATAGAACAATTTCACTGTTTCAATTACAACATGGGGAGTTAATTTTCTTTCGATGGCACTGTTTCAATGGAGAAGATCTAGTTACAACACAGATTTCAATACTGCACTGTTTCAATAAAGAAGATATTACATATCTCTTATCAATTAAGTAGTAATTTCAACCATTAAATTTAGGTTGGGCAAAATAGTCTTTTAACAATAATGATATTAATTAATATATCTATGTGGCAATTAAATAGTGATGTGTACAAAATAATCTTGCCACATCAGATTAGGACACAAAATCATTTCCCTTAATTATATTTGAGAGGAGAACCATATTTCCTTTTAGTGTACTACTTGCATTAATTTTGTCAAGAAAAATGTTGTTTACTAAAACTTTTTTTTTTTTTTTAAACTGAAGTGTCATCAATTTATTAGATAGGATTTATCTTTCACTTTCTTAGTTTTTTATTTTATTTTGTAGAATCCAATATATGAAAGTCATGTAAGGTAAAAAATAGTAATTTAGGGAAATAGTTGAGATAATATAGCTAGTGTTGGACTTTTATCAATAGAAAATTAGGATTAAATACCAAATATTAATAGTTTTTCAGCAAAACAATAAGACACTAATTTTTTTTCAGTTTAGGTACTAACTTAGAGCAAGAAATTTTGAATTAGGTCATAAATCTGTTTACTATACAATTGTGACTGTCAAACAGTCATAGTTGTGACTGTTTGAAATTCATACAAATTTAAAATTTATAAGAATTTAGTGCTTTTGATTTAGATTTGGGATATGAAGTTCTATAACCTAAAGACTAAACATTAAAGTTTAAGCCTTGCAAACACTAAAAAAACAACAAATCAATAAAAAGTTGTGACAGTTTAACAGTCACAGTTCGGTAGAACTATGATTTTTAAAATTGGTACATAAATTGAAATTTAATATTTAAAGTAAAATGACATAAATATTTTAGTAGTTAAAATGAAATAATAATGAAATTAATTTGGTACGTATAGTCAATAAACGTTTTTATCAATTGCAAATAGATATATAATGCAAATTGATGAACTTGTAGGAGAATAATGCAAAAGGTAAAAAGAATTATAATATTTCACTCGTTGGAACTTCAAATCACGTGATTTTGGTGGTTGTTAAACTAACATGCATGGTTTATATTACCCATGCATGCATGGCAGCTAGTGGATATGTATATATAGCAAAACATATACACAATTGTCGGTGGGAAGCAATTAAGTGGTTTATATAGCTTCCATAATTGACATCCTCAAATAAATACTAATAAATTTGCTTCTTCTTTTTTTCTTTCATAATAATGTGTACTTTTAGCGTGTTATGTGTATATTTTGTTACATTGGAGGAAAATTGGAAGAAATTTAACTGTGATCTATCTTAATCTTATCTTGTATCGTACTCTCTCTCACCCTTTGGACTAACTCTAATAAAAGTTATGTGTATATTTTGAATTGAACACAAAAATTAAGTTAGTATTTGTGTGTGGGGTTCGATAAGAGTGAGGGCTGGCCAGGAGTTCGTATATATGTATATATATATCAAAAATACTCTAAAACTAATTGGTTAGTAAGTTAATACAAAGTTAATCATCCTGTTAGGTTCACTGCACAATATAATCTCAAAATTCGAACCGTCTATTTTTATACCCTACTTCAAAGATCATCTCTGTAAAAGATCTCTAAAATCGGAAGTCATTTAGCCATTTGATTATAATAACAACTATTTATATACTTTTATCGAAAATACTGATCATCTATTTATTTGATTTCAATTAGATGACTACATGATTTTCGATTTAATTGATTTTTTGCAATCATGATCTTTGAAGTAGGGCCTAAATAATTGATGATTCGGATTATGAAATTAGTTATGTGATGAGTCCAATAGTATGGTTAGCTTCGTATTAACTTGCTAACTGGTTACCTTTAGAGCACTCTTCTATATATATAGCCCCCTTATATTGAGAGATCTTTAAATAATATTATTTAAGGGATCCATCGTTGGGCCCATTCTATATTATAATATTATATTTCAACAATCTGAACTATCTATTTTATAGGTCTCTATTCCAAAATCATCTATGCAAAAACTTAGACAAATTAGAAACTAATAAGATATCTAATTTTGATCAAATAAATAGACAAACAAAATGTTTTTGATAAACACTTAAAATGGTGATCATTTAATCAACGATTAAATGATTTTAAATTTACCTAATTTTTTATAAAGACGATCCTTCAATTAATGTAAACCAAAAAAATAGACGGTTATAATCATCAAAGTACAATGTTGAGTGGAACTCACAAAAAATCCCTTAAATAAGCTTATTTAAGGTATCCCTCAATAGAATTGACATATATATACATATAATGCTAGCTCTAGTCCTAATTTTTAATTAAAATCTAAAAAGTACTACTACTCCAATACGTTTTTGGCAATTTTTATTTTGGTATATATAGGAGTTAGGTCTTCTACTAAGAGAGATCATAAAAATTAAGAGCTAGGTCATGGATTCAAACCACTGTAACTCGTCAATGCCACGTATCTAAGTATTGAATTAGCTTGTATAACTGTGGCTATAACCAAAACAAGTACATGATGTGCATCATCATTGTATATTTCTTTTTTGGGACAGGCTCTAATACGGATAAACAATAAATAAGCATGAATGTGAGCCTCGACATGATGCAGACACAGTGTCTATAACACATGAAATCGATATGTGTTGCAGCTGAAATCGAGATATGCTATAGCCAGTAAATGATGTGTCGACACCGTGTTCACATCATATCGGCGCTCGCATTCATGCTTATTTATTTTTCATCTGCATGCCTCTTTCTTTTCTTATTGTTAAACATCCTTCAATATATATTCACACAAGATATAAGGACCAGATAGAAAGTTGACATTTTTTTAATGGAAGATATAGGCTCAAATACTTTGTAGGCCCGGCCGGTCAAAAGTGGCCAAAGGTGTATATATATATTCAGTTGTGGTCAAAAATACTTTTTAACCTGTGACGAGTTATTTGGTGATAGTCACCAATAATGACTTTGCTTGTCACAAGTGTACGTTCAGTAACAATTGGAGATGAAGAAGATTTTATCAGATAAAACAGTACCAAAGCAAAATAATTGTTCTAGAATGATAAAAATTTAGTCAAGGGTTTCATAACTCGTTTGATAGAAGGAGGTGGTGAAAGAGCCAAGACCATGGAAACTTGATAGAGATTTGGATCTTTAGGTAAGGTAGTTAATTAGTTTCCAATGTTGAGCTTTTCAGGAAATATTAATTAAGTCTGGACTTGGACACATGTAGCTGAGTTGGACTGTAATTTTTATTTTTTTCTTTAAGTGAATGCTTTTGTTAGGAGATATTTCTCGTCTTAACTTTCTATGTTATATTATCAGTCAATATTATTGATGGATGGATTGTTATTTGAAAAATATATAAGTAGTCTAGATTAACAATCTGGCATGATCCGGCATAAATTGGATCGGGGCCCACCTACGTACATTTACATGTTCTACGATAATTTAGAATTAATATATATAGTATCATAATTAACTTCAATGTTAAGGTTATCTAGCTGTTACATCAGTGAACTAGCTACCTGAAATGATGCTATTAATTGCTCATATGCATGTACATGTTAATTACTACGTATCAATCTCTTATTGTATGATGTATGATACACACATGCATTTACTCACATGCAATCTATGATGCACTATTCTCTTGGATCGCGCTTTCAATTCTTCCATTTTAATTGGAAATCAAAATTAGTTTTTAGCAACAAACCACTATTTTGGACCCCCCCAAAAAAAAATTCATCTTCTTTTATATACATAATGCAAATATAGTATTGTAAGAGGAACAACCCAAATGGAGGAACGTACTCAAATTAATAGTCAAATTCAATTTCATTATTACACATCAATTGATTTTTTCCATAGAATTAATACAGTACAATAGAGAGGATGTGGATCAAGAAGGCAAGGAGCCTACTTCCATACATCCATCAAATCTATAGAAAGAATTATTAATAATCAAGAATGTATAATATTGGAATATACCAATAAACACACAAAGCTGATCAGACATACACACACCATGAAAATGAGAAAGCAAATTAAAAGAAATACATAGTGCAAATTTAAGCACAATCGAAGCCAGAGGGGACCTGCTTCCCACAGTAGTTCAAGAGGAGGCTCAATGAAACGGGGACGTTTAGGTGGATACCCAAAACATTAGCTTTAATGGCAGTGCAAAGGCACACAGCAGCATCAAGGTCAACAAGACCCTCAATGAGGGTACAGCATGGGAACTTTGGTGGACCAACAACCAGGTGAACCAAGCCATTCAACACGTCAGCACACACCCCCAACTTCAAGGTGTCCTTGGGGCATGTTGCCGTAGGAGGGTTGCTGGCAGGGCTGGGCTTATTGGGTGCGGTCGCGTGCTTGGGTTGGTGGCTGTGACCCTTTTTGTGAGGTGGTGGGCATGGAACACTGGTGGAGGTGACCAGAGTGAAGAAGAGGAGGTTGAGGGAGAGGAGGAGGGCAGTGGAAGCTAAAGCCTTGGAAGCCATTTGAGGAAATTGAATCGAAGCACCAAATTTAATTATTTGGTTGGCTTGGGAAAGAAAGGCTTTTAGCTTTGGAAAGGTTTTGAGTGATGGGATGTGTTTGAAAGGGGTTGCTATAGCTAGGGGTTTTATAGATGGACAGTGAGGTTGGTTTGGGCTTAAAATAATTGGAATTATGAATATAGCACATTGGATTGGTGATTATACCAGCACAACCTGGCAGGCAGTGCAACATGGTGGGATTAAGAGTTTGGATTCTTGTGATTGGGTTAGTTGTCAATTCCATATCTTCTGTCCCTCAGAAAACAATGTTCTAGTGAGAGTGAGTGTCCTCCTGTCCTTATAGGAGAATATTTGGTAATAATTTGGAAACATGGATGATGCTCATCAATATTGCTTTATCGAAAATATTATGTTAGTTTATTTAATTATTTGATTTTAATTATGTAATGAAATTTACTACTTGTAATTTGGCTAATTTTATAATGATGATCTTTAATAAGACTTAAAAAAACAACAACTGTTGAAATCATTAAATTAAATTACGGTGCACTAGTATTGCAATTCCAAAAGAAGAAATTTTCTGCATAGATATTAAAGGATTACCTGAACAAGTGGCTTCTTAGACAGAATCTCAAGTTTTGGGATCACTTTCCACTTGAGCGGTCCTTATGTTCAATCCAGCTAGCTGCTTGAGCGCGGCAGTCGTTTTTTAAACTGTACATTCACGGTTTAGAGTTTAGTTTTTGAGTTTTTTAAGGCAAAACCCAATATCTAAACCATAAATCGCAATTCTACAACTTACAATAATAAACTCAATCTGTTTGGGTCGAAAAAACTGGATCTAGATTCTCTACTAATTCCTTATATGTTAATCTCATACTAATAAATCAAAACTACGTTGTTTTATTGTATAATCTTATGATCGGAACCGTTCATTTTTTAGATCATCCTTTAAAGATCATCTTTACAAAAAAATCAACCAAATCAAAAATTATTTGGTCATGCATGTAGATGTTATCCAATAAACATACAATTTTCGTAACAGTTAGACTCACTGTTTGTTTATTTAATAACAGTTACATAACCATGCTATTTTCGAGTTGGTTGATTTTTTGCGAAGATTATTTTTTAAAGGTAATTTAAAATTGAACAGTTTCGATTATAAGCCTACAGTGTATAACAACCTAGCTAATTTTTATTGATTAGCATGAGATAAGCACATAAGGATTAGTAGATGAGCTAGCCAAATCTGAAAAAATTTATAAGAAAACACACAATATTCAATTTCTATTTGAGTAAAATGATAAACCATCAAAAGGAATCCGTCTAAGAATTAATCCCATATATATTTACCTGAAATAATAAATAATAAACATGCTTTATCTTTGGTCATGCATGGTGTGAGTATTTTGTAAAGACATATCACAATAAAGTGGGTACAAATTAATTTTCAAACGTGAAACAACACACTCCATATTTTCACACGCTATCACACATGTGGTGTCACTTATGCCAAATATGTGGACAACTCGATCATATTGGGTACGTGATGTGGAGCATATGTGGCCACTTGGCCTAACACATGAGTGAATCAATCTCTGATACCATGAAAGAAATTGGAGCATCTAACACAAAATTCATTGGCTATGAAGCAGTCTAAAATTTTATAAACACTTATACAAGGCTATAATTATTTTCAAATGTATGGTCTAGTTGGTTAATTATTACATCAATGAACGATTTGAAATGGTGCTATTAAATAATTTCTTATATAAGTACATACAAGTTAATTAATCACTTAATTTGTTTAATAAATTAAGTAGAAACCCAGCTTTTGAAAGTTTTTTAACTACAAATCCAACCAAATAAAAAATTAAGTACAAATCCAATATGTGCGAGAAAGCAGACACGGAGGAAAAAAATACCTACCTAGGGCTCGGCATGCCGAGAGCTTGGTAGCTTGCAGATGCATTGATTTTTTTGCTTGCAGATGCATGATTTCACTTGCAGATGCATGATTTCACTTGCAGATGCAGGGTTTTTTCTTGCATATACATGATTTTGCTTGTAGATGCAGGATTTTTGCTTGCAGATGCAGTGCTGAGCGCTCGGTAGATACTTTTACCGAGCGCTTGGTGAACAGTTTGGACTGCAACTTAATTTTTAAGCGGCTGGAGTTTGGGTTAAAAATCTTTCTCAATTTAGGTTTCTAATCAAAGCAGCCTAATTTGTTTAAGAATAATGCTATACTTACCACATTCTTATACCACATTTTTATACCATCTGACGTGTCATTACTTTATTGGATAAAGTTTTTCTTTTTCTTTTTGGGTTTTTCTTTTTATTTTTTAGTATCCAATGTATGAATGCCATGTAAGTTGCCACATAAGGTGATATGAAATTATGGTATAAAAATGTGGTATATGTAGCACTACTGTTTGTTTAACAATAAAGCATGTTATGGTGATTTAAACTGCCACACATTGACTGACAATTTATGATGCACTATTCTCTTGAGGCTTTAATTCAATTCCTCCATTTAATTTGGAAAAAATCAAAACTAATTTCTAGCTACCAAGGACCAAAAAAAGAATTTCTTCATATATCATAATGCAGATAGTACAGTAAGAGAACAACATAAATATTGGGAAACATATAATAATTAATTTCAATACCTATAGGAACTCAAACAATTCAATTACTTTCTGAAACAATATCCAATTTCATTATTACACTTCAATGATATTTTCACTAGAATAAAGTACTATAGAGGATGTGTACTAAGAAGCTAGGCAAGGAGCCTGCTTCCATACATCCATCAAATCATTAGAAAGTATTATTAATAATCAAGAATTTGTAATACCGAAATATACCAATAAACATCCCAAAGATGAAAATGAGGAAGGAAAATAATCAAAAGCAAGTACTTTGAGGGTAGTACTGCTGATAATAAATAGTGCAAATTAGATTAAGCACATTCGAAGCCAGTGGGGACCTGCTTCCCACAGTAGTTCAAGAGCAGGCTCAGTGAAACGGGGACGTTTAGGTGGATACCCAAAACATCAGCTTTAATGGCAGTGCAAAGGCACACAGCAGCATCAAGGTCAACAAGACCCTCAATGAGGGTACAGCATGGGAACTTTGGTGGACCAACAACCAGGTGAACCAAGCCATTCAACACGTCAGCACACACCCCCAACTTCAAGGTGTCCTTGGGGCATTTTGCTGTAGGAGGGTTGCTGGCAGGGCTGGGCTTATTGGGTGCGGTCGCGTGCTTGGGTTGGTGGCTGTGACCCTTTTTGTGAGGTGGTGGGCATGGAACACTAGTGGAGGTGACCAGAGTGAAGAAGAGGAGGTTGAGGGAGAGGAGGAGGGCAGTGGAAGCTAAAGCCTTGGAAGCCATTTGAGGAAATTGAAGCACACCAAATTTATTTGGTTGGCTTGGGAAAAGAAAGGCTTTTAGCTTTGGCAATTAAGGTTCTGAGTGATGCCGTGATGGGATGTGTTTGAAATAGGTTGCTAGCTTGGGATTTTATAGGTGGAGAGTGAGATGGTTTGGGATTAAAATAAAAGGAATTATGACCCATATGCCACAACCAGGTTGGCAGTGCAACATGGTGATCGAGATAAGAGTTTGGGATTGTGGATTGTGGATTTTGGATTTTTGTAATTGGGTTAGTTGTCAAGTCCATGTCTTCTGTCATTCACAAAACAATGTTCTAATATTTAGCAGTAGTGACAGTGAGTGTGAGTGTCCTTGTAGGAGAATATTTGGTAATAATTTGGAAACATCGATGATGCTCATCAATATTGCTTTTCTAATTAATTTAATTAAATGTATAACTTGTAATTTAGATAATCTTATAATTATGATCTTTAAATGTGACTTAATTAATTAAAAGAAATTAACAGTTCAAATTGATTATTAAATTACATTGTGGTGCACTAGTGTTGCAATTCCATAAGAAAAGTTTTGTGCAAAGATATTAATTTACCTGAATAAGCGGCTTCTCAGATGGATTTCTGGTTATATAATTTGCACGATCACCTTTTAAATTGTATATTTAGGGCTTAGCCCAATATCTAAACTATAAATCTTAAGCCATAAATCACAATTCTACACCTGTAAAATAATAAACTCGATCTATTGGCACTGAAATTAAAAAAAAAAAAAAAACTTATAAGAATATTAAAACACAAAATTGAGTTTCTATTTGAGTGGAATGATATACTGTAAAAATGAATCCGTCTAAGAATTAAGCTCATGTTTCCAAATAATAAACATGTTATCTTTGGCCATGCATGCATGCATGGTATATATGTGAGAATTTTGTAAAGACAGATTACAACAAAGTGGGTAAAAACGACGTACATCAATTGTGCATGCTTTAGAGCATTAAATTTAAAATTAATTAATAATGAGTTGAATATTAATAGCTCATGACATTATTACATTATATATTATAAAGCAAAACTTTATACAGGATTAACTCTCAATACATTTATACATGTTGTTGGGCTCTGCATATATGTTACTAGTTACAGCATCTATATATTTACATGTTTTGCAATTTAACGTGAAACGTGATCATGACTTTGGTTATGATTGGAATTTGGGATGTCCATCAAATTACGCAACCGATGGACATGTGATCCTCTGCTTCTCGTTTCGTCATTTAGCTTGAAAATGAAGTGGACATCATGGCGACATCTGTCTACATGCATTCACAGTTTGGGAATGTAGAATCCACTGCATGCAGGAGAGCACATGGGCATGGGCTCGTGGTATTATTAGGACGCTTTAATTTGTTTTATTATTCAAGGCGATTTATATATATCTCCTTATTGATCATATATATGTTTTTTATTTTTAGCCATGTCATATGTTAACCACAAAGAAAGGAGAAACGGCAAGTCGGTGACGAACCTCGCTCCGTGGCCGACGACGGAGGCACTTTTGATCGGAATTTCCGGGTGGTACGTGGTGATTTACAAAAAAAGAGATGGCGGTGTTTCGCATGTGTTGTGCGCTATGCTAATTAATTAAAAGTAAAAATTTAATAAAACAAAAATCTCAAATCATTCCCTAATTAGATTTACTTTCGACTCTAATAAAAAAATAATTAATATTATATGATATGTGGACATAGTATTACCAATTAACACAAATTATATATAAGACTAGTTGTATTATTTGATGTAGACGAATACGTCACAAAGAAGCACTAATCAGAATTATATATCAAGTGGTGGTGTCAATATTTGCGGTGGCGAAGCAAGAAAATCATGGGTTTAGAGTTTAGAATTTTAAAGTACGTCCTAGCAATATGGCAATATGCACTAGCGTCAAATTTGACTTTCCAGTGATCCCCGTCCGTGACTCTTCTTCTCTCTTCTGTGATTAATTAGAGCAGTCAGGAGCCCTGAAATTAAGTAATGCAATATGCCAATATGCCAATATGCCAATATGCATGCTTCTAAAACACCAAATTGTTAAATCATAAACTAACGAATACGACGCCTGTCTAATACAGCTTAGATTAACTTTATAACCTTATAATTAAGTTATATCCCAACCCCGTACGTGAACTTTCCTTCCAAGTTCCAAATCACTCATGTCTCTGTCGTCTGTGAGTGAGAGAGAGAGGGAGAGATTCCTGCAGCTAGCATGCATAGGATTATAGCTAAAAGCCTAAATTTGTACATATTACTGCAAACAATCTTCGATGCAGCTGGCTAGCATAGGACCAATCGCATAATTATTCGCATTCTTTTTCAACCTGTTCGCATTGATTTTGTAGCAGTACCTACGTACTCATCCAACTATGATCTTAACATAAACAACCACTACTGCAAAAATTAACAAAATTGATCGTGGAGCAATAAATTGTGTATATAATTTACTACTACAAGAAAAACCTTAATAGACAACAGTGAAAAACTAATATCTATTTATGTTTCCGATCGATATAATGAGACGTGATATCTATTGTACTATTTTAGATATTGATTTTTAACTAATGTCTAATAATTTTATACATCCTATTTTTTTTGCTCACGGTGTGAAAACACAGAGATAAAAAGCTGATCTTTGAATAGGAAAAAGAGTGGATCCGCATGGTCCCAAATGAATTGGCTTATTCGAAAAAAGCCTTATTCTTTGGAAGATCTATCTCGTGTCTGGTACTGCATGGTTCCACTCTGCAAGAACTCCGAATCATTCTCTTGAAGCCCATCCTCTTCATCATAAATGATCCGCTTGCCCCGAAATGACCTGACCCAATAGGTAAATCCCAATTCATTGGCTCTTTCGATACAATCAAATAGAAAGCCTCATTGTGATGATTTTAAAATCTTTTATACTAGGTAATCTAGTATCCTTATGCAGGAAGATAATCAATTCGGTCATTGTGGTCAGACTTTATTATGGATTTCTGACCACATTCTCCATAGGGCCCTCTTATCTCTTCATTCTCCGAGCTCGGGTTATGGAAGAAGGAGAAGAAGGAACCGAGAAGAAAGTATCAGCAACAACCGATTTTAAATATCATATAAAAGCCATAGATATTGGTTTTAAAGTTTCAGGAAAAAGTGATTCCTATATATAAGATACTTATAACATCCTTAATTTTTCAAAAATTAATATAAAATATATATTAAATATCAGGTTTTTTTAATGAAGATGAAACTTCATTCCTTATCGGTTTTTTTAAAATCTGATCTATAAAAGTATAGAACCAATATGAAATGGTAATATATACGTCAACGTTTTGCCTAAGAAAATGGATATAAATTGAATTGACATGCATTTTCTGAAATTGGTAAGCTTCAAATTTGTGCAATTTCAATTCTTCCATTCATATAAATTTCAACATCCAAGTACAAAATCAAAAATCAAGTTCACAAAAATGGATCACAAATCCCTCTAAAAGTACTAGGGATAGCCCGGCCTCATCAATCCATATACCCCATAATCACTATTCTATCTCCATAAGCACCTTCACAAAATCTATCTCCATATCCTAAACAGTACATGTATCAAATATAAGGCATGACAGTGCAATATAAGGCCTAAATTTTACCTATACAAAAGATTGGAATGTCAACTAGTCTCTTCATATCCAAAAAATGCTCAAAACAAGTACCACATTTATACCAACATGCATGCCAGTCTAAATATAATTGAGGGTAACAAACTCTCCTCATTCAACCCGGACTTTATCAATTCGTTCTTGTGTGTAACCTCTCCACTTGTTCTTCGGGTTACTCCACTAAAAAGATTAAAGAAATTAAAAGTGCATTAATATTTACATATTGGCAGTCAACACATACTAGCTCAAACATATACTCAAATCAAGCACATATTATTCCCAAGTCTTCTCAAATCAGATTTGTTATCCAAATTATCACTCATGCATGCCAATTTCACCAAATCAAAACCAACAAAACTTGTCCAATGCTATAAATTAGCCCCAAAGGCAGCTAGAGCATTTAAAATCTCCTGTAGTTCAAAATCCCAAAGATGTGAATAATGGGATCTGCAGTACCAGAAGAGATGTATAAACCATCAGGAGACCAAGCCTGATTTATAAGAGATGACTGAGATTCACTGCTTTCTTGTTTCCACCCAAAAGCATGTATTTTTGTTTGCCTGAGTCTGATATCAAACAGTAGGAGCTGCCTCTCGTGGGTCCTTGCATATAAAACAAGTTAATGTTACAAACTTTAAGCTAGTAAGAGAAAATATAGAAATCGTAACTGAAGAAAATCCCTTCATCCTAAATGTATGATTAGCCCAACTTGTAGGCTTCCTGGATCTCAAAGCTTAGAGTTGTATACTCGTATTAAATTAATTTGAAATGCTGTTCTGAAGCAAGTCTAACAAGCGAAAGGTTTTTACATAATAATATATATGATGGTTAATAACACTAATACACAAATACACGTCATAAATCAAGAGGCAGCTCAACAAATAATATAATGCAGCATGTAAACACATAAGGTAAACAAATGGGATTATTTTCTAGGAGCACTGACAAGGCAAATATCAAACAGCAGATGTTGATGACAAGATTCTAGCTGCAAAAATCAGTGTTTCTCACCCTGCTTGCAACCATAAATAGATTGAAGTCACAGGGGTTTGGCATTTACTTTCTATCTGATGCTTAATTAAACTCTGCTCTTCCCAAATTAACGTCAAACCCAACAATTCTCTTGTCTGCTCCAGCAGATAGTATTATATGCTTTTGCCACATCCCAGCAACTCCCATGACAGGAGATGAATTTTCACAACCAGAGATCATAACATAAAGATATAATCATAATTTTACCTTTCTACATAGACCAACAAATAGCACCCACATAGATACGAACACCAGTTTTTGAAACCCCCAAATAAAAAGTTTAGAAAATGGACAGTTATAATAGCTTCGAGATTGAGCAACATAATAGAGATCATTTCCACAAGGTTCTCATTCTAGAGAGTGGTTTACTATAACTAATGCCACGCAGTGTCATCAAAATGCTGTCCAAGTTGTTTAACTAATTTTCCCCATAACATGGAACACGCATTTATCCTCTCCAGATGCAGAGTCTAGAAAGCATATGTTACCCCCAGACTCTAAATGGAAAAGGAATTTACACTTAGCCACAAAGTATCTTTAGATAACATCACTATCACTGCATGGTAATGACTAGCAGATTGTCTAATGAAGACACATTTGTTGATGCATCTAGAACCTAGCAAGCTTAACCAGTCTTTCTAGTCAAGAACAAAAATTTCATAGTCCACACAGTTTGCATATATCTCTATCAAATGCATGCAATATATAGTTATAAGAGTAATTATATGGTCATATGTCTCATTGTGCTCTACTTTATATTGCTACCAAGCATGCAACATAAATTTAAGGAACTAATAGTGTAACAGGGAGAGATTTTGGACTTTACCCCCCGGACTTAACTTGCCACAAGTTGACCACTCCATCCACAGCACTGCAAACATTCCAAAGAAGTTGTATGAGAATTAGCCATGTAACATGTTTGATAGCATTTGATGTATCTTGTAGGAAAAGTAAGCATTAGCTATATTTTAAGCTTTCTTTTACAAATTCAAGGATTGATTAATGCTATTGCCTCTTTTTTGGGCTGCTTACACAAACTATGTTACCAAAAAGAAAAATAGCAGATGTTTCAAAACGAAAAATTGTAATTTGCTCAAAAAATTATGAGATTTGGTGGAAAAATTTGAGTAGGTAAGCATTTGGAGAGTGTGGGATTTGAAAAAACGGTGGGAAATCCTTAGAAGCTCCCCTTTGATTATTTTAGAAGATTTAAAGTCCAACTCGAAAAGGTCATTCAAACGGTAAAGCAACAAGCCCATTTTCAAAAGAAATCATACAACCTGATCCATGCCCATGAAGGAAAGAAAAGCCCATTAATCAGTTTAAGACATAGTTGCTAACTTGCTATTGTTTGAAACTCCAAATTTTCACAGTGCATTTCTCTTGCATCCGAAACAGAGGGAAAGGGAGGAAAGAATTTTCTCTCCTAAAAAATTACCAGAAATCTCGCACCAAATTCACACGATCCATAGCTAAACACTCCTCCAGATTTGAGGAAACTCAAACTCAAATACATAAAAAGAACAAGGAAGATTTTCAGCGAATAAGTCCCCCCAAGACCGAACAAGTTTTGGCATGGCATTCGAAACTTAGTTTTGCCTATATGCACTCCCCAAAAACGTAGATACTGCTTTCAGATTTCTTAAGGCAACGAGTACATATAATAGTGTGATACTAGGAAATTAAACTCTTCCCACAAAATCAATGATTTGCATTACAAAGCTACATGCACTAGTTGTCACTGAGGAAACATATGTAATCCATATCATAGTTAAAAGGTAGTTTCTAATCTCATTTTAGCAAAGCCAAAACAGGATTATTCATTACATAAGAAACAGAGTAGAAGCCAAAAAATATGCTGCAATGCAAATTAAGTGGCCATCTGTTCGTTTATGCCAAAGCATAGACATTAATCCTTGTCAACAGAGTCAACAGAGGACTGAAAATTATAATTCAGATATATATATATATATATAGAGGGTTAGGATGAATGGCCATTGTACTTGAATCTTCATAGTCCCAAGTGACTTTGCACCTCCAAAATGGTATTGGCCGAGTCCCTTAGCTTCTGTGCCTCTTCATCAGTGAGATGCACATTGGTGACTCCCAAGACCCCTCCCCTCCCAAGCAGAGCAGGCAAGCTCAAGAAGACATCTCCACCGCCGACGCCATAGAAGCCCTTCGCGAGCACCGAAACAGGGTGGATCTTCCTCTGCTCTCTGAGTATGCTCCTGGCAAGGCCAGCCACCGAGTACCCAATTGCCCATGAAGTATACCCTTTGAGGCTTATGACCTCATAAGCACTGCCTATAACAGCCTTGTGAATGCCCTCCAGCGTCTCTTTCTCGTACCCTATTTGCTGCTTCTCTAGGAAACTCAGCACCGGCACTCCCCCTACGCTAATGCTCGACCACAGCGCCACCGAGCTATCGCCATGCTCCCCAACAATGTATGCCTAATTTAAACCACACAAACAAAATTTTAGGACAAATTGAACTCTGGCTCGAAAGAAAATGGAATGAAATGAAATACAAGTCACCTGCACATCCTGAGCATTAACATCCAGATGATCAGCGATGAGGAAGCGGAATCTGGAGGAGTCCAGATTCGTACCCGACCCGACAACCCGGTTGCTGGGGAACCCGGATAGCTTCCAGGCCACGTAAGTCAAGACATCGACTGGGTTGGAGACGATGAGCAAGATGGTCTCCGGCGAGTGGCGAGCGAGCGGAGGGATGATGTTTCGGAAGAGAGCGACGTTGCGGTGCAGCAGGTTGAGCCTGGACTCGCCGGGATTCTGGCGGGCGCCGGCGGTGACAATGCAGAGGTCGGATCCGGCGGTGACGGCGTAGTCGACGGAGGCGAGGATCTTGGTGCGGGGGAGGAAGGCGGCGGCGTGCTGGAGATCTAGCATCTCGCCGCGGAGCTTGTTGGGCTGGGCGTCGACGAGGGCGAGCTCATCGGTGAGATCTTGGGTGAGGATGGTCTGGGCGATGGCCATGCCGACGTTGCCGGCGCCGATGACGGAGATCTTGGTGTGGCGCTTGGTGGGGGAGGGAGGGGCGGCGCTGGAAATGGGACTGAAGAAGGCCTGGGTCAGGTCCAGGCCTCCGGGGCCCAGTGTGGAGCCTGAAGGGGTTTTGCGCATGGTTGCTTGCTTCGTTACTCTGTTTGTGTTTATGGGTGTTGCAGAGATCGAGAGTCTGTCTGTGTGTGGGGTTTTATGGTGGTGTGGGAAAGAGAGAAACTTGAAGGAGCAGTTGAGTGGGGAGGAAGTTGTTTAACAGTCAATGTTCTGGAAGAACGACTGACCGAGACATTCTTTTAAGACTTGTTGACCAATCAAATCTGTGAGATACCTGAAACAAAGGAAACAACCAAAGACAAATTGTGGGCAACCCTATAGCATACACAAATTTGCTATGTGAATTCAGACAAAATTGGGAAATAAGCAGTCTTGTATGGAAAATAACCTCCATGTCCCCGTGATAGGGACCGACTCGTGTCACAAAGAGAGAAAAAGGATGTCTGAATTGGGAAATAAGCAGTCTTGTATGGAAAATAACTTCCATGTCTCCGTTCCATGTCTCCGTGATAAGTACGGACTGGTGTCACAAAGAGAGAAGAAGGAGAGGGGAGAGACATAAAGGAAGACAGAGAGAATTGTTAATTGTTAACTTATATCAATTCAAATCTTATATTAATTGTCAACTTAATATTAAGGATTTGTGTTTAGCACACCAGTTTGGATTTGTGTTCGTGTAGAATACATATTTAGAATTTGTGTTAATTTGAGACAATCTGTCAATTGCGTTAACTTTTCTGTCTAAATAAGAAATAATTTGATTATTTCATATTTAAAAAAAAAAAAAAAAAAAAAAGGTTACTACAAACAAAAAAATCAAAACTTTTTTTTTTTAGAAAAAAATAATAACAAAAAAAAAATGCAGCAGATATGGGATCGCACCAACTTAACCCACACCGCCCCAACCTACGGCCTATTGTCGACGGCAGCCTACTCGTCATCAAAGGCCTTACCTGCCGACGTGACCCCAAGCTCCCCTCTCTCTCTCTCTCTCTCTCTCTCTCTCTCTCTCTCTCTCTCCCCCAACCCAGCTTGCCCGACCACCTCCCCAACTCAGCAACGTCGCACCCCATCCAACCCAACCCCGGCCCCGTCGCAACCCCCCCACCCAGCCCCGCCCCGCCCCGCCCCGCCCCTTCGCAACCCCCCCCCCCCACCTAGCCCCACCTTGATGACTTCCAGTGCACTGAGGTCACTGCCATTTGAGTCACCATCTGAAAGAGAGAGAGATAAAGAAAGAATGTTTAATTTTTTTTTTTTTTCAATTTTAATCTTTTTTGTTTTTTTTTTCAATTTTAATGTTGTTTAGTTTTAATCTTTTGTAATTCTAAAAAAAAATAGTTTTAAATAGTTTTATTTATTTTTAGTATTAATCTTTTTAGTTTTTTAGTAGTAACCTTTTTGCTTTTTTTTTTTTAAGTTTCTAGTTTTTATTTTTTTTTTAAATATAAAATGACTAAATTATCTCTTATTTGGACGGAAAAGTTAACGAAGTTGACGGATTGTCCCAAACTAATACAAATCATAAATATGTGTCTCACACTAACACAAACTCAAACTGATGTCCTAAACTAAAATTGACCCCAAAATAAGTATCCTATTTGATGAAAATTTTTCCCAAAAAAATAATGGAGATGAACTGAGAGAGAGATATGCAAATTGGTACAAAGCATCAGCAAATTACAATTAGACCTGCAAGCTACTTCAGTATTTGTAATGGACAGTGTACACACTTCATAACAATCAGTAAACATGCAGACCCCAATCAAATCCGGCTTAGATGAAACAAGTAAAACAGATTGTGAATTTTGAAAGAGCACGAAGAGATTTCTATATGAGTTATACTTACACCAGTTTTTTTGTATTTTATAGCAAAAAATAAACTTTCACTGATTAAAAACAAATCAAATATATATAATGATTTCTAGAGCAGCTAAAACCCTTTCATTGAGGTATATCTTATCTTATACATAATGATGTATGGTTTGTATTGTGGGACATACTCCGCATTGTAATTTAATAATCGATGTCATCTATTTTTTAAGTTTCTATACAATGATCATCCTTACAAAATATTTGATAAATCGGAAACTATTAAGACATCTAATTGTGATAAAATAAATAAATAAATGTAATGATAGTGCCGTAAACACTTGAAATGATAGCTCTTTAATCAAATAATTAAACAATTTTTTATTTGTTTAATTTTTTACAAAAATGACCCTTGCAGACTTAGAAAATAAAGGTATCATCAAATTATAAGACGAAGTAAAGTCATACTTCGTTATCTTTAAGATGAGTTATCTTAGTAAGTAGTAAGTAGTAAGTAGTAAGTAGTAAGTAGTAACCATATCAACGGGTTGTGGTGTGAAAAGTCATAGACGACAATCAAGAGAGCGTCGTTCTCGTGCTAAATATATCCAATGGACAGAAACAAATCAGCGCTCAAAGTCGCCAGCCTCAAACCCATCACTCGCACTCTCGCAGAGAGAGGCAGAGCATGGAAGAATCACTAGCAAACCTCGAGCGAATCCAAACCCAACTCCTTGAACGCATAGCAAAGCTTGAGCTCTCCTCTCTTCCCCAGCCCACTTCTCAACCCACCTCTACACCCTCTTTCCTCACTCAAAACGACGCCGTCGGCGCCAACGAAGCTCGCCTCTCCGCTATTCTTCGAGCCAACGGCGTTAACGACTTCTCCTTCAAAAGGGTACCCTCCGATTACTACGATTGGTCTCTCGAAGCCCGACGCAACGTTCTCGGTGCCGCCTCCACCCACCATCTCTGCAAAAGCATTGTCTTGGTTGGTACCAAATTAATCTCCAATCCCTTTTCATCTCCGCTTGCATTTTCATCTCTGACTTCGTTTGACCTTTCCTCCAGGTTAACACTCAAGCCCAATCTAGTGTCGTTGATTGCAGTGACCGCAACAATTCAAAGTATTATGTTGTTGTCGTTCAGGTACTTTTTTTTGTTTTCTGGGTCTGTGTGTGTTTTCAGTCACAACAAATGAACAATTTTGGTGTTTGAAATATCTGAAATTTGGACCCTTTTTTTGGGTGCAGTATACTGCTCGATTTAATGCTGATGCTGTTAAGAACTTCTTGTATTCGCTCAACGACGGCAAGATAGCCAAAAAGAAATTCAACTGTCAGTTTTTGTGTCCCTCTGCTGTTTGAATACCGAATTTTTTTATTTTGTTTTCAATTCATAAAATTTGGAGTAAACTAGCCATTTTGTGTGAAATTCTGGTTAATGCATTACGTACTATAGAATTAAAGCAAGGAATGAAAAATGCCAATACTGAAGAATAGGTAGCAAAAGCAAACTAGCAAGTAGCAATGTGAGTTTGTAGGAGCCCGTAAGTGTTGTGTTCTGACGCTGGTGATACCAATATTCTGTCTTTTCTAGTGAATGCATGATATATACTACAAAAATTGCAGCACGGGTTTTCACAACAGTGCCACTATCATGTCAAGTAGATATAGCAATGTGATTTTGGGGTAGGTGTTGTGGTGTGTGTAGACATTGATGATACCAATTTATACACCTCCACATTTGATAACATGTAATGGTATTGGACAATAGTTTGTGCCGTCCAACTTTTTTTCAGATAGCTTTATGCATGCTTTTCTAAGATTCCTCCCATTTCTTCCTTCACCCTCAAAGCAGTTGATCCAACTCTTTGCACATAGTTCTTCTTGGGAACCTATCATCCAAGAAAATGGTTTCCAGGATTTTATCTGTGCGTACATCAAATAAAATTCCTTTCTGCTTGAGCCTTCTCCTTAAAACCATGGAGATGTGTTCCAATGTTATTGGAGAACAATTTTGATTAACTTCTTTTGCCTTGTTGGACAGTTGATTTAAAGAAAAAAAGTTTTAAGTTTGTCCGACTCCATTTTTGGTTATTTTGCATTACTCCTGTTTTATTTGTATAGTCATCCCTTTTTTATATATCTACTGTAGAAGTATTCCATAATTTGCTGGGACGTTGGCTTTTCTGGTCCAATTTTTTTTCGGTGCATGGTCTTTTCAGATTCTTCCCATTTATTTCTTCACTCCCTTAAAAAAGTTGGTCCAACTCTTGGCACATAGATCATCTTGGGAACCTATCATCCAAGAAAATGGTTTCCAGGATTTTATCTGTGGGTACATCAAATTAAAATCCTTTCTGCCTGAGCTTTCTCCTTAAACCCATGGAGATATGTTCCAAAGTTATTGGAGAACAACTTTTATTAACCCTTTTTTTCCTCAACGGTCAATTAAAAGAAAAAAAAAGTTGGTCCAACTCCATTCTATGTTTCTTTTGTATTACTCCTGTTTGGTTTCTAGAGTCATCCTTACATATATATATATATATATATCTACTGTGGAAGTGTTTCAAAGTTTGCTGCAACTTTGGCTTTTATGGTTCAACTTTTTTTAAGATGGCTTTATGCATGATCTTCTCAGATTCTTCCCATTTCTTTCTTCACTCTCTCAAAAAAAAGGTGGTCAAAACCTTCTCACATGGATCTTCTTGGGAACTTATCATCCAAGAAAATGGTTTCCAGGATTTCATGTGTGCATACATCCAAACAAAATTCCTTTCTGCTTGAGCTTTCTTGATGCAGGACAGGAGCAAAGGCTACTGTTTTGCTGCTATACTAGGGCAAAAATCTAGAATAGACCGATCTTCCAGCAACAAACAGTAGAGAAAGTAGAGATTTAAGCTATGAAATCAAAGATGGAATGTTGATAGATGAGTTCTAGGGTCTACGAGCCCAAAAGAAACTCTCAAATCTGAATTATCAGAAAAATATAATGCATAAACTGTCTATTACAACTTAAGCCTTTAGCTTATATAGGGAAACATAAACCTAAGATGACTAGGAAAGCATAAACCTAAACTTACTAGGAAAACATAAAACTAGTTAACTAGGAAAGCATAAAGGTAAATCCATCTAATAACCAAGAAACTAGACTCCTAATCAAGCTAGGAACAACTGAATATTGGAAAGCTACTAAATTTTTCTAAATTCTGGAAACCCTTGCAGAGGCTCCTGCATCATTTCTACTTAAACCCATGAAGATATGTTTCCTTGTTATGGATAACATTTGGTTGTTACCCTATTTTGCCTCACATGGACAGTTGATTGAAAGAACAAGTTGGTCCAACTCAATTGTATGTTTCTTTTGTGTTACCAAAATTTGTTATATCTCTTTGTTATATCTACTGTAGAAATGTTTCAAAATTTGCTGCCATGTTGCCTTTCTTTCTATTTTCCATTGTCAGGTTTTTTGATTTGTTGGGGTAATTTAATTTTTCACTTATTGTATTTCAGAAGGTGATAGTGGTTGTTATTGATTATGCAGTGAGGCTTGCACCTGAGGAGACTTCAGTAAAATTGACTGGATTTGAGCACAATGCAGTTACATGTATTGGCATGAATACAGAAATTCCGGTGAACACTTGTTTCTTACAATATTTTACAATGTATTTGTGTCTTTTGGAAATGGAATTATTTTAAATGGAACTGGAAGTATTTCTGCTTGACATGACACTCAAGAGCCTTTGTCTTTGCTATATCTGTGCCTTGATAATTACAAAACCAGTATTAACCAATATGTTCAGAAGTATGATGTGATTGATGAGACTGAAACTAGGATGGAACATCCAAAGCAATTAAAAAAAATAACCTTCTCTAACATGCTCATGGTTTCATAAGCTTATATAAGTCTTCGTTTGTGGTAACAGCTTACATTAGAATTTTACAGCACATATGCACTGTCACTTTTTTTACTATACATGTTTTTTAGACAAACTACTTCAGTGTTCTTTCATGTTAGGCTAAGCACTAGCATACAGGGCCCCCCCCACCCCCCGGATGTTTCAATTTTCTGGAACCTTGTTTATAAGTTGAAATTGTTGAATCCTTCCTAACTTCAAACCAGCTGTTGAGCTGGTCCACTGTTTCAAATATCAACTCTGTCAATGTCTAGCCTAGGAGTGTCATCAAGTTTTGGATTTCCATATGGTGGTCCATTGTATTGGTTGTCTTGATTAATGATTTTCTGCCAGTGCACATTTACGAGAGAGAGAGAGATTGATAGTGAGAGTTAGAATTCTGTAGCTAGGTTTGTTAGACAGCAAACAACCTTTTGTGTGTGTTTGCACATGCATTAGTGTAGGCAGTGTCATATAATGTTTGAAATACTTAGACAATGCTTGAAACAATGAATATCCACATTTCTATCACGGGTCATATACTCTATCATAAACTAGAAAAGATAAAATCATAGAACATTATGAAATGACATTGTAGTGATTGTTTGTGACCACTGACCACAACCCAACACATGATCACAGTATAATTTTTAATAACCATAAGGTAAGATGAGTATGTGGAAAAGGGAGAGGGAGAGATGTATATATATATATATATATATATATTGTAATGTTTTGCCATGCCTGATGTGATGTATGGGTTGATTTCAGGTGATTTTGGATGAAGCAATTCAGAAACTTGATCCTGATTTCTTCTGGTTGGGTGGTGGAGAGATTGATCTGAAGCTGGGCATCAGAACCTCTGAATTCATAACCTTTGTTAAACCTTTTATTGTGAACTGTAGTAGTACTTGATTAATCCAAAGAACCTAGATTCAGAATTTATAAAAGAATACTTTATCAAACAATAGCACGTATTAGAGACAGAAGAACAGTCATTGTCAGAATTCTCTTGCAAGAAAGATAATCTCTTTTTCTATTTTCCTGAAAAAATGACTGGTCCTGCCATCTTCGAATATTGTTAGATGATTTTTTTTTTTTTTTTTTTAATATTAGAATGGATGTAACCCTTATAACTACCAAACTGCAGTTAATTAAATATCTAGTTACTATCTGGTAGCTTTTTATTCCCACCAACGATTCATCCATTTGAAGACATTGAGGCCCATAAATCCTGTAGTCCTCTATCTCTAGTGCATGTGCTGCTTTCCTGCTAGCATGTGAAAAGATTTTGAATTCCTACCGCTTTTTTAGGTGCCAAACAATAATGATATATAGATCTACAGTTTGAACATTTTGTTTCACTTGTTTTCTTACCTTTTCAAAGTGACCAAAATGGAATGTGAAATACAATTGTAAACTGCGTACATGGCCATGAAATGTCTATGGTACGCACGTTGTCTACGTGGGATGGGATGCAGACAGATTTAAGGGCCGGTCATCTATACCCTTGGTCTCGAAAAAGTGAACCCGTCAGATCTAAGGGTCACTTTTCCGCATGGTAGATTTTTCAATAACTTTGTATCTTTTCTTTCACTTCATTCTTCTACCATTAATTCATAACTTGAGGTGATAGATATCTTGGTGTAAATGCAGCATGATTTGTGGTTCCAGCAGAAACTTAGCCATTGTTTTCTTGATATTATCATTGGGGTTCATTACTGGCTTAATTCGTTTTTAAAAGGTACGTAGCTATATATATGGTGAGACACAAAAGCATCAACCTTTAGAAACCATGTAATATGTTTCAGATTTGGTCACAATCATTTATTAATCTCTATCAACACAAAAACATACACAATGTAAGGAGTCATCATCCCTCAAATCACCATTTTGTCACTAGCGGACTTTTTTTGTTGCAAACAAGGAAAACACTTGAGCTCTATCAATGAAGACATAAACTTTGTTTATTATTGAACAGTAGGAGTAATGAAACTATTAAAGTGTTCTTAAATTAATTAGAAATATGGATAATTCACACCCACCATGGAAAATTACTATATCAATTCAAAGAAATATATATCTAGGGTTTTTGGTTGTGAATGGGTGGTTTCCTGTGAGGTTGTGCATAATCCATGACACCTACGTCCTCATCACTAGCTTCATTTCCCTTGGAATCTATGTCTTCCTCCATCGCATGTGTTGCAGATCCAAGTAATGACCTTGCATGCCTCTTCAGACCCTAAAACAGCATCATATATAATCATAAGATATATAGTACGTTAGCTAGACTGATTGTGAGCCATTAGATCAATATATATATATATATATGCATTTCCATGCAAATTAAGCCACAGTTTTACACCGTTTTTCTCTTGGCTAGTACAGTGCACATATATGGTGTATACCTTCATTTTGATCGATTGTTTCTGGTCAATCTGAGAAGACAATGTAATGACCTCTACTTGTCCTGCACAATCCCACCATATATCATCACCATCGACAAGAAGATCGATGTGTAATTCAAATAACAATAATAGTACTAAATATAACAATAGTAGTACGAAAAATGTTCTCTTCTTAAACAATCTTGCATGTTATTAAATTGTGATTTTAGAGTAGTATTGACAAATTTGATTTTTATTCGAATGTGATTCATATTAATTAACAGATTAACAACGTAACATTCTAAGTATTTAGCAATAGAGTGCTATCTGATAAAAATGTTAAAAATTGGAAGAGAAGACATGATTTTGTTCTCTACATACCACTATAGATAAATTAAGCAAAAACTATAAAAATTGCAAATTCTAGGTTAATTTTTCTTGGCGAAAGTGAAACGTAGGACTGTAGTAGAGTCCTTTATAGCTAGTAGTAGTTAAATACTTAATTATATATATGAGAATTCATCTCTTTTTTCTCATGAAAGGTTCATTAATTAAGAGAGATCAAAACAAGACTTGGTTAGAAGAGAGAACCTGAGATCGAAGGCCTCGGGGTACTTGATGACATTGAAGTCTCAGAAAGCAGTCTTAAGACTTTCTCTTCATCCTGCAGCAACCCTAAAAATATTAGGCCACTTCAATAATGCTCAATGCAAAAAATTACGAGACTTCCATCAATTATCTTTATACACCATTGCTTAAGAAGTGAAATTTTCTCGTCAAACAATGTGACATATTATGTTATATGTCTATCAATCTCAACTACTAATTAAGTAAAATCTTAAATAAATGTGTAATTAAGATTGACAGTATGATAATTTAACATGTCAGATATTTGACAAGATAATTCAAAATACTATCCTGTAAAAAGAATTTTAGAGATTTAAAAATATTTCTACATACCTCGACAGAATGGTAGGCTTTAGTGCTGCCACTTTGCTTATCAATGAAGCCTAGAAGTCGGGCATTGCATGCACACATAGAAATACAAGATAGGAGAAGGAGACCAACAATGGAAGACATTATATATATAATCTGTTGAAGTCACAGAATGACGATGAGAATATGTGGGATTAACTGATGAGCCTTCTATATATGTATTTGATAATGTGAAGTGAGGTGTGTAGTGTTAGGTTTGTGTAGTATTTGTAGTGATAGGGGGAGGAAGAGCAATAAATGCAGGTTGTGTATGGGATGAGAAACGTTCTTAAAGAGAACATGCAGGTGTTTGGTGATGAACTCTCCAAAACCAAACTCAAGATATTGGGGTCTCCCTTGTCTCCTTTTCTCTCTCACTTCTTAATCAATTGGGGCCCTAAGGAGCAGAAAGGTATCATAGAGCTACGTAGCTAGTGTATGTACACATATATGCATGGAAATATAGCTAGAGAGAGAGAGAGAGAGAGAGAGAGAGAGAGAGAGAGAGTTACAAAATCAGTAATAAAATATAGAGAGAATTAAGCTTAGTTCATTTAGAAAAATAGTTTTTAGATGGAGAACATATGTGTTTTAAAATTTATAAGAAATTCTTTTAATGCATAATAAAGTTCTTCCCTGATTTGAAGGGTATTTCCCCTCCTAGGGTGTAGAATGGATTTTGTAGAGGCTGCATATTAGGTTTTAACTTCAATATTTTGGGCAAAGTCCAAAATTTTAGAGTTAAAACTTAATATTAAGCCGTCAAAGAAAAAAAATAAAATGACTTAATTAAAAACCCTAAATCACTATCAATGTTAGTCTAAGAAAGACTCATAAAATGGAGGACTCTAAGTCTCTCTAAAATATAATTGTGTCACACTTATTTTGGTACAATGAATTTAATCGACTATCTGATAATTCTAATTGTGACTCATTTTCTCATATCATATTGTGAACTTCATCTTTAATATATGTAGATCCGGCCACTTGCATGTACAGATAGATTTCACACTTAATCATTGAAAGTGTGATCTATAATCACATGATTATTTATAAATATTGTGGCACATGTAGCATTACTTATTTATAGATTTATTTATTTTTTTGTTTTTGATAAGTTGATCATGGAAATTTGGTCCTACCCATGTGTTTTTTGAGGACTCCCCATTCCATGTGTTTGTGGGAGAAAATACTACTACTTTGTGGCAATTTGTAACTGCTATATATGCATCTCCTCTTTGCTATCTCCAATATTGTATAAGTGGGTGCGAATGATAGAATTCGATTAATTCCTACTGGGTTATATAATTTCCCATCACATTAAATTAGTGATTTTGTGATGTGAGGATTGCTTGAATATGCAAATGAAACTTGGAAGAAATTAATGGGGCCTTAGAAGAGTGGAGTGGGAGGTAGGGACATAAAATGAGGAGACAAAGAGGCATGGCCAAACCGTCACTTGTAGGCTTGTAGCTCCTTTGTGGGCAAGGAAAGGTCCACCATAGCCCACCAACTTCAGTATTTACTATTTAGTATGCAAGCTACGTGGCAAGTAGTCCATGTGCTAAACACTTGGTTTGTGCCACATCAGCCGTGGGCTTAACAGCGAGTTAGGCTTAAGTCACCTTAGTTGGGCCCCCGTGACCATAGTACGAGTCCAACCCATTTAAATCCGATACAGTGCCATACCATTCTAGGCCCAATGAGCTATGCTAAACATAGTCATCATTCTCCTAGACTACATATACCAACCTAGTGTGTTTTGCACCCTTGCTTGGCACACACACATTATAAGCCCATGCCAGACACAACTCGCTTAACAAAGTTCATCTTGAAGACAGAGTTGATCTTCCAAGCAAAGCAACTTTGATTTGCATGTTTATGCAATGGGTCAAAGAAGAAAAACAATCCTCATTTCTCATTCTCTTTCTACTAGTGTTTTAAGCTCTTAAAGTTTTTTCATCCTCTGATTCTCAACAAGTACTTTACTAAGCTCTTCAATCACATCTCTAATATTAAGAGTTGCCAGCCAAAGCTTTCATCATATATATTTCCAATAGAGTAGTAAATTTGAATCGGTACGAGGTTTGGGGCCCTTTATTCTACCATGGATGATGGACCCAAGGAAACAAAATCTGGCCCATTACATTGTCTCTTTGGATTTATTATTATTTTTTTATTGGTACATTTTACTACCTTGACCTGGCATTACAAAATTTGAGACCAACCAACCTAACATTTAGCATTATCTTTTTGAAAGGCAGTGAGTGCCGCTGAAGGCACCAAGAAATATGCAGAGATTGCAGTTCTAGTCAGCAATAATTGAGTCACAACACCCGTAGGAAGTCAAAGATGCAACAACAAACAAGCTTTGTGTAACATATGCTTTATAAACTTGGGTTAAATCGCAGCCACACATAACCATATGATCCCGCCTAAACTGGCAAGGAGATCTTCATTGAATGATTATGAATACTTGAATAGCAACAAGCAAGAAATTTTAATGTTAAACGAGAACTTAGAGACTATATACAATATAGGACTATACATATTATCACCCCAAAGGTGTTTATGAAGTAGGCATAATAACAGAAACATCAGCACAAAGGCAATGAAGATTATAGAAAGCAAATATGCTGGCACTGGAAGAAAGATGGGGGTATCCAAATAATCGAGGACTACAGTGGGATCTGTTAACCAAATGTGTTCTCGCCGCTGTAAGTGACGTAGAGAAACCCGTCTTCATCCTTCTTATCTTCATATATGGCAGACATGATTGCACCTGCAGAGACAGAAAATAGTTATATATGGACGATGGTCAATCAAAAGTCCCAAGTAGAGAGCACCCTCCTCTAAGGGTCATATCACATGAATTTACCTGTTGGTGGGAGAACATTGTCCACAAATATAAAGATTGCCTTTTCTGCACTTAGTTTAATCCTTTTGCGGATAACATAAACAAATTGTCCTACAGTTAGATCAGCTGGGACAAGGTACCTGTAAATTTTCTGATTCAGTTTATAGTTGAAAGAAACATGAAAGAGGACTGTGACATTGTCATATTATAGTCTGCATTTTACCAAGGACCATGATTACACAATTAAAGAGCACCCTACTTCGGCCATTGGAAGAATAAGATAAGCAAAGAAAAGGTATTACTATAAATTGTTGTCCAAAACTGGAAAGATTGGAACTTTACTAGACGTTGAAGCAAAATTAAACCAGGGAACATAACAAATGAATCCAGCACCATCAACCGTGTGAAAAAAGCTTACTTTTTCTTATCAATGTTGGGGATATCACTTCTTTCTGCCTTCTCCACAATCACCTTAAAATTATAAGAGAGATTTTAGACAAGGAGGCTAAGATGCATTTTACTAGTAGAACTAAAAAGAAGTCATTTTCTCAATATTCTTGCTGAACCAGTTAACACATCTGCAAGCAAATTCTCTATCTTTGATATAATCTCATTAAAACTGACAATAATGAACATTTAAAAGCAAATTTAGTGCCAGATTATGATATAGTACAGAACCATCCAAACCCTCCACTACATTAAAGATTCTGTGCTTACTACTCACATCTTGGACAGTAAATTGGCAATCGATAATTGAGTTACGAATTCAAATTCATACCGGAATCCTATCTGGGTATTTCTCCCTGATCCTAGCAGCCTCTGCCCTCCTCTTCTCTGAAAATAAAACAAACCATACATATTCATAAATTTTGTTTTTGGGGTACATATACATATATTCATAAATTCAAGCAATAACATTCTTTCATTTGTCATAACTAGACAAAGTAACAAAAACTAATCTTCAAGATATAAAATACCGACACACACCAAGATCATGCTCTTGCTTGAAGTAACTCTTTGCCATTCCACCTGAAATTAGCATCCAATATAAGTAAAAAGTAAGAGCCTAAAGCAATTCAATTACACAAGCAAAAATGAACAATATATTCTTTATCTGTTTATTTTCCCCTATTATAATCAAGACCCATGATGACACAAATTATAAAAGATTCATATAAAAAGAAAACTCCACCAATCCAATCAACCTCAAAAACAACACTGAAAACCAAAAACAAAAAACCCAAAACTTACATTAAACACTCAAATTTTACATTAAAGACTAGCAACAGATTATATTGACGATTACCAGAGGAAAAATCAAAGGATATAAAAGGAAGTACGACAAATTAGGAAATGCAAAACGAACCTCGTGAAATCTGAAGACGAACCCAGAAGGCAAAAAGAGGGCTTTTGATCAGAAAGTCCACGGAATCCCGTGGGGTTGGTTCGGTTTGGTTGACGATGATAATACAGAATACAGTGCTGGCTTTGCTTGGTTTTTTCCTATTTATATAATATATATTGTATTTATCCATTAAATTTTATAATTTTTTAAAATAATTGGAAAACTGGCATGTTTTCTGTCTATCCGTCCATTTCCGTTAGTGAATACGTGGCACAACTACAATCGAGCCCAACGGGGCTCACCTAAGCTCTTCAATGGTTGCTATGATTTTTTTGGGAAACGGTGTTGATGGGTCCTACACCAGTTTAATCTGGGCCGTCAGATTAGATGCTTGGTTTTCTTGATCAACACGTTCAGTGAACGCAAGTGATCTAATGATGGTGATGGCTCCTGCACCACTGTTAATGTGGCACGAAGTATGTAATAAGAGTAAGAATATGCCTCTCTTATTCCTCTTTTACATTTGAGCACATAATCACATAAAGGGTTAAGTTTCTAACGAGGGTGCCCTTATTTTAAGAAAAGTAAGGACACACCTTCGGACCACCTCTATAATATATTTAACAATTTAAACCGTATATTTTTAAGATTAACCATCACTAATCAACTTTGATAAAATTCAACAAAATCTAAAATTATTTATTCATCTAATCATCATTAAACAAGTAGATTAATATAAAGTTTCAAATAAATATAAAAATAATTATAATGATAATCAAATAGTCAAATAGTCAAACAATTTCAAATTAATTGATTTTTTTACTTAGATGATTCTTGAATGATTATCTAAAGGGATTAATAATATTTTTCTTGCCAGACTATTACACTTGTATCAGTTTGCTCCATAAATTTCTAATTTGAAAAATTAAGGACTCTGACTTTTTCAATTTTGTCAATTAAGATTCTTCCGTCAATTTACACATTTTTCATCTAAATCTTTGAGGGCAAAATGGTCCCTTTCATTTAGATCTTATCATTTTTTCCTCTTTTATTTCTAGCTAAATTTTGGTTGATCATCCCGACATTTTAGATGAAAAATGTGTAAATTAACGGAATAACCTCAATTGACAAAATTGAAAAAGTCAGGGTCCTTAATTTTTCAAATTAGAAATCTGGAAAACAAACTGATATATGTGTAATAATCTGAGAAACAAAATGACATTAATCCCTTATGTAAAATATGAACGACTTAGATTATTGAGCCACATCCCAAAGTAGGCTCTAACTAAGTTGCCCTCACTTTTTAAAAAATGAGGGCATCCTTATAAGAGAAAGACTCATGACATAAGATAGTTTGGCTCAAGTGTTTACCAACTAGTGTATATTCCTAAATTTTGGTGGCTTAGGGGTTAGCCTTACTTGTGAGAGTGTGCAAAAGATGTGGTAATGAATTACAATTATAATAGATTCAAAATTCGATTTATCAAATATAATAAAAATAAATAAATATGATAGACAACAAGCTATCAAAAGAAGTTAGAAATGGACCCTTATTACTTTACAATTTTTTTTACCAGCATATTGCATGCCTGTTTGTAAGAATTAGTTACAATGTGTATGAAACAGTGGAGAAAAGTGCATTGGCATTGAGGTTAATGGAATAGATCTACAAAATTTAGAAAGAAAATAAAGAAACTATTTGGTTGTGAGGACAGGTTAAGAGACCTAACACTTTATTGACTATTATGCAATACCTTAATTTTTGGGTGTGAGATTCTTTCTCTCAACACGATAACTACAACAGTACAACTATAATATATATATATATACTAATGAGGGCGGATTCGTGACATTATATTTTTTATACAAGTTTTTAATGGGGCCTATTTTATATAGGATTTCAACAATCCGAATCGTCTAATTTTTAGGTCTTTATTAAAAGGATCATTCTTGCAAAAAATCAAATAAATCGAAAACTATTTACATACAAAAATTAAATCGTCAACAAAATAAACACTTGAAATATTGACCATTTAATCTTTATACGTAAATGATTTTCGATTTATCTAATTTTTTACAAGGATGATTTTTTAATAAAAACCTAAAAAATAGACAATTCAGATCATTAAAATCTTATATAAAATAGCCTCATTAAAAACTTGTGTAAAATATGGTATCATAAATCCTTCTCCACTACTAACCAATGTTTTGCAAGAAAATATAGGGGTCTGAAAAGCAGCCCAATTGTATTAAGCAATGGTCAAATCTGCCACCAAATATATGGATTTAAACTTTACAGGCTGGCCCGTCGAACTTATATAAAGCTTGAGGTTCATTCACCATATTGGGCTCTTTATATCTTTGTGTTTGTTGAGCTAGCTAGTAATGCCCACTCTTTTCAGAAACAAGTCCCTGTCTGACTTGAACTTCTTGTAAAAGAAACGAGAAGCATTGAATTATATGATCCTTTGGGTTAATGTACATTACAGTTGTGCAATGTTTCTCATGGGGTAGGACTTACAAGCACTGTGATAAATCTTTAAGGTCACCTTTTATGCGTAAGACTGGATTGAATAAATTAAAATGCTAGATTTATGTGTATTCAAAAAAAAAAAATTTAACTTGAAGAGAAAAAATAAGAAAAAAATGAATTAATTATTAGGAAATACTTATATATCCTTACATATCCTCCCGAAAATTGTGGAATATATAAGTGGGGATAGTTTTTCCTTACAGCTAATCCATCTTTTTCCTTCAAGTTAGAAGACATCCTCCATTTTTTTCATTAAATACACATAAATCTAGTTATTTAACCTATTCACTTCAATCACATACATCAAACAAGACCTAAGAGTCAAATGACTATAATGAAAAATTCTCCCTTAAACAAATTTGACATTTATATACACTTTTAAAATCTTGTTAACTTTTCTAGTACTAGGTCAAAAGCATTTTTACCATTAGATTAATTTGTTGAGAGTTGAAGATTACATTGGGAAAATAAAGCTTGTATAATAGAATGTATGGTATTAGGTCTGTTTATCTATTTTTAATTGGTTTTGGATTAGATTCTTCAATTGATCTTCATAGTATATAAGTGCAGGTTATCCACATGTCAAGTTAAATGGTCAAACATGCCCCCACGTTGCTCAAATAATTGTCCATGTATTTAGCTTAAATGACGTCGTAGTGAGACATTGGGAAAATGAAGCCTTGATAAGGGGTTTCTTGAATTACTTTAATTTGACAAGAAGGATGAAGCAACCACACTCATACAAGCAATTATTTTGTAGTGATTAATATCACAATTAATATTTTGGGATTATTGAATTGGGTGATGACTATTGAGTTATGGTTGTTTCATTGCTTAAGTACGTTTAATTACTTATTTTTTTCTTCCAGTTTCATGCTCCTGTTTGGTGAATAGGAGAATCGTGGTATATAATTGCTCTGGTTTAGTTTGCCCAACTTGCCTTGAGAGTAGAGGAAAGAACATGGCTGATGGCACCCACCAGTCAATTGAATCAACATAATGATGAAGAGAGAAATTAAATGAGGCAATGTGGAAAAAATCTTCCCCAAAACAAAGCGTACGGATACATCATTTTCTCATAATCATAATGCGTGATGAGTAGTTATGGAATGGAAACACATGAAACCGTCTCTGATCTCCAAATTTTTATATTTTGGTAAATAGTAAATTAAACTAAATTGGACTAGGTTTAATTTAGATAATTAGATGGTGCATGCTTTAATTGGATTGAATTCCCTCTCAAAATTTGTGGCCAATGAGGAAGATATGGTCAGATATTCAACGTACTCCCATTTCTAAGTGATCATATTTCATGTATTCATTTTCTTTCACGTACAAACACATTGAGACGTGCCAAGAACATATCATCCTTCTATTAATTCAAATCTCACAAACCCAAATCAAGATGGGGGGGCCGGCACAGTGACTCAGTGAGGGGACCTAATTAAATTGCAGCCCATGATAAACAAATTAATTATACACCAAGGGGAAAATAAAATATAAAAAAAAAAAAAAAAAAAACAAACATAGGTGGGGGCAAAGAGGGATTGAGCTGTGTCATTTTCCACTTGATAAAATGAAAAGTGTAATTGTAATGTTAGGGATCACATGGGGCTGGATATAAAAACTGAGGCTTCATCCTGACATGTCCAAATCATGGTTTTCCTAAACAATATATTCATAAAACACTAGACCAAGGCATGTCCCCCTCTCATCCCTTCCACACATATACCCAAAAAATCTCTTTTCTCAAACGCACATAGACCACAAGGTAACAGTGTAACACCTCTTGGAGCCATACAACCCCATGAACCCGATCATGCATGCAATGGAGTCTTTTATTGTTCTGAGAATAGCAAATAATTCTAAACGTACAAAGACTTGCATTCAAAACAAGTACAGTCAAAGTGTACCTGTACGTGCAGTTTGTGTCTGTGTTTGAAATTCATCTTCAAAGAAAAAAAAAATTCCATGAAAAACGGTAAAAATGAATTTTTCTCTAATGTAGGATGTTGAATGCAAGATAATTAAAAACAAGATTTAACCATTCAAACGCTCAATTTTAAACGTGCCTTAGTGTTCAAATGCTTATTTACATCTCACATTTATTTTCTAGCATTAGAGTCTTCTAATAGAAAAAATACTACTTAATAGCTGATAGAATAGTTAGGGTTTCATGCATGTCCTACTAGATCATAGAATTATGGGTTATTGTCTGTCTAAATGACCCATTAGGATTCAGAAAAAGGGGGACACAATAACCCATTAAACAAATTGGGTTGTTGCGTCAGCTGCCAGAGCTTAGCTTTTGATGGGGTTGCACCTTCGGTTTGGTGTGTGTGAATCCAATAATGCCCAACCAAAGACCAATTAAATAAAGCTAGAAATCTTCCAATTTAAATTAGTTCCAAATTTGACAACTTGTCGCTAGTTTTTATCAGTGCAATTCTCATGCATATATGTATATATATTTGTTCACTTTCAAGAAATAGTACTACAAGCTAGCACACATTACTCACAACTTTCATTATTGGGTTGTAATGTGTATTAATTTCAAAAAGCTAAAGGCATATCATGTATGTCTATATATAGAACAGCGAGTCCTCTTGCCATCAGACTTACAGATATTGCAGTCCCACACACACAATCACATTACAGTGCTCATCTTTATATGGCAATCCGAATACGTTACCTCATATATAGATTAAAAAACACAGTTCGTGACACTTAATTAATGAAAACTAATTATGAAGAAGAAGAAAGTAACTTCAATTTTTTCACTAGATCAGTATTCAATTCTCAACCTATATATGTATCCACCAGTACTATACATATATAATCTTTTTGAAAATTTTATTTTGCCAAACTATCAATATAAATTATTAATTAAGTTGATTCTTACTAAATCATGTGATCTAGATTTGTAGCAACATAAGACATCCGATAACTATAAGCATTACCTTATATCTTTTAATTACTTCATATATATATAGGCTCATAGCTAGCCTTAATTTGCAGGTTTCATCATGTTTGCAAACAAATATATATATATATAGAGGAGTGCTCTAAAGCTAACCAGTTAGCCAGTTAATACGAAGCTAACCATGCTTTTGGGCCCACCATATCACTAATCTCATAATCCAAACCATCAATTATTTAGGCCATACTTCAATGATCATTATTGCAAAAAATTAACTAAATCGAAAATCATATAATCATATAATTGAGATTAAATAAATAGACGATCAATATTTTCGATAAAAGCATAGAAATAGTTGTTATTATAATCAAATGGCTAAATGACTTTCGATTTTAAAGATTTTTTACAGGAATGATCTTTGAAGTAGGGCCTAAAAAATAAATGGTTCGGATTTTGAAATCACATTGTGCAGTGGGCCCAACAGGGTGGTTAGTTTTGTATTATTTTACTAACTAGTTAGTTTTAGAGCATTCTTGTATATATATATATATATATATGCACATATAAATGATCACTTGCTCATCATAGAGCGGGGAATTTCCTGCTTGATCACCATAGAGCTGAGAATTTAATGATCGGGATCATCTATTTTTTAGGTCCATCTTTAAGGGTCGTCCATGTAAAAAATCAGCTAAATCTATAATTGTTTGGTCCTCTAAACTTTGCAAACAAATACAATTCGTCATATAAGGTTGAAATGATGTTGACAGTAATACACTGGCTAAACAATTTTCGATTTGGCTGATTTTTTACAAGGGTGATATTTGAATTATGCTCTAAAATATGGACGGTTTCGATTATTAAAATTCATTGCTGGGTGGTTAGGTGAGCGGGAAATTCCCTGCTATATGGTAAGTGAGTGATCGTTACTATATATATATATATATATTGTTGGCTTTCATTTTCTTCGAATGAATGGCTGCGCGCACTATGAATTGAGAGTAGTATCTCATATTGAGGAAGTAAAGTTTTACATAACTTAACGTAGGGTTTTGGTTGGATTGATTTTCATTTATTGTCAATTGGTTTTGAATTAAATGCTTCAATTTTTTTCATGGTAGTAGAACACATGCAATATATCCATGTGCTAAGCACAATAACCACACGTACTCTCACATTAGCCAAATTTATCCACATAAAATAAACCTATTAGTTATTGATTTTGGATTAAATGCTAAAAAAATTTGCACTTTAGAGGGTGTGTTTTTGGTGCAATGTTTAATGCTATAATTATTAATAAGAGGACACCAATCCAAAGTTATACCCTAGTGAAATTAAGTGTGAAACTAGGAGATCAGTGGTGCCTCCAAACTAGTAAAAGGTAACTATATCTAAAGAGCAATTGTTAGTCCTTTTAGCTTTTTTGCTCCTCCTTACCTAATTTAACCATATGGAGACCTTTTGACTAGACATTACTACCTGGTGCTAAAGCTCTTTTCAAATATCAATCTCCTCCATTTTCATACACTTGTGTGCAATGGTTCATCCTTAAAGTAGATTTCTTATTTTAGCATCTAATTAACATGTTACAATGAAATGACTATTTTATTCTATCGAATAATTATGAAAACAAGCAAGCCTATTATTGAGAAACTTCATGGAAATAACTTACTTTAATGAGATACGGAGATACCTACAACGTCTATCTTTGTTTTGAAAAGTTAACAATTTAATTTAACTTTAGATTTAAAAAAAAAAAAAAAAAAACTAAATTACCCTCATGTAAATATGTACACTCAACCATAATTTGGCTCTAAGCTCTTATATGCATTCGTTCAACCAACTCTAGTCTCGACCTTGACTTTTAATATTTTGGTCATTTCACAATTCAAAAAAGTTAAAATTGTAAGGGCCCGTCTGTTATGGATGTTATGAGAAGTCTTGATCCGTTTATTGAAGCGAGAATTGGAAACTATAGAGGAATTACAAAGTATATATTTTGAGAGATGGGTAGAGAGAGAAAGAAATAGAGGAATATAAGAGAGATGAAGAGAGATGGGTGAGGTGGGCAGCGGCGGGGGGTAGGGCTGCCGCCGGAGGTGGGTCTGGTTAGGTGGGGAAGAGGTGCAGATCACATGTTTTTTCATTTTTTTAATTTGTATCCGTATTTTCTATATTTTCTAAATTCATTGAAAATATCATTTAATCGTTTTCTAAATTTACACTGTATACTAGAAATTATATTTTGTGTTTTTCAAAAACTGTTTTCTCAAAATGGCAACCAAACGCATTTTTGTCATTTTTTGAATTTGTAAAATGTAAAGCCATTTTATAAAACATTACCAAACGCACCCTAATCGAACTGCTCGCAGTTACGGGACTAGCTCCCCGCAACTATAGTGACTCTTGCTTATGAGCTTCCAAATCCTTACTTATAGGGATTTTTTTTACCAATTCCTATTAAAAAACACGGGAAAACAAGCTTTTTTTGACTACTCAATCGATTAGCATCAACTAAGAGAAGAGGATTTCTCCCGCTCGCTTAACTTTTCAAAATAAGAGTGTATGCACCTCATTAAAATTGTCATTTTTATTAAGTTTTTCTAATTATTCTCTCTAAACCCTACTCAAACGTCTATATTTATTTCAAAACTCTATTGTTTAAGAAAATCATTATTTTTTTTTTTGGCCAACTTAAGAAAATTCGTTATTAGTATTCTTCTTTTCCATGCATAAGAGTGTGCGGAGTATCTATCGATAAAATCTTTTCTTTATTTTCTATATAAGACCTTAAGAAGTAATTGTTTTCCAATATAAATGAAAAAGGTAATTTTTTGGCAAGCTCAAAAATGATAGTGTCTATGTTGGTGGATATATAAATTAGTTTATATTTTTTTTCTAGTCAATCATGCAGTCAAATAGTCAAAAAACAAAAAACAAAAAACAAAAAAGCAGATTAAAGTGAATAGTCCATCCAATGGTTGGATTCATTGGTTCAACTGTTTAAGACTTGAGAAGTTGCTTGACATCCTTGTACATGTGCGGACCAGCAGTTCCAAGCTGGACAAGACTTAGGTTACTATTTTCACCTGGACCAGAAGCCCTCTGATTTAAGGAACAAGAAAACAAGTAAGAGCCATAAAGGGCAACAACACCTTTTCCCAAAATGGCAACTAAGTCCCCACTTTTCCAGCCTGAGTTACCGAGGGTAACTCAGTAAACCGATTTAACACATCGCCGCCATTTTTGGCAAAGACTACAACGACAATCTGCACAGGCCCACGCACTCAAGGTACACGTAAAAACACGCAACACACCCAGAGCTGGACAGTGAGTTTGAATGAGTTTTGATCGCAGCGTGTTTGTACGCGCTACAAGGAGCGTTGGGACTCGGTATCGGGTTTTGGTCTGAAAGTTCACTTTTAATCTGAACCACTCATTTTGATGATGTCGTTTTCATCCATAAAATCTCGGTTTTTTTTTTTCTTGGGCTTCCTCTCAATGAAGTCATTGTCTCATTTTGTAGCGGACTGCGCACGCGGTTCCCAAAACCATATAAGCAAAGGTGATATGAGGTTCTACACTTCTACCCAAAAAAAAAAAAAAGGTGATATGAAGTTAATTTACGTTACTAACCTTCCACCTCAACGCCGTCGTTTCACTTCATTAATGTTATATGTATTTCATCAAGCTTTTTTTGGCCGCGATATGTGTTTTATGACTTTATCAAGCAAATAGAATAATTTATGCAGCTAAAAATTTCAATTAAAAAGTTCAAATACTTTTATCAAGCTGATTTTGAATAATTCAATGCTTCTGCCCCCCTTTGTCACATCATTTGACGGTAATTTACAAAAAAAATAGACGAAGCGTGGGTAATGTGAAAATGTTTGTGAACTCAAAAATCTAAAAGTAAAGTTTGCAAACTCAAGTAAAACTTGTAATAAAATTCACCGATTGTTACTATAATTAACTCTTATCTAAATTTTAGGTCTATTTTACGGACAAAAACCAAACAAAAAATCTAATTGGCATTTCAGGCCAAAACAAGTAAAAGCTCTAGTTCATTTTCATCATGGGCGAATCCAGGTTTTCTAAGTAGACTGGGCTAAACTTAGCTTACCAAATATTTTTGTCATAAAATAAAAGTTACACATAATTAGGGGGGACGTAATGAGCCTTACCCATCAAAATGCATATCTAAACATAAAAAACTACACACAAAAAAGATAGCATAACAACAATTAATTAAACATGCAATGCAAATATTATAGAAAGACTATCTAAGTTGGGCCATACATTTCTTCACCAAGTAAAAATATCAATTATCGATACTATTAGAAAATTCTCGTTCAATATGGATGATCATATAATTAGCAAGAAACTTATCTTCTATCTTGTTTTGAAGTCGATTTTTAATAAACTTCATAGATGAAAATGCTCGTTCTGTCGTTAATGTAAAAACATGAAGATTCAACACCAGACAAATCAATCTAATAATCAAGTGGTAGTCTTTTGCCAACCGTGTTTCCACTATAATTGACATAATGTAGTAATGGAATCAAATATTTTGAATTTTTCTATTTTGACCCTTTTGCTTTTTGGGGATTGGGGGAATTGGAAAGGGAGAAGTAAACAAATTTTTTATGAAACTTTATTAATTCTTTGTTTAATGTTCAGCAGAAAAAAAAAAAAATTTATTTTTTGGTTAATCTTTCCACATCTCACGTGACTACAGGTCTACAAGACTACAATGATGGTTAATGCACAACAAACATAAAAAATAGGTATCTGGACTTTTTTTTTTTTGTCTGAAAATAGGTACTAGGCTTAAAAAAAAAAAAAATCACCTGGGCTGCAGCCCAGGCAGCCCATAACGTAGATTCGCCCATGATTTTCATGATAAGAACGACTTAGAGATCGATGATGAGAACGCATAGAAAGATGTGATGAACGAACGGTTGTGAATTTAAAGGATGTACGAAGATGACATACGATATTCTGGGTATGTCCATATGAAGCTTTAATGTCAATGATTTGGGTTTGGAACTTTTGTGGGTTCGCTATGGTTCCTCTTTTGAGAAAGATTGGGGCTCTATCTCCTTCCCTAAAGCCCTCTGTTCAACAAATTTGAGAAATGATAATTTATTATTCAATTCTTGTCAACATTACTAATGAATTCCAGTCTTATATATAATTTATTAGATGATTTATGTAAGTGAAAATTTGGAGTTTTGAAAATTGAGAAGATGAAGGTGAAAGGATTGGTGATTTGTATTAACTTTTACAAAATAAAAAATAAAAAATCTTTCCTTTATTTTCGATGGCAGATCCAACAAATGTTCAAAGTCCTTCTGAAGGACACCTTGCTCAAAAAAGTCCAACTTGGATGAAAAGTTGATAACAGTAAATTTCAAATTTTTTAGGATCCATTGAACACCCAAATGGCTTGCTTGGCATTACAAGGAAAATGGATCTTTGATACACTAAAGATCATTGATGACAAAATAATGAATTTTGGTTCAAATATATGTTCTTGTTTGAGAATGGATATCTATGACAAATCTTTTTCTTTTTTCTTTATTTTTGGGCAAATGACAAGAGCTTTTTTGTGCTTCCATCGATTTCTATGAATTGTGTAGTAGCAAGAAGCCCATCTGATTTCCAGAAAAGACGAGGGAGCAATTGAAGTTTGCGATTTCGGGAGTGATTGGAGCCTTGGAGGAGAGAGAATGGAAAGTCCAATGCTTCAATTAAAAAGTTAAATTAATTCATAAGAAAACCATTTTGAAAAATTAATTAAGTTAGAGGTTAATGGTTGGGTTAGAGGAAAAAGTCATAATTGCCCCTGCATGAATGTGGCAAGTGCAAACTTTAACAGTTCTAAAAACGGATTTTGACAAATGTACTAAAATTGCTAACAGATTTAACCACAAAGAACAAATCTGTTTTTAAGTCAAAATACAAGGACCAAAAACGTATTTTTCCTTTATTACAACTACATCTTTTCATGGGCTTACAAATATCCCACGGACACGGACCCTACCTTATGGGTCGCACTTTTTTACATGCTTGGGGTGGGACTAGGGGTATAAATTTTTCTTTGCACCAATATCACAACATGATATATTGATGTAATAATTTGAATCTAACAAACAAATTATGTTAAATGTACAATTATTATTACGTCACGTAATTTAATAATTACATATGATAATTTTTCTAATTTTATAGGTCCCGCCATTCTTATGTGCATGAGATAGGACATACCACTATACATTTATGAGACAAAGAGATTCTTGTATGAGATGTATTATGAGGCATCTCTTGAGATAATGTTATATTTAAGAATTAGGTCATGTTTAGAGTCTATAATTAAATTGAATAGGCTAACTCAACAAAATCAAGGTACATTATAAAAACCAATTTCTAAATTTAGTCGAAGTTGAAGGAAAGAATGGATAAATCATATAGAAAAACTTATCTTTTCCAATCCCCACAAATTGGTGGAATATAAATCCCTTATAACTAATTAATCTTCTTTCTTAACTTGTGTAAAATTTGTTAATTAATCTCAACTTGTTCCTTCAATACATTAAATCTAATGAGTTAAGTATCCAATCATATCCTAAGCACTAACGAGACCATTGTATTTTGACTGCAGTATTTTATAATTTTTCCTTGATGTGTTCAAGGAAAAAGGGTAAGCAAAAATTTAAAAGAAATGTGCTTTTAATTGGGGCAACCCCATGGCCTATGCAATTTTAGTAAGTGAAACATAGTAATGGCAATTTCAGTATGGTACTAAATTTTAATGGATATACTATATTCAATGGAAATGACAAGTTTTACTCTTCATACTGTACTTTCCTTAATCCATTATCCATATGCTAATTTAAAAAATTAAATTTTAAGTAAATTACTCTAAAATTTATTTTATAGTCCTTAATATAAACAAATCCACTTAAAAAGTTGCAATAATAAATAGGTTCACTTTGTATAAATAAAATTCACATTATGTTTTTTACGTATTTTTGGTACCGAGAAATCGGTACCCTGTTGAGCACTTAGTGGTTTTTTTTTTTTTTTTTTTTTTTTTTTTTTTTTTTTGTGAAAACTAAGCAAATAGCTCTTGTCGCATAGTGACAATTGTTGAGCGCTCGATAAACAGTACCGAGCACTCGATGACTTCTGTGTTGCGCGTTTCTCATTAAATTGGACCGGGCTTAGATTTTCTATAATAAGTTGGCTGAATTATCAGCCTAATTTCTGAATTAGACTTTAAAAAATAATCCTTAATTTTTTTTGAGACAACAAATTAAATTATCTACTTGGACTAGTTACTGGCTTTTGAAGTTATAACTTTTTAATTATAGGTTTTGAAATTTAGAATAAGCAACCTAAAACAAACCTTTCCAGAAAAAGATGAAAATAAATGTGAAATACTTTTTTTTTTTTTTTAACTAAATGAGTTGATGTAAATAAGTAATTACACAAATTATAATCGATGTTCTAAAATCATGAATATTAATTGATAAATATTTACTTTCTTAAGTTTTGCACAATCAATAACAAAAAGAAAAAACTTGGAACATGGCAATATGGATAAAAAACATATAACAAATGAAAATGATAAAAAAATACTAAGGTGGAAAATAGTCAGAAGTTGGATAACTTGGATGTTGACGTGTATATGTAGCCAATGTTCTAATATTAGATTCTTAAATGTCTTCAAGTTTATATTAAAAGTTAATCTTTTGGAGACTCTTAAATCTAAAAACCTATTACTATTACAATGACTCTTTAAATTTTATTTAAAAGAACAAAAGTAATGAAAACGTTGTCTACACATGAAAAAAAACTAAATAATCACTTTTAATCATAAAAAGATATATTATTCATTGGTGCACTGAGTTGTTGCATATAATGACCTACACAACTCCAATGTGGCTGAACAAATTAAATTCCGACTTACTCTTACCGAACAGGTTGGAGATCGATACTCTTATTAGCATCAATTATAGCTCAATTTGTTTGGTTTTTTTTTTTTTTTTTTCGATCTGGTCTCATCCTCTTCCAATTTATACATTTTGGCCGGACTCAACCTCTTCATTTATATATTTTGGCCTAACTCATTCACTTCATTTTAAGTGGTTTTGAAAATTTGAAGTCAAACACGATCTTCATTGGTTCAACCTCATCAATTGTTCATTGGTGTACTAAGTTACTTTATCGGATGAAGAGCATAACTGCAACAAAATAAAACTTCAACGAGCTCTTATCGAACATGTTGGAGATATCGTTGGCTTAACTTAGCATCAATCAAAACTCAATTTTTTTTGTTTTTTCCTGTTGAGTCTCAGAATTTTTTTTTATTTTTTTTCATTTTGTCGAATCTCAGCTTTTTTTTTTTTTTTCCATGTCTAGCTCATCCTTCATTTTTTTTACCGGACTTAGCAACTTCAAGTTAATTAATTTTGTAAAATAAAAATTAAATAGTGACCTCTAAAGAAAAGTGGCATAATTTAGTTTGAGTTCATTAGAAGATTAAATCGTCTCAAACTATTTAACTTTGGGAAAAGTCAATATTGATAAATTTGTAGAACTATACAATTCGACCTAAAATTGAAACACAATGTGAATATCAACAGATTGAATTGGGTTTTTGATTTCCTCTACAAAAGGAGAAAAAGGTTTGAAGTATAAAAATTTTTCATGAAATAAAAGTAATTGAAGAGTAAATTAAAAGTATTTAGGTTTATATGAAACTTCCTTAAAATACTCTAGAGTATTTCTAATTTCTATAGCTGAACCAAACAAAGTAAGATTAAATTGGATTGAAGTTTTACACAGATATTGGTTAACCAATAGAAACATATTGGTTTCTAATTTTGGAGATCAAATCTAAGTATCTAACATGTCATAATCATAAAAATAATTAATGTAAATTGGAGCATGGTTGGATTGAAATTTTCTCTGTTTTTTTTGTGTGTTGCGATCTGGTTGTTGGATTGAAATTTGAACATGAATAGTTGTACCTGTAGCAAAAAAGGAACATGAATAGTTGTACTTGTACTGTATCTATGGCAAGGCAAGACAGGATCTGACATGGCCTATAATGTAATTTAGTAAGTGGGTGCCCCTACTATCAAAAAGCAGAGCGCCCATTTACCTTTTATAATAAGGTAAAGACAATACCGTGACCACTATGCGGAGGTGACAGAAACCCAGCAAGCAATATAAGAGAGAGAAAATAAGGGTGAGAGAGAGAGAGGGAGAGGTATATGGGTTCATAAGAAAAAAAGAAATGAAAATGGAAAAAACAATTATAGAGAGAGAAAGAGATAGGGACTAGAGAGAGAGGGTGGTGAAGAGGGAGAGCACACTTTATTACCTTTTTTATGATACACGCATCCATGGCAGAACAGGGAAGGGTACAGAGTACTCTCTGCTGCCACACAAGGGTAGAAGAAGAGATTAGAAGAAACAAGAAGAGCACCTTCACCAACACCAACAATTACTAGGCCTAGAGACTAGCTGAGAGAAGATAGAAGAGGTATGGGGTTGAAATGGAGCGGTGGCAAATACCAAGATTATGAGATGGAAGGAGAGCTGAGAAGAAAGACAAAGAGCTCGGTTTGGTAATTAATGGTGGGATACAAAAGAAAGGAACTGCTTTTTTGTTTGTTTTCGAAATGGGTTTGTTTTATTTGAGCTGAGAAACCATTCATTCATGGCATGCAAGGAGTTTATGGTGGTGGGTGTGAATTTGAACAAAAAGAGAGAGCTTGCGCTGTGCAAATCTAAGAACAACAACAACAACCCACTTCTTGAGCAAACCCCATTGCTATTGCTCTTCTTCTGGTTCTTCTTCGCCTGAGAACAAATCTTCATCTTCAGCTTCAGCTTTAGCTTGGTTTGATCTTTGGAAAGGTTTGAGCTTTTTGTGTTTTTTTGGGTATTTATGAGAGGGATGCCCTTTCACTTTCAGCAGGGGAAGGGGGTCTTAGAAATCGCGAGTTTTCCTTCAATTTTCGACGAAAACAAGTACTGGAGCAAAAAGGAGGAAGAAGAGGAAGACGAGCTTTTTAACAACAACAACAACAACCACAGCTTCGTGAGCAACGAACCCACCTCTGTTCTTCATATGAGAAGAAGCCCGAGCCCACCCACTTCGGCATCGACTCTCTCTTCGTCTTTCAACGGCGGTGGCGGCGGTGGCGGAGGCGACAACAACAACGCCACGCGTCTGCCGGAGACGCCGCCGGTGGGACCCACAACAAGCGAACACCAACGCAAAGACGAGTGGGCCTGCGAGCTCCAGTCCCTTCCCAGCGGCGGCTTAGAGGCTGTGACTACTGGATCGGGCGGCGGCGCCGAAAGATGTGGTGGGCAGCTGGGGATGGAGGATTGGGAGACCATGCTGTCGGAGACGGCAGCGTCGCCGGGCCAAGACCACTCGCTCCTGCGCTGGATCGCGGGGGACGTGGACGACGCGTCGTTCGGGCTCAAACAGCTTTTGCAGAGTGGGAACATTAACAACAACAACCCTCTTGAGTTTGACGGCAATGCCGGCCTCGGAATCGTCGATCAGGGTCCGGGTTTCGACCACATCGGAGGAAGCAGCGTTTCGGGCACTAGCATTAGTCCCAATTTGGGTTTTACTGCTTCTGGTGGATTCACAAACAACACCAATAATGGCATTAATGGAAGGGTTGGTAATTTTGTGCCTGCAGGCTCTTCTGGGGTACTGAATTACAAGGTTGCTGCTAATGTTGGATTGATGAACAATATCAATTGCAACATTCAAAACCCCATTTTCGCTAATTCGGGTTTTCCGGGTTCTTTGCCTCATGGGGTGGTTTACCAGCAGCAGCAACAGTTTGATGAGAAGCCTCAGATTTTGAACCCCCAGATGTTGATGATGAACCAGCAGCAAGCTCATCAGCTCCCTCAAAATCCAAACTTTTTTCTGCCACTAGCTTATGCCCAGCAAGAACAGCATCTGCTGCAGCAGTCCCAGCCCAAGCGCCACAACTCCGGCGGCGGTGGTGTAGACCCAAGCTCTCAGATCCAAAAGGTTCAGTTTTCGGATCCCGGGCAGGAGTTTTTGCTGCGAAAACATCATCATCAGCAGCAGCAGCAGCATTTTGGGTTTCCTCAAGGTATGCAGTTTCTTCCTCAGCAGCATCACATTCAGCAGAAGGCAGTGATGGTGCCGAAGCAGAAGGTGGTGGTGGGACATGGCGAAGAAATGGCTCACCAGCAGCAGCAGCAGAACCACAACCAGCACCACCAGCAACTACAGAATGCTTTGCTCGACCAGCTCTATAAGGCCGCAGAGTTGGTAGGTTCTGGGAACTTCTCACACGCGCAAGGGATATTGGCGCGGCTCAATCACCAGCTCTCCCCTGTTGGAAAGCCCCTTCAGAGGGCTGCTTTCTATTTCAAGGAGGCTTTACAACTCCTCCTCCTCATGAACAACCCGGCCTCCTCTCCACCCCCAAGAACCCCAACCCCATTTGATGTCATCTTCAAAATGGGAGCTTACAAAGTGTTCTCTGAAGTCTCCCCACTCATTCAGTTTGTCAATTTCACCTGCAACCAGGCCCTCCTTGAGGCCCTCGCCGACCATGATCACATTCACATTGTTGATTTTGATATTGGGTTTGGTGCTCATTGGGCTTCCTTTATGCAGGAGCTTCCTGTGAGGAATAGGGCTGCCCCTTCACTCAAAATCACTGCCTTTGCCTCTCCTTCTACTCATCATCCCGTGGAGCTCGGGCTTATGCGTGATAATTTAACACAATTTGCTAATGAGATTGGTATAAGTTTTGAGCTTGAAGTGGTTAACTTTGATTCCTTGGACCAAACCTCCTACTCCCTGCCCATTTTTCGAGCAACTGATAATGAGGCAGTTGCTGTGAATTTCCCTATTTGGTCTTGTTCGAATCAACCCGCTGCTTTGCCCAATCTCCTTCGCTTTGTGAAGCAGCTCTCTCCCAAAATTATGGTGTCCTTGGACAGAGGGTGTGACAGAAGTGACCTCCCATTCCCACAACACATTCTGCAGGCCCTCCAGTCCTACGTAAATCTCTTGGAATCTCTGGATGCGGTTAATGTGACTTCGGATGCTGTCAACAAAATTGAGAAGTTCCTCCTTCAGCCTAAGATTGAGAGCACTGTTCTGGGGCGTCTCCGAGCCCCGGACAAAATGCCCCTTTGGAAAACACTCTTTGCCTCGGCCGGTTACACCCCTTTATCCTTCAGTAATTTCACTGAAACTCAGGCAGAATGTGTGGTGAAGAGGACTCCAGCTCGGGGATTTCATGTGGAGAAGCGTCAAGAGTCACTTGTGCTATGCTGGCAGCGTCGAGAGCTAATCTCAGCTTCAGCTTGGAGGTGCTGAGGAGTAGCATTTTGACAAGCAGGGAGGTTGGTTTTTTGCAACTCACAATTTATTGCAGAGGTTCCAGGTTACTCTACCCTGATAATATGTCAATAAATATTGAACTATGTCCTTGGCACCTCTGTTATGGTTTAATCCTTGTGAATTGTCATGTTTGTGAGTCTCCTTTGCTTATTAATTGTCTATCTAGTCTAGACAGACTAGTATCCTCAGTAGAACAAATTATCTAACAGGCAAGTCTAGAGTCTTATTTCTTTTGAACATGGTTATTGCTACTATGTACTTTGATGATTTAATAGGGAAGCTGCATTTTCTTCTGGTTAAGATGGTGATAGTATGCTGTATACTTGACAACAAATGAACAAGAAATGGAAAAAGAACTTACCGGATTTTAAATCATTCTGTGGGTTTTCTAGATGGACGTGAATTTGCATAGAAGTAGAGAAATGACGTACCAAAGTTTTAATCATTCTGTGGGTTTTCTAGATAGAAGTTAATTTGCATTCTTATTTGATTTATGAACTATAACTCTTGCATGGTTCTATAGATGGAAACATAGTATTAAATATTCATACTATCCTCGATAGTTCTCCAATGTTTCTCTTATAAATAAAAATGGAAAAGAACTTTGGCAGAATTTTAGTCACTCTGTGGGTTTTATAGAGATAGAAGTTCATGTGCAACGTCTAAAAAAAGAGATATAAGTTCATTTACTTGCTAATTTGATGTATGAATTCTGAATTGTACGTCATGTTGATGACGTATCTCCCATGCATGACACTGTTGGTCCGTTGGGTGGCAGGAAATTTATGCTGTTTACGGATTTTTCGCTCTCCGTATAATGGCCTCAAATTGAGTCAATTAGGTAGGACATTATCAAATTGATAACTTAAATACTCCACGCTAGGCATCTTGTAATCTTTCTTTTTACGTAGGGTTCCCATGATCTTGTTCTTATAGTACGTACGTTGCATTTAGTTCTACATGATACCACTATGTAGTTACTGACACTGAAATGTAGTTTTTATAGCAGCTCATATTGAATTAAGGAGTAATGTGATTCATCAAACCCCTGTCACTAGGTGCAAAATAACTTATAGGTTGTTGCAAGTCAAAAGCTTTCTCCTGTCACTAGCTGCACAACTTGGGAACAAGTAGCCTAGTTGTTTGAGATCAAAAGCTTCCTCCTGTTACAGAGCAGAGATGACTTGGCAGGATCCTCATTCCTAAAGAATGCTGGTGATAGGTGTTTCAATATGGTCTTAGTTGTGCTTTGGTTTTCTAGGACTATGAAGGAATATAAGTCCATTTTTTTTTTACTTTTCTAATCACTTATGGATAAGCTTGAATTTTTATGGATGGTTAGTTTTTTGGACTGCTTCAACATGCTATTAGGGTTCAGTTTGGTAGCTAGGAAATGGGTCCTCTTACCAAAATATATGTTGGATTTGTTGTTTGGTTGAAGAGCTCATAGATGCAGTACTAAGGGAGGAGCTTATTTTCAAGCCTTGAGTTTATCAGAAACTGCAAGAGGTTGATATAGACACCCCATTATAGTTGAATCATATATTTTGCAAGCTATTCTAGTCCTATTAATTTTCCCCATCACATGTTTGTTGTAGGGTCAAGGTTAGAATCTCTCTTCTGGTTAGTGATGGAACAGTAGGATATATAGTTTTTGACAGACTTAAAATCCTTTCCATTCTTGGCAGGAATGTGATAGATATGCTGTTGATTCATGAATGTGTTCAGTATTAGGATCAGACTAATTAAATACAAAAGAAAACAGAGAAGACAGTTCAATAGAAATGTGTGTGCATATAGGGAAACTTTCTCTTATTAGACCGTCTACGTAATTATGTTGTCAAACTGCGAATGTGAACAATTAAACATATATCTTTTTGTTAAAATGTGTGGTCCAGATTAATAATCTGATAACATAGCATAGCATGCTAAGATTAGCTTGAACAGGCTTAAGATATTCAGATTAATGTTATATTTTATATTTCTGTTTATAGTCTCTTTAAGAATGATAAACGCTATAACATGGTTGGGTTGAATTTTGTCATACCATGTCTGATGATAATGCTCTTTTCCCTGCATGTACTACACCAAACACGTAACGCGTCATTCTCCTCCTCTCCTCTAAAAGCAACATTTTCTTTTCTCATATTTTTTTAAGACATATTTTAAGTTACAATTCTTTCTTTATTATGCTATATTATATGTATATATATATTATAAAACACAATGCCTTGTCTTTATAGCCTATTGAATTTGCCAATTTTTGGATTAGTTTTTTGGACACCTACTAATCAAGCCCACATGGCCCATGTTTAATTGAACACCCACTTGATTTCTTTATTCATTCTTAGAACTTCTGGTTTTTGGAGGCTTTTGTTTAATCAACATTATATGTACGCATACATTCACAATAAACAAAAACTTAAATCTAAAAAAATTCAGGAGAACATGCCCCAGTATGGACAGCGACAAAGATTAATCACACACTACATATAAATATATATTTTTCTTGCTTACATGAATCAATTAATAGAAACAAATTAATTAATATAACGGGAAACGTCGGTTTCTTTGAAAACGAACTCCTATAAAAATACCTGCGAACAACCTCGATGGTACCTATTAGATTTAATGAGAGCCTTTGGATTAATTAATGACTGGTTTTTTAGTCTATTTATTTATTATTAATTTCCCATTTGGCTTAAAGAATGAGGTGTCTGTGTCTTTGGATTTTGTAATTCTTCCAAAGTTTCCTGTTAGCATAATTTGTTTAATTGCTTGGGGGTCCACATGGGTGATTATGGTTTTATTTAATAAGGGAAGCTATAAGCTTTAATCAGACATAATAAAGATGGTACATTAAATATTTATATAGTATTATATAAAGCTTAGGGCCTAAGGCTACCCCGCAGTTGCTTTCAAATGGGACAGCGTCGTATGATTCCATGATGTAAACAGTCACGTTGTCGTATTATTCTCAAAAGTTTAGTTAGGAAACCTACTTTTTATCTTTTATGTGTAATCATCTTGATCCCATTTCGAATAGGTCAAAATGGATATAATTGAAAGTTTAACTTTGTCAATCTGTTTATTACATAATAAGAGTCGAACCCTTTACTTATTTTACTTCTACTTTATTTGGCCAACATTTCAATTTTCATTCATTTCACCATTGAGAGAAATTTTCTTATAACAGAGATATAATTGATTTAGGATCACAATCAAATAATATAATGACAAATATGTTCTCATATTTCATTGCGTAAAACTTTTTTTAATTTTAAAATAAAACCTATTTTATACGATGTTAAGTCGATCCATATTCTTATTATAAGTAAGTTTTTTTCTTTTACTATAAAACTGTTTGGAGAGTTTTTATGCAATGCGTGAACCAAGTTTCGCACTTAACAAAAGCTTTGCACAGTAGGAAGCGCGTGAGCTTAATGCGCGTGGCTTTTGCACAGTTGAGTGAGGATGTATGTAGTGTAGGTTGTACACATTTCCATATGAAAGAGATAGAAAGGGAGGGGTTGAATTTTATGCGGTAGGGTTTGGTTTAACTTTTGTTGTAGTCTTGAGTCTTAACTTGTGGACCATAACCTGAAGAAAAATATAAGTAATTTTTTTCTGAATTATTTATTTTATTAAATTAGCTAGCTAGGCCCATGGCTCCAAGCCCATCAAAGGGTGTAATTTTGTACACCTATACAAAGCAGTAGTGCACAGTAGAGCTGTGAGCCATTTACTATGATTTGGGTGGGTAGGTGGTCCAGCCCAGCCAAGTAAATTGTATTGGGGTTGGCTCATTGATCATTGACATGTATCTTCTTTCTTTCCCCCAAAAAGAAAAAGAATTTGTTGGGAAGAAAAAAACCATTGAGCATTGGCATGTGTTGTAAATTGAAAGGTGATTGGTGCTTTTGATTAATTATATACCTAATTTTATATCTATATATAGGCTATAGCTAGCAATAATATAGCTGTAGGCCTAGTGGCCTCCTCTCTCTCTCTCTCTCTCTCTCTCTCTCTCTCTCTCTCTCTCTCTCTCTCTAAATAACAAAAACAAGGATGGAGATTGGAGTTGGAATGAAAGGTGAGGTTTTGGACGTTTTGGGGGTGGATGAGACGGAGAGGATTGGTTGAGTAGTAGGAGCCCTTATGGGTATTCACAATTACAAACATGTTCAATTTGTGGCATGTCTAAGAAACTAACTTATTTGTGATATTAAGGTCTTCAACCCATTAGGAGTACCTAAGCTAATGAATGTAAAAGAACATATATGTAAAAGTTAAGGCCGTAAAAATAACTCTTGAGTAGTGCTCGAATTCCTTAATTTTTAGTGGTATTCAAACCTCTTTCAAGAAATGTTTGAATCTTTTTTCAAGTAAAATACTTAGACCTCTCTTGAGTAGTGTTCAAACCATGTCAAATAGTACTTGAAAATAAGTTTAGTACTACTTAAAGGTTATATTTCTAGAACTCTAAATAATGGATTTAATCTCTTTAGTCCCAATCCTTCATTAATATTAAAAGTATGATTCTTGCTCCTCCCTTTTTCTAGATAGGAAAAAACAATATCAAGAAATTAGTGAAGGGGTCACACAAATTAGGACAGGTGACACTATCCTGAAGTCAAATGATAGCAGATGTTCATGTGCAGCTTGGCAATCTGAATGCAATGTTTGGAGTAAACTATCTTTGGGTGGTGGGTTAGTGGGCCCGGACGAGTGGACCACATGATTGTGTTGTTTAGGACCTTTAGGTGGTGGTACAAGATATCTAGCAAATCTCAATCATACATATATACACAGTTACTACTAAATTCCATAATCTAAGCCTCTGCTAACAAATTATATAGATGTGGACATCTGAGAAAGCTAGCAGTTTGAAGTTAGAAGTGGTTTTGGCGGGTGGTTTTTTTTTTTTTGGCCCGTTTTGTGGGTTGTATTACCTCAAACCAAATATCAAATATGTCCTCTTTTGGACTCAAATATCAAATATGCCCTTATTATGGGAATTGGGATGAAAACGACTAGAGATCAACTCACAGGACCACTCTTTGTGGGACCTCGTGCACGACTTGTCACCCTCGTGATCTTGCCACGTGTATGAAAGATTAGTGGCTTGGAATGAGGAGACTGATCGATTCTTTTTTTAGCTCATTCGTATTATGACACATGAGTATTTATTGAGGATTTTCCTGAACTTTATAACCTAAAAGTTAATTCTGCAAACCTTATAATTTATAATTTTTAAAGAAAAAAAGAAAATTGAGAAGCTCAATTTTGGAGTGCAAAATTTTACTTTTAATTTTTCTAGCAAAAAAAAAAAGAAAATACAATGACAACTTGGCTCTGAAAGACTGTTGTTGACAAGAAAATACAGAAGACTCTAAGAGATTGTTTATTTTTAATTTTTCCAAGGAAAATTTAGGAAAATAAAGAGTTGAAGGAATATGGTATAGTAAATTAGTAATAGACCACATGCCAACATCTTTGGGAAGGCAACAAGAGAAGCAATGGGGAAAGCAAAGTATATTCCTGATTTTTGAAATAAAAAAGTTACACCAGTACTGGCCAGAGAGATATATGTATATATATATATATGCTAGCTTGTAAGTTGTAACACAAGTTTTCTTTTGCCATTTTGTGTTGGGTTTAAATTTTGTTCATTGTACGTAGAGCTTTTATGAAATAGAGTAGGTACTAATTAAGTATCTATATTACATAAATTGCTGTTAGTATATAGGAAATTAACGAGTCTGATCAATTTATGATCTTAATATGCATAATTAATGTCATTGTAACTAGTACCCTTACTAGGAGTTTAAGATTAATAAGAAACGTCATTTACGTTTTCTAAATATCATTAAGTTTCCATCATCACATGTTCTTTAGGTTAATAATTGCACAATTGTTTTTGGCAATGTTTTGCAAATTTTCATTCATCCTACTTATAGGTAAGTAACGTGTTATTTTGCTTTGGTTATGTTTGTGGTTTTGTTCGATCTTCTTCTTTGATATTCTTGACTTGAGAGATATGTATCTTATTCTTCTTCTTCTTTTTTTGTTTTATATACATGAGTCAAAGGTATTAATATTTGTATTTATATATCTTAGTGCAATGTTTGTATTGTGTTGGATTTTTTTATATTTTTATTAGATATTTCTTTTTTTATATTTTTATTTTTATACCCAAAGTGGAGGTTTAATGTGTTCATGTATGAGAAAATTACAGATTTAGTCCAGTTATTTTATACCTAGTTCAATTTTGGTCAACAATTTTTGTTTAGTTCTGTTTTGGTCCACTAATTGTTCCACTTGTTCAATAAAGATTCAGATTTGTTTTCTCAAATTTGGCATACCTTTTACTCTATCAAATCTCACACAAATTCAGCAAACATATACTTGTTTTAAAGCTATGTATTTCTTCTTTACAACCATATAAAGATCATTCAAATTGGAGTTCTAAAACTCAAGATAATTGACCCCAAAGTAGGGTACCCAAAACTGCCAATTTTTCAAACTTTATCCAATCTCAATTCTCTTAGATTAATAATACTCCAAATTTGTTTTTATGACTAAGAAATGATGAAATATAACTTATATTTCAATTATAATTGAAGAAAACACAACCCAAATGATTTAAAGTTACAAATCTGAACCTTTATTGAACAAATGAAACAATTAGTGGACCAAAACATAACTTAAAAAAGATCGTCGACCAAAATTGAACTAGGTATAAAATAAGTGGACCAAATCTGTAATTTCCTTTTTTTTTATCTATATTATAGGTATAATATACGTGTATTGGCTGCTTAATTTTTTTTGTATTTAAGTGTTTATATGTATCATTCACAATTGGTAACAAATTTTTTTTTTTAATTGGATGCATGAATCATGAAATTTTATTAATCAAAACATTCAAAATTAGGAGTAATAAATGTTTCAAATCATGATTATTTAAATATTGCTTAAATCAGAGCAATGACATATTTTATAAATATTCACAAATTCATGTCTAAACCATTATATGACGTGAAAAAAAAAACCTTACATACATTTATTTACCTACTAAATCTACTCTAAAATAATACATTTAAAACGATGTTATATCTAAAAGACTCTGCTATATATGGAGCTGGTTTTTTCTCATAGCATAATACTAGATCCTCTCTTTGCCTTGATCATTATTAATCGATATTTCCCTTTTATTAATTCAAATGGTTCATTAAAAATCCAAAAAGATGTAATGCTTTTTTGAGTATTATTACTAAACTATAAAGAAAATTGGAGAACCATTCAATTTTTAATGAACAATTTAGATTAAAAGCTAAAATATAGCGAACACAAGGAGAGAATCCAAATTCGTCATATATCTCATCCTTTTATAAAGATTTTTTTGTTTAACCCTTTTGTTTATGAAATGAAATGAAATGCATGCATGCACCACACACACAAATGAACAGAGGTTGGTTAATTTTAATTTTAACAAGTGTAGATCGAACCTATGAATGAGCTCCAACTCACACCCTTGTTGATGCAGAGGGAAGAGATGCATGCATTTGATCTAAAACCCATTTATTATATATCAAATTAATAGCTAGCTAGGGGACTAGGTGCAAAGTTGGGACCTTTGGACCAACAGCTGGCCTGATCTTAACAAGTCATAGTCCCATCGGTGATAGACCCCTCAGATTCGACCGTAGTAATTTGTACCATCCCATCCATTCTGATCAAAGCACTGCCCGTGCCTGTTTAATTTCCTTACAATATTGTACAACAAAGGACTGTTTAGCCAGCTAGCTAGGGTAATTGGGTCAGGTTGGTGAGTTGTCCTCATGAGCATGCATGCAAAGGAGACCGAGTACCCAACCATAATCTGTCATGCTTCTAAATTTTGAACATGTTTATAGTTGACTGTAATGGTCCTTTTAGAGCACCAGACCAGCCAATCCTGCAAAAGAAGTGGGTTTATTCAATCTAAAGACTCTAACACTTAGCTTATTTTATGTGAGTTTTGCCGGTGACTTGGTTGCAACTTGCAAGGTAGTTGACTTTACAAACTTTCCAGCATTGAAGGGAGGGTTGACCTAATTAAACACATCCCCAAAACCTAGAAATAATGAGATTAGTTCTGATTGAATGGGAAGGTGCTTTCAACAATGTCACATTACATGTACATTCAATTCTCTCAAAATTTGATGGAGTATTGTAGGCTGATAATAATAGAAGAAAAACTTGTGTGAATTAAGTTGGAGTGGTATGTGGCATTGTTGGGTGGCACAGTAATCACTTAGATGATGACATATGTCCAAATAATTTGATGATATATATAACTTTTAAGTAAAATTGTAGAAATGATTCTCGTGGTTTAATTACATCAATATTCAATGTTACTTTTGTGGTTTTCAAATTTTTAATCATACTTTTGTGGTTAAAAATGCTATCAATTATGTTCCAATTTCATAATTTAATTTGTTAAATAGCATGCATGTGCAAGTCGCATGGGAGGGCAAAATTGCCATTTCAGTTAATCAGTGGCCTTCAGGATAGTAAATAAGAATATGGATGTGTTAGATAAAGTTGTTGTACCACAAAAGTTCTACCCTCACAAGTTTATCTCACAATGGACGTGTCTAATCATGGGGACAAGTACAACACGTTGTTGGGATTGATACAACTCTAGCTCATCTCATATATGCAGTGCATCACGCACAACACTAGAGCCCATGGCCCATACTGTTGATAGTGCATGCTTCGCTGTACGTCGATCAACGCAACATGTCACAGTGAGCCTACACTGTTGGCATGTTTTGGAGATGCCAGGCAGCCAAATTTATCTGCCAAGTGAAGTATTGAACTTTGTAGTGAAAACCCTAAACCCTAAATCCCACTCCATGAAATAAACACAACCTTATCTTCTAGTTAAAGTAAACAGAAGTACAAAATCATTGAAGATGTGACTTGGATTAAAAATCATTTCCTAGCTCTAGTCTTGATCAATCAACAACAGCAATGACACGTCTTAGCTTCAATTCTTGGCATTACAAACACTACTAGTTCAAGAACGAGAGAAACATGTTTGATTCATTCCTATATATGTTCAATTCTACAGCAATAACATGCATTTTCTAGCTAGTCACACATTAACTAAAAAAGTGAAACATTCTGATACATATATAGTTTTGTTCACATCACCCTTGGGGACACATTCACCATCATGTTCAACTCCAAGAGTCTCCAACTCATAATGATAATCCATGATCCACGTGCTAAGCACTTGCCAAACCCAATTTTAATTTCATTTTTCTGAGGCTTTGCCAGAGAGAGAGAGAGAGAGAGAGAGAGAGAGAGAGAGAGAGAGAGAGATGGAAAGTTGTAGACAGCACTTAAACCTACGCACACTTCCATTGGAAAGTATAATGATCGACTACTACCACTACAGTACTACTACACTTTTCAGTATAAGTGGGGAAAGTGCTTTTGTCATCAAGAAGCCTCTCCTAGGAGTCAGGGATTTGGCTTAGACAACATAGATGCCCTCATGAGACATGAGCCAGCTTTTGGCTTTTGCTTCAATCGTGTAATGGGCAAAAAACATATATATATATATATGTGGGTGGGTAACCACCAATCAAGCCCCTACCTTAGCTTTCTTCTTTTACTCTCTTCCTGCTGGAAACCAATCAAAGCCTCCTACTTGCCCCAAACATCATCTCTTATTTCCTTTTTCTCGTCACTGCCAAAGCCATCTACATCACAATTCACAACCTTAATTAAACATGTTTTCACTTTCTGTCAAATTAGCATTTAATTAATTGAACATATATAAACCATGGTATTAATTTCACTTTCACACTTTCCTGTCAAGCATAAAACTATTGGATCGATATAAAAAAAGTGAAGTTACTGTCATGAACCAGCATGGCTAAATTGGTGCAACACCAGCCTCAACTAGTATGTGTGTTGTGCAAGAGAGCATGCACGTGCTCTTTTTCTTTTTCTTAGAGTAGAAGAAACGTATAAGGCCTGCACAACCATGTAAAAACTGACCAGATGATAACAAAGCTAAAACCATTTCATAACCATGATACAGACATCTGAATTTGTTGTTTGATGTGTGTGTGTGTGCGCGATAAAAAAGGCTGGTAGTCATCGATCACCCAATTAACCTTTTGCTTCCAACTTTTACAGATGCTTTGCCAAATTGCCACTATATATATCTTTTTCAATCCAATCCTTTCAAGTTTCTTTTGTTGTTTTATTTCCCTCTTTTTCCTTTCATCTATTGATGAGCGTAACAAAAACGCGTTCCTTGATTTCTTTTATACTAAATCCCAAAAGTAAGCACTCATGCATGCCAAAAGCCATTTAAAGGTAGGACCCTGAAAAAAACAACCTAAAACCTCTTTCTCTTGGTTAACTTATTTTCTCACCGAGGGCCCAAATTGGTCCAATTTTCTTTTTCTCTGGACCATACAACTCAATGGATCTTTGGCTCCACAAGCCTGTAATTTGGAAAATTTCGGTGGCCTACAAAACAGAGGTTTTCTTCTTTTTATCACCTATTCTCTTTTGTTTTCTTATCCTGTCTTTGCCAAAATAATATCTAGTCTTCACTGGTCAACCTAGCATTTCACAATCAATGTCTCTTTCAATGTCCCTATCTCTGTCTTTTCTTGTAATTATTATTGAAATCAATCAGATTGATCCACTTTTCTCTAAGTCAATCCCCAACAAAATAACCTTTATTTTGTTAACTCTCGATCTTTTCCCTTGGTCAATCCCTAATACTATAAGAAAAAAAAGAAAAAAAATCATTCATTTACAAGACTTTGCATGCCTCACAAGCACTGGTAAGATTGACTTTTCTGTTTTATAAATATTAACTTGATTGAAATTTCTAGCATGATTAAAGTTGAGGTGGGGGAGGGGGACCTTACTATCATATCAGTCTTCATCAATGTCAATTTCAATGCAAAACATATTCCAGCAATCACTAGCTAGTACGTAACAACAATAAATGTAACTTTGTAATTAAATCGGCAATCTGTAGAGTTTGGTGCATTAATCATACTGAAAAACAAGTTATGCCAATTATCAACTATGCCTATTATTCTTATTAATTAAGACAAAGTGAATTTGAATTTGTATATGCATGGTTAACATATATACCCTCATCAGAAACTTGCTTAGGAGAAGTAACTGATCGGAAGCCCTTCTGTGGCACTTTTTTCTTTCGGCTTAGGGATGAGGAAAAGGTTATTTTACTTCTAGTGATCTAAAGATTGTGACACAAGAAATATGATCTGCTTTCGGTAGATGACGATCAACTATTTGTGGACATCTCTCTCTCTCTCTCTCTCTCTCTCTCTCAAAATAGGAGTTTTTATGTATTTGGTAACCTAACAACTAATAGAAATGCATATCATATATATAATTCTAATTATCCCCAATCCAGTGAAGATCGACGTGTTACTGTTTCTAATACCTGAATACTTTTAGTACCCAATTCATATAAAGTGGATCACTTATATATGATATCTGTGATTCTGTCTTTAACTTGGGCATCACACATCGATCATGACTGTGATTTTATACACATCTGATGCCTAATTGAAAAATTTACGCATTGCCTTTCTTAAAGGCTAAGTAACATAGATGAGATTTTGTATGCCAGCTCTTCTCCACAACAAATGTCCCAGCAACTACTAAAGTAACGAACTGCTGTGCACCCCATGCATATGACAGCCTTCAATTCAGAAAAAAAAAAAAATAAACAACGAAAATATATATGAATGAAAATATCCACCTATTATAAAAATGACCAAGAAAAATGGTATTAATAGTCTATCGAGATGTAAGTTTATAACTTGTTATGGGTGAAATGAAATGCAATCGGAACTGCTAACAGAAAAGAACATACATATGATAATGGCTTTAAACTTTTGATTTAACTCTGAAAATTCCAGGTTTCTTACAAACTCATGAAAGTTGAGAAGCTAAAAATCATACATATGTATTCAAATTTAAAGTTGAACTCTAACCAAATATGAAGGTTAAGGCACATCAGTTTCTAAGGAAGAACTTGTTAACGCACATTTACAAGGAGAAAAATGCAGTTGATGGACTTGCTAGTATTGGGCTGCACTATCTTGGATGATCCCCCTCCCTCTATTGATTACTTATTAAGAGAGGACTTGGTCCAAGGCCCAGGGTCCCAAGGCCCAGAATTATTGTAGGTTAGTTGGGCCTCTGGCCCCTACTCTATCAAAAAGAAATATTGACAACATGCAGGTCTACAAATTAGTGTCCAAGGAAGATTAGTACTGTAGTTGCCTTGACATAAAGTTTGATCCTACATTCTAATGAATGAATTACACTTACACATAAATTTGATCCCACACTTTCTGAGCAACCAAACGGGAAAATAAACGAATTCACAGGCTCACAGCATAAATTACATCAAAAGACTGATACTAAAACCAAAACGGTTCCAGTTTCCATCAATACCTAATACTAAAAAGAAAAATTCCCAATAAGTACGATCCACCAAAACGGCCCACTACGAGACTCTGAATTGTGAAACATAGATGCTGTCTGTCTGGGGACGACGTCGTATAGCGGGATCTACTGGTTCTACTCGGCGTCGTCGACCTCGACCACCTTCTTGGGCTTGCGGTAATTCTCTTCGATGTGCTTGGCGATCAAGACCCCAGTGGAGGAGAGCTTCTCGATGTTCGGAAGTTGGTAGTTTTGAGCAAGGTAGACTCCGGTCACTGCGCCCAGTAGAAACTGGAAGCCGCTTGTGATGATGCCCATTGTTGATTGCTGCACAATTGCAATGTCTCTCTCTTCTTACAGTTATCACTTATCAGACAATTTTTGGGTTTGAATTTGGGGGGTTTGGATCGGTGTCAATTTTATAAGGAGAAGCTTCTTGCTCCTCAAGTCTCCAAAGGAGAGGTTCACTCCTTGCTTGCTTGTGTGATGGGTTAACTCCTTCCTCAAGTATGTGAAAATCATCGTAACCATAATGAATTGTTATACAACTCTAACTTGTTTTTTAAAATAGAATATTACGGTCTATTATATATGGATTGGAAAACAAGATTATATACATATTGTTTTAGTCGGTCAAATCAACTTTATATTGAAGTCAAAAATCTAGTTGGTTAGATACCTAAAATTGTAAGAAAATACAAAAGAAAAAAAAAAACCGTGGTGTTAAACGGGCGGACAAGCACAAGCATGACACAAGCACAACACAAATAAAACGGGTACAACATGACACGAGTAAATGGGATAGGCCGATCTGAAGTTTTAAGTATATCAAGCACGACACAAGCACAAACATAAAATGAGCACGACTTATTTAACATTATTTTTTTCATTTTAAAGAAATTTTTTTAAAAAATTCAACTTTTCAAGAAAAAATGTTAATATTTTAATTATAAGAAAGAAAAAATATTATAAGGTTAGTTTCACTCCCTAAAAAAAAAAAAGAAAAAAAAAAAGCACATGGGCCGGCCTGTTTAAGGCACGACACAAGCACAAGTAGACCATAAGCTGTGGGCCGTACTGAAGTACACCTTAGCTATATGGGCTAGCACGAGCACGACACGAAAATATAAATAGACCCAACTTAAACCTAGCTCTAAGCCTAATAAATAAGGCCACAAGTTACAACCTAATGTGATGTCAATATGTCACATTGATAAATATATATATATATATGTTATGTTACATTATTATGTCTAAAAAGTAAAATGTATGAATTGTCATTATATTAATAGAAAGAAATCTTCTATACTTGGGCATAAGGCTTATATTGGTGGCTAGGGGAATAAGAAAGCCTATTTTTTCTTCAAGGGGCGGCAAGAGTACTTTATTTTTGTTGGGGTAGGAAAAAGTAATTAAATATGAAATTGGGGTGGATAATTAAACATCATTTTCTTTGTTGTGTGTGTTTTCTTATAATTGTAGGTCTTTAAAGGAGTTTAATGGATTTTAAAATTCATATAATTCATCAAAATTCAAAGAAATTGAATGAAATTCTCATGAAATTTGTTATGTGCAAAAAATGCATTCAAATCCATCTAAATCCATTAAAATTTTTCACATAATGAAATCTATAACTTTTTTAGGACACCTGGATTTAATTGAAATCCATTAAAATCTGAGTTGGGAACACCTAAATTTCATTGGAATCCATTAAAATTTAAATTGGGGACACCTAAATTTTATTGGACTTTTAAAATCTAATGAAATCTAAGTTGGTGACACCCTCCTTTAATTGACCAAAACAAAAATTATAAACTCGATCTTCTTTTCTATTCTTTCTCCTAATATACCACATTTTAGAATAATAGACCACAATATTCTATTGTAAAAGATTAAAGAAAAAAAAAAAACAAGTCATAATTGGATATCTATAACAAATTAACAATTCATTTTTCTTTATGATTTTCACTTGGGGAAGGAGTTAACCCGTCACCCAAGCAAGCAAGTAGTTAGTGAACCTATAGAGACTTGAGGTGCAAGAAGCTTCTTCTCCTTATTTAATTCATACCCCGATCCAAATATCACCCAAACCCTAAACCCAAAAATCTCGGATAACCGTAAGAGAATAGACCCATTTTTCTGAGGACCCAAATTGTCAACAAGCAACAATGGGCATCATCAAAAGCAGCTTCCAGTTTCTACTGGGCACAGTGGCCGGAGTCTACGTTGCTCAAAACTACAACGTTCCCAACATCCAGAAGCTCTCCACCACTTGGCTCGTGATCGCCAAGCACGTCGAAGAGAATTACCGCAAGCCCAAGAAGAAGGACGACGAGTAGAAGATTCAGTAGATCCCCCTATGCGAAGTCGTTTTCCCAGACAGGTTCTTTTTTCTTTTTCTGAAGAAATAAAAAATGTAGAGGGGACTTTGTTTCCAGAGATTCGTAGTGGATTGAAGGCGATTATAGATCATAATTTGGTTGGGGGTTTTTCTTTTTAGTATTTGGTTCTGATGGAAATCGGAGCCGTTTGGTTCTTAGTTTCAGTATTTTAATGTAATTTAAGCTGTGAATTCGTTTTTTTTCCCCATTTGGTTGCTGAGAAAGTGTAGGAAATAGAAGGAAAATTTTGGAACTTTTCAAAAGTTTGGATTTTTTCTATTGGGTATTATTCAATGAGTTTGGAATTATTATGAATTCATTTATTTTCCTGTTTGGAATTGTTCAATGCGCATAGCTACCATCCTCATCAATTTGTTAATGCTAATTGCTGTGCAAGTGAATTCTTCATAGATAAAATGGACTTGCTTTTTTTTTTTTTTTGGATAAGAAACACAATTCCATTAAACTTTAAAGATTGCAAGTCAAATGGAAGATACCCACCAACAAACAGAGAAACCATGAGCAATAACAACCCTGCCCAAGCTATCAACCCTGCAAGAACAATGCACCCACACAAAAAATGCAACCCAGAAACCTAAATAACTGCAGCTCTTTACTGAAAACAATTGGTAGATGTTCTGTTGCCATACGATGTGTACTTGATTATGGTTAGTGACTTGGAACAATGCTTGCTGAATTTGATGGAATATATAATTAGGGCAATATGGATAGTGAGACCCAATTTTAATTGAATTAGAACTAAATTCATTAGTGGACAATATTACCTCAAATGTCAAGAATGCAGAATTTGATCGAATTCTAGTAGTTAAGGATCAACTATTCATGGAATCTTGGAGGTACTGCTTTCCATCAACTAATAATTATCGCTCATCTTTCATGCATTGTAGTCTTTTGATTTTTGCCTCTCATGTGCATGTGATGGATGATATTCCTCGTGTATCCTAACTTTTCCATTTTGCATTTTTATTTTAGTATTCAAATGGGTTATGTATCTTTACAGTTTTTCTGATTTATTTCTGTTGGTCAAGATACAAAAAACGGACTATGTTACATAGACATTGGCCAAACAGCTTCCATTGATATCTGGGTTTAAATAGAAGGACTATTTTTGACTAAGACAATTTTCTTTTACTTACCATTGTGATTAAATATTGTAGATAGAGCCATGCTATCAAAAGAACCAATTGGGGGCTATTGTTGGTAGCACTGCCTTAAGCATTTAACAAATCATGGAAGAAACCTTAGTTGGATCATTTTAGATTACAAAAAAAACAGGGATTTTTATGGGATGGAAGCTTGTTTGTAGATTTATGTTTCAAGCAATGTTTTGGTGGGTCTCTCTCTCTCACTGTGTGTGTGTGTGTGTGAACGCAGGTCTGTGTTTGTGTGTGCATTCTTACTAATCCTAGGTGATGGTCGTTGGAAGAAAGTCACAGACTCACTAGATTGTTGGCTCATACCAGCTTTTTGAATTATTGTTCAAATATGCCTATGTTTTTGTTTTCTTAATTTCATGTCATAGATGTTAGATAATCTTGTAACTGTATGCAACATGAAGGGAAGAAGGGTTAAAATGGTTGCTTTTTCGTTTTTGTTTGTTTACTACTCTAGATTCACTGCCCTTGGCTTGTTGAATTATTTTTTCCTTGAAAAATAGAGCAGCCATAATCTTGTTCTTGCTCAATAAGTTATATCAATATGAACAGTCTCGAGCTTGCATGCATAGTAATCATCAAGTAGAATCAACTGAATCAATAAGGTTGAAAGGTAAAGCCGTTTGCTCAAATTTGAAAAGGAGATCATACTTTTTCCTATTATTGTCATCCTTACTAAATCCATAAATTTTGATGCTTCCGGTAAAGGGATTTGGTTTGAACGGTTCATACAAATCAATGGAAATTAGGATTTAATCTTTTCTTGGAATTCTTGCCATGTGGTTCTGTTGAATTTATCATGCTTGTCCAAACAATTGGATTTGGATATGATCAGAATGTAATTCAATGTCAATATGCAACTGATTTGAGGTCCTGAGGTCAAATCAATTTCCTCCAGTTAATTACAAACCATGTATTCCTATCCCCAACAAAAAAAAAAAACAATACAAACCATGTAATCTCACATGGATGGTAATAACTGATGATCATCACTTGGTTTTAGATTTTAATGCCTTTCAAGTGGGTACTTTAGTATAAGTTGCTCTTCATTTTGTATGCTCAGGTGTTATCTTGTCTGTGGTAGCTTTGCTAATGGTATATTTCTAAAACTGCTGACAGAAATTAGGAATGACATCCATCCAAAATAGATAAGATCATGAAGTCTATTATGTAGTTTTCCCTCTAGATGAAAATCTCTGTTACATATCTACTTTAGTTACAATATACACATAAAAAAAAAAAAAAAAGTACATATATGAAGCAGAAGTTGGAAGTTGCTTCAACTACTTTTGTACTGACATGTGAATCATAAGCTACATCTGTTGTGAACTCCAGGGTTGTGAATTCTAGTCAATGAGCAGATAGAAGTCACTTAAAACAGAAGAAGCTCTGCCACTCTCCGATAGAGATGAAGAAGGGAAGGCCAAAGGGCTCTTCTGCTTGTGCAACAAACGCCACTCATCCATGCATGAAATTTGGTGAGGGTCCAAATTTGGGGGAATTCTCTGGTCTAGAATATTCAGAATCTTTTCAGTTTTACCAAGAATGTAAACTGCATGCCTCACACTTTCCTCCCTTTCTTCAATGGTGCTGCACAAACATTTCATGCTTATAACTTTCTGTAAATTAGTGAGACAAGCACCCAGTATGTCAGAGATCATGACAGTCAATACTTCAAATAATCTCTCATCTGTCAGGTTGGTGCTGCCTTCATAATTTAGCAGAATAGTTTGACTTATCCTATACATGGAATTAGCAGCCAATTCGTTAATGGGCCATTTTGAAGGACTATCTCTTAAACATACATTCATAATCATTTGCTTCTTTTTAGATTCTTCAAATACGAGTTTTGCAGTTTCAGAAAGTCCTTCAAGTATTTCCTTTGAGCTCTTTCCCTGAAGTGACAATTTACGAAGATCCACATCCAGCCATTTGTGGTAGAGATCCACTCCTAGCCACACAACGGTTGCTGCATTTCTGATGTTGGTAAGATCTTCTTGACTATCCAGGTGACTTTCAATGAGATTTATGTACATGAGCCCTTCATTTACACCACATATCAACTTTTTGATTACACAGCTGCTGATGTTTGGAAGTGCAAGAGCGATACTTATTAGTGTTGCAACAGGTAAAGCCCAACAATTTGGAGGTTCTTCAGAATCTAGAGAGGGAACTTGGTCACTGTCAAAATCTGCTACTCCTCTGAATCCTTGAGAAAATGGTGCTTTCTCCAACATTTCAATGAGATATTTAGGTTCTCTTTTCTTTCCTCTCTGAAACCAATGATCAGTAGCATCACAGTTGCATCTCATCATGAGCTCAACCAACGCATTCTCCCCTTCAAGATGCAAAACATAACAGCTAAGATCTAGCTTTGGGTTTGGCTGTGACTTTAGCCCTGAGTCATTGCTTACAACAGCATTGAATCTTAACTTCTTCTTCCACAGTTTGCAGCAGTCGTAGCATAACAAGATCTGACTTACAAAGAAAATGGAAATGAGCCGAATCACTTTACTCGCTAGGACAATCCCTGTCTGCATTCCAATACATAAGTCCAACAATTTGTTTTTTGTCTCATAAGCAAGTTTCCTGCAGTGCCGATTTTGGATTCTTAAAGTTAATGGACACCTTTTCCACTCTACCAGTCCCTGGATCCAGTATCTTTCTAATTTGAATTCTTTCTTGTAGCTTGTGTTTCCTCTTTTTGCACACCTGAAATTTATGGCAATGAACCATCTAGATGCTGGAGCAATTGTACCAACTCCTACTGCAATCGTCTGTGTAGCAAGAACCAAAGTGGTTGACCACCTGTAGTCAGACTCCCCGCTGCAAAATTTAAATGACCAGGGCATCAAGTAAGTTCGAACCATGGTTTCTCCTAAAATCATGGCACTCAAAAGACATAATGCTCCAGAAGCAGTGCATGTTGCTGAACGCCCCATCACAAACTGGGGGCTAGAGGTATGAGCCATCATCCAATATTTCGTCAGATCCTCTCTAAGTTTGCTAACCACTCTTCTACCAGTTTCATTTGAGCCTTCTTTCAGAGCTAATTGGTGCCTTTTATTGTACTTATGTTCTAAATAACGTTTACAAGTTGGAACAGTTAAAGCAGAAAAATTCAACATGATAAGTAAAACAAGCATGATGAACATGATGCAAGCATGCTCCAAGCAGAAAACAAAGATTGCACCAGTAGCTAGTTGAATGCAGATATTCACGATAAGGGTAATAACTAGAATTCCAAAGGCCATTGCATTCATCAAGATTTCTTTATTCTCCATGGCTCCAAGAGAAGGCATAGAGTTACCCATTACTGTGCAGATCAAGACAGAGCTGCTGAGTTTGGCAAGTTGATCCTGGCGGTTAGGCATCGGAGTATTTAGATCTACTGACAGTTTAATTGCTACACCTATCAAGGTCAAAGAAGTGGCATTGATAGAGAAGAACTTGCAAGGGAACCAGAGTTTCCAGTGTCGGAAGCCATGGATAACATCTGCAGCCATTGCAACTAGGCAGGCCAGGGATGCTACTGCTACATAGATTCCGATCCAAGGCAACGGCGCGCTGAACTTCTCCTGATTCAAGTTCCCATCAATATCACAGCCTAGCCTACCCATCTTTCTGAATCTCTGAATCTTTTCTCAGGTGACCTATTCTTGGGTGAGAGGTTTCTGTTCTGGTTGTGTCGCTGAATGTTATCTAGTCAAGAATTGCAGGTCCACTTGGTTGTAAATGCTTGACATGTTGACACTGTTACATGGCCCTCATTAGTGTTTGACTGATTTTGGACGACTGATGAATCATGCATGAATAAGAATTATTCTTTTTCTTCCTATCATTTATTGGTTGGACTTGTTGAGAGCAGGTTAAGCTTTTTTGTATTTTACTAATTGCACTCAAGTGCCGCAGTTTGGGTAATACTCATCTTGCTTTTATATAATATATTACTGATGGCTGACGTGTGTGATTCCGTCACCAAGCATGGCTTCAACTACAACGAGTAAAGAATGAGAGCATTGATCTCTAGATCTTGGATTGAATGATGAAATGAATTGGTCTTGGGTCCCATCAGCTAAACTCTCCTCCTGCTTGTTATGTTTTGTTAGTAGCTGAGGCCCCTTCAAGTTGTGAGTTTTCTTTCTTTGTTTGAGCACTGGGCCCTTTAAAAAAATTAAATAAATTAAAGGAATGCTTTTGTGTAACTTTCAAGTGTGCATAGGTGAGCCTTTATTTTTGTGATAGAAATCTTCCAGCAATTTATGGTTATATATAAATGAGGAATCTTGCTTGCCCAAAAAAAAAAAAAAAAGAGGAATCTTGCATAAATTAAAAAGTTTGATAAAAATATAGGCTCTGATCGATATGTATGGCGGCAATGGCAGCGTTTGTGGCAGTGGAAGATTATTGGGAAAAATGAGAGACATAAAGCCCGACTATGACACAGGGTTCACTTGTAAGTTGTAAACTTGTAACACAGGGTAGTTCTTGAAGCAACTTCTATTGGAAAACCGACACTATCGAAATACTTATTTTTTATTTCAAAGTCAAGCATAAACAAGCATGGAAAATATCTGAATTATATAAAATAAAAAAAATACTTTTAATTCTATAAGAAACTAAACCAAACTATGATGGGACCTCTCGTCTTCCATATATTCTATACTCCATTACAAATATGCCTCACAAATATAGTCTTATAGAGTCATAATCATCCATCAACCAGAGTTTAAGCTTATACATAGTAATTCCGTTCAAAAAGCTTAGACATGGTAATATAAACTTAATGATAACCAAAGAGAGAGACATTGTGAGCCTACAATGTCTAGATGAGGCTGAAGATCAATGCTTCAATTATTTATGCTAGTGGCCCAATCTCTGAATATGTGCTGCTATCTGGGGAAGAAAACACAAAACGTAGTGAGACAAATCTTAATATATAAGCTCGAATCATTTTCGAGCTTTGCGAATCTATTTTAAAAACTTGTTTGAAATTAAGCATTCTCTAAAATTCATATGCCAACATAGGTTAAGACTTCAGATATACAACTGAAGTAACTGAAGAAATCTTTTGATACATATATATGCTATCAATATAGTAAAGATATTGAGTGCGTACGTTGTAATCTACTCATCATATGATAGCTGAGCAGTACATCGATCATATATTCATATACCAAATAAATATCATATACAGAATGATAAATCACGTTCGATTGCAGATCCAAGTTATGGAAGAAAATCATAATATGTTGCAAGCACTAAATCATCATACATGGGTTTTCAAGTAATAACATGAGTAAAATATCAATAAACATTTTGAGTTTATTAAAATATATTTAGCAAACAAAAGTCCTTATAGTTCAATTAGAGCCATGTTGCATGCGAGAAAATATTGTGTGTGACTGTAACACCACATGATATAATGATGTGGCGTTACCAATTCACCAAAATTATAACACGTGTACAATCATTAATTTCTAAAACCCTAAATCTTAAAAAGTACCCTTAAAATCGTACATGTATTATAATTTAGTAAATTGGTAACACCACGTCATCATGTCACGTGGTGTTACAGTCACATACAATAATTTTCGTCGTATGCATATACAAATAAATAATTAAACTAAAGACCCACCACAATTCATGGAGTAAAACATTCATACAACGGATGTTTATAATTATTGTCTTGTACATGTATCTCTCTTATCACGTGATCTAGTATATGATAAGAGAGAGATAGATATATGAAATATATACACCCGTGATAGGTAAATCTTTCTTCAATTAGAGACTGCACCATCCATACTCGCGAATCTCAATTAGAGACTCTTGTCACGCATGCACACTGAGGTGATCATTCTTTTGGAAAAATCCTAAGAGAAAGACTTCCATGTAATGAGTGTATACACCATTGTGTCTATCTCTCTCTCATCATGTGCTAGATCACATAATAAGAAAACATAGACACATAGGGTATACAACCGTGATAGGTAAGTTATTTCCATATTGTAATTATCAATAATCTGTTAACAAGTGTGTATCTTCTTATTTTCACTTAAACACATGAGTACTATGACATGTATTACATCCAAAATTTTAAAAATATTTTATTTAGATTATATACGGAATGCGATTCATTAAGCATGTTCATATAATATATCCATTACTGTCCTATTGTTATTATTATTATTAGTTATTAATATTAATTGTTAGTATATATAGTACTATGATGTAGTTTTTCTGCTAGATAAAAATCTCTATTACCTATTTACACTAGTTGCAAATATCACAAAAAATATTATATATGAAGCAAAATTTCAAAGTGGTTTCAACTAGGTTTTGGACTAACTTGTAAATCAAGCTACCACTGTTGTAAACTCTGCACGTGTGAACTCAAGTCAATGGACGTGTAGAAGTGATCACTTGAACCAGAAGAGCCTTTGTCACTCTGTGATCGAAATGAAGGCAGCAAGCCAAAAGGGGTCTTCTGTTTGTGCCACAAACGCCACTCATCAATGCCTGCCATTTGGTGAGGATCCACGTTTGAAGGAATTCCCTGGTCCACAATGTTAAGAACCCTCTCAGTTTTGCCAAGAATGTAAACTGCTTGCCTCACACTCTCTTCCCTCTTTTCAATTGGGCTGTTAAAACACTTCATGAGAACAACTTGCTGTAAATTAGTGAGACAAGCACCCATTATGTCAGAGATCATGACAACCAGTACTTCATATAGTCTCTGCTCATCACCTGTTTGATAATTTAGCAGAATGGTTTGGCTTATTCTGTACATGGAGTTAGCAGCCAATTCCTTGACAGACCATTTTGAAGGGCCATCTCTGAAACATGAATTCTTAGCCATTTGCTTCTTTTTAGCTTCTTTAAACATGGATTCTGCGGTTTCAGCAAGTTCTTCAAGTATTTCCTTTGGGGTCTTGCTTTGAAGTGATGACAGTTTACTGAGGTCCACATCTAGCCATGTGTTATAGAGATCAATTTTTAGCCACACCCTGTTTGCTGCCTTTCTGATGTTGGTGAGATCTCCTTTGCTATCCATGTGTTTTTCAATGGCATTGATGTACATGAGCCCTTGGTTCACACCATGTATCAAGGTTTTGGTTAGACCACTGCTGATGTTTGGGAGTGCAAGAGCAATGCTTGTTAGTGTTACAACAGGAAGAGCCCAACAATTTGGAGGTTCTTGACCATCAGAGTCTAGAGAGGGGACTTGGTGACTGTCAAACTCTGCTACTCCTTTGAACCCTTGTGAGAATGTTGATTTTTCCAACAGTTCACTGAGGTATTTGGGCTCTCCTGTCTTTCCCTTTCGAAACCAATGCTCAGTAGCATCACAATTTGCTTTCATCATGAAATGAACCAGAGCATCCTCACCTTGAAGATGCAGAACATAAAAGCTAAGATCTTTCCTTGGGTTTGTTCTTGACTCCGGTCCTGTGACATTGCCTAAACCAGTACTGTTGAACTCGAACTTCTTCTTCAACTCTTTGCAAAAGTCCCAGAATAAAAACAATCGACTCACGAAGAAAATGGAAATGAATCGAATCACTTTGCTTGCTAGAACAATCCCTTTCTGCATCCCAATACATAAGTCAAGAAGTTTGTTCCTCGTCTCATGAGCAATTTTCCTGCAGTGCCTATTTTGGATTCTTAAAGGTAGTGGACACTTTTTCCACTCTACTAGTCCCTGGATCCAGTATCTTTCGATTTCTAGTTCTTTTTTGTAGCTTATGTTTCCTCTTTTTGGACACTTAAAATTTATGGCTATGAACCACCTAAATGCTGGAGCAATAGTACCAACTCCAACTGCAACAGCCTGTGTAAAAAGAATCAAAGTGGTTGAAAACTTGTAGTCAGACTCGCCGCTGCAGAACTTAAACATCCATGGCATCAAGTATGTTCTTAAAATGGCTTCCACCAAAATCATGGCGCCCAAAAGACATAATGCTCCAGAAGCAGTGCACGTCACAGAACGGCCCACCACGAATTGGGGGCTAGAGGTGTGAGCCATAACCCAATGCTTAGTCAATGCCTCTCTGAGTTGCCCAACCTCTCTTATTTTATCTGAGCCTTCTTTAAGAGCCAATTGGTACTTTTTCTTGTAACTTTTTTCCAAATAACGTTTAGTGGTGGGAACAGATAAAGAAGAAAAAACCATCATGATGAGCAAAACAAGCATAATAAACACGACTGCAGCATGTTCCTTCCAGAAAACAAAGATTGCACCAGTAGCTAATTGAATGCAAACATTCACTATAAGGGTTATGACCAATATTCCCAAAGCAATCACATTCATGAACATTTCTTCATTCTCCATAGCTCCTAGAGAAGGCATGGAGTTGCTCATTGCTGTGCAGATCAAGACTGAGCTGCTGAGCTTTGCAAGCTGGTCCTGGCGGCTAGGCATGGGAGTGTTTAAATCTACTGAAAGTTTAATTGCTACGCCTATCAAGGTCAAAGAAGTGGCATTGATAGAGAAGAACTTGCAAGGGAACCAGAGTTTACGGTGCCTGATGCCAAGGATTACATCTGCAGCCATGGCAATTAGGCAGGCCAGGGATGCTGCTGCTACATAGATTCCAATCCAAGGCATCGGCGTGCTGAACTTTTCCTCATGCAGTTTCCCATCTATGTCACAGCCACCCATCTTCTAACTCAGTCTCTGTGTTTATAAATCTTTTCTTATATTCTCTTGGAAGAGAGCTTTGATATGTTCTGATTGTTTTGCTGAATGTTAATTATGTCATCAAGAGTTTCAGGTTGACTTGGTTATCAAATGCTTTAGTATGGTGACACTGTTTACATGGATTCATTGATTTTTGATATTTGAGTACGTGTGGAAGAATGTTGGATGCATTTGAATATGTTTTCTTATAGTCTGGTTTTTACTTGTTGTTGAGAGCAGGTTAAGGTTGTTTGTATTTTAGCTAGTCAGGGGAGTCAAGTGGAGTGGTTTAAGCTTATTTTAGTATTCAACCGTCATTAATTGATGACTTATGTGCTTGATTCCGCCACAAGTTATGGCTAGAAGTCTAGAACGAGCATTATTTTTTAATCTTATTCGGTTTCAAACTTAGATCTTTTAATATTGTGGAGAGAAATACCACTATCTTAATGATTAGAGGAGTGTTCTAAAACTAACCAGTTAACAAGTTAATACGAAGCTAACCATGCTTTTGGGCCCACCATATCACTAATCTCATAATCCAAACCATTAATTATTTAGGCCTTACTTCAAAGATATCATTGCAAAAAATTAACTAAATCGAAAATCATGTAGCCATCTAATTGAGATCAAATAAATAGACGATCAGTATTTTCGATAAAAGGCATAGAAATAGTTGTTATTATAATCAAATTGCTAAATGACTTCCGATTTTGAAGATTTTTTTACAGAAATGATCTTTGAAGTATGGCCTAAAAAATAAACGGTTCGGATTTTGAAATTACATTGTGCAGTGGGCCCAACATGGTGGTTAGTTTTATATTAACTTACTAACTAATTAGTTTTATAGCATTCTTGCTAATGATTAATTGTTGTTATGACGAATATTACTAAATACATCAAAATCAACTCCAAACTTTTCATTGCATATTTAAGTTTACTTTTAATCTAGAGTGCTGCTATTTGCACACCCTTTTTTTTCTTTTTGCACACCCTTTTATAAAAAAATAATAAAAAATTAAAAAAAAAGACACACTTACCCTCACCCAACACACCCCAACTCCATTTTTTCTCTTTTGCACACCCCATCAACAGACAAAAAAAAAACACACACACCCAGCCACACACACCCCCCTTCATCTCCCTCACCCGACCACACCCACCCACCCACGCAGCCCTCTGTTTTTTTTTCCTTCCAAGCCCGGCAGCCCCTTTCTCCTTTCCACTCGCCCAATCACCACCGCGCGCAGCACCACCTTCCTCGGCTCCTCCATCTCTCTCTCTCTCCTTCCCTCTCTCCTCTCTCCCTTCTCTCTTCCCTCCCTTTCTCTGTCGCTGCGGTTGGTTCGGTAGACAACCACCGAACGAAACTAATGGTTTCGGCAAATGACTGCCGAACGAAACTAACAGCTTCGACTGATGGCTACCGAACGAACCCGCCGGTTTCGGCGGATGACTACCGAACGGCCTGCGCGCGAGGATGGTCCGGTGGTGGTACTGTTGCGAGCAGAATGGTGCAGAAGGTGCTGCGCGGGTGTGTTAACAGAGAAAGAGAGAGAGGGAAGGAGAGAGAGTGGGGCCGGGGCTGGGTGGAGGGGAGGGAGGAGGTCGGGCTGGGTTGGGCGCTGCGCGCGGTGGCTGGAGGGCTGGGGTGGTCGGGGCTGGGTTGGGCGCGGGGAGGGTGGTGCAGCAGGGAGGAGAGAGAGGGGTGGTGCATGGTGGTGGGCACGGGGAGAGTGGTGCAGCAGGGTGGTGGGCGCACGGTGGTGGTGCTGCGCGCGGGGAGGGTGGTGCAGCAGGGTGGTGGGCGCAAGGTGGTGGTGCTGCGCGCGGGGAGGGTAGTGCAGCATGGTGGTGGGCGCGGGGAGGTTGGTGCAGCAGGGTGGTGGGCGGCGCACGGTGCTGCGCCAACGGCACGGTAAGAAAGCAAAGCAACCATAGGCAGCAGTGTTATTTGAGTATGCCCTGTGCTTTTTGCCCTCCGTCTATTCACTTTGTAACATATTTCCATTTAAAGGCCAAAGAAACAAATATGCTCAAGTTGATAGAGGAGTATGCCTATCGAGTCTGTAAAGCAGCATACACGTTGCTTAATATCTGTTTGGAGGCCGTACCAGTCATTCTCCAAGAGAATGGTTTGTTGGAAGGAAGAACTTCAAAGTCTACCAGTCGCAAAAAAAGTGTTTCTGGTTGTCTAATAGAAAATAAAGAGATAACCCAACAAAACGCTTTGAACTAGCTATCAGCCCACAATTCGAATCCCAAGTTGTTCAGGTTTATATATACATTACAAAAAGAAAACATGCTGAACAGCAGAGCTGAAGCTGGTGCATGGTTCTAAGTACTTCTAAATAATGGCATTCACCAAGACAAGGAATTGGGAATTGCGTTGCCTCAGTAGGCTATCAATATATATGCCCCAAATATGTGAAATCTTGCACCAACGGTGGAATCAAGTTCAATCTTGCACCAACGGTGCTGCGCGAGGGTGGTGCAGCGGTGGAGAGGTGGGGAGGGGGTGTGTACGGGGGGGGGGGGGGGAGATGGGGATGGGGTGTGTGAGTTTTGGGTGTGTGTGTGTGTTTTTTTTTTTTCTGTTTAGGGAGGGTGTGCAAAAAGAAAAATGGATGGGGGTGTGTGGGTGAGGGAAGGGCCAAATGGTCTTTTCTCTTGAGTTTTTTTTTTTCTTTTTTTCAAGAAAGGGTGTGCAAAGAGAAATTTAGGGTGTGCAAATAGCAGCACTCTTAATCTATCTTTAACCAAGTCATCAATGTGGGTGTGTTTCATTTTATATTTACGTTCACTCTGAGTCTTATTTATTTCTAATCTTGCATCATATAGTTTAAATGACTAAAATAATAAAAAAGTTCAAATAACTCTAGTCTCGGATTTGACATTTGATTTAGGATCACAATGAGTAATTAAAAATTGGAACATAGAATTGAATGATCTTTCATTAGACATAGTTCATTAATGAAACATTTAAATGGTCATTGCAATCCAAATGTGACTATTTTGATTCTATTGTATTGAATTTTGCTTTGATCTTACCTTCCTTTTAAGGTTTAATAGTCATTTTGTTCTATCAACTATGATGCGGGGTGTCAAATTGCCCTTTAAATTAAAAATTTGGTTAATTTACCCTTACAACTTTTAAAAATAGGCCAATGTGATTGTGTCAAAATTCCATCAATATTTTTCACCCAAACACATGTTAGTGGCATGTAAGTGAGGATAAAATTACTATTATGCCTAAAATAAAATAAAAACCCAAAAAAAGATTAATAACTATTATTTATTATTTATTTTTGTTGTTTTTTTTTTTTTCAAGTTTTTAATTTATTTTTAATTTTAGGTATAATGACTATTTACCCCAAGTTTGGACATAAAATTATTCATTTTACTCTTATGCGCATGGCCCATGACATGCGTTTGGATAAAAATATGAATGAAGTCTTAAGAAATTGACGAAATAAGCCACATTGACTTATTTTTTAAATTTTGAGGGGTAAATTAACCAAATTTTTAGCTTATGAGGCAATTTGACGGGGGAGCCATAGTTGATGGGGTATAATGACTATTAAGCCTTCTTTTCATTAAAAATTTAAAACTATGTTCAATTATCATAACGATGTTCATAAGAACACCATCAACTTCTCATCAGAGCAAAAAATATCGCAATCATTGAGGTCATGATATATGCCATACTAGACAAGACTTGACTATACTAAATTATAATGAATTAGACAATATTTTACTATGTGAAGTTTTTAGAGCTCTTTAACAGTACTTAAGCTTCAAATAAATTTCAAATTTGTGCCTAATACAATATATATCTAATGTACAATTAAGTATAGTACGGTGTACCCAACACGCCTTAGAATAACGTTATAATATTCACTAATCATATTATTGATTTTTGACAAAAAAAAAAAGGAGATATATTATTGATTACATCTCTCATAATCAATGATCATTTAGTCTAATGAATGTCACCCGCTCTCCATTTGTTGGAATATGTCATGAGTTCAAATTTGATAGACCACAATTGATTAATAATAATAAAAAAAAGGCTCAGGCTATTCCGATCACCTTAAATTTTTGAGTTGACTATCATATTTTTAAATTTCAATTTTACCCTTAAAATAAAAAATTTTAATTTTATTCGTTAGGTCATTCGACATTTGTCTGTCGAAATATTTGTGGTTATTCGGCACCTAACTGTCGGACATTGACGAAATTTTTAATAAGTAACTGCCGAATGGAAATGAAAAAGGCGTTCGACAGTATTCTGTCGAACATTGTCATTATATTTAGCTGTAAACTGCCGAACTCCTTAGTATATTTCGGTGGCATGCTGCCGAATAGGTCTGGGTGATTCCATAATTTTTTGCAAGAAGGGGTAAAATAGGAAAAATTTGACCAAAATATGTTAAGGTAGTCAATTCAGCAATGAAGGGTGGTCAGAATAGCCTCCGCAAAAAAAAAAAAACTTCAATTGATCAATTACCCAATTAACCTGTATGGGCTTGAGAATTGACCTTCAAGTTTCATCACTTCTAAGTCAACTGTCATAGAGAGCCCATCTCAAAGAGGCCCAATCTCACTTTCTCTTGGGCCCATACCTTCCTGACCCATCACCCCCTTCTTCTTCTTCTTCTTCTTCTTCTTCTTCTTCTTCTTCTTCTTCTTCTTCATCGGACCACACCTCTTCTATATATTTACTCTGCAAAACACGCAGAGCTAGAAAATGGGGACGAGGACAAATTTCTACAAGAATCCTTCCATTACTTACAAGAAAGATCTCAGTCTCTCCTCCGTTCTTCATAACCTGAAAGGTACGCTGTAAGCACCATTTACCTTTCTTGTTTTTTTCCTCATCGACCAAAACCGACCTCCAAACGCTACGTTTTGGTTGGTTTACCTCAATTTCTGCTATTTTCAGCTTACAACGTCGCCACCGGCAATGCTGCACCGGTTGAAGAACAGCCACGACCTGCGCACGGAAAAACGGCATGTCGTAAACGCCAGCGCAATCCGAAACTACCTCCGACTCGTCGTCCGAACCTCGAAATTGAAATCGAAGAGAAAGATGGACCTATGTCTCACCAGGACTACATAGACAAGAGAAGGCAAAAGCTGATTCTAAATTTTTAATTCCAATTATCAAATTCAAATTCTTGTTGTTGTTTTTTTTATTTTTTATTGCTTATTAAATTAGTTTGTGAAATGCATGAGCAGGAAAGAAGTTTGTGCAACGCAAGGTTATGAAGAATTAACTGCGGATGTTTTGGTAATTGAAGTTGTTTGCCGTTTAATTTGTTTGCATTTTAGTTGATAATGTCGCATTTTGAGATTTGGTTTCGGTTTCTTGCTGTGGCAGGGATCGCAGGGAGCTTCCAATTCGTGTTTGAATTTGGTACAATATGAAAGTAAGTATTTTTTGTGGGTTTGTGTTATTGTGTTGAAGTTTCAGCAATGCTAGAATTGATCAAGGCTCGCTTGCAATTTGATGAGATTACAGTTTAGTTTTGCTTGAATCATGGATAATGAGTTCAAGGGAGGGTAGTTTACTAATTTTACTTATCGAAACCGAAAAATAAATGTTAAAAGGAAATCACTAGTTGTAAAATAGTAAAATGATTTGAGGTTGTTGATTAGTTGGTTTTCTTCATTTTAGTGGACCAGGGCAAAGGGGTGTTGGATTCAAACTTTAAACGCAAAAAGAAAATAAAATGCATATCTTGTTATCAAACTTTTTGGAACTTTGTGATTATACTGGTAAATTGGTACTGCTACGGTTCATCATGTGACCATGCATGTCCAGTTTGTTAAATTTGAGATACGGTTTACTGGTAAGTTATTTTTGGCTTTATGTTATCTAGTGAGGCAACCTTTTCTTAGGGTGGCTTTGGCAACTTTTTCTACTTCTCACTCCTCATTCTTTGATTTTGGTCTATGGTTTTTGCTTACTACTAGTAGAAGTTTGTCAACTGCTAGATTTTGAGATTTTGCAGCCAATGTTTATACATTGTAATTTGAAAATATAGGCGACGAAAGTACTTCTTCAGAAAGTGAAGAGAAGCAGGATCCTCCAAATTCTGGTTAGTTATATTCTTGTATAAAGAAATACAGAAAAATACATGAGTTTGCTGATAATGTCTCTTCTATATTGTCATAATCTAACTGGGTTAGGTGAATCAGCTAAAGCATATATGCATTCATTGATGTTTCTGTCTAATAAATAACTTTTTTCATAACTTTAAGGTGGCTAATCAGCCAGGCATTCATTGATTTGCCCTTGTTTATGTACTTCTCTTGGTATGCTTCTTTCAGGTCACATAAATGAATCTGATCGAGTAAAGAGCAGAAGTGAACAACGTTTCCCTCATCCAAGAGAACCTGTTTGTGTAATATGTGGTAGATATGGAGAATATATATGCGACGAGGTGGGCTCTGACGTTATGTAAACTGCATATTAAGTATTTTTAAACTTCCACTTACTGAGTCTCCTTTTCCCCCCCTACACGATTATCTCTAGACTCTAAGTAGTGTTTATCTGTTTAAATAGACCGATGACGACATCTGCAGCATGGAGTGCAAAGCTGAGTTATTGGAAGCTCGTAAAGTTGTGAAGGTGTTTAGCATTACAAATTTACAAGTTTGATGTAATGTTCAATTTATTGCTTCTGTTAGTCTGAAGCCCTCCCGCTTATTATTTTCTCAGGAGCCCTTAAGCAATCAATGCCCAGATGTCTCCTCTGGACCCAAATGTATCTTACCAGGTGAGGATACTTGGGATTATGAACACAATCGCTGGTCCAAGAAGAGCTCCAGTCTTTCTACTTATGAATGGTATTTATGTTGTTAAACATCTTGTTTTTGGTTCATCTAAGTTTCTCAAGTGTAAAAACTGGCATTAATGTTGGTTCCATGCACCAGAGGGAGGCAACTACTGTTATTATAGATTTTTTCGCCATTATATTTCCCTAAATAAATGCACTTTTTAAGTATAAAATCCATTTTCTGATCATTTTAGCTCTTTATTCACCTGTAGTTGTGAACTTGTCTGTGTAGTTGGAAATGTAAGAGGCCTGGACACCTTGCTCAAGATTGTTTGGTGGTGACAAGTAACCAGGTTCATTTTTATTTTTGGTTATATCTATGAGCCTGCACCTTACTGCTGCCATGATTAGCCTTTGTAATGAATGAAAAAGAAGGGAAGATGATATAACTTATTAAATCTATGTTTCATGTAGGTGACATTGGGCCAAAACAAATTCAATTCAATAGCCGCTGACCTTCTTGCATTGTACAGAAGGTTTGGAATCTTAGTTTTGTAAATAGTTGTTTTATTTTGCCTTCTTTCCCTTTTGGCATTTATTGCTTGGACCCTTTTGTGGCTGTTTTGTGTTTGCAGATGCCACCGGATAGGCAAAAACTTGTCAGCTGCAAGGTGCAATGAATGCTACAGCTCATTAACTTTGGCCACTTGCCTTGATTGTAGCATTGCCCTCTGTGACAAGTAAGCAGTATAGTTTTTTATTCTGTGGACTGATATTTAGTTTACTTGGTGTCTTATTGTTGAATCATTTTTGCATTTTTTAATCTACAGCTACCAGTTTATAATTTATTTCGCGAATGTTACAATTTGTTTGGCGTGTCAGTAATCAATATTAGCAGATGAACCTGTTTGCAACCGAAATTGCATGATGAGTAGTCAATAGTATTTGAATTCTGTTTTTCTTTTGAAATTTCTAGCATGGAATTTATAATTTATCTTTCATGATTTTTCAATCAGGTTGTTTTGTTTGCTTTTCTTAACATTTCAAATCAGTTTGAAAGTAGAAATGCTCTTCAGAAAAATACTTAAACCACTTGATATGTTTTATGCTCTGACATGGTACTGTAGAATCTTTTGTTGCTTTTGTACCATTCATTCATGGGACAGAACGAATGGTACAGAAGCAAAATAACACAAGGGAGTGAATAATACTTGAGGAAAAGAACATCCATCATAAATAACATTAACATAAGGGAGTGAATAGTAGTTCGATGTTGTTCATTGGCTTGCAAATTAATCTAGATATTTTCTATGAACATCTTCGTTCATGTTTAAATTCCATGCTCTGGCACCCAGAGCATTGATAGACTTATAATCCTAATTTCCAGTGCAGGTCATTTGAATGAGCATATACTGAGGCATCCATCCCATCGACACTATTATTCTCATAAACTCTCTCGTCTGGTGGGTACTTACTTTGCCTCACTGTTTACCTAAGGTTTTTAGAGAAGCAAGAGATGATGTATATACTAACCTGTCTTATAGTTTGAGGCTGACATGTTGATTTGTATAAGATCTTGTTGTAATAGTTTATGTAAGTGTGGACAGCATACAACATGAATATGTTCTTTCACTGAGCTTAGGGGAGTAAATCAATATATGCTAATTATTTTAGGATCTAACTATCCCTATAAAGCTTTTCCTTTGCTTCTTTTACCAACTTCTTCTGGGAAGCTGTGAGGACACGCAGTCTCTCAGGCTTCATAGTTATCACAAACACTAATGTAAGTTGTGGGCCCAAATGTAGAATAACTCCCTCTTGCCTAAAAAAAAGTAGCATTGGTTGTTATTTATTTACTTACTGACTTTTGTTTCCTTGTAAAAATAATAGAACCACTATGTAACTCACGATTGAAATCATGAATATGCATTTACGGGTAAACCATAATCCTGGTACATGTTAGGACCTATGATTCCTATCATTCAGTGGCTATTTCCTATGATCGTTAATAATTTATATTTTATTGGTGCAGGTGAAGTGCTGTAAATCAACATGCAAGGTGACTGACATCAAGGATCTTTTGACATGCCAGCGCTGTTTTGATAAAGCTTTTGATAAGTTCTATGACATGTATACTGCAACTTGGTATGGAATAGGTGACTGGAATCATTGTTTAATTTTTCAATTATATTTCGGGTTAATTACATCTTGCTACCTGTGGTTTGGCCTGAAATTAAAAAGACTAAGGACTGCTGTTCTTTTTTATTTATTCGAACTTAACAAACTTATACAAAAGAATAAAGAAAAAAAAAAGATGAGGAATCTTGAGAGAGTTTTCTTAAATAAAAAGTTCAAAGGGGTGGAATCTCAAGGATTAGATGAATAAAAGATAGAATAGAATTTAAAAGGTTAAAGGATAAAACAAAACAATCGTAAAAGATTGTAATGCTTATATTTATTTTTCATTTTCCTATAAACAAAATGATCCATCGGTGTCTAATAGATCAAATGTGCACTTGTGTTGCAGGAAAGGCACTGGGATTTCGATCATATCAGGTTCTATTTGCTGTGAGGATCACTTTGATTGGTATGCATATTAGTACTGTTATATTCTGCTTTTACCATATGGCTTCGAATCATGTCATTGATCTTCTTTATGGCCTGTTAATGCTGCAGGCATCGGATGAACTGTATGAATGCTGGTGTGGAAGACAGTGCATATATTATCAGTAGGACTTCCCAGAAAGACAAGCGTATTCAGCTTAGTGACTTTATTTTCTGAAGGGATCGCCAAGGCAGACAACTGAACTTGGGTTGCTCATAATGGTACCTCTTTGTATATCCCTAGTAATATTTATAAAATAGGGCCTTTGTAGACGTTCTAAATTTCTAATGGGTGCATTCCATGTTACATGTAATTATCTGAATGTGAAATATGTGTTCATGTATTGCTGCTGCTTCATGCACATTGTATTACTGTTTCACTTTTAATTTATCCTTCTTTTTGTTGTTGCTTTTATGAATATACAATACGGTGATAGCTTGTATGTCTAATTTCATAAAAAACGTAGAAACTTTTATTTCCATATTTTGGGATTTATCGAGTTCCCTACATCTGCACATAAAGGAGGCACTTGGATCACCTACAACGGCCGGGCATGGCATAATCTGCAAGACACTCTAAGATACCAGCTAGAAGATCCATAAAAAAACTCTTGGAAACACAAAAATATGAGCTGAGAAATTGACCCTGTTGGAATGTAATGCATTTCCCTAGTTTTGGAAAAAAAATCCATCGATAAAAAAGGTAATATACAGGTTCGTTAATGCAGAACTGAAAATCAATTGGCTAATATTGTTATGATAAAAAGAAAACAGTACTCACCCAGTTCTGCAACACTGTATTTCATATCAACATATTGATCCTGGAAAAGCAACCATGTCAATGTGTCATACATTAGCAATGCAAAGGAAGCAACCCCAGTTGGAAGAAACGAAAGAAACCACATTCTAGTTAGGGCTGTCAATGGGTCGTGTCATTTCGTATCATTTTGTGTATGTGTTAAACACTAGTCAACCCTAATCTGATCCGTTTAATTAATTGTGTCGAATGACTCAACCCTAACCTAATCCGTTTATAATCGTGTCGTTTTCGGATTGATCCATATATCTCTTGAACCAAAACTTAAACATAATTTCTTGTATTTTTAAACCAAAGGAGTTACTTATGCATTACCTATAAAATATAAAAACATATTTAATATAATACTAATAAAACGATAAACAAATAAGTCATAATTCTACAATAAGTTATATAATACATATTAAAAAATGAAAAAAATTATTCATATTATTCATATAATACTAGTTAAACGTGTTTAGTATGTCACAATCGTATTATAATGTCTGATACTAATCCAACCCATTTATTATTCGTGTTTAGCGAGTCGTGTCATATTTATGTTTGTGTCAATAAATGGTCAACCCAAACCCGCTAACTTCGTCTCGAATTCGAATCGTGTTATCATGTCATGTCAAAATTTGTCGCCACTACTTCTAGTGAATGTTTAACCAATAAAACCCACCCAACGTACCCTATACAGTATGATACAAGCTGGGGGATGTAGAACCTGAAGCAGAGACGGTGAAATGCCTAATTTCCATCACAAAGTGGTCAACCATGTCAACTTTCAATCACACAACAAATTAACTTTAAAAAAAAAATGACAATTTAGAATAAAATAATCAAAGCTTCGTCGCCTTACACTCTTAGGCCTTAAAAGTGGGATGACATCTACTTTTAAATCGGGCACAAACCCAACGGACAGAACAATCCCTCGGTTCAAATTATGTTCATTTTATTCAGTATTCTCATCACTTAGCACAAGGATGTAATATAATCAGCATAATCTTCATTGGCGCCAAATGTTCTTAATTTACTTAAGCAATTCTATAAAAAAAATAAAAGACAATTATTAAATTGGTGTAAAGAGAAAGAAAAAAAAAAAAAAGAAGAGAAAGAGAGAGAGAGAGGGGATAGGTGGCCGACGGTGGGAGGGGATAAGGCGCCGGTAGGGAGGAGTGCTTCTCCATCTTTTTGCTGTTCCCATGCATTTTTATAATTCTCATCAAATTTTATTCAGCGTAAAATTTGAAATTTTAGAAAAAAAAAAAAAAAAAACACAAACAAACTGTAGGAGTATAGAGAATAAAACAGGGGGTTTTGAATATAAATTTTCTTTAAAAAGTTACAAGGTAAAATTCAATTCCATCTAATTTTTTGACAAGGTGTTAACCTTGTAGGTGAGAGAACTTAAGTGAGAGTGGGTTCAAATGGACAAAAAAGTCAGCACAGTGCATGCTTCTCACATAGCGTCGAGTAAAACTTGTCTATCCCCGAGATAAGGGATGTGGCATCACACTAAGAGAGAGAAAGAGAGAAAAACAGAAAGAGAGAGAAAGAGTAAAGAGAGAGAACATTTTTTCTCTCTTTCTCTCTCTTGGAGTGATGCCACATCCCCCTACTCGGGGATAGGCAAGTTTTACTCCATAGCGTCAAGTCAGTATAGTGTATGTTTCTCACGTGTTGTCATGTTAGCACAGTGCATGCTTCTCACGTGTTGAGCACAGTGCATGCCTCTCACGTGTTGAGCACAGTGCATGATCACTTGTTGAGCACAATGCATGCTTCTTATCGAATGTTGTCATGTTAGCACTCCGTTAACAATTTACACATAGTTGAGCTTTTGTCGTGGATTGCAAAGTAAACCAAACTAATATAATTGCAAACTTAACTACATGATAGAAAATGGAGTCAAACTATAAGGACCAAAATATAATTTTTCAAAAATAAAAAAGCATCAAATTGAATATTCATGTCCATTATTCCAATAGTTTCATTGGTAATGTTGAGAAAAATCTCACGTCGAAAATGTGAGGCATTGTATAATGGTTTATAAGAGTCTTGAGTGCCTCATATTGTCAATTGGAAATAGATGCCTAGATTTTTTCATGGTATCTGAGTATATATACTATCCACGTGTTGAGCGCAACAATTACATGTGTTCCTATGTCACTCGATATGAATTGGTTTGAAATCAGCGTACACTACAAATGCGAAGGGAGTGCCTGATAATCCCTATAATGTTTTGTAAAATGTCGTCGGTCACCTTAAAAAACCCTCGCTAGTAGAGGTGGTGGGAGGTCCTTTATTATTATTATTTTTTTTGCCATTGGAGGTCCTTTATATATTTACGGGGTTGGTAGCACAAAATGACACTATTTTATGTGCCATAACAATTCTTTTTTGTCTTTTTACATTTGTATCTAATTTGGCAATGAAAATCCATCAATAAAAATTAGGGGTGTGTTTCGAAAATAGGGTGTTCCAATTCCAATCCAAAAATTTTTGAAATTTCTATTTCTATTTCAATTTCCATTCAAAAGAATCAGAATTTCAACACCTCATTCTGATTTGGATTTCTCCTAATTTTTGAATTTTTTCAGAATATTTTTTTTTTGAATAATAATAAAATTAATTGCCCCATCTTCGATCTCCCCTCCCCCTAATAAAAACAAAATAGTAATTACAACTACAAAAAAATGTGGGTGTTTTTGTTAGCATTTATGTTATTATGATACACATAGATTTATAATATACATATGTTTATATTAATAGTATTAGTCATATATCTTTTTTTTAATATATATATTTATATGTACAGTAATGATCACTAGCTCGTTCAACAATTCTCCGCTCACCTAACCACCTAGCAACAAATTTCAATTATTGGAACCGTCCATATTTTAGGGTATCATTCAAAGATTACCCTTGCAAAAAATCAACCCAATCGGAAACTTTTTAGCCAGTGTATTACTGTCAACATCATTTCAACCTTATCTGTCGAACTGTATTTGTCTGCAAAGTTTAAAGGACCAAACAATTATCAATTTGGCTGATTTTTTACTGGGACGACCCTTAAGGGTAGACTCAAAAAATGGATGGTCTCAATTATTGAATTTCATGCTCTGTGGTAAGCGGGTGGTTAGGTGAGCAAGTGATCATTTCTGTTTGAAATAAATAATAAATTAATAAAACATATAGTAGAAAACTAAATAAATGATAAAATATATAATACTTAATATAAATATGAAATAAATTGGAAATTTTTGAAAATATTAGATCGGAATGCCTTAGGAAAATTGTTGAATTTTTTGAATTGGAATTCGGATCGAATCAGAATTTACAGAAACATTCCAACTCCAATCCAATTTTTTTTCAAAATTTTCGAATTTCGGATTTTATTCAGATGTTTCAAAATTGAAAATTTTCGGATCGAAATCGGTCGGATTCGAATTTTCCTATCCAAATCACCCCCCTAATAAAAATAGTATCATTTCTGGGAACACATGTACATATGTAGAAGAACACATGTTTTACATGCATTTCCTCATTCGAGAGGAGTTAGCGATGAAAACATATGTAGAAGAACACATGTTTTACATGCATTTCCTTAGTTAAGAGGAGTTATCGATGAAATAAAAAACATTAAATTTGGTTTTGGAGGCAATGAAAATCCATCAATAAAAATAGTACCATATATGGGAAAACATATGTAGAAGAACACATGTTTTACATACATTTCCTTAGTTGAGAGAAGTTAGCGATGAAATCAAAAACATTAAATTTGGTTTTGGATTCTCTCAATTTATTACTTTGGTATCGGGGTTATATTTGAGTCGTTATTGATGTGGGACATGTGTCATACATGTTCAAATTTCTCACGCATTTTGCGTCTCTAACATTTTTGGTTTGGTGCCATTATGACCATATATCTTCTTAGATTTTTTTTTTTTCTGATTTTGTTTCAACAAACCAATTATTACTGGTCCTATTGACATGTTTTCAAATAATTTTTCATTTTTAACATTACTAAGGTATAGATACAAAATTATGGCACGTACACGAGCCAAACAGAGCATAGTTATGAGCACGAGCACGAAATGAACCCGAAGACACCACTCATTTTACATTTTGTTTTTCCTTTTTTAAAAAAACTTTTCAATTAGAAAACTCATTTTAATTTAAGTAAAATATGTTAATATTTAATTATAAGAAAGAAAATATAATGTAAGATAATTTTTTAGCCCTAAAAAAAATACAAATGACTTTTCAGCAAGTATCTAATCTAAAAAGTTTTGAGGATTACACTAAAGAGACCTGCCCAAGTAGCCAACTAAAAATGTCTTCTAGCATCGTGGGAGAAAAAAGACCCTAGCCGCTAGAGAGAAAAAAAACCTCCAAAATTTTGTCTGTGGCGGCGGCCTAAGGATCCTTCAGGCCTCCGCATGCTAGTGATTTAATCTTCTTAGGTTTTGAGTCCTTTTCTTGATCGAGAGTTAGTTTTTAGTTTTTAATTTTGTTTTGTCGAGTCTCTTCTTATTCTTTGAGAAGGTTTGTCTAGAGTTTTTCTCTGACTTAATTTTTGTCATGAACTCTAGCCATTTTCTTGTTGGTGTGTTTTCAACTGTTTTTTAAGGTCAATAGTGCTTTCGATCTCATTTTGGGGTAAAGTGGTGCGGGTGCGATTGTTTGTGATCGCACATAGAGGTTGTGGTGGTTATGGCCCTACCTCTTGGTCGTATTACTTCCTCCCAACAAGTAGAGATTGACGTTTATGTACGAGATTCGATTTGTCTTGGGTGCTAGGTTTTCTTCTATTCTCTTGAAGTTTAATCGATTTCAGATGATTAAGGAGGATTTAGCCTTTGACGGGCATCTTTTGGAGGAGGTTAAGCAAGTTTTGGTTTCAATTATTTGAGATTTGCAGTAGTTATGTGTCTATAATTATGGGACAACACATGTTCTTGTCTATTTTAGTTTACATTCATTAGATCTTATTAGTTGGGTGGGCGAAGCTCTTGTATGGCTTCAACAGCCGCTTCAATTTCATTGTAACTCTGTTTAGTTTTTATTCATAAAGTTTTTTCAATAAAAAAAAATCTAAAAAGTTTTGGAATTCTTATATTTAAAAGGAAAAATCATTAAAATTTTGGAAAACCCCCTAAAGAAAAATAAAAATAAAAAACAAACAAAACGAAAAAAATAAAGAAAAGAAAAGGTATAAATACGGCAAAACCCAACCCAGTAGAACACGCGGTCCCTTTTTTGGGTTCTTGAGTCTTGAGAATATTGGCGCTTGGGTTCTCCTCTGTTCGATTGTTTCTACAAGATAAGCTGTAAGTTATGGTCGTTATTGGTTATTTGTATCTTATTAATGTTATGTTTGTACATCATATACTGCATCAATTACTATCCCATTCTAGTTTGCAGTAAGTAATTTGCAGCTCGTCTTAATTTCACCAATTTCCTTTTTTTCGTTTCCGAAACCCTAATTTGTTGCTTTGCATAATTCTATGACCTTGGATTTTTCCAATTCCGTATGAAATTATTGCATTTACCTCGGAATCGTATTTCTTCTTCGTAACCTAGATTTAATTTTGGAAGACCCCAATTCTATGCAGCCAATTACATAGCTTTCGAAACCCTGATTTCGTTTTCTTTTAAACTCTTTTTTTCCAACATGCATAATCGAATCTTTACCTAAAAAGATTTCTGAGTCTGACCCTTTAAATTTTGATTCTTTTTGGCAAAAACCCAAATGATCGTTTTTTCATATTATATGCAGGTAAAGCTATAATTTGAAGTTAAAAGTAGTAATGGGAGGTCACGGAGGTCTGAATATACTGCCCCAGAAGCGGTGGAATGTGTACAACTTTGATAACAGAGAGAAGGTGCGGCAGGATGAAGAAGCTGCCGCCAAAGAAGAGCAGCTCAAGCGTGAACAGTCACGAAAGCGGGATGCTGAGTTCCGTCTTGAGCAGCTCCGGGTAGCCCGTGGCTTGGCTCCAATGATCGAAGCTGAGAAGCCTGCTGAAGTGGAATCGAAGCCGGGTCATATTAATCTCTTTGAAGGGATAAAGATTTTTGACCCTATTAAGGGGTTGGAGAAGGAGGGAGATGATGCTAAAGATGGGTTTAAGAAGAATAAGAAGATGAAGAAAGAGGAAGCGAAGCCCAAGGTTGTGACAGCAGAGGATGAGAAGTATAGATTGGGCTATGGAGTTGCTGGTAAAGGAGTTAAACTGCCATGGTACCTTGAAAAGCTGAGTGCGGATGCAAATGATGAGAGTGGTGAGGATGATGAATCGTCAAGAGGGGTCAAAGAGGAGAAGAAGAACAAGAGTGGAAAAAAGACATTGGAAGAATTGAGGGAAGAACGGTTGAGAAGGGAGAAGCGAGAAAAGGAAAGGGAACACACTTTACTTCTGAACAAGAGCCGAAAAGATGGAGCTGCTTTTAAGGCTAGAGGGTTTTCTAGGAGATGAGTATACAAAGTACCAGAAGTGTTGTTTAACTAAGTAGCACTTTGAATTTTCTGATTCCAATTGTTCTTTGTAGTCTGTATAATGAAATCTTTGGTGTTTAATATTTTAAATGCTTGATGTATCCAATGTTGTTATGGCTGCTTGACTTGTTTCTATGATGATGTTACAATTACATTACATACAGGGGATGATGTCCTGCAAGTGGCCAAACTGTTTTCCATTTTGCTTTGTATATGAATGCTTATGTGGTACTTGAAAGCTGTAAGATCAGATCCCACTTTTCTTGGTTAAAAAAATCAATGAGACTATGTAGAGTTTCTTATTCATTAGAGTCCTTTAAACAAAGAGAAGAGAGCGATAACCATGACAATGTGGTTCAGAGCTATTTAGATGAAGAGCATTTCGGTGTTGGTGATAACCGGAAAAGCACCTCCTGAGTTTGGATGTATTGTAAACATGTTCTCTATTGCGATTTAGCACCTATCCTCATTCTCATTCCTCACCACCCCCCCCCCCCCCAACACATCTTGTTAAGCAGTTCATTAGCCCTTAAAATTATCAATATGTGGGTGATGAATTAGTTTTGTACTGCCGATGTTTTTGCAAATGTCTAGAGAACAACCTTTGCTTCAGCATAATGAATGGAACAACAAGATGCATGAATGACAACTAAATCACCTTTGCCAGTGTCCATCATTTGGCATATACGTAACAATATTAATGCAAAGCAATGCTTATTGAAGAGGGGTTGGTGAAGAAAACCAATGAGTTTAAGAGAATTGCACAATTGATTGTGTTTTTTTTTTGGGGTCAAAATTCTGCAAAACCAAAATCGCCGTTGCCGGGGATCGAACCCGGGTCACCCGCGTGACAGGCGGGAATACTTACCACTATACTACAACGACTGATTGTGAAAATATTTGGTCCATAAGTATATGAATTAAGTACTTATTGAGGTAGAAAAACAACACTTGATTCAGCCGGAAAAAAAAAAATAATATACAGACTGGTGTGCGAAGGTGAAAAATCACTTTGAAGTAATCCGATTTGTCATATTTATGAACATTATATAGGCCTTCGGCTTCAGAAATGGATAAAAACAAAAAAAAAATTTATTTTATTTTTTATTTTGATATAAATTTCTATAAGATGATCATATACGTCTAATAATTTATCAGATACAGAAAAAAAAAAAAAACGATTTTATAGAAATTTTTGTCAAATAAACATTGCAATTTAAAACTAGCTCTGTGCCTAAATACATAACATCATAGGACAACCATTGGTGTAAATACTTAGGAAACTGATTCATCCAAATTTGTGGAGACGGAGTACTATGTCCAACTCTAAGTGACACCAAGATATTTGCAGCAGAATTTGGCTTCTTGAAAACTATGAACCAGTGGAATATTTATTTATCGCCTGCTGGCAAATGACTAGTTCGAAGTTTTCGAACACGGAACACAAGATGACTTTCATGCGGCATAAACGAGAGAGTTTGGAGAAACCGGGTCGTGTCCTGCGTGATCTTGTTTAATCTTATTAGTATATGATTCACAATGCAATGCTGATAGCAGCATAGCACTAAAATGAATCAGAATGCAACCTTAGCATAGTGTACTATAGTGAACCATGAGATGTACATTGAAGCCAACCAATAAGGGATTATCGATGTCATTTCTAGAAAAGCTGACAATTATATCCATTTATTCATCCAAATGCCGAGGTTACAACTAAAAACAAAACCATTAAACCAAAATTTACATACTCAAACACCAAACAAAAAACCCAAGTCCTAAATTCACACACTGACTCTCTTCACTCAATCTTAACCTGAAACACATTCTCCTTCTCCTCCTCTTTGACCTTAGGAACCACCAACTTCAGAACCCCATTCTTCATCTCAGCCCTGATGGAATCAAGCTTGTACAGATTCGGAGGCAGATCCAGTCTGCTAGTAACCCTTCTCCCCCCACCACTCTCTTCGTCCTCTTCGTCCTTGGCCTCCCCTTTCACTATCAGCGTGTTCTGCTCCACAGACACCTTCACGTCCTCCTTGTCGAGCCCTGGCATGTCCATCCTCAGAAACAGAGCATCCTCGCTTTCCTTCACATCCCACCCTCTTCTCGACCCTCTAGAGCCTCCGAGAAATGGGTTCTCCATCATCTGGTCCATCAAGTTCAGAACTTGGCTCAGACTCCTCGTCGGTGAAAATGGATCGAACACATCTGCAACTCACGAAATTGACAAGAACCCAATTCAGATCACCATGTATTCTATACAATAAACCAAAAAAATAAACAAAACCCAATTGAGTTGATCCAGAATACTATACAATGAAACCAAAAAATTGGCAAAACCAAATTGAGATAACCCTGAATTCCGATAAAACTAGTTGATTGAAATTTTGGGAAAATGGGAAGAACCTAGATGACAACTACCTGAAAATAAGCTGGGAGCAGAGTCACGGCGGCGAGAGAGGGATCTGTCGGAGCCGCGATCGACGGGAATCGAACGCTCGTCGTCGTCGTAGTTGGTGAGCTGGGCGTTGGTATTGAAGAAGCGGGAAACAGAGGGGGCTACAGAGGCAGAGCGAATGGGGTTGGAGAGCTTGGAAAACAGAGTTGGGGATGAGGCTCTTCTGAGAAGGATTGAAACTGACGAAGCCATTGTTCTGGTTGCTAAGGAATGTGGGATGCTTTCGAAGGTTTAAGCTTGAACAGAGAGAGATAGAGAGAAACGGAAGATGATAGGTTTGGGTGTTGTGCTCTGTGTTTGGATATTTTTGGTACGTGGTGGGTTTGAGAAGGAGGTTTTAAATAGAGCAGACTGAGTTGTGACGATTAGAGGGGAAAGAGGGAGAGAGTTGGAGAAGGTTCCAGAGCTGAGGGATACTCTGAAGGTTCTAGAAACAAACACATTCATGTTCATCTCAATACCGTTATATTTGGGCCTATGGGTTTTGGGTTTAGACTTTAGACTTTTGAGTCCCAAACAAAGAATAAAAAGCTACTTCAATTAAAAATACGATTCTTACTAAATTAGAGCATCTCTTTTAAGATCAAAATTTCTCACCTCGTAAGAAATTTGCTAATTACACCAAATTATGCTGTGAAGCTGGATGGCAATGTCGTACCTTCAAACTCCAAAATAGGGTGGTGTACCTGCAAAAGGTATTCTGATGCCTAAGTAGTTCAATGCTCTAATAAGTGTGTAAACTCTCAAAATGATTGTGTGCCCCAATTTGAAGCATGATTCTTCTATTTATAGTTGGCTCAGTCTTGAAGCCCAAGTACCATGATCTCCATGATGGGTTAATGGGCATGTTCTTACCCAGCTCTAGGAAGTGGTGACACTCATTCTGGGATCACCCTTCACTTAACCCTCAGTGAGAATAACTTTTACGTAAAGATAGTAACGTGGCATCACAAATATGAGAAAAAAGCAGTCTCACATCTTAATGTTTGAAATTTCCCTCTCATGTTTGTGATGTCATCTCACTATTTTTCTTACACACAAGTTATTTTAGAAGGAACCCACTTTAATTGTTCAATGGGACATACTCTCACAATGAAGTTGGCTTCATAAGTTATGGGTATCACCTCATTTTGAAAGGATGCTCCATTTGGGTAGTCCCGTGAAAGACTCTCTCATGGACCCCTAACTGCCAATTATTCACCAACTTCACTTTTATTTACTAATTTAAGTGGTACTCAAATGCTGTGTATGTTACTGCATGGTATGTTTAACGCGTGCAGAAGGGAAGGGAAGAAATATGTGCCCCTAACCACATATGTTGAAGTGGAAAATTCCCACATGAGATAGTGTAATTCTCGATGAGTTACACTAGTCAAGATTTGAACGCTTGTGATAAAAATTCCTACACTCATGGGTGAGTTCAAACTCTCATGAGAGAAAAATTCTACCTTGCAATCACTACATGTAATCCACTAGACACTTCTGACCATTAGATGTTGATAGAAGTTCTCATTATAAGGTTGCCCATCTTTTGAGTTGGATGCTCTACGAACTTTAGTTTTGTTAATTAAATTAAGAAAAGGATGTACATTAAAATTCAGTCATCATCATATTCGTGATCTGGATCAGACGCAAGTATATTAAGGTAGAGATATATTGTTAATATCATTTTCAACCAATTTAACTAAATAGTTACAAAAGACAAAAGACAACAAAAAATAAGCAAATGATGCATAAGCAAAATCAAAAGTGAAGGTTTAGACTTTAGAACCTTCAGTTCAGGCCTCCTGTTTCTTCGAATCAAACAACCTTAACATATGGCCAGTCAAGGTGGGACCTAGGAATCAACTTGACATGGAATAATTAAGAATTTTAAGATACTTTATTACCAAGTCTGGACAAATAGTTACTATCAATATTCAATGCAAACCAATAAAATAGTATGCACAATTGTTGTTTGCCCATACAACCCAAAGTTTAGAGGAGAGGTTTAGATTCATCAACCCAAACAACCAAACACAAAAACAAATAAATAAATGAGAATCCGAGATTCATTAGGATAGCTACAGACAAACAAAAACAATATAAAACAAATGAACACATGTTTTACATCACACTGAGATGTATAAAATTATTAACCATCAGAGATACAGTTAACCAAAATCTCTCAAGTTGAACCACAAAAAGAGAAACAAAGTGAAAATCATCCTCTTAAGTTACAAAAATAATGTAAGTTTACCATCGAGTTCCACGCACTATTCTAGAATTCCAGCACCTACAGATCCATGACCCCATCTAAGCAAAGTTTGGAAACTTTCGCAAAGCTAACTAAAAATGATCACCGCTTCTTAATTTCTCCTTCCGCAATCATTCTTCAATGACTGAGAAGGAACCAGTTTGACAAAAGATCCAGAACAGAGTGCTTATGACTTCTTTATGAGGTAACCCAAAAGTATGCCAAGCAATGCAACAATAATGACAAAAATGATCGAAACACCACCACCACTTTTGGCCCCTTTGTGCCTCAAGAGTTCCTACACAATAACTTAATAAGAAAAAGCAAAACAATATTTGGGAAGCAAGAGAATAACAATGCAGAAATGTGAAATCCATGGAAGAAATTGTTAAATGCCTTTTCATCGTGAATAAAAGAGAATGATTAATACCAAGCGACCACGCTTTTATCCATTTGCTCTTACTTCCATATTTTTAACATAGTTTTCATATTCCCTATTTAATGATGTAGAGACAGAACCATAAGCTTCACATCACATCCAATTCGCAAAAATATATTAGTATAATAGGATGGGAAAATTACTGTAGCCTTTGAAAGTAGATGTAGAAACTTCAGAAAAGTTAAATAAGAAAACAAATCTAAATCAGTATAATAAGGAAACAAATTTTGCATTCTACATTTTGGTACTATATACACAAATCAATGAGTCAAAAAGGTTTTGAAAAGAACAAAGACAACATGAAAGTTACTATAACCTCCCTAATCTACCCTCTGTTCTTCTAAACAATGCTTAGTACTCTTTCTTCTCTTTGGCCAAATCAAGATCTAGTACTCATAAGTCATAACTAGTGAGTGATAAGTATATCTACTTACGGTGACCTTTCAATAGGCCTTACACAATTCCATAGAAATTTCATAGAATCAATACACAATCCATAGGCAAATTGGCATTACACAATCAATACAGAATAAAGAAGAGGACAAACATAATTCCATAGAAATTTCATAAACTCTCACCAGCTCCTGACGAAGCCGGCTACTTTGTTGAAGTGCACTATTCTTTTCCTCTGTCAGTTTCAAAATAAGCGCTTTTGCCTGCAATTATACAAGTAAAAGGATTAAGACTAGACTGGAAACACCAAAAGTTAAATGGTAGAGACCTACTACTTATGGCATAAGCAACAGTATCAACAGCAGAAGTGGATGCAGCTTACATGATTCACTTGTGTAGCTTACTCACCAATTCAATATTGGTTGTTTCTTAATAAGATGCAGGAAACACTCAAATCTTGCAAATGAAAGGCATTTGCAAGAAATGGTAGAGTTTCAAGCCCCATTAAAAACATAAAATAGCTCTTTTGAGATATCTGGCATGTTGATGATGCTTTGATAGGCCACAACTAGATCTCTAAGACAGTCAAATAAGCAAGAAATAACACTCGTCATCCAAGGAACAATCACAAAAAACCAAAAGCTGGAGTCCGAAAATTTTCCATCATTTTCTGACAATCCCCAGATTCAGGTAAGGCTGAACTCTGAAAGGTAACTAAACCAGGGGGAAAAACAGTGATTACAGTCATTTCTCTAATGACGGGTTCATCCTAATATATAGCCATTTATGTACAAAAGGATCATGAAAGAGAACATTGTGCCATACTAAAATTCTGTAAGCATGAATTGCAAAACAAGGAAAACATCTTAGTACAACATTCCATGTTATGCAAGACAACAGAATTCAAATTCCACATACAATACCCGACAGACATTTGATGTTATTTTTCTGTAGTTTGAGGATAAATGTACATGCATGGATAACAAGTATAAGATAAATCACACTATAAAGGATTGCACCAGCGATAACTGTAGTACAATAAAGCCCAGAAAAAAAAAAAATACTATTCCATGTGTGCTCATGAGTGCATGCATGTGTGTGTGTGTGTGTGTGTGTGTGTGTGAAACAAATATCAGGCTAGACAGGTTTTGTTAGCATCATAAAACATCAACCCAATTATCAAATAGATACACAAGATACTAAGCAAGGTCACATGAAGCTTGTTGTCACAGTAACTAGTTCAGAAACCAATTTATAATTCTTTCTACTAAGCTTGTACACAACTCAATCATAATGATAATTAAAAAGCAGAACAATGTAACAGGCATCCGACCTAAAAACAAACATAACAGACCTTATGAAGTACAAACAAAAAAACTCAGGAACTGGATAAGGTATAAGGCACTACATAATCTTAGAATTTTGTCCTGTGTGTGTAGGCATTTACCTCTGCAGATCTGTCCTGAGGATCAAGCCGCTCCACAAATGCTCTTTGAGCCTGTAATCGCCAATAAACAGCATGCCAATCAATATCTTTCTGCTGACTGAAGATAATAATTCATCATATAGTCTTATACTCATCAAGTACTCACATTGGAAAACTCAGCACCATTCACATTTCCATTCTCTGAAAAAGAACCCCTTGGTGAAGACCCTTCTTCTGACCCTTCTGGAACTGGAGAAGGTGGTTGAGGTGCAGAAACATATACCACTTTCAATTTGCACTCCTCAACCACATTTCCCGACTCTTTATTGAACTACACAACCCCAATTCAAAAAATAAATAACATTCAACATAAAATACACAAACACATCAGAATTCACAACATTGTGTAATATAATATAACTACCACTTCTGGAGTAATATCCTTTGAAGTTGCACCATCATTGGTTTTTACACTCTGAAGCAGAAACTTGTCCTTGCATTGCATGTCAGAAGGAGCCTCCTTCTGTGCTTGCATTGTAACTAAATCACAACAACGATAAAACAATAATTAATCGTTAATATCTATAAAAACCACAAAACATATATATATATATATAAACCATAGAACAAAATGAACATTATGCACCTATAACATCACATGTGGATCGAGGCATGACAACTCCCGTGTTGGGACGAACACAATACTTCTTGGGATTTGTAGTCTTGACCTGAGCATAATCAAATCAATATCAAACATCCAAAGCATCCTAGAAACCTTACAAATACATGCTTCATCTCAACCCGCAATTTGGTTATAGGAAAAGCACAATAAATTATTAAAAAAAAAAAAAACCCAATCTTAATTACAAATTTCGGATTTGAATTTTGTTATTCATGTTGTCTGATTTGCAACATACCCAAACACAGCCAAATGCAACAAAATTAAAAAAAAAAAAAAAAAAGAATAATTCAAGCTTAATTGAGTGGATGCGTTCACATTCACAATTTTCCCACATTTTCCCAACAACCAAATGGAGAATATAAGCATTCTTAGAAAAGAAAAAAAAAAGAAAAAGATGACATAATATTATAATTCGTAGAAGCATTTCAATTTCAATTTGAAGCTGAAGCACATGTGCAAAAACAAAACAAAAAAAGAGAGGAGGGAATACCTTGAAAGCGACATGGCTATCGGTCTTATTCGACAGCAGAAGCGAGCAAGAGATCTGTTTCTTCAATTCAACTGAATAAAAAGCCAAAATAAAAACGATGAAAATGGAAACAAAAACCGCAACATGCAAGCCCTGAAAAACAGAAACAAACAAAAACAGATCGGAAAGAAAGCGTTTCGTTTGGTAATATTTACTGACAGGGGAACTTGAGCTCCAGAGGCTCGATGCTGAGAAGCTCGCCCATGCTCATTGGATTGATCGATCGGTTGATTTTCGGTTTGAACTGGAAAACAAAGATGGGCGGAGAGATCGAGAGAGAGGGGTTCGGAAATTGTGAAAATGATGATGATTGTGAATGAATTTATGAGTGAAAGTGTTTTTCTTTGTATTTTGTGTTTCTGTTTCTGAGAAACAAATACTCTTTTGGTTTTTTTTTTTTTTTTTTCTCTGACTTCTTGAGTTATGAGTATTTACTAATTGCTAATTATGAATCAACGTGCGTTGAACAACGCAACTCAAGCCTCGCTCTGTGACTCTGTCTCTCTCTGTAGTCTGTGATCTCTCTATACCTTCTTTTTTTTTTTCTTTTTTTTTCTTTGTTTTTTTTTTCTTTTTTTCAATTTTTCTTCTTTTTTTTTTTAATTATTTTTTGTAGAACTTTATTTTGCGGTTGTTGGTGTTGCATTGCTTTGAATGGTAATTTGGTATGGGAGAGGCTTTAATGGAAAGGGAAGCATTAAAGAGGAAAGTGGAAAGGAGTTATTATTGGACACCCCAAAAGGGAAAATGGGTATACAAGATCGAGACCCTACATCAAGCACTGCTTGCTTCACTGGAGGACCATTATCAGCCCTAGATGGCTAATCTTTTTGAGATGGCACTTCTTAAAAGAAAATTAAGACTTTAACTAACTTTTCATTGGAATAGACTAAAATGTCCTTCAAATCTTGTTGAATTGAGTGGTAAAGATTTGAATTTGAGATCTCTCTTAACAAAATAAAGAGAAATACTATTAAATCAGTTAGTAAATATCGTTTAAATTTAACATGACAAACTAAATATAAGGTAAGATAACACGAATTTGTGATGGGGAAACTGCATCACCCTCTACACTATGATGTAAGTAATCCGAATTTATGAGTTAAAAAATGAATGTCCCATATAAAAAAAAGCTCTTTAATCGGTGTATATGTGACATGTGTGATTTTTTTTTCTTGGAGAGCATGCCAAAGCTTAAAGAACAGGAGATTATGATATCCATAGAAATCATATTCGCTGTGCTAAAAAAAATCTAGAGTACTTAAGTAAAATCTAAAAAATTAATAACTTGAAATGGTATTTTTGAAGAAGATTTTGTGTCAATACCCTGCATATCAAGAACTTGGGATGAGGGGATCCACGAAACCCTATCAGTATCACACTTGAAAAGGTTTTGTATTTTACACCGGCATTTGTATTGAACCAAAAGAATGATTAAAGATATCATCGAATTATGTTTCATGGTTTTTTTGCTCTTTAAAAATTTGAGTATTGAAACCCAAATTCTTGTTGCATATATGCATGTACCTTTGAGATATGGGCACTCATTGAAGCTCCCAAGGATCGGATTTCATTTGTACTACAGCCATGAATTATTACAACAATTATCAGCCACATCTTGTTGAGGAAGGGGCCCTAAAGAAAGTAATATTGTGCTGTTATGTGAAAATGACAATACAAGTCATTAGTCATTACCAAAGTTGATCATACCATTGCCTTCTTTTCTAAAAAGCATTTTGTCCTATATCGGGATTTGACACTGACTCCAAAGTCAAAAATGGGAAATCTTTAGCATTATAACAAATATTTTTGTCCATATCTATACTAAGTGGCCCAGTGGGAATCCCTCTTGATCAAACTCCTTATATAATGCCACTGTTGCTGTTACAAAGCCAACCAGTGCTGAGGTCAGGTTTTCAAAGCCTACCCACTGAGGTTGGTCCAATTGTATAAACTATAAAGAAGAAGAAGAAGAAGAAGAAGAAGAAGAAGAAGAAGAAGAAGAAGAAGAAGAAGAAGAGGTGGTCTAAATTCCAAATTTGCAACCAGAAAAGAATACATAACATTGATTTATTGGTTAGTCTTGATCCCCATGCACAAGACACGAAGTGGGTTCATGGCACAAATGCACAATGCAGATTCCAGAATGGATTTTAACAGAAACAAGACAATTTAGAAGTCCCTAAAAATATAAATTTTTGGCTTGGGAATAGAAAAAGGGGAGGGAGTGCAGAGCCCTTGGGAGGAGCCCTAATAGTGTTTCTTTAGAAAGGAACACATTTTTATTGGCTAACTTGAGCTGGGTTGTACTTCCTAAGAAGTAGATCTCAAGTCTTCTGCATGCAGCCAAAGTTCTTTCAAGACCTGTCAGGAGAAGAGAGTGAGAGACTCAATAAAAGATGATTCAGGTTAATACCAATAAGAAGAAAAATGTCTGGGAAGTTAGAACTCACTATCTTGGTTTCCTCAAGAGCAGCTTCTAATGCTTCAATTTTCTGCAACACAACAAGAATTAGCATATGTTTGCACAATCTGCTGGGCAAATGATGGAAATAAGAGGCGTAAGTATTTGTATCCAACTCACTTTTTTGGCTTCTCTAAGTGCTGCTTCCAAAGCCTGGATTTTCTGTGATGCAATTCCACACAAAATGCATTAGATCACAATGAACTGATTCAATTGAAGTCCTTTTTTTCAACAAAGAAAAAGAAGATGAATCCAAAAGTACTAAGTAAGAGAGCACTATTAAGATGATTTCATTGTCATGAAAAATAAAAAATATCAAAAAACGTTTGAGAAATCGTGACAAGAAAAATTGAAACAAAAGAAACATTTCATGTTTTTGCAACTAAAATAAGTACATCAAACAACCTATCTGAATGAAAATTGTGCTAGATTATGCCAGGCTTGTTTTCTGCAGAAGGGAAATGTAACCTCAAAGCAGATAGAATGGTGTGTGCTTTCAGGAATTCAACTGTACAAGTTTTTTAGATATTGAACAGAACTATGCAAGCAAGATCCTGGTTATAAGAGGTGATTACCCTATTGCGCGCCAACACTTCTTCCGAATCCTTAGTACCGTTTTCTTCATAATTGTTTACCTCATTTCCCATAGAGATTGCCTGAAAGATATAGATAAAATTATAAGCAAACATGTTACCTGAAAAGCCTATAATCTGATGCAACAAAACTTGCATTAAAACACTTTGGAAGGAAAATCTTCCTAAAAATTTGATGACCTGAAGCATTTCTGTAATTTCCGGATTATTCCAGGGTCCTTTGTCACTAAAAAGGCAGCCCCCATAGTCAGAACAGCTGCAGCTTCCACCCAGAAAAGTTGGCAAATTACTGCAGAATTGAATTTTAGCAATTAGTGTGGGACCATCACCATAAGGAGAGTTTTAAATAACATTTTATGTGCACAAATATCTGAATGAATGGACCAAGAAACCATCAGTGCTTGTTCATGCAAATCTGTACAAATTTGCACTTGATATGCTTACCTTTGATCAACTAGATCAAACAGGTCACTTTGATAATTGTATCCCAGCACCTGAAATAGTAATCTCATATGTTCAAAATAATTATTCCACTATCTGAAAGGACAGCGTGACTGTCTGACTGCTAATCTAACATGGAGAAAAGAATCCTACTTGAATCTTCGCTAACGTGCGTGCATCAAGGAAAGCCTTCACTGCTTTCCACAGCATTTTAAACCCGGATCCAGCATTGACAATAAAGAGGCGATTTAGAGTCTGAAATATCAATTGCCTCAAAGTCATTGACAAATCTATATAAGCATAAAAACTAAACATGTCTGTTAGCAGTGTGTGTGTAACTAAACATGTCCTCAGCTCCAGTGAGTTATCTAAAGTTGAATCCTTTGGACCTGGCCAATCACCAATTTTTAGAAGGGACTTGGCCTTTTTTTTCTCTAATGAAAATACACAGCCTTGTAACACTCAGTAACTCATCAATAACATCATCATCATCAATTATGTTGATCTTTGTTTGGAATCAAGGTCCTAATCCCCTGACTCACCAATCCAACCATCTTCTTGTTCACATAGCATCACTGCAGGGCAATGACAACCCACGTACCTCTGGGTAGTAATTGCTATCAATCTTCTGAATTTCCATAAAGAGATATCTTGCAGGCTTTGAGAAATTAGCCAGACCCTAATCATAGACAAAATTCACAATTTAGAACTTGGTATTTAAAGTCAACAACAATAGTTATAACCAACAAAAGGTTAATGGCATGAAATTGATTTTTGTTAAATAAAAATCAACCTTCATGAAGAACAAAGAAAATTTTGGAACCAGAATTCGAGTGCCAAGCCCCCAAACAGGCTTAATTGCATGGAATTTGTAAACAACTAAAAAAACAGAATTTCTCTGTCTCACACAGAGTTCATGTCCTTCAGTACTATAAGCTAGCAACACACTGTGCCAATACTTCAGTAGATTTAACTCTTTGGGGAAAATGTCAATAATTATATACAGATAGTCTTTAGCAAGATCATGGATCACATTGACTTGTATAGATAAAGTGATAAATAACTCTATGTTGAAAGGTTAGCTCTAGATGGACTATGAGAAAAAGATACTCACCACTCCATGCACATCTAAAATGCTTGTTGTAGATGCTACATGCCTCTTAGCTGCAATTGAACATGCAGGGTATCTAAAATTTAATGTTTTCTCTTGTTCGGACACATGATGCTTTGTAAATCTTTCAAGGGTAGTTACTTGCAGTAGTTTGTTAAGGTCTACCATCCCAATCCTTTCGATGTATACTGGTCTACCATATCGGTCTACCCCATGATATCCGTGAGGATAGCATTTCTTTACTGCTTCATATTCCTCAAACTTAAACTCCTGCAATAATTAATCCCACAAGTATCTTATTGATTAAAGCACCAGAACCTCATCATATATCTCATTTTTTGTAACCAAAAAAAAAAAAACGAATAAGGTAGAAGATGTTCTTTCAATTTTAATTTTTTTCCAGTTAGATAGCAGAAGACAACTTGGAAAATGGTGTATGGAAAACAATGACTGGTGATAGATGATGACTACAAATTGAAGACTAAGTTTGGAAGCAGGTGAGAGTTTACAGTATTGAAAACTCAGGTTTTAAATCATCTTAATAACCTTACAACATCTTATATTAGCTAGCCAAAAAATCAATGCTTTTAATGAAGAGTTATCAAAATGCAACTGCATTATTGTGCTCTCAGGGAGGAAATGAAGAAACCCTGCATTGTGATTCAAGCACACCAAATTCAATTCAAATGCCATTTCTGGAAAATCTGCTTTTCCAAAACACCAAATGGATTCTATTACTTGGAACTGATAAGATGTCATGCTGGAAAACCAATATCATACATGATTTTCCACACAATTTCTAGTAGAAAATATAGGAAAATTCAGTTTGAAACTCACCTTTGGAATTGCATCAACCATATTATCCTCTCGCCACTTAAGATAAATCAAGAACGCATCTTTTGCTTTAGCGACATCAAAGTCCCTCATTCGGAGAAACCTAAAAAAACAAATCATAGTAAAACATTATCAATGATACCATTAATTGTTAAGCATTTAGGCAACCACCAAACCCCAAAATTTTAAACTCGGAGAAACAAACATATAGGTGCACCTTACATCTTGCAAACCACAAAGAAATGGGATGGATTTTGAGGTATGAATCCAAAACCTCCTACTACTAACAATGTATATGAATTAGCTAACATTCGTCTACAAACATTGCGTACCAACAGAAGTATGCATGTTTAAAAATCACTTGTTTTCAATGGAAAAATGAGAAACACTTTGCATGTTATTCATGTATGTGATAATGTTGCCATCAAACTTACCTTAAAAGGGTATGATAATCATTGTGCTGTGGAGGAAGTTGACCCTCAAGAAAAAGCATTTCCCTGAGAGATTCAACAAGTTTTTCATCTTTTGGATCATGAACTCCTCCAAGAACCATTTTCAAGCTCTTACTACTCCCTCCAAGTTTACGAAACTTGAGCGACAATGACTTGAAGCCTAAGCTTGACATTGAAGAAGACTTTTTCCCTGGTTGAGGAGGGAGATGCCAATGGGTTTCAATGGGTGGATGAATGGTTTTGGCCTTCCCTGAACTTGAGGATTTATCACCATCTCCATCACCTCTCCATATATCTATATCCCTATCTTCTTTTGATTTATGCATACGTGAATAACAAAAGTATGACCTTATGGAATCCAAGTTTAATTAATGTGTTTAATTTTTGAAGGGGAATTGAAGAAACTTGAACTTATTCTTGAACAAAAACAAAATAGAGAGAACATCACTTTGTTTATCATACTAGGAATTGAAGAAGCTAGCTTGAACTTAGATTCTTGTACCAATTACAGGAAGATTAATAAAACCTAAGAGAAAACAAAGACTGAATGGTTTCATGGAAAAAACTGTTTAGCTACAGAGAGAATGGCAATCCCGTTACAGTGTTAGTGGGCAGGGAGTTGTTGAATTTGAAATGTAAGTGAAATTTGAAAGGCACAAAGAGAGAAAGAAAAGAAGGTGCAGAACAAACGTAAATACAAAAAAGATATGAAAGCTTTGAAAGGAAGAAAGGTGAAACCCTGTTGGGTTGGGAATCGAATTCCATGCTTTGCTTGCACTCTGGAATGTCTGAGCGTCAAGTAAACTAGCTGTGGTGTAATGTTTTATATGCAGAGGGAACGAGTTTTCTCCATGCCATAAATCGTCGTCTAAGATCATATTGAATTCAAATTAAGCAAAATGTGAACATAACGCAATAAAATCTTATAAGAGTTTATAAGAGTTGAAGCACGCTGAACTTGTGCATTTTATACGTGAAACTCTTCAATCAATCCTAACCTCACACGAAAAACGAATGTGTTTAAGGATTTTTAATTTAAGATATCAGTTTAATATAAGAGTCATCTATTCTAACTTGTTTTCGAATCTAATTCAATGTAAATGAACCATATTCCTAATAGATTAACCCCAAAATAACATTCAAATATCTAACTCGTTTCACAAATCTAAAAATTATTTTTGGTACACACAAATCTAAAATTTTATTATACTTGTTTTTTTTTTTTTGGGCAAATATACTTGTTTTTGTTTAGAACTAAAAAGTCTAAAAAAAATACATAGAAAACTAGTTCACAAGTGTACAAATTCCCATTGAAATTTTTTTTCATGGTTTGTTATTTTTGTTGAAAATTGAATTGTGCGAGGACTTGGGGTAGGCCAGTTGGCCAAGCAGTTGTGCTGCCCCCACCTCACCGGGTTTCGATCCCCCTTCCCCCCTCTAGGCCTCTTTCCTTGGCCTCCTCCCTTTGTAACCAAAAAAAAAAAAATTGAATTGTGCGTTTCATGATTTTCATCCTAGCGAAAAAAAAAAAAATTTGTTTGTTTGATTTGTTCAGATAAGTATCCGGGCCGAATCTGATATAATATTTGAGTGGGCTGAACTTTGGGCTCAAGCATGTGTTCATAATATGGGCCGACATGAATGCTCAAGTAATAATCCTTTACAAGGACGAAATTGTATAAGACTATACTAAATTTTTTTTTTTCAATGAACTATACTAAACTTTTAATCTTAGGGTTTTTTTTAAAGGTGCCTACAACCAGGCCCGGAGCTTCCATGTCGCCGACACCTTCGAGGAGGCCACGCATGAGGGGAAATAGGTTGGGTCGCAGAGGGGGTGGCTTTGGCTTGGGCTTGGGCTTGGGCTTGGTGAGGGTGAGGGTGAGGGTGAAGGTGGGGAGGGGCTGTTGTTGGTGCTGGTGCTGGGTTTGGAATAAGACAAAGATGGTGATTTGGGGTGGGAGGTGCTCAGCTGGGGAGGGGAAGGGAGGAAGAAGATAGAGTTTTTTTATTTTATTCAGAAAAAATTTAAAATATTAAATGTTTTTTACATATGGTGAAAAAACAAAAATATCTTTGCTACGTTAGCAGATAATGCTCTTATTGACAGAAAAAAAAAATTGAGATACTTTTTTGTGAATTTTCAAAATTAAAGTACTAACTTAAAACAACATATAAAGTTGAGGTATTAAATTATAATTTACTCTTATATACATTGATGGATCTAGAAATCTACTGGTATGAAAGCAAAATTAACCCAACAAGGGTGGAAGCGAGGCTTGCGACTTGCGAGCAAAGGCAGCAGCCAGCAGGGGGCGACAGGTAACGGCAAGGGAGTAGGGGCGATGGCAACATCAAGGGAGTAGGGGGCGACGGCCAACGACGACAAGATTTGATTCTTGCCCCCTGCTCTGCAATCTTGCCCCTACCAGCCATGGCTACAATCAAGACTCAAGCTTCATTCATGGGGTCAAGATTTTTCTTCAAGCCCAGCCTTTCTGAGTTCATGGAGTCAAGTGACCCCCTTGTAGATTCGCCCCTGCTTATATATAAGTAATTTTTTGATATAACTATAATATCACCAAATGGTATCAGGGTAAGTGGCAATTGTAGATGCAACAAATGCAGAATATGCTTGTAAGTAATTAAGTAGGTATCTTTTTGAATAATTTAATAATTTTTTTATCTTTATTTTTTGGGTAGGAATAAATTTTTTTTATCTTTGAAAGTAATAAATCTAAAATTTTGAGTGTTCCGATCACACTCAACCTTTTTTCATCGTATACGAACTCTTCCACGTAATGAGTCTAGTTTTGTGTCATACGCGTAACAATTTTGCCAAAAAAAGAAAAAGCGTGTGTGTGTAACAGTGGGGCCTACAGAGTATAAAGGTAGGGAAGCATCTAGAAGAACACGTACGGCGACAGCATGAGCCAGCTGTATCCAAGCTCAAAGACATTGCTTTTAGCTCTTCGGAAAGTGGAAAACTACAAATCCGTTGACGTCATGCCCAAGCTTCAAATAAATAAATCATTAAAGTTCGCGGGAAGTCGTGGCGGCTTTTTTATTATGTTATTTATCCACGTGTAACCCCCTATTAAATAAATACGAAAAGCCAATAGTACTGTATGGTCGGGCCTATGTTAGCTCTGTTGAGTCCGTTTACTTGCTCGACTCCGATAGCATGAAAGGCATAATCTATTATCAATTAAGCTACTCCCACCTATAGCTCTCGTGCGATTGGTCGAAACTAGTGACAAAGACACAAAGTATAGTAGGTGATTCATGAATCATGAGGCCAAAATTGAGATTACAAGGTGGGACCAAATTAAAGAAGGTAGCATCAAATATCTAGTTTGTGCGTACAGCTGGCTTGAATGAGTGAATATCTGGCAGCTTTGGGAGCCGCACACACCTTTAAACCAAGGCATTTTTTTAGGCCGGGAAACCAAGGCATTTGAATCAGGGATTTACATGACAACAAAATCTTCTTTTGTATTTTATGAGTGCCCACAACATCTTTCCAAAATTCTACAATCTTGTCACCACTGTAGAGTATAGATTTGCATACTAATCGCATCAAAATCTCAATAGCCACGTGTTGTCTAGTTTGCAAATCAAGAAAATTACGTTCTTCAAATTTATGTTACGCGGCCACGAGACCGAACATACAAATGATAGGTTGCACAAAACTGACTTTCATTCAGGCGACCGTCAACTGAGAAATGAACATCTCTTAATTGCAAAGGTTTTGATGTCTTGGCTGCAAGAACTTAGGGTAGTGTAGCCGAAGTTGGTGTGATGGTGATACGGTGAGTGAAAGTGAAAGTGCGAATGATGGATGTAAAATCGAAATCTAATAAATAGAAATTAATTGTAAAAACAAAATCAAAACGCATGCAATCTTTGAAATTAACTGTAGTAATACGAGTATGAACTGTAAATCACATAATCTACAACTAAACTAATATAAGAAAGCAATAAACCTACTAATGCAGAATTTAAAGAACAAGAAGGTAAACTCTAAACTAATAATATGCGAATCAAAAACACATACTCATATTAATGCTAATAAAAACTGAAGAACACAAAGGTTTTTATCCTATGTTCTTAAGAGAAACTATAAGATTTTTTCAAGAATACCTAAAAACTGAAAAGAAAAACTAAAAGAACATAGTAACAACCTATGATAATCAAAGAACTAAGGTTTTTGATGCTCTTGTCTTTGGGATTTTTCTGGGAGTGAAAGTTGTGTTCTTGGTAGCTTAAAGCCTCTGTTTATAGTGGTGAACCCTAACAAGTGACTTGGATTCCAAGAGTCATGATCCTTCAAGAAGTTGTAACCGACAAAAATCTTAAAAGGTTATGACTCTTGATCTTCTGAGGATGTTTCGGTTCCTTGTTCAAGTGGGAATAACTTCCTTGGGTTGTCTTTTATTGCCACTGGGCTCGGCCCGTAATGCTTCTTTGTCTAGTGCTGGGCTTTACCTTGTATTCGGCCCATCTTTCTTGATTATTGGGCCTGCAGCGAACGGTCCAAGCTTGACCTTATTGAGAAAAATGCAAATTAAGGCTCAAACATATACTAAACTGGTTTATTTTCGCGTATTAAAATTTAAATTTTTTATCATTAAATATGAATCTATGATATTTATAATTGTACTTTAGATGTTGACCATATTCTTTTAACATTGTTGCATAATATATATATATACATATATAGGAAGCTTCAAGTGTGAGATTCCATATTTATAGGATTTCAATGTGGGGTCTACTCCACATCGTATTTCAACAATTCGAACTGTCTGCTTTTAAGTCTATATTCAAAGATCATTCTTGCAAAAAATTAAGCAAATCAGAAACTATTAAGCTATCAAACTTTTATCAAACGGTCAAATGGTTTCCGATTAACCTAATTTTTTGCAAATACGATCCTTCAATGGAGACAAAAAAAAAGTAGACGATTTTAATTATCGAAATACAATGTGGAGTGGGCCCCATGAGAGATCCCACAAATAAGCCTAAATGTAGGATCTCACACCTGAAGGGCCCCTTTAGTTATTAGATCCTACAATTTAGTATTAAATGTGGGATAGAGCAGATGGGCCCACTTCATGTAGGTTTTCAACAATCCGAACCGTCTATTCTTTAGACCTCTATTTATAGATCATCCTTGCAAAAAATTAGCCAAATAAAAAATCATTTGTTTATCTAACTTTGATCAAATAAATAGACGAACCAAATATTTTCGATAAAACCGTCTATTTGTTTGATCAAAGTTAAATATGCAAATAATTTTCGATTTGACTAATTTTTTGCAATGATGATTTATGAATATATGCCTAAAAAATAGACTGTTCAGATTGTTATAAAACTACATGAAGTAGACTCATCCGCCTTATCCCACATTTAACACTAAATATGAGATCTCACACTTGAAGCTTCCTATATATATATATAATTCATGCATAATATGAGAGAGCTCTTTATGTGAACAATTCTTATTTACAATACTCCGTCAAACAACAATTTTGACACTTGTAATTAAATTTATTTTTCATTTAATTAAAATCAGATCATGGATTTCGCAAATTATAAGTGGTAACAATATGATTATAATCTCTAAAATATTTCTAACAATTACATGATTATATGATATATAAAGCATTACTTATGAAATTAAATCATCGAAATCACATTTATTTATCAACATTGTTGATTGCATTAATTTTGCATGAAGATAGAATTCACCAAAAAGGAATTTTTCAATACAAGTCAATCTTTACTCCTATAAAAAATGTAGTCACATAAAAGCAAGTTGAGTTGTGATTGTTGTTAAACATAAGAGCAAGTTGAGCCTCTAGTACATAAGCTTACATTTGGTCCATAGAATTCTGCAACATGCACGCAGTCCATCTTCCAAGGTAACCTTGGAGGGACTCATTCATAAGTTCTATATTACTTTGAAAGCCACACCTTTAATCTCTAGGGCTCCCACAGATGCTGCATTACACAACATAATTCGTTTCATTATATCACACGTTTGTCAATTTGCTAACTTGGAATGGCTCAATTTGATTCGAAATGGGAAAATTAAACTTCCGTGAATAATTTGGTGTACGTCAATAATAGAAATGTCAATTTATTCATTTTTAGGCCTACTCTAAACTTCCTTTATTTATTAACTTGGTAAAATCAACAAGTTTTTGTAGTATTATTAAATTCATAATATGAGAGAAATGTGACAAATCTTAAAATTAAAAGTGCATAAACGTAATTTTTTCATTCAGCTTTTAAAGCTTTGAAAGATATATGCTTGTTTTTTTTCAAGCAAAAATTTATTGCGCCAAAAGGAGAGCTACAACTTTACTAAGGACGAGTCCTATTTATACAAACACTTGTATTAGAGATTTTGTGCACAATATGATGAATATTGCAAGGGAAAAGTGCATGATGGACTGTTGAACCAAGTAGAGCAAGAAAGTGCCTAATTTGCACCAATTGGGCACCCATGCCTAGTAGCAGCCGAGCCTTTTGGTGGATGATTGAGATTCACCATGAGCCTATTGCAGCATAACGTATGTCAGAGAAAAATATTGAGATCCATCACTCATCAATGGCTTTATTCATGACTTGGCTGAGGGTGTACGCTATCAAGCCTTAAAGAGCATGTACATTGTACTGAAAATTCCTTCTCCTTTCATGTAACCAAGCGTAAAGGATAAAACCAAGAACAAGATATTGTGTATTTGTACACCTGGATTTGATGGGGTCTCTGTAGTCTCAAAATTAGGAAAATTTTCTAAGGTTTTGTTTGATGTATATAATAGATTGAATAGTTTAAATAGTTAGATTCACATGTATTTAAGAAATAAGACGATGTCTTTTAATTTAAAGAAAGAAGATGAGAAAATGATGAATTAGCCATAATGTGAAACTTATTCCTACTAATCCCACTATTTTTGTGAAAATTAAAAATTTAGAATGGATAAGTTTCTCTTATAATTAATTAATTTTTTTTTATCTTCTTTCTTTAATTTAGAAACTTATTCTTTAATACATATAAATCTAACTATTTAACATATCAATTCCAATCTTACAAATCAAACGAGACCTTAAACTATTGTCCCTACCAATTAACAGACTGTTAATCAAAATTATTAATTTACATGCCTTCTCATTTTATAATATAATTCATATTAAAATATAATTATATAACATATTTATATTCTTATTTGAACAAAAATGCTCTAAAATTAAGTAGTTAGTAAGTTAATACAAAGTTAACCATCCTGTTGGGCTCACTGCACAATGTAATCTCAAAATCCGAACCATTTATTTTTTAGGCCCTACTTCAAAGATCATTCATGTAAAAAATCTCCAAAATTATAAGTCATTTAGCCATTTGATTATAATAACAACTATTTCTATGCTTTTATCGAAAATAATGATCGTCTATTTATTTGATCTCAATTAGATGATTACATGATTTTCGATTTAATTGATTTTTTGCAATGATGATCTTTGAAGTAGGGCCTAAATAATTGATGGTTCAGATTATGAAATTAGTTATGTGGTAGACCCAAAAGTATGGTTAGTTTCATATTAACTTACTAACTTGTTAGGTTTAGAACACTCCTCTTTATTTGAATATATAATCCAAGTTAAGAATATTCTAATATAACATATTCCATATACGACAAAATAACATTGCCCATCAAAAGCTAATACTACTTAAGGCATGAAAATTTCATATTCAGGTATGAAAGACAAAGAAGAGGGAAAGAGATGATGGAGGGTGGTGGTCGCCGGCACCGGCACCGAAGGTGGAGAGTGGCTGGAGCCGACAGTGGAGATGTGTGCGGCTGCTGCTGGGTTGGGTGGGGTGGGTCGGTGGAGTTCTTGATTTATTTATTTATTTTTCTATTTTGGATATTAGTTTCTATTTCATGATTCCAAATATATTTTTTGTAGACAAAATTAACTATAGTTAGGTTCTAAGCCACATGGCAGATGCACAATAAGGTGACTCACCACCATTTTTAAGGCAGATGCACAATAAGATGACTCGATCACCACCATTTTTAAGGTGGTAAGCAAATTTGCTCTCATAAAATATAACTATACCCTTCAAAATATCTGAGCAAGGATCCCTGAGCAATGGTGAACAAAGTACATTAATTAACAACAATTATGATGCGCCCACCTCTCTTGTCCTATGGCTTCTGAGACCTAACTATGTCAATGCATTAAACTTCCTCTATTTACTGCCATATTCTGAACCAAGTCCAATCCTAATTGGAAGTAAATTTAAGTAAGCTGCTTGCTTAATGCTGGTGCAAAGTACAAGCCAATTGACTACACAAACAAAAGTGACAACTTCACTTAAATCATATTTGCTTTACACAAAATTCACTTTAATTCTGGCTCTGTCAACGCTTCATCTTTCGCATCAGGCTTCCAAATTAATGGGAATAACTTCATATATAAACAATTTACATGTACAAGTTTGTAGCAGAAAATGCAAATGATGAAGTGTATATATATATTTCTCGATCATTCATTCGAATAACTTAACACACAAAATGAAAGATAGATACAAAATTATATATACACACACCCGTTCATTCGTTGAAACTCCTCCGCATGTGAGATTAAAGTCAAACTCAGCCATGTTCAACTACCTTTGACCTTCACTAGAAAGTCAACCGACCTTGACCATCCCAAATTCAACTCCCATTTACAGCTGGTTAAGAGTTAAGACTATCCCAAAGTAATGAACATTGCCTTCTTGCAAACCCAACTCTATGCTTCTCCAAATCATAAACAACCTCAAACCCTTGCTGCTGGTAATTCCCAAAAATAGCCCCGGGCCCACCACCCATCTCCTTCTCATCACCACCGTCCATCAACATCCAACACCCCACCTTCCTCTTTTCCCCAAGCCCATCACCACCGTCCGTAAACTCATAAAAATAGTTCTTCCTAGGCAGCACCACACTGGATTTATTCCCCACAAAATGCAACGTCACGGTCGGAACTTCCACCACCTTGTCATAGTAGTAACACGGGCCGAGCCCGGTTTTGTCCTCAACCTGACTCGCCCGCTCGTGAACTCGCCCAACTCGGCGGTCCAACTCAGCCACCAACTGGTTATAGAACCGCTGAGGCAGCATGGTGTAAGTCGTGCCCGAGTCCACCACCATCCCACCATTACCTTTCTCATCAACCCTTTTCAGAATCTCCGGCGCCGGAATAACCCTTTTTCCGACGGAGATTCCGGCGAGCCCAACGGAGTAAAAATAGGGATGCTTCGGGTTATCGAGCATGGAGGTGTAGACAAAGTGAGCCCCATTATCAGTGACTCGCTTCTCGTCGTACCGGCCGAGAATGAGCGGACTCGGTCTGCGAACTCGGTCCTGGTGAAATGAGTGAGAAACCAAACAGTAAGAGAACTGGTTACCAAGGTGGGGAGAGAAGGTGGCTAGCTGGGCCGGCAGAGAAAGCAGGCCGCGGCCGAACCCGGCGACCCCAATGGGTTCAGCGAGGGCCGTGTGGGCGCACCCGAAAGTGAAATTTCGGAGCATTAGCGTCGGTGATGACATGGGCATTGACAAGCTGTACTTGTAGAGCCGAGCGATTAAGCTTCCATCGCCATAAGCGTAGTAAAATGGAGGGCAGGAGAATTCGGCGCATTCGGAGACCTCTATGGACTCCAGAGGACAGCGCGCCATGGCGCAGAGGTCACGTGATGAGAGAGAGGAGTGGGTGGCGGAGCAGGATTGGGAGTCGCATGAAACGGCTGCGTTTTTGGGGATTTTGGGAGGTGGAGTTGTGGAGTTGGCCTCGCCTTCGCAGAGGATGCATTCGAAGGGAGAGCAGGGGAACCAGACGAGGTCGCTGCCGGTGTCCATGTAGAGGGAGATGGGTTGGGGAGGGTTGGAGTTGAGGGTCAGGGAGAGTGTGTAGTCGCTGCCGGGGGAGAGTGGGAGGGAGACTTGGCGCTTCTGGTGGTGGCGGTGGAAGCGACTGGCGGAGCGCGTGGTGGTGGATTTGAGGAGGTGGTGGGTACTGTTGAATTGGGTTTGGGAGAGGGAGTGGGTTAGAGGGAAGAATAGTGTTTGTGATGATGAAACAGAGCAAACAGAGTATGTGAAACAGAGTATCAAGTAAAGTAGGGACAGAGAAGAGGCCATGATTTAAAAAAAAAAAAAAAAAACAGAGTAAGAGTAGTACTGGTTATGTATATGGCTATGTGTGCTGTAGAGGTTAGAGAGAGAAAGGGTTTGAACTTTGAATCTGTTTAGAGAGAGAGAGAGAGAGAGAGAGAGAGAGTGGTGAAGGGGGGTTTATAAAGGGGTGTGGAGGAGTGAAACAGGAGGAAGGTTCTGCTGGGTGGATGGGTTTTGGTTTGGTGGCCATAGAAGGTGTATTTGAGGTAAGGATTATCTTCTTAATTAATTGTCTTGGTGTCTTTCTAATGAAGGTAGTATTGAATATTGATGTTAGTAAAGATATAGACATTGATGGTGTGTTTGGATGGAGAAAAAAAACTTGGAATTTAAACAAAACTCAGCATTTAAGAAATTACATGCTCTAATTTCCTTGTTTGGATCTATAATTATAGAATTTTGTAAATTCTATGTGGAAAAAAACTTGGGATTTAAAGGTTGTAAATTCCAAGTTTAAATTCCACCTAAATTGGTGTCATTTTCAAAATTCCAATTTTTATAAATAAAAAAAAGGTCGTGTTCACCCATCACCTTGCCAATTAATTACAATACCACCACCACTACCACCATGCCGTAGTTACCATCACCACCACCATCACCACCACTGCCACCTATGCCACCACCATCACCACCATAACCATCGACACCACTTCTGCCGCCACCACCACCTTTGCCACCACTACGACCGCCACCGCCGCCACCGTCATCACCACCACCACCGACACCGCCACCACCACTACCACACCCGCTGCCACCACCACCACCACCGACACCACCTCCGCCGCCACCACCACAGCCGCCACTACTGCCACCACCGTCGCCGCCACCGTCACCACCACTGACACTGCCACCACCACCAAAACTGACACCGCCGCCTCCATCACCAGTGCCATCACCACCACCACCACCACCACCGTCGCCGTCGTCACCACCACCACCACCACCGCCAATGTTGCCGTTGCCGCCACCTCCAATACCCCAATTTTTGCCACTACCATTTCTCTCACCGCTCATGGGCCATCACCCCTATTACCATCATCAACTCACCAAAAGCATCATTTTTATTATTGTCACCATCACCATCACCATCAGTCTTTTATAAAACTACTATAAATTTCATTTTTAAATTCTATTATGATTACATTTATCCAAACAAGAGAATTTACAAATTTTAGAATTTTAAATCACGTCATTTTTAATTCCGTCATTTGTGAATTCCTTAGTAGTTTCAAATTACTTCATCCAAACGTACCATGAGAGAAATACAAAAAATGCTCAATTAAGAATAGTATATCAAATTTTAATATTTGTTAAGATATTTTGAGAATATTATCAAAATGTTAGACCAGTGTGGTAGTGCCCTAATCATGTCAAAGTGTCCATTATCTAAATAATGGATGGTGGATAGACCTGCGATTAAGATTGTGCCTAATTAAGGGACTTCTCAACTTTTTTTTGGTCTGAAACTCTGACTGGACTTGTCAACTAATTAAGGGACTTGACAACTTTTTTTTGTCAACTAATTAAGGGACTTGTCAACTGAGCCTGCCTAATTAAACCTTTGGTTACCTTGTAGGATAGGGACGACAAAAACAGAGTCAAGCTGGGAAGGGTGTGATTTAAGTTTCTTGTACTTTCAACTCTCAACTTTGAATGGAATAGTTTTTTTGTCCTTAGGCTATGATTTGATCTTATCAAAGAAGTAGTAGAATTTAGGTAATGACATTCATCCTTGTTTGGTGGCTTGGTGCTGATTTATTTTAATCTTTGTAATTTAAATTTAAATACATATACGAAATAATCTCATTGCACCCTTTTACCATAAAAAGAAAACCAAAGTAGTATTAGACAAATAACCAATTATAGAAACTTACAAGAAAGATAAACATAGCTATTATATTTCTTATCGCTTAATTTGTTATAAGAGGTTTTAAATTCAAATTCATTATCTTGCATTTTAAAAAAAAGTACATACAAGAAATAAATTATCCTAAAATCAACGATTAGGCCTTTTAGGGTTTTTTTTTTTTTTTTTGAGTCAAAGAGAGCGAATCTACTTTGTGATCCTATTGATTATGAGTCTATGACTCAAATAAGCGAAGACATTTATAACAAAAGGAATGCTATGCACATTCTCCAATATACCTTATGTATTTTTTTTTTTTTATATTCTCATTATACAGTGTACATTTATGATCAGAACCGTTTATTTAGATCATTCTATGAAGATCATTTATGTAAAAAATTAACTAAATCAGACATTATTTGCTTATGTGTAGCTATGATCAAATAAACAGACGGTTTTAGTAACAGTTTGATTCACCGTTTGCTTATTTGAAAATAATTACATGACCAAATAATTTTTTATTTAATTGATTTTTTGTAGAGAAGATATCTAAAAAATGAACGATTCTGATCATTAAAATATACTACAGAATGAGAATAATAAAAGAAAAAGTTGGTGGAAAAAGTAAATTGAAGAAAGTGGATAATATTCCCTCTATAACAAAATTAATTTCTCCAAACAAGTGGCGAAACTGAAGACATGCAAACACATTGGACAAGAAATGAATGCTCCACAATAACAGAACACTCACCAAGGATGCAGTCAATACAAAAAGAGGGCTGCTATTTGCACACCCTTTAAAAAAAAAAAAAAAACACAAGGGAAAAGACCTTATACTCCATCCATTTTTCTTTTTGCACACCTTTCCTAAACAGAAAAAAAAAAAAAAAACACACACACACACACACCCACACACCCACACACCCATCCCCGATCACCTCCCTCCCCACCTCTCCTCTCTTCGGCACACGCCGAGCAGCCTACCACCACCGGCGACCACCCTACCCCTCCCTGCCCCTTTCTCCTCTCTCCCTTTCTCTCTCTTGCTCTCTCTTAAAAAAAAATTGGAGCGGGTTCGGTGGACCAGTGTCGAACCCGATGGTTTCGTTCGGTAGGTACCTACCGAACAATCCTATTCTATTCGATGGGTACCTGTCGAACGAAACCACCGGGTTCGACACTGGTCCGCCGAATCCGCTGCAATTTTTTATTTTTTTGGCTGTCTGCTTGGGTGAGAGGAGAGAGGGAAGGAGAGATAGAGAGAGAGAGAGAGAGAGAGAGAGAGAGAGAGAGAGAGAGAGAGAGAGAAAGGGGAAGAATGTGGTGGTGGCTGTTTTGGTTGTGCAGGTGGTGGCTGTTTGTAGGTGGTGCATGCAGGGAAGAGGGGAGGGCTCGGGGGGAGGTGGTTGGGGTGGGGGGAAGAAGAAGAAGAGAAATGGTGGGGGATGGGCTTCGATCGTGAAGAAGAAAAAAAAAAGATGGAGATGGGGAGATGGGGTGTGTACCAGGGGAGGGGGGAGATGGGGATGAGGGGGGTGTGTGGGTGAGGGGAGGGCCAAATGGTCTTTTTTCTTGAGGTTTTTTTTTTTTTTTTTTTCAAAAAGGATGTACAAAAAGAAATTTAAGAGTGTGTAAATAACAGTCCTCTAAAAAAAGTGGTGTCACTTTCCAAAATAATATGAGAGAAATTGGCTCGAGAAGCTTGAATGCAGTTGCACAACTCGCATCAAGTTTTGGATAGAGTTTGCACTAAACATGAAAGTGTTCTAGAAGTTAAAAAACCAATCCATTGTCCTTTTGAGTAAGTTTGAAAGTTAGCAACGCCTTATAAGTAACAGACACTAAAAAGACACATAATTTGTATTTGCATTGCATGGTGTGACGAGCCTGTGATGCCGTGGCTGGGAGTGTCACATGAATTAAAGCAATATCAGTGATCAGCAAAGGTCGCAGTGGTGAGATACATACAACCAGCGCAAGACAAAACATAAAGGAGGCCACAAAACAAAAATTGAGGGGCAACAAATAAATGGTAAAACACTAAAACCAGTAGTGGAAATGTGCAATTGTGCAAAGTTACCTAATTTAGTAATCTATGCACCTTAAGCGTAAAAGTGATTTCATATGATTTGGTGGATTATTAAATCAATGCCAATTAGAAATTCAAGATATGGAAATGGGCAGATTTATGATAATGATCAGAGCAATTGTATTGATATTTGATTTGATACCCATAATTAATATAATTCTCCCAAGAATATTCTGATTGTATATATAATTAAGACGATGATAGGATTTGATAGGGGCATTAATAACCTTTAATTTGTTAGAGATCATTAATATATTATCATCAATTCATGAAAATGAGGCATTATCATGCCATAATTCTGATGTTTTTTTTTTTTTTTGCATTGTTGGCGCCCTAGAGCCTAGCTTGAAAAAAAGGGTTATTTACGTACGTACATTTCTTTTGTTCACTGGTCCTTTAATTAAAAGGGTTATTTAAATTTCTTCTCTTCACTAGTCCATTAATTTATATTTTGGTTGATTTTTGAAATCTTTATTTCTAAGGTATTGAAAAGAGCTTAAACTGAGAGGAGGTTTTTTCTTCGTATAATTCTTGACTAAATTTTAGATTTATAAGTATATTCATCTTTCATGTACATGCATTTTTTATTCAGATCATCTTAAATTGAGTGTAACTAAAAAGTTTAAAAAAAAAACTTTGCTTTGGGTTTTGACCTAAGTCGTTATTCATATAACATGTTACCGACATTGACCAGTAATTAAGGAGCTAGCTAGATCAATCCAATAGAACTAATCGAACTGAATGAAAGCTTCCCGCAGCTGAATTAGTTCACACTCAGTTTTAGTTTGTTAACAACAATTGGTCATTGACCCAGTTTCTATATTTGGTTACTTAACAACTCTAATGGGTTTGTTACCCAGTTATACATGCATAAATAGATGTAGCTAGCGATGTGCAATTGTTCATTAATTAAGCAAGAGAATTAAATCAACTTTTCATCATGTAAAATTTTGTCCCAAGCTCAGTAATTAATTTCTCACTTTCTCTCCATCCAATTAAGCACATGCTATGGTTGAATTTCTACAGCAGGCAGCACAAACTTGGGACGTGACAACGGCAAATCACGATCGCTCAGGCGGCCAGCATTGCAACCCAGTTGGTAGTACTCATCCTCCAGTTGATCGACAATCAAGATATATTGATGCCAAAGTTGTAAATGACACTTCCATTGCCTTGGACGCCTCATCTCTTACTAGGGTTGTAAAAATGGCTCGAAAGCTTCAAACCCGATTAATCATGCTAAAAAAATGGCGATTTGAACCTAAACCGACCCCGACAAGACCCAAGCCTGTTCGAACCCGAAGTATTTTGCACGGGCATTGGGCCTAAGAATTTTTCAATAAACTTGGCCTGAATCCTGATGTCGAAGCTCGCTTGAAGAACCCAATTTTGACGTTTTAGTCCTTATTGGTATTGGGGGCGATTTTAACACTCCTTTTACTCATCTACACTCACCCTATTTTATTTTTAAATATTTTTCTTATATTTTTATCAATTGAATTTCTAAGTTTAACCTTATATATTCTTGAACATTTCTTCTCCCTTTCTAGACGACAATGCAAGAGAACTAGATTTCAGGCCGACCCCCAACTTAGTATGCTTGTCTTTTCCCTCCACCCAAATTTCGTAAGCACCTACTCTCCACTCTCTTACCGCCCTTGTTCCAATTCAACCAAGGTTCAAACCTTCAATTCATGTTTTTGATTTCCTCGTTTCCACTATTCTTATACATCCAATTGATTTTTCAGTCGCAAAATGGAATATGCAGTGCGGTACGTAGACTAAGTGGTGGAGTCAATTTTTAGTGTGGCTATAACAGTGTCACGTGGTATTATTAATCTAGTTACTAATTTGTAATACATATATTAATTTATTTATATTATATCTTAAAAATATAAATTTATTGTTCACTCATATTATATTACGTGGATTAATAACATCATATAACGATATTATTGTCATATCAAAAAAATGTATTCAAGTTATGGATGGTGGTGGAGTGGAGGTTTTGGATATGGACTAAGATGTGCCATCTCTTTTGTGGAAGAACAAATTTAAACTTGGTGGGAGCATGTCTACAAAGGTTGGTTGGACGTCCCAACTATTTGTGCTTTCACAGGCTCTCTACGGCAATTTCATTTTGGAATATATGTAAATCATTTATTTGTGTTTTTCTCTATTTGTTTTTATTTGAATTTTAATTTTAGTTATACATTTATTATCTAATGGTATGGAGTAAAGATAAAATAAATTTGTTATATTTTTTGAGTGTAAATGAAATTACATAAACACTTGAATTTATATTATACAATTATGATTAAAACAAGTGAAACTAAGACAATCAAAGAATTCAAATCCTACATTTTGAATGTTCAATCTTCAGAATTTCTCATTAATCGAGTATGCTGAACAATTTGATATTGCCACGTGAAATTCATTTTCTTAAAAGTCCCAAAATATGCATTAGATAGATGTTAAAAATGATTGGCAATTATCTTTCATATGGTTGTTTCATTCATTTCCCCATTTTAAAAGCACCTAATATATATGAGTCATAGACACACCTCTGAATCCTCTGATTCTCTGATGTTATATATGAATGAACAGGTAGAGTGTAGTTTTGTAAGGATGAGATGGCCCACACAATCAAGTTTGCAAGAGAATGAAATGAAGACGTGTGGCATGATTAGGTAGCTGGCTTGGAACCCTCGTAGGCTTGTAGTACTTTGTGGGCCCGTGGTTAGGTTTCTCAGCGTTTGCTACTCGAGTTTTGGATTGTAGCTAGATTCCCGTGACCCCACTCACTCTGGTACTCAACTCAGCCCTTCTCGCTGCTGTCAACAATAGATTACAATTTTTTTAATCTTCTAATTTGGTCAACACCTTAGTATTAAAATGAATAAATCTTGTATGAGGCATGCCTTAGTGGACATCTCTCACATGAGGTGGGACCCACAACCACTGGAGCACGTCCCACTGAAGACTCACTCGTATTAAAATCTGAGAATATAATTTGTTAAATCACATGAGTTTATAATGGTGTCTACTAAAAAAAAAAAAATAATGAATCTCATTATAATTTTATGTGATTAGTTGTAAGGACAAACACAGTACTCCTTTCTAAATACCATAAGTTTGTTTGGTATTGTTTTTGTTAGTAGCCTTTGTGTTAGAATCAAACAAATTTTTTTGTTAAAAATAAAAATCTTCTTGTAAATGTAATTGGAGCCACTTACTAAAAAGTGTTTCTACAATTCAAAAAAGTGTCGGTAGCAAAGCTCTTTGTAATTGTAGGTTATAAAGTCTTTTTTGTGGTTCAAAGGAGGCCTAAGATTTAAAAAGTGAGAACAATAATGATGTTTGGACAAATACTCTACTACTAAAGCAATAATTAAGTAAAAACTCCGATGTTACCTATTCTTTGTTTACTCTCATTCTTCCTATGAGTTAAACAAACTCAAATCTCCTTCTTTGTTTACATGTCAATAAAAAGAATTATAAGGATTAACTTTTTGATTTCCCAAAACATTTTCTTCAATTAAATAAAATCCGTTTTCCAAAATTTGAAATACATATATACATCATAAGTTGTAGATTTTCTTGCATATTGCTGCCAAAACAACTTGTTAACAACAGGCTTATTCTACCAGAAAAGACAAAACCAAAAACACCCTGTTATATTTCACAGACAGTGGGGTAGAGAAAAGTAGAAAACATCAAATAAAACCAAATAGTTGTATCCAACTATATAAGTCAGTCTTATTTATTGGTTTTTTCTTTGCTTCCCCATTCCCCACTTGAAAGTGCTATAAAATTTGATCATTCATGCATGATGGAGACCCATTTGTATATATATCATATATGTACCCACAAATAAAATCATATACACAGCATGCTTGAAAGAGACCTATTCCCTATCACCATCAGTCATGCCCCATAATTGTATTTCAGTATATAATTCAAATCATTGCTATCATGCATACATGCATACCTAAACAAATTAAGAAAAATCCTTGGCCATATATGGTATCATTGTCCTACTCCAGTCATTTTCATCCTCATTGTAAGCATCACACGCCAGCTAGCCAGGCCTTATGGTGACCAAACAATGGTATAGGGTAGCTTCTCTTAAGAAATTCTTCAATTAATTTTATTTTAGGGATTCTTTATAAGACTCCACTTCATATTTATATATTTTTAAGTCTCTATTCAAACATCATTTCTTTAAAAAATTTCAATAAAATATCTTATTTTGATCCAATAAATAATACATGAATATAATATTTTCAACAAAAATTTAAAATAATCACCATTTAATCAAACATTGTTCATTTATCAGATAGTCTAACAATATAACAATCCAAATCATTAATTAAGTTAACTTTTAATTAAATGTGTGGTCTAAATTTATAGTCTGTTATTATATCAAATATATAGTAAGAGAACTTTTCTCTGTATATTTATACAAAAAAGCATATTCTTCTTGGCTTTTAAAACAAACAACCATGCTTCCAGCAAAACTGTTTATGCTAATAAAGCGTATGCTTTCTGGTTTGTTATACAAATTTGTGCAAAGAGCCTTTTCCTGGTCAACAAACTCACACAAATATTGTTAACAATCAATGCTTTAACAAAAGCATATTAGAGGTCTAATTTGTTATACTTATCTGCAGAATCTGCTCAATGAGTGTTTATGATTAGTTAGCATGGTTGGTATGTCATATTTAAATCCTTAGTCTCAAGTCTCAACCATTCTTGTGTCTAGCAGTATAGGAGCAAACTTGGGTTACAAACTAATTATTATATAGTAGGCAGAGCCGCAGAAGCAGTGGCATATTTTGACGACCATTAATTATACAAAGATAAATGATTGATGGTCAGTGTAGGTGGGGATATATGATAAACCATTGTCACTTCAAAGCTCCATGGGAACAAGATTTGATTATTAAGTAGTTTATTACATAATTATGCAGCATTTCAGAAGTCATGGTTACATTAATTTGTGGACAAAAATCCAGTTTTTTTGACAAAAATCCAGATGGGCACAACAACATTACTCCCATTCTCAAACCTGGAGTCACACATCCTGGAAGCCATAATTCTAAAATCCTAAACTGAGTTGGAAATAAATTTGGTAGGGCATACCTCCAGAGTTGATCATATCATTAATTTCTGAATTAGGGTTTAGAATTTAGGATTTACCTCAAGGTTGGTATGGAGGAGAAATTTTTTTGGATAAGACAGTGATACCACGCCATTACACTGATTGGATGAGTTTAAAAATTTCCAAAATGCATAGTGTATATGGGAAATGAAAAACTTTTAGCACATCACTGTTAGTATAATGACGTGATATGACATCTCGCTTAATTTCTTTTGTTTTTTTATGATAAAAAGGAGTAAAATACAGTACCATTCAATTTGAATATAAAACAAAAATGTATAAATCTTAATTCATATAGATTGTTTTCATATTTTTCTGCCTTTCAGTGCAAGAAACAAGATCATTATCCTTTTAATTTCAGATGGGATTGTAATTTACACAAGATGCATGTGAGACAGATTGAGGTCATGGGTCTGAAGGCTCTCTCTGCATAGGAGGGGATAGGCTACAACTACATCACATAAATGCATGATTGATGATGCAAAAGCCAAAATGCATGCAACCCTGAGCTGTATATAGTCTCGGACTTTCTCTGTTGCATCACATCCTCAACCGAGCTCAGAAATGTCAAATCCCAACAAGACAATCTATAAAGAACAGTAAGTCACTCTGGCCATCCTATGAATCCTGTGAATAATTGCCCATGTATTATCGGATTCAACCCTTTTAATAGAAGATTAAAGTGTCCATGTTTTGCACTTGCCTTCAAAGGTGGCAATTGCCCCTTGTGATTGTCATGAGATGAGCCTGGCCAGACATTCAAATTACATGGTTTCCCACTCTTCTCTTTTGGCCCATGAATCCGAATAGTTGATAGCTCATGCTCCATCCAACAAGAAATTTGGGTTTTGGGGGTAAACTACTGTACAATCACCATCCAATAGTTACAAAGTTGCTATGGATCACTGAGTTATTAGAGCTCTATTGGATATCATGAAGACAAAAATTCTTTTGTTAGGTCCTTCAATTCTTTTTCAATGCCATTAAAAAATATTGCACAATACACAGATAAAATTAAAAACTCTCTGTACATAAAAATAAAAATAAAAAGCAATGCAGAATATATTTGTAAGTTGTTCCTGTATTCTTTTGAGATTTAATAAAAGTGAAACAATCATCATCTAAGCATAAAAATAGAATATATAGACCTCTTGGAGCTATTTTGAAAGAGGAGCATTTCCAAATATGGGCTTGATTCATGCTTCTGGCCCAAAGATTATTTATAGATCCATACAAAGAAATAAGAAGATAAGGTGTTAAAAGATCAACTTGCCTCATTCTACAAGCTCAAGTTTAAATTTGCTAGTGCTCTGCTATTTATAAGGATTTGAAATGGAGTGGCAATGCACTGCACAAACTTATGACCCACTAATTAGGAAAAACCTATAATTAAAAAGTCGGGTTTTAAGAAAGACCATTCAATTATGATATGCTTTTTGAAAATCCATATATATGTAACCAATCTCTCCTCTATTGTTCTATATGAATGCAAGATTTCATGGACCATGATAAAATTGTCTTGAATAACTCTTTCAGGAAGAAACCCATGTTGGTAAGGAGAGAATTCTTGGACACTTCTTTAGAGAAGAGAGACTACCAACTAGGCTTATACTCCAGCCACCACTGGCCCTTTCTCAGAATCTTAGCATTTCTCATGTGCATCACTTACACTTACAGTAATTTAATATAAAGCACCACAAAACTGAAACAGAAGCATCAATGGAGAATAAAACTATTTATACTTGTATTAGAATTTGAAGCAACACATATTCTAAGGGTAAGCAAACCAAGATATATGATTCACCATAACGATTAACATGGCATATGCTTTTTTCTGTTTTACATAGTTTACCCACTAACTAGGGAAAGCCAATGTATCATGTTTCACTACTAATTTATAACGCAAATCACACTTTTGAAGTAATTGGTGAGAGAGGCTTTATCTTCTCCAGCAACTTTTCAGCTTCAAGAAATCCAAATGATCCCACAGACATATATTTTATATATTTCCATCTGTTCAAGTGTAATTAGGTATGTCACTTCAATGAACAAGTTGGAGGTAAGAGAAACCTCAGGCATATCGTAAACCCCAAAATAGCATACCTGGGTATGTAGGGTAGTGCCAAACAATGAAGGTGCAAATGGTTAACAGAATTAAATGGAGGCTGATGAAAGCCAAATCTGTCAAAAGGACATAATAACATCACACTCAAAACTCTTTCATACCCAAATTCATCTGCAGAACCTTAGTTCAAAGCAAGTAAAAACCAAGTAATGATTATTTTGACCTAATTGTTTTTCAGATGAATACTGCATGCATGCCTACTCTAATTCAAGTTTATTTATTCAATTTTTTGTGTGTAATCATTTTAGGTTCACAAGTATAAGTGGATATATAGGAATCAAAATCTGCTGAATAACTCATGTATTGATCTTCTACTTCCTAGGTCTCTTCAAATCATTACAGAAAGAAATCTTCCAAAGAAGATGTAAAGGACAAATTGGTCAATGTATAGCCCAAATTACAGAAATTATGAACATTCACATTCTTAACCAGCCCATCTTTGCATTAAGCAATATGGGTGACATGTTAGTAGGACAAAGACAGAATATAAATATTGAAACTAATCTAGTGTTTTTTATTGCTTGACAGTCAACAATCCAGTGTTCACCACCAAGGCACAATTTCACATCCATCGTTTCCATGGTACATAATAAGCATTCAAATGGCTTAAAGAAACAAGAGGGGCGGGCTATGAAGCAAATGTTGGTGCAATTGGTGCCACAAGAATTCAAGAATAGTAGCATAATAACTGAATCAAGTTGTAATACAAATTTACATAATTTCCAGCAGAGGCAACGATAGAGGAAACAACCTAAGAGAAAACAGCTTCTGAAAATCAATCTAACTGTGCACAATTGCACAACCAAAAATCAATCTAATTGTGCATAATTGCATATCAGAAAATAATACAAAGATAAAAGCTTTCGAGAACAGGGCAATACCTGTACTGATGGCATTGAGGTGCATCTCGTTGTAATAGAGTTTTCCCCACTTCTAACATGTGACATACTGAACAACAATGAAAAACAATGGGGTGAAAGATTAAGACATATATTGATGAAAAAACAAAGAAAAAAGTCCCACATTGGTTGAACCATGAATCATTTAAGCTTGAGCAACATTTAGATTACCCAAAGAGTAGTCTTGAGGCGTTCTTTGAAGATCCTTCACAGTTGGGATGTGATCCACAGGAAGAACCAAGTAATGCCTACAAGAATCAAGATTGTTATTTTAAATTGAAAATGGTGGCACTGATGAATGGGATTGGGGGGAGTCATTCAATACCTTGCAGCAGCGGGTCTGATGTCTTGAAAAGCAACGACCTTGTCATCCTGCAAGACAACCCAGAGACCAATTACAGCCCCAAGATCAAGAGAAAGTATGAAACACAGCGTTTGGTTACTGAGAAAATGAAAATTGGGACAAACCCATTTGGCAGCTTGACTTTCTCAGCAGCCAAAACCAAGTAAAAGGGAAAAATAAAACGGAGAGAGAGAGAGAGAGAGAGAGAGAGAGAGAGAGAGAGAGAGAGAGAGAGAGCAGACAGCGTGGAGGAGAGTGGTAGAGGTGGATTTGGTGGCGATCTGGCAGAAGATGCACTGTGAAACTGCTACTCCCGCCATTGGCAACCCTATGCCTGGAGGCTGGAGTTTGCTCTGTGCTTTTGTGGCATCATTCTGGTATTTGGATGACGCTGACTTTGCTTTGCTGGAAACTGATTTTGCGGTTACTTCTTCCAAGTTCCCACAAAGACTACAAAGTCATGTTCCCTCTCTCCATACATTTTGGGGTTATTTTGCTTATGATTTAAGCCAGTTATTTTTTAAATTGGTTAAACTTCATACTATAAAAATAAGGGTTCTTTAAAGTGGAAAATAGCATGGTAAACCGATCTAGTGCTCAAATCGGTGATAACTTAGTTCACTTTTTGGTGAATTGAGCCACGAGCACCGAGCCCTCAGCCCCTGAAAATATTCGACAATTTCAATCCGACGAAAGAAACTGTTGGTCAGTATCAAGTTTCAATCCTATTGCATAAAATTATGGTACTTTTATAAATACATTGTGTTTTTGTTGTATATATATGTATATTCACTTTTAACACAAACATATGATCATTTAAAATCATATTAACTCTAATAGAAAAAATATTGAGAAATTTTGAAAACTAACTTTTTTTGTTTTCATTAAAGATTTTTACCTTTTTTTTTTATTATTATTGAATTTAAAAATCTAATCCATAAGTAGTGCTCGAGCTCCCATAAAAAAGTACTCGAACACTACTTAAGGGGGTTCAAGCTCTTCATGATGGGAGTTTCAGTACTATCCGAGGTTTAAATTTATAAATTTCTAAAAAAATGGTTAAAAGTCTTAAATGGAATAAATTTTGGTTAGATTTTTTAAACGGAAACTTAGAGTTCAGTCTATTTTATAAGTTTTTCTTAAACTAAAACCGGTAGTGATTTAAAATTTTTAATTAAGTCTTTTTATTTTTCTTCTTTGACGAATTTATGTTAGGTTTTAAAACCTAACATGCAGTCTCTACAAATCTTACTCTACACCCTAGGAGGGGAAATATTTCCCTCCTATATATACATGTAGAAACAGGTGTTGCAGCCTTAATTTCAAAGTGCATCACAAGCAGAAAAATATCAAAATAATACCCTTCAAATTGTGAAATAACTTTATTATAAATTAAAAGAATTTTAATATAAATTAAAAGAACTTTATTATGAATTAAAAGAATTTTTTTATAAATTTTAAAACGCACCCGATCTCTATCTAAAAACTGTTTTTTTATAAGACTTAAGTCTAATTATCTCTTTTTTAAATTTCCCCAAAAAAAAAAAAATTTGGATAAATCACATCTATATGAAGGTCCTGCCATTAAAAAGATAAAAATGAAAAATTTGAAAAAATAGCCATAATATGTTCCATTAAGTCGTTTAATTTTTTTTTAGAATTTAAAAATCTAACTTTTGAGTAATACTCAGCACCGAGTGAGAGAAATGCTCTAATTTTCTTTGAGTAGTATTCGGCAAAGTTCGAACACTTCTCTATGGAAGCTCAAACACTATTTAAGATTTAGATTTCTAAATTAAAAATATTTAATAAAAACAAAAAAATTAATTTTCAAAATTTTCCGATAAAAAGATGGTAGACTACCTGATGAGTTAAAATGTTTCATCTTGTCAGCAAAACATTGAAGTGAAATCCCCACTTTCAGAGTTTCACTATCACTCACACTCACTCACCATGCCTCCGAGTTCTAATGCTCTCTCTAATCTCCAAAACCCAATTTCCCAAACTATCCTTTCTCCTTAAACCCTGTTCCACCCCAGCCATGAGCTCCCAGTCGACTCAGCGCGCCTTCCAGCTCCGAGTCAACCCACTCACTGGTATTTCCGAGTGGCTCGTCATTGAAGAAGATGAAGAACCACAAGGACAACAAGCTTTCAACGATTCCCAAAAGCCCCTTCAACTATATAAATCTTAATTCATATAGATTGTTTTCATATTTTTCTGCCTTTCAGTGCAAGAAACAAGATCATTATCCTTTTAATTTCAGATGGGATTGTAATTTACACAAGATGCATGTGAGACAGATTGAGGTCATGGGTCTGAAGGCTCTCTCTGCATAGGAGGGGATAGGCTACAACTACATCACATAAATGCATGATTGATGATGCAAAAGCCAAAATGCATGCAACCCTGAGCTGTATATAGTCTCGGACTTTCTCTGTTGCATCACATCCTCAACCGAGCTCAGAAATGTCAAATCCCAACAAGACAATCTATAAAGAACAGTAAGTCACTCTGGCCATCCTATGAATCCTGTGAATAATTGCCCATGTATTATCGGATTCAACCCTTTTAATAGAAGATTAAAGTGTCCATGTTTTGCACTTGCCTTCAAAGGTGGCAATTGCCCCTTGTGATTGTCATGAGATGAGCCTGGCCAGACATTCAAATTACATGGTTTCCCACTCTTCTCTTTTGGCCCATGAATCCGAATAGTTGATAGCTCATGCTCCATCCAACAAGAAATTTGGGTTTTGGGGGTAAACTACTGTACAATCACCATCCAATAGTTACAAAGTTGCTATGGATCACTGAGTTATTAGAGCTCTATTGGATATCATGAAGACAAAAATTCTTTTGTTAGGTCCTTCAATTCTTTTTCAATGCCATTAAAAAATATTGCACAATACACAGATAAAATTAAAAACTCTCTGTACATAAAAATAAAAATAAAAAGCAATGCAGAATATATTTGTAAGTTGTTCCTGTATTCTTTTGAGATTTAATAAAAGTGAAACAATCATCATCTAAGCATAAAAATAGAATATATAGACCTCTTGGAGCTATTTTGAAAGAGGAGCATTTCCAAATATGGGCTTGATTCATGCTTCTGGCCCAAAGATTATTTATAGATCCATACAAAGAAATAAGAAGATAAGGTGTTAAAAGATCAACTTGCCTCATTCTACAAGCTCAAGTTTAAATTTGCTAGTGCTCTGCTATTTATAAGGATTTGAAATGGAGTGGCAATGCACTGCACAAACTTATGACCCACTAATTAGGAAAAACCTATAATTAAAAAGTCGGGTTTTAAGAAAGACCATTCAATTATGATATGCTTTTTGAAAATCCATATATATGTAACCAATCTCTCCTCTATTGTTCTATATGAATGCAAGATTTCATGGACCATGATAAAATTGTCTTGAATAACTCTTTCAGGAAGAAACCCATGTTGGTAAGGAGAGAATTCTTGGACACTTCTTTAGAGAAGAGAGACTACCAACTAGGCTTATACTCCAGCCACCACTGGCCCTTTCTCAGAATCTTAGCATTTCTCATGTGCATCACTTACACTTACAGTAATTTAATATAAAGCACCACAAAACTGAAACAGAAGCATCAATGGAGAATAAAACTATTTATACTTGTATTAGAATTTGAAGCAACACATATTCTAAGGGTAAGCAAACCAAGATATATGATTCACCATAACGATTAACATGGCATATGCTTTTTTCTGTTTTACATAGTTTACCCACTAACTAGGGAAAGCCAATGTATCATGTTTCACTACTAATTTATAACGCAAATCACACTTTTGAAGTAATTGGTGAGAGAGGCTTTATCTTCTCCAGCAACTTTTCAGCTTCAAGAAATCCAAATGATCCCACAGACATATATTTTATATATTTCCATCTGTTCAAGTGTAATTAGGTATGTCACTTCAATGAACAAGTTGGAGGTAAGAGAAACCTCAGGCATATCGTAAACCCCAAAATAGCATACCTGGGTATGTAGGGTAGTGCCAAACAATGAAGGTGCAAATGGTTAACAGAATTAAATGGAGGCTGATGAAAGCCAAATCTGTCAAAAGGACATAATAACATCACACTCAAAACTCTTTCATACCCAAATTCATCTGCAGAACCTTAGTTCAAAGCAAGTAAAAACCAAGTAATGATTATTTTGACCTAATTGTTTTTCAGATGAATACTGCATGCATGCCTACTCTAATTCAAGTTTATTTATTCAATTTTTTGTGTGTAATCATTTTAGGTTCACAAGTATAAGTGGATATATAGGAATCAAAATCTGCTGAATAACTCATGTATTGATCTTCTACTTCCTAGGTCTCTTCAAATCATTACAGAAAGAAATCTTCCAAAGAAGATGTAAAGGACAAATTGGTCAATGTATAGCCCAAATTACAGAAATTATGAACATTCACATTCTTAACCAGCCCATCTTTGCATTAAGCAATATGGGTGACATGTTAGTAGGACAAAGACAGAATATAAATATTGAAACTAATCTAGTGTTTTTTATTGCTTGACAGTCAACAATCCAGTGTTCACCACCAAGGCACAATTTCACATCCATCGTTTCCATGGTACATAATAAGCATTCAAATGGCTTAAAGAAACAAGAGGGGCGGGCTATGAAGCAAATGTTGGTGCAATTGGTGCCACAAGAATTCAAGAATAGTAGCATAATAACTGAATCAAGTTGTAATACAAATTTACATAATTTCCAGCAGAGGCAACGATAGAGGAAACAACCTAAGAGAAAACAGCTTCTGAAAATCAATCTAACTGTGCACAATTGCACAACCAAAAATCAATCTAATTGTGCATAATTGCATATCAGAAAATAATACAAAGATAAAAGCTTTCGAGAACAGGGCAATACCTGTACTGATGGCATTGAGGTGCATCTCGTTGTAATAGAGTTTTCCCCACTTCTAACATGTGACATACTGAACAACAATGAAAAACAATGGGGTGAAAGATTAAGACATATATTGATGAAAAAACAAAGAAAAAAGTCCCACATTGGTTGAACCATGAATCATTTAAGCTTGAGCAACATTTAGATTACCCAAAGAGTAGTCTTGAGGCGTTCTTTGAAGATCCTTCACAGTTGGGATGTGATCCACAGGAAGAACCAAGTAATGCCTACAAGAATCAAGATTGTTATTTTAAATTGAAAATGGTGGCACTGATGAATGGGATTGGGGGGAGTCATTCAATACCTTGCAGCAGCGGGTCTGATGTCTTGAAAAGCAACGACCTTGTCATCCTGCAAGACAACCCAGAGACCAATTACAGCCCCAAGATCAAGAGAAAGTATGAAACACAGCGTTTGGTTACTGAGAAAATGAAAATTGGGACAAACCCATTTGGCAGCTTGACTTTCTCAGCAGCCAAAACCAAGTAAAAGGGAAAAATAAAACGGAGAGAGAGAGAGAGAGAGAGAGAGAGAGAGAGAGAGAGAGAGAGAGAGAGAGCAGACAGCGTGGAGGAGAGTGGTAGAGGTGGATTTGGTGGCGATCTGGCAGAAGATGCACTGTGAAACTGCTACTCCCGCCATTGGCAACCCTATGCCTGGAGGCTGGAGTTTGCTCTGTGCTTTTGTGGCATCATTCTGGTATTTGGATGACGCTGACTTTGCTTTGCTGGAAACTGATTTTGCGGTTACTTCTTCCAAGTTCCCACAAAGACTACAAAGTCATGTTCCCTCTCTCCATACATTTTGGGGTTATTTTGCTTATGATTTAAGCCAGTTATTTTTTAAATTGGTTAAACTTCATACTATAAAAATAAGGGTTCTTTAAAGTGGAAAATAGCATGGTAAACCGATCTAGTGCTCAAATCGGTGATAACTTAGTTCACTTTTTGGTGAATTGAGCCACGAGCACCGAGCCCTCAGCCCCTGAAAATATTCGACAATTTCAATCCGACGAAAGAAACTGTTGGTCAGTATCAAGTTTCAATCCTATTGCATAAAATTATGGTACTTTTATAAATACATTGTGTTTTTGTTGTATATATATGTATATTCACTTTTAACACAAACATATGATCATTTAAAATCATATTAACTCTAATAGAAAAAATATTGAGAAATTTTGAAAACTAACTTCTTCTTTTTTCATTAAAGATTTTTAACTTTTTTTTTTATTATTGAATTTTAATATCTAATCTAAAAGTAGTGCTCGAACTCTCATAAAAAAATACTTGAATTCTCATCGAACAAAGGGGTTCGAGCTCTTCATGATGGGAGTTTCAGTACTATCCGAGGTTAAAATTTATAAATTTCTAAAAAAATGGTTAAAAGTCTTAAATGGAATAAATTTTGGTTAGATTTTTTAAATTTCCCCCAAAAAAAAGAGAGGAAGAAACCCATGCTGGTAAGGAGATAATTCTTGGACACTTCTTCAGAGAAGAGAAACTACCAACTAGGCTTATACTCCAGCCACCAATGGCCCTTTCTCAGAATCTTAGCATTTCTCATGTGCATCACTTACACTTAAACTTACAGTAATTTAATATAAAGCACTACAAAACTGAAACAGAAGCATCAATGGAGAATAAAAATATTTATACTTGTATTAGAATTTGAAGCAATACATATTCTAAGGGTAAGCAAACCAAGATATATGATTCACCATAACGATTAACATGGTATATGCTTTTTTCTGTTTTACATAGTTTACCCACTAATTATGGAAAGCCAATGTAACATGTTTCACTACTAATTTATAACGCTAATCACTTCTGAAGTAATTGGTGAGAGAGGCTTTATCTTCTCCAGCAACTTTTCAGCTTCAAGAAATCCCACAGACGTATATTTTATATATTTCCATCTGTTCAAGTGTAATTAGGAATGTCACTTCAATGAACAAGTAGGAGGTAAGAGAAACCTCAGGCATATCGTAAACCCCAAAATAGCTTACCTGGGTATGTAGGGTAGTGCCAAACAATGAAGGTGCAAATGGTAAACAGAATTAAATGGAGGCGGATGAAAGCCAAATCTGTCAAAAGGACATAATAACATCACACTCAAAACTCTTTCATAACCAAATTCATCTGCAGAACCTTAGTTCAAAGTAAGTAAAACCAAGTAATGATTATTTTGACCTAATTGTTTTTCAGATGAATACTGCATGCATGCCCTACTCTAATTCAAGTTCATTTATTCAATTTTTTGTGTGTAATCATTTTAGGTTCACAAGTATAAGTGGATATAGGAATCAAAATCTGCCGAATAACTCATGTATTGATCTTCTACTTCCTAGGTCTCTTCAAATCATTACAGAAAGAAATCTTCCAAAGAAGATGTAAAGGACAAATTGGTCAATGTATAGCCCAAATTAGAGAAATTGTGAACATTCACATTCTAAACCAGCCCATCTTTGCATTAAGCAATATGGGTGACATGTTAGTAGGACAAAGACAGAATATAAATATTGAAACTAATCTAGTGTTTTTTATTGTTTGACAGTCAACAATCCAGTGTTCACCACCAAGACACAATTTCACATCCATCGTTTCCATGGTACATAATAAGCATTCAAATGGCTTAAAGAAACAAGGAGGGGCTGGCTATGAAGCAAATGTTGGTGCAATCGGTGCCACAAGAATTCAAGAATAGTAGCATAATAACTGAATCAAGTTGTAATACAAATTTACATAATTTCCAGCAGAGGCAACGCTAGAGGAAACAACCTAAGAGAACAGCTTCTGAAAATCAATCTAACTGTGCACAATTGCACACCCAAAAATCAATCTAATTGTGCAATATTGTATATCAGAAAATAATACAAAGATAAAAGCTTTCGAGAACAGGGCAGTACCTGTACTGATGGCATTGAGGTGCATCTCGTTGTAATAGAGTTTTCCCCACTTCTAACATGTGACATACTGAACAACAATGAAAAACAATGGGGTGAAAGATTAAGACATATATTGATGAAAAAACAAAGAAAAAAGTCCCACATTGGTTGAACCATGAATCAATTAAGCTTGAGCAACATTTAGATTACCCAAAGAGTAGTCTTGAGGTGTTCTTTGAAGATCCTCCACAGTTGGGATGTGATCCACAGGAATAACCAAGTAATGCCTACAAGAATCAAGATTGTTATTTTAAATTGAAAATGGTGACACTGATGAATGGGATTGGGGGGAGTCATTCAGTACCCTGCAGCAGCGGGTCTGATGTCTTGAAAAGCAACGACCTTGTCATCCTGCAAGACAACCCAGAGACCAATCATTACAGCCCCAAGATCAAGAGAAAGTATGAAACACAGCGTTTGGTTACTGAGAAAATGAAAATTAGGACAAACCCATTTGGCAGGTTGACTTTCTCAGCAGTCAAAAACAAGTAAAAGGGAAAAATAAAATGGAGAGAGAGAGAGAGCAGACAGCGTGGAGGAAAGTGGTAGAGGTGGATTTGGTGGCGATCTGGCAGAAGATGCACTGTGAAGCTGCTACTCCCGCCATTGGCAACCCTATGCCTGGAGGCTGGAGTTTGCTCTGTGCTTTTGTGGCATCATTCTGGTATTTGGATGACGCTGACTTTTTTTTTTTAGTCAGGCATGGATGACGCTGGCTGTTTTTTTAGTCAGGCATGGATGACGCTGACATTTTTTTTTTTTTGCATAAATTCAATTTAGACACATAACTATATATGCTATTTTAATGGGGTCCACGAACTTTCAAATATTTCAAATATACACCTGATTTATTAAGTAAATTGAAAAATGAAATTTCGTCCATCAATTTATTGAGAGATCAGTTAAATGTCAGCTTGGCTTTTGCTAATAGGGATTAATTGGCGATGTGGCACGAACTCAGCATACATTTTCCGTTAAATGAGCAACACATGTCCACTTGACACGAGCCCACACACTCATCACCTCTTTTCCGCTCGTCGAACGCTCTCTTGACCATTTAGTCTCAAAAAAATATCACGTTTCCCCCAAATTCGAATATAAATCTCTCACTTGTGTTCAACGAGCGAGAAAGAGATGATGACTTTGTGGACCTGTGTCAGGGGTTAGGTGGACATATGTCGCTCATTGGGAGGGAAATGAGCGACACGGGTCCACTTAACCCCTGGCACGGGCCTACAAACTCTCACTCTCTCTATTATTATTAAATTGTGGGCCAGTGTCGCTTATTTGGCGGAAAATGTTTGCTGAGATAGCGCTACGTCGTCAAGTAATCCCGGTCAGCAAAAGCCAAGCTGTCATTTAACTGATCTCTCAACGAATCAATGGACAGAAATTCATTTTTCAATTTAGATAATAAATCGGGTATATATTTGAAATATTTTAAAGTTCATGGACCCCGTTGAAATAACTTATATAGTTATGTGTTTAAATTGAATTTATGCCTTTTTTTTTAGTAAGGCATGGATGATGCTGACTTTTTGTTTTTGTCAGGCATGGATGACGCTGACTTTGCTTTGCTGGAAACTGATTTTGGGGTTACTTCTTTCAAGTTCCCACAAAGTCATGTTCCCTCTCTCCATACATTTTGGGGTTATTTTGCTTATGATTTAAGCCGTGTTATTTTTTAAAGAGATAATTAAGCTTTGGTTCTTTAAAAAAATAATTTTTAATTAGAGATCGAGAGTGTTTTAAAATTTATAAAAAAATCATTTTAATTCATAATCATTTATAAAAAATTATTTTAATTCATAATAAAGTTGGTCCCCGATTTGAAAGGTATTTCTCCCTGTTTTAAGGATATTTCCCCTCCTAGGGTGTAAAATGAGCTTTGTAGAGGAAAAATAAAAGAATTTAATTAAAAACTCTAAATCATTACCGGTCTTAGTCTAAGAAAAACTCATAAAATGGACTGAACTCTGGGTCTCCATTTTTTAAATTGGTTAAACTTTATAATATAAAAATAAGGGTTCTTTAAAGTGGAAAATAGCATGGTAAACCGATCTAGTGCTCAAATTGGTGATAACTTTTATTTTTTGGTCAAAAAATTGGTGATAACTTAGTTAACTTTTTGGTGAATTGAGCCACGAGCACCGAGCCCTCAGCACTTGAAAATATTCGATAATTTCAATCCAACGAAAAAGACTGTTGGTCAGTTTCAAGTTTCAATCCTATTGCATAAAATTATGGTAATTTATAAATACACTGTGTTTTTGTTGCATATATATGTAAAAAGTGAATATATTAACACAAAATACGATCATTTAAAATTATATCAACTCTAATAGAAAAAAAAAATAAATTTGAAAACTAACTTTTTTTGTTTTCATTAAAGATTTTTAACTTTTTTTTTTATTATTGAATTTAAAAATCTAATCCATAAATAGTGCTCAAGCTCTCATAAAAAAGTACTCGAACTCTCATCGAACACTACTTAAGGGGGTTCAAGCTCTTCATGATGGGAGTTTCAGTACTATCCGAGGTTTAAATTTATAAATTTCTAAAAAAATGGTTAAAAGTCTTAAATGGAATAAATTTTGGTTAGATTTTTTAAAGGGAAACTTAGAGCTCAGTCCATTTTTATGAGTTTTTTTTAGACTAAGACTGGTAGTGATTTAGAGTTTTTAATTAAGTCTTTTTTTTTTTTTCTTTGATCATTTTATGTTAGGTTTTAAAACCTAACATGCAGTCACTACAAATCTTACTCTACACCCTAAGAGGGAAAATATTCTTCAAATAAGAGAAAAATACCCTTCAAATCGGGAAATGACTTTATTATAAATTAAAAAGATTTTATTATAAATTAAAAGGACTTTATTATGAATTAAATTTTTTTTTTATAAATTTTAAAATACTCCCGGTCTTCATCTAAAAATTATTTTTCTAAAAGATTTAATTCTAATTATCTCTTTTTTAAATTTCCCAAAAAAAAAAAAAGGATAAATCACATCTATATGAAGGTCCTGCCATTAAAAAGATAAAAAGGAAAAATTTGAAAAACTAGCCATAATATGTTCATTAAGTCGTTTAATTTTTTTTTTTTGTAGAATTTAAAAATCCAACTTTTGAGTAATACTCAGCACCGAGTGAGAGAAGTGCTCGAATTTTCTTTGAGTAGTGTTCGGCAAAGTTCGAACACTTTTCGATTGGAGCTCAAACAGTATTTAAGATTTAGATTTCTAAATTAAAAATATTTAATAAAAATACAAAAATTAATTTTCAAAATTTCCCGATAAAAAGATGGAAGACTACACGCAAGGGTTTAAATTTTGATTTTTAAGGGTTTCGAAATTTTAACACTAATTCGACCAAATTTCAGAAAATTTCGCCGAAATTTCGAAATTTAGCGAAATTTCGACGAAATTTCGCTAAATACCCAGCTGAAGCCAGTGAGGGATTGAGGAGGAAGAGGAGACCAGAGGAAGAGAGGGGAGAAAGAGGCGAGCTGGCCTCGTCGCCGACCGTCGCCGAAGGCAGTAGATCGAAGAGAGAGAAGAGATCGGCGTGGGTCTAGTGGCTGGGCAGTGGGAAAGAAGGAGAAAAGAGGAAGAGAATGAGGGAGGAGAAAAGAGGAAGAGAAGGAGGGAGGAGAAAGAGGGAGAAGAGAGAAGGCGTGGGTCTGGTGGCTGGGCATGGAGTGGGAAAGAAGAAAGATAATGAGTTTGGTGGCTGGGTAGTGGCAAAGAAGAAAGAGAAGGAAAAAAGGTGAAGTCACGGGAAGAAAGAAGAAAAGAAGGAAAGGAATGAACGAAAAGAAAAAGAAAAGAAAAGAAAGAAAAGAAAAAGAAAAAAAAAAGAAAGAAAAAGGAAAAGAAAAGAAAAAGAAAAGAAAAGAAAAGAAAAGAAAAGAAAAAAAGAAAAGAGAAAGGAAAAAAAAAGTTTAGAATTTGTTGAGGACTTGAGGTTTGGGGTCTTTGTGTAATTAGAAAGAAAAAAAAATTTGGGATTTCGTTTAATTGTTTTTAAATTTTAAATCCTATTACATTTTTATATAAAAATAATTAAAAATATCTTAAAGAGCCTAAACTTTAATATCTTATACCATATCTTAAAGAATATAGAATACACATTATAAAATATATAAAATTTAGTGTATATATTATAGAGTATATAAGATTTAGTATATAGAGTATATATGATTTAGTGTATAAATTATAGAGTATAAAGAATATAATAATTTTATTTATTTATTATTTTAATTTTATTTAATAGTATTTGCCTCCAGCGCGCATTATATTCATTACATATCACATTAAATCTACCATATAATTTGGTTTTTTCAATGTTTTTTATCATTGTAGTAGATAATATGTTAAATAAACATATGGTAAAGTTTCATTCAAAATTTCCGTATTTTGATAATAATTTTCGTCGTTTCCGTCGAATTTTTGTCGAAATTTAAAAATTTTCGAAATTTCCGTCGAAATTTCCATCGAAATTTTTATCGAAATTTTATCGAAACCCGAAATTTTATTCCTTGACTACGGTATGAGTTAAAATGTTTCATCTTGTCAACAAAACATTGAACTGAAATCCCCACTTTCAGAGTTTCACAATCACTCACACTCACTCACCATGCCTACGAGTTCTAATGCTCTCTCTAATCTCCAAAACCCAATTTCCCAAACTACCCTTTCTCCTTAAACCCTGTTCCACCCCAGCCATGAGCTCCCAGTCGACTCAGCGCGCCTTCCAGCTCCGAGTCAACCCACTCACTGGTATTTCCGAGTGGCTCGTCATTGAAGAAGATGAAGAACTACAAGGACAACAAGCTTTCAACGATTCCCAAAAGCCCCTTCTCGGTACGACGTCGTATCTCGACATGCTCAACGACTCCCCCAGGAACAGAGCTTTCCGTGAAGCCATAGACAAGACCATAACCAAACCCTGCCATGTTCTTGATATCGGGTTTGTACACAATTATTACTTCAAATTAATTTAATGTAGATTAATTTATTGAATTTTTAAATTTATTTTGAAGTGCTGGAACTGGCTTGCTATCGATGATGGCTGCACGGGCAATGGGCTCCACTACGACATGTCGTATGGTGACGGCCTGCGAGTCTTACCTGCCAATGGTGAAGTTAATGAAGAAAGTGCTGCGCCTGAACGACATGGAAAAGCAGATAAAGCTCATCAACAAACGTTCTGATGAGCTCAAACTCGGAGACGACATCGTTTCACGCGCTCATGTTCTTGTAAGTAAAAAAGTTTGTCAAATTTTGTCAAACGTTGCCATTTTGATTTCAAGCATGTACCACTGGACTGTGTCTGTGTGTGTTTTGATGGGTAGGTTAGTGAGATACTGGATTCGGAGTTATTGGGTGAAGGGCTCATTCCGAGTCTACAACATGCCCATGACATGTTGTTGGTGGAAAATCCTGAAACGGTGCCGTACAGAGCAACCACTTATGGCCAGGTATGTGAAGATACAGAGAGTTTCAAAATGTGGATGTTATGTGTTTCCCATGAGACAAAAATTTTGTGTTAACCCATTTTGTTTTTAACCTCCCTGATAGCTGGTTGAAAGTACATTTTTGTGGAAGCTTCATGATTTACATGGTAATGAGGTAAAAACATGTGATGGGATTCGTCTTGTTCCAACTGGGTTTGATGATATTCTTTGTGTTAAGCCGCAACAATATGCCTTTCATTGTGATTCAATAGCAAAAGAAGTGAAACTGGTAATGACATTATATTGCTTTTCGACAAATTCTTTGGAAGCTATTAGTGGTTTTAATTTCTGCTCAGTTTTGGATTCTTCCAGCTGTCGGAACCCTTCAAAATTTTTGAATTTGATTTTTGGAAACGGCCAGACAGTCGTGGGGAGACCGAGCTATTTGTGAAGGCAACTAATGATGGTCAAGTTCATGCTGTAATTTCATGGTAATTAGAGTGTGTGCTGTATCATGCATTTGTTTCCAAATACTTGTTTCAAGAGATGGTTATAACAACTTAGGGGAATGTTTATGTGTGTGTGTGTGTGTGGTGATGTTTCAGGTGGATACTTCAGCTTGATCGCGAAGGGACAATCTTTTATTCCACTGCCCCTAGGTGGATAAATTTGCCAATCAACACAAGTAAGTTGTAGAAATTTTCCTTTGTGAGTAATCACCAATGTCATTCTACTTTGGGCCACAACTACTGCTTTTTGCATTCTTCAAAGTAAGTTAAGCAGCTCGATGGAGAATTCAATAAATTATTGATGTAGTCTCTTTTTTATGCTCACTATATATGTCTTGTCATGTGAAACTGTGTTAGGACATTATGAATGTCTTTTTTCTATTCGCATTGATGAATTCTCAACCAACCGTGGTTGCATTTGGGTCTTCCAGAAATTATGTCAGAGATTTTTTTTTTACTACACCTTGTTACTTATATTATATTCAGAATTTTGCTGTGCAAGTTAATTGATAAGGGTTTTCCAGTGCTTGAGTTTTCTTTCATGTTCATGCAATAAAGATAGTGGTTTTGATTTTTTTCCAGGTCATGGGGATTGGTGTGACCATTGGAAACAGTGTGTTTGGTTTGTTCCTGGTGAAGGTATGTCCATAACAAAGGATGAAGAGGTTTGTTTACAGGCTGTTCATACAGAGACTAGCATCTCATATAACCTCAAGAATCAAGTGTCAAGAAATGAGATTATGCAGTATGGCTTCAAAGGTGGTGATTTCAAGCTCATGCTACCACCAGAAAGAATTGCAATTTACGGAGACAGTGAATGGAGGCGAGCCATGTTTAGTGCCATAAGTAAAGCTGTAAGAATTAAGATCTCTCTTTCTCTCTCAACCCCCGCCTCCCCAATAGAAAAAAAGAAAAGAAAAAAAAAACTTCACTTTCTTGACATGAATGGTATTCTTCACAGTTACAGGGAAGAGTTGATCCATTATGCATTGTTGCAGATGATAGCATCTTCTTAACACTACTTGTTACACATCTTTCTAAAACATCACATGTGATGTCATTTTTTCCGGGGTTGCAAGACAAGGGTGTCCAATATTTGCAAGCTGTTGCCGATGCGAATGGTTTCTCAATGGATCGTGTAGAATTTCTTAAGAAGAGGAAAACTACGTTAACCATGCATGACACTCATCAGAAAAAGGTATTTTCTTTCCAATTTAATTTGTATACTGGTATGACAGGGCTTCGAAAATTAAATTTCCGTATGTGTAGATGCTCTTTAAGCTTCCTATGAGAAATGTTGCAGTAGGATTCAAAACCAAACAATGATATGTTGATTGATAAGTTTTCCTCTTTCTTTTGGTGGGAGGAAATAGGTGGTCAAATCCGTTAAAACTGAATTTGTACCCAAACCTTGTTGTTCGGACTTCAGAAATAGAGGTTGGCCATTGGGTGAAATTATGATGTTTTCTCTTTTGTCCTATTTGTAGGTTGACCTGTTGATTGGAGAACCTTTCTACTATGGAACAGATGGCATGCTTCCATGGCAGAATCTACGGTTCTGGTATATTATTGTTATTTGTTCTTGCAGTAATTCAAATTAATTGCTTTATGAGATTTTCATGGTTGATATGTACAATATGTAGATTTGAGTAGCAATATATATCATTTGCTAGATAACATATGGATATATGTGTATATTTTTCTCGGCATAGTTGTCCACAGAACCATTGTCCTTTATATCATTGTTTACATATATAGTGACCATTGGCTATGCAATATGTAAGATGTTAATTGATTTTACAGTCATTAGTTTATTAGTTGTTACATTGTGCTTCAGAAAAGTTGGTAAAATAATGTCTTTTCTTGTTCTGGATTGGGTGAAGGAATGAGCGGTCAATGCTTGACTCAGTCCTATCCAAAGATGCATTGATAATGCCTTGTAAGGCAATATTGAAGGCTTGTGCCTTGTCTATCCCAGTAAGTTTTGTTCTTACCCACCACCCCCCTCCCTACTTCCCCTATCAAAAAAAAAGGTCTATATCTTATTTGTTGAACCTTGTACATGATTGTTCTCTATGGATTATAAGTCATGGCATCTGACTTTTGAACAGGATCTTTGGAATAGTCGTTGCTGCTTGAGTAAGATTGAAGGTTTTGACCATTCAGTTGTAAATTCCACCTTAGGGGCATGTGGTGACTTACCTGCAGAGCAAGACTGTCCTTGTCTGCCATATTATATTTGGCAGTGTGGAAATGTTAAGGTAATCAATCAAAGTAGAATTTAGGTTTTGTAAAGAGGAGTTTTATTTTGGGGAAGAACAAAATTAAGTTCCATTTTAGGAATGGCAAATATGTCACTAATGTTCAGGCAATTGCTTCAAAAATATTTCAGAAACTCAGTGAAGCATTTACGGTCATGGAGTTTGATTGCTCAAAACCTATAATGCCATCTTCTGGGAAAACCCAGGTACTACAATCGCACCATGAAATCTGGATGGTAATATTTGTGGTCATCCTTTTTGACTGTTGGTCACAGTTGGTACTTATTGCAAGGTGCAGTAGTGGTGGTATATTTCTTAAGCAGACTTAATGAAGCATTTGGTCTCTTTTATTTAGCACTAACCATGGTACAAATTATTGCGGTCACTAAAATTTGATTCTTTAACCTTGGTAGTTAGGAGGTAAGGTTTAATTCTCTTGTAATCTACTTAGTTAATGATCTCTGTGTGCCATCTAATAGGTAAACATAAGACGTCACATTTATCTTATAACACCACAAAAAATTTTTTATGAAAAACTTTGAAGGTAAATTCTTGGTTTATCATAACAATGCATTGGGTCAGAAGTTTATCATACATATAAAGCATCACTATGGTCTTTGCTTAATTGGTGGTTGTAATACATTCCTGGCAGGTTGAATTTACTGAGGCTGGGACATGCCATGGGTTTGCTCTATGGATTGATTGGGTGATGGATTCAGAGAACTCCATTGTGTTGTCTACAGGGCCAGGTATGCTGAGGTTCCTTGTTGAAGTAGTTCAATGGAAATTTCTTACTTAAAATTGGTTTTTTGCACATTGTTGAATTTGAACAAATTTGATTGTGAACTTGATAAGCTTTTGCTCACATTTCTAGTGTTATTAAATGTGGATTCAGATAAGAGATATTGGAAGCAAGGAGTAAAGCTTCTGGTGGAGCCTGTGGCAGTCAGAATTAACGGAGGATCAAGAAGTAAGGGCGAAAGTTGTTCTGCAGTGATTCAAGCATCGTTTGATCCATCAAGTGGTGAACTCAACATCAAACATGCTTTCTCATAGCCTCTCAAGTGGTACCTGCACTGCATTCTGTGGTTCTTCTCCTGAGCTATCATTATTATTTTTTTTGAGTTGGGGCAGGAGTGATCGAACTTGGATGCAAAGTATGCAATTTCATGGCCCTTCCAACTAAGCTATCCAACAACTGCACATGGTCTGTCATATTTAAGGGTTTTGTTAGAGTCCATTGTCTACAACTGAGTGTAATCCCAATTTTTTTAAGGGTTTGCTCCATTTGATGGGTGGATCAATTGGTATTTTAATTTCACTACTGGTGTTAGTATGATCAACAAAATGAGAGAATATTTTAAATTTTGGAACACATAGTTATGAAAGATATGTTCTTTTCTGTAAAAAAGAGAGGGAAAATTGAAGGAGATAAGAATGCTCATAAAGACAAATAAAAAGAGAGAGAACAAGTGGGGGCTTGTACTCTACTGGTTAAAAGTATTTGCCTTTACATCTAAGGTTCCAAATTCACATCACAAGATCATAAATTTGAATCATTCTTCTCTCAGTATCGGGCCATAAACCCTTCAAGGACTTATATTTTATTTTAACTGTTGTCTTAATTTTACATTTGCTGAAGAATATTTCAACTTATATAAATATTTATATTGTAGTATAGATTTAAAAACGGAAAAAAAAGTGTCAAATCAAGCATTTTTATTACAGTTGCTCATAAGTTTTTGTCGAGATTGGGCTCATCTTCAGTTGAGTCACTCCGAGGTAAGGTTCTCATACAGGGAGAATTACCCGTGTATGCTCACCTCATCATTATGCTTGTTTCCACTCTAACTTGAATTGTGTGCACATATAATAGAGTTGTTTCATTTGCAATTCCAAAATAATTTTTACAAAATTAGAATCTGCCACTTCTCTATTCACTCCAATGCCGCTTGAGCTCCAAAATGAACATATTTTAAGGCTTAGGAGGATCGGAGAAAGTAGAAAAAAAATTACCTATCACGGACAAATACACCATTTGTCTCTTTCTCTCTCTTATATGCAAGGTCATGTGATGAGAAAGAGACACATAAGGTGTATATACCCATTGCATAAAAGTTTTACTGTAAGTTCTACATCTGATTGATCAATTAGGTACACTGGGTAGGGACACCAATAAAAATCTATTCTCTTAAGCATAGCTGGCCAAACCCAAAAGCAAAAAAGGAAGTCACACGAAATGGTACAACACCTGTTTCTAAAAAAGAAAAGACTTTATTTCCATTTTTGTCAATGTGTGTAATACACAGAAACATATAATTTTTTTTTTAGAGTTCTGACTAAATACAACATTTTAATAAAAAATAAATGTAGCAGGTGTATAGATACCTTTTCATTTTGGGGGACACAAATCTAGATCCCCCTCAGAGGCTTCTAAAACATGCAAAACTGTGAGGTAAACAAAATGTAGATTCGACCAAAAAAAAAAAATGTAGATTTAAACATGGTGAAATGGAAATCAAATTCTGTGCCCTTCCTGAGGTATTAGTAACTTGTCATAATCACCAACTACCACCTGGTACACGAAAATTCATATCAGCCATACAACACCCAATACTGAATGCATCAAGATACTAGTGTTTTAAACATTGGAGGGCGCACTGTGATACCTCATAACTCTCGCCACCATAAGTGTACTCCACATACAACTGTTTAGACTCTCTGGGACATGGATCACAAAAGCCCATAATGCCAGACTTCTTTATGCCTTCGTGAAGCTGCCAGATTAATTGAGCAACCAGAACTCTTAGAAAAACGATTGCATCTTTAGGGTACAATTGTTAGAGTAGAGTTATAAAAAATCAAGGTTCCCATGTTCCATCACTTGAGGTTTTTAAATTTCATTTTCAGAATTACATAATTTCATTATTTCAGCCAAACTTATTGTTGGGCCAACAAAGTATTCCTCTGTGAAATGCATTCCTAGAATGAAAATCAATAAGCACTTGGAGTGTCTCAAAATACTCAAAACATTAACAACGAAACTCAAAAAAGAACGAACCTTGAGTTGCCCAGATTCGTCAACAAGGAAATTTAGAGGCAATTTGACATCAATCACAGGTGAATCATTTGATTCCACTGGTTCATCTCTTTTCTCCAAAGCTTTGATACTCCCATACCATGCTTTTGTTATTACCAGGCCCCCTATTTCTAGCTGCTTCTTTTGTTTCCTATTCGCTACATTCTGTAGTAACTGCTGAGCTTTGTTTGCTGCTGCTCTTGCCTCTAGAACCTGCAGAAACAAGGTTGATAAATTCTTCCACATTTTCACAGGGCCAACCCAGGGGGAGGGGGGGGCAACAAGAAAATAAGATATCATTTACATACAGCATTGTTTTAATTCAGGAAAAAGAATTACAGAACACACTTAAGCCTGCAATATGCTCTAAAATATGCAAGCATAAGCACCCAACTGAAGCCAGGTGTAACAGGTAGCTTTTCAGCGTCTCACCCAACACTAAAACAGAGCACTAAACTTGGTGCTCTAAAATTGCACACAAATATTTCTTGCACTTAACAAGAAACGTATGGTACAGTAAAGAAATTGCTTGCTAAAGTATCATGATTATTTACACTAAAACAAGAAAACAATACTTTAGGAAATCTGACACAGGCAGCAATTAAGTCCCAAAAATAAACAATCACAGAGCAACCAAGAAAGCATGCTCTAAGCACAACTTTGTCAGAAATATGGATAACCATACCTGTGCTGAAGTTCTTTCCATATTCTCTAAAGCCTTCTGCTTTTCCCTCTTAAGGTAATAAGGTTTGAAAACAAAATTCTGCGAGCATACAAAATGGGCATAGAATCAATAATCAAAATGGTTAGTTAGTAAAACATAAAATTGGAACTTCCATTTTTAAATACCAAGATTTTACACTACACACTACACAAAATGTAAAGCTCTACTTAGGAACTCTGCAGACAAACTAATATAAGTTAGCAGCTAATGGCGGGGCCTACGCTCAGGCAACAGCAGCACCAGCTCTACAAAGTCAGAATCGAATCTTTCTGTTGGCTAACCTCTAACATTAAAGCCACATAGACCATGGAAACACTATAAAGTAATCGTTAAATAGTGGAAAGCAGTACAACTGCCAAAGAACTAAAATCTTGGCCACCTGATGGATGTACAATCCCTTTTCCTCTTTTACAACCACCTGGTTATTGACTACCAACCTTGGGACCTAGAGAACATACAATTCCTGGGTCAACGGAACACACTGATAAAAAAAATTACATCTTCAAGACTCCAACCCATATACAAGCCATTTTATAATTTTCTTCAAGAAATTTATAAATGGCAGCAACTGTTAGAGGCCCAACAAACAGTAGCTCTCTACATCAGATTTGCATGACTACTTCAAGGTTGCAAGCACAAGACCAAAGTTAGAATCATTCATTTAATGTCTGCTCAGGGATCAAAGTATAATTCACATTCAAATAAATTATCAAATAAATAGAAAGAAAGAAACCTCTTCCTGCTATACAGTTTGAAATTTCAAACTAAGCACAGTTTAAACTGCTATATATTAACTTTGAAAGGCATTAAAAAAAAGGATAAGAAAACATATAAAACAAATAGTGAGCATACCCTTGCAGTCGAAAGCCTAGCAATAGTTACAAGTTTGTTTGCATAGGGTAAGGAACAATAACATACTCAAAACAGATTGGTCAAAAATTTGAGAATTTCTGTAATAACCTTAAGTAAGAAGTACACTGATGTCGGAATTAAGAATGCTCCAGTTGCAAAAATGGGGTTCAAACGCCTGGAAAGCAAAATCTGCATGTAAAGCCCACCAGCAGTTGATCAAAATTTGTGATGACTAAACCAAAGTGATACTAACAAGATGTTGTATTTTATATTCTTTCCAGAAAAATATTAAAAGAAGACATTTGCAATGTATCCATGACAAGAAGTTAGTCTCTACAAATGATAGATATACATATCATTGTCATTCACATGATCTGAAAAGTTCTAAAACTCCAATTAGTAACTCTCACAGGACACATGTAGTTGGTCTCTAAAAAGGTGTTGGACATTGTATGGACAAATGTGGGGGCATGATGAAATCTCTTCTGTAAAGTAGCTCTCTACTAAGTGATTGAAAAGTCCCAGATAATTTATTAGCCTTATATCTGCCTTATTCAAAATCTATAGCCACCACCGGTGCTACTCCATCTCAACATTTTGAGCAATTCTAACAAAGCATCAACTCAAAAGACAATCTGAGACCTAGAATAACTCATGCTTTAATTTTATGCAACAATTTAATCCCAATGGTTGCTCAGCCTTCTACACAAGCAGCATTTCTAATACCCAAGTGCAGGAATGAAAAGGCACACAAACATAAACAATCTCTGATTAAATGCCAAATAAAAGTCAAACTAACACTCAAAATGCATAAGGGTGAAATAATGAGATAATGCTTACAGGAATAATTAACTTTTGGCCCCCACGATTCAATTCGAATTTCCAAAAGATACCCTGCCATAGAAGGAAGTACATAAGATAACAACCACACTCCAACATATTAAAAAGTCAAGTTTAAAAGCCTAATGAATTGGAGAGAGAAGGGCAGTGAGAATTATGGATTTAGGGGGAAAAGAAAATTCAATTGGCCATCTTTTTTACTTCCTTTTTTAAACCATTCCAAAAAAAATTCAAGTAAGTTCCAAACAAATTGAAAACTTAAGAAAAGAAAAACTTTAACTGAATTTTTTCCCAATGAAAGAAAAGTTTTATCTGGAAAATATTTTCCAAGAAATAAATGCAGCCTAAACTTCCAAGACATTTATGTATTTCTGTCTGAATCACCTGAATTCCTACTGTATACAACATGCGAACAGTGCTGAAATTGGATAACTTTCTCCCACCACCAACTTCAATCTCAAGGGCATGGCTGCATCAATAATGTCTAAAGTCAGAAGAGAATTGCAAAAACAAATATATATAAGCATAAGCACTTATACTTCCTAGTTCCTAATTAGTATTTACATATCAAATTAGCAAATCACTTTTTTTTTTTTTTTTGGCCACAAGTAGCATATATTAATAGTTGAGCACTAGAGGAGGCAACATATAAGTCCCTAAACAACCAGAACAAGATTCCTCTATAGTGTGATAAAATTAAGAGAGGAACATAAGTATGTATAATAGAAAAATTTTAATTGTAGACATAACTGGTAAGAATTTTTAACAGTGGAATAAAATTGTTGAGCAAAAGACAAGAGGTAGTGATCAACACAAATAGCATTTACTGATGACAAATTATCACCCCCTACAAAATTTAATTAATATCCATTGAGATACTTAGAGCATACCTTCCAATTTTGCCTGCAATACGGCCATGAGACTTTTTTGAAAAGCGGTGAACATAATGAGCTGATGCCCCAAAAGAATTTGTGGCAACCTGTAGAAGTTGAACATGAATGAAGAGAAAGTCGATTATGTACAATTTAAGATTGATTTCATAAATGGCAGTAAATTATGCACGACTTAAAAGCTTATACATGAATGACACAATGTAAAACATATTGCAAGTTCATAGAGCAATTGAATTTATAACAACCGATAGAATGTTGAATTAAAAAATAAAACAGGGCATGCATGGGTGCATAGTTATAATTCTAAACTGTATACAGATCTAAAACGGATAAGGAGTCTTGACATAATAGTGTGTCTATTCTCATTTTAAACTATTATATGTCTCAAATATAGATGTACCTTCAGCTCTCCAGCAGCAGACATTTTCTCTTCTTTCTTTTGCCATCCCACTGCAATCGATGACTCTGAGCCTACAGCAAGCTGTATCTGTTAAGGAGAAGGTGAACCCCCCCACCCCAGGGGACAAAGAAAAAATAAAAATATTAGCAATCACAAAAAAGTGTATACAAATGCACTAACTCAGATGTGTACTGTATTTTTTGTTTTCAATAAGTTACATTCAACTAGGTCAATTTATATTTTTAATCCTGCCAAGCTTTTGCCCACTCATTTGCTTTTCTTTCTATCTTTTTCCTCCACAAAACATGTCTCATTATATAAGATCTAGTGTGTCCCATGTAGCTGATAGAATAAATTTGCATTACAAACATAGTGATTGTGATGCATCTGGCACATTCATGTCTTCATGCACATGCCACCATTTCTCAAATTCTTATGTTCATGCTGATGTTACAAAATACAATGGAAAGCTAAAAAATATAAATAAAACGAGCCAACTGGAGAAAGAAAGGCACGTACATTTCCACTTGCAGTTTCAGACAGTTGTCGTGTCCAGGTATTGGAGAGATTCAGAGAACCATCTCTCAAAGACATTGCAAGTCCCATTGTTGCAGTCAAATGTTGTGATAAGTGGCTAGACAAAGAGACAACGAAGATGTAAAGAGCAACCAACAAAGTGTTGAAAATTCAAACTCACTCACAGGAAATAAGCTCACCGAGATGTTTGCACCCCAATGAGTGCCTGTAAACCAGCTGAACCTATGAATTCTATGGAAGAAACTGAAGAAATCTGATGCCCAAAAACAACAGTAGCAGCTCCACCACCAGCGTCCCCATTAACTGCCAAATTTCCACCAATTGAAAGGCTATTGTGCTTTGATATCTGAGACTGAACTGAACTTGTCATAGCCATTCTGACATTTGTGTAATAAACAAATCAGTGCCCGGATAAAACAATAGGCACTATGATATAGAAAACTTAATCAAAGCATACACCCATATTGAATATCATGCCTTAGAGATATCAAGGACCAATGTGATTTTGACCGGATTCTAGATCAAGATATATCTTAATAAGATGAGAAATGAAACTGCAAGCCTACAGAAAAAGGTCAAGACATATGAAATGCAACTAGCTCCAATTATAAGAATGCACAGACATAATGATGGCAGGTGTGAAATAATTAATTAGAAAAGGAACTTAAAACATCACCTGTGTGTGTGAGTGTGTATAACATTTGCACAAGAAATAAACAGCTGACACTCAGATTGAGCAATATTGTTGCCGTATATGTTGTGCTTCTAAAATGGCACAAATTTCTTTGTAAATTAACATTTAAAATATTCTCTCTTTTTGTAAAACGATTATTGGCAGAAATATAAAATTTTATTCAAGATGATCAATTACATGAAGGAACAAAATAACAATAATAATAATAATAATAGGTAAACAAACTGGCTGTACCCTCTCATGATGCCATCACCATGCAAAAAGTGTGGCAATGACATATTGGCCAGTATTGTACCAGAAGGTCGGAAATGTGCTGAGACCTTCTCTTGTTCCTTCATTTTCCACAACCTCTCAAGCTCTTCCTTTATCTCTTCTGCTCTATTCAGTTTTGTACCAAGTTCCAAACCAGAATTCAACCCCTCCATACCATATATGTCATATATCTTCCTTTTATTCTCATCCGACAATATCTCATACGCTTGGCATATCCGTTGAAAATTTTCTGTGGCAATATCTTTCATCTGAAAAACAAGTATTGAATGATAGAACTAATCAATTGCCGCCTTTCATGAGATATTAACAACTCATAACATTTTGTTTCCAATGCCAAAGACAGTTGCATGAAGTTCAAAGTTTGTAAACCAATTTAGCAATATTTTTTCTTGCATTAAGATACTATAAAAAAGACAGTCCAAATTTTCCAATAGGTTTCAACCTTAAACAATAAACACCAATGTCTTCAAAAGCAGAAGACCCATCAAATTTACAATCAAATAACACAGTTTATGACTGCTCACCCTTCAATCATCTTTGACACCAGGCAATAGAGCCTATGTAGCAGTTCAAACTTCAAAAACCAAAATCAATGCCAAAAAAGAACATTTGGGTACCAACCCAATAAGGGAAAGAGTAAGAATTTTATTTTATATTTCTGAAAAAAAAAAAAAAAAATCTTACAAATTTACAAAACAAAAGAATGAAAATGAAGGTGTGGGTGAAAGACATACATGGAGTTCTAGGTATTTATCAGGGTGATACACTTGGGCCCATTGCCTATAAGCTTTTCTGATTTCTTCATCGGAGGCATCCGGTGATAAGTGAAGCAGTGCGTACAGTTCTCTATTCGGCGGTCCTTCGTCTTCTTCCTTCATCTTTCTACTCACTCACTCTCTTTCTCTCTCGCTCTCTCTCTTCCTCTGTGAACCTACAGACCCTGCCGTAGCACTTAAATTTTGGGGTTTTAGGGGTTTTTGGCAAGGCGGGGAGGACTGGAGATTGTTCACTGTACAGTGTCTACACGGCGACGTTTTCGTTTTTCTTCTTCTTACTTGCCGTGTACCCAAAAAAACTTTGCGACCCGTTTATTTTATGGGCCGGGTTGGGCTGCTCAAACAAGAAAGGCCTTACGTCGTATGTCCAGCCATCTGCTACTGATAAATGGGGGCTCTATATGGACCCAGAGATTTTCTCAGGACACATCTAGGATTCAAATTTTTTATTTTTTTCAAAATTTTTTATTTTACCTATGATTAATGCATTGAGCAGCAGTAAGTAGGGGACTTCAAAATTTGAAGGCCTGGGTTTAACCCAAGTGACGAGGAATGAGTGAAATAATAGGTCAACATTAGAATAAGTTGACGGTTCGATTACCTCCAATATAATTAATGAAAAATTATATAAAATTTTGAATTTTCTATAAGAAAAGCAAGGGGCTGGCAGGCCTTTAAAAAAAAAAAAACAATAAATTCAATTTTTGTAATTTTCTTCTCAATACACCTACAAATAAAATGAAAAACAACAATGTTATACAACTAACAATTTCAATTAGGATTTTTTTTAAAGCCCATTATAGAAAGAAAGTTTTTTTTAAGGCCTATTATAAAAAATCAAGTCCTAATGCAATCCACTTTAATGAAATCACGTGAAAAAATGTGCTGGGCACACAGCCTAGCGAACCCAACTTTTTTTTTTTTTTTTACCGCATCGTACAAGATTGTTATTGTTAGACAGTGACAATTATAGTTATTGCTCAACAACGAATATTCTCACTATGCAATAACCAACTAAAAAGATGTATAAACATGACATCATTTTTTTTTTCTTACATAAACATGTCAAAAAAAATCATAAACAAATATAAAACACAAAAATTCAAGCTTATGGAGTCAAAAATCCTAATTTCAACTGTAACAAATCATTGTCACTGTCCAACAGTAACTATCAAATAGTTAATGTCGTACATTAACAATCGGCACAGTACCTCTAGATCGCGCGATTCACAAACTCTGGCCTTCATACTTCCAGATCGACGGTCAACAAACTCTGATCTGGAGGTCGCTGGCCTCCTTCAAGCCTCCAGCGATGGGCTATAGTGAAAAGAAGAGAGAGAAAGAAATAGATAAAGAGAACAGGCGATGAAAGAGAGAACAGAGAGAGAGGACAAAGAGAGAAGGTGGAGAGACACTTAGAAAAGAGATCGGAGACAGAGATCAGAGAGGAAATCAAATAGAGGTTGGAGAAGATTGGAGAGAGAGAGAGAGACAACAACCTATTTTTTTAAAGAATAATGCTATATTTACCATATTCTTATACCATATTTTTATACCATCTTACGTGTCATTATTTTACTGGACAAAGTTTTTTTTTTTTCTTTTTAGATTTTTGTTTTTATTTTTTAGTGTCCAATGCATGAATGCCATGTAAGTTGCCACATAAGGTGGTATGAAATTATGGTATATAAATGTGGGATGTCTAGCACTACTGTTTTTTAAAAGGTGGGTTTAAAAAGTGGACATTTTCATCATTTGGATAAAATATGTGGGTTAATGTATCATTAAGAGTCCAAAAGTGGGCTTTAAAATAATTATTATCTTATTTTATTAATTTTTTTCCCAACTTATGTAGCAGGATGGCATATGGTGATATGGTGTGCTATTTCATGTGTCATGTAGATTGAGAAACAATAGGGAAAAAAGTTAGAATTTAGATGCCCTGGGCAAATGTCTAGCCGTCTAGGTGCATGTAGAGCTCGTATGATGATATTGAGTAAGATGTTATACATACATGTCTTACCCCCATAGTGCATAGGTTTATTATTATTAACTATGAAACAACTTAAGTTTTTAACCATAAAGACACAAATTGATAAAACAACCTGAAAGGCAATATGTTAATGATCATTTGGTTTAGTGGATGGTACATTGGTACTTAGTCTCCCTTTATCAAAAGAGGTTTTGAGCTCAAATCTAATACACAACAGTTGATTAATAAAATAAAAAGAAAAAAACTTGAAAGACAATATAGTTATACTATAGAAAATTAGGATTAAATACCAAATTTCAATAATTTTTTGATATAGCATGAAGACCATATAATATTTCAATTGAACTACTAAATTTAAATGTAGTTTTTTAGATTATGTCACAAATATGTTGGCCCATTTGATTTGAGCCTTTTTTATTTGACATTTTTGTTCTTTGGCCCATATATGATGGCTCTTAGTTAAAATTTATAAGGTTTTGACAAAATTGCCTTTGAAGCTTTTATATTATCTTGAAAATTTGCTAATGTAATCCCAACTTCACATTTAGTTGTGATTGTACGACACTCACAACTTCAAATTTAGTTGTGACTGAATGACAGTTACATCTAAGTTGTGAAACAGTCACAATTAAGTTGTGACTTAATTGAATTTTTTTTAGAGAAATTATACTACAATATAATATAAATAGAGATCAAAACAATACTTTTACTCAAAATAATACATAGTATAGTGGTGTGAGTTGTCTCCTTCAATTTACCGAGACAGTCACAGTTAAGTTATGACTAGATTGATTTTTTATTTTTTAATACAATATAGTATAAATTAATGTAATATTATTTTTACTTTTTTATCGTAGTGGCATGTGATGTAATATTTGTAAATTTTAATATCTTTTACTTTATTATTTTGTTTAACTTTTTAAGTAGTATTTAATCTAAGATGCTATTTAATTTTGATACCTAAACTAAAAAGTTATTGAAATTTAGTAGTTAAAATCAATGAACTTGTTATACTATTACTTCTAAAAGTGGTCATGATCTTTAAGGTAAATGTTTCACTTGACTTTTATTCTTATTATATAAAATTAAAAGTGTGAAAGTAAAAGAAAAAATATAGTTATAAATATATTCATAATCATTAAATTTATAGGAATATTGAAATATTAATAGAATTGTATCTGTGTATTTGGCTATGCATTTGAATCTGCTTCAAGACCTTAAATATTAATAGAGTTTGATATTTTAAAATGTCTTAATGGGTATCTCATTTTCATTTAAATATACCCTTCATGTAAATGTGACCACAACATCATAAAAGAATTTTCGTGTGAAAGAAAAAGTCTTACTTGTATGATTTTTTCATCAAAAAATATGTTTACGATGCCCATATATGCATAATAGAAAAATTTTATTAGCATGCTTGTGAACTTCCTCTAAAGGTGACCAAAACATCATCAAAGAATTTTTGTGTGATAAGAAAAAAAAAAAAATCTTGTTTGTATGATTCTTTCATAAAAAAGACACGTTTCCAATGCCAAGAAAAGTTATCTTGACATTGCCTAATAAAAACAGCAAAAGAATTTCTAAATTTTAGCTATCAAATAATGTGGTGATAAGATGACAATATCTTACGTATTTAAACATAAATATACTACAACATATCCAAAGTTTGATATTTGTAATGTTTTACGGTTTTGTTTTTAGAATGGGTGGTGCTAAAATATCCTACCCCAACTAGAAAGATGAAAATATCTATAACCACCATGAGAAATTTCCAAGAAATTTCCTTGTCCCAAACCAATATAGGCCCACACAACAGACGACAATGATGCCCCAATATTTACGGTTGTCGATGCATTCATACTAAAGTACCCATAAATTAATGCCTCCTTCAGTGAGATCAGCTGTTTTACATCAATTGCTTCTATGCTTTCTTTTGTTTTTGGAGTTTTCGATCAAAAAAATAACATAAAATTTTCCATTGCATAATGAATTCAAGAAATTAAGTTCAAGTCCTCAATTTAGATGATTAATAAAGAACAATTATGGGAGGAAAACAAATATTACCTTCAATTCATTATAAATGCCACAATATCTGTTTTGTTTTTGTGGGTTTATAGTTTGTGTACGGGTTAGGTTTTTGCAAAAATGAGCATTTTTCTTTTGTGAAATCGAGTTTTGCTAAAATTAGCATTGAATGGGAAATTTTTGTCGGCAAAACAAAACAAAGATAGTGGTTGAATCCAATTATTCAGACCACGTAACCCATCTTTCTAACATCATGCATGTACAATTTGGGTTTTTTGATGGATGGTGATCTCCAATAATAAGTCATATTGAATTATTCCCCATGTTTCTGGCCCCAGAAAAAGGAAAAAAGAAAAAAAACTTATCGGATCATAATCATCCATTTATTTAAGCAAAAATAAACCTATTATCTATATCTTATATATGCTCTTAAGTAAGTTTTTTGAATGGGAAGTTAATTAGTAAGTATTTAGAGTTTATTAGAAATGCAATCGTGACATCAATGTTTGTAAAACTGTGAATCAAAATACAATTATTTCCCATCAAATAAATTTATAATGATAAATTGTCATGAACTGAATTCCGTAAAGTGATTAAGTTGGATGCAATGCTGTGTAACAGGCAGACTATATGGATTCATGACAAGTGGGATCAAAACTATTGTTCCGATTCAATTAGTACATACAACACATGATATGATGATCATTCAAGGTAGAGCGGACACATAGTAAAGAGGCGATTCGTCTCAAGTTTTGGCAGCTCTCATCCATGCTCAAGTTAAAATAAATTTCAATTACACATTTACACGTACACCATCCTAATTAAGTTTGAGAGTGATATTTAAGTTTAACTACTGTATATATACACAGTGAGGCCATTTCTGTTAAGTTATACCTCATTTTACAAATAATGAGATATAATTTGTAATACTATTTTGCATTGTAATTCGATAATCGGAACTGTTTAATCGTTTAATCATCTGATTAAATAATTATCGTTTTGAGTGTTTATTTAAAAGGTCCATTGACTTTAGGTACCAAATTATAATGTTTTTTCATTTCAACTACTAAAACATTTATATCATTTCACTTTAGGTACTAAATTTCAATTTAGGTACCAACTTTACAAAACATGGTTATATCGAACTGTGACTGTCTAACAATCATACTTTTTTATTGATTTGTTGTTTTTTCAATATTTGCAAGGCTTAAACTTTAATGTTTAGTCTTTGGGTTATAGGACTTCATCCTCCAAACCTAAATCAAAATTATGAAACCCTTAAAAATTTTGATTTTTTATAAATTTTAAATAGTCACAACTGTGACTGTTCAACAATTACAACTGTAACTGTTCGACAGTCACAACTGTATAACAAACTGATTTGTGACTTAATCCAAAATGTTTTACTCTAGATTAGTACCTAAACTAAAAAAAATTAGTGTCTTGCTGCTTTACTAAAAAACTATTGATATTTGGTATTTAATCCTAATTTTCTATTATTTAAATCACTATATTTATTTATTTATAATTAAATATTTTAAATAATTTTTGAATTGTCAAATTGTCAAATTTTTTGCAGAAATACGATCTTGATCATCAAAGAATAATGCAAAATGGGTCCCACACAAAGCCAATAATACCAGGACAGCACACTATAGCTTGTATGAATGAATGAATGGTTATACCAGCACACTTATATAAACATAGACAAAACCAATAATAGCCAATATTTATTCCATATCCCAGCTAGCTTATTAAGTTCCCATGGGGTTGCACATGGCAGCGGTAGGTACACTAAAATTAGTACTCATGTCCTCCTCTCACAGCAGCCTAAGTGGTGCAGTGATCAGTGGGTTGATCTGGCCTTTTGTGCTCAAACTCTGTTTCAGCTTCAGGCTCCTTCAACGTCGAGCCTACACCGATCTCTTCTATGCATCGAGGCTTTTCTTCTTCCAGTTGGAGCAGATCGCGGCTTTTGATGCTCCTGCTGATCAGCCTGAGCCTGCTGCTGTTGTTATTGGCAACAACAACAACAACAACAACAACAACAGCAGCAGCAGCAACAACAACAGCAACAGCAACAACAACAACAACAGCATGATGAGTAGACTGGGACGACTTCTTCGGCTGCTACGTCGGACTGTGATGAACACGACTCATGTAAGAAGACAACGGTACTTAACATCATCACAAGCCTTGGAATTGGATGAGCAAAGCTTTCATACCCTCTCCATGCTTGCACTTTAGTTAATTATGCACATATATATGTATATGATCGATCTGATGAACATATGAATATTTCTTTTTGGGATTGGGTAATTAATTAATTTGTTACATTTTATCGGAATTTTGAATTCTAGACTGATCGATCGAGTTAGTACTGCATGATTATTCTAGAAGTAATCTTGTTTAATGAACTAGTTAAGAGCTAGAGTACTGTTTAATGAACTAGTTAATAGCTACGTACTTAATTTACTGTCTAATTAACTAGTTAATAGCTAGATTAATGTTTCATTAACTATCTATATCTGGTACCATTCACATAAAAAAACACTCTGATCCTCAATTAAAGTTAGTTTCTATTCAAGCAAGTCTCTTAAATTGTAGGGAGTGATCTGGTATATATCTTGAATTGTAGATGATCGAACCGGCCTTTTTATAGGCTTTTCTGAACTTGAGCTCCAAGTCCCATATATATATGATGGTTGATTTGCTCACCATCAAGTTATGGACTCACCATCATCTATGATCGCACTCATTCTATCATGAGAACAGTAGTGCGTACGTGGATGGTGATTCACGGTCCCTTAACCATGTAGGCACTTATGCATTGATCATCAAGTTTCACCTCACTAGTCTCATGACTTCATTCCCATCATCATGGATGCGTCGAATGCCAGGAATATATGTCGCCTGGGTTTTCAAGACCAAGCTAGACAGACTAAGCCATGGCTTTGTAGCTCGATCGACTCTGAGTTTGACGGCGTTGGTGGCAAGCGACGGTGGAGGTGGTGAGCAATGCAAAGGGTTTTTTTTTTTTTTTTTTTTTTTTAATTTTATTTATATTTTTTATCCCATTTTAACCTCTCTCTTTCTCTCAATCCCTCTCTCTCTCTCTCTCCTTGTACCCTTTGGATGGAAAGGAAATTCCATCAGAAGGGTGCGAAGAGAGATGCGAAGAGAGAGAGAGAGGAAAGAGTGGTAGGAGATGTGGGATCAGGTGGTCTTGGGCGGTTACTTTTCTTATTTTTATAATTTTTTTTTCAACTTTTTTCTTGTGTGGTGACTGGTGCGGGTGTTTTTGAAATGTATGAGGTGTATAGTATGAGAGATTTTTTTTGTGTAATTGATATACCGTCATGTGATGTAATTAATTTAACGTGTCATAATATAGATATTTATTATTAATATTATATCATAAAAAAGATAAATATACTGTGTAACAATATTTTTATATATTAAATTAATTACGATATATTAGTTACAATTAAAAATTCTGGTTAATAAAAGGTGCGAGGTGAGAAGAAAAGAGTATGACATTGACAACTATCTACACGGAAAATGACATTAATTAAGGGCAAAATGGCCAGTAAGTCTAGAAAGCCAACCTTAATTAACTGATCGCTCCAAACCAACTAGCCCTTTGTTGACACCCCGCTGCCCCAAAAGTCCAAAACCAACCCAAGAGCATCGGAAGATCCAACAACACACACAAACTCCAACTACTAGCACAACTCCAAAATGAGCTACAACCACCGCAAACCTCTTCTTAATCCCACGACAGCATCAGAAACTCACGAGCACACATCTCTGAACAACCTATAGCCCCAAGGGCTTGAATAAAGCTCCAAATGCGGCCACAGTTAATATGATATTGGGCTTAGGTATAAATTAAGCCCAATGAATACATGTCGGCTTCTACATAAGGCAAGGTCCAAACCTTTTCCTTCAATTTATTACTCAGTCTATGAGAACAATCGTTTTATAAACCTATGTAATCTCCAATTGCCAGGACCACGACAAGGCCTGCCACCTTTTAAGAAAAAAGAAGATAAATATCACTGTAAATTAATAATATAACTCACATTATATAACAAACAATAATATAAAAAGTACGTTGATTTTAGGTATTAAATTTTAATAGTTTTTTAGTTTAAATATTAGACTTTAATAATAATTTAGATTAGGTACTAGTTGAAAAGTTAAAATATAATAATATGGTAAATGGTATTATAATTCACAAATATTACATTATATATTACTACAATAAAAAAAAAATGATCAATTACAAATTAATAAATCAATTAAAAAAATATTAGCTTTGTATTTGACTGTTACGCAGCAAAACGGCTTAGGGTTTAGCTCTCGAATTTTGGGCAAAAAACCCTAAGCCATAAGCTCTGAAACTCTAATTGTACCGAAAAATAGGAAGAGCAATACTAATGATGCTAATGCTGGAACATAATACTAATGCTTTTAATAAATGGTTGAGGAATGTACATATCATTTTAATATGCATCAACCAGATGGTGCACTTGTTTGCTGCTTTCTTTTGAGCCTTGCTCTGTCATGCTGCAATTCTACTACACCTTGTGTCTCCTAGCATTTCTCCAAGCTCCCAGGATTATAGAAAAAAAAATTGAGTGATCGATCATTTTGAATTTTCCCATCAAGAAGAATTTTAACCTTGAACTATAATTTTATAAATTTATATGAATTCATTTCCATCCATTTATAATTAAAATAGACTAACCAATATAAGTGGTGATTATTTTTTTAGAATGAAACGGCATAAAACAGTTTTGGGATAAAATGCCATTAATTTTTTTGTTTTTTGTTTTCAGGAAAATGAGAAGAAAGTGTATATATCAGGATATGACAACGCTTGCGGTGAAGAAGAGATGATAGAAGTTCTGAACAAGCAACCTGGAATATGTTTGTTGGCACTAGATAAAAGTCAAACACTAAAATACTACAGAAAGGGTATCTATGAAGAATACCCCTGCTTTCCCTTCAAATGCACCAGGAAAGAATGTCCAATGCCAATGTTCAACTTTTGCATGTGTGGTGACTGGTGAGGGTGTTTTTTTTTTTTTTTTTTTTCAACTTTTTTTTGCCAATAAAAATACTTCTATCAATTAAAAGAAAATCAGCCAAAAGGCTACAAAAAGTTCATATAAACAAAAAAAACTAGTAAGAAATAGAACAAATCAAAAACCACTACAAAGGAGAAGGAAACGACAACAACAAAAACACACAGTTAATCAACTGGTAAGCCATCGATCAGCTAACAAATTTCCCAGCAAATTAAGAAGATGGGGTGTAGAACCCCAATCCAGTGGACACATCTTCAATTTTGATAGCTTCACGACTGCATCAGCAGCCCAATTGGCTTTGCGATCTATTTAATTATGACCAGCAAACTGAAGAGAAATTGGAGGATAGATTCCAAATTTCTCTTAACATAGGGTATAATTCCCATGGCTTTGCGACCTATCTATGATCATATATAATGTTTAAAAAGTATAAAAAGTATTTAAAATTAAAGACTAATTATATAAATAAATAAAAATTCTCAGATTAAATCTTCCTGAACTTCTTAAAGTTTCAAACTCCTTGTTGATTAATACAAATTAATCAATCAACATAGAAGAATTTGTGAAGTTATATCAACTAGGAATATGATTGACTGAAATGGGATATGTATGGTTAATGTAATTATATACTACAAGAAAATATGGAATAGGCAACAGAACAATAGGCAAGGAATTAAAACTCTTGCCTATTCCGGGAATAGGCAAGGAATAGTTGCACATAGGCAACGAATCTGAATTTGGTATTGAAAAACTCATCAGCAACGAATCCTTTGGATAGGCAACGCTTATTTCGTTGCCAAATAGAGTAATTGGCAAGGAAAGTACCATCTTGTAGCCTATTTTTACGCGGGTTGAAGCGCTAACCATTGCAACCATGATTTCCTTGCCTAATATTTTTTCATTCGTTGTCCATTACTGTTATAGGCAAGGAAAAAAGAGTTTGTTGCCTATTTACAAGAAAACTTGGAATGACAACGGAACAATAGGCAACGCCAGAAAAGTCCGAATAGGCAAGGAATGTTTAGTCATGGGCAACGATTGAACATTAGATATTGAACAATACATAGAAAATAACTTTAGAATAATATGCAACGTATCGTTCGTTGCCCATTAATGTTATCAGCAAGGAAAAAACAAAATTTGTTGCCTATTTACGAGAATATAGGCTAAGAAAAAAAGAATTTGTAATTCTTTTTTGAAGCTCACATCTCGATCGTATTTCTAACGATTTGAACCATTCATGTTTTAGTTACCCACTCAAAGATCATCCCTACAAAAAATAGGCTCAATCAAAGATGTAGAAGTTAGGTAACAGTAGTCGAACTTATGAACGATCGTGATTTTTCTAATGTAATCAAACGGGTAGATGAATTCTGATTTAGTCGATTTTTTGCAAGATCGATCTTTGAGTATAAATGTAGAAAAAGAACGGCTTCGATCGTTGAAATCACGTTATGGTCTTCACAATTATTGAAACGACAAGGTTTCAACGAAAAAGTTAAATAGCATAATACTCTTCAAGTGTATGTATATATAGAAGCTCCATCTCGATCATGTTTCCAACGGTCCGAACCATTGATTTTTTATTTCTCCACTCAAAGATCATCCTTTCAAAAAATTGGCTCAATCAGAGATGTAGAAGTTAGATAACAGTGGTTGAACTTATGAACGATCTTGGTTTTTCTAATGATAATGGAACCTGAAGATGAATTTCGATTTTGCCGATCTTTTACAAGATTGATCTTTGAGTATAAACGTAGAAAATGAAAGGCTCCGGTAATTGAAATCACGTTATGGTCTTCACAATTATTGAAACGACAAGGTTTCAACGAAAAAGTTAATAACATAATACTCTTCAAGTGTATTTATATGTAGAAGCTCATATCTCGATCGTGTTTCCAATGATCCAAACCATTCATATTTTAGTTTCTCACTCAAAGATCATCCTTGCAAGAAATCGACCTAATCGGAGATGTAGAGGTTAGGTAACAGTGGTCGAGCTTATGAACGATCATAATTTTTCAAATGATAATCGAACGGGTAGGTGAATTCCGATTGAGCCGATTTTTGTATGGATGATCTTTGAGTATGAAGATAGAAAATGAACGGCTCCGATCGTTGAAATTAAGTAACGGTGATCAAGAAAGTTGACATAATAAACTTTTAAAAAAATTAAAGACGAATTTTATTTTTGCATTAACTTAAAAAAAAAAAAACAATTGTTTATTTTAATTTTTATTCTTATTTTTTTTGTAAGCCTATATTTTTTTCGAGATTACCTGCCTGATCGAAAATTTTCAATTTCCCACCTTATTTTTCCTTTTCCCTTTCTAATCTCTTTTTCTAACCCTCTTCCTTTCCCAACCTACCTCTCTCTCTCTCTCTCTCTCTCTCTCTCTCTCTCTCCACAATATATCATTTTTTTGGCCAACCACTCTCTCCAATATATTAAACACACTCAAAAGAGTGTTGTTATTTGCACACCTTTTTTTCACTTTTTTATTACTTCACACCCTCACATTCCTCCCACAATTAAATTTTCTCATATACACACCCTTCTTAATTACCATAATATCCCTATTTTATCTATTTCAAAAAAAAAAAATCACATCCAGCCCACACCCAACCTCTCCCCCTCCCTCCCCCGGCCACCGACCACCTCCCCACTCCACCCGACCCACCCAACCCCTCCCCTTCTCTCTCTCTCTCTCTCTCTCTCTCTCTCTCTCTCTCTCTCTCTCCCCTCCGAACATCCACTTAAAAAAAAAATTTGCAGGTTGGCTGGGCTTGAGCTTTCTGGCGGGTGTGAGTGGTTGGCCGGTAAGGGCAATTCTGGGGAATGATTATGAGTGGTTTCCCATGACTTTGTGGTGTTTTTCATATAGTTGATTATAATGCTCTTCATTGTGTACGTTATTGATTGTATATTAAATTTTTTTAAAATTACATTTGTGTTTGTATAAATGTAATTTTTATAGTTTGTATGTGCTAGTTATAATGAATTATAACATTTAAAAACGTTATCATAGTGATTGACTCTTAAAGTTACTGTTGCATATTCCATATGTTGAGAGAGCTCATTCCCCATAGTGATCAAGAAAGAGATAAGGCGTTGTTTTTATTAGAGGTACATTCCAAATTGTTGACTGACTGGAGTTTCATTCTTATTATTATTTTGGTTCCCAGGTTATCGAATACATTCAGTTTTTGGTGTGAGGGTCCACACCAAGGATGTAACCATGATTACACATTTTAATTGTGCTCTTTTTTGTCCCTTTTCATACGGTTTCATTTGTATATGTTTTTTACAATATTGTGCATGAAAATATTAGAACTACATGAAAATGGCAGTTTCTGACCCCTCCAACTAAGAGATGGGTTTTTAAAATATAAACCTTTCCCTTATTATTTTTTTTTTTTTTATGTAGTTCTTAAACATTTTTGGCTGACAATGTCTTCACCAGCCGGCTGAAGTGAATGTGCTTGCTTGTTGAGTTATGCAGTTGAGTGTGGTTGTTGGTTTATGTAGTTTTGTACATCTTTTTGCCTTCTAGCAGGTAACTCGTTTGATGTATTGTTCTTCTTATATACTCACTTTTTTTTTTACTTTTCTTCCAGATTTATCTATTATAAAATTAAGTATATTATGATTAAGTGAATTCAATGTTTCCATTCAAGTTTGTTTGGATTGAAATTGCAGGATGTGTTACTTCCAAATCTCAATGTGGCTGAGTTAATCTAGGCATTTGCAGGTATACAAGCGAAGTTTGAGTTATATGCATGTTGAGTGGTGTACATAAATGAACTCTATGTGCAGTATTGATAGTGATTTTCTTGTATGTCATATTTTTGGTAAATAAGACAAATGCTAGTACACGTGGTTCTAATTTTTGTAAATATGGATAGATTATTGAACAAGGGTGTAGATGTTCAGATTGTAGGTAGATTGCTGCCATGACAATATTTTGTAAGTCTAGGTAGCTAGGTTTTGGTACACATGCAATTGATTGTTATCTTGAACAAATATTGATTGCTTTAATGAATAGATTTTGAATGAATGGATTTATAGTTGAATGGACTTATATGGTTGAATGAATTTATGGTTGAAAATACCCAAAAAAAAAATGGTATATGATATTTTTAATTGCAAAATACCAAAAAAAAAAAAAGAAGATGCAGACTATATTTTTTAATTGCAAAATACCATAAAAGCAATGCCTTTTTCCTAGGGCTCACCAAAAAGCCCAAGGCCCGAAGCCCACCCGGCCCATTTGGCCTGAAATTTGGGCCGGCCCGGCCCGGCCCGAAAGTCTCTTGGGTTGAGCTTGGGCCATCCACTTGAAGCCCATGGGCCGCCCGAAGCCCGGCCCAATTTGGAAATCATAACATATTTAATAGGTTTTTCGTTTGTTTACTCTAATAAATTATTAATATGCTTATTAAGTTATTATATAATACTATAATGTTAGTAAATAATAATAGTGTAAACTATGTAATATCATAAATAATAAAGTAATAAACTTTTAAAATTATATACAACATTACAACTATAATAAAACATAAATGTATATGTGTATATACAACTTTTATAATATAACTATAATTAAAGTTATTAAACCACGATCGTCAATTCATTAATTCAACGATCGAACTGTTCATTTTCTATTTTCATAGTCAAAGATCATCCTTACAAAAAATCGGCAAATTCGAAATTCATCTATCCATTCGATTATCATTAGAAAAACCACGATCGTTCATTAATTTGACCACCGTTACGTCACTTTTACATCTCCAATTAAGCTAATTTTTTGCAAAAATTCTCTTTGAGTGAGAAACTAAAACTTGAATGGTTTGGATTGTTGAAACATGATCGATATGTGAGCTTCTACATATAAATACACTTGAAGAGTACAATTCTAATAACTTTCCCGTTGAAACCTTGTTATTTCCATAATTATAAAGACCACAACGTGATTTCAACAATCTGACCCGTTAATTTTCTATGTTCATAGTCAAAGATCATCCGTACAAAAAATTGACTAAATCGAAATTCATCTACCCATTCGATCATCATTAGAAAAACAACAATCGTTCATTAATTCGACCACCATTATGTCACTTTTACATCTCTGATTGAGCTAATTTTTTGCACGAATTATCTTTGAGTGAGGAACTAAAATTTAAACTGTTCGGATTGTTGACAACACAATTGCATCGTTTGTTTATAAAAATATGTAATAAAATATATAATAAAACATATGTACATTTATGTTTTATTATAGTTGTAATGTTGTATATAATTTTAAAAGTTTATTATTTATGGTATTACATTATTATTAACATAATAGTATTATATAATAACTTAATAAGCATATTAATAATTTACTGAAATAAACAAACAAAAGAGCTATTAAATATGTTATGATTCACAAACTTGACAAATAAACTAATTAGCTCAGTTGGTTGAGAGTTAAAGCTTGTTATGTGAGGTCTCATATTCAAATCACAACATAGCCAAAATCCTATATTTTTTTTTTTAAGATATATATGTGTCTAAACAGGCTTTGAGCCCATTTTGGGCCGCCCGTTCAGGCCTAGCCCGGCCCAGCCCTCCAAGCCCGCAAGCCAAAGCCCGATGAGCGGGCCTTGGGCTTGTGTATTAAAGCCCAAGCCCGGCCCGAAAGCCCTATTGGGCTTCTATAATTCAAGCTCGAGCCTGGTCCGAATTCGAAAAATTTGGGCCGGGCTGGCTCGGCCGGCCCATTACCGACCCCTACTTTTTCCTTGCCTATTGTGAGAAGAGGCATGGAAATGGTTGTTTCCTATGCAAAGGCAACAAGGATTTCCTTGCCTGTTGTGAGAATAGCCATGGAAAGGGTTGTTGCTTATTAAAAGGCAACGAAGATTTCCTTGCCCAAATTTCTTGTAGTGATATTAGGCAACAATAGAGTCGTTGCTTATAAATAGAATAGGCAATGACGACACTGTTGCATAATGTAATAGGCAACGAGGCCATCGTTGCTCAATCCTCCGAAAAGTGATATTTTTGAGTCACAATAGACAACAATAAAGTCGTTGCCAATTTCGCAACAACTGCCGAAATCGTTGTCTATAGTTATAGGCAAGGGTCCTAGGGCAACAACCTTAGCAACGGTAAAAAATCATTGCCTATTTGTTTAGGCAAGGAATTTTTAAGTTTAGACAACGACTTTCAATTGTTGCCAAATCCATGTTTTATTGTAGTATATTTATTCTAATTTTAATTAATAAAGTTTATTATTTTAGATTGTATATATAATCATTATGGTGGAACAACTTACATGTTTATAAGAAAAAATTTGTTTGTGACACAACGTGGAATGCTGATGTAGTGTCACAAATCTATTTAAGAATTAATTTAAGAATTTAAGATTTAAAGTTTTAGATATTAATAATTGTACACGTGATATAAAAAATTTCTCCATATATTTATCCCTATCCAATTGGAGGGTTCCATAAGATCTTTGAACCTAAGAAAAAACTTACATATTATCATGTTGTAGTGATGTGGCATCCCTTGAAAAGAGAGATAGAGACAAAAGATAAGAGAGAGAGAGAGAGAGAACTAATGAGAGAGGGTAGGGATATATCATGTGGTATCACATGAAGAGATAAGTAAGTTCTTCTCTTTAACCTAACTAGCTAGCTCAATTTGGAGAATTATAATTTGTAATCTATGTTGAGAGAAAGAAAGATCCTGCATTAAAAATGTGAGGTCTTGCATAGTGGCTTATAAGGGTTTGAGCTACTTCTCCTATTGTTAATTAGTTTTGGGATGAATGTCTAAATTCTTTCATGGTATTAGAGCAGAGCAGGTTATCCACGTGCTTGGCCCAATGGTCACACGTGCTCCTACGTTACCCAATATGAATTGTTCACGTGTTAGGCTTGAGTGATGCAACATATGCAGGGTCGTGTTGAGAGAAATATCTTACATTAAAATGTGAGGTCTTACACTGTGGTTTATAAGAATTTGAGCTAATCCCCCATTTTCAATTGGTTTTGAAATAAATGAATAGATTCCTTCACTATACATGTGTGATGTCATTCCTCTACCATTCATGCCAAGCTACCAGATACTACGGATTAAAAAGAAAATTAAGAAAGCGTGAATTGAATTCCTTGAGTCTACATCATCCCCCATTTTATCCCATAAAAGAGTAAGACGTGTTGCCAAATCCCATTTGCCAACGACACACTTATAAGTTATAACATGATGAAAAGGATCGAAATTAAATAATCAAATATTGTCTACATCGATCTCTTCAGTAGTGCTCTTGAGCTTATCAAGGGACATTTTAAATTTTGTCAACTCGTATTAGACCACAGACAGCATATACCAGTTAACTGATAAATTACGTTTAATTAATTAATTAACTAAAACCAGCGGAGGATTATTCGGGGATATATTCGGGCTAGTTGTTGGGTAATGCTTGCATAAACCCTAGACTGGTTTTTTCTGCAATCTCAATAATGATACTCATTTTATAATACAGTAGTGCTACATATACCACATTTTTATACTATAATTTCATACCACCTTATGTGGCAATTTACATGGTATTCATACATTGGATATTAAAAAATAAAAAGAAAAACCCAAAAAGGAAAAGAAAAACTTTGTCCAATAAAATAATGACACGTCAGATGGTATAAAAATGTGGTAAGTATAGCATTATTCTTTATAATAACGTACATAAGTTGATTTCCATCATTCATTGTACTTGCATACCATCGCACTACCCATTTCCGTCCTAGTCAATCCCCAACTATAATAAGCTTATAAGCATTCACTTGCCTTATCCAACAGATTACTTTGAAACATGGGAATATTAAGTTAGATGGTTTGGGTGAGTTAAATCTTCTATTTATATATATAAAATAAACAGAGCTACTTTCAAAATATTAAAAAATGTCTCTATTAAAATTTTTTTAATTAAAATAATTAAATAAACTAAAGGCAAAATGATAAGTTATGTATTTCTGCTATATTAAGTTACGTAATGGTTTGTATTTCAACATTTCTCAATATAATAGTTAGACCCGTAAAATCATAGCTTACAAAGTTGGTGACATTAACAAAGAGGTGTCGCTTTTGTATTATCATCGACTTTATCTAACGACGTACTCATGATTATCTGGTGAAGGTACCTCTATTCGTGCAAGTAATCGTCTAGATATGAATATCCATTTGGACAAAGAATATATATCATAGAGCTGCCCCACCAAATAATCCAAAAATTTTATGAAGTTCTTTATTTATGAAGTTAATTAGTGTGGGAGTTTGGTATGAGTCTTGCCAAATTACCATCTCTCGCTAGCAAAGTTAGGCTTTAGATCACCTAATATATATGAATGTTATAATGATTTAAGTTTTTGGACCATTTTAGAATAAGCTCTAACTCAAAGAATATTATATGGTGTAGAAGTGACAAATTAAAGATAAAAAGGCAACACTATATATACAAGCCTATAGTTCCCCACATGCATGGCCCTTATTTGATAAAAATCTCAATTTAAAATTAGCGTTCAATCTCAAGAATCAAATTTTATTTTATTTGGTAGTCACTAAAAACTGTCTAATTAAAAACACCTCAAAATTAGTAAGCTAAATTTTCAAAGCCTAGGAGGCCAAGATGTCTGTAAACAAATAAAAGTCAAATAACACTTTTAGTCCATATAATTTATAAAAGTTCTAATTTTGTTTCGGTAGTTAAAAAAAGTACAATTCTCTATAATTGAAATCAGGTTGTAAATTGTAATTAAGTCCAAATACCTAATTTTTTCAATGAAATGGATGGAATGATGACATTTTCATCCCAAAATTTACAAATTTTCTAAACAGAAACTCTTCCAAAGTCATGATTATGGCAGGTTAGTGGAATGGTAATTAAGAGGTTTAAAGACACATTAGATGACAAAAATACATATGCTCATGACAAGTACATTATGGCCACAAGTATATACAAGGAAATTTTTTTTCATTCAAAACATATACTTTAGTGTCAATCGTAATTTAGGATACATATTTAGAAGTATATTGATGTAAGACACTTATTAATAATTTGTATCAATGTGGGACGAATCGTCAACTATGTTACTAACTTTATCAACTCTTCCCCCCAACCCAAGCCCTCCCCGCCCCTACCCCTCTATTTTTTATTTTTAGTTTTAAATTTAATTTTTTTAATAGAAATAACAATTGTAACCCTTAAACTAACATCTGTCATGACGGAATTTACCAAATGGCCTACATTAACATAATGTATAAGTATATGTCCTACATTAAGACACTTCTAAATATGTGTTATAAGTTATAACTGATACCAAAGTATTTGTCTTAAATGGAAAATATTCCCTATATACAAATCAAATTTGAATTTTCCCTAGGTCTCTAAATGGATAATGGGATATGGATTATTAAGTTGAATCTAATAATCCAAATTATGATTGATCCAATTGGGATTTAAATATAGGTGAATTAAATTAGAATCAGATTCGTTTACATGTCTAAATATAATGAAACGCTAGGCATGATTAGTTGTCCTTCACTCCTTCTGACCTCTTTCCTAATTATAATCCTTGATATAATTATAAGTTACATATTCGACCGAAAAAAAAAATTATAAGTAACATATGATTTGCAAATCTAGTCGCCGATCATCTCATTTGCAGAGGGCAACAGGGTCAATCAGATTTCCATTTCCTCAACCTCCGGGCCATACATAGCGACACGTGGCAGATCCTTATTTTGCAGTTTTTCAACTTGTAGTCAAAAGAAAGAAAACAACAGCACACAAAAATATCAAAGAGTTAGCCAAAATATCTTGAACCCCCAGTCAAATACAGAGCAATAGATCATAGACTAAATAACAACACACAACGTTACGACGGAGTAAAGCCCCTGCCCCTGCCCCTGCCCCAGACCACCAAAACTAAGCGTTTTAATCATATATAATACTTGTTTTTTTGGCCAATAATAATAATATATAATACAATCACTTAGAAAACAAAGAAAAAAGAGCGAGCCAGCTGGTTCATTTGCCTCGTTCCATTCTCGACCGTTGAAAAACAAATCAACGGCTCAGATCTCACAAAGCGCCTTTTCTTGTTCTGTTGTCTTTATAAAGCTAGCCTTCCCTCGTTGTCTCCTATTCAGAAAAATTCAAACTCCCTCTGTCTCCTGTCTGTCCGCGTCTTCTTTATATGCAAGTCCTAATTACCTCGCAGTAATGGCGATTGAGGCTTAGAGAGAGAGAAGAGAGAGAGAGAGAGAGAGAGAGACAGCTCAATGGCCAAGGGCAGCATTGGAATTTTGAAGGTTATCTTGCTGCTGCTTCTCGCAGTTTGCGAAACGACGGCGTATAGGAGGCGCGGCGAGGAGGGGAAGCAGAAGCAGAAGCAGCAGCAGCACTACAGGAATGCGTACGCGACGATGATGTACATGGGGACGCCGAGGGACTACGAGTTCTACGTGGCGACACGTGTCATGATCAGATCGCTCGCCAACCTCCACGTGGAGGCCGATCTCGTCGTCATTGCCTCCCTGGACGTCCCTCTTCGTTGGGTCCAAACTCTGTAAGTCCGAAACTTCGACACTCTCCGCTTGCGTTTTTGTCTTTTTCGTTTTTTCTTTTTTATGCCGTAACGTGCGCACCTAACCGTCCAGGAGTACGTTAAAAAATTTCTTGGGGGGGCTTCGCGTGCGTTCTGTTCTATTTTGAGGTTGGAAAGGTCAGTCAACTTGAGTTGAAGAATTAGGTGTGACTTGGTGTCTTGTGATTGGCTGAGTTATAGGTCAACGGTTTTGATTGGTTAAGACCATCTTACTTTCGGTGGTCTTGGATGTAGCCTTTATATCCTCTTTGATTCGTTCCATATATGGGATAAGAAATGCAAGAATCCTATCCAATTGTTGCCTAATCGAGTCACAGCGCACAATGTGAGATTACATTGATGGAAAAAAACTTGCCTGCAACAGTGCCACTACATTCATTACTACATGCCACATGGCGGAATTAATATCGTGAAATTTTTTTTTTTTGGGGTAATATTTATATTTGGATGACATGGCGTATTTGGATTGGTGGAGGAAGTCGACGCAACCCAAGAAGTGGAAATGCTGGTTTCGATGGAACGCGTCTGTTTGTCCATATGTTGAACAGTTTCTTTTCTTCTGGGTGCAATGTGCAAAGTTGACGCTTTGTTAAGAAGGAAGGGTAGATGTTAAAACTTATAATAATATTATAGACATTAATTGTTTTTTTTTTTTTGAGAGAAATTGCTTTGTTTTTATTAATAAGAGGAATCCTCATACAAAGCATGCTCGAGCCAAGATGGTCCCGAGTTCTCATCCAGCCAAAGGGACCACCCAAGGTTAGACAAAGCAAAACGAGCTAATAAATGAGCTACTGTATTGGAATCTCGCCGACGGAATTGACACAGAGAATGATCAAAAGTCGCCAGTAGAGCCTTGAGATCCTCGATAATCACTCCATCAGCCGCCATTGAGGGTAGTTGCCGATTGACTCTTTGAACAACCTGTGTGGAATCCATCTCCAATATGACCTGAGTGAGTTGCAAATCTTGAGCCAGCTGCAGCCCGAAAATCCCAGCCATCATCTCTGTCTCCTCCACCGAATAGCCACCGAAAATAGATTTGGTGGCAGCAATCACAAGTCGCCCCGCACTATCCCTAATGACAGCACCAAGTCCACGCCCTCTGGTCTTTGGCTTCATCCCTCCATCAGTGTTAATTTTGAACCAACCCTCCCCTGGCTTCTCCCATCGACTCGGAGGTGTTGCAACTTGTGGGGTTGGGACCTCTGTATGGTTTGCTACTGTGTAGTCCTCCGCGTATTTCTGAATCCGACCATAATGCCCCAGTGCATCTTCGTTGATTCCATTGATCACGTAGTCATTCCGTGCATTCCATGAGGCCCAGCATAAGAAAGCAAAAAGGATCTTCTCATTGTCAGTCAACACCATCATAGCATACCGGAGAAATACATCAAAACGCCCCTCAAAGTCCAGCTCCATTAAATTCCCGAAGGCTGAAAGTTGCCAGATTCTTTGAGACAAAGGACAACCCCATATTGCATGTAATGCAGTCTCAAAGGTCTCTCCGCAGCGCATGCACCTGGGAGTAGGGATTAGTGTGCGTCTATAGAGAGCATAGTTGCACGGAATAATCTCATGACTACATCGCCAGAGTAAATGTTGAATTTTTCCAGGCACTTTTAAAGCCCAAATATCTTTCCAAATATTTGCATTAGCCATCCCACCGCCGGCGTCACTGCCCTGGCCATCTTGCCTCATAGAAAGCGCCAACCAGTATCCACTTTTGACACTATACAGCCCATTCTTTGTGTAGTGCCATATAAGGTGATCAGGTCGAGCTGAGGTACTTAGAGGGATGCTAGTGATCATATCGGCTTCCTCTAATCGAAAATGCTCATAAATGAGAGCAGAATTCCATCGCCGTTCAGGGGTGATAAGCCGGGAAACCCTCATATCGGTGGGGAGGGAAGGGAGTGATTGTATCTGAAAGGTTATGGGTTGTGGTAGCCATTTATCTTCAAAAATATTGACGGACATACCATCTCCAATTCTCCAACGAAGACCCCTATCCAACAAATGTCTAGCCCAAATAAGAGACCTCCAGATTAATGAGGGGCGTGTACCAATGGTCGCCTCCATAAAGGATCCAGTCGGGTAGTATCTCCCTTTTAGTACCTGACTCATAAGTGAAGTTGGGTTCTGAACTAGCCTCCATCCCTGCTTGGCTATCAAAGCTTTATTGAAACACTCCAAATCACGGAAGCCTAACCCGCCCTCTTTCTTGGGCTTGCAGATCGCTGCCCACTTGAGCCAATAGATACCTTGCTTCATATGTCTCTTTCCCCACCAAAACCGCGATATCAGAGAGGTAATTTCCTTTCGGATCCCTTGAGGCATGCGGAATAGACTCATATAATAAGTGGGCATTGCTTGGATAACAGACTTCACCATAATCTCTTTCCCGACCTTGGAGAGTAATTTTTCTTTCCACCCCTGTAACTTCCTCCAGATTCTGTCTTTGATAGGTTGGAACAATTTTTTCTTTTTTCGTCCAACCACTGTTGGAAGTCCCAAATATTTCTCATGACAATCAGTGATCTTGATGCCAAGCACTTGGGAAGTTATAACTTTGATAAGGTGGTCTGTCCGAGGGCTATAAAAAATTGCTGACTTCCTCAAATTAACCTTTTGGCCCGAAACTTCTTCATAAATCCTTAGAATTTGGGAGACCGCCCAGCTGGCCTTGGGTGTCGCATGAAGGAAAATAATACAATCGTCCGCGTAAAAAAGATGCGACACAGGAGGAGCCAGAGGAGCTACCCGAACGCCAATGATATCCCCACTACTCTCGGCATCACGTAGGAGGCTAGTGAGGCCTTCCCCGCAGAAGAGAAACAAATATGGTGACAGCGGGCAGCCTTGTCTGAGGCCTCGCTTAGGAACAATGTGTCCCAGCGGCGCACCCCTCCATAATACTGAAAAAGATGCGGTAGTAACACAATCCATTACTTTGTTCACCCAATTCGTGTGGAAACCCAGCCGGAGCATCATTGCCTCAAGGAAATTCCATTCGACCCGGTCATATGCTTTTTCCATATCCAGTTTTATAGCCATTTTTGCAGGTTCCAGCTCCGAAGTGTGTTTAATAGTGTGGGTGGTTTCAAAAGCAACCATCACGTTGTCCAATATATGTCTGCCAGGAACAAAAGCGCTTTGCTTGTCTGAGATCACCTGTGGTAGAACATGTTTCAGTCGATTTGCAAGAGATTTAGCGACTATCTTGTATAGGGTGGTGCAGAGACTGATGGGCCGAAAATCGGTCACATAGTGCGGCTGTTCAGTCTTTGGAATAAGGGCAATAAGAGTATGATTGACCCCCCTAACACTGGCAGTTCCGTTGAGAATATTCAGGCAAAAACTGCAAATATCATCGCCCACCACCGGCCAATATCGTTGATAAAAGAGCGCGGGCATACCATCATAACCAGGTGACTTTGTGGGGTACATTTGCGCCAAAGCCTCTTCTATATCCGCTCTTGTGAAAGGCATCATTAAACGGGCGTTCATAGCAGAAGTGACTCTCGGAGTGACAGTGTCCAAAATCCGTTGTATGTCTAATCCACCTGTAATAGAGAAGAGGGAATTAAAATAATCACAGAACATTGAGCCAACCCTCTCTTCCTGTTCAATCCATTCATTATTCTCATTAAAAAGCCCTTTTATGAAATTTCGCCTTCCCCTTTCCTTTGCCTGTTCATGAAAAAATTTGGTATTTTTGTCTCCCTCCTTAAGCCAGGTAATTTTTGATCGTTGTCTCCAGTAATCCTCATCTGAAACAAGCAGGTTGTGTAACTTTTGCTCAATGTCTTTTTGATGAGCGAAAGTTGTAGCATTTTGGGGGCCCATTTTTACTCTACCAAGATCATCTTGTAGGAGCTTCATTTCACGTTTCCTAGCACTGTAAAAGTCCCGGCTCCAGGCCTTTAATTTTTGTGCGCAAAGTTTCACGCCAGCCAAAGTTTGCTCCCCATTGGTCACCGTTCCCTTCCAAGTATCGGTTATAAGTTGCTCACAGCTAGCTTCCCTGCACCACATTTTTTCAAAATAAAATCTTCGACTCCTTCTGACACTGTTTCTGTTAGCCTCCTGTGTGAGAACCTCAGTGAGGATCGGAATGTGGTCAGAGCCAGGAACCTCCAAATGATACGTAAGTATGTGTGGGTAGTGTGCCCGAAGAGCATGATTTACTACACATCGATCCAGACGTTCTCTAACAAAGATCGCCCCATTCCGAGAACACTCCCAAGTGAAAGGAGTGCCCCGAAATGGGACCTCCTCCAAAGAACAATCCATAAGTGCCGTTCTGAAATCCCTCATTTGGTACTCCGCCTTGTCTCGCCCACCTTCCTTCTCAGAGGCATTTACAATCTCATTAAAATCCCCAATGACCAGCCACGCTCCATGACCGACTCCATTCAAACGGCGAAGCAATTCCCATGAGTGGCGTCTCTCCGCCGTGGATGGGTGACCATAAAAACCTGTAAGTCGCAAGTTATAATCATTAGGTGATTCAACTTGCATATCAATGTGACCTGTAGAAGAACTCAGTAGTTTTAGATTCCAACCAGACTTCCAGAGCATGATTAAACCACCGCCTAAGCCATGACGTTCCACCCTAATCCCACCCTGTAGACCAAGTCGCCCTGGAAGCTTTTCCATTTGCTTGTCCGTCATTTTCGTCTCCATTAAGAAAATGACGTCCGGACGTTTATCTCTCAGCACAAACTTGAGAGAGTCGAATGTTCGAGGTTGCCGGAGACCCCGAACATTCCAACTGAGGATCCTCATTGCTCGTGGTGGGCCGGAGCGTCCGGTCCCACCACGTGGTGCGCATCATTATCGTTCGGGGTCTTGCTCTTCTTCGACTTCCTTTCTGTATCTTCCATCTCTTTATCAATTTTCCTCTTCCTTTCCGTCACAGCCGCTGTATTTTGAGGAATGGAAGTATCTCCCTCCTTTGTCCGTGCTTGTCTTTTCCAGGCCCTAGTTTTAAGCTGGCTCCCCTCAGTGGCTTTTAAAGCAGCCCCCTCAGCCTGCACTTTACTATTTTGTTTTGGGCCACTCTTCCCTCGACTCCCCCCGTAGGCCACCTTAGAGGTTTTTGGTTGTTGAAGAGTGCATAAAAGAATATCCTCCGACTCCCGTATAGCAGCCTCTTTTCCTTTCCCCTGTACCTCAGCAAGAAGTATTGGATCAACACTCGTCAGTATTGGCGGCTGCGATTGGGTTGTGGTAGTCTTAGTTTTGGCATTTTCCATTCCAAGGGGGTTAAGCCTTTCCGTAGCTGTTTTTGTAACTGGAATACCCAAGGAGCTCTCCCCATTGTGAGCATTTGGTGTTCGGTGTCGTTCGGTATCCCCCCTGTCAAAAGTTTCTGCACCTTTTATTGTTAGCCCATTATCTTCCTTTTGTTGGGTAGCAGTTTTTCCAGCAAGAGTGCTGGAGGGGGTCGTTGAGGGCGAAGGGTAGGGGAGGCGCCCTCCTTCAGCTCCCTTGTGCCCACCATGCTCACCCAAAGTTGGCACAATAGGTTCAACTAAATTGTTCTCCCCTGCAACGTTCTCATCTTCCTCATCGGACTGCCCATCGTCTGAAACCTTCAATTTCCCTAACTCCACCTTGGTTCTCAACCATTTTCCCCACTGTTTGTCAGAGTCCTTTTTTTGGGCTGCGGTAGATATAGGACAACGGTTGAAAGTGTGCCCTAGTCTACCACAGTCGAAACAAAAGGTGGGGAGTCGTTCATAACGTAGTTCAACAATATGAGTTCCTCCACCTTCCAATCTGATCTTCTTGATTCTTGGTAGGGGCCGAGTCACATCCATTCGAACCCTGATCCTCAAAAATCTTCCCACAAGATCGGCCTCTATACCGTCACCCACATCCAGACATTTTCCCATTGCATCCCCAAGAGCCCTTCCAGTTGCTTCTGTCATGTAAAGAAGTGGGATGTTATACAATTGAATCCAGAAGTCAGCCCACTTTAGCGTCATAGCCGATGGGGCCATCGTACCATCTGGCTCTTCGAGTAGCACCAAAGCCCTGTCGAAAGTCCATGGACCTTGTTGAATGACCATCTTCTTATCTTGGGCAAAAGCAAATGTGAAAAGGAATAAATTTTCACCCAAATCCTTTGCATGTACCACCCCCAGTGTGTCCCACAGTTTGATCATTGTGTTCTTAAACGCTTTCCTGTTGAAAGGTTTCAGAGTTAATACTTGCGCCACCACACTCAAGCGGAGAGTTTCAGTATTCGTCGCTGCATCCATCCCACCCACCGGTGCTTCATCAATTTCATCCTCCGTGAGAATCAAAGTTTTGGCAAAACTAGTCTGCACCTCCGTGACATTAATTGTTTTTCTAACGTTATTAAAAACTTATATGTTGGACGATATGACATGGTTTTTATTGCGACTGTTTGTTTTGTTTGTATTGGTGTTATTTTGAGTTATTTATTTTTAAGAATTAAGATACCACCATATCATTTCCATATTAATTGAATAATTGGTGTATAAGATTTAGAAACTTTTAGTTATAGATTGAACCCACACATGATGTGGGTACATGTGATACATGGAAAGAAAGTGAGGTATGTTACATAAGGTTGATATTACCGTTCTGTCCTTGTAGTATATGTTTATATTTATATTTATATTTTTAACTTGGTTTTTTTGTTTTTATAAGAATTGTATGATAGTTGATATATGTATGCTCTCCTCTATGTATATTAAATTATAGATAGTGTTAAGGAGACTATTTATTTGAACCATCTTTCTAAATAAAGGTGGGACCTACCAATACAAATAGAACCTATCTCTATTCAAAGAGATGGTCTTCTTATCATTTTTTCTTAAATTATTATTAACAATTCTGTACATCAAGAAATAGACCTTTTTATGCTTTATATAATGACAAGCAAGGCATAGATTATTGGACTGCCATTCTATTGTTTGTCAGATCCCCCTTTGTTACATCACCACTAGTTGACAACTTAGGATGTAACACGTCTCACGCCGAGCCAAGGCCTTGGGCCCTACAAGTTGAATTTGAATAGGAATGTATGGAGGATTGTTCTAAATGATAACACCCTGAAAATTGTTTCTGAGTCGGTGAGTCCAAGAAATGTATTTCTCTAGCTTTGTTTGATATCATCATATGATGAAAAGAAAAGGGTATACAAAAAGGAAAAGTTCATAGCTGCTTATATACTAATTCATAATTTCATTTTGTACATTGTTTACGAAAAAGTATCTTGGTATTTTTTTAATTCATAAGTTACAATGATTTAGCTGTTCAGACATTAAGACAAGTTTTGTTATTTTGTTTGACTCAGAGAACAGGAAGATGGGGCAAAGGTGGTGAGAGTGGAAAATTTGAACAATCCATATAAGAACCAGAACAATTTTGACAACAGATTCAAGCTAACCCTGAACAAACTCTATGCATGGAGCCTAGTGGACTATGACAGGGTGGTCATGCTTGATGCTGACAACCTCTTCCTCCAAAACACTGATGAGCTGTTCCAATGTGGACAATTCTGTGCAGCTTTCATTAACCCTTGTATCTTCCATACTGGCCTCTTTGTGTTGCAGGTAAATGCCTACCTTCAAGCATATTTTGTTTGAAAACGTTTATGCAACCAGTTCAAACAGTAAAATGTTTTGGTTTTTTGACTTTTTTATTCCAAAGTTCCACAATGGATTCTTGATTGACATCCTCCAGATTTGGGTTAGAAAAAATGATGTGCAATTTTTGTGAATCATAATCTACTTAGTTCTCTTATACTACATCACCCCCCAACCCACCCACCCCCCCAACCGAAAAAAAAAAAGGAAAAAATTAAAAAATCTAATAGCTATAGCTGGTTTTATAGGAAGCTAATGATTGAGAAATTCTTTGACAGAATAGCCTTTTTACTTTATATTATACTACTACTTTAGGCTCCTACTCTGATTTTCTTTCAAAAAATTCTAAATTGGAGTCCATCTTTAGGCAATTATCAGAAGCAAACTTTTACTTGAATTCTTTCTTGTAGTTGCCTAAAAAGGGTCCACTTCGGGCTTCATTTATTTATGGTATTGCAGCCATCAATGGATGTATTCAAGGACATGATTCATCAGTTGGAAATTGGGAGAGATAATCCAGATGGAGCAGACCAGGGTTTTATAGGTGGTTACTTCCCAGACTTGCTTGATCAGCCCTTGTTCCATCCACCTCCTAATGGCTCCAAGCTTAATGGAACCTACAGACTTCCTTTGGGATACCAAATGGATGCCTCTTATTATTGTAAGTGAAACAAAAAAGCATGCATTTCCATTTTTCATATAATGTGTCCAACAATGACTGTATCTTAGTCATTCTCTACTTTTGCTTGCTCCAGATCTTAGACTGCATTGGAGTGTACCCTGCGGACCAAACAGCGTGGTTACTTTCCCTGGTGCAGCGTGGTTGAAGCCGTGGTACTGGTGGGCATGGCCTGTTCTGCCATTGGGCATTTCATGGCATGAACAACGCCAAAAAACTCTCGGGTAAGACCAAAACACATTTATGCAAATGTTTACTTGAGCTATGTCAAAAACTTTTTGGAACACCTTTCAAGTTGGTCAATACAAAACCAGTATGCACTTGCTTTACCCAGTATGCAGATGTGCTATCTTCCAATTTATTTACTTCCTGGACTAAGTATAGGAAAGCTTCAACCTTACAATTATTAGCTTGATATACATTGTTGGCCTATTTCCTAAGACCTTAATTGTTTTTATCTAGTGGTTGTCTAAGATGGTAAGAGAGTCTGACTACAAGAGGTCCTAGGTTTAAAATTCAATCCACATTCTCAATTCTTTGTTAATTTGCATGGTATATGTTTTTTCTTGCTCAGGCACTAGTCCCACATTGGATAGGCTAAGTGAAATACTCATTTAGTCTCTTTAGCTTAAGCTTTTAAGATGAATATTTAATATGATATTAGAGCCACCTAATGTAGGTTACCCTAATCAAAAGAGAGACAATTTACTCATGTGTTTGATCACCTAAAAGAAGGATTTCATGTTAGGGGGATTGTTGAGCATTAGTCCACATTGGCTAGACTAGATGTCTAAGGTTATAAAATATTTATTGGGTCTCCTCGCCTAATAACTTAAATTCTTAGGATGGATATCCAATGTTGCTTACACCCCACATGAGATAGGGTGTTAGTTTTTAGGATCTAATAGTTCTCTAACAGCTATAAGCAATAGATCTCTCGCATTTGAATTCATTATTTTCTGTTCAAATTAGTTATGGCATGCATAACACTAAAAATCACTGGATTTTCATTGCCCCCGTCTTCCTCTATTGTACAGGTATGGCGCAGAGATGCCTGTGGTGCTCATCCAGGCGTTAATCTATGTAGGAATCATAGCAATGACACGCCTAGCACGGCCGAACATGTCTAAGTTGTGCTACAGGCGCTCAGACAAGAACATCACCTTGATACACACAGCCCTCAAATTAATAGCTATGTGGTCCATTCTAGCTGCCTACATAGTACCTTTCGTAATCATTCCTCACACTATTCATCCACTGCTGGGCTGGAGTTTGTATTTGCTTGGCTCTTTCGCACTTTGCTTTGTAGCAATCAATGCTCTTTTGCTGCCAATGCTGGCAGTTCTTACTCTATGGCTTGGGATTTTTGGTGTTCTTTTGGTCATGGCATTTCCTTGGTTCCCAAATGGTGTGTTTAGAGCTCTCTCTGTGTTTGTCTATGCATTTTGTGCAGCGCCATTCGCATGGGTGTCGATGGTAAAGGTCATGACATCTTTTCAAGCCTCACTTGAAAGGGGAACGTATTTTCCGAAAATTGGGTGAGTCCTCTCCTCCTCTGAGGTTTGAACTCTGAAAGCACATACCAGCTCCCCAGGATTAAATGGCCAGGGCTGAGAGAGGATCTACCTGGACAAAATGTTGAAGCTTTTTTTTGCCTTTTTGTTTTGGGGACAAGAGGAAATGAGTCAGATGGAAAAGCTTTGTTTTGTACCATTGATTTTGTACCATAAACTTGATTGATACTAGTTTGAGGTAAACAGAAGGGGCACTCCATGGCGGGACCCACATGGAAAATTCTCTGTAATTGTACAAGATTTCTTTTAGAGTGCTGCTATTTGCACACCCTAAATTTCTCTTTGCACACCCTTTTTTGAAAAAAAAAAAAAAAAAAAAAAAAACTCAAGGGAAAAGACCATTTGGCCCTTCCCTCACCCACACACCCCATCCCTCACCCACACACCCCATCCCCATCTCCCCCCCCCCCCCCCCGTACACACCCCACCCCTCACCTGCAAATTTCCCTTACCTGCAAATTTTTTTTTTTTCTTCTTCACCGTCGCACCCTCCACCCTTTATCTTCTTCTTCTTCCCCCCACCCCAACCACCTCCCCCCGAGCCCTCCCCTCCTCTCCTCTCTTCTCCGACTCCTCCCCCCTTGCTCTGTTTTTTTTTTCCCTCCGCCGATCACCATCTTCCTCGCACCAGCAGCACCACATTCCTCGCAGAACCACCACCGCGCGCCACCACCTTCCTCGCAGCTAGCTCACCGTCGCGCGCCGGAGAGAAGATAACTTAAAAAAAAAAATTGGAGTGGGTTCGGCGGACCAGTGCCGAACCCGATGGATTCGTTCGGTAAGTACCCACCGAACAATCCTATTCTATTCGGCGGGTACCTGTCGAACGAAACCACTGGGTTCGGCACTGGTCCGCCGAACCCGCTGCAACTTTTTTTTTTATAAATTTGTTTGGCTGTCTGCTGGGTGAGAGGAGAGAGGGAAGGAGAGAGAGAGAGAGAGAGAGAGAGAGAGAGAGCGCTGCGCGCGGTGGCTGGAGGGCTGGGGTGGTCGGGGCTGGGTTGGGCGCTGGGAGGGTGGTGCAGCAGGGAGGAGAGAGAGGGGTGGTGCATGGTGGTGGGCACGGGGAGAGTGGTGCAGCAGGGTGGTGGGCGCAAGGTGGTGGTGCTGCGCGCGGGGAGGGTGGTGCAGCAGGGTGGTGGGCGCAAGGTGGTGGTGCTGCGCGCGGGGAGGGTAGTGCAGCATGGTGGTGGGCGCGGGGAAGGTGGTGCAGCAGGGTGGTGGGCGCACGGTGGTGGTGCTGCGCGCGGGGAGGGTGGTGCAGCATGGTGGTGGGCGCAAGGTGGTGGTGCTGCGCGCGGGGAGGGTAGTGCAGCATGGTGGTGGGCGCGGGGAGGGTGGTGCAGCAGGGTGGTGGGCGCACGGTGGTGGTGCTGCGCACGGGGAGGGTGGTGCAGCATGGTGGAAAGGTGGGGAGGGGGTGTGTACGGGGGGAGATGGGGATGGGGTGTGTGAGTTTTGGGTGTGTGTGTGTTTTTTTTTTTTTTTCTGTTTAGGGAGGGTGTGCAAAAAGAAAAATGGATGGGGGTGTGTGGGTGAGGGAAGGGCCAAATGGTCTTTTTCCTTGAGTTTTTTTTTTTTTTTTTCAAGAAAGGGTGTGCAAAGAGAGATTTAGGGTGTGCAAATAGCAGCACTCTTCTTTTATTACATCTCTTGCATGGTTTAGCTCCAAAAGTTCGGGGTAATATTGACATTCCTAATTTTGCCGACGAGAGATTGAGAGAAATGTCCTATTATGAGCATTGCTATGCTCACTAAAATTGTTTACCAAATTCTATCACCAAATGATGTGGCATTTGCTAAACACATTGGATTATATGACTACGGCATGTCTTTCCTGCTTTAAAAATGTTACTAAGAGAATAATACCATATTATAATATTGGAGAAATAAAATAGATAACTCTACATAAACATTCTTCGTCTCTCAAAAGAGCATTAAAGGTAACAATTTCGTATTCATATCATGAAGTTAGTTACTTCAAATACAACTTGTTTAACTAATAATGTTGGAATTCTCAACACAAATATGACCTGCTTAATAAACAAGTAACACAACATGACTCGTATGATCCGATATGAAATAGATTGGAATTGTATTAGTTTCAGAGTTCAAAAGGGTGTGTGATGGATGGAGGGGAGATGCTTGTATCTTGGGTAGGAGGGGATTTACAAGAACCATACATACCACTGGAAAGTTGCCCTAAATGCGTATTTGAATTCCCAACCTAAGTACTTAATTTTCAGCACATAATCTATTTCTACATATCATTGGAATTGTCAATGCTACAAGACATATTCTCACTTGGGATTCCTAAGAACGATAATAACAGAATCTCCACGCAGAAACATCTTACTGATGAATCTATCTTTGTTAACAGGTTGGGCTTTTTTCTTGCCTTTTCCAGTCTTCGGTACCTGCACAGACGAAAGAAAAATATAACACAATTATTGTCAACATTGATGATTGATGAAGATAAACCACAGATTGTCCCCTAAAGGGAAAAAAAAAAAAAAACAATGATCGAATACCTCAGTCCACATCTCCCTAACATTTTCCAGAACCATGTTGCAATGTCTATCAAACGCTCTCACACGGCCGAGAAGCTTCCTGTTATTCCGACAATTGATGAGCACCTGCTTGAATTAAAACCAATTTGAATTAGAATTCTTAACCTTGACATGCAAAGCCTTGATGGATATGAAGAAATATAAAATTGTAAGAAACGATTACCTGAGTATTATTTTTGACACTCATCATAAGAACAGAAAGTGGTCCTGTGTTAAATTCCTCTTCCTCATTCTTGGTACCCTGCAGCAGTCAGGTTGGATAAGCATTAACACAAAATGATGAAATTAATAAGAATAAATAAAGCTGACTTAGGGGTTTTGAAAATAAGAAGGAGAAGATAGTCACACGATCATGATACACCAAGAGAGATAACCTCTCAAATATTTGGTCCAGAGGTTTTATTTAGCAGAGACATGAAATAGATACATTATTTGGCAATCTATTAGAAGATAGTAAGAAAGCGACACATACACAGACATAGAAGCTATTAATCTTATGACGATCTCATTTGACAATTACAGGTTTTCTGACATGTTAAACACTAATTCAAGTGTAAAAATATTCTGGACCCAACTTGTTTCCAAGAAATACCATTGCCTTACCCAAAATACCAAAGCATACAAACTTTTAAGATTTCAAATATTGGAGCATCATTCAATACAATTGCAAATGGAAACTCCAAGAAGTTTTCTGTAACATCAGATATTGCCAACTGCCACAAGTTTAAAGTTGCAAATTCCATATCCAAATTCAGGACAACAGAAACATTTAGCCTCAATCTCAGAGAAAAATAAAACGTTACATTTAATGGTGCAAAGAGAGATATAATAAGCATAAAATAAATTAGCTCAAGAGCAGTACAACTTACATCAACCTCCATTGGCTGGCTGGAAAGGGAGGGCTACGAAACACACCAACAGAACAATTGTCAGTATTCCAGTGCAAAAGCTAATGGGTAGGCTTCTACAACTTTCTTAATCCAAAAGCTGAATATCAACCTGGCAATGAATACATCAACCAGATAAATCACGTTAACCAGAGTATTAAGAAATAACTGAATGACAGACACTGGTCGTATTTACTAAATGCATAGCCAACAGAATTTAAGAAATACAAGTATGCATGAGCACAATAAAAACAACAGAAGTATTCCAATATCCAAAAATTACCATATCCATTTAATAATAAAATTATACAAAACAAGATAAATCTTCTTAGGATGTTATTCAGTTCAGGTCTCCTTGAATTTCACCATTAAAAAAATCAGGAGAATAAAAGTTTCATCAGAAACATGATTCGAAGCAAAAGATGTTGTAAGAATGAAAGTGACACAGTAAAAACAATGAAAATATTCAAATACCCACACAATACCAGAATTAATTTATAATAAAGCCTCTTCAGTTCAGGTCTCCAAAATTTTTCCGCATGGAGCATCTTGGAAGAACGAAAGTAAATTTTCAATCATCAGAGGCGATACAAAGTCATATAATATAAAAGAGTGAGAAAGGATGGGACACTGCTAGCCCAAAGTAGAGGACATCATATCATAGTCAGCCATTCTTAACAACAAAAATAACAAATTTTGCACAGAACTTTTGAATAAATTCTAAAATTTTACATGCCAATGATATTCGGTCAGTTTAATTATACCACTTTAGCAATTATCACATAAAGGGTTCAAGCATCATTATATGTGTAATTGCACATAATCAAGCCTCTTCAGTTCAGGTCTCCAAAAACTTTCCACATGGTGCATCTCGGAAGAACGAAAGTAATTTTTAATCATCATCAGAGGCAATCTAAATTCATAAAATATATAAAAGAGTGAGAAATGACAGGACATTGCTAGACCAAAATAGAGGACATCATAAAAAGGAGATTAAATATTTTCAAATTGTATCCAAGGACATATAGTTGTATATGCCTATTTAAATGCAAGTATACATAATCAAGCCTCTTCAGTTCAGGTCTCCAAATTTTTTCCGCACGGAGCATCTCGGAAGAACGAAAGTAATTTTTTAATCATCATCAGAGGCTATATAAAGTCATCTAAAAAATAAAGGAGTGAGAAAGAAAAGGACACTGCTAGCCCAAAATAGATGATATCATACTATAACGTGAGCATCATACATAAAGTAGATATGAAACCAGTTATAAAGATCTACATTCCCTTATTCTTAGTTGATTCTTACTGGGTAACAAGCCAACACTCAAAAGTTAATTTATATTCATTTAAAAAGTGAAACCCATAAAGAATACATAAGAATGCATCAGTTGCAGAATGTAGTTTGAAAAAAAGAGATACCCACAAAGAATTTACAAATAGAAATTGATGTCCCTTGTTTAAGAGCAAACAATATTAAACACGTTCTACAGCAGAGAAACTAGAGAACATATAGATGATGCATTCAGTATATTGAAAACATACATTTGCATAAAATTAGCATATAACAACGCCACCAACAAATAAACAGATTCAGAGATCAAGGAAAACAATCAAACAACACGCATTATAGATCAAGGAAAGCGAATAAAGAGAATTAAAAATTACAGATCCTTAGTGCTTACCGAGAGGTGAAGTCTGAGCTCTGTGTAAGAAATTGAAGAGGTAAGAGGGCGAGAGCAGAGGTGGTAGAGTTGAGTGAGAGTGGCTGGAGCAGTGGACCCTTTTAGGGTTTATCTGAGGTGGCTGGAGGTAAAAGGGTCAGCTATATAGGCTACAAATTAGGGCTGTCCTTTGGTTTGATTTTTACCGAACCGATCGACTACCGACCGAAATTTTTTTAGTTTGGTATATCAATTTTTACAATTCGAAAATTGAAAATATCCGAAAAAAGTTGATAAACCGAAATTTATTATTGAAAGAAACCGAATCGATTATTATAAAAAAAACCAAAATATATACCGAAAAAATTGAAACAATTACCGAAATTTAGTTATATATATTTATATAATACTATTATGTTAGTAGTATAATAAATATTAAACTACTAATATCTTAAACAACTATTAAAAAATATAATTGTATAATGTTATCATATTAATATTATCAAAAGTATGAGTTAAGATATAGAGTCATTCTCTAATAAAGTAAATGTTATTATTTTTAGGAAAATAAAAATCTCATCTTTAGGTAAGTAATGCATATATATATGTATATATATATACATTCATATTTATCGGTATATATACATACTAAATTAATAGGATATGTACTAATACATATTATTAAATTAATTATACTAGTATATATTATTACTAAGGCAAAATACTAGTACTATACTAAACTACCAATACTACTCGTGCAAATATATATTCATCAAACATTATATTTTATGCATCATATTTGATTAAATTTTAATTTATATTGGTATATAATAATTAGTATTATTATAATTAAACTGAAAATGAACCAAAGATATACCGAAGTAAACCGAAAATGAACCGAAGATATACCGAAGTAAATCGAAAATGAACAAAAAACATCCGATACCAAAATTACCGAAATTGAACAAAATATTGAAATTTACCAAAAATTACCAAACCAAAAAATACCGAAACCAAAAAATACCGAAATCGAAAAATACCGAATTTTTTAGTTTTGGTTTGGCAAGCCTCAATACCGATCCGAACCGACCGATGGGCAGCCCTACTACAAATATATCATAAGGTGTAGACCACCCATCATAGCATAGTACTTCACCCACTAACGTTAGAACACGTGGCATGTTTCAATTTATGGAATAACTAATGGTCAAATAACAAATTTGGTCCTTATAACTTGCTAGGGTTTTCACATTCGACTTTGTAGTTTTGATTTTGATAATAATACAAGTTCTTTCTTTAGTCTTTAACTAAAGAACAGAAGTGGCTCACCAACTTAGGTTTTTTTTACAATTTTTTACAATATTTTTTTGTTCAGGATTTACCATTTGAGGGTATAGAATCATTGTTCGAGGTTATATTTTAGGATTTATTATTGTTTTACCGCTCAAAACTTGAGAGATAAAAAATTAAAATCTAACTGAGGGTGAGAGCTCAAAATCAAGAGAGTTAAAATTGAGGATTATGTCTCATATGACGATTTATACTCAAAACTATTAAACCCTACCAAGAATAAGATCAAAATGTAAAAAAAAAAAAAAAAACCCTTGTAGAGAGAAGCCATTGATAATAATATCTATGTACCCGCATGGTGTTGTAATTTGAGGACAATTTTAGAGTTTTTTTTATTAATCAATTGTCGTTTATGAGATTTGAATTTAAGATATCTTCCGACAAAAAGAGATTGGGTGTCATCCACTAGACTAAATGATCATTGAACAATTTTAGAATTTGATATATATTTTTTATTATTTTGACTAATTTATGTCATTTTAATGAATCAAAAGTATTCACCTTACTTTGTATAATGGCGCGATTTTAACTAACTAATTTTTTTTTTGCCGGTAATTTTAACTAACTAATTTAATCACTAAAAAATAATGTAAAAGTCTCAACAAGTACATGGGACGTGGTCCAAATAAATTAAGACAAAACGGAAGAAAATAGAAACCATACCATGCCAAACTACTAGGACCAAATTTGTCAGCTGACCAATACTAATTTGATGGATTATTTTTTTACTAATCCAATTAAATTGGGTTTGTATAATTAGCATCCAATCCCTTTAATAAGAAAAAAGAAGAAGTATCCAATCGAATTCAATTGAAATTGGATTGATTTGATTGGTTTGAATTTTTAATACCCTAGTAAGCTCATGAGGTACGATTGATGACTCCAAGTATCTGATTATTTTTTCGGTAAATAGAACTTGATTTGAGAAGAGAGAGATTACAAATTTACAATACAAAGTAGAGATTGGATACAAATGGACCAAAGTCCATATCCCCAACCCATTCTTACCAGGCCGAACTACACACCATCACAAAATCAAACTACAAATGCAAAGTCCCAACACTAACATCACAAAAAGAAAGATCGAAATAAAGAAACAAACCAAACACAATGCCCAAGCTTAGATCCAATCCCAAAAAGACAACAACAAAGCCCAAAAGGAACAACAAGTCAAACCCTAGAAATGTGACAAATGTGAATGGAAACAATATAACAAAGTTTAAAAGTGTGTATTGATTGTGACAATGTTTATTAGTTTATATCCAAGCTTCACTCTAAAATTTTTTATTTTTAACAAGTGAAATATTAGTATTATCTTATAACCTACCTATAATAATGATTAATATTTTAGGAAAGTTTTTAATAACTCTAGTATGATTGCTATAAAATAATGTTGGTTTGCTTTGCATATATAATCACTTATACAGACCAAAAGAGGAAAAAATTAAGAAGATCACTCACTCTAACTATCGTAATTTTATAAGTTGAAAGAAGCTCTTAAGTTGCTCATTAGTTGTCCATGGAGCAATGCTCTATTCCCTAGAAGATTTGCACCATTATTGCTCCTTTGTTTGAGAGTATTCAGTTTCATAACATTATGAAAGAAATCAACTTTGTTGATAATGTCTTTGCATCTTTGGGCTATTATCAAAATTCATCCATGATTTGAATGAGCTATTCTCAAAATTTCACTACGATTTTAATTCATTTATTTCCGATAACTGCTGTCTCACCTCTTACTTTCGATGTTTAATAAATTTGGATTAGTAGAGAATCCAAATCCTAACCGTTATTATGAGGGTTGCAGTTTATTCCTTGAAAAAAAAAAAATCATAAGGAAATTTTCTGATACGCATGTGGTTGACTGGGGGCAATTTAGTCAGAAGAGGCAATGTATGTCTGGGTTTGGGCAATTTGGCTCCATGTCCAAATTGAGGAAATGGGTTGGGCTCAGATCGTCCCAACGTTCGAAAAAGTGGGTTTCGAAAAACAGGTAGGGGCCCACATGGTCCAGAAATGTTTGGAAGTGAGCTGCAATACAATACAAAATGGTATTTAACCATGCCTGGACCATCACTTGTCGATTGTCATGCACGCCACCACCGCACCACTGCACCACTGGATGGTGGGCAAAGATGACCGTTTGAGGGAAGTAGAGGAATGGCACCAACAAAAAAAAAAAAAAGGAACCATAGCTAATAAATTCTTTTGTTTTTTTTATTTTCTGATTTCTTGTCCCAACATTAAGTTCATTAATTAGTTCACAATTTCACATATATAGCAGGATTTCCTGGGGGTATATCATATGGGTTTTCTGTGATTCTTGAACCCCAAAATCTCATAAGCCATTGTGTTGCATTGGTAGTGTTTTTTTAACATTGCCCATACGTACAAGACAAGATCATTCTATCATCACGAAAAATGGAGAGCGTCTATGACAACTGATACCATATATCCATCATTTAATGGTAAAAATGCTACCTTACAGAAAACGATGTACTCCTATACTCATTTAAAGTGAAATATGCATGACAGTTCAGACCAGAGCTACCAGGAAGACCATATATGAATGAATGCTGCTGCTGTACGTTACTGTAGAGAAAATTAATTTAATTTAAATGATGGTAACCCATACCATACAGGCATACAAATATATAATTTATAATTAAGATGATTGATCAGCTTAAAATTAAATAATGACTGTAACCCATCATGACTCCCATATGATATAAAAGCTAGCCACCTCAAACATAGGATAACATAATTCAACTTGGAATAATCATTTCACATGCATTTCCCAAATCTGTCTGCATCAATTACTAAAATCAGTCTAAACCCTAATTAGACAATTACTAAAATCACGGAATGAGTGTAATTATATATGTACACTGAGCTAGATTCCAAGCTGTGGTAAGCCTGTAAGAGACATACTAGTACTTAGGAGACTTTAGGAGGTATCTAACTCAGACACTCACTACTGCAAAAGCCAAAAACATATTGACCCACATTCCACATAATAGAATATACAATCCACGTCACACTAAAAAATTAATATATAGCTAGCTAGCTGTATAGCCAAAAACCCAAGCTCTCTATAACCAACCCACAGGGATAAGCCTAAAAAATGACCGTTGGAAACGATTACAAAGGTCTCTCCCTAAAAAACAAAAATTATACTTTACAATATTATTCAGATTATAAATGTTGTTTCTCTGTGTCTTCCACACACACATTGCATTATATATATATATATATATTCCTTCATATCTCTCCTTAGCTCTTGGCTCTTGCAATCGATCCCACATTAAAGACATTCAATCAACATTCTCTTTCTTCTATCATTCGATTTCTCTCTGACCATTTAATTCTATTTTTATTTAATTTAATGGCTTCTTTTCTGTCATTCACTTATTTCTACTTGCTCTGCTGCAGCTTCATACTCACTACTACTTTGTTGTTGTTTCATGCAGAAGCAGTGCGAGTGATGAGCAGCTCATCAGCCCCAGCTGGGAGTAATATGAATGGTCCTACTTCTACTACTTCATCATCCAACAACTCTACCAAGCACCACCATAAGTGGGTCGGACCCGTCGGTTACCGGCTCATCACCGTCGACATAAACGACTCCGGCAATTTCCGGTCCGTCCAATCCGCTGTCAATGCAGTCCCGGACAACAATAGGGTCAATGTTGTCATCCAAATCAACCCCGGATATTACATGTAATAATAACATTCTAGTTTAATAAGCGGTTTTTACTCGGTAGCATTTTTTATATAATTATTTCAAGACGTTGTCTTAAAATACGTACGCTTTCTATTCAAAACTTTGTTGTAATGGATATGTAGAGAGAAAGTGGTAGTGCCGGCGACAAAGCCTTACATCACGTTTCAAGGCGCAGGGAAAGACGTGACGGTGATCGAATGGCACGACCGAGCCAACGACCGAGGACCCAATGGCCAGCAGCTACGCACTTACAGAACAGCTTCTGTTACTGTTTTTGCCAACTATTTTTCTGCTAGAAACATTAGCTTCAAGGTACATATAGTATAAGTATATATCAAAGTACTATTCATTATGGTAATTAATGTGATTATTTGCATGCATGGACATAAATAATTTTTTTAATTAATATATTGTATATATATAGAATACAGCACCGGCTCCGATGCCGGGGATGCAAGGCTGGCAAGCGGCGGCGTTTCGGATATCAGGCGACAAGGCGTACTTCTCCGGCTGCGGCTTCTACGGCGCCCAAGACACGCTTTGTGACGATGTGGGACGCCATTACTTCAAGGAGTGTTACATTGAGGGTTCCATAGACTTCATTTTTGGAAATGGCCGCTCCATGTACAAAGTGAGGACCCATAATTCATTAACTTAATTATGGCACTTCATTTTTTCTTGTGTTCATATAATGTTTAACTATATATGTCTAATTATTTAATTTCTTGAACTTTCATTTGATGATTTTTTCAACACACTTTTAAACCATACATTAAACACCAAACCTAAAACGTTTAACCTAAGTTGTCGTTTTCAACTTTCAATATCATCAACAAAAAATTATATATAGTACTGTGCATGCTACGTTTGTCTTTGTGTTGTACGTGCTCTATTTAACCAAGAAGTAGTGCTTAATTGTCTTGAAGTATGTGTATATATACATACAATTGTGAAAAAGTTATGAATCCCGTGACCCCGTGACTCTTCTATATTTGAAACGTAGATATATATATATATATATATATATGCACATTATTATAAATTATAATAATCAATCTGCCGAAAGAAAAAGCATGCTGCATTTCTGCAGCATCTGTGTGTGTCTGAAAAAGTGATCAGCTTGTTGCATAAAGTGACCAAGAAAGGTAAGAAAGCTTTTCCTTCACCAGTGTTTTTTCTGCCAATGGCAGCAATCATTCTTTTTTGGGTCGCAAGAAAAAAAGATCTCTTCAAAATTCATTTTTGTATACACCATATATATGTCTATCATATATCTGATAGAGGTCAAACTCACATTTTTCATCGTGCATAAGATCTCAAAGTAAATTCGAACTAAATAAAAACCAAGTATATATAATACAAAGATGGACTGAGGTGAGGCTAGCTATTCGAAACCATAATTAATCACATTATTAGTTAACATCTACAAAACCACTAATAAAAACTAAAAAGTTTCTGCATATACTTTACGTATTTATCTCTTTTATCATCGACTTGATGAGAGATAGATATTACACGTAGATTAAAAGTGGTGGACAACATTATTTTCATCACAAATCCAAGTGGGTCTACGACTCTATGCTATAATTATATTTGTTACTGCTTTGCGGTGACTTTTGGCTGCAATGAGTTGTTTGACTTTGAGTGTTTAATGTTTCACTGTTTAACTGCTGGCACAGGATTGCGAGCTGCACTCAATAGCCACTAAATTCGGGTCAATCGCGGCCCAATTCAGAAAGTCGCCGGATGAGAAATCGGGCTTTGCTTTCGTGAACTGCCGGGTGACTGGTACAGGCCCATTATATGTGGGCCGGGCCATGGGCAAGTACTCCAGGATCGTATACTCCTACACCTACTTTGATAAGGTGGTCGCGCATGGAGCCTGGGGTGACTGGAAGAACACAACCGATACAAAGTAAAACTCCACATCTTTTACTTGCTGTTAATTTTTCTTTTTGAACCATAATTTCTCTTAATCATTCCTCATTATGCTCCCAGATCACAACCCCATTATGTTATTTGATTAATAGGCCCACCCTTTGTGTCTATCTTTTGACAAACACGTCTGTAGGGCCCATTTTATTTTGGGTTTTGTGTTCAATTATGGGGGTTTGGGCTTCCTAATCATTATCATGGCATCAAATAGTCAACAAGTCCAATATTTTCACAATTCACAAAGATTTCTTGTCGAGAGACCTGGGAAAAGAAGAGAATGTTTGGGTTTCTAAAACTATTATCCCCAAACAGACCTAGGACTTGTTTACCTGACCTCACTTGGGTTGAGGATGTTTAATTGTTGCATTGTTTGTTGCACTGCAGGGGTGTGTTTCTAGGAGTGTACAAGTGCTGGGGGCCTGGAGCAGAAGCCCTGCGTGGGGTGTCACGTGCCCCAGAGCTTGACTATGATTTGGCCCATCCATTCCTGGTCAAGAGTTTCGTCAATGGAAGGCACTGGATTGCTCCCTCTGATGCTTAGCTTTCCCATCATATCCCACAACACAATTCTTTAATTCCTTCTCTTCACAATTCATATATTCTTTCATTCAATCCTAAAACCATTTATGTTTCTTCACTTGAAATAATCTTTGGCCAAAGGCTTTCATTGTATTTGGTTGTATGAATTTAATATAAAAATGGCTCAATTGTTTTTAATTTGGAACTATAGTGCTTACAGTTGCATGCTTCTTTCTCACACACATGGGTCTAGGAGAATTTTCCTTACAACAATTCTACACAACTCTCACAACAACCAATCACGTGACCAGCCCCGTAAAGGGTTGGGCATATACAAGTATACAACGGTTGCTGGGAAGATCCTTTTCCTCGAATGGACAAACAAAAATTAATAAACGGAAATATACAGTAACGGAATTGCTGTGTTTATGCATGCAATGTAAGCCTGGAAATCATAGCCATGAATATAACAAATAGAATAATGTAATTGAAAAAGATGCTTAAAAAAATCACCAAACAAATAGAATAATGTACTTCAGCAGCCTCTAAGAAATTTTCCTTCCCATATCATCCCAAATTTTATACAAGCTTACATGTCCTAAACCTTTTTCTGAAATTGGTCAGCTAAAAAAATCATAAGAACTTGACAAAATTAAACTGCAATTCAGGCAATAACCACTTTATTTTCACAAATTTTGAAAAAAAAAGAACTGTGTGCCCCCAAGGGTAAAGGAAACAGCTAGGGGGTAATGTAGGTAGCCAAAATGGAAGACATTTGATCACATTATACAACAATTTGTCTGCGACTCTAGCATCTCTGGAGATCTGCAAAGGAGAGCAATGTTGGTCAGTAAGTTCATACAACTGACCAAAGTTCTAAACTATGCAAATAGATGGTGCCACTGGCACAAGGATAGCATGTACTGAGATAATATTTCTGATGTCCTATCAATAGTAATTGTTGCATAAGCTATAGACATTAATTCCAAAAACAAAGCTATCTTGATTTTTCCAGTAACTTGAGTGCATATTAAATTTTGACATGACAAAGAAACAGGCAGAACTTCTCTTTAAATTTGTATCTCAGTTTTTTTTTTCCTCTCTTCAAGTTCTCACAGCTTTAAGGAAGAGCCATACTTATATTCTCAACTTAGTAGTACATAAATTTTGACCTAACAGATGGTCTAGAACTCTTAGAATGAATAAGACTGAAGCAATTGATTCATTAGCTAACAATAAATTTATTCAGAAACCATTTTCCTAATGTCATCCAATCAACAGTCGTCCTTCCAAATAAATAACATCTAAGAAAAACATAAAAACAATAACAAATATGATTACCAGCAAATTTAAGATATATGTGCACTCTGAATCTTGCATGTGAACCAATAAATTCAGATTCCCATAACTAACACAGTAGAAAACTTACAGTTGTCCAAGACTAGCTAGGTCAAAATCAGGAGCTAGCTCTTGCACAATATCATCAAGTGGCTGGCCGCATTCTTGCATATTCTGCATGAGCTCAAAAATTTTGTTGAAGTTACCAGAATCATTTTCATAGACTTCATTAAGTTCTTTTATGAGTTCATACTGGTGGAAATAACGATCATATTCTTCTTTACTCAAACTTTCTTCATGCTCTTTCAACCACTTTGGATATCTTTCTCCAATTTCCTTCATCGGTTCATGAAGAATCTCCTTAGACAAAAGCTGTTGCATCATGGTGTCAACAAGAGATCCCATGTCCTAGGAAGCAAGGGGAAAATCAACAATAACAAGATATTAGTGCTTTTATTCAACATCTTGGACATATAGAGGTTTGACCAAATTGACAAAGCATCAAGGAGGAATGTAAAAGATAATGCATATTTAGCAAATAACCGAAAAATTTAGTAGCTACAACAAGCCATAATGGCTCAAAACCTAACAATGCAGAGAAGTCGAAGTTCATTATTGTGATTAACGTGACACAGTCTTAAACCCACTTTGGTTCAAATTTTTCAGATCAAAAGCCAACACATTGTAAACACTTGAACAGAAAGTAGTCTCTTTCTTTTGAAAAGAAGTCAACAGAAAGCAGTCTCACATACAAGTTAGGTGAAAGAAAAAACGGAAGAGAACAAGAAAAAAAATATAAAGATACTGCATTAACAGGTCTATTAAAGCTTGAATACTTCTTCTGAACATGTGTACACCCCCTAGGCTATTGGAAAAAAAAATACTAATAAAATAAAGAGTCCAAAGCATAGGACATTCAAATTTCAGAAACATACTTGTCCATGTCATTTTAATTGGGACTCTCTTTTGGTATTCCCATTGGAATGGACTATTAAAATGACAACAATCGCCATTTTTATTAAACCTAGACAGATTTGTTATTTGAAAGATAATGCTAACAAATACACCCAAAAGCTAGGAGTTGGCTAATGTTTTGTTGAAATAGTAATCAAAACTTCTAACTATGCTTCTCCAAAGGAAAGAAAGAACCGCCATCCGAGTTCCAAAAGTTTAGTAAAAAGAAGATTACCAGGAAATATCTGATTTTTAATGAGAAACAAATTTTATTAAATAAAATAGAAAGTACAACCTTTCAGAGGACAAGATTCCCACTTAAAAACAAAACTATCTGCTACAGACCTAAAGAGAACCTTAATTACAATGACTAAAATTTCTCCCTAAATAACAGCTACCTTCCACTCTGTAACAATTGCAAAAAGAAGGTGCTTCCGAGAATTCAGAAGAAACAGATGCCCATAGGGATGCCCACAAACGAACGCTATCCCATGAAATCACCAGCCCTCTCCCCAATTATTGCCAAACCCCCTCCCCCAATAAATGTCTATGATGAATAATACTAAATGGAAAATATATTTGGTACATGGAGAATGCCTATTATGAATAATAATACTCAAGATGTAGTAGAACTAACGGAATGGTTGGCACAAAGTTTTATGATCGTCTCACATTGAATGTACCTCAAGCACAAGCCCACAAAATAAAGTTAATTAGTGCCTTCATATCCATGGTTCTGTGAGAAAATTGATCCAAAATGCTTCACTATCACAAGTTCATAACCAAGCTTAAACAAGACTAAAGTAAAAAAAAAAAAACCTAATCCAATTCTTAGCAAACAAAATTTCCCAGAATGAGTGATACTCAGCAAGCAATTGACAATTATTCTCCTTATCAATATACTCGAAATCAGAACACAAGGCAGCACAATCACACACAACCATTTTGCAATTAAAATTTACGTCAGACCATATTTCAAAACTTTGTAAAAGATAAACAAATGGAAAGTTCCTCAACCTTAATCCAAAAAAAAGTTAATCCATATTTCAAGTAAAAAGAATGATAAGTTTTATGGCCTAAATTTTATCAAACTCCAACCTTAATCCAAAAAAACCTATGTATTATCTTAATAAGTATAAAAAATGTCAAGCATAATCATGTCTCAATTCCAATTCACAAGCCAATAACAGCTCAAACTGCATAAAAACTCAACCAAACAATTAGAAACTAAAGCTTGACATTGAGCGAAACCGCAATTCATAAGAAAAAACAAAGCCAATTACCTGAGACCCAGCAAGTTCCTCAAACTGCTTGACCCAATCCTCCATTGACTCCTTACTTAAATCATCTCCACCAGGTTGCGCACTTGTCACGGATTCCAGTCCCTTAACAGCCTCTCTTGTCTGCTCTCTGAGCTTATCGAGTGCCTCAGAGACATGGGATTCCTCTGAAACCTTTTGTTTTCCCTTTTTTTTTGTTCTAATGTCAGGTAATCCCAAGCCAAGTCCTTGAACCCCAGAAGGCAAAGAAGGAGGTTCTTTCTTGTTCTCTGCAGCTTCTTTACTTCTATAATAAGCAAAGGAAAGTTGAAAATTCAGTTTCGAGCAGAAGTTTTATACAATCCCACTTGGAATAATGAGATAAATACAAAAACAAAATTCATTTTACACCCCCTCTTTTACCATTTTCTTGATGGGTTGAATTTATAAAGAAGTTCATTTAGTTAAAAATGGTGTTGAACAATTTGGGCAAAAGAAAAATATAAACACCCATTATGATTTCTTTATTGGGTTGAAACAGAAAGTTGAATGACATTTTATTCTTGGTTCTACTTTCATAAACAATTCTAGACAAGCATTTTTGAAGAATTATAAACTGCCTAACTATACGCACATACACACACAGAGATATTTATAAAAAACAAACACGGAAATGGTTTTAACTTTTTTCCTTTTTCTCCATAAGACACGCATGAGAATTTCCATAGTAAAAGCTTCAAGCTTTGGAGAAAAATATGAGAGACAGAGAGAGAGAGAGAGAGAGAGAGAGAGAGAGAGAGAGAAACCTTTGAAGGGAGGGTTTGTTGAGGTTGAGATTCTCGAAGTCATCTAAAGCACCTGAAAAAGCAATTGAAAGGTAAAATTACAAGATTCCAAGAGAGAGGGAAGGGAAAGAGAAAGTGAAAGCTTGTGGGTATTACTATCAAGGAGTTGGTCTAAATCGTCGGAGTGGGCAGCCATGGATGAAACTTGAAGCTCTGTCTCAAGTCCCAAAAACTCTGTTGTGCGTAGGTGTGGATTGAAGTGATTATTTACAGGGCAAAGCTGCTTAAATGACGTAATGGGGCGGTCAAGCAACATGGACCGGATATGGGCCGAGGGTCTTCAGCTTTCCACTTTTAGATATTTTCTTTGCTTTTTCCCAAGTATCTACATGACTACAACTATCACACGCCCAACCTCTGTGCTATGTATTTTTTCTTTTCTTTTTTCTAAAAAAAATATTTCTTTCAATGTAACAAAACAAAAAAAAAAAGTGAATTTTTTTTAAAACATATTTATATAAACATATTCCCCGGAGGCCAATCCCAGATGGGTTGTCGGATGCCGGCCGGAATGTGACCGGCAGTTGGCTGGAGGATGGCATTAAGGTGGTGAGGGATAAAGAATGATCTGTAGACAAAATAGTAATCTAATAACATTTTAGACCCAAAAGTAGCCCATATGCTATTTTGCTATAAAAAATTGCCAACTAAATTAGACAAACACATTATGTGGAAGAATTGAAAGGATGATAAGACGATAATTAATTAGATAAAATTAAGGAAAATTTAGAATTAAGTGAATTTTATAAATTTTTCTTAGATTAAGACCGGTAGTGATTTATGATTTTTAATAAATTTTTTTTTATACGGTTTTATGTTAGGTTTTAACTCCGGGATTTTGGGCGAGTTAAAACTTAACATGTAGTCTCTATAAAGCTCATTCTACACCCTAGGAAGGGAAATATCCTTCAAATCAGAAGAATACTTTATTATGAATTAAAATAATTTTCTTATAAATTAAAAAGACTTTATTGTAAATTAAAAAAACATTCTTATAAATTAAAGAATTTTATTATGAATTAAAATGATTTTTTTTATAAATTTTAAAATGACTTTGGTTTCTATCGAAAAACTGTTTTTCTAAAAAACTCAAGTCTAATTATCTTTAAAATTAATGGGAATGTGGATTGGAAGGATAATTCTTAAATGGAAGCTAAAAAATGATAATTCAATCATTGGACCACACTTCAAAAAAAAAAAAAAATCATTGGACTGCAAGCTGGAAGAAGGCTAAGCAAACAATTTCTTCTATATTTTCCTTGCAATAAATCCAACTAAAAACTATAATTGGAGTCGGATGGAAAGGAGGGCAAGAATGCTAATTCCATGGTGGAAGGGTTGAAATAGAGTAGTGAATAGATGTAAAGAATACAAAAATGTAGTCCAAGTTTACCCGCAAATTCTTTCAAAGAAAATTTCAACTATCGATTTTATTTCCATGATGAATGTATTCATTACAAATTGTTCCCCATGACAGAATTCTGACATCTAATCGACACTGAGTGCCATTGCACAAAAACACAATAAGATGGACCATAATCATTCTAACATGCAAGTACCCTGTAAATTAGCTTAAAGAAAAACTATGTTATTGAACTTGGTGTTCAATTGAAGAACATTTTCAATGGGGTAAAATTCAAAAGATGTTGTATACGAAATCCAAAAACAAAAAAGCATGTAGTGCTACATGGGCCATTTTACTTCATTTGTTTACACGTCTAATACATTGCAGCTCCATGATTTAGGAGCAGAGCAACTTACTGGGGCACTGGAATCACCTGGTCAGTTTCTAAAATTGTGTTATGTGATTGAGGGTCTGACCCCTGATCTTTGGTCTCTGAAGACCCATTCAAATTATTGGCCTCAATAGAAGCTGCTAGCCCGGTTTCTGGTTCTTCTGTGATAGCTTGCCTGATTTCCGGTTCTTCCGTGACAGCTTGCATGATTTCTGGTCCTTCTGTGACAATACTATGGCTTCCACTTCCAGGAAGGGGTTCTGACCATTGGGTCGTAGGATTTTGTTGAATTTCGGGGTTTGAACTTGTTTCCACTAGTATGTCTTGGTACACATGGGGAGGCATATATTTCCCTTCCTGGGGATGGAAAAGAGTTTCATCGTTTGGGTTAGGGGGGTAAAGAACTTGAAGCCCTACTGGCCCGTGTGTAGCTCGGTGGCCTCTACCACCGCTCCTCACCTTGTGCTTCTTTGTTGGCTTCTTCTCTTCTCCATCCTGTGCATCAGCATTTTCAATGTTCCTTTTATGTCGCTTTCCATTAGTGTGCTGCTTAAGAATTTCCAAAGTAGTGCATGAAACCTGACAAATCTCACACCTAAGCTGAGGTTTCAGGGATTTTGGAACTTCTGTTTTCAGTGCTGATGTAGATTTCAACTTCGCAGCAACTGTAAGTGCAGGGTGTGAAGATGTTGAAGTGACACCATGTTGAGGGAAGTGCAGAGGACCACCATTACCCGGACCATGTGCTCTCCCAATGAAAGATGGGCCAGCACCACCAGATCCCGTGTGGCTGTAACCAAAATTTCCTTGGTGTATGGAAGCTGTATGGAGGTTGTATGGAGGCTGACCAACCTGCAAAAGCTTGGAAGGTTATCAAGAATGTAGAAAAATGGATACAAGCCAAATGAAAAGACAAAGAAAACAATAAGGTTTGCAATCAGAAAAAAACCCTCTTTAACTTACAAATTAACCCATAGAATTTGCAATCAAGAAAAACCTTTTGTGGCTTAGAATACCAACATCAATTACATTGGCCAATAAAGAATTTTGTGCACTATCAGTGCTTCAACCCTTCAGAATGTAACAGAGCAAGATAATCATAAAAAGTGGCTTCAACTTCAACACAAGTCAGAAGAAATGAAGACCATAGATTTGCTTCTAAATTCTGCTCAAAAGAAATACATACACCTAAAACCAACATAAAGGCTTTTTGAAAAGAAAGTATGGTGAGACAAAAATGATAACTGGCGACATAAAGGAGCAGATACCAGGCATAGAGCTGTACAAAACCTCTGGTTGGGCTTAAACCTTAATTGACAGAAAGCAGAAAAACAATATTTGTGAAGCTAAACCAACAACAAATAAAAACTTAATTCGAACAGTTACTTGTAAAAAAAGATGATAAAAGTCTCCAAACAGCTGTCAACAAATCTGATATGTTACTTCTCATTGTACAGAAGTTTCCTAAATTTGCAGGTTATTTCAATTAATAAGGCTAGTACCTGCACCAACGCTGGTGGCTTACTTTTACCATATTTGAGCAAGAAAAAAGTTAGAATGGTTAAGATCAGCTGAACTTCAAACAAGTCCTCCTTTAAGTTCATGTATCTGCACCTATTTTGAGTTTATGCAGATTATCTTAAAGTATGTTATTATTTCACCAGAGAACTTCTAAAACAAAAAATGGGAAGAGGATGGTGTCTGGAAGAAAGAAGATATGGTAGGTTTGGAGAAGCAACTACATTATAGCCATCACTCATCACACAAGTCATCACTCTCTGATCACCAAAACCAGCACAGAGCTGTGTTTTCAAAGCATGTAAACTAAAATATTGAAAAGACATTTAAAAACGTTAAAAGGAAAACTCCACTAGTGTTTGATTCCAGAACATGTCATTAACTTAGACGATTTCCTGATAATCGCAGCCTACTTTCCTCAAGTATTGATAGGAATTTTATAAAATAAGTATATGTGATCTTATAAGGAAAGGGTATCTCACTTAACCCAGAAAAAAGAAAAAAGAAAAGAAGATATCCTTCCCTTACTACTTATTTCTAAAGTCCATTATCACCAAATCTTTTGTTTTCTGGGCAAAACAACAAAAGAAACAGAAGGATAGAACAACCAACCATTTTCTGCCACATCCTCAATCTGTCCATCTTGATGCAAAAGATTGGGCACCATGTTGGTAAAAGATCTTGCACTCATCAAGAAATCTTACAAAGAACCCTGAACAAACAGCACCTAAGTCCAACAGATCAGACACACTATGCAAATTAAACTCTTACGATGGCTACCAAAAACCCCTAGAGATTAACCAAAAAGTGGAGTGTGCCCAATGGCAAGGGCCTCTATTGGATTATAATGGGGTTGAATTGTCTCAACTATGGAAAAAAATGATCCACATAGTTTTTGTCTTTTCAGTTGCTTTATGGTTGCTCATTCTGGAGACCAATTTTTTAAAATTTTACAGATTAAATTTTATTTTACAAAATATTTCAGAATTCATATTATATACCTAAGATCGATTAGTGAAGAATGACATGAAACATACAGTCATTTGTAACATTATCAAACAAAAACCAAAGGTCATAAGTCCGCTAACTAAAATTCAAACAAACAACACAAAAACAAAGCAACTAATAAGTGCTTTTTTCAATTTTAACATATGGGCACTTGAAAATCATGCTAAGGGCCACAGTTCAAAACAACAGCATCTGTAGAATCAGTCAAGCATGTTACATCAAATTAAAGAAAATGAAAGTTGCATAGTACATGGGTTACCTAAGAAATTAACTAAAGTAGTTCTGAACATAGGGTCATTGACTCATTGATATAAGTGAGTGCACTCACTCCTTATTGTGTGTCATTTCATGTAAATTCTATAGACCAAAGCGGACCCAATAAGCTCTTAAGAAATCCAAATTCAACAAAATGAAGCATATGTTATAGAACTTCAATTATGCAAAGAAGTATACAATGGGGGTTCCAAATTGAATCCACTATTAATACAAAAACGCATTACATAAGCAACCGAACCAACCCAACTCATTGTTATCAATCATATAAAAAAAAAAAAAAGAATTAATTTAACTAAAAAATCAATCGCCCAAATAAATGAAAATGCCACTAGTCCAATGAAAAAAACCAAAACACTCTACCTGTGGATGCATTGGAACCGTCCATTGAGTCCCTGGAAATTGCCCCAGCCGCGACAACACGGCAAGCGCCGCAGTCTCCGTGGGGTCCAGCAGCGGCCGGACCGAAACCCCGGGCGTTTGGACCTGTGCCGGCTCGGGAAGTTGGACCGGTTGTGGATAAGGTTGTTGCTGATAGGCATTGGCTGATGGGTAATTATAAGGATGTTGCTGCTGTTGATGTTGTACTTGCTGTTGTGCATGTTGTGGGTACCGATAAGGGAATTGATAAGCTGGGTTTGATTGGTACGTATTATAAGCTTGAGTAGTATAATTTTGTTGTTGTAATTGAGGTTGACGATGAAAATGTTGCTGAAGGTGCTGTTGTTGTTGGAACTGTTGTTGCTGAAGCTGTTGTTGTTGGAAGTGTTGTTGTTGTTGGGCTTGGAACTGTTGTTGCTGAAGGCGTTGGTGGTGATGGTCCATCGTTTGCTCCGGTCCGGTGGTCTTGCCCGTAAGGGATGGATGATTAGGGTGTTCTTCTGTCAAAGATGGGGGATCTAATAGAAATAGACGATTGGGACGAGTGAATGTCGTACATTTTTAGTATGTTATAAGCCCAGCCCACCCTGATTAAAATAACAAAACGACCACACTCTTCGTTCTCTCGCTGGTCTCTGGTCCCTCGCTCTGTCTCAACTCTCACTCAAGTCTCAAGACTCTCAACTCTCAGTTTTCACTCAGTCTCACCACTCACTAGCCATCCAAATCATCGCCTTCAATCTTTATTTTCCGCATGGGCAGGTATTTCTCTTGAATCTCTCTTTTTTTTTTTTTTTTTTTTTCTAAGTTTAATTTTAGTTTAAATCTTTGGGGATGAATTTAGGTGTGAATTTAGTTATTTAGGGATTAAATTTGAGTATTTAGGTTAGGTTTAAATGTGAGAACTGAGAACCCCATTTGAATTTAGGGATTAAATTTAGGAATGTTTTATTTTGTTGGATTTTATGCCCGAATTCCCAATGATCAGACCCATACCCATTTCAATATTACCCCAAATTTTTAACAAATCAGTTTTTTTTTTTTTTCTTAAACATATAGCTTTTGGTTCTCCATTACCAATTATCAGCTACAATACTTGCGTTGTATTTGTATATGGGGTGGGAGTGCTGACTGCCTGGTGAGGGGCAGGAAGAAAGAGCAAGTCCATTACTCCAGTAGAATTGTTTTGTATGTTTATCTGCATTCTTGTTTACTTAGTAAAGTCTAACTTGTATATGTATAGTCTCCAGTTGCTGAATAGAACAAGCCATGGGCCGATGGCCATAAAAGCAATCATAGAATTCTAGTAAAAAGAAGACAAAGACGAAGTTTGGTCCCGTAGAGTGTGAGAGAGTATATGATGTCCGAACATATGGACACAGATTTCATTAGTAAAAGCATATGTGATCAACTTGATTGATGTGGGATTGCTTGTAAATTTCAGGTGCCAAGTTCAGTAAGCTCAATCTTTGGAAGTGGAAGTTCGGAAAACAAGTTGTATATTTCATTATTGTTGGTTTGGTAAGCTGCATATTTCAATCTTAAAATCTTAGTTGCATATTGCTAGAAGTAAGGTTGCTAGGTGTATCTTTTTTGTTTATTAATGAAATTTCCTCGTACAGTCGAGTTTTTTTTAGCCCACTCCAGTTTGAAATCCTGAATCCGTCCTGGTAATTCCCAGAAGTAATTTTCTGAGAAAATTTTCGTCTGAAACAGAAAGAGATTGCTCTCTGGCTCATACAGGTGAGCACGCTACTTAACTCCTCTTTATCTTCTGACCTCGAAATCTATTTCAAGAGCACGATCTTGCTCTTTATTTTAATCTATAACTGTTTTTATGCATTTCATTTTAGTTATCGGAGATCCATATTGGGTTATTGGATTTATTGTTATTATCAAATTTTTGAGGCTTCCTTAAACCCATCACAGACTCAGTATTGCTTATTTATAAGTGAATGTTTAACTCTTACTACCATTGATGGCATTCATAGTTTTCTGGTATTGGAATCCATGTGTTTGATAAATGCTACTTAAAATTGCAGGCAATGGACTATATTCAATCTTTTTTTTTGTGGGCTTACTCTGTTTGTTCCATTCTTGACTTCGGAGTGCTGGTTGTTTGTTTTTATGAATTGGGTATCACAGAAAACATGTTTTTTGTGTCTGCAGGGGCATGCTAGATGGCATGGTTCTTGATTATTTCTTCTGTGATTGTACTGTGGGTAGCTTCTCTATGCAAAATTCTTCTTGGTTCATATTCACCTTCCAAGGGTGTTTTTTTGAATAATTCGAGTAATGGTGGGTGGTCTGCATGAGCTTTCTTCTTTTCTGGGTGTTTTTTCTGTTTATTGATTAAGTACAATGTATTCATTAAATCAGGTGGTGGTGTCAACAAGAGAAATGTATTGCTGGTTGTTGCCCACCCAGATGATGAGTCCATGTAAGCATAGCCATACAAAATTGCATTATCACTGCTTCTAATACTGCTGATTTCAACTGAGTTCTTTAGCTCTTAGTTTGAGTTGGTACTTCTTGAATGTTGGAATGGGGTCTTGGGAGAATTTATCTTGACCAAATAAACATCAGCTTGCCTCTAATGCCCTTCTATGTTGATATATGAATATACTTTCAAAGTTAAATATTATCCATGACGATTAGCACTACTTAGTGGCCAAAAAGGGAAAAATGGGTGTTGGCACTACTCTACTGATTGGCTGATGGCCTAATTTCATTTGTTTGAAGGGTTTTCTTTTTCCTATCCAACTGTGACGCTTTTATGTTTAGAGATGAGGTCTTTTTTTTGGGCCAAAGTGTATAGTGTGATGCATTGCGATTTATAGTTATGTTGTGCTAAAACTTTTTGTTGCATTTCTGCAGGTTTTTTACTCCTACAATAAACTACCTCACCTCGAGAGGGCATGATATTCACATTTTATGCTTGTCAATTGGTAATACTCACTTTTTTTTGTTGTTTAAAATCTGTAACATACTTTCATCTGCATATAACTTTTTCTTTGCATTTTTCAAGTTCAGATACATGTACTGGTTTGTTAGACATTTTACATTTTTCGTTTTGGTATTTTAATTAAACTTCTATCTCCGTTAACTTAAACCATAAACTTGCTCACAAATTAAAATTGTGGTGGAATGACTTTTTCTCCTAATAGCCCTTTGAAGTAGGAACTCTTCCACATTAGATAAGTTTGTGGATTGTCTATATATTATTGTTCGAATTCCTCTGCTGGACAAAGACAAGGTTGAACCCCTTGCCTTGTACTTGGTTTGGTAATTTTCCTTTGATTACATCAAGTGGATCAATTTTACATAAACACAACCCTAGACTATTATTAGGGATCTTTCAGATCAAATGACAGAGTTGTAAATTATACAGCACAGCTGAGGTCATCATTGGTTATGGAAACTATTTAACTCTACTTAATCGGTTTTGAAGTATTGGTTTTGGTTCTCTGTAACCAACAGGAAAAGTGAAAATAACTTAGGTTTTGTGGGTTAAAAATTTTATAATCACAACTTATAAGATTTGTGTGTATTATAGTAACAACTTACACACTGAGTGCAGTTTGAGTAGCAACTTATACAAGAGTTAAGTTTTCCATCCATAAATGTATCTAGAGTAAAGGTAAGCCCATTCCTTGGGATGGGATAAGAATTTCCCTCCAGATCTTTCTGGTGGTTTCATTCTATTGCGTTACAATAGATTTAGCCTTAACCACAGCTTATTGTAACTAATTGTTATGTATCTTTCCAGAGAGTAATTAATTTTTAGTTTCATCTGTTGTAGGTGATGCAGATGGCAAAGGAATTACCAGAAAAGAAGAGCTCTACCAGGCTTCTGCAATCCTCAAGGTAGTATGCAATGTGGAACAAGAGAGTTGAGGCTTTGAAATTCACTTGGTATAATGTTGTGAGCTAAAACTTAAGCTTCTGTACATGCATTCCACCCATCACTAAAGTTGTTCAAGTGTTGTTAACTTCATTTCATCCAATCCTGAAGATCCTATTAAGGGTTGTTGCTTGCAGAACTTTTTTTTTTTCCTTTGTAACCTATGAATCATTGTTAAGTATTTTCACCAGAGCATTATTTTAGATTTTATAACATTCGAAATTGGATATTCAGGTTCCACATCAACATGTGAAGATTCTTGACCACCCTGATCTTCAGGTTTTTGCTCAACTATTCAACTAGTATAATTTCTATTACTATCTTGAGGTGTCTATAACTGCATATTCTTCAATCCTTAGGATGGTTTTGGCAAAGTTTGGAACCATAATTTACTGGCAAAGATTATTGAAGAGGAAATTGTGAGTCATGACATTGACTTGGTAAGATAACCCTTCAAAACAAATTAATGCTTTATCTTTCTACCATCTATTGTCATTTCTGCTGGTGAATTTTGGTTCTGCTGAAGTTCTTGTCTTTTCATGGTGATGCAATAAGCATTTAGTGGACTGCTGTTTTTGTAAAAAATTTTAGCTAATGTTTCGATCACATTTCTAATTTCTAAGATCCATTCCACATGGGCTTTATCAGATAATTACTTTTGATCATCACGGAGTTTCAGGCCATTGTAATCACCGTGCTGTGCATTATGGGGTAAGGTTAGTTGAACTCTGTTATCACATTTGATTAATATTTTTAAAACTGAAAGGAGTTTCCTCTTATATGTTTACCTATATATGTTTGATATCTTATGACACTAAAATAAATGTTACAAAAAGTTAAGATTGATAACTACTCTTTACGTCAAGTGAATATATTCTTTTGCTGGTCAGTTTTTCTACCATCTATCATTTAAAGTTTCAAACCTTACATACTTACCACTTTCAGACAAACTTTAACTTCTAATGTCATCCCCTAAAAGGAATTGGGAGAGTTAAAAGTAGCTATTTTGAACATTGTTTCATTGGTAGAAATTGTGATTAAATTTTCCAATTTTTAGCAAGTTGGTTTAATAAAGATGTGGATGGTTTGTCTTCAATTGGCCATTTTGTTTTGATATTACCTTTGTCTTGAATTTACTACAAATGTATTGGACTTCTTTGGTACTTTTTTTTGCTAACTGTTAAGACTTCAAGGAAATAAAATGAAAGGAGTGAAACTTCTTCTGACAAATTTTTTTTAAAAAAAGCTTAAACTCTTTTTAATTTTTAATTGTACTTCCGACGGTGATAAAATGAAAGGAGTGAACCTCTAGTTTTGGCTGTGAGGTATTGTTGCTTAGCCTAGTGTATACCACTCAGCCCAAACTGAAGTCTTCTCATTGAAAAAGGTTTTCCACTTAGGTCTCCGCACAGCATTTAAAACATTATTAATTGATGAGAATACTCCTGCAAATTCTTACAACTGTTGTGACTGCATAAAATAAGACAATGATGTAGTTGCCTTAAATGAATTCAGTTAGTTGCCTATTGTTGGTTCCCATTTTGGTGGCTGTACCACTTCCTGGATGACAATTTTGTGTATTATCTGTTTACTGTTGCTCGATAGAATATGGTCCAAGTCTCTTTAATGTTTGTTCATGTTGTAAGCAGGAAGCTCTTAGATGCATCTTCACAAAGGAATATTGAAGCCTGGGAACTTGTATGTTTTCTCTTCTTTAGATTTTATTCTTCTTTTATTTCAAATCAGTGGCTTTTAGTTAACTCTTCCAATTCTAGTGGTTGACAGGTTCACAAATATTAATACCATCTACAATCATTAAGTATTCTGAAATTCTGATCTGTTCTCAAATAACGAAACTTTATTTCAACTAAGTTCTTACATAATAATGTCATGTTGGTGATGACTTTTTATTTTTTTGCACTCTGTTACTCTAATTCTAGTTAAAGAAGTAGCATATACTAAGCATATATATTGTTCAACTAGTGATAAATTTATCTTTTGTTGTCCCCATTATTGTTTCCAGGTCAGTACCAATATATTACGCAAGTATAGCGGACCATTGGATATATGGTTGTCTGATTTGTATCCCATGCATTGCTCACACGAAGTGTTGCATTGCTTGCTAAATGAGCAGCCCCGAAAGAGCTTCCTAGCGATGGCACAACATTCAAGCCAATGGGTTTGGTATGTTTTTACTTTTTATCAGTTGAAAGTAGTTCGACCAGAAAAAATAAACTAATAAGTATTTAGACCAAAAAAAAAAAATTGAGAGTAGTTGGAAACCGTTGTTGTGAGATCTCAACCAATGTTCTCCCATTTTTGTGAATCTTATTGACTTTCATCAACTTAAAAAAAATCAAAGTAATAAATTTCTGGCCATCCCTAAATTGGACATGTTTCTAGAGACAGTCCAATGAGCTATTCTTCCTTTTTAAAAGATTTGCTTTTGATATCTGCAGGTTCCGCAAACTTTTTGTAGCATTTTCCAGTTATACCTACGTGAACACGCTTAGAAAGATGAAGTAGCTTGTGGGATCAGCTGAGACATGTTTATCTTGTTCTTGTATATGCTGTTAGCGTCTCCTTTTGAGATGATTCAATAGAAAATTGAGTAGAGTCCCTACAATCATCAGCAAAATTTTCGCCGCATCTGGGACACCTTTTTGTGTGAATCTTTGAAATACAAAAGCAATCTTATGGAATAGAGTGGCTCTGTTTTGTTATTCCCTTTCGCTTTCTGTGAGAAATGATGCAGGGAAGCCTCTGTAATGTTACATTTAAACAGTGAGTTTCATTAATAAGCCTCTGTCAAACCTTGCATTCTATTGTAGAAACAAACTGGTTGAGTCCATGTCATTAGTTACAAAATAGATAAAATAAGGAAACAGCTCAAGCCTTGTGGAAACCCAAATCATTTTTTTCTTTTTTGGATGTGTGTTTATTCTTTTCACATATTGTTTTCTGATAAAAAGTCTACAGTTGTTCTTGGAAAAGTGAGATTCTACTACTCTTTTCTTTGGACTGAAGCATTCATGCTAAGGATCTTTTTTTTTTTTTTCCCTAAAATGAGTTCAAGCAGACAGAGCATGGAATTTGAAAGCCTGAGATTTTGATATTGAACTCTTGACACTGGCCGTTGCGATGAGTTTGTATGTTATGGAAAAACCCTGCAGCAGCACTTTTGACATTGACCATTGCAATATTTTTGCACATGGCTCAAAGCGCAACTACTAGCAAGGGGTCTCTACTACTGTGTTGGGATGTGCCTATACACAAGTTTAACTTAAATCTGTGTAATATTGCATAAAGTTTCGCTTCCTAGAGGCGTTGGAACTTGGAAGTGTAACTGATATATCTCTTCAATCTTTGGCATATACTCCAAAACATGCATCTTCTTTGAATGTTAAACATTCAAGGCTAAACACAAACACACAAATGGGCATCTAAATTACTCAGGCCCTGTAACAACCAAAAATTCTATGCATTGTTGAAGAGAGTGATAACTGGACTATAAAACAGCAATCAAGAAAAATAAGGCAGTTCCTAATGCATGCCGATATGTAAACTTTGTTGAGAGAAAAATGTGTTCCTTGTCTCCAAAGTTATGGTTCTTCTCCATCCACTGCAAATATATTGGCATAATTAAACTTAGGGACAGATAAAGAGAGTGCATTACCTCTTTGAGTGAAGAAGAGAGGGGCTTTGTATAGAAACTGGAAGGTGGAGATAGATTCAATCTGACCTTACAGACTGTTTGGTTCTTTTGTTTTTTTGTTACATGTATATGTGTGAAAAATAAATATACTAACACAATCATATGCCCAGTTTACCATTTGAAAACATTAGGTAAATTATTAAACAAAGCAGGCTTAAAAGTGGACTTCAATGATCATTCTCTCTTTTTTCTTGTATTATTTGAGATAAAAATATCATGGCATCAATAGCTAATTGTGTTAAAATAATAGAAGATAATGATTAAATACCAAATATCAATTGTTTTTCAACAAAGCAGCAAGACACTAATTTTTTTTAGTTTAGGTACTAACCTAGCTAGAGCAAGACATTTTTTATTAGGTCACAAATTTGTATGAAATGTGAATTTTTTGACAAATAGCGCTCGGTGGTTTTTCATTAGTTTTTTATTTTTGTTTTTTCGGTTTATTTTAAAGTTGTGATTATCGAACAGTCACAGTTGTAAAAAATCAGTAAAAAAGTTGTGGTTGTTAGACATTTGCTTTAAAGTCACGTTTGCTTTCAAGTTTAAAAGGGTTTAATGTTTTTTATTTAGGCTTGGGGGCCTCGCAAACACTGAAAAAAGAACAAATCAATAAAAAAATTGTGATTGTTAGACATTCACAGTTGAGTTTGTATAAAAAAAATAATAAAAATAAAATAAAATTTCAAACATGACACTTATTTTGGGGTTAATCTTAGTTTAGGACACCAGTTTGGGTTTGTGCTAATTTAAGATGATAGAATTAGAAAGCTCTAGTTTTCCGATGTGGGACATTGCTCCAAATTACTCTCAACACGCCCCCGTACGTGTGGCGATATTTTGAGCCTTACACGTGAACAAATTGTATTGGGTGACGTGGGAGCACGTGTGGCAGTTAGGCCTTACATGCGGATAACCAAGCTCTGATACCATGATAGAATTAGAGCATCCAACCAAAAACCAATTGGCAATGGGTGGAGAGGCCCAAGGCTTATAAGCACATATGCTAAGCTTTAGTTTTCCGATGTGGGACATTGCTCCACATTACTCTCAACATAAGACACATATTTAGGATTTGTATTAATATGAGACAATCTGTCAACTCTGTTAACAAAAATGAAAAAAACTAAAAAAAAAAAAAAAAGCAAAAAATTTACTACTAAAAATAAATCAAAATATTTAAAACTAATTTTATGATTTGTCAAAACTCTCATCTCTCACCTCTCTCGATCCCATCTCCACCCAACCTCGGTGCTCTTGCCAGCCTCGAACTTACCTTTTCAGCCCCATTTCCTTCTCTCCCAGCCCCATCTTGTGCACACCGCCTCCTCTCTTTATTTTCTTCTTCTTTTTCCCCCCACCCCGAGCCCCTCTCTCTCTTTCCTTCTCTTCTCCCTCCCTTTCTCTCCAGCAGGCGCAGGTGCCCCCTCCCCTCTCCTCCTTGTTGCCGGCCCTCCCCCTGCTTCCCACTGAAACCCACCCCCTTACTTCTTTCTCTGCCTCACTCTATCTCCCCGCTCCTTTCAATTCACCCTCTGCCACCAACACCACCGAAACCAGACCCCTACAAATCCCACCTAAAACCCAGAACTGAGAACTCCCAAAACCCCCAAAACCTAGAATCCACAAACCCACCTGAAACTCAGAACCCAAAACCCACTCTCCTCTTTTCCCCCTTTCCTCCCCACCCCGATCCCCTCCCAGCAGCAAGCCCAGCCCGATTTGGCTTTGGGTAATTTGCTTTTTTTTCATTTTCTGTTTTTTTGTTTTTATGTAATTTTCTATTTTTGTGGGTTTTTAGTTTTAATCTTTTTGAAATGTTAACTTTTTTTAGTTTTAAACTTTTAATGATTTTTGTAGTAGTTAAAAATTTTTTTATAGTTTTTTATTATTATTTTTTGTTTTTAAAATATAAAATGACCAAATTATCTTTCATTTTAACAAAAAGTTTAACAGAATTGGCAAATTGTCCCACATTAATACAAATCATAAATATGTGTCCTAAACTAACACAAACTCAAACTGGTCACAAAAAAAAAGGTCTCCCGAGTGCTCCATAAACAGCCACGAGTGCTCGGTAGAACTATATTTTTTAAATTTGATACATAAATCAAAATTTAATATCTAATCATAATCATTTTGGAAATTAAAATAAAAAAACATAGCTCAAGGCTAAAGTCAATGGATGTAAAACAATTGTGTTAATTTTATTTTTTATTTTTTAAAAAACTAGTGTAAATAATCGTGGAGGAAGGCAGACGAAGTGTGAGAGCGGATATTTAAAAGGCGCCACTGAAAGACAGTCACACAGCAAAAGCCACCAAAATACAGAAGCACAAAAATGGCTGCTGCCTTAGCACCAGCTCCTTCTCTCCGCTTCAACCCCTACTCAACCACCCTCCGCTTCCTCTCCTTCTACCCCAAAACCCCAACCCAATCCAAACTTCCAATCTTCCCGCCATTTATTCCCCGCCCATTTTCCGTCCCTCGCCGCAGCTCCTTCTGCACCGTTATCGCCGGAGCTCTTCACTCCGGCGGCGCCGCCGAGAGGACCAAGCCGGAAATCGCCGAAAAGTGGAAGGCCGAAAGCGGCGGCAACAGCAGAGTTGGGGAGTTCAGGAAGAAGCTCAAGGTCGCGGACATCAAGGGTGGGCCCGATGAAGGGCTGGGCCGGTTGGGCCAGACTTTGGTGGTTACGGGTTGGGTTCGGACTCTTCGGGTCCAAAGCAGCGTTACGTTCATTGAGGTAACTCTAACAAATAACAATAATTGTGTAAGTAATTCTTTTTCCTAATGCTTTGGTTTTCGTTTAGTAATTTGAATATATTTTTTTGTTGAATTTCGTATTTAGGTTAATGATGGGTCCTGTCTGTCAAACATGCAATGTGTGATGGGTTCAGATGTTGATGGTTATGATCAGGTACTTTTACCAGTCAATGTGTATTAGAATTGGCGTAGGCTTCAAGAAAGGAGCAAGCATTCTTGGGCTTGCTTATGGAATGTGTCTATATTTGGTTTGCATGAGTTCTATCTATAATAATATGGGTTTGTTCTGTTCATTCTTTTGTGTTAGAGCAAGAGGAATTTTCCTGATAATTAAAATGGAATTTGAGGCATATCATTGTGTCTTTACTTCAAGCTGTGGAGCTTATTGATAGGTAGAATCTGGCTCAATTACAACTGGTGCATCGATATGGGTGCAAGGGATTTTAGCTACAAGCCAAGGATCAAAGCAAAAAGTGGAATTGAAGGTCAAGAAAATTGTTGTGGTTAGTATTTCTTGTCATCTATGTCTAGCTTGTCTGCTATTTTGATGGAATGTGATGGGAGTTTATCATTTCTTCAGTCCTGTTTGCCCCTTCTCATTGTTTTCCAGTTGTACCAATGTTGCGTTGTTTAGGACCATGCAATCACTTAAAATGGAATCTTTTACTACATTTATTTGATATGTCCACAATGATTTAGGGTTTGGTTCTCATTGTGCATGCACTGCCTGGGGGGCCCAGGGTGGGGTTCGTGCCTTATAAAAAGTCTGTATTTTTGGGGGAAAAAGGTCAGGGTTTTGACTCACACAACTACAGGTGAAGGGTTTTGCCTCAAGCCTCCTACTATAAATAAAAAGCATGATATATCTCTAATTAAGGACTACTGTTCCATGTATTGGGACCATGCCTGAACTTAGTAGATTCTTTTTTGAAGGATAAGCATCAAGATGTAAGCCTGAGTCCTGAATTCTTGTTGTTATCATTGTTAGTACGGTCCCACACCCCTTGGGAACTGTTGGGATGTTCTGTGTGTTGTATAAACACATGGACACCCTTTATTTGAAGTCAATTTTTAAGGATGAGTTCTACCCATAGGTTTATCATTGTTTCAATGCATCTGTATAGTAGGGATGAGTTAGGTTCATGTCTCCTGCCCTGTGTGGAGGGGGAGGGTTGAGTGGCTCTAGATATGGTGTTCAGGGGGAGTGTTAGCATAGTCCCACATCGTCTGGTACTTTTGGGATGTGTTCATGTAGGTATGTCTTACTCTCAGGTCTCTTAATGAGTAATTTATAACGAAGAGAACTTTGAATTATAATTACAAGCAGTGATGAGGTGTCTCTCTGAAAAAATGACCTGGATAACTGGGAATAGAAGAAGTAGGTTTGCTCCCTTTCGATGTGCAAATACAGATCTGCATTTCATCATGTATTTCAAGCTGCTAGTTTTCCAACAAAATAATTGGAATAATTTTGTATGTGTTCTTCACCTTGTAGGTTGGAAAAAGTGATCCTTCCTATCCCATCCAAAAGAAAAGGGTGAGCAGAGAATTTTTGAGAACAAAAGCTCATCTTCGGCCAAGAACAAATACTTTCAGTGCGGTAGGGTTCTGTTTCTTTGTTGCTACTGATTTTCTGTAATTACATAATTTGTTAGCTCCATTTTTTCTTTCTGTTAGTTTTTATGTCAATCATTTTATTTTATCTTAATTAAATTCACTTCTCATTTTCAGCATATGCTTGCATTGATCTTTCTAGAAAGTTCTCTTTATATGTTGTTGATTGTGTTTGAATCAGCCTTCCTTTTACATCTTTCTTATTTTTTACTTTTATATATCACCTATGATGCATGAATCTTATTTGAGCGATTCAGACATCGTGGTTCAGAATGTGGAAGCATGTCTAAGGGATGAGAATTGCAAAATGGATCCTTTTTAATATTTTGGGAAGGGGGGGGGGGGAGGGGGGGGAGATGGAGAGATGGAGAGATGTATATGTAGATAATGAAGATACTCATCTGATATTTTGGGTACTTAAATGGCTTTCGGTTAGCCAGACTAGAATTTCACTTGAACCTATAAATATTTCGGAGCCAATAAATATGCATTAATAACAATTCTGATAGCTAATTTTCAGTTCAAAGTGAGTGGTTGTGCTGAAACTGACCTTTGATGGGTGACTAAGATGCCTCCATATAATTTGGTTTAGCTTGTATAGAAGCTCAAGTTTAAGTGACCTAGATCGTCCTATACCACGCAACATTTTTGTCAAAATCCAACTTGATATTTCTGTAGATTTACCTGCCTTTTATCTTTCAATTGTTGTTCCAATGCGTTCATCAGTTTAAGACAGAGTCTTACCTAATTGAGTATGACAAAATTTTAGCATGGCAATCAATTTCATGTGCATCTTTCGGGTATTTTCTCTTTGGAGCTACAATGTGTTATTTGATTATCTTTTATTTTTCTACCGTGTGGTCTGATTTTAGGTTGCAAGAGTGAGAAATGCTTTGGCATATGCTACTCACAAGTTTTTCCAAGAAAATGGATTTGTTTGGGTCTCAAGTCCCATTATTACTGCTTCCGATTGTGAAGGAGCAGGTGAACAATTCTGTGTGACTACTTTGGTGAGCACTGTAAAATTTCTTATTTCATTATTTTTTTTTCTCTTCAAAGCATAGCTGTTTCTGAGCTGCTGAAATCATATATTAGTTTACAGCATGTGTATTAGTATGCTATTTGTAGTAGTTATCTTATGTTTTTTCACTCCTTTTTTGTCTTATATGCCATTCATACAAACTTTATATATATATATATATAATATGTTTTTCAAGGGGACAATATTGTATTTTAAGCTGAATTGATTTGCTTGCTTGATTGTTTCCTTGTTTTCTAATGCTTCCTTGGAGACGTATGACTAAGATACATAGGCAGTCAGCATTTTGAAGATAATGCATTGTGTATGGTGTCATGTCATATTATACTAGAGGCCATTTAGAATGATTTGTAGTGCATTTAAGTCTTATAACACTGCCATTGCATTTAAATCTTCTGTATGTTGCTCAATGCTTTTGTAAACTCTAATATTTGTTCAATGAACAGATTCCAAGCTCCGGAGAAGCCTCTGTTTCTCATGTGGATGGCATTCCAAAAATGAAGGATGGCCTTGTTGATTGGTCACAAGTGAGTTGGACTTGTTTCCAAATTTTTTCTAAGTTATAACAAAGCAAGTGCAACAACACACCAAGTGTATTATTGCATTATTATCACCATTCCCTTGTCTATTCTGCCATAGAAAAGTAAACAAGAAAAGAAAAGTACCTTCGACATATATATCCTTGTATCTTTTAATTTATAAAAATTATGGAGTGATGGTTTGCATTCTGAATTTCTAGTTTAAAACAGAGGTATTTCCCCTTTGTCCCTTATTTGGAGTTCATCTGATATATTGAATCTAATTAAATAAATAAGAGCATGACATTATTGTGATGAATATGGCATCATTTGGCTTCATCTGGTTCTATCAAGTTATATGGCACTAATGTACCACTAAGTTGTTATATGTGTCCAAGATTGAATTCCTTGTAAAAGTTAGCATCTCGAGGAAGCCTAAATTATTTTTGCCCAGGAGTATTAATCAGGAAACAGGATATGGACAAATTGAGACTTAAACCTGTAAATGACGCATGGGTAGTTTAACATGCAGACTATACAACATTTGAATTTTTGCAATTTGGGATGGAGAGTTTTTGACATCACAATTAAGAAAGAGGTAGTATGCCAAAAGTTTGGCTTTTATGTTTATGATGGAATTCATCTTAAATATCTTATGCTACGACTGGATATTCTGCAGGGATATATTATGTCCTATAATAAACTATCATAACAGGAATTTTTCTGTTGAAAATTTCCTTATCTCTGTTGCTTCCATTTCTAAGATTGGACTTGATATTATTTGGAAAGACCAATGCCACTGGGGGTCCTATAGTTAATTGCAATTGATGTGACTTCCATTTCTTAGTTTTTATGTAATTGTTGATGTCAGGATTTTTTTGGGAAACCAGCATTCTTGACTGTCTCTGGCCAACTCAATGCTGAAACCTATGCTACTGCTCTTTCAGATGTATGTTTTCTTTATCCTCATTCTAGTACCAAGTGGAATTGCAATTAGTGCAAATATTTTCAAGATAAAATGATGCATTGTTTTTCTAGGTGTATACATTTGGTCCCACATTTCGGGCTGAAAATTCCAACACGTCAAGGCACCTGGCTGAATTTTGGGTAAGTTTTAGTTTTTTTTTTTTTCTTACATGTTATTTTAGCTCTTTCAGGGTTTTTTTTTTTTTTTGTAATCTTTTCCCCTTTTCTGCCTTGGTTAAGATGATTGAACCGGAACTTGCATTTGCTGATCTGAACGATGACATGGCCTGTGCAACTGCCTATCTCCAGTATGTAGTATGTTACCTTTCAAAACTATTTTCATCAACACTATTATCAGACTATTCTTGCAAACTCATCAGCAAGCATGCTAAAATTGTCAAGTGACATTGTTATTTTTGTATTTTAGAGTAACATATACTTTCATGCTTGAAGGTGAGATATATCCTCGAAAATTGCAAGGAAGACATGGAATTTTTCAATAGCTGGATTGAGAAAGGAATCATTGACCGATTGAGTGTATGAGCTCTTGGTGTAACTTGTCCTTAATCCTTTATCTTATGAATTAAATCCTCTTCAAATATTTTGTTTTTTGAATTGGTCATTTATGTGCTGATTTAGCTCAATGCCTCGCTTTCCAAAATTCAAATAATTATTGTTTTCTCTGATTCTCTCTCTCTCTCTCTCTCTCTCTCTCTCTCTCTGGGTCCAATCAACAGAATGTGGTCGAGAAAGACTTCGTGGAGTTGACTTATACTGATGCAGTTGAACTTCTTCTCAGAGCAAAAAAGAAATTTGAATTCCCTGTATGACCAACCACTTAGAGCTTTTAATAAATTTTCTTGCTAATTAAATGTACTGTGTTTTTTTAGAAGTTTCTTTTTGATGCTCTTGTCATGATATTAAAATGATCTCTAGAATTTGTGGCAAAAAAAAAAAAAATATGATCTCTAGAATTTTTTTTTTGAAGATAAAAACGATCTTTGGAATCTGAACCGATTGAAAAGCCATAATCTTCCGTTCTTTCCCATCCTTATCAACTCAACTTATGTTCTAGTGTGTCTATTGTAGGGATAGTCTTCAGTATTTTTTTTTTTTGTGTGGACCTAATTCTGTAAAATTATGCGACCTGACCTCATTGTAACCATTGCTCCTTTCTTTGAGGCTCTGGGGAGGATTTGATTAATATTTAAATTTTTCCATACCCAAAAATGGCTCTCTACTATTTGGATCAGATACTAGTGGCATTAATTTTGTCAATATGTGTAGTACTGGATTGCCACTTTCTGATCTTTTGAAAATACACAGCTTTAGACATGTAAATGGTAACTCAGGCTGATGTTCATGGTATATAACGGGTGATACCTCTTTAAGCATACTTTGATATTAGAAAAGAAGCTTAGTTGATTAAGTTCAATGAGTCAGAAGATACCCATTAATAGTTTTTAGCATTTTCAATAGGTAAAACATGTTGTGACACAGAATTCATATAATGTTCATTGGTTACAAAAAAACTGTTTCTTTTCATCATCATATACTGGTGCATCTGTGGCAATATTATTATTCTTTCTCATTATGTGGCAATCAGAAGTCTTTACATTTTGCATTCTGAACTCTTATTTGTTTCTAGGTCAAGTGGGGGTGTGATTTGCAGAGTGAGCATGAACGGTATTTAACTGAAGAGGCATTTAGCGGATGCCCTGTAATTGTCAGAGACTACCCGAAGGCATGAACCCCTATTTTCTATCTTTTCCTATTTTATGGAATAAGCATAGAAGGGGAAAACTAATTTGACATTTAATTCCACTTTTGGAACTACTGTTCTGAAGCTATTCAAGACATTTATTTCAGGAGATCAAAGCATTTTATATGCGGCAAAATGATGATGGGAAGACTGTTGCAGCCATGGATATGCTGGTTCCCCGGGTAATTTTAGGATATGCTTTTTCATTTCTATGGTTGTCGCCTGTAAATAGCTATTAACAGAGTTTTATTTCTGTCTAAAATTTATTCTAGAGGGTAAAAGAGATAGAAAAACACACGAGAACACCAAAGATTTGTTATCGAGGTTCCGCTAATTTTGCTTACGTCCCCGTGTGATCTTTAGAGAATCACAGCTGCACTATGAACATTAGAAATAGATTACAAGAGCTTATTGAAACCCTAAAACTAACCCTCTACCCGCAGCTCCTTCTCCCTCTCTATCACTCTTGTGTTTCTGCCTTTCTTCAGAACTTATGAAGACTTGAGAAACTCCTCTCTTCTAAATTTTTTAGACCTGCCAAGCCCTATTTATAGACTATAGGGTTTAGCTTACATTCCTTGACTTATTAGGATAGCCTAAACCTTTTAGAATAGGGAAAGGAACTTTCTTCCCTAAATCTAACTTTAAATCAACTAGGAATACAAGAGAACTATTTCCTAAAGCTACTAGGAAATACTTGTGCACACTTTTCTCTAGTTTCCTAAACTGATTAGGAATCCTAAAACCAACTAAGACTTCAACAAGCCAAACACAAGTCAAATGACAGTGATAACAGAGGGAGGATGTTCTAGAGCCCCAAGTTTTGTGGTCCAGCAATCAATCACGTTGAATTTGGTGATAGTTAGATCCGTCATATGGCCCATGTGGTTCCATGGCAATATTAACATTTTAGTGCATGTCCTTGTATTTATAAAATCTGAAAGGTTGTGAATAAGCTATACATGAGTCTCATGCCTATTGTTTCTGTTGTATAGTTTTATGTTTGCTAATATATTGTGATGTTCTTTTGTCAGGTTGGCGAGCTTATTGGCGGAAGCCAGAGAGAAGAGAGGCTTGAATATCTAGAAGGTCGGTTAGATGAACTAAAGCTGAACAAGGAAAGCTACTGGTGGTATCTTGATTTGCGCCGGTACGGTTCAGGTGAGGGATTCTATTATTTGAACTTTAAAAATTTGTTGGAGAGTTCTGATGTGAAAAGTTTACAATTGGAATTTTTTTTTTTCTTCTGTCTTTACAGTTCTTTTAGGTGGAACCTAACAAAGTTGCAAAAAATTGTCTTTTTTCTCAATGCCTAAATATTGTTGATGTTATTTAGTTATCAAGCTTCTACACTCTGCATAGATAAATTGCCTGATATTTAAATCTCCATTCTTGTTGTTTCTCCAGTTCCTCATGCGGGCTTCGGTTTAGGTTTTGAAAGGCTTGTACAATTTGCAACTGGAATAGATAATATCAGAGATGTGATCCCTTTTCCCCGGACACCTGGTTCAGCAGAATTTTGATACGTATATTGCTTACATTCTTTGATCGCAGAACAGTTTTTTTCCCCTTTTGTTTTACTGTTTTCTCAACTTATTTTGTGTAACAAAATTTAATCCTCAAAGGGGCTTCCATTCTTTTAGGCCTGAAGGTCAATATCTCGTGTAAGAACTGAAATATTTATGAAGATATTAGATGTTGTCTTATATATTGTTTGTCCTAGTGAAGTTCTACACACATTACTTGGCTGACAATATCTAGCGTTTTTTAAAATCTTTTCTTTTTAACAAACTACACTCAGGTTCAGTCCAAGAAAACCAAAAAACCTTCCCCCTCAAATCTTCCCTTCAACTATCTATGTCATGGGTTGTTCAGTTCTCAATCTAAAAGGGAAAAAAAAAACTTGAAGGATAAAATTCCAGATAAGAATAGCAGTTTTCACAGTAGTGATTTTAGTTAACTTTTGAGCCTTTTAATACGAGATATTAATATTATTTTGTATAACGGTACTAAAATTAATATATTGACACATATATAATCAATTTATATGTTATAATATAAGTGGATGTTATTAATATTATATCATATTAATATAAACACATCGTCAAATAATATTCTTATATATTGGATTAAATTAATTATACCACGTAACGGTATATCGATTATATCTTATAATTTTTCCTTTAATACGAGCAAAGGGATAAAAAGTGAAAGTTCTCCGCAATAGACGAAAGAAATTTGTTTATCTAGATAACAATGGAAACTTGTTTCAAATTTATTTAACATTTCTAGCTTTAAATGCTTGATTCAATTTCGTTGGCACTGGAAAAGCAATCTATATCCGAAGAACAAACAGGACATCTTATTTTTCCCTCGATTCAATACACTATCTTTTTCCTTGAGAAGATCGGTGGAGGTTCCTTTTTATCCACCTCAAGGAATATTTTCTGTTTTTAAACAAATGAACAAATGATCTGTACAATGGTGCCCATGCAGGCCTTTTAGTTAAAGAAAGGAAAAAAAAAAAAAAAAAAGAACCCAGCTCCCAAGCCTTAAATGGTGGCAACTCTCTGGGCATTCAAATAAAATATTGGCTCAGGATTTAGGAATTGCGCCAATTACATTTCAGCATACATGTTAGGGTGGGCGTGTAGGAATTTTAAGAAAGAAAATAATTGTTCTATGAACTTACTGCCGGCACATACCACCATTTTGACTTTTTGAGAGATGCAGGAGCAGGAACATCACAAGTATTGTATTGATCACTAGGAGCAAAACTTGATATTTACATCTTCATTACTTGGGCTCAAAGTTCCACTTCATGAAGATCATCACCAACACTGCCTCCATTCACTGGCACACGCATTAGAGAAGGCTCACTAGGCCTAAACAAAGCTGGGGACATGCCTAATGCCTCCCCTAGAGGTTTTATTTCACCCGGTTGAGATGGAGGGCTAAATATACCATTGGAGCTTCCACCCCAAGAGGCTGTCCTACGGGAGTGAGGTGGCTGAGAGGGAACAGATCCATTGGCATTTGAGGCAACTCCCATGCCTTGGATATTACTCATGCTTGGGTACCTCTGCATGGACGTTGATGATGAAGGTGGAGGCGTATGGAATGAATCATTCTTAGCAGATGTTGAAGGATTTTCATTAGTTGTAACATTTTCTTGCACACTTTCAACAATAGCCTCCATTGTCTGTTCACCTGGTGATGCTAGGCTGGGGATGAAAAACTTTGCATTGGCTGCAACAGCAGGCTTAACAGGTGGAATAGAAGGTGACTGGAACAAGTTTGCAGGCATTCCACCACTTTGGTTGAAAGTGTCAACATATCTGCCAAAATCCCATAAACAATAGTCAAGTCAAAATCATTCCTGTCATTTGCTTACTGGAAATTTTTGGGAAACGGCATAAGCTTTCAAGAATAATTCTTTCCTTTTTAAAGAAATTAGGTAATTTATCAAAAAGCATTGACTTGTTCTGCAAAGAGTTTTGCATACTAAAACCTTGAAACAACTTTGGGTGGAACGATTTAAAATGAGGGATTATGATTTGAACCTTTAGTGTAAATTGCTCAATTGGACTTCAAAAATGTAATCTCTTAGGTTCAAAGAATCCACATATAAACTTTGCTTATTTATGAAAAGGGGGGATTTCAAATGCTGAAGAAAAAAGTTTTATTTCAATTTTATGAACATAAGAAATTAATAATGCTAAGTCCACAAACTCAAATGAACCCTAAATTAACACGATGAAAATCAGGTATTCTTTCAATGCATTCAAAGACCAAGCTTGAAAGCCACCGAAAGTTTTAGTAAAAAGTAAAAAACTGTCTGTGTTTTAGTGTGGTCAGAATAACGCCCAAGTTCATTTTACCAGTAGGATTGCCAGTTGGGTGATCTGGTTCTCCAGTTCCGTACAGAAACCCCTGCTGGAGAGGAAGTCTGCTTTTAAAACAAAGTTTGACAGTTTGATTCAAACAATATTATGCCACCAACAATTTAAGGGCTTAAGGGCTGGGCAGTTTCATTCAAATATTCAAGTTCTCTGAAGCAACCCTTTGCTACAACAACAGAAAGGACTTGTAGTAATTCAACCAAGGACATCACTAAGATGACCTCCACTTAGAGAGAGAGAGAGAGAAAGAGAGAGAGAGAGAGAGTTTGTTGTACCTGGATCGAACACCCATCCGTCCACGAGCTGAGAATTGATTTGAGCTGGGTGGGATAGGTGGGGTCCCTGATGTTGGTACTGAAGAAGTTGAAGTTTGTGAATCTGGGCTTCCATTAGTGGGAGACCCTTCTTTCTTCAAAACAGATCTCAAGTTGTAATCAGACACACCATTTTGGAACGGTGTAGTTGTCGGCGGAGGAGGCAAGGCAGCTTCTTCAGCTGGGGGTACAGCACCTTCCTCGACCCATCTCTTAAGTTTTTCGTCATAGTAGAACTTATTTGTTTCTCCCAACTTAGCCTTTAGTAGCAAATGCATAAGAAAATTCATTATAGAAGGTTTACCAGAAAAAATAATTTCCATTGTTCTTTCTCAGAAAAAGAAGGGGGAAAAAGAAAAACCTAATATATAAAAGTACTTCAAAAACTACCTGTTTGCCTGGGCGAGGTCTTAAGACTAGACCAACAGTCTTTTGCAACAACTGTGACCCGAAACCAAAACGAGCGAAGCGAGAAGTCCCTCCTGAGGCTTTTCCTTGTGCATCAGATGAGTCCTTTGATGAATCAACCTGTTACCATGAGTTAGATGCCACATGGATTGTATAATCAAGCACACCGAAACCAAAGAGGTGATCAACGGCAAATATAGGGTGTTGTATTAATGTTGAGTATTTGTATGCGTGCAGATGTGAATTTCAAAATCTACCCATTCGGAGAGCATTACACACCTGTCTTGGAGTTCTACCAAAGTCTGGTTCTGAAACACTTCTGTTATGCATTGTCTTTCTATTGCCATCAGCTGCCCACTCACTTATGGGTTCCATTGAAGCAGAAGGTATTAATGACGACATGGCCATTGTTGATTGACTAGCAGATACTCTATGGACCATTGGCTGTTGGTAATGTTCATTACCTTGAGAACTTCCATGAGATGTGGATGGGGCAGGTGGCGGTAGGCCCCCAACAACACGATGTGCAGTACTATCCAAAAGGTTGAGCAATTTACCTACAAACTTTGTAGAAACCAAATTTACAGAGTATCCACCCTGCAAATTGAATGTGCATTCAGAGGGATTAGTCATAATAGCTCAAAGATGGTGAACATACAAACGATAGGACAAAAAAGTACCTGCTGATGGGTTCTAATCCTCTCCTCAAGGGATAATACTAGCTGCTTCCATGTTTCCACTTCAGGTGCTCTACCAGTTTTCAAAGACTTTAGTATTGTTTGACAGTACCTGAATTGAATGCACCTTGTTATGAAAACCAAATGTGAAAGAAAACATCAAATAGGAAAGAAAAAAACACACACATACTTACTTCAGCGAATCAGAAACTCTTCCAACTTCAGCAAGCATGTATGCATATATGAGCTTATACGGCTGAAATGGTAGAAGGATAAACTGAGAGTTTCCAAGCACCTTTGAATATTCATATAATTCAGTCCTCTGTCCAACCAACATAAGGACAAATTGAGTATAAGCTCAACAGAGAAATACGTAAGGTAATTAATAAGAGACTCTTATCAGGTAATTATTATGTCTCATTGCATATGAACAAACAAATAAGAATCACTTACAACAGGAGAAAATTTATATTGAAGATATGAGAGAAATTTTTGGGTAGAGATATAGTTTACTTAGTGAAAATGTCTGAATACTATAATCATTAGAGGAAAATACGATTCATATGCAGGACTACCAGGTGACATCACAACTTAGGAAAAATGTCAGAATACTGCGATTATCAAAGAAAAATAGGGTCGATATATAATAATACCAGTTGACATGGCAGTTCACTGTTACATTTCAAGTCAGATGATCTAACCATGTCTCCTATGATGGGTTTTACATTACTAGCAATAATCCCATGCTTTGTGTCAGGCGCATATCAACTCTTATTTATCTTTTCTCGCTTTATTGTCTTTTTTTTTTTTCTTTTTTGTTTCTGGATAAGAAAAAGGATGTTATGAAGTCATTATTTGTAGCTCATTGGGTATACATTAAAAGAAATAAAGATCAAACAGAGAAAGGAAGATAAATGAACAGGCTATGGTGAAAAGTATATAATGCATCCCACTCTATACAAAAACATCCAAAAAAATTCAATTATGATTTAGGAGAAGGGAAAAGAGAGACAAATGAGACTAGATGCTACTGATCTACAATGTCCAAGTCCTGGTTTATGTTAAGTGTAATCATACTGTGAAGTTACAGAAAGCATCAACTTTCGACCTTGTAATCTCTGATAAAGTTAACCATCTTACAGTTACTTGGAGTCCAGAACTACTAGCACTGTTTCATTAAAAGCATGCATTCTGCAAGGTACAACAGCGGCATCCAGAAAAGAGACTTGCACTAGAAGAAATTTCAGAAAAATAATGAAAGAGACAATGCATAGAAGATAACAGCATTCTGAAAGCACCTGAATGGCCTCTGGACTAGCATAAGTTCGGGGCAATTTCCAGTGATCTGCTCCAATTAGACACAGTCTTGCACTATCTGAGTAAGACTCAAAATTTGCTTCTGCAACTAAATAGCAGATGTGTGCTGCAGTAATCTGACACATAGCTCATGTCAGATAAAGGAATGAAAAGTTTGATAGATGTAAAGCAAACTAGTTACATGTTACGATATCATACCTCACTTCTATCCTTCCATAAGCAATCTCCAAGATGGATAATCACCAATTCATCATCTTTCGTTCTGTTTGCAGTTATCATAGCCAAATTCTCCTCCCAATCATCAAGCATTTTATTTGCACCAAACTGTAGTTATATAAGGAAAACAAAAGCCTTTTTAACGCAAAGGTATTGCTAAAAAATTTGGTACACTTTTTTATTTTTATTTTTCAAAAGAACTGAAAAAAAAAAAAGGCAAATCTGCTAAAAATATCTCACCTGTCCAAGCTGTTGAGGCGTATTAACAGCACCGGGAAAACTCATTTCAGATGGAGTGTCAGCAGAAAACACTTCAGCAGGTTGCCCCGCAATTAGCAGGCATAAAGTCCGCAAAGGTGATCCTGCAACCAGCTGGTGAAGTGCCATTTGCTTCACTGTATCAACATAGAACTGAATTGGTCCAAAGCCACCATCCCCACCAGAGGAAGAAAGAGGGAAAAAAAAAAAGGTGAGATGACTTCATGCTTCAGTATAAACTGACAATGTACCTCAAAAAAGCAAGCATCTGATTTAAGTTGCCAGATATAATGTGAAATGATCAACTAACCTGTTCGCCAAGCTGTGAAGCAAGAACAAGCGCGGGTCCCCACAACTGACCTCCTTGTGCACATTGTAAAGCCTCTTTCTTTCTACCAGAAACCAAAAGATTTTGTACCTCAGAAGCAGTTGCCTAGAACATACAATCAAACCTATTACAAAATGAAATTTTGACAATGAAGAGAAAAGAGATGGGTATCGGAATGATTTGTTCCATACCCGCATTTGTCCTTCTGAAGGCAAATTCTGCAAGCAGTGGCTAACAGCACAGTACTCACCAAATTGTACACTATTGGTCTTTGCAGATGCAAAAAGTTTGGCAACTGCTGATTCTGGAGTATCATTTTCCTATAGAGAAGAGAAGCCCAAAAGTATACCAAATACATATTAGTGATATTTCTATGGCTCTTAAAGAATAATATAGCTATAAAGAAAAATTGAGAAACCATTATGGGAAGATATGTCCTTATGAGAAGGAGAGAGAGAGAGAGACTCAATGCAGGACAATTTGAAAGAACAAGAATTCAACTTCAGACAAGTTTCAACAGTTACAGCTACAAAACAGTACCATTATTTCTCCAATACTTACAGAAGAACATAAATTCTTAAAGCAATCACTTTAAATAAGTTCATTGAACCTCCAATTGTATGCTCGATATAGCTTAGGTAACCACAGGAATACGAAATCGCTATTTTTCTGTCACATCTTTCCTAATAACTTAAAGCATCAAGAATAAGAATGTAACATCTCATAGAATTCCTTGTTACTGTGGCCTCAGAGCGTCAAATTTTGCATCTGAGTCACGCAGTTACGCCATAATAATTAAGGCAGCTTGATGAAAGGGGCATTGGAAAGCATTTATCTCATATAACTTTTGCTTTAGGCTTATAGAGAGTCCACTATCACAATAATACAGCGGATCATGGCATGACAACCTTACCTAGTTACATCCTATATAGACATCATACAGTTATCAGTAGAAGTACGTAAACAGAAAATTGCAGTCTTAAATGTACGGAAACAACAAGAGTAATAAAAGTGGCTCACATTAGAAACAAGATCAAAGGACAGGAATGTGATTTACCCTCAATACAGTGTCGGTACCAAAAGGAGATCGAAGTTTTCCATAATGTTGACAACCTATCTTTAGCAAAGAAAGAAGCAACCTCAATATTTTGCCTTTCCTATAGTCCAAGTCGGGTGATTCACAGTTAGCAATCCTCTCATCAATCCATTTGTTCAACTCTTTACTTCCAACATTCCCTCCAACCAAGGGACCTGGAAAGGACTGTTGGCACAAAGCGTGAAAATAATCACAACTACTCTTTCCAAAACTTGAAGCACCAGTCTTTTCCGTGAAAACTTCCATCAGGTTCAGAACAGAAATTGAGCCTCCTACGGGAGCCTTCACCCAATAATAAAACATGAAAAATTAGGCCTTTCACGACATCAATGTAAACAAACAGTTGAATGCTCCATTTGGCCACAACTCTAAGATAATATAAGAAAAGATTTTGGGACCAACCAAATTGTATTTAAAAAAAAATCCAGTCAGTAAATCTTAATACAGTAATATCAATCGATAAAAACAATTATTTCTAGCTTTTATTTTTATTCCAGGAAACTAGTGCAAGATATAACAACCTTAAAAGATTTGGCCCTGTATTTCCTTCCCTCAGCCTTTTGTCAACCAAATGGAGCCTTAAATAATCTTAAAAAGAGAAAAGGTTTCAAGGCATCACCTGGCTTCCATATGACGAATTACTAAGACTACTATTGTCCTTCATTACAATGAGTTTTCCGCCAAATCCAAAAGTTACTAGGGCATGTGGAGGACGCCCAGCAGATGATCTTCCTACACTAGGAGCATATGAAAATTGATTGCCACTCTGAATAGATTGTTGTGAATAATTTACAGGTTTTTGACTGCCGTAGTAATCATCTGAAAATTGTGTTTGTTCATTCAGCTTTGCATTTCCTTGATTAAACTGCTGGTTAAAGTTTCCACCTGGGATGAAGCTTTGGAACCCAACAGTCCCATTAGCCTCACCACGACCTTGGCTTGCTTTGTTGTACAAAGGAACTGCTCCGAAAGAATTTACCAACTTCTGCTGATCCTTGTTGACTGCTGTTGAACCAAATGAATTACTCAATTGCTGGTTTCCACCATAACTTGAAAAAGCCTCAGTTTTAGCAGTGTTAGCTGCAGCTTCAGCTTGCCACATATTTGAACCCTGCTGATTGTAATTACCATAAGACCCACCCCAGCTTCCATCTTGACCTTGGCTACCAACCCCTTGTGACCCATAATTGCCAGCATGCCCATACTCACTATATAAACTACTATCATTCTGGACATGCGCAGTCGATTGCAAAGACGAATTATACGCCTCCAATGACCGCCATTCTTGGGCAATTGTGTCGTAATACCAACCAGGGTATTCGGGATTGAAAACCATATGTTCCGGGTACCCATTAGCCGTCCCATGTGAGAACTGATCCCAGTTAGACAAACTACCAGTAGTGCTAGTTTCAGTCACAATTCCTGCAACAGACTGTGCTGTTTGCTGCAAATAAGAAACCTCCGTTGTATTATTATCAGAGACAGCGGCCCAATCACCAGCAGCAGAGGCCGATTCAGTGCCAAAGCTCCCATGAGCACTGGCAGCCCCATCAAAAGTGTCCACTTGATACCATTGTCCGGTGTTAGAGTCATACTTCCAACCTGGATAGAGACTTTCCCAATACTCTGTACTATTTAGATCCGGCTGCTGCTCATTTCTACTTTCCTCCACAGCTGCTCCATAAGCTTGATGAGTCTGACTAGACTCTTGATATTGCTCGGTATAAACCGAATTGTTCAAACCCTCGGCTGTATGATGATCTTCATTACTGGGTATAGTTGTCGATTCAGTACTCAAATTTTCGTCCACTTTGGTAGGAAAATCCCCAGACTGATCTCCCAATTCATTGAAAAAATCCGAATACGATCCAAACCCATGACTCCCATTTTCTGCAGAATCAGCATAAAACGCACCCCACCCGACCTCCTTAACACCTGAGGCCCCGGAATCATTGCTCTTGCTCCCGGTCGAATCCGAAACCAATTGGGATCCCGCCCCATCATTGCTGGACTCAATTACTCCATCAAAACTAACCGAATTCGAATTCTTCGGCTCATTTACGCTATCAAACCCGAATGGTTCGATTGAATTCGACTCTTCCGAAACCAAATCGACATGACCCTTTTCGTCTTTCTTTTCAGCTTTCTTCTCAGCACCCGAAGAATCCTCAGATGCAGCTACAGAATCACCAATACTCAGATTGGCGAAGGCCTTTACGTCATCGGAATCGCTTCCTTCGTTGGTTTTGGGGCCCGATTCGGGGGGCCCCAGGTCTTCTTCAACCAATTTATCAAAGAAATCCTCGTCGGTCTGATCCTCCACCTGAAATGGAGGAGGATTCGAAGCCATCAACCAAATCCGCGACGCAATTCACCGCTTCAAATCCTTCTAAAACTACACACACCTCCCCCAAAAGCCAAAAGCCTCGAAATTGGAGCTCCAATACAACGATGAGCCCGAGATCCAGAGACAAACATGCACAAACCCACCTCCAAATCACCAATCCCAAAACACACAGACAATACAACCCCGAAACGAACGAGATCTAGGGTTTCTGAGCTCCCCTGCAAATTCTAGAACTGCAAATCAAGCAAAACCGATATCGCAGATTTGGATTTTTTTGGCTTGAATTCAACGCATTGCGTTCGAAAGAGAAATACCATAAATTCAATTTAAAAAAAAAACAAAATAACATACAGATCGATGGAATTTCACAATAAAAATCCAAGAGAGAAAGAGAAAGAGAGAAAGAAAATGTTTGTGTTTGAGAGAGAGTCTGAGAGTTGAGGAAAGCCCTCGATTTCGCACCTCCCACCCACCAAGAGCTTCGCTATTATAATTTTAGTTTATTTATTTTGATTTTAAATTTTTTTACTTTTCTGTCTTTTTGTTTATAATTATTTTCCCAATTTTCCAATTTTACCCGCCATATGTAACATGCAGTTAATAAAATTACGGTGAAGTTTGTCTGATCGTCTCATTAAATGAGAAAAACGACTGGTTTTGGAATATGAGATCATGGCTTTGCCTACATTTTGAGCTGGAAATAGCATTCTACTACTTCCTACGTGGTAGCATAGTGGGAACATAGCCACGTGTTTCCGCAAATAGGAGTTTTTTTTTTTTTTTTTTTTAACAAAATTTAAGGGTTTTTTTGCCCTTTTCTTTGAGGAGGTTATATGACTTATATCTAATATACTACCTCACAAGAAAAAAAAAAAAAAAAAAAAAGAGTTTTCTGACATTTAACCAACAAAATCTACTGTTGTGCATTTGTGTATGTGAATGTGACCCCTCTTAGATTGCCCTTTTGTTTGTAAATCCAATTATTTGAATGACTTATATATTAATGATGTCATATAGCGATTATATAACTTGAAATCAATTTATAGGATTTTTCTTTTTTTTCACACATAAGATCTTCTCATCATTATGGGTTTCATAAATTACAAGTTATATTTTCACCCATCTTATTTTTACACTTTTTATTAAATTTGAAAAAAATATTAAAATATTATTCACACTTTTCTTTATTCATATAATACCTTTGATATACCAACTCAAACATAATAAACATTTTTACCCATCCAATAATTACTGACAACTTCTTTTTCGTAATATATATATATATATATACACACATGAAAGTTGAAACCAACTCGTAGCTATTATGCATGAACGCCCAGTTGCCAAGCTTGCTAACTGTTTCTTCTTTAGCTTGATATTCATATATGAAAGAGATAAAACAAGGACATAGCTTGGAGCAATCAAAAACCTACCTGTGCTCTCTTGGTTACTCAACCTTATTCTTTCTTTCATTTGTATATCTTCTCACCACACCAATCTTCTTGACTCTATGTGTTAACCTTATTACTTCCTATTCACTAGGTAAATTCTTTCCGATGTCAATTTGATTGTCCATAACCCAAAAATAGTATAATAAAAGGAGTAAAGATATGGAAAATAAAATAAAATTTAGAGCTTATGGAGTTTAGGTTATTAATTATAAGGTGGTGTGTGAGTAGGGAGGGGTGGATAGAATAGATTTATATTCTTTTTTTTTTTAGTCAAGTCCTTAGAGGTTATTTTATAAAAAGATAAATTTCTCATTATTTTTTTCATTTAAATATGGGTGAGAAAATAAGATATGGGGGTGGGAATATAACCACTCTTTATATATTTACATTAGACAGTGTATTATTGATATAAGCGAATGGTGTTTCTTGTAGACTATAGTTTTCCAATTTTCCATTCTCATACGAGGTCGGAAAGTTTATTGGTCACAGGTTGATACGAAGTGATTCATCGTGTTTAAACATGAGCTTATCATTCGTTAGGGATGGTTCATAGATTATCAAATTTCCAGAAATGGAATGAGAAGTAGTTAGGCCCAAGTAATGTAAAAAAAATATTTAAAACTTCACGTGAAAGTACATAAAGATCCAAGACCCCATTTAGATAATTTGCCTAAAATCCCTAAATTCTTAAGAGTTAAGACCAACCCTAAAGGCTAAAGCTCACCTTTAAATGTTATAGTTTTATACTTTAATTGTATATCATACAATCCCTGTAACAAAGAAAAGCTTATATACCTATTTGCTATTTGGGTTTGATTAGGGACAGAGCGGTGGATCTATCATCCTCTATGTGTTGTGGGTAATTGTCCATTTGTCCTTGTGGTAATTAATTGTCTTAAAAAGTTTTTGTACATTTACAAATTTGTCCTCAGCTCTTTACACAAACTTTACAAAATTGACCAAAAGGAGTAATTAGGAAGTTTAGACTAATTTAGTATTAAAAAAGTTGGAAACATTGATTTAATGTGTTTATTAGCTTTCCAATTAACTGCTGATCTTTCAACAATTAAATTCAAATTGATTGTAAACACGAAGAATTGATTGGTTAGAGCAGTCAAAAGGAAGGTAATGTCATGTCTTATAATTTTAGAAAAATAAATATAATGTCATCGCATATGTTATATGTATGTCTTTTTCCCTTCTTTTAGAAAGAATGGTGTTCCACCAAGAAGCCTCTAACATATATTTAATAACACACAAGCCACTTTGTTTCTAAGTTTTAGATTTACTTTGTTGAACAATACTAGGCAACTCAATTTTTTCTTTATCAATGTTTTTCGTTTAAATCTATATGACAAGTTACGTGTGATGATATCACATTAAGTACTGAGTCAGTCATAATCCAAATACACGAGTCAAACGGATTCACAATATTAACGTACTGAGTCAATCATAGTCCAAATACACTCAAATCTCAAACAAAATATTAAATATCCATAAAAAAACTAAATCCTAAAAGCAAAACTACAAAGCTCAAAATAGAATCCTCCATCTAAAACATATGTGATATGGTATTGGTTTTCTCTTACATGTAATGATGTGATGGGATAATGTTATGGTACTATAAGTTGAGACGAGAAATAAAAATAAGTAACATTTTGCCTACATTTTATGAAAAAAAAAAAAAGATTCACCAAAAATTATTTGTCAATATAAGCATAACTTGTGGATGTGTATGCTATAGAGTTTATGTACAGGCAATGCTATTCAGCCTACCTATTTTTCCAACCTAACTATGTGAGAGACTAACATGTAATGACGTGATGTCGTATATTATATCCATGTAAGTTGAAAAAGAAAAACATAAAAAATATAGAATAAGTAATATTTTCCTTCTTACGCTACATTATCATATGATAAAAGAAATAGAAATAATAGTTGTATATATCCATAAATAGTATATACATATATACACCCATGGTAGAAGTTTTTTTGTTGATCAACTTTCTAAGATACTGACTTTATGGAGGCAAATAGCCTAGAAGACAAAAAGTTACATTAACAAGCTCAAATGCCCTAACAGGCTAGTCACATCAAATACATAAATAAATAAAAAAAAAGGCCAAAATCCACAAAACAACAAATACACTTCATTGGACAAGTATATTACAGTTTTTTTCTTTTTTCTCTATTTTATGATTGATTTGCATGTAAAAAAATGTTTCTATTATCTTCTTGGTTAAAAGACCATTCACCCAACTTTCAAACTCATTCCCATTCTTGGAGCAATACATAAAGGTCATATTTTTTTGGCTGTAATCCAAAGTTTGGAATAAGAATTAGATTTCATTCCAGGAAGATTTGATATTTGGTTGATTGGAAAGGAAACAAAACTAAGGAATTGACCTTAGTTGACTCTAAACTAATTCCATAAAAAAAGAGGAATAAAAATACCATGAGGGGGGTGGTATTTCTATTCCATAGTTAATCTGAAATGTAAAAAATTACCATATGTATTCTTTTATTATTTGGCTATATTGAAAAATTAGAAAATATAATAGGAAAGATTATCAAACGTTGAGAAATAGGAAATATTGGCACATAATTATGACACCTATCTTTCCTATTATATTGATATGTGTAAATTACCAAATCAGAAAATATAACAGGAAATATTACCATTAACTTTGATTATGTTTTTATTCCAAACATTAGAATAGAAATTGAAAACTCATTACATTCCGGGATAGACAGGAATATGAGTGCAATTACTATTCATATTCTAGGATTCCGGTCAAACAAACGGGGCCAAATTGTGGAGGCGTATGCAAATAATATAATATGTAATCATGGTCCACCCTGTACTCTCATTATTTGCACTTTTAAGTGGACAAATACAAATTTTCTTGTATGTTAATTTATATAGGGTAATGCTATTTTGTTGGATATATACCATGATATATTGCTAAATTATCTAAAGAATTATACATTCAAATTAAATAAATATCTATTAAACTAATAGAAAATTGGGATTAAATATCAAATATCAATAGTTTTTCAGCAAGACACTAATTTTTTTTTTAGTTTAGGTATTAACCTAGAGCAAGACATTTTGAATTAGGTCATAAATCAATTTGTTATACAGTTGTGATTGTCGAACTTAGTTGTGACTATTCGAAATTTATAAAAATTCAAAGTTTATAAAAGTCTAATGCTTTTGATTTAGGTTTGGGAGATGAAGTCCTATAACCTAGAGACTAAACATTAAAGTTTAAGCCTTGCAAACACTGAAAAAACAACAAATCAATAAAAAGTTGTGACTATTAAACAGTCATAGCTCAGTAAAACCATATTTTTTTAAGTTGGTACCTAAATTGAAATTTAGTATCTAAAGTGAAATGACATAAATATTTTAGTAATTAAAATGAAATAACATTGAAATTTGATACATAAAGTCAATAGACCTTTAAACTAATAGTTTAAATTAATAGTTTGATAATATAATATGTTAATGTACAATAGTTCATCGCACACCATATGCAACATGTCGCACATGACGTAGCTTAATCTATTGGGCCTAAACAAGCAGAATGGATCATTTGGATCCAGACGATGGGCCAACTTTTACCCTGAGCCTAAGGGCGACTCATCTAGGAAATTGCTTGAGGAGGTTTGCTTTCTTCATCCTAGTATCTTCTTGCATGTTTACTACATATTAAATAATTATGGTTTGATTCTTCAAATACATGCCTATCACACAGCCCTGCGAACACCTTTTTTTACGTTGACACGATCTTGTTCTTATGACTTCTGCAGGTGCAAAACAACTACTTTTTGGTCAGTTTGGTAGATGAGGACTACATGCATGGTGGTGACCTTTTTTCTCTTTTTTTGAACGAACTCTTCAATTTCTTAAAGCTACATTTAAGAATCATTTTGGATATATCTTTTGTACATACCTAACACGATAGTTAGGGTTACATGGTTTATTTATTTTGTACAAACCAAGACATGGGTTTGATATGTTTTGTGCGTACCTAACATGGTACGTATTTTGAACAAACCAAGACATAGGTTTAATTATGGATGGAGATTTTTAAATGCCACAAATGTATTTATATGTTGTGTGTGTGTTAGATGTTGAGCTTAATTTATATGTTGTTCTTGTATACCATTTACTCTTCATTCCACTATGTGTACTACTAATTATCTATTTTTTATAATTAATTTTGTATAAAACTCGGGATTTGTGGCATAAATCCCTACTTTTTTTGCTTTTGTTTTCTTCAAAATCAAGGAGAAAATTCCTTCAAACTACTTTTATTTGTTTTCTTAGTTTTCAAACACACATATTTAAATTAACTCACAACATAACAATCAATTTCATTGAATAGAAAGAGCCACGTGGGCGTACAAGAAATGCATAAACAAGCAAATGACCAAGAGGCCAAAAAAAAAAAAAAGCAAACAAATCAAACTAAAAACACAAAGCTATAAAAAAAAAAAAAAAAGGCAAAAGTTCAATTTAGACAAAGATCTTTGACCAAAAACTAAAAAACAAATATCAAAACGAACCAAGCAGCTATGCTTCAAATGGTTCCACCATGTCAATCATAAACCTGAACCTACTGAGAACATCATGCACTGTAGATAAATAGCTTGGCCATATAGCGGTTAAGGTTCGATCTGCTTGAAGGTAATTTTTTTTGCCCGGAATATAGTGTGCGCCGAAGTTTCTACAATAGCGTAGGTAGTCGAATGAATTTTCAACATTGTATGGAGTCCCACTAATATAATCAAGATTTTCAATGTAGTAAGAAAATTCTTTACACTTGCTCTTAATCTCTGCGTCAAAATCCAATAAATCACCTAACTTAGCTCTTAATCTCTGTTTCATTTACTGAAAAAGTCCTAGATCAGTTCTTGGAAGATTCATAACTATAGTATTAGCTTTTTTCCTGTACTTATATCTATGGTGGGCCAACAATAATACCGGGTGATACAGAGATGTAAGGATGATGTATCACCTAGTATTATTGTTGGCCTACCAGAGATGTAAATATATGAAAAAAGCTAATATTATAGTTATGAATTTTTCAAGAACCGATCTAGGACTTTTTCAGCAAATGAAACAGAGATTAAGAGCTAATTTAGGTGATTTACTAGATTTTGATGCAGAGATTAAGGGCAAGTGTAAAAAAATTTCTTACTACATTGAAAATCTTGATTATGTTAGTGAGACTCCATACAATGTTGAAAATCCATTCGACTACCTACGCTATTGTAGAAACTTCGACGCACACTATAGTCTGACAAACAGCGTACTGTACTGCGAATGATCGTAAAGACCATTTTGTGCACAATCTAAGTCCGCCTGGGATAAGAATGTTTCATACTATTTCACAGTATAAATCAATGTCATAATTTGGAATGGTTGCGTTGTGGGCGTTGGGGAGCCCCAACTTCGCTACAAAGTGTTCAACATCAGTAGTAACCAAGAATATAATAGTTACTTTTCCATACACATGCCCTCTCTCTCTCTAAAAAAACCAAATGGCAGAATACACATGTGTACAAGAAGAAAGCAAAAGCAAAAGCAAAAGCAAAAGCAAAAGTAAAAAATAAAATAAAAATGTAAAATATAATACCTGAAGATTTGAGTAAGTGCAAGAAAGAGATGATAACAGCCAATTAGCCAAATTTACCTATTTGAACAACCTAGCTACCTACGTTCAGAAAGTCCATGAATGTTCTTTCAGAAGATTCTGTGATAACAGTAGAAGTTTGAGTTGGTACTATTACTTTTACTAAAAAGCGACAATCTTGAAGTGAGAAAATCTTCCACATTATAACAGAATCCATATCATCCGAGTGATGGTGGATAAGTATGAGAATTCTTTCATGGTGAATATTGTATGACCTGGTATATATGTTCGGGTTGTTGTAATTAAGAGCTCTTTTTTCATGGTTCAGCTCACACCCAATAGGAAGATCCATGAGAGAGTGAGAAAGCAAGACTGTTTCTTTAGTGTGTTGAGCTGGGCACAAACAAGGATCTAATCATTAATAAAATACAACAACACAGTTGCATTAATAAGACACAACAACTCATGAATGATCATTAATAAGACACAACAACACAGTCGCAATAATCAGACACAACAACCCATAAGACAGTTGTATAATTATCATTAAATTAAAGGTGTTTTGTTCTGTCTTTTTTTCTGCTCCTTTCTTTATTTGTTGTTCAACTCGCACGGCAATTTTTCACTTTCCAACTCTTTTTCTTTTATTTAATTTTTTTTTTCCAAAGAATCATGTTTATATGAACAAGGTATATGTGATACTAGAGATTTTTACGTCATAGCATGAAGATCTTTATGTCGTAGCCGTAAAGATTTTTATGATGGAATCGATCCTGCTACCACCAGGATCGGTACTCCAGGAGCTGCGTTTTGATAAGATCAATCCTTCTATCACAAGAAAAGAGACGATGATTGTTGGTCAATCTCAAAAGCTAATTGTTTGGGATTAATACTCTATAGAAACCGACAAGCAAATAAGCTTGTCTGCACAACATTTTAACATTAAAATGTTGTGCATGTGCTGTTTCATAGGGATCTTTCCGAAACATGTAACTTTGTGGGAAGCAAACAAAGTATGATTTATCTTCCTAGTGATTAACCCTATCGCAAGTGACGCCCAATTAATGTAAGTAAAACAAACTCTAGTTTTGAGAATATGTTATTCGCCTCTTCTTGGAGAGAAATCTCTCCCGTAGTCCCACAAAAATTTTATTTTATTATTTGTGCGAAGTTTTTTAGTATATCTTCAAAAGAATTAAAGTTTGTTAATAATCGGGCTTTTTGATTTTTTTCCTTAAATAGATTTTTTCCACTATTTTAACCATTGCAAGACATCTTCTTGAAACAATATAATCTATAAATTTTTCTTTACTCCAACTAGTTTTGTGGTTGAATATGACAATGGACAAGGATTAGGCCTAATCATCTATAATCATTTCTTGATCTTTAAATGGAACATTTGTTAAATCAAGATATATAGGTTCCATTATGAGTTATGATTTACTTATTCATGTCATCTTTCCTCGTATAGCATGAAGATGAATCTTCATTTATGTTAATGTATTATCGATTTTGAGTTTTTCTCATATAATCTTTGAAGTCTTCAATATTTTAAATTCTTTTAATGGTGTTTCAACATTTCTTTTTCATAGACTTACTTGGCTTTTATGATCAGTATGATTAGTATCTATTTTACTATTACTGTCACTGTCACTGTCACTATCATTCACCACGCTTGTTGCAGGAGAATCATTATCAATTGTGTTTCTTCACTGTCTGAAAGTTAGTTTACTTCATGATTAAAGTGAAAAAGTAAATCTTTATATTTGAGAAAAGTTGTTTGAATTTGTTACAAAATTTTATTTCTTTCTTCTACTGTAAGATTGAGATCTTTGTATAACTTAATGACGTATTTATTTTGTATTTTTTCTGGAAAATAGAAGAAAAATATACATAAAAGAATATGATTTTGTTTCTACTGATTGACATTTACAAACTACTGGAGATAAGTGTACAGTAGAAGTGCACCCAGTGCTAAAAGAATACATAGAAGTAAGCTTTAAACTGGAATATGACATAATCAATGAGTTCTTATACTGATTACATTAGTCAATGAGTTATTCTAATTACATTTATTATCTTTCAATTGCAAACTGAAGGGAAAATTACTGCGTCCAAAAGACTTCAACTTGAAAGAGTGTGAACATATGCAATGTTTAGGGAGAATAGGGTATATTCATAATTTTTGCTTATATCACGGTTATAGACAATGTTTGCACGCGATAGTGGTAGTCGTCACGGAAACACTGAAGATGAGGGTGTATCAGAAATAGTTAGGGATATACGTGCGGAGAGAATGGTACATAAAAATAAAGCGTGTTAGAGATGATGAAATAATGGGCATAAATTTCTATAGAGCATCATTTCTCATCTTATAGCATGAGTGTAAGGGAATGTAGAGAGTATAAATGTAAAATTTTCTTATTAATGAAGAAACAGTTAATTTATTGAGACCAAGAAATTTTAAACTTCTTATTACCCTAATATTATAATGACGGTTCACATAGAAATAACAAGGTAGAGAAAAAACATAGCATGCAAAAAATATAAGAATGTAGCAGCAGAACCGATCTTCTAGGGGCTGCGTCTTGACGTAACAAATTTTATGTCGTGATTACTATTTTTGTCGTTTTCTGAATTTTATAAGGTTTGAATTCCTAATTCAATTCTAATATTCTCATATAAGGTTTTAGACTTTATTTTCTTATTCCATAAGGTTTTGTTAATTATAAATACATAGCTTTCTCATTAACCTAAGTAGTTCACACAGGTTATACACTTCGGAGAGATTGTGCATTCTATGGTTTAGTGTGAGGTTTTTATTGATTCTATGAACATCTTCTTTGCATAAACACTAATCATATATGATAGTAGATCGTGCATTAATATAGATAGTTTGAATAGATTGTTCATTGTGAATCTATTCAAGCTATCACCTTCATTCATTCATCCTCCATCAAAGATTGAACTCGAGCATCAAGATTGAAGTTGGGTTTGTGAGCTCTTATCTTCAGGGTGTTGGCAAGAAGGTCTCTCTACAATTCTCGTGATCAAAGAGCTACAGGTTGCGTGAGGCTAGTTTACTTTATAGAAGAAGTCTAGTTAGGGTTTGGATCAAGTCAATGTGGCTTATTCTGACATCCCAATTCACTGTTACAAGTCAACTGACATATTTCAACTTTTATCCCTTTAAATTTCATTTTTGGTACTTTACGGTAGTTCATTGCTATTTTGAAGAATTACATAAATTCGAAATACATAGCAAGCATATAATAAAGGTTTCAAAACTACGCAAACATATAATCATAGTAAATTACTCAAAACCACCTCCAATCAATGGAGAAAAAATCAACAAAACATACTCGACACGAGATATCAATTAAATAACAACACCAATTGAATCTAGGAAGTTGACAAGTCTCAAGATGCTACTCTGCTCGACCTTCGTCCAAGTTCATCTTTTTACCATGCTTGTACCTATAAAAACATTCAATAAAAAAGGAACACAAAAACAATGTAGGATGTAAGCATCTTATACGATCATAGCTTCCCCTCAGGAGACCCTGGCTAATTTGAAAACCACAAAACATTTCTCAGTGTAAATCATAGTGAAAATCCTTTTCCGTCGGATTCTTAAATCATCCAAAACAAGTTCTTCAAATATTTCTTTTGAAATCTTTTCAAAACATTTATGACTCGGCTGCACAACAATATCAGTTAATTAAGGAACCATTCCATCAACAAAGATTGAGGTTTTTCCTTTCATTTTAGGGTTTAGGGTTATATTTTGTTGTTTTATTTTATTTTTAATTTTTATATGAAAGAGAAGTTTCATAATTCATATGATGCTTATATATGCTCTCATTCGTCCACTGTCCCTTTGAAGGTATGCGTACGTATCCAACCTCTTTTATTTTTCTTCTCTTTATTCTTGGCTACTTCTGGCACCTATTCGATCAGTTTAGAGTAGTTATTCGTAGTTAGTGTTGTAATTGATAAATAATGCAATCCTCTGTTCCTTGAAAATAAATATTAATAATAGTAATCATAAGTAATCTCTGTCTCCATTAATTTATGATGAAGTTGTGTCCATTCCTTCTCTCTATAAGTGGTCACTGTCTGAATTAAAGAATAGATATGGCCCCCTTTATGCCAACATCTATCCGGCCATCCGTCTTTTCTCCATTACTCCTTTCTAGGATAAGAACAAATTAACCCTTCTTTGTTTCAATTTAGATATCTGTATAAGAATTAAGAAGAGATTTGTAATTCACTTAATTAAACTACTGAAGTACTGATTATATATCTTGTATTTATGCATATATGCAGTTTATGTCTGATTTTACAAACATGAAAAAAGGAAAGAGCTAGATGCTGGGAGTGCAGCTATGAACAACTACAATAACAACAAGGCCTTTCCAATCTCAGACCCTCCTTCTGCATATACTTCTTCCTCTTGTCACACTTTGGAAAATAAAGACAAACTTCTCAAGCATATGATACAGCCATACATGTATATATATATATATATACATAATACATATATGGGTGTCATGCCATGCATGCATCACTGCTTTAATTATTACTTTTTTTTACTAGGTCTTTACTTTGATGATGATGAGCCATTTACTATTTTGTATATGTATTCAAGAATTAATAGTTTTTTCTTGTTGAAATCTGGTGTACCTTTGATAACTTTGTTGATGTTAATCCACAAAACTTTCTCATACTCAGTTTGCTACAACAGTCATGTCGCATTTTGCTAATATACTTAATTTCTACCATTTTGAACACAGAGACATGAACTGATGAAGGGCAGTGGATCTCCCTCTTCGATCTCTTCAATCTATGGATGATCCCAAAGTTATAGCTCCTGCCCGTTTTGCCGTAAAACAGTTCAACAAGAAAAAGGTTTGAACTTATCATAACTTTCTTTAATTTTTAATATATATGTATATATATATCTATAGGGTAATGCTATTTTGTTAGATATATACCATGATATATTGCTAAATTGTCTAAAGAATTACACGTTCAAATTAAATAAATAGCTATTAAATTAATAGTTTGACAATATAATATGTTAATATACAATAACGTTAGGTTCATTGCACACCATATGCATGTCAATATGCACATGACGTAGCTTAAATCTATTGGGCCTAAACAAGCAGATGAGATCATTTGGATCCAGACTTGCTACTCAGGCATGAGAGGCCTAACACCTAACTTTGGCTGCTTGAGATTGAGACCTTAACACTCTGCTTGGGTGTTGAAACCCAAAATGACTTAGAAAATCACTACTATTAGGAAACAATCAAATGAAATATTTACTAAAGTTCTATAATTTCTGCAAGTATTTACATGGCGCTCTATTTTTTGTTCCCTTCTTAATTATTATTATTATTTTTGATAGCTAGAGTTCCACTTCTTAATTAAGTGGTGTCACGTACGTATGTATTTACTTTACCAATTGATATGATAGAACTTATGTTATATACATGTCACATGTGATATATATAAACTATTTTTGAAAAAGAAAAAACCCAATAAAAATAAAAAGACAATGTTTCATGTTGCCTCATGATTGATTCATATAGTTGTAAGGAATACATAGCTAGTGGACATTTGACAGTGTGTCATAAGCCTATCTTGTATATAAAAAAACCACTTCAAAGACTTACGAGTTAAAACGATATTCATATATATTAATCACAAATCGACAAGCAATATCTTCAATCTGTATTAGGATCCAAACTATATATTTTGGTATTGTTTATGCTTCCTTCACTGTCATTTAAAGTAATAAAGAGAATTTGTAACTACTCTCAAAGAAAAAAAAGTTGTACATATTTAATGAAAAAAATGTTTTGATAGATAAAAACCTCCACAATATGTTTTGACAGATTAAGATTTCGATCTATAACAAGCACTATATAATGATATAATTGCATCCCTAGCTACCTCCACTAACCCTTTTTTAAAATTAAAAAAAAAATCTTATTTATATGTAGTACGTTCATGATCGATATATATATAACATTATATATGGGACACTTGAATACTTAATTATATGCATATTGATGAAAATAATTTTCTCTTTTTGTGCATGTACATATCTTTTGTAAGGCCCATCTATGAATTAAATTAAAGATAGTTTGATCCATGTCGTTAGTTTATTGGTACATGACAAAACGACAGAGTTAGATAATATGTTCAAAGACTTGCAATGAGTTAAAACAATCTTCATATAATAATTAAAAAAAAATCAATAAGCATGCATTATCTTCAATCTGTTTTGGGATCTAAAACTATATATTTTTGTTATTCCTTAATCATGCTTCATTCACTTTTGTGTAAAGTAATTAAGAGAAACTGCAAATGCTCATCTTTCACACAAGTAGTATGTGGGCGTGTTTGAAGCATCTCTCATATTCTTTTCGCACTTTAGTAAGTTAGTAACCCAACAGTGTAATATCTCCATGTCACCCTCAACAGTTAACCCCTCAAAATGTTCTATTCAGTTTCACACATTAATGCCATGACACTTGCATATTAATTGGTTATATATATATAGTGAATATGATACACATAAAAACTTAACACAATTAGCCTATTAAACTTGAAAAAAATAAATTGTGAGAAACCTAATGAGCCACTTGCATCAGTTACACCACCTAATTACACCACTAGATTGATGTATATATTGGCTACACGTACTAAAGCATCTCTTATCATTTCACACTTCATAAGTACCCAAACAATGTAATAATATCTCCATGTCACCCACAAGTACCCCTAATTAAACTGTACTCTTCACACATTAATGTACATGCCACTTTCATATGAAATGGTCATAGTACGTGGATCATACAGAGAAAAACTAATTCCCACAAATTAGTCTACTAAACTTAAGGTGGTGACAACCTAATGATCGAGCCACTTGCATCGGTTACACCTAATCACCCCACTAGATGTCTATATATATGGAATAACTTGTACACTCATTGGTAATCATAAGTAGCAATATGCCATTGAACAGAACTATTGCAAAGGTTATCATATATGCATAATATATTAATATGTAGTATAAATACCAACCCTTGTGAGGTTAGCATCCTACACATGCTTTAAATTACAAAACCATGCCTGAGAACCATGTCTAGTACTACTACTAGCGTTCTATTCCTCTTTGGTACTATTCTAGTAGCCTTATTTCTCATGTTTGCTGCAACTATGGGAGGCACAGCCCAAGGTTTCAGCATCCCCATGCACACCATTTTCTCACACAAATTGTCCTTTTTTCCAAAAAAATCTCACCCTTTTTGAAAAACACAAAATACTTGCTCAAATCTCCAAAACTCACTCCTATAAAATTCGTCACAGACGTCCTACAACTATAAATTCATCACAACCATTAATCCCAGACACCTTCATAAAGTCCCCCATCGGGCATGCATACAGTGATTTCTTTTACACCACAATCCCTATCGGCACACCTTTCGTGCACTTCAAATTTGCCTTAGACACGGGAAGCACTCCCACATGGGTCCAATGCGAAGGATGCACATAATGTTTTGAAGTGTCGACAACGAATAATTTCAACCGCGCCAGATCAACCACATACCAAACTATGCCTCACGACCACCCAAATTGTGTCCCTCTGATCAATGCTCCACATGAACAGTCTTGTTTTTATGGGATACAGTACGAAGATGGCACTTCGTCTGAGGGTGTGTTTGGATTCGACCCATTCACATTCCAGACAGAGAATGGGCAGGACCAGGTAATCCTAAACGTGGCGTTTGGCTGCGGACTCATCAACAAGATTGACTTCAATGACCACATTGGTGGGTCCCCCAATCCAATATCAGGAATAATAGGGCTAGGTAAGGACACTCGCCCCTCCAACATTCTCCAACAACTTTCCCTAATCACACACCAAAGATTCTCCTATTGTTTGCCCTTAGACTTCCTCATTAAAGATAAAGCGTCCATACATTTTGGCGAGGACGCCGGGATGGCAGACCATCTCGGCGTTCAAACCACTTCATTTTGGAGTGGCGACGACCACAACCATTACGCGGTGATTTTCCAAGGTCTAAGTTTAAACGAAATCAGCCTCCCGATCAACGAGTCCTTCTTCATGGAGCATGGAGCGTTGGCCATCGACTCGGGAGCTCCGTACAGTTTCCTCGTCCAGACCGCATTCGACATCTTAAAACAAAACATTGTCGCTTGGTTCGTGCAAAGGTACAGGTAGCGACCGCTAGAGTGGAGTAGGTCGGGGTACGAGCTGTGCTACGATATGGTGTAGAGAGTGTTCGATGTATTGCTGATGACGATTCACTTGAGAGATGCGGATCTGGAATAGGATGGAGTTACGTTGTTTGAGGGGTTTGAGGGGGTTGGTGAGGTCAGCATGATGATCAGACCCATTCAAGATGGCGGTCCCAGCTTTCTTGGCTCGGCTTAGCAGGTCAAGTATCGCTTCTTGTTCGATCTCGCTGCCAATACGCTGTTATTTACTCCTGAGGATTGTTGAACAACCAGCATTTGGAAAAATTATAGGGTATAACTGATATACTGACACATGGTATAATCAATCCAACGTGTAAATGTATTATTGGACGATGTATTTATATTAGTAGGGTATAATATTGATAACATCCACTCATATTATAATACATAGACGTGGTTATACCACGTGTCAGTGTATCAATTATACAAAATAATTTCTTCAGGGTTTGATATGTGTTGACAGTGTTGTGGTCCGTTAATTAATTAATAAGCTCTCACAGGAGAATAATAATAATATTACGATAATTAACGAGTGTTTGAACACTTTTTCTAGCTAAGTCTTAATCTTCTTTAATTTGTTAATTATTATGTACATTTGTCATGGTCTGCATCATACATAGTAGCTAGCTATGTAATAATCTGAATATCTGATTGATATGGGGTCCAGGAATTTCAATTCCAAGGCCTTGCCAATTTATATTGATGTATATGATCCGAAGATAAAAACAGAGGATGTATTGGAACTAGAAATATATTGCAAACTTTGCAAAGTAATTTTGAAATACAAAGGTCTGCTTTTAATCTAGATGCAAAATGGTACAGTAGTATATATAGATCCGTAGTAGTCTAGTAGATGTTACATTGCCCATCTAATTTGGGTCCTTTCACCAAACGCATCTAAACCTAATTTTGCTCTATTTTACTTTCTTTATGCTCATGACCGAAATAAAAAACTTACTTCATAGTCATATACTAAAGAAGTTTAGCTAAGTCTCTATTACAATAAAATTGTACTAAATACAGATTAGAACTTTGAAATCTAGTCCAATGAAGTCTAGTCTTATCCAAAATGACTGGGTTTGCAATGTGGGCATTCCAAACCAAGCCTAAGCCTTTATGGGATTGTCAGACGAAAAAAATAAAGTGTTTAAAATTTAATTTTCTCCAATATCATAAACTCATTAAAAATTTGTTTTTCATATTCTCTATTTCAATCATCATTCGAAAAATTTATGCCTATTAGTTAGTATTTTACAAATATATGAAGTTCATTATCATGCAAATGTGGTAACATAAGAATAAATATATATTGTGTGATACATCAATAAAATCTCCTCATGAAAATAATTTGATTTCAACATACTAATATAATTTAATTATACGTTTAAAGATATAGTGACTTATAATTCATAAGAATCGTGTTTAAAACGTGATACTAACAACTGGAGTGTGATAAGCCTCCCCTTCTTTTCTTTTTAGGGAAAAGATTATATATTTATACTGGAGTCCTAATTTGTGCCTTAATGACAAGAAATGTTATTATCATTTAAAATTAACTACTTTTAAGAAACTCTCTACGTCACCGTGGGGTGATCGAATTTCAATTTCTGTTGGGACACCATAAAAACAAATCCATGCGTTTGATTCTGCACTTCACTTTATGAAAAGTGAAGTGAAAATTGAAGTGCAGCTAGAATCAATTCAAATATGGATGAACTATAGGTGGCATATAAAGTGTTATTACTCTATTTCTAATCCATAAAGTAAAAACAAAGCACAAAGAACTATATGGATGAAGACTAAACTCTTTTTTTGTTTCTTATTTTGATGGGAAGGCTCTAGACCATTCACATCAGTCTCTACAATTAAAATATGAAACCCTGCACACATGCCTACTAATTAAGATGGATCGGTCACACACCTGGGCCTACTAATCCGGCCCTGTCCAATCCTTGTACATGACACAATAACCGAGTCTTGTGGTTATGTGAAATTAAATATTAAATAAGAAAAGTGTTTGGCTTGTTGAATTTGATCAATTTTCATATTGTTTTACAATTAGTTTGTTGCTAGCTTTTTGATTCACTTTGGAGTCCATTTTAACTCCCCACAAAAAAGTTGTGATGTGCATTAACACCATTATAGATAAATGACACGTGTATGTCCCACTATCCATGATGGTGAGACACGTATCACTCATCTATAATGAATCAATGATAAAATACTCACCGTGGTGAGTAAAAATGAATTCATTCATTTTGATCTTTTAATACATATTCATACTATATATTGTATATCTGTCGTTGCTTTATTTTCTGCAAATTATATATTATGATTTTGTGTTACCCATAAGATATTTTTAGAGTGCATGTTATCATTTACACCCTAAAATTTCTAAGTTTACCCACAAATATAAATTTTTCTATAAAAAATACACAGCAACGTACATCAGCAAACCCATGGCCCCAACCTCCCTCCCTGATTGGTACAAGTCTGATGGTTATGTGGAATTGAGGAAGTATAAAGAAATGATAATTGTGGCAATACTTTTTGTTTTTTTTCGCTTCCCAACTTACGTGGCATATATTGATTTATTCGACAGAGTCTATTTATTTTGTTTTAGTGTTTATTTTTATTTTTATTTTTTATAAAATGCAATGTATGAATATATATTATGTAAATTGAAAAAATTTTATTAGGAAAAAGTAATCGGGGCAAATAGCATAAACTATAAGCACAAGGCTTAATTGGCTTGTTGAATTTGATCCATTTTGAGTAAAATTTAATATGTATTTTTATTGTTATTGTTTTACAATTAGTGGTTGCTTCTAAGTTCTAACTGATTCATTTTTATAATATTTTTTTATGCATATTCATACATAGTGCAATGGCGAGTACTGTCTATCTTCTTGGGCCAGTAAATATGACCATGCAAAATTCAAGAAAATTAGGGACTTATATATACGAAGAATTATAATATATGATGCCTTCAAAGAAAAAACGTTGTGTACATGAAATTCAATGAGAGAGATGATGTATTTTATATGAAAAAAGCCACTTCAAATACTTAATTACAAGTTGCAACCATCTTCATCATATATTAGTTCAAAAACGACAAGCAATATCTTCAATTGGTATTGGGACAAACTCTATAGTACTTTTGGCATTGCTTATGCTTCTTTCAGTTTCATTTAAAGTAATTCTTATAAAAAAATATGAAAACATGCATCTATAAGAGTTGTCCTATAAATGTACACCTATTTGCTGGACCCTTAGCTACGTCCACTAACCCATTATTTATATATATATATATATATATATATATTTTATAAACAGGGATGTGGGTGTTGAAAAAGCATCGATCTCTCTTGTTTTTACACTTTAATTAGTAGCCCAAAAATGCAATCTACAATTCATGCATCATCAACGCATTCAAAAAGCATTCACGTACACATTAAAGTCATTACATGCGTATTAATTGGTCATATTGAATAGAATAGGTACAGTTCAATTCGACCAAAAAAAGTGAATAGGTACACATAAATTGAAGCTTCATACAAACAGCCTACTTAATGAGTTACTTGGATTGGTTACACCTAATATTGGCAATCGTAAGTAGCAAACTGTTGCAAGTTATCAGATTCTCTAGTATAAATACTAGCCCTTATGTGATTAATTTGCATCATACACATGCTTTAAACTACAAAACAATAGAGCAAATTAAACCATGAGCCTGAGAACCATGTATAATACCATTACTAGTGTTCCATTTTTCTTTTGTAGTGTTCTAGTAGCCTTATTTCTCATGTTTGCTGCAACCATGGGTAGCACCACAGCCCAAGGCTTCAGCATCCCCATGCACACCATTCTCTCCCCAAGATTGCCCTTCTTCTCCAAAAACCTCACCCTCTTGGAAAAACATCAAATGCTGACCAAAATCTCCAAATCGCGTGGCCTTTACCTCCAACAACGACGTCCCATGAATTCATCACGAATAGCCCCAAACACCATACAATCCCGTTTCACACACGGATACAGCGATTTCTTCTACACGGAGATCTCCATTGGAACGCCGCCCACGAAGCACAACTTGGCCGTGGACACGGGCAGCAGTGAAACATGGGTTCAAATTCAAGAATGCAAAACTTGTTTCAAAGTGTCAGTGCCTAACTTGGACACAAGGAGATCAAGCACATTCCGACCAATGCCTTACAATCACCAACTTTGTGTTGCTCCGGACCTTAGTCCTAATGGCAAGTTTTGTGTTTATGATGTGGCGTACCATGATAAAAGTACTTCAATGGGTAGATTCGGACTCGAAACGTTTACTTTCTTGAATGAAAATGGGCCGCAGCAAGCGATTCCAAACGTGGCCTTCGGTTGTGGACTATACAATAAGATCGACTTCAACGATCACTACAATGGCCATTTCGATAACAATCCAATAGGAGGAATTCTAGGGTTAGGGAGGGATCATCCCACCAGCATTGTTCTGCAGCTAAGCCAAATCACCCTCCGAAAATTCTCCTACTGCCTTCCACAACGGTTCGAGGCTCAAGCGTTGTTAAAGTTCGGCAATGATGCACAAATAGGAGGTACAAATGTCCAAACCACACCATTTATGGGACGTCCAAATGACCCTTTTTTCTTGAAGGTGAATGGGATCAGCGTGAACGGAGCACTTCTCCGAATAGACCCGAAATTTCTTACGAGTAAAGGTGGGTTCGTGATCGACTCGGGGGCTCCGTACAGCCACATTGTTGATGGAGCATTCGGGGTCTTGAAACAAGCCGTGATCGGGTACTTTTCGAGTACGTATGGATGGCGACCGTTGGAGAGAAGTAGAGTCAACATGGACCTCTGCTACCAAATCCGTCCGGTGACTTCTTTGCCCTCCGTGACGCTTCACTTTGAAGGAGGAGCTGACCTTGAGCTCAACAAAGCTACGCTCTTCCAAACCTTCCAAAGTGTGAATGAGTTTTGCATGATGGTGTTTTCGATTGGTGCAGTTGGTCCGAGCATTTTGGGCGCGGCTCAGCAAGCCAATTATCGGTTCTTGTTCGACGTTGGTGCTTCGCGATTGTCATTTGTTCCAGACAACTGTTAGAAGTATACATGCAACTACGCATTACTAGTCATGGCAAGGGACTGAGGGAGAATAACAATTATTATTAATACTTCACCATTAATTAATTATGTGTTTTGTTGATCATTGCTATATATATATATATGTTCTTAATTTTCTTAATAAACCTGCCATGGTCTTAATTTTCTTTGTGCCAATAGAGTTGCCTACCTAGCTAGCTGGCTATAAAAAGACAAGTGAGCTATTTGTATTTGAAATTAATTAACAAGAATAAAACAAAATGTGACCTATTTGCCCCTTGGACTTGATGAGCTGGCAGAGGCTGGTAGTGCTTCTTTATTTACTTATTATGTCAATGGTTTACATAATTACATCCCCTTTATTTTTGCAGAGATTATGTGCTGCTTGAATAATGCCCACACACCAGCGAAACCCAAACCTCTGAATAAAAAATTAAAAAAAAACCCAATCACACCATCAATTCATTATAAAATTCTTTATGACATCAATTCATTTATGGTAATTTTCTTAAAGTACTTTATGTGACCCTGATAAGTAGGGTTCCATTTAAGTTTTACACAAGTGTCCGAAATCTCATCATACCAATTGCCCACACAGTAACTCACAGCTGCAAACTTCAGAATTATATGGTAGCTGTGAGTCTGTGACTCACACAGTTGTGAAGTATGCCCAACTTCGGAATCATGATTCTGATGAAGACACCATTCCTTAAATGAAAATAATTAAATTATGTTGGTATGTTCAAGCTCCAAATTAATTATATCTCATACACAAATTAATTTTATTGATATGTCACACACTTTACATTTCTTCTTTTATAATCACATTTGCATGATAATAAAATTCATATATTTTTTCGGAATATGAAGTTGATAGACACAAATTTTTTGAATGATGATTGAATTAGAGATGATTGCAAACAAACAAACTTTTAACGAATTTGAGATATTGGAGAAAACCAAAATTAATCACTTAATTTCATTTTACTGTCACACTAGCTTATTAAGGCACACTAGCTTGTTAATGCATAAGATTAGTCAGCATTCTATGAGCCTTGTCATCATGTCAATAACCATAGTGCTTGAGTCAACATTTATTGTTTAGGTGTCTGTTTGAGATGTTATTAAGTTGTTAGTACAGTTAGCACTCTGTTAGTTATGTTAAATTATATTAAGCTTGTGGTTAAGAGAATGATGTAAACTTGATTCTTGAGTTATAAAAGGATGTACTATGCTGAACAATGAGTCAATCAATGAAAATCAAATACATAGAGAAGTTTTGTTTTCAAAAGATGTATTATGCTGAACAGTGAGTCAATCAATGAAATACATACAGAAGTCTCTCTCACATGAAAGTCATAAAAATTTTACAATGATTTTGTAGGAAAATTAGTAGATATGTATAATAGAAAGAAGTTACCACTTGCACCAACTATGTTTCTCCAACTTAGGTGGCACTTGATATGCACATCACATCGTGCATTGAAAAAGAAAAAAAAATGTTGTAGAGTTCAATGTAGAATGCAGTGTAAATTGAGTAAAAATTTGAGAAGAAAAATTAGACTAAATAGCATTGTCCATAATATAATGTGAAAATGCATGACTACATACATTATATTATGAGGCCTTGTTTGACGCATAGAAGAGATGGTTACAATAACTGCATGTTAGCCTGTTAGGTTTTAATTATGGAATTTTGAGTAAATAGCACTGTCCATAATATAATGTGAAAATGCATGACTACATGATAAAATTATTACATTATATTATGAGGCCTTGTTTGACGCTTTGAAGAGATAGTTTGCGTGTTAGGTTTTAATTCTAGGATTTTGGGCGGAGCCCAAAATTCTATAATTAAAACTTTTTCACCCAAAATTCTAGAATTAAAACTTAACATAAAGCCGAAAAATCAGTGCCGAGTGCTCGAAGTAGAAGCAAAAATGTACTGCTGAACGCTCGACAATGGCTACCGATCGCTCGGTATCTGGCGTCCATAATAAAAAATTGCAGACGTCCTGCAGAGAGAATTACTATATATATATATATATATGCTCACTTTTTGAGTCTTCCTAAATTTTTTTGAGGATTTTCAATAGTTTTCTAAAATATTTTGCTGTGTTTTGTGCAGTATGCTACTAAGAATTGGAGCATATGTGGAACGCTATCAATTTTCTCTCTTACATTCTCTAACATTATACCTTCAGATGTACTAATTAGAATGAAGTTTTAATTGTTGAGAATAAATCTATTTAGAGTAATGTTGTTGGAATCTTCATAATTGACCATATGGGTTGGACCATATGAAATGTCAATTGATCTGTACATGCCATGTTATTTTCATTAACACTGCAATTGAAATTAACAGATCAATGGACACCTCATATAGTCAGCCCATACGATTAGTTGGGAAGGTCCCAACATCATTATTCATCTATTTATACCATAGATGTATCATATTTTTAATAAAAGTGAGACCCACTTGTATAGGTGGACTACCTCTATTACCTCTATAAATTTTCTTTTGGGCCATAGAAATACAAATATATTGGTAAAGAACGAAATTACACAGAAACGGAGGATCAAAAGCAAAGAGCGATGACTAGCGCAAAGAGTAATGCTATTTGGCCCAAACAACTAACCAAATTGCTTGGACCAAATGAAGTGGCAGCCATCAATTGAGTGTCTTGACCCAAGTATGTATTAGAACACTCAATTCATGACGGTCACTTCATTTGGTCCAAGCAATTTGGCCAGTTGTTTTGGGCCAAATAGCATTATTCCTAGTGCAAAATAAACCTAGATTAAGAAAGCCTAAAATTTTTGTTATAGGCTTCGGCCTATAGTGCAATAAAAGGAAGGCCCAAAATAGCATATCACAGGCTCAAAACACACCAACAAACCTAAAAGAACCAAAACGGCACATAAGGGGCCCAAACGGCTTGGGACATTACAATGATGGAAAGAAAACTTGGTGTAATTTGCCTTTTAATTCTTTGATTAAAAAAAAAAGTTCCTTTTAATTCAAGTTGTCAATGAAAATATGTGCTTTGATGCATGGCGAACTCAGCATAAAGTTTTTCTTTGTGTTTAAATAAAAATATAAAAAAACTTCACATACCATATTTTAGTCTACAACATCGTAGTCGCTTCTAATATACAAGGGCAAAAGTATTTTAACGGGCACATTTCCATCACGATAGTTTTACCTTTATATGTTAAAATAAATAGTGCCAAATTTTAAACACCCTACTCACCAAAAAAATTTGTCTAAACCCCCACCCATCTAGAAACTCTTTCAAAACCCCCTAAAACTTATAATCCTAAATTACCCTTCTGACGCATGCTGACGCATGCTGACACATGCTGACGTCACTGTAACTGTATTTTGGTGAAACTGTTTTTTTTTTTTTTTTTTTGAATTGAAGTTTTTGCTAAAACTCAATATTTCACTAAAACTAAAATCAAACACTGAAATTGAATTTCATTACACTAAAACTGAATTTCAAAAATTCAGTTACACTAAATTGAAGAATTCAGTTATGAATTCACTTACTGAAACTGAATTAAGTAATGCAACAATTACACATTCACTAAAATGTAATTACACCTTGACTAAAATGCAATTACACCTTAATTAAAAAACAATTACACTTCACTAAAACAGTTACACCTTTACTGAATTTCGTTTCACTAAAAAGAACACAGCAACCTTAACAAAAAAAACAACAATACAATAAGCCATTGAGATGAGAGGAGTAGCCAACAATACAACGTCGTCCGATCACCTCACGCGCGACGAGTACACGACAGTCGCCACTGCATCGATCTGTTTCTACCTGCAAATTTGATTCATCATATTTCAGAACCATAATTTCATTCAAAATTTATTTAAAACTCATGTTTCACGAGCTGAAACTGTTTCACGAGCTGAAACTGTTTAATCTTAATACAAACCTCTGCAATGTAATATATATCTTGTACCCATTCAACCCCACTGATACGTGTCAAAAACCCACAAATCCAGCAATAAACAGCCTCAATCTATATATATATATAAATATATGTAGCCAAATGAAATCCCCAAATAGCAAAATGAAATCAGCTAATCTCTCTCAAAATGGGTATTACCTGCGCTGAGAGGCAGAGATGAAATCGTCGACCTTTGGGGCAGCAATGGTGGCGCAGAGAAGCAGAGTACCAACTCCAAAACCCACTAGCTGCCGGAACACAGAGATCGCCGGCGAGGATGTCAATCTGATCGATTTGGGGTTTTCCGATTCATTAACAATTGCACCAAACCAAATACATAGAACTGAACAGCACAATGAAGAGAAGAAGATGGGTACCTGACTCGACGGAAATGACTGTCGGAAAACAGAGAACGCCGGCGAGAATGTCGCCGGCTTCTCTCCTTCGAAACGGCGGGCCTAGGGGTCGTCAATATCTTCTGATGGCACCAGTGGACTCGGGACGACGAAAGGAAGGCATCCATGGTGGTCCGGCACCTTGTCGTCGCCGGAATCGGTGGATCGCCGGCGAGGGAGCTCGGGTCTGCCTAGACCCGATCCGGTGTCGACGTTCAGTTTCGCGGAGAGTGGAGGGCAGGGAGAGGATGAGGGGGGAGAGGTGAGCGTGATGGAACTAGTATCGCCGGCAACCGTCGCCGGACGGCGGCGCACGCGCCGACGACAACCGCGGGGGAGAGAGAGAGAGAGAGAGAGAAAGAGAGAGAAAGCACGCACAGAGAGAGAAATTTCAGAAATGTGGGCTTGATATTTTTTTCGAGGGTTATAATTGGAAAAAAAAAAAAAGGGTAAAACTGGAAAATTAAAAGATGGGGAGTCAAACTTGACTGGGTATTAGTTGACTAGGGGGTTTAGGAAAATATTAAGTGTAAGATTGGGGGTTATAGGAGAGGTAGATTTTGGGTGGAGGTTATGAAAGATTTTATCTCTAACTAGGGGGTTTATAATTATTAACATTAAAATAAAATACATACTCATTTTTATGTCTTTCAAAATTATTAAGGGTTTTTCAGTGATTTAGCTTATAAATAATGGGGTTTTTAAAATGAATTTACCACATCAAATTTCATTATATGCCTTAATGAGAAACCCATTTTTTCCCCTTTTATTGATATATTATGATACATGTATTAACATATTATTTGGTAAGTAATTTAGTGAATAAAATTGGTAATTATGAAATTATTGAGCATGAAAATACGAAGAATTGGTAATTGGCTCACGTGAAGACAGTTCCTGCTTGCTAGTAAAGCTAGACAACTGGCCAAGATTCAGATGCTTCTCATATATACTATTATATGATTACAAAGCTTTGGATCTTGAAGATTAATTGCAATGTCAATTTGACAGAATAAATGGAAAATCCATATCACTAACACCAACTATGTATATTGAATTTATAAATCTAGAAATGGAACAGTGGATAGCGTCATGGAGACTAATGGATTTACCGTTGGGATGTCTAGAATATAAATATTTGTACCCATAGTTGATAGCTTGATTTTAATAATATAAACAAAGTACTTAAAATTGATGAAAATGACAAGTCACACGGGCCAAAATACCCTTTGTAATTTTTAAGTTTATCCTATTAGCTTAGCTAGCTCTTGATGGTTGCGAGGGAGCAGATTAAGTAGCAGAACTATGGTCTTTTCTATATGGTAAAAGCACCATAATTCTTTATAAGGACATAGGATGGCTACAGCTTAGCCAGAAAAAGGAAAAAGAAGAAAAGAAAAAGAACATTATTTAGCGATTCATACCTTTAGAGATGAGGATGAAGACAAATCTAATAGATTGATCAAGTGGATTATGAAACTTATATATTATAGATTGTTGTATCATTTTTCCAATGTGAGATTATTTTAATTCACATTTATAGTTTGTACCAAGTCATACAACTCCAATATAATTACCATTGATTATAATAAATCGTCACCGAGTGTTAAGTTGAAATCAAAATAACTTGATGTTCAAATTTATGAAAACGTAGAGTATTGTCACACATTAAAAAAATAAAGGCATGCCTAAGTGTTTAGAAGATCTTTGACCTCTTCACCAATGAGGGTAAGATGATGAAATTTCAATGTTTTTTTTTTTGTTTGAAGAGAAAGAAAATCTCAAATATTTTTCATTGCTTTAGTCTCTTGGAGGCATTTTGCCTTCATTCTTTTAAAAAAAAAAAAAAAAAATCATACAAAAAATTTGGTTAATGGATCAATTTAATGGGTGAAGAAAGTGGTTATGGGGGCAATTGCCTTCACTAGACTCTAAGAGCATCTACCGCCCTTTCCTAAACTTTTCGGCAAACTCTAATCCTTCTCGAAAATCTCCCAAAATTTTCTCAAATCAAGTTGAATGTGTGAGGTTCTCCAAACTCTCCACAAACTTCCATCGGTCAAATTTTGGAACTTTCAACTTTAGCATTGGGGAGTTGTTCTCTAAACTTATCCTTATATTTGAAAAAATAAATATAGAAAAAGGGTCGGAGATGCTCTAAGTAGATTTGAACTTATAACGAATTGTCAATTGGTATTAGGTTGAATTCTCTAATTTCTTTAAAACTTGTTTCAAATTTATGTTCCTTTTTAAAATTTGAACCCCATATTTTTTCATATTTGGAAAAGATCGGACATTTGACTTATACTAATCCTAACTCATTTCTACTCGTAATCTATTTTACCGTCCCCACTTATCACTTGGCCGGCTCCATAATCTAATTTCAACCTCTCTTTAGACAACGAAGATGATTGACGAACAAGTTATTTTCTAATGAAGTCTATAAATAAGGTAGGGGCTCCCAACTCAGTTGGTCAGACCCATAATCCCAACTTAAAGGGTTCTTCACTTTCTCTTCAGATATTTTAGGTCCCATTTGAAAATACAATTTTGAATAAAGGCTTTAGACAGGCACTGTTAACACGTTGTTTAAACTCATGGCCATCTCTACCTTGACCAGAACTTAGCATTGAATGATTAATAAAAAGATGAAGAGTTGCGCGACTGGTTTAAAAGCAAAAGAATTTTAGCATTGAATAATTAACAAAAAAGATGTTAAAGCAATTAAAGGAGGATTGGATGGAAAGAAACAACAGTTTCCTAAGTATAAACTGTCTTTAATTTGGTCAGACCAAATGCAGAATCATTAGGCTGCACAAAAATAAGGGCAGCCAAAGCCAAGACAAATGCTTCCAAACAAACACTCACACACACACACACACACTCTCTCTCTCTCTCTCTCTCTCCAAGTATTTTTTTCCCACTTTTTCTTTCTTTTTCTTTCTTGGATGAGAAAACAAAGGAGGGTGGTTAGCTGGGTATGTGTCAGTTCACTAGCTGGGCAAATGGAGTTTCCAGTACTTTTTATTATCACAAGCATAGTTTGAGCAGATCTTATGAAGCAATAAATCACATGGATAGAAAGTTTCAAAACAACTCATAAACTAATAAGAGCTCAAATCCTCTACTTATGTTTTATGTACACCTTCTGAATTTGTTTTCCAATCGAACTTATTACCTAATTTTGAGAAGAAGCTAATCTTCCTCCTATTTTATATCTTGACTCCGTGACTGCCTCACTGTATGTATTAATAGTATACGGCCACATGTGAATAATTTGGCACTAAGACCATTAGAAAATTGGAGTATTTAATGAAAAATCCATTGACAATGTGTGAAAAAGTCCAACTCCTTATAATCTATTATACAAAGCTATAACCTATAAGTTTCCAACGTACATGAACACACCATGTTGTCACATAAACCAATCAATTAAGCCCTTTAAATTGTCCTTTTTATCGACCACTAATCTTTTATGAATTTAAAAAAGGGATATAAAGTCATTCACAGGAAGGATTCAATAGTAAGCCTGTAAGTGTCTGACTGATTCTTCGATAAGAATAGTATGGCAGATAGGCAACTCCTTTTACCCGGATACTTCGTTCATTTCAAGGCAGATATTAATTTAAATCTTTTTGTTATCTTCAGAAAATGAAGGGATTGGGATCTTCTCCGGTCACACTCAAAGATATCCCATCACACAAAAAATGTCATTGGCTTCTCCTTGCGAGGTTATTTTGGTCATTATAATAGAAAAGTCTGCAGCTTGTGGTTCATCATCAAATCATTGATCTTATGCTTCAAGCTAAAACAACAACCAACTGAAAGGGTCTATTGAGAGAGAGCAAATGGGACAAGGACAACAATGATAGAAAAATGAACATTAAGTTTTTAGATATTTTTTTTAAGGGATAGGACAATTTACAAGAATAACTGGAAAACTGGACCTGAACCAAACAGAAGAAGCAGCAGAGCACATTAACAACAGCAATGCAGAATTCCCCAGAACAAGTTTTGATCCACAAGCAAAAGATTTTTTTTTTTTTTTTGGCCACTACAAGCAAAAGATTGAACAAAAAGATTATATACTAATATTCCATCCCATCTAACAATGGGAGGTGTACCTAATTAATAATCTGCTATTGAATAAAACAAATAGTACCACCACTTGTAACTTCTTGACTTTTGCTAATTGCTAGCAGTAACCCAATAGTTGGAATTTGCTATATAATAAACAATTGAATTGAACTTTTCTTCTCAGTTTCTGTATTCTAGTCACTGTATTCTAGTCAACAATACATAACAAGTTGTTACTGCAGTTGAACCTTGACCAAACACTAAGAAGTTGTTTGAAAGAACAGAAACAAATGAATAGTGGGTCAAGAATGAACAATCCCAATAGCTGAAATTCAAGAGCAAATGATCTTTTGAATGAATGAAAAATGAAAAGTTTGTTTTGTTCTTTTCTTCTTTTCTTCTTTTTTTGTTTTTCACCCATTTGATCTCATTGCTCAAAACAATAAAATTTTACCTCAGATCCCAAGATGAACCACATCCCACCCACATTGTTAAGCATCAGACAGCACACTGAAATCATCTTCTTCTTGAGGAGCAGGCATGTTGAGATCTATGAAACTCTCTCTGGCTTTGATTTTGGCACCCACCCCACCCCCCATTCTTGAAGAAGAAGAAGAACCCAAAAGGTGAGATCTTTTGTGGCCGCCCAAGGCTTGACCAGAGCCAAAAATCTTGCAGCAAAATGGGCACTCAAACAGCTTCTCATTATTAGCTGCTGCATTGCTTTTAGCTTCTGCTTCATTGCGGAGGCAAATCTTCTTGTGTCCACACATTGCCTGATAAGATCGAAACACCTTGTTGCACTTCTCGCACCGATTCCTCCCTCCTCGAACTTTCTTCTCCAATTTGATCTCCACACCCAATTCCACTGACTCATCCACCACTTGCTTACCTTGTTCTTGATCTGCTTCCCCATCATTTGTTCTCATCCACACATCTCTCGACAGCATCATCAGACACATGGCAACATCTTCTTCTGGGGAAGTGTCCGACACCGAACTCACCGGTTCCGGCTCCGCCGCCGCCGGCTGAGTCGACTCAGCCAAACTCGGTGTTGGTGTTGATGTTGATGTTGTTGTTGTAGTTGTCGTTGTCATCAACTTGGGTTTCTTGAGCAACTCCAATTTGTGCCTCTGATTCTCTGCCACAAAGGGTCTCCGATTCCGCTTGGATCGTCTCCGAGTTGGGTTTCTCGACTCGGTCTCGCTCTCTCTGTCCTGAATGACAGACCCGGCATCGACTGCAAAAGAGAACTCGGGATCTGCAAGCCTGAAACTTTTCTTCGGATTCTCTCTCAACCCATAAACCAAAGCCTTCTCCGGATCCTCTGCTTCTTCGACTTGCTGTTCTTGTTGTTCTTCATCTTCTGGTTCTTCACCTGAAGACGAAGATGAAGAAGAGGCCGAGTCAGAAGACGGGTCAGGGTGAGCGAGTTGGTGGGTCTTTGGGGGAAGAGGAAGGGTGGCCAAGTGAGCCTTCATGTGGCCACCCAATGCTCTGCCATTAGCGAAACTCCGAGCGCACAGCTTGCATTTGTGCCTCTCCATTGGCACAGTACACAGCAAAGAAAAGTAGAGCAGAGCACAGTAGAGGCAAGCAAAGATCAACTCTTGCGCTCTCTCTCTCTCTCTTTCTCTCTCTCTCTCTCTAAAGCTTTGGCCTTTGAAAGAGTAGTATGGAGAGATTTGGGAACTTAAAAGGAGTAGGTGACAAGCATTCCTTCACCAAAAGACACACACAACCCCAAAATTATATCATTTTAACATAAACAAAATATGAAACCAAAAATTTAAAGAAAAAACAGTTGTAAAATGTTAAAATAAAAAAAGAAGAATGATAATAAGCTCATTAATTTTTTAGTGTGCCAAAAATTAAAAAAGTGTGATCATGAATGGAGAAAGAGGGACAAGTAACATGCAATGCTTGCCCATTTCAGTAGTAAACTTTTCTTTTTACCACTTTTTGGATTATGGAATTAAACTTAAACTCTTTCCATACCATGCTTTGTGAGTGAAGGTGTGTATGTGTATAGTGGTAGTGTAGTGTGTGGTACTCATTGCCAAGACCATTATGGATTTGCTAGTTTCAAGACCAAATTGACTGTGTAACATGGTTTTTTGTTCAAAATTTATGAGCGGCCATTTTTGGTTCATTTGCAAATTGCAATCTTTTTTTATGCACATAATTACATGGCATGATCCATAGAAACTCAAATTTATTATTATATTTCACCAGGCTTATTTTCATATCTTGTAGCTATATCTATAAAATAGTTAAATTTTATATTTTCCCATACATAAAGGTGGTTGTTATTCTACTGCTTCATCCTCCTTTTTCCCATTTGTTAATGATTCTTCTTTTTCTTTTTTCATTCTTTTAGGAAAGAAATAAAAATTCTAATTGGCTTGTTATTCCATTGCTACATTTGCTGAATTAACCTATATTTGTGGGTTTCAATAGACTTATTCATCAAAAATTAAGTTACTCTTTTCCTAGTATGCTCTCAACTTTTGATTTTATCACATTTAAACAATTGGGTCCGACTAAATTACTAGAATAAGGTGAGATTTGTGAACAATAAAGGAAAAAGCATCAGAAAGAAAGGAATCTAAATTAATGGCTTCACTTACAAAGTCAAAAAAACTGTTGAGTTTGTTGTAACAATAGGCTCTAGGTGATAAGATCATGTGCTATGAAGTAAAAAAATTAACAAGAAATTTTCCCATCTGTTCTCTTAAGCAATTTTTGCTCCATCTAAAATTTTTCCGGTAAATGACATTGGTGGGCAATATTTCAATTTTTTTTTCTCTTTCTGATAGATGTTAATCATGTAATTTTTGTAATGCTAGGCGTAGTAATTTTTCTGGTCAACTGTAAAATAACATGACATGTTAAGGTGATATAACAAATCTATTCAAATAATTAATCTAGACATAATATACTATATTAATAACTAGGGGTGTGATTTGGATTGGAAGATCCGAATCCGATCGATTTCGATATGAAAATTTTCAATTTTGAAATATCCAAATCAAATCCAAAATTTGAAAATTTTGATAAAAAAATGGCCGAAATTTTTCGGATGCATCCTGATCCGATATTTTTAAAATTATGTCAATTGATTCCGTATTTATATTAATATTATATATTTTATCATTTATTTAGTTTATAAAAGCAAGTGCAAACACTACCTCCTTGTTTTTCCATGCAATGAAAACATGCTAGATTTTTTTTATTGCTTTTCTAGATTTGTTTATGCTATGGTATGGTTCTAAATGTTATTTAAATTAACATTTTGTATATTCTTTTCAAAATTAGACATAGAGTTTAATTACATTGAAACGCATCAGAATCTATTGTCTTTTATTTTTTTATTTTTGTTAATTTCATTATTATTTACAAAAAAAAAAATCTGAAGATGTTCTAAAAATAATCTGAAAATTTTCAATTTTTTATCCGAAAATTCTGAAAAATGTGATATTAAATAAAAAAATCAAAAATTTCGAATCGGAATAAGATGTTGAAATTTCAATTTTTTGGAATGGAAATTAAAATATAAATTTCATTTTGAAATTTTTTGAATTGAAATTAAAATATTCTATTTCTGATTCGATTTGATTGAAATATATCCCTATTAATAACTGTATAGGTGTTATTTTTTAGTTTTTTTATAACATTATATTGGTATACTACGTAATATTGCTAATCATACAAAAAATCTCCTAAAACTTTTAGAGGGATTCAGTGCTGATTAGTCATTTAACTCATTCGTATGCTAATTTAATTTCTATGTACTTTTCCAGTTTCCTTTGATATAATTTTGATATTTTGTAGGAGGAATAATGGTGTAATATCCCAAATGAATTTTAAGCGACTACGTACCAAACAGCTGGAAGTGGTGATATGGTACCATTTACTATGCAAATTAATATTTAAGAATCTGTTAATTTTGCCGGCGTTATCAGAACCCAACTGTCACATTACAATAACAAGCATTAGCATTTAGCATGCCGGCCGCTGCTTTTTATATGGACCGTTACATCCGCGCGCCTTCGATGTCGTGCTTTCCTCCTTTCTTTTATTAATTACATAATATTCGTGAGCAGATTCGGATTCAGCTCTACTAATCTCCAATTCATAGAAGCAATGTTTTCATTTTAGGTATGGAGTTTGATTGTGGATTGTTGTGTCACTTTTTTAATGTATGCAATTGTTTGTGGGAAAACCCACATCGACCCGAACAGCCAATCACAGCTCGACACGTGGCTGGTCAAACATCCACCTCGGAGTTGATTCTCAGTGGTCAAACTTTGACTTCCACGTCATCACTGATCAGCACTTCCTCTACCAGCTCAGACCGGATCTCCACACCGCCCCTCCTTGTTCGGTCCGAGCCGAACCGATGATCTTCCTTGGGATCGAGTGTCCATCTTCCCACGATCATCCCGGCTCGGCTCGGCACACGAGATGGCTTCCTTCCGAGTTCTGGCGTCGACCAGTTAGGGCTCGGAAAGACTCCAATCTATGGACTGGCTCGGCTTGGAGTCCCATGCCCGATCCGACCACATATGGACTTCGTGTCTTCGCATGGGAACATGTGTTCGTATCGGCTCGGCTCGGCTCTCCGCCGCCATTCCCAGGAAGATCACGCTGGGACGAACCGCCACACTTAAATGCACCTGACACATTCTTTTGACAGATAGAATATCAGGCCTGCATTCATGAATGTTGGAGCAGTCTACCTGAACCTTCCAACCTTGCATTTAATGGAGCATTCAATGCAGCATTAAATGCTGAGGAAGCAAGCAGCTGAGCATGCAACTAGGTCTGACCAGGTGCGTGGGTCTTTGGCAACCATTCATTCACATGCAGGTATCTTACTCATTAAGGTTTCCTTTGCTTATATATACCAAGTCATATGCACAAAATGAGGGATCTAGCAATCTACAAACATACACGCAAAACACTTGTATTCCTTTCTAAAAAAAAAGCCTACCCAACTTGCTGAGAATAACCCAGAACATTTGCCTTGTTCTTCCCATTCTCCCAAGTTCTTCCTTTGTTCTTCCTCATCCACCATCAAACACCACCACTGATTTCATCATCGGAGTGTGTTTGGCTGGTACCACACCGGTCCATCTCCTTTGATCTTGTTTTTGTCTACAGGAAGATCTCAACCAGCATCCACTTCATCATCCAGCAAAGCACCTGATCAGCCAGGTCAACTTATCTAAGTTGTTGTATCTACCTTACGAGAATTTGCATCAACAGATTGGCGCCGTCTGTGGGAAGCTGACTTCAGCCGTTGTGTTCATCACCGCAAGCGCTAAGCTCTTCCTCCACGCAAGTCATCATGACTACCATATTTCGGGACACCAGTTCTTCTTCAGGAGCGTCTCAGAATGATGAACAACATCAGCCTGAGACACCTGAGAAAACGAGGGGAGCACAACTCCCCAGGACACCAAAGTCCAAAGGTTCCTCCAAAATCCGAGCCGCTCACAAACTCCTTAAGGAGAGTCAGCGACACCTGGCCGCTGAGAATGCACTCCTGAAGCAGAATAACGAGCTGCTCGCAAAACAAGCCGAGCTGGCGGAGGAACTTGCACGCCATCGTGCTCAGCTCGAGAACAGTGGGGGATCGGGTTTCCGATCGCGCCGGACCCGAACCGAGCAGGAAGTCCTTTCACCGTCTCCTTCTCAGCAGAGCATTCCTGCCGAGCCGAACGACCAGACCGATCGGCAGGATTCTGATTACGTCTTCCCGGGCTTCGAAGATATGCCCCCGGCCGAACAGGCCGAATGCCTGAACGCCCACCGTCTTCTTCAGCAAAAACAGGCGGCTTTCGGGAAGCATGCCCCCAGGAATTCGGGCGGAAACCGTGCCGACCCGAATACAAACCGACGACCCCCGGCCCAATCAAGATTGGGGGCCAACAGTCCGGCCGGTTCAACTGAAACCAGGGGCCCGATTCGGAATAGACTCGGCCCTATCGCCAGCCAGGATCCTTCCCCATCAGGAGCTCACTCGGGGAGGCGATCAGTGAGCGACCGACTGGGATCTACCATGATCATGTCGGATCGACAACCGGCGAGCGAGAGGCTCACTCGTCAGCCGGTGAGCGAGAGACTCGGCAACCAGGCCGAGTGCTCAGGGGAGAATGTGGCCGAGCCGACCCCGCCCAATGTGGAAAATCTTGTTCGGACTTTGGTCCAGGACCAAATCCGAAGCGTCCACGACCGGCTCGGCCATGTCGAAATGTCCAGGGGATACACTGGTAGGGCCGACCACGGAGAGGAACTCCCCCTCCCGTACACCAGCAGAATCATGGATGCTGAGGTCTCCCGCGACACCAAGCCCCCCAAGATGGATCAGTATGACGGGACCAAGGACCCCTACGACCATCTCGACAGCTTCAGATACGCCATGGAGGCCCGCCAGGCATCTGAAGCCACGAAGTGCAGAATCTTCCCTTCGACCTTGAAGGGCTCGGCTCGGGGTTGGTTCCGAACCCTCCAACCGAACTCCATCGACTTTTTCCCCGACCTCCGGAGGGCCTTCCTGGCGAGATATCGGGTTGTATCCGAACGACTCTACAACTTGAACGATATGTCGCTCATCAAACAGCAGGAAGGGGAGAGCCTCAAGGCCTATCTAATCCGCTTCAACATCGAATATACGAAGTGCGACGATTGCGACGATAGGTCAGCTAAGAATGCCCTCATGCAGGGTCTGCACGCCGGGGGACTCCGCTCCCACCTAATGAGGAATCCTCCCTCCACTTACGATGAGCTTTCTGCCGAAGCCACTAAGTGGGCACGGGCTGAGGAGTGGGACGCTCAGGTGGAGGCCCTGAATCCCAGGCCGACCTCGACCAAAAGGAAGGAGGGAGAGGTCGCAAGTCCCAAACCCCAGGTCCAACCCAAGAAGACCAGGACCGAGGAGCCACGCCAACTTCTGGGCAAGGGACCCAAGTTTGTCCAGTACACGGAGTACACTCCCCTCAACGCCGGTCTGGAGACAATCTACTCCAAGGTCAAGGACCAACTCCCAGTCGCAAGGGAGATCAAGGGACCACCCCCAGACAAAATCAAGGAGGGCGTCTTCTGTAAATACCATTCCAATCACGGCCACGTCACGGGTGATTGCTACGCCCTCCGCGACGGGATTGAGACTCTTGCCCGGGCGGGTAAGATCAATCAATTCCTGGCCGGTGGGCCTAGGGTGCCCAAGGCCGCGCCGAAGAAGCCCACCAACACCATCGAGGTCCAGGATGCTGCCATCGGATCAATCGGCGGGGGACCGACCTTCGTGGGAAGCTCTAACCGATCCCAGAAGGAGTATGTCAGGCAGGCGGCTCAAGCTCACGAGTCCCTGTCGATCCAGGCAGGTCAGCCCAGCACTTCAAAAAGACAGCGGAAGGACTGGGCGCCGGTCACCTTTGAGCCGAACGAGGCAAACGAGATCATCTTCCCCCACTATGATCCGGTCGTCATAGTGGCTGAGGTGGCCGGAACAACCGTCGCGCGTTCCTTCGTCGATGGAGGGAGCTCAGTCAACATCCTCTACCACTCTGCGTTCGCGCAGATGGGCATCGGCGAGGATAAGCTGGAGACCGATACACCTGCCTTGGTCGGGTTCGGGGGAGAAGTGGTTCAACCCCTCGGACACATCTACCTTCCCCTTTCGCTCGGGAAGGGGCCGATCAAGAAGACCTGCATGACGTACTTCATTGTCGTCAAGCGGCCGTCAGCCTACAACATCATTCTGGGCAGACCGGCTCTGGTCGACCTTGACTGCATCGTCCATTACGCCAACCTCCTCATCAAATGTCCGGTGGGCGACGACTGCATTGTCATCCAGGGAGACCAGTGCTCGGCTCGGTCATGCTACGCCGCTTCGATCAAGCAGAAGGGTCAGCTGCCGAACTCGCAGGAACTTGACTCCATCGCCGATTCGGGCAGATGGCCGAGGGCGGAGACATTCGACTTCACTTCCGAGCCGAGCTCAGATTCTCGGCCCCTCCCCGCCGAGGCTTGGGAGGAAGTGCCAATCTCGGCCGAGACACCGGATCGGCTCGTCCGAGTGGGGACTCAGGTCAGCCCCGAGCAGCGCTCCGCCATAATTGACTTCCTCCGTGCCAACGCGGAAGTGTTCGCCTGGTCTTACGATGACATGTCAGGCATATCGTCTGACGTGATCACCCACAGGCTGAACACTGACCCGGGATGCAAACCGGTCCGTCAGAAGAGGAGGTCATACGATCCGGTCCGATACGCCGCCATGGCTGAAGAGGTAACCAAGTTACAAAACAACGGGTTCATCCGGGAGGTCAACTACCCCGACTGGCTCGCCAACGTGGTCATGGTGAAAAAGAACAACGGGAAGTGGAGGATGTGCGTGGACTTCACCGATCTGAACAGGGCTTGTCCCAAGGATAGTTTTCCCTTGCCCAGAATAGATCAGCTCGTCGATGCAACAGCAGGACATCAGCTCCTCAGTTTCATGGACGCCTACTCTGGATACAACCAGATCCTGATGCATAAGTCCGACCAGGAAGGCACATCTTTCATAACTGATCGCGGCATGTACTGCTACAAGGTCATGCCCTTCGGCCTCAAAAACGCCGGAGCCACCTATCAAAGGCTGGTCAACCACATGTTCAGATCTTCCATCGGCAAATCCGTAGAGGTTTACGTGGATGACATGCTGGTCAAGAGCGTCAAGGCGGACGATCACGTCAAGGACCTCTCAGACATGTTCGGAGTCCTAAAAGAATACCAGATGCGGCTGAACCCAGCCAAATGTGTCTTTGGGGTTCGGTCAGGCAAGTTCCTTGGCTACCTGGTCAGTCAACGGGGAATTGAGGCCAACCCAGAGAAGATCCAGGCTTTGATCGACATGAAGTCCCCAAGGACACGCAAGGAAATCCAGAGTCTGACTGGAAGAGTTGCCGCCCTGAACCGGTTCATCTCAAAATCTACTGACCGGTGCCTCCCTTTCTTCAAAGCCTTAAGGGGAGCAGGGAAGAGCATAGAATGGACCCCCCAATGCGAGCAGGCCTTTCAAGATCTGAAAAGGCACATGGGGGAACCTCCCATCTTATCCAAACCAGAGGAAGGTGAAGAACTTTTCCTCTACCTCTCTGTCTCTGACTCGGCTCTCAGCTCGGTTCTGGTAAGAGAGGTCGGCGGTGTACAACACCCCGTCTTCTATACGAGTCGAGCCCTCGCCGATGCCGAGACCAGGTATCCAAAATTCGAGAAGATGGCTCTCGCCCTGGTTAGCTCGGCTCGGAAATTAAGGCCCTACTTCCAGGCTCATTCCATCGTTGTCTTGACGGACCAGCCGCTCAGACAAATCCTGGCAAAACCAGAGACTTCGGGTCGGCTCATCAAATGGTCAATCGAGCTCGGCGAGTTTGACATCATCTACCGTCCCAGGACGGCCACCAAAGGTCAGGCCATGTCGGACTTCATCTGTGAGTCGACCACCTCGACGGAGGATCCACCACGCACCGACGCTATGACAACAGCAGCCGATCCGAACACAATCGGCGAACGCGGCCAGGTTGATCTTCTCACCTGGACCCTCTATGTGGACGGATCTTCCAACGCCATGGGAAGCGGAGCCGGGCTTGTTCTGATCTCCCCAGAACAAGTTGTGATGGAGTATGCTCTTCGCTTCAGTTTTCAAGCATCAAACAATGAAGCAGAGTATGAGGCACTCATCGCCGGGCTCAGATTGGCAAAGGAGCTTGGCGCGACCAAACTAAACATCTTCAGCGACTCTCAGCTAATCGTCAATCAGATTCTGGGAGAGTATGAGACTCGAGAACCCAGCATGACTGCTTACCTCGAGAAGACTCGTCTGCTACTTGGGAACTTCCACGAATACAAAATATCCCAAATCCCGAGGACAGAAAACTGCAGGGCCGACGCCTTGGCACGCCTGGCTTCGGCCACAGACACCGGATCCGCCAGGCATGTTCCAGTCGAAATCCTGGACAGACCTAGCACCGCCGAAACCGAGGCCGCAATTATGTAGACCGAGGCCGAGCCGAACTGGATGACGCCGATCATCAGCTACTTGGTCTCCGGGATCCTTCCCCCGGAGAGGGATAAAGCACGTCTCATCAAAACGAGGTCGGCTCGGTTCAGCATGATCGATGGTCAGCTCTACAAGAGGAGTTTCTCCCTGCCTTACTTGCGGTGTGTCACTCCCCAAGAAGGTCAGGATGTGCTGAGAGAAATCCACGAGGGGATATGCGGAAACCACTCTGGAGGAAGGGCCCTCGCCTACAAGACGATCAGACAGGGTTACTTCTGGCCAACACTGAACAAGGACGCAGATCATCTGTCTCGCACTTGTATCAAATGCCAGCAATTTGCCGCGGTTCCCCATCAACCTCCCCAGTTGCTGACCTCCATATCCAGCCCCTGGCCGTTCGCGCAGTGGGGACTCGATCTGATCGGCCCCATGCCGAAGGCAAAAGGGCAAGTCACCATGGCAGTGGTAGCAGTCGACTACTTCACCAAATGGGCCGAGGCCGAGCCGCTAGCCACAACCACAGCCGAACGGATGGAGACCTTCGTCTGGAAGAACATCATTTGCCGGTTCGGCATGCCGCACACCATCATTGCGGACAATGGCAAGCAGTTCGACTGCAAGAAATTCAGGAGTTTTTGTTCACGTCTGAACATCAACTTGCGCTTCACCACGCCTTACCATCCGCAGTCGAACGGACAGGTCGAGGCCATCAACAAGATCATCAAGAAAACCCTCAAGACTAAACTAGATAATGCTAAGGGAAATTGGCCTGAACTCCTGCCAGAAGTACTTTGGTCCTACCGAACTTCCTATCGCAACTCCACGAAGGAAACACCCTATGCATTGGCGTTCGGAACTGACGCTGTTGTCCCGGTCGAAATGGGGACTCCTTCATTCCGGACCGGCACGTACAATCCCGAGACCAATGACGCCGGACTTCGGCTCGGCCTGGACATGATCGAGGAGAGGCGAACCGACGCCAATCTCTGCCGAGCCGCCTACCAACAGAGGGTAGCCAAGTACTACAATCAAAGGGTCAGACCCAGAAGCTTCGGATTGGGCAATCTCGTCATGAAAAAGAATCCTCTTGCCATCAAGGAGAGCTCATTCGATCCGAACTGGACCGGACCATACAGAATCACGGGCATAGTCAAGCCCGGCACTTACAACCTGGCCACTCTGGCTGGTAAGCCTCTCAAGCATAGCTGGAACGCTGAACACTTGAAGACTTATTACCAGTAAAAATGTAGTTAGGATCGGGGACTGTCCGACCTAACACTCATTCCAATCAATGAAAAGATGAACACATTTCTATTCATTTTTCTTCTTATTTTTCGAAGCAAACACTGGGGACTCTACTCCTATACACTTCTAGCAAGGAGGAAAGATCTAAGTGTTTCCTTCGAAAAAATAATAAACTCATGTGTCGAGCGGGCGCGCCATTTCCGGCCCGATGCTCGGCATATTACAGACTCATCAGGTCTATAAACTCATGTGTCGAGCGGGCGCGCCATTTCCGGCCCGATGCTCGGCATATTACAGACTCATCAGGTCTATAAACTCATGTGTCGAGCGGGCGCGCCATTTCCGGCCCGATGCTCGGCATATTACAGACTCATCAGGTCTATAAACTCCCGTGCCGAACTAGCGCGCCACTTTCGGCCCAATGCTCGGCATGGTACAGACTTATCAGGTCTATAAAAATCCCTGTCTGAGCCGAAGTGACTTCCTACAGTCCTAACGTTCAACAGGATATTTCTAAAAGAAAAATATACACTCCAACCAAAACTTTCAGAGTGCATACCGAGCCGATCTGAAAGTAGGTTTGAATATTTTTCTCAAAAAACTGCATTCCTACTTATCTTGGTTATGCTTATCAAGCTGATCCGAAGACAAGTTCTAATTTATCATTACCATTCATTTTCATCGCGATCGGCATGCCGAGCCGATCTCAAAATGCCTTGGTTTTTATTATGTTTTTCACTTTTATCATTTTCTTGCCCATGTGTTATTAGTTATGTCTTTTGCTTAATTTCCGAGCTGAACTGACAACAACTTGTATCATAAAAAGAAAATACCGATAAATTAACAAACATAAAATCCAAATACATATTGTTCAAAAATCAAACCCGAGCCACACCTCGGCTCGGGGAGAAAAACAAAAACAAAATAAAGCCATCATGCAGATCGCTCGGCAGGGCCCTCCAGGATCGGCTCGATGGACTCCTCAGGCGTCTCCTCACCGAGCTGCACCACCTCAACCCCGCCGATCTGCATCTCAGCGTTGGGATCGGATTCGGGGGCCGGGGGGATCGGAGTCGGCTCGTACGCGGGCAGTGGAGGATCTTCCGGAGTTGGCTCGGCTTCGGCGGGGACTTGGCGATCGGGAGGAGGAAGCTCGTCCTGGTGACTCCCCTGGGTATCCTCCCCCTCGTCATCGGACTCGCCAAGGAATGAAACATCCCAGTCCGGCCTCTTCGACTTGATCTCATCCAGAAGCTCCTTATACCCCTCGAAGTGGGCATCGGTAAGTGCCTGAGCGCTCGGCATTTCAGCTCGACGTCGGAGCTCGGCATTTTCAAACCTCCGTTCGGCCGCCTCGACGTCTCGCTGGAGATCGCCGACATAGTGCCTCAAGTCGGCCACATTTTGCTCCGAGGACGCAAGCTCCTTGCCGAGCCGAGCGACCTCCTCCTCCTTCCTGGCCAGCCTGGACTGCAGACCCTCCGACCGTTCGCGCTCGGCATTGACCGTCCGCTCGGCCTCGGCCAAATTCTCTTTCAGCTCTACGACCCGTGCCCGAAACCTCTCCAGTTTCGCCTCGGCATCGACGGCGGCCTTAGCAGCCTCGAACTGCCTCATGGCGAGCTGCAAGAAAAACATATCTGTTACTAATCCGAACCGAGCGGATAAACAAAATCCGAAGTAAAAAAAAAACTTACCATCATGGCCTGGCGGGATGTGATCAATGCCTGGTGGCTGAAGCCCGGCTCGCCATGACCGGTCCACAGCCCCTCCAGCGCCTTCGGCGTCATCACACGCTTAAAGCCTGTGACGAACGGCTCGAGGCAAGGGTCTACCTCCACCGCCTTCGGGGGCCCCGATCCGGACGCCTCGGCACCGGAACCACTGGCCCCGGCCCGAGCCCTCTTCTCCACCGGGGCCTCGGCCTGGGGAGCTTTCCTCTTCTCTGCCTGCCGAGTCGGTCTCGGCGCAGGTGATCTAGGCTGAGCTGCCGCTGGGGCAGGAGCCTGGACCGGCTCGGCAGGGGCCCGCCCCGCGGCCCTCCTCTGGACGCTCCGAGCAGCCTTCCTCCTCAGGCGAGCCTCCAGTTCGGTGGGTGCCATTCCCCTTTCTGCCCTAGGATTCCACCTGGGTACAAACCAGGAGATCTCGCTCTGTCTGATCTGGGTTTCCCCGAGCAGAAACTTGGTTGACAAGTATTCTGCTGGTGAGTCCCTGATCGCGGCGATCTGGTCCTTGAGCTCACCTCGGAGTTTATACTTGCCCCAGCTGACTGCAAAGACAAAGCCAAAAGAGTTAGACAAAAAAAAAAAAAAAAATGCAATTATTACAAGACGTAAGCAAATTGTCCTCGGATCGGCCCCAAACTCCCAATGCCCACCTGGAATCCTAAAGGCTCTGGGAACCCGAGCCGAGGTCATTCTGTTCGGATCGGCGAACTCCCAATCCCCAGAGACAAAGAAATATCTTTTCTTCCATGTCTTCTGGGAAGAGGGATTCCCACCGAAGAGTGGCCCCGAGTACGCCTGAAGGTTGTAGAATCCGAGCTCGCTCTGCTTCGACCTCAGCGCGTAATTGCAAAACAGGATATCCTTGTGTGGCACACACTTGTGCACTTTGTGCCACAAGATATGCATGGACAGGATGATCCTGTATACATTCGGGTTCAGCTGGTGTGGCGCCGCGCCGATCGTCGCGAGCCAGTCTTGCAGGAAGGCGTGTAGGGGGAGCCGAACCCCATTCTCAAACATCTCCGGGTACATGGTCACCCATCCTGTCGGGGGTCGGCTCGGCTTCTCCCCCTCGGTCGGCAACCTCATCAACACGGAGTCGGGAACCGAGTACCTGTCCCTCAAGTCCCGGAGATGGTACTCGGTCATCTCATTGGGGATCTGATCGGCCTTCCACGCCAATTCCTCGTAGAAGTCCGGGTCGATCGGACTCCCCGTCACCCCCTGGGCCGAGGTCGACGCCTCATGACCCCTGTCTCTTTCATCCGAGCCTGAGGTGAGTCTGCTCGGGATGGTTGCGATCGGCTCGACGTCAAGAGGTTCTTCGTCGCCTCCTTCGGCCGCCCCTTGTTCCCGATCGGAACTCAGTATCTCGGGATTCTCTTGGTCTCCTCGGGCTCGGCGCTCACCACCTGGGTTACGATTCAATGCCGAGCCGGCCTCGTCCAACTCTTCGGACAAACCGTCCCAACTCGCCTCACCCGCAGGTGGGCTTCGGCTCGGCTCGGCCTCACCCGCAGACGGGCTTCGGCTCATCTCAGCCTCACTATCTCCTTCAAAGGCTTCTCCCGAGCCGAGCCGGCCACTCGAGTCAGTTTCAGACATCTCTAAAAACACCTTTTTCTTCTTTCTCTCTTACTTTTTGGATCGAAAGGTGCCCTTTTTCAAGAACACCAAGAACAAACCCAGAAAAAACCCGAAAAAAGGGAAAAACTCAAAAGTGGACAGAATCACTTACTGGTTTTGTCCGGCCAAATCTCTCCACCCCAAACACCCTCGGAATCACCTCGCCTATCGCCGTACCCGCTCGATGTTGGGATCGGACTACCACTCCAACGACGGTGAGAGAGAAGATTTCACGGTGAGAGAGAGAGTTTTTGCAGGAGAGAGAGTGAGCTTCAGGAAAATGAAAGGGAAGAGAGAGAAATTGCCAATTTATATCCTCATGCAGACCGATCTCAGCCCTTCATTTCTGGCGCTTCAAATGCCAGATCTTGACACCTGTCAAACATTCAAAAATACCCATAATGAGGTGACCCTTACGTTCCCCCATGCAGAAATCAAACGTCCCTTCACCTGTCCCAGAGATTTTCTGACCAATCACAAGTCGTCATGTGCTCGGACCTTCGGGAACATGGGCTTGTAGGGTTCGGCTCGGACCAAGCGAACACGCCATCTTCGGGATTACACTTCAACTTCCAATCCACCACTGCCCGCTCGGATCGGAAGCTGGGGGACTCCTGTTTGTGGGAAAACCCACATCGACCCGAACAGCCAATCACAGCTCGACACGTGGCTGGTCAAACATCCACCTCGGAGTTGATTCTCAGTGGTCAAACTTTGACTTCCACGTCATCACTGATCAGCACTTCCTCTACCAGCTCAGACCGGATCTCCACACCGCCCCTCCTTGTTCGGTCCGAGCCGAACCGATGATCTTCCTTGGGATCGAGTGTCCATCTTCCCACGATCATCCCGGCTCGGCTCGGCACACGAGATGGCTTCCTTCCGAGTTCTGGCGTCGACCAGTTAGGGCTCGGAAAGACTCCAATCTATGGACCGGCTCGGCTTGGAGTCCCATGCCCGATCCGACCACATATGGACTTCGTGTCTTCGCATGGGAACATGTGTTCGTATCGGCTCGGCTCGGCTCTCCGCCGCCATTCCCAGGAAGATCACGCTGGGACGAACCGCCACACTGAAATGCACCTGACACATTCTTCTGACAGATAGAATATCAGGCCTGCATTCATGAATGTTGGAGCAGTCTACCTGAACCTTCCAACCTTGCATTTAATGGAGCATTCAATGCAGCATTAAATGCTGAGGAAGCAAGCAGCTGAGCATGCAACTAGGTCTGACCAGGTGCGTGGGTCTTTGGCAACCATTCATTCACATGCAGGTATCTTACTCATTAAGGTTTCCTTTGCTTATATATACCAAGTCATATGCACAAAATGAGGGATCTAGCAATCTACAAACATACACGCAAAACACTTGTATTCCTTTCTAAAAAAAAAGCCTACCCAACTTGCTGAGAATAACCCAGAACATTTGCCTTGTTCTTCCCATTCTCCCAAGTTCTTCCTTTGTTCTTCCTCATCCACCATCAAACACCACCACTGATTTCATCATCGGAGTGTGTTTGGCTGGTACCACACCGGTCCATCTCCTTTGATCTTGTTTTTGTCTACAGGAAGATCTCAACCAGCATCCACTTCATCATCCAGCAAAGCACCTGATCAGCCAGGTCAACTTATCTAAGTTGTTGTATCTACCTTACGAGAATTTGCATCAACAGCAATATTGTACAATTCAAAACTATTCTAGAATTTTTGTACATCACCATCATGGAGGCAAGCGTTGAGTAGATTTATTCTTGTGTGAGATTTTATTTAAAAAGTCTGGATGCAATTAATAGTAAATCACCAACTTATGAGAAGACCTTTCCTGCACTTGTGATACACAACATAGAGAGAAGAGATGTTTTGGACACTCAGTTTTGGGACTCACTCTCCTCTCAGTCCTCTGTATGTATGTTGTGATACCACATCATTTATCACAGGTGCATTAAAGTTTTTTTCCAAACTTATATATTATTGATTGATGTGTTACTTTTTGATATGAGATTTACTTCATATACACTCATGACTTGAATCCAATTACAAAATTTCAACATTAATTTTTTTTGATATAACCAAAAAATAAAGTAATGTTACGTTGACATCAACCACTTTTATATTCTAAAAACATAAATATAAAGATACAGTAATTATTATAATTAAGTGGCACTCTTGTCAACCCTCATTCTTCTTATTTACTTATTCACCTTATTTTCACAACCCCCAAATTTTTATGAAAAAATAAATCTATTCATCACACACACCCCCTCCATTATTCTCAAACTGCCCCTATCCCTTCCTCCTCCTTCACCTCCTCCTTCTCCTTCCCCCGACCCTAATTAGCTCTTAAAACATGCATGTATAACCTTTGGTTCACCACTTTTGAAGAAAGAAAAATACATTCTCTTCAAAATAATTGTCGAATCAAATGGGAGGAAACAAGTAGTGCTCAATTTCAATTGAACTTCAAAATCGTCCTAAATCAATGAAAATAATTTGGATTTGGGAAATTTCTATGTATATTCTCATAAATGGTTATATATATATATAATACCATTGTACAAAAAGTTTCAATATTAGATTATGTTAATACAATAATTAAATTTTATAGATAAATATTCTTCTTGAAATTGATAGGCAATTGTAGTGGGCTCAATTTGATTCTTCTAATTTTGTAAAAGAAAGTGTTGAAAGGCTTAATCCATGTTTCAATACTCTTAGCACTCATGTGTTCCATTGGTGAGATTGTGTCGAGCATCCCACATGCTGAAATTGAAGGTGAGCACTGGGCAGCCATGACAACCTTAGATATATATTTTTTTCTTTCTATCAGTTATTTAGTAATTTTATAAAAAAGAAAAAATTATAATAATTTGTTTTAAGAGGGGTGGGGAAATAAAACAGTGGTGGTAGAAATAACACCACTCTTTATATAATTTTAAATTTTATTAAAATGTGAAATGAGTCAAATGACAATAGCACTACTGCCAATGACTTCATTTTTTTTTTAACCAGTTAGGATATCTGAAAGTGAGAATATGAACTTTACCTTTTTTTTAGAAAAACAATGTGATCATCAACTGGATTATACTTTGGTAGTGATCTTTTACATGTTTCTACTTCCCTTTCTTTTCTTAAAAATTGCTTCTCTTATACCATGGTCATTTTTAATTTTCATCTATTATTATATGTCATCCATCGTGATTCAATGACAAGTATTTTATAACCAAACTTGTTAATATTTTGCATATAACAGTCAAATTGATACTATTATGTACACAACACTACTTTTCAGAAAACGAACAACAGTGTATACTTTGCTTTTCGTTGTTGCAAAGTGAGTCAATTTATGGCACCCAACATGATGTGACTTGGGTTGATGGAGCAGTTCTAGAATTGTATTTGTCAATAAATAGCAAAATTATGGCACAATCTGTCTTAAGTCTTAACCTTTAATCCAACTCTTTTCTTGAATGAAGTCCTTTTTGTTTATATGACAGTTAATATTCCCTAAAAAGTTATGATCCACGTGGCGTGATATGAGTCGACCATGTGGAATGTGGATGACCATTGGGGTCAACTGTGTTCCCAGATATTAGGCTAGGTTTGGGCCTTTGGGCCAAGAACAGAAAGTGCGTAGCCCATTGCTTGTGAGATTAGTGCTTGACATAGCTCATTAATCACTTCATCCAAAATCACTAAATAAGTTGAAGAATAATGCTATATTTACCACATTCTTATACCACATTTTTATACCATTGACGTGTCATTATTTTATTGGACAAAATTTTTCTTTTCCTTTTTGGGTTTTTCTTTTTATTTTTTAGTATCCAATGTATGAATGCCATGTAAGTTGCCACATAAGGTGGTATGAAATTATGGTATAAAAATGTGGTATATGTAGCACTACTGTCAATTGAAAGGCAATACTTTACTTCCTTGATAATATTACTCTCCCTTCTCACATGTGGGGTTACTAAAGCTAAATACATTAATAAATTTTGGGCGACTTGAGAATACACGTGTCCATTAGATTTGGTAAATATTATCCACTTTGACATCATGTAAATACTTTAACAATATATTGTCCATTAGCTTCATACCTAAAATAAATTAACAATAAATAAAATGACCCAAGACCTTAGATATTGTAAGACAAAACTTCACTTCCCCAAGGATAAGATATTATTTTGAATAATAACCTCATTGATGTAACAAGTCACACCTGCAACAAAAGTTTGATTCTTGCTTTTCTTTCCTCAAATCCAAATCTTTTTTTCACCACCCCCATATTCAGTGAGATTACAATTCACACCCGCATTATGAATTTGATTCTCGCTTTTCTTTCCTCAAATTCTTACCCTTCTTTCACCACCCCAAATTCTAACCCTACTTGGTACAAAGAAATAAAAAACTATACAATGGAGATAATCATTTGCAACCAGTAAAATAAGTATAATAATCCGGACAAGTATATGATGGAGCCTTGTACATATGTTGTACGCTGTATGTTTTTTTTTGGTCAAAAATGTACATTGTAGTTGGTGGTACTAAAAGCGACTGGTCCCAGCCTATTGTAGTATTGTGACTGGTGATGCAGCAGTGGCAGTAATTAATTAACCACCAAATCTATGATAAAAAATTAAAATAAAAACTAACCACCAAATGGAATGAGCCAATGCCTGCAAAGCTACACGTAGACTGATAGACAGAGTACACACACTATTCTATTGACACATGTCTCGAGGCAAGCTTAAGCCTGCTACTGCTCTATGCAGACAAACTGAACAACCCAGGATTCGCCTATTTTGCAGTTTTCAGTTTTCTCTGCACGACCACCGTACAGTACACTTCAAGTGTACAAACAAACCCAGCAAAATTGACCCACTTGTAAAGTATCATTGTATTTGTGAGGTCTTTTCCACTTATGCGAGCTGCCCCAAAGGATGGTGCACCTGCTGGGTGCACAGACAAGGTGACACCTGGTGCATTCTCAAGCAAAGCCTTGTCACAAGGACACGTGTTACCACCAGACTGATTTGGTTTCTTTCCAAGCAAGTGACGTCAGTATGAATAGAATTTATTTGTGATTCAACAGCGAATGTGTTACTTCGACATTATCAGACTAGCCTTCTGGTTTAACCTCAGTTCCACGTGTCGTCTTAGCATTCGAGGGTCAGACCATTGACCTACTTGTAAAGTATGGTTGTATGTTCGAGAGGGTCTTGGCATGCTCGAGTGGGGCACCTGACCTACAACCATATGGGTCCCACCTCATGTGAGAGGTGTCCCACTGGGCACGTCCCATACAAGATTTATCCTTGTATGTTCTCCACTCCACCACCCCCCATAGGCGTTTCTTTTAACTTTTGTTTCTTCTACTTTTTAATTTGAGGGATTTCTTCTTCAAAATAATTAAGAAGCTCAAGCACTTGGCAAGTTTGGTGTCTTTTCTATGCGATTGCTGGTGTGGGTAAGAAAAAATTGTGGCAGCTGCATACTGTTAGTTTGATATATATAGTTTATCCATTTTACTAACAGCTTAAACTCTAATTTCAAGAGTTCATGTGTTCGAAATTCTCATCTTCCATTTATCATCACTTATCAGTTACCAAATTAACTTTTAGGGTGGGGGTGCATCCAAACTGTTTAATTTGCCTCTTTCTATGTGTAGGATGAAGTTTCATGTGAGGAGAATCCAAGTTTTAGCTTGATATTCTCTAACAGCTTAACTAATTTGGTGGTTAATTGTCTAACATATACAACATATATCCATCTTATAAAAACTGATCATGACTAGCACGTGAGAGGATGATTGTGAGAACTGAAAGAGTGATATATTTGTATACATCTGTGTTGTGATATGTAAGAATATTTTGTAAATAAGATACTGGGTTGGCCCAAGTGGGTTTATTACTACATTTTGGGTTTAGACCAAGTTAGCAGTCTATGCATAATTTTTTTTTTTGGATCAGAAGTCCATAAAGCATGATGTTTCATACTATTATAGTCAGTTTTTGCTGTCCTCTTTTTTATAGTTATAACTTACAAGTGATTATTTGTTTGAGTTTATGTTGAAAAATAATAGAATCTAGCTCGTTCTAGAAAAATAGAAGTTATATCACAATTTAAGCATAATAGATTCAAGCGCTGACTCATAAGTTAGATATGATGCAAAACCAATTGTTGCTTTTGGAACACAAAACCCACAGTAATGTTATTGCTCATTCAAATAAACTTGTTTGTTGGGATGTTCTCAGCCATAAACTCCACCATTCCAGTAAAAGAGAAAAGTTAAATATGAATTGGGTTAGATTAGGTCTTCTACCTTAGGCCCATTACTTAAATAGACATCTTTGTCCAATAAAGCCCATCTCTTTTTTTTTTGTCAAATAAATTAAGCCCATCTCTTTGAGCATGTATCTTCATTCTTCAGTCAGTTCCTTATATTTTTCTTCAATTTGAAGATAATTAAGGGAAAAAGGTTAGATTTAAGGAAATTCTCTCAAATACAAAAATTGAAATTGTTCATATATCTTATTTTTGTAGGGGTTTCTAGTCTAAAATTTGACTATTGGAAGTTTGGAGAGAGTTTGAAGAGCCCCATCTATTTAACTTAATTGATTTGGGGAAAATTTTAAGGAATGGTTGGAGCTCAATTTTATATTATTTTTTCTCAAATTTAAATTTGAGGGAAGGTTTAAGAAAGAATTGGAGATGTTCTTAAAATCTATTACAGTACATGTACTTGATATATAAAGATGTTTGTAATTACTTGTGAGTCTTGGAATTGAAGTAGATACCTTTTATACACAGTATAACAAACAATTATCGTATTTCTTTCATTGAAACTTCATATACACCTTTTTCTCTTTGAGACCACAGTTGCAGAATATATTCTCTTTACAGTGAATGAAACTGAATAAAGCATAAACAACACCAAAATTATACGATTTTATATCCCAAATATACAAATAGAAGATATTTTTTATTTTTTTTTGCCACTACAAATAGAAGATACTTAGATACATTATAGTGTGCTTGTCGAATTTTATTTAAAGTCTTTGAGCATGTTATCTAACTTGGCCATTGGATTACGGTGGCCCTTCTAATTTTCGCTTCTTGCGCAATAAAAGAAAAAGAATAATAATAATAAGAAAGAAGATCAAAGAAGAATCAACTGATGGAATAGTGTTTAACACCATCATGCAAAACTCATTCGCAGATTCAAAGTCTTGGAAGAGGGTAACTCTGTTCAGCTCAAGGTCCGCGGCGCCTTCAAAGTGAAGCGTCATGGATGGCAAAGTAGCGATGGGGTGGATTTCGGAGCAGAGGTCGAAGCCAGTCTTACTTGCCTCCAATCACTACTACAATTGTATAAATAGACAACAGTCAATAGACAACGGTTCTTATTTTGTCCGTTATCTTAATTTAACACACAACGGATTTTAATAAACTGTTATATGAAGGTATCATATCCAATGCTATTTGGTCGGATGAATTTTCTTAAATTATTAAACACAATAGTTTTAAGTAAAACCGTTGTGTTGGACAAGTTACAGAAAAATAAAAAAATTTGCGGGTCTTTGTATTTGACAAAATACACGCCCGCGTTAATGAAAAAAACCATCGCGCCTTTAACCCCTCAGACAGAACCCAGACCTCCTCCTCCTCGTGCCCTCAAACCCAGACTTGCTTCTTCCCAAAACCCAGACCTCCCGCACTCTCACTTTGCTCACTCTCTTCTGATTATGGCCATCACCCATCACCGTCCCTCACCACCATTGTGTCGCCCTTTCACCACCATGTACGCACTCTTTGGGTTTTTCATGATAAAAGCTCTCAAACTCTCTGGGCAAAAAAAAAAAAAAAGCTCTCACACCCTCTCGATCCCTCGATCTGCTCTCTCTCATTCTCTCTTGCTCTCAAACCCTCTCTGCTGGTCTATCTCCTTCTCTGGTGCTCTCTCTTTCTCACAAACCCTCTCGATCTGTGCTCTCTCTGTCTCTCTCAAAGCCTCCTACACTCTTAAAATTAAAATGCCCAAATCGAACTCCACCTCCTCCCTCAAGAGATTAGGAAAAATCACCGTCCTTTCAAAGCTTTGCGTGAGTTGCAGAGCCTTTGTGTTACGCTCTCATCCATTGTGGTCCTTTCATTCCCATTGCAAAGGACCCATCAGTATTGTCCTCTCTGAACATTGTGGGTAACTGCCTAAGGTGCGTCTGTGCTTTTTTCATAAGCTGAACTAGGGTTTACAAATTTGTTGATGATTTAAGGTTTATAAAGCAATACTAGATTTTTGACTTTTTCTGAATTTAGGGCTTTTATAGATTTCATTCTCATTTGATGTTTTTTTAATTTTTTTTTTTTTCAATTTCTTTCTCATTATTTGAAAATCTGAAGGTTATGGTTGAGGTTTAAATTTATTCGTTTATGTTGGAACTAACGGTATCAGTGCTATTAAGAAATCACACTACTGCTAAATGCTTTTATTGTATTATTATAGAAATTCTGTGAATCATTTTTCAAAGTTGTATTCAAAACCTCATCTGTAATAGACATTACCTACTCAAACACATAGCTTACGGTTATGTGTTATTATGGATATAGATCTACAAATTTTGACTCATGGACATTTGAGCAGCTGAGAACGATGAGCTTTGGGGGAAACAACCGCGCACAGCTTTTAATTAAGCAGCATGGATGGGCTGATGGAGGCAAAATTGAGGCTAAGTATACATCAAGAGCTGCTGAGTTATACAGGTAGATACTTTATATATCAAATTGGATACTTCATGTTCTTTATATCAATTCAGTTTTTCATTGATTTCGATAGTCCTAATAAATTAGCTAAAACCATTGTATTTATTCAATTATTTTATCTTAATTTATCTTTTTGATTTCTTGTAGCTGCTATATGCTAATGATTATGCATGTTTTGTTCTCAACACTCTCACTCTATTTCAGGTAACTTCCAATATAATATCAGTAAAATTTAGTCACTTATGAATGATTATTGCAATTATCATTTCACAATAAAAAATGTACTGGGATTCCGTATGGTTATCGTGGATTTTCTGATAAAGAATTAGCTGAAATGCCAGTAAGTTCCTTTTTGTCCTTGCAAGTACACATCTAATATGAATCATTCAATCAATCTTCTCTTGCTATGTTTTTAGGGTCAATATGTTTCTTCTATTTTGAGAGTACTTTGAGTGTTGTAGACTAATATGTTAAAAATGGATTCGATTATCAGCTATCAAGGAAAGTGGTTCAGAATGTTCATCTTTCTGGTGGAAGCTTGTTAGGAGTTTCACGTGGAGGTCCCAGCGTTAGTGAAATGGTGGATGGTTTGGAGGTGATTATTTGGAAAGCTTCTTTAAGGGAATTGATAATATTTTAGCATTATGATTCCTAGAATTAAGTATTGTGATATATGTATTTGTGTGTTGATATCAGGAAAGAGGAATCAACATGCTTTTTGTTTTGGGTGGAAACGGCACACATGCTGGAGCCAATGCAATACATGATGAGGTTGGTAAGCTTGTATCTCTGTAATAACTTGGTAAACTATGTCATATGTTGAGTTCGGTAATCCATTCATTATTTAGGTTTTTTTTTTGCATTTTATTCATAGACCATGCATAAGAGATTTGTCTTTCAAGTTTTAGTGCAATTTCATGTCTTAAACAATAAAGGCTGAAAAAAAGATGGAAAAAGGTAAACAATTAAGGCTGAAAAATAAAAGGGAAACTTTAGGGCAGGCCGGCATTTGAATGCACTATACTATTAGTTTGGGATAGTCTGTCTATTTACTAGTGTTATTAAAATGTCTTCATCAATGCTGGCAGAGGTTAGGAATTGATGTACTGGAATATAAACATAAATGATGGGAGGGTTTTGTAGGATCTCAACTTGTGACAAGCTTATAGTCTCTGCAAGCTGTGAATGCTTGATTCTTTTATTTTTCTAGCATCTTTAAGTTTAATTTAATTGCTTTTTTCCTCCTTTTCTTTTAGTGCCGTAAAAGACGGTTAAGGATAGCTGTAGTTGGTGTGCCAAAAACCATAGACAATGATATTTTGCTAATGGACAAAACTTTTGGTTTTGATACTGCTGTTGAAGAAGCACAACGAGCAATAAATTCAGCATATATTGAGGTAGGAATGACTTTTGATATTTATATTTTTTCTATGTTACTTATTCAACTTCTTTTTTGCCTCCCAATCATGTATTTATTATTATACAAGGGTTCTACTCAACTTTTTTTCTGGCAGTGATGTCTGCATGGTAAGCTGATCTTTCTCCTCAATCTTGTAATAGGCACATAGTGCTTACCATGGCATTGGCATTGTGAAATTGATGGGCCGCAGCAGTGGATTCATAGCAATGCACGCATCCCTGGCTAGTGGACAAATTGACAATTTTCATATACTTGGACAATAATTATTGAAATAGGATGATATGCTTTGCCAATAAAGGAAAACACATAAGGAAAAATATAGTTTTGATGCTAATTGATCAATAAAGTACTTGAGAGCCAGGAAATAGCAATTTCATGTTCCAAGAAATGTTCTTGAATTAAAAGTTCTGAACGGTCCTTTTTTGTCCAGGGGAGCAACTCTTGTACTTCCTGACATTAGAGGGAGCAAACCAGGGGATGAGAGGTTAGTCAGCTAATGGTCTACTGAAAACATGCTTTCCCATCATTACTTCTAGTTTCGGAACTAGTAATACTCTTTCCAGTGTTTCTGTTGTCATTGTGCTTGTGTTAGTTGTTGCCCGTTCGTCACAATAAAAAATGTACTGGTATATGCGAACTGCTTGGATGAACAATATGGTGAACATTTTTATTATTCTTTTGATCCATGGAAAAGAATCTTCATCTTCGGGTCTTTTTTTTTTTTTTTTTTTTCTGGGGTAAAATTATGTTTATTTTGCTTATTTTGGGTGGGTGGGGAAGGGAAATGTGGTGGATCAATGAAGGTAGACTAATTTCTTGTGAAAAAAGGTAGACTGATGACCTTCTCTTGGTTGGATCTACATAAAGGTTTTGGCAGGCAACTAATTTAACTGAAATTTCAGGAATTTCGAAGAGATTTATGATGTCGAGAAGTTTATAAGTAGCCTGGATGGTGTGGTCAGAGTAGCAAAAGAACGACCTGCTAAATTATCATCAAGGAATATTGCTGCTGTGAAGGTTTGCATTTTGGGTTGAATTTTATTTTTAATTAGTACTCCATTTCTGCCTTGTTTCAGTGGGAGCGGAGGAAGGACAACACTTATACCCAAGAAGCTAGATATCAATGAAGTCCGGGCTAAATGGGCAAACTTTGTGGGGTAGTATATGTAGACTAATGTTGGATTATTGCATATATGACACCTTTTTGACTTGATTTTGTAGGCCATGTGTTTAGTTAGACTAGCTTGGAGTATATATATGATTGATTACTTTGTTAGATTAGCTTGGGGATATTAATGATTGATAGGCTAGCTTTGCTGGATAATACTTTTGATATATGGCAGCAATTTGGTAGATTAGATTGATGCTTGATATTTTGGAAAGGCATATATGGAGGGTTTTTGTGTATGGCATGATTGGTTTTGTAAATGGAATTGGGTTAAGGCATATATACAATTACTATCTTGAAATATCTTATATTATCTGGTATTTTATAAATTCCAATTCTTTATTATTGTGAATGGTATTTTGTAAATGTATAATTTATTAAGAATGTTAATTATGATGGGAATCAATTTGGAACAATGGTTGTACCAAAACAGTCTATCTCATCAGATTGTGCATTTTTGTTTATAATTGCATTGTGGTCAAAGACAATTGGGAGCTTCTTAAAACAGATGTAAACAGGCACATTATACAACAGTTTTTCGATCAAAAGCGTGGTCTATACCCTTAACTTACAATTGTTCAATATCAGAAACCATTGTCTAATCCATAAGCATACCATACAAACCTTAAAAAGCCATTGTGCTAAATGCCTTCATACAACAGTTTCTAACTCAAAACCGATGTACCAAATAAGTATATACAATGGTTATATGGTTAAAACCTGATGTTTTTAATGCATTCATACAACGGTTTCATGTAAACAACGTAGTATGAAAGACCTATAGACATGGCAGTATACCTATTTTCAATAGCCTACACAACGGTTATTAACAATAAACCATTGTTTTAATGGCTATTTCACCTCGTGTTTCTACCTAAAATAGTTGTAAAACCAATTCTTTACTTAACATAACCGTTGTTTAACATATATATACACATCGGTTTTTAAATATAAACCGATGTTTAAATTGGCACTCAACAACGGTATCTTCCAAATCATTGATTTTAAAGGTTGTATATACAACGGTGGTACATCTATAACCGTTGTGTATGTGCACCAGGACAACGGATTTTATCCGTTGTCTATTGGGGGTATGAATAGACAACACTCGATTAGACGACGGTAAATTATAAACTTAGACAACGGTGAAAATCCGTTGTCTGATTGCTATTTTGTAGTAGTGAATGGCTGCCATCCGTACATGTTCAGAAAGTAGTCCACCATTGCTTGTCTCAAGACCTTGAATGCTCCCTCAACAAGGTGACTGTACGGAGCTCCGGAATCAATGACAAAACCACCTCCACCCGATGTGGTAAACAAGTTCGGGTCTATTTGGAGTTGTTCTCCAATCAAACTGATCCCATTTAGCTTTAGGTAATAAAATTTATATGGGCCTTCAAAAAGTGGTGTGGTTTTTACATTACTAGGAGGAGTATCTCTTATGTCTGCGTTATCACCAAACTTTGACAATGCTTGATCCTCGAACCGTTGTGGAAGGCAGTAGGAGAATTTTCGAAGGGTGATTGGGCTTAACTGGTTTAGAATGCTAGAATAATGGCCCTTCCCTAATCCTATAAAAACCGGCAGTGGTAGCATCATCATAGTATTTCAACTTCATAACACACAACTCACCACCACGAACAAGGTGTGGGGGTGCACAAATTGGGTGAGTGTAATGCATACCTCCGAATGTGGTCGATGTCCTGCGGTCAAATAAAGGCAGTGACACTTCGAAGCATACTCCGCATCCCTTACATTGAACCCACGTGGGACTGCTGCCGGTGTCCAAGGCCACGTTGGCCTTCACCGGAGGTGTGCCAAAGGCAATCTCAGCGTAAAAGAAATCACTGTATGTGCGTTTAAGAGGAGATTTTATAGTGTTTGGAACTAATGATTGTGATGAATTGATAGTCGTGAGACGCGGAAGAAGAAGTATTTGAGTCAGTATTTTATGTTGTTCTAAAAGAGTAAGATTTTTGGGAGAGAAGAACAATTTAGGTGAGAAAATGGTATGCATGGGGAATAAGGTTATGAGAACACTACAAACGAAAATTGGAACAGCACTAGTAGTAGTACTAGACATGGTTTTCAGGCTCATGGTTTTGCTCTACTGTTTTTTAATTTAAAGCATCACTACAACATTATCTAGCAAAGCCCACCAATGACTAGTATTTATACTATGGATTCTGATAACCTTTGCAATGGTACAATACTTCAATTCAGTGGCATATCTACTTATTATTACCAATCACCAATCAGTACTGTACAAGTTATTTCATATGTACATCTAGGGGTGTGATTAGGTGTAACCGATGCAAGTGGCTCATTAGGTTTTCACTACTTTAAGTTTAGTAGCTTATATGTGTGAATTAGTTTTTCTCTGTATGTATCCACTATGACCAATTCATTGCAAGTGGCGTGGTATTAATGTGTTAATTGAAGGTTTGAGTGTGACATAGAGATATTGCATTTTGGGGGTACTATAGTGTGAGAAGATGAGAGATGCTTCAACACCCAAATCATTTTTTGTACAAATAGATCAATGGTGTCATTAAATGTGATTCATTTCAATGCAATAAAGTTGAAGATAGCATTATTCACTAGTGCTTGTGTGAAAGATAAGCACTAGCTTGCAGATTTTCTTAATTACTTTAAATGAAACTTAACGGAAGTATAAGCAATACTAGAAATATATGTATAGTACGTTTCAGATCCCAAAACAGATCGAAGATAATGGTTTCTTGATTTTTAATTAATAAATATATATTTATATATAAGAAGATGGTTGTAACTTATAACTTGTATGAATATAGGCCACTTTGGTATTGCTGTGAGGAAAAACTGCTGTGAAGTAAAACAGTTGTGAAGTAAAGCCAACTGTAAACTAAAGCAGTTGAATGTTTGGTAAACTATGTAGTCTATGTTTTCAAAAGTGTTGTGAGTACAAAAAACAGTATTAAAGTGTTTAGTAAATGTTAATGTAAAAGTGTTGTGACAGTGTATAATTACTAAAATGGACATGATGCTGAAAGTGTCTTTCATTTATTTATTTAGTAAAAATAAAATGTTTTTTTACTTGTTTTTGAAATTTTTGGCTACAAATTTTTATTAGCATTAATTCTAAGAACAACATTATTAAATAAGTATGTCTATTATTTTTTAGGTATATTATAATTTTAATCGTACAAATAAAATATCATAATTAATTATCACAATATAAAATATAACTAACAATGAACATATTTTTTTAATTTAAAATAAACAAATAAAAATTATAGAAATCAATGAGGGTATTATGGGTAAAATAAAATATTCATTATTGATGTGATTCACTGCAGCTTTCAAAAGCACCTACAAACCTGTTTTCTGTTTTTGTTGTGGGGAAAAACAGTTTTTAATTTTTTTACTAAACACCAAAATTGTTGTACGTGATTGAGAATTGTCATCCACAATAGCTTTTGGGTCTTCCACCGCAATCTCAAACGGGGCCATATCTAACTAGTCACTATGTCATGTACTAATAAAATGATATGGATATCAAGCTATCTTTTATTTTATAGATGGGTCTTACACAAAAAAATGTATTTTCATCAAAATGCATGCATGTAAGTATATAAGTGTGCGATGTATATTGTATAATGTTAATTATATCATGATCAACTACATATAAAGGCTTATAATTAAAAAATGAGATTTTAAAACATTTTTACAACAAAGGGTTAGTGGAGGTATCTAAGGGAGTAAGGCAGTGGGGGATTTAAGATCCCTAATCTGGGGGGGTCATGGTGTAAAAGTTAAAAAAAAAAAAAATTGACGACAATAACAATGAAAAATTGAACGATAGTAGTTTCATTCATAATTCATGGTAAAACAACATTATCGAGGGTGGGTTGGGACTTGAGTGTTGGTTTTGGGGAATTTTGGGGTTTGAAGTTATGTTTGGGAATTGAGGGCTCGAGTCTGTCTTCTGCTATACTGTTTTTTTTTTTTTTTTTTTTTCTAATTCCTGGCTCAAAACATCATTTTGATCATGAGACTTAAAAAAAATTAAACACCCCTGGCTCAAAACGACGTCGTTTTGGCCAGGCTACAAACTAAAAAAAAAAAAAAGGATGCTCTCTTTGTTCGCACTTAGGCTTTTTATCAAGCACTTGGTGGACGATTGGGCAGCGAGGGGTCATTGGCTAGAGGTTTGCAGGGTTGTTGTCCAGAGGTTTGGGTGGTCATCGGCGACTGAGAAAGATAGTTCTAGGCTTCGTGCTCCGACATCAGGAGGTTTGAAAGGTCACCGGCGGCTAAGAAAGGTGGTTCAAGGCTTTGTACTTCAGCATTTGGGGGGTCGCCCGACCCCTACCTCCCTAAGTGGATCCGCCACTGGAGTAAGGGTACAATTATATAGGTGCTCGTTTATAAGACAACTACTTATATTGTGGGGATTTTTATCTATCATATTGTTTTATTGAAATGTCATAAATAAACGAACAATCCTTTTTCTTTGACAACATTTGGGAATTCTTTTCATTACATATAATGAGAGTGAAGGAAGGATAAGTGATACCAAATATATATATTTATAGGAAAATTTTCAGGTAAGAACATTCGCATGGTGCGAACGTCGACATGGCGTCGACATATGTTGCAGCACGTTTTGGAATCTCGTGTCGACCCTATATCGGCACTGTGTTGATATTCGCACCATGTGAATGTCCTTACCTGAGAAGAACTGGACTATATATATATATATACACACATGCCTCTTTCAATAAGAAATTCCTCATTTAGTGTTAAATGAAGGATCTCTCTGTGGGGCCCACACGAATCATTTTGTGTCAATCCGAACCGTTCATTTTTTACATCTCAATTGATAAATCATTCCTATAAAAAATCAACTAAATCAAAAATAGTTAAGATATGCAATTTGAATCAAACAAATAAACGAACTACAAGTTCATCTATTTACACATAAACTTTGACCGCTTAATCAATGAAAATGTGTTAAATGAAAGATCCCTTATTGGAAAGGGCATGTGTATATATATATATATATACAGCTCCCTTCCATTGAGAGATTCTTTAAATAAGCTTATTTAAGGGATCTCTTGTGGAGTTCACTCTACATTATATTTTGATGATCGGAACCATCAATTTTTGTGGTCTTCTTTAAAGGATCGTCCTTACAAAAAGTTAGGTTAATCGAAAATCATTTGATTGATGATTAAACGGTAACTATTTTAAGTGTTTATCGAAAATATTATGTCCGTCTATATATTTGATCAAAGTTTAATAGCTTAATAGATTCTGACTTGTCTAATTATTTGTAAGAATGATTTTTGACTATATGCCTTAAAAATAAATGGTTTAGATCGTTGAAATAATATATGAAGTGGATCCTATGAGAGATCCCTTAAATAAAATTATTTGAGATATAATTTCCTCTCACAATACACATTTAAGATAAAAAGATATATAGTTCTAGTCGGTTTTTAATTAATATATGTAGATGGTTGTAACCTGTAAGTCTCTGAAGTTCCTTTTAATATACAGTACTGCAGGGCATGGCACACAACTATAAAATGACTCCTTACAACGCCAACCTATCTTTTGATTCACGTACAGATGGGCCTCTAAAAAAATGTATTTTTATCAATATTTAAGTCTTTGGCCAAAAAAGAAAAAGTCTTAAGTATCGCATTCTGGCCAAAAAAAATAAATAAATAAGTCTTTAAGTATCGCATGGCCAAAACAAATGAAAAAAAAAAGTCTTAAGTATCGCATAAACTTGAGTTTAGGCTTCCTTTGAATGGAGGTAGTTATAACCTTCACATCTGTGCAAGTATGGAAAATGAAATTCAGTTCTTTCCAACAAGTAGACACTTTGTTGGCCAACCGAAAATAGAAAAGGTAGGCACTTAGTGACAATCAGTGTCATTCAAGGACAATTAGCCTTTAAAATCAAAGCATAGTTGCATTTGGATTCCGTTTCCAAAAAGAATTCATCAAAACCTTTTGCCTATGCAATCTTCTTTTCTGGTCAGCTGTTTTGAGTAGCAGACAAACTCCCCAAACATGTAAGCCTTGGAACCAAAACTTTGTTTCTATAAGCCGTTCCTAACCAAGACAAATAATGCATGTACAGATGTACTGCATTCAGAACTCATTTCTTCGAGTGGCTAATTAAGGAGGAGAACACAAAGCAATGTCATAACTCAATCTTAAAATTTCGAGTGCAATTTTGCTCATCATGTTTTATCATTGCATAGCATTACCACTCTACTAAACATGTATTACATTATACTTAACCATAACTAACAAGGGTGGTTGTATTTATTAGTGAGACGAGACGCATACAGAGCACACTTTGAGTAGAATGGTAATGCTACAGAATAATTCCCATTCTTGGATTAGAGATACCAGGAGACAGCACATAAGGAAAAGAAAATGAAGTCAAATCAATTGTTACCAGTTTGTACAATACAATATACAATACACGCTAGACTTCTAATGGTGTTATGTAATGGTTTACTACACTTAAAACCCCAAGGTACCTTTTTATTTTTGTTAAGTGTACTATTCTTAATTGTTAGTAATTTCCTCCTAAAAGAATGTCAGCCAAAAATCTTAGCACAAGACTTCCAGTCAATGAGTCTATTTGGCTCAAATTTTAACACCCACCCTCTACCATCTCTAGAACGGATCTGAAATCCCATTTTCCCAAAGCCCATCCTCCTTCTCAAAAGCACCATCTCTATATAGTCATGTACACAAGAAAATATCCCAATTAAGTCATGTATATACACAGCAATACACAGGTTGTTGCCCCTTCATGGTTCTGCAAAAACAGTTAAAATATAGCAATTCTTACTGATTAATGTTGTTGAGCATCAAGCAAAAAGCTATGTTATGCAAAAAAACTTGTTCCATCATATTGATTGTTCTGATAGATCATCAGATAGTGGTTGACATTGACTGTGACACTAATAGTACTATGCATGACAAAAATGCACATTACTAAGCTTGGGCCATCAGCCATTAGTCTATATCCCATAGACTACCATTCCTTCAAATTTTCCCTATCTGTCTAAAAATGAAACCATATATACAAACCAGGTGATCATCATGGAACAAATCAATATCAACTTAACAGAGGCTTCTCTGCATCAAACTCACTTTCAAAGTCAACCCCAATTTCTGAGTAACCTTCCTTCCCTTTAGCCCATAGGAAGAAGTAGAGCCCAGTAAACATGAGGAGCATGCCAGCAAGGCTGCATCAATACAAATATATAAAATTTAATTCTAATATTTTCTGACATACTAAGCTGTAAGATTATTGAATATCAGAAGGGAAAGTACTATAGATCATTAAAGTACCTTCCAACATTGATGGAATCTCCTAAGGAGATAACTGAGAGAATGACTGAGCAAACTGTTCCAATGGGGCTAAACATGGACACCAAAACTGGCCCTCTTTTCTTCATTGCCCATCCATTGAAGCTCACACATGCTCCACTCACTGTACCTCCCTGTGCATTCATAAAAGGTTATTTTCTTTTTTCTTTCTCTTTTTTTAAGAATTTGGTCATTATATAGATTCGAATTTACAAACGCCCTTTCAGGCTTCTAGCTCTGGTGGTAGAACACTAGAACTCTTGATATCCTCACATTCAAGATAAAATTTTGACTCAAAAGAATTAGACAAAGGTGATGCTTACCAGTAGAGAATAGCCAATCAATTCTCGAGTACTCACAAGGGGCCAACCAGTTTCTATTTTGTGATCTTGAACAAATTGTACAGCTGCAGTTATAAACACACCTATCAAAGATGTTATGGCGCACAAGGAAACAGGTGCAGGAAAATCACCCAATGTTGTAGCCTGCCACACATGAACACAAAAAGTATTGATCAATGGATAAAATTCACGAATATATAACTAAAGAATATAAATAAAACGGGGGTAAAGTGTCATGTTAGATCTCGGGCATGTTACATTATCATATTAAATCTCCAGCATGAGTTCACATGATCAATGGCTCACATTCAAACCAACTAGCTATTAGTCTTGCATTATTCTCCCAGATATTGGTCTAGTGCTATTCACACCAACTAGCTACTCATCTAGAGCTATTCCTCCAGAACAATGACTCATATTCACACCATCTAGCTATTAGCCTAGTGCTATTCACCACCAACTAGCTATCGGTCTAGTGTTATTCACACCAACTAGCTTTTCGTCCAATACTATTCTTTAGTATGTTACGTTGTCATATTAGATCTCTAGCACAAGTTCTCCTGATCAATGGCTAATATTCACATCAACTAGTTATTGGTCTAGTGATGTTCTTGCAGATAAAAAAATAGTTCATATTTACAGTTTGACAACATAACATATTAGACGTACTATCTGATGCAACATTTTCATATAAAACCAAATATAATCAATTTTATTGAGACTTTGTATCGATCACCTGCAAGACAATGTTGCAGGACAAAACAAAGACGGCAGCCAGGAGATACAAGCAGCCAATAATTTTCTGGCTATCAAAGACAACGTCCGGAGCTTGAGCTTGAAGATGAGCCTCTCTTGATGTGGGACTGGCAGTGCTGTGCAATATGCTCATTGTGAGAGCACCTAACACGCACAACAATGTGCCTAGGATCTTCACTTTGCTGTACAGGCAACTAATTTTCAATCTCTCCAACCTGCATAAACCATTATAAGACTTTTAAGTTATGTTATGTTGAATCATTTTTATAAATGTTCCTTTTTTACAATATATTTTCGGTAAATACTTAGCTCCTTATATGTAAACAATCATTCATCCTTACAAATTAATTACAATTTGACACGCATTTATTTTTTTAGTATCAAATTACGATGGACTTGTAATATGATAAATCACTCCTTATATTACATAAGGAGCTGAGTATTGTTCTATTGTATCAACCAAAGAAGAATAGTTTGTCACTTCTTTCTCTCCATTAGTCCATTTTAAGGTATGTTTGGAAGTGTTTTTATAGAAAGTGTATTTGCTCGATAATGCTTTTTCAAAAGCACTCTAAAACAGATTGAATTAGATACCTGACGGTACATGCGATGATGAAAATAAGACCAGGAGCAAGGTTTGGCATGGCTGTTGCCATTGCTGGTGAAGTTAGCATGATACCCTTTAGAAATAGGGATTGGAACAAAGTTACCCTGCAATAAAAAAAAATAAAAAAAAATTAATATCTGATAAGTGTACATTTGTTGTTCGAACATGTGATACAAATTAATAATCTGGTAACATAATATACTGTGTTTGACTCTTTGATAAGAAACATGTGCAATTGATTAAAGATATTCTCTGCAATTCAAGTTTTGGCTTAGATCATTCCAAAAAGCATTTTGTGTGGGACCATAAAGAAAAGGCTTACATGTTCACAAAATTTTGATTGCAATCCTCATTTCTATTAAGTAAAAATCTATCCTTGTCCAACATATTGTACTAAATACATTAAAGAACTATCTAACTGTAATTTCAAAAAATTTAGGCATAGCTTTGCAGATAAATCATAAAACTAGTAAAATAAAGGGTTGCAAATCAAGAAAAAAACTTGATCAAGTAGTTCCACTATGATCAACTAATTAAGAACAAGTTGGATGATCTAGTGCATCATCAGTGATACTGACTGCGTGTAATTGCTGCCGTTGATAACTTGATACATTGACTTTGACTGTGTAATGAAGTAAGTGCATTTAACACGCATGCACATTCGCGGCAGCTCAAAGCCACATATGATCAATATTGCTTTATCTACCAATCAATGCTAGCTTTAGCTACCAATCAAACTAGCTAGAAGTAGACCATCCAGCTAATTTTAAAGTAGCAAGCTCTAATCTTTCGGATCAAAGAAAGAAACAATCTCTAAAGTAACATTAATTCAAAATGCTACTTTTAAGGGATATTTGGTAGGCAGGATAACACATGGGATTGGACAAATATAATCGAATCCCACGTTTGGCAGTTAAATCAAACTTTAGAACCAAAAAAGTTTGGAGTGGATTAAAAATAATCTACTCACTTATTTTTTTAGAATGGGTTATCCCAACAAAAAGGTTGAGATAACTTGAATTCAGTATCAATTAAAACACAGGATATGAGACTTACAATTTGTAATTTGGAAACCGATCCTAAAATACATTACCCGATATCTAAATCCGAAAGTCACCCCACAATGTGATCTAATTTGATCCGAACTTTGCATACTTTTTAGTTTTTAATTATCCATTTCAGAAGATTCTTATCAAAGAAAAACAAACAAAAAACTTGAAGACTATTTACTCATTAATATATTTTAATTAAATAAATAGCAGGGCCGGTCCGAGGATTTAGGTGGCCCTAGGCGAGAAAAAAATTTGAGGCCCTTTGCCCATTCAATAACTAAAATTAATTGACCAAAAAATCAAAAAGTAATTTCTAACTTGATAACCATCAATTTAGTTAGAAAAATTAAAAAATGGAACTGATTTGAATTAATTGAGAATCATTAAGTACACAAAAGTTGGAGTCAGTTTTAAAGATAACTAATACATGTAGCAAGTTTCTATATTCCAAATTCCCTGCTAACAAACCTTTGTTACCAAATTAGAAAGCTTCTTTACTCCTTGATATTAACTATCGATATTAATTAAAGGAGGCAAAGTGTAAAGCAACTAAGTCCCTGTTTATATTCCAAATTTAATTATTTATTCATGCACTATTGTCTGCATAACAAGCTAATTATTAATAATATGTATTAGGATTCTCACACATGTAAGTCATTGTAGAGCAATCAGCCACAGTAAAGTAGTTCACCATGATATTAAAAAAAAATAATATAAAAACAAACACAAAACATGAAAAACTGAAAGGTTTTTTTTTTTTTTTTTTTAATTAAAGAAGCCTAGAAGTAGGAGGCCCTTTGGGTGGGTGGGCCCTAGGCGATCGCCCAGCTCGCCTACCCTCAGGGCCGGCCCTGATAAATAGATGAATATAATACTTTTAATAAACATTGAAATGATGGTAATCCAATGACTAACTAATTCTCAATCGATTTGACTTATTTTTTTATGATTAAATAAAATTTAAAAAATGAACGGTTTGCATCATTTGATCAAATAATTAGAAGATGAACCCTAACAAATATCATCCTTATTTTTTTTAAAAAGAGGGCCACTTTAGAATGGAAGTCTATAAATTATTGTTGTTAGATATTTTTCATGATTGGGACTTGGGAGGATTAAAAATTTGTTTATAATGGTTTGCCGGCCGACATTTCCAACACAACTTTGGAAACAAAATGAAAATGAAATGGAACAAGAATATGTAGTAAAAAACAGGTAAAAAAATCAAACTAAATCTAAATCTAAACATCAGATTGCATTACTCTATATATATGGGGCTTGTGGTTAAATTTAGAGCACAAGTTATTCTTCATTTTCCACTTTCTCGAGAAAAAAAAAATCAACACAATAAATAAAAAAGGAAAATATATATTCAAGGGTTTTCTCATGAATTATTGAATGGAGATGTAAAAAAATGGTATAAAAAAACAAAATATTTAAATTTGCATACCCTCCAAAGGCGATCAAAACCAACTGAATGGCCAACTTCAAGGTCAATTTCTTGGGCCATTGGCTCCTGCAACACAAACATATCCATGTTATGATTAACTAAAACATCAAAATTACTCTAGTCAGAAATTTACTTGAAGAATTAAGAAGAAAAAATATATAAAATATGTGGTATACATACCTTTCAAAATAAGCAGCAATGGGAGAGAGGATGATGAAGGTAGCAAAGGTAGAGAAGATAACAATGGTGAGAGGGTTAAGCCCCAGAGACATCAAATAGCTAAGCAACACAGAATTCCCTGCATACACAAATTGCATCCCAACCAACCCTCCTATGATTGTCGCGTCTTCAATCATCTCCTTCTTCATCACCATCATATTTCCCACCATCTCTCTAGCTATTTTCCTTCTCCTTTTCCTACTCCCCAAACAACCCAATATGACTTTCTTTTTTTCTTCTCTCCTATTTTTTTTTTGGTCGTACGTTACAATGACATAAATACTTGTACTTGTTGATGTTCCTTTTTCTCCTGGTTTTCCATCTTTTTGTGCTTTCTGTTGTTGTGGTTTGTGTCTGATTTTTCTTCTGCTTCGTCTGCCTGTTTTGGGTTTAATTGGTTAACCTCCTCATGAGCTAACATTCTTCATGGGGCTTGTAATTGTATTCTTGTATTCTACACCAGCCAGTCTTCTCCTCATTCTTCGCGTGAAAGCGAATCTCTTATGTCCTTTTTTTAGAGCAATTAAAAAATAAATAAGTGCTTCTTTTTTTAATGTTGGAATTAAGTGCTTCTATTAAATTAATCGTCTTTATCTCTCTTATGTTTAATAAGTGCCTAGATTTTTGCTTTTTTATGTTTTGTATTTTTACCATATCAGATCTCCTTTGCTAAATTCTCTCTTGAAGCACTTAGTGGAGCATCGCTTCCCACGTCCACGTGGCACCCACCCCCAAATAATATAAATTAAAAAAAAAAAATCTTTCAATTCACTATTGTAAACCGACACTTTGCTCACCACCTGTTGATAACAAGTTAGGTATTTCAAACTTTCAAGAGAATAACTTACCTGTCTAATAGGGACAGGTGTTATTTCATTTAGAGAGAGAGAGAGAGATAAAAAGAGGGAGAGAAAGAGAATGGGAGAGATAGAGAGAGAAAGGGAGGAGGGATAGCAGGTGGCATCCCAAGTAAGTTCTTCTCAACTTTTAATATACATGTTATTATCTTACTTATTAAATATAAATAAACTTACATTTCAATAAATAAATCACTATCACCAGATAAAACAAAAACCAGAGAGTAGGGAAAGTGAAACTGCAACCAAAGTGAATGCATGTTAAAGAATAATAGCAAATTAGTTAACGGGTAATGTTTCACTTGCTAATATCTAACGGAAATTAGACAATAAATTTAAACCAAATATTCAACAAAAAATTTACCTGATTTATCTCTTAATATTAAAATTCACATGCTTGCTAATAGTCTAATTTAAAAAAAAAAAAACAAAAATCAATGAAATATATATATAGAAGGAAGTGAGTCACAGTTTTTTAAATCGTCACGAATCTCTAAAATTTCAAGACCGACCTGACATAAAGATGTGGAGAAGTGGCTACTAGCTAGTAGAATTCTTTGAAGGTTTCACCCACACCTACCGACTAATAGCATATACAGCAAGCAATTGCAATCTGTAGGTTTTGACAAAAAAAAAAAAACTGCCATCTGTGGGTCATTCCATAATACAGGAATGTAATAAGCAACACAGTTTGACCTTCGTCGAGTCACTCGAGTGCCATCGGCCCTATTTTCAGAGCATAAGACACAGGTTTCCAGCTGCCCGACATAAGCTTCAATTTGAAAGGAGGTTTGGACTTTGGAGCCTCCAATAATAAAAAAAGGACAGAAACAAAGAAAAAAAAGGCATATATATTCTCACTTTTAATCTTGTCTAAGCTTAATCACAATTTTCGAACCTTTGTCTATATCCAGTTACTTAAAGCATCTCCAGCAATGCTAGCTTCCTATTTTTTTAGCTAACTTTAGTTCAAAAAAAAAAAAAACTCAATATTATTTTAGCTAACCACATTTGTTTTTTGAGAAATGGACTTTTCATTAAGCATTAATTAGAATTTAGAGGTCCACTTTTTAAGTGACTACTCCAACAATACTCTCTAATATAACTGGTCTTGAATATTTCATTACTTATTTAATTATGAAAATGACTTAATGCACTTAAAACTTTATAGAAAATAACTTAAGTATAGAGTATTTTATGTTTAGAAAATAGAAATGAGAGCCTCTCACTTCTAAAATGTAGAGAGCCAAAAAATGGTAGGCTAAATTGGAATTTAGAGCAGTTGCTGGAGTATATATTTTCTCAATATTTTTTCCAAATTAGCTAAGGAGCCAAGACATAGATTCTCTTATTAAAGAAGAATCAAGTATGGGTTTTGGAGTTTGGGGCATGGTGTTCGGAGCATGGTTTGGTGCTCAAGATCCAGGATCGACAACCTATTGTATGAATTTGAGGCTTAAGATTTGAGGTTTTGATCCGGATTGCCTTGGGTTCAAATTTCATAATTCGAGAATCAAGACTTGAGGTTTGATACTTATGACCGTTAGTTTTAAATTCTAAATTCAACCAATTAGTTAGTTTAGTGATATTTCTCTTCTCAATGTTGAAAAAGTCTCAAGTTTAAATCTTTACTCCCATAAATAAAAATAAAAATAAAAAAAATTTCCAAACTCGGTGAATATTTGTAAGGATAGAATAAGCATTCCTAATCTAGAACTTTGGAAGCCCATTCCATGAGAATTAGCCATTGCATTCTAAAGTTCAACCGAATGAACCAAACGCCAACTAATGTTTTTAATCCAGATTTCCAAGTTGTAGAACAATTATTTGAGATTACTTTCCAAGTTAATAATATATTGATTTGGACAAAATGGTGCACAATGTCTTATATTACTGCAAGCTAAGTTGGACTTCGACCATAAAACTGTTTTATGGGCATTGAAACCTAAAGGTGGACATAATGTTAGATTGGTATATCTGTTAAGCGATGCAAAGGTCTCTCTTGAAGAGAATCCAAAAGCAGAACCATCCACTGTGTACAAAACATATCAGCACAAATATCCGCACTCATACAAATAGCAATGATGCTAGTACAATTCCCCAAACTGAAACCCTTGACTGTGACTCATGGTCCAGTGTCATTTTTGCCCTTGCCCAAGGTGGCTCCAGAACTGAGCAGGCCTTATTTGAGGCTTGTCAAATTCTTAACTCTGGTACCAAACCAAATGGGTATTCATTGGTTCACCTGGTCCGAGCTTCAGCCAACCTGGGATGGGATTTCTGTGGACTTCAGCTTCATAGCTACATTTTACAATCTGGGTTTTGCTCTAATATCTTTGTCTCCACTGCCCTGATCAATTTTTATGCTGGAATTGCCTCATTGAGCAATGCAGACAAAGTGTTTGCTGAAATTCCTAATCCAAGTGTAGTCTCTTGGAATTCTTTGATTTCTGGATACGTGCATTCTGGGCAGTTCCGTAAAGCGTTAGGTTTGTTTCTTCAGCTGGAAAGGTCTGAAATTTCCGCAGACTCATATTCGTTGACCGCGGCTTTAGGTGCTTGTGGTCAACTGAGCTTTCTGCAGCTAGGCAAGTCAATTCACTCCAAGATTGTGCAACTCGGTGTGCAAAATAGCATTGTTGTTTCAAATTGCTTGATTGACATGTATGGGAAATGTGGGTTTCTTGAGGAGGCAATCCTTGTGTTTAATAACATGACAGAAAAGGATACTATTTCCTGGAACTCAGTAATAGCAGCAAGTGCTAGAAACCAAAGTTTAGAACAAGCATTCAGTTTTTTGCAGCAGATGGATAACCCTGATATAATCTCATATAATGAACTGATAAATGGCTTTTCTCGGTTTGGAGACATAGAAGATGCTATTAAAATTCTATCAAGTATGCCAAATCCAAATTCATCGTCCTGGAATTCGATAATTACAGGATACGTAAACAGGGATCGGGCACGAGAAGCTTTGGATTTCTTCTGCAAAATGCACTTAGAGGATGTAGAAATGGATCAGTTCACATTTTCAAGCATTATAAGTGGAGTTGCAGGTCTTTCAGCTTTAACATGGGGAATGCTGATTCATTGTTGCACCATAAAATGTGGTTTGGTTACATCTACTGTTGTGGGGAGTGCTTTGATTGACATGTACTTCAAATGTGGGCAAGTAAAAAATGCTGAAACCATTTTTCAATCACTTCCAGAGAAGAATTTGGTGACATGGAATGCAATGATCTCCGGCTTTGCCCGTAATGGCAATTCTTCAAGAGTGATGCTCCTTTTTGAGCAGATAAAATTGGAGAGAGATGTAAAGCCGGATGAGATCACATTTCTTAATGTTATATCTGCATGTTCACACAATCAAATCCCATTGGAGATCACACTTCAGTACTTCGAATCCATGACCAAAGATTTTGGGATTGAACCAACTGTTGAGCACTGCTGTTCTATGATTCGGCTAATGGGACAGAGAGGGGAGGTGTGGAGGGCAGAGAAGATGATATACCAGCTGGGTTTTGGGGCATGTGGATCAGTTTGGAGGGCTTTGCTTGCTGCTTGTGGAGACTGCGGAGGTTTGATAGTTGCCAAGAATGCAGCTGCAAAGGTGATAGTATTAGAAGGTGAAGATGATTTTGTATATGTTATGATGTCTAACATATATGCACACTATGAAAAGTGGGAAGATGTCAGGGTAGTCAGGAAGCTGATGAAGGAGAAGGGAATGAGAAAGGAAGCTGGTTATAGTTGGATTGAAATGGAAAATTTTATCCCAAATTCCCTGCTGGGATTATGATATTAATTTCAAAACTTGTCAAAAAAAGAGACAGGAGAAGGGAACTGGAGATCTTGCTGCTACATTTAAATGGCAGCAAATAATGAGTCTATGATCCTAGTGTTACAGTGAAGTGTGAAAGGGGATAATTTTAGCAAAAGAATTTATACTATATTCATTGTCGCAGTTGAGGATGCGACATTCACTTTGTTTCAATTAAGAATCTCAAACTTTTTATTTGGTTCAATCAAGGACAGTAAAAAATACCAATTTTGAGGGACAAAAACGTCTCTTTGCCTATAAAATAATTATAAAAAATAAAATTAATGAAAACCATTAATTTCTTTTTTTAACAACCATGAAAACCTTTATAGAAGAGAAAAAAATGTGTATACAATAATAAATGTAGATCTCAATAATCTTCATGAGTTATTTTTTTCTTTAACATTTGAAAGCTAAATCCTTACGACAACACGTATAAAACTAAATTAGAAACAAAGGAAAAGGAAAAGGAATAGCCACTATATATTTGGCGACTTACTATCAAGTCTTAAAATCAATATCATCACTCTTTGTTAGCTCAATCCCCACTAAATTTTCTTCTCTTTATTCGCTGTTTGAATTTCTTCTCTTCTACATCAATTATGGGTCTTTTGTTTGAGTCTGAAACTATGATCAACAACAACAATAACAACAAGAATAGCAGCAACATTCCCATGTTGTTCTTGTTAGGAGAATTTTCTAAGGAATCAAAGCATGCATGGTTTAACCCTGTAAACCACGTACTCCTTCAACTGTATCAAATTGACTGAACTTGAGTGTCAAACGGAGTGTCTTGCATCGAGGTTCGGTTGGTTGCTGATCATGTCGCGTGCAACCTCCTCCCTCTTCTTCTTCAATCCATCCACTCATCAAAGAATCAATCTCGAGCTCCCATATACCTTGACACTGTTGTGAGTGCTGCTACGTTTTCTGCACCTCCCACTGGTACTGATTGCACTGCTTTCGCCATCAGGACGCCTAGTTTCTCTGGCAGAATCCGTATTGACACTTTGCTTGTGGGAAAAAATACTTGGGGTACTCGTCATGTTTATGTGGTAGCTGGGTCCAAAATTCTCTAGGAGTGTTCAGGCCATTTATAACAATGAATGTCTCTACTGTGTGGACTCACATAGACAAATTGCCACTTTTGATGTTAAATCTGGGACGTTCAATATCCATCTTGGTAAAGGTTTTGTGATGGTATGTACTCCTTACTTAGTGGAATTCAATGGAGAAATATTTGCAGCAAAGAAGAGATCTTTTACTCATAAACTTAACAGACTCAAACTTGAAGATGGAAAGTATGAGTGGGAGGAAGTGGACTTGGCCTACTTGGGTGATGCCGCACTATTTCTTGGTCCCTATAGTTCTTGTGCTATCTCTAGTTTGAGTAATATTATTGGGATGGAGAAAAGAAGGTTTTTGTGGCCGATCCTAGACCTCAATCTAAGTGTGCTATATACGACAAAGGCTAAATGACACTTTTGTCCCTGTATTTTTACGAAACTTTTACTTTGGTCATGTACCTTTTTTTTTAGCGAGTTATGGTCATGTACTTTCTATATGATAACAATTAAGTCTAAATAGTTAACATCGTTTAAATTGTTGACCGAAAATCTGATGTGGAAGCACATGAGTGACATCTCGAATCTTTTAGTCCACCTAAATGCCTATTTAAGTCTCTACTCGTCATTTAACATATTCAGTTTGACGTTGAAACTTTTTATTTTTTCTTATTGATTGCGTATAAGGGCATTTATGGTCTTATATAGACATCCAAGTGGAGTAAGATGTCTGAAATGTCACTCACGTGCAATGTACGTCGAATTTTCCATCATCAATTTAAACAAAATTAACGATTTAGACTTAATTGCTATCGTATTGAAAATACAGGACTGAAATTGCCAAAATTAAAATAACAGGACCAAAGTGAAAATTTCATGAAAGTACAGAGACTAAAAGTGTCATTTGGCCTTACGACAATGAAGAATTTAGTCGTGTCATTGCTGACGTTGGATCATTTAGCTGGTGGTATACACCAATTTGGATTTAAACCAATTTCTTTTTTGGGTTTTTTTAGCCCAATGTTTTTTATTTTTGCTACAAATTAAGAATTTGTTTATTGTTTTTATAAACAATGAAGAAAGATAAAAATTAGGAAATTACTATGTTATCGGAATACTCTTGTTAACCAAAAAAATGGATGTGTTTCTTTGGAATCAATGCATATAATTTAATTATAAATATTCGATTGAGTGACATTAAGAAGCAATATATTATTATTTTAATAGCCCTATTAAGCTCCCAAAAAGAAAATTTATTGTACATGCATCAATTGTGATTTTCTCATTTTATGTGAAGCAGCGTTTTTCCAAATGATATTCAGGTTGTGAATATGATACAAGGCCTTTTTTTTTAGGTCCGACATACAAGACCTTTTCGATGATATCTTTAATACTGTCAAAGATTTGTGTTGTGTATAAATTATGGTTGCAAGGTTCGTGTGACAAATCCCTTGCAATGTGAGACGGATTTAGTAAAAGATTTGTTCCAATACTGTGGTACAATTAGCCTAGACAATCTTATAGGTATTTGCCATGATATTCTAGATATAGTCAAAATAAAACATTCAAATTCATGAAATCAAATATCTATTATAATTTATGTCGAACAATATCGGAATGCGACCTTGGACTGCCCGCATTGCGATTTAACAATGTATAAATAATTAGTATTGAACAAGCCAACTTAACTATTATTTCTCCAGCACAAATATCCTGTATTGCAGGAAGAATCAAATTTAGCGTCGGTTCTTTGAAAGGGTTTGAATAAATAAAACTACAAAATCTGTGCTTTGCCATTCTTGTGAAGGTAACTTCTTGTCATGGTGGCAGCCTGCTACGAATCACCTAGGAACTGACAGACCAAGCTCTGGATCATCAAAGAATACAAAGACTCAAATTAGGAACACATAAAGTGAAACCCTCTGTAAAAGTGGAGAACAATGCAGACAGAGACAGTGGCATTTCATTAATCAAAAGGTTCAACAAAAACTGCTCAAGAAATGTGGTTCTGTGGACATTTTAAGATGTTCTATAGAAATACTAGGCTCAATTTCCCAGCATTCATCAAACTTGCTTTCAGAAGACATTACAAATGACTAGGATTGTACGTCCAATAATATTCAGAAGAGATTAAGTAGTTTTCCACAATGTTTTAAGTCAGACACAATGAGCATAGATGGCAGGGCCCACCTCCATATACAGCATACATGTCTCACGTACCATCAATTGCATCTGGGAAAAGGAGCAGCTATGTTATCAAAGCATTCTTATTTATTTAGAAATACTATATAAGTTCAAAATATTTAAGCCAAAATGCTTGTGCTTGAAATTTTATCTAGTTTTCTCCTTAAATCATATCATCTTGCCATATCAGCATTAAACTTAGCCAAGTAGTTATAAGGTTGAACTTTTAAGATACTAATGTGGAGACGTAAAACATTGCTAGTATATGAAGGCTCTAGACAATGGATTTACTAAAAATGTTTCAACATGCCCACTTTAGACTCGATAGATATTGACAATATAAAGCGGATGGAGGAATAGCAATGCTAATATGGCGAGAAGATGATCAATCAAGTGTACTACAGCCTAATGAAACTTCACATCATAATACCATCCTATATTACTTGGTAGACATTCCTAATCTGCAATTTATAAAAATAAAAGGATCAAAGTGAATGTGGATGCGCATAACGTAGACACCAAAGCGTGGCAAGTGCCAATACAATCAACAAAATTGACAAATCAAGCGATAGACGGAATAGAAGTCTCTAAACTAACATAGTTAAACATTTTTAAGGTTTTTGAGGGGAAACTCATAGCTTCATACTTGATAATGATGCAGCAGGCCATAATTAGCAGGTCCAGTTTATTTCTTTCAAGCATATGGATATTATGTGCCTGCAGGAACCAAATATCCCAGTCAGATAATATACCCTATCAGAATCACTTCAACCCCGATTTTCATTGCCTTAAATTGTCTCAATTCGCAAAACTACTACCTCATTGAATAGCCAGGACACATCCAATAAGCTAAGCTCTACCAAAGAACAAAAAAAAAAAAGACCTAAGCGTGCTCATAGGTTCATATACACGACAACCTACCATCTCTGAAAGTGTAACAGGGAGCTGCTATAAGCTAAACTTACTATTACAAGAGGGTGCTAAAAAACCATAACTATGTGGGCACTAAGAAATTAGTCAATCCAATTTGTTCATTCAAAAATGCAACAGCAACGAGGAGACGAAGTCAAAATTCAAAGAGAACCCAAGTAAGCAAACACCAAATAATGAAATGGGATTGAAGCAATTAGAATTATGGTGGAAGCAAAAGCGACTCACAGAAAAGAAAGCAAAAGTTTGAGAGATTTTTGAGATTAGAGGCCGGGAGAGGTGCGGCAGAGAGTACCCTGTGAGAGCGCTCGGCAACTCCTTGATGTGGTGCTCAGGGAGGAGGTCATTCTCGCCGCCGCCACCGCGCTGTGGAGTGGCAGTAGTGATTGCACGCATCCCAGTGCTCCCGAAGACCTGCCCCAATCAAAACCCAAAAGTTAGAATCACTTTTAAAATTAAAAGGAAAAACAAAGAGCAATAGAGAGAGAGAGAGAGAGAGAGACCTGGAGATAGAGAAACGGCGGAGAGGGGCGGAGGAGGGAGTGGAGGTAGGGAGGCGTGAAGTGGGAGATTTAGGGGCGTTGGATCTGATGGCGGATCTGATGGACGAGAGGGAGGCTCTGTTGGCGAATTGCCTGCAGGCTGAAGCCATTACAGGGATTTGGGGGTGGAGAAATGAGACGAATAAGCTGATGAGATCTGAATGGTGGTTGGATTGGATTCAAAGGGTTTAGGGTTTTAGCAGCAGCACTGCAGCACCAGCTCTGTCTGTGATCGATGTGCACAGTGCACCTTAATTCTCTATTGCTATTGCTTTGGGCTTGGGCTACATCTGTTGGGCTTAGGTTTGATCAACTTCACTAGTGCATTACAAACTGAGCAACTTTAAATCTAAACTATTGTTCTTCAATCCGCCTAAAAATTAATGAAACTACACTTTATCTTATTCTTTTTTATTTTCCTTAAAACTCTAAAGAAACTAAAAATCATGAAAATTGGTGACCGATCGGTTATATTGGTTATTAGTGGTCACCAGGTGTGAATTCAGGTTTTCAACATAGGGTAGACTGGGATAGGCAGGAGTGAGCTATGTTGGGGTGGACTTAAGTTAAAATCACCTAAAAAATAAAAATTGCATAAGCTAAAGCCTAAGCAGCCCTTGTTAAAGATTCTCCCCTAGTGTTCATCCTGGCCAACCATGGTATCATGATTCATGGCTGATGGCTAGCAGCTAGGACTGATGCTTAGGAATGGGTGCTTAACCAAAGGGAGGGCGAAGGCGAGACAGATAGGAAGTGGGAAGGGTCAAGTGTGAAGGGGAGTAATTTGCGGTAAAAAAAAAAAAAAAAAGATAAATGTCATTTTGCTTCCTAGATTATTGCACTTGTATCAATTTGCTCCTTAGACTTTTAATTTGAAAAATTAAGTTACTTGACTTTTTAATTTTGTCAATTGAGGTAATTTGATCAATTTACTTGCTTTCTATCGAAAGCTCCGTGTACACAAAGTCAAAATGCTCATTACGAATGATCCTTATTAAGGAAATTAAAAATGGTAGTCATGTACTCATCACTTATATTAATTTACCTAGAAAATTGATGCAATTACTTCAATTGGCAAAATTGAAAAGTCAAAATACTTTAATTTTCCAAATTGAAAGTATGAGGAGCAACTTGATACAAGTGCAATAGTCTAGGAAGTAAAATGACATTTATCTTAAAAAAATATATATCATGTATGATATGCACGACAAGCAATATAGTGAACAACTATTTTCAGACGAGATTACGAAATCCCGCCTTATGGGTCTAACTTCCTTGAAAACTAGTTTGTAAGAAGAAGATTGCTCAAGACTTATACACTATACACCCTAATTATATCCTACCAATATAAGATATTTAACACCTGCGAAGTAGGATCCATAATCATTCAAACAACATGCAAGGTTATTTGAACGACCCTTTATTTTTTGAAGGTTTTTATTCTTGGATAAGATTTACTTTATGATGTAGAGTCGAATTTTAGTGTTTAAAGTTTAACACTAGGATATTTGACATTAAGTCCTACATAGATTATTTTTGTCAAGCCGCTCAAACAATCTTGGGAGGAAAGTTGTTATGTAAGGGAGGGCACATATGCATACTCAAGTAGTTAGGGGTGCAACAGTTTGGTTATTCGAACCAGCAAACAAAAACCAATAACCAAATCGACCTATTGAAATAGCTAGCCATTTTTAGAACCAAAACTGAATCGTGGCTGGGCAAAACAGACAGATTCAGTCGATTCGAATATCCGACGACCGAGCGACGGTGAGACAGAGGAATTCGGTGAGAGAGAGTGACTGTGGCAGTACACAAAAATGAAGAAGAAAGTTAGGTTAAAGTTAAACCTAATACTTAATTGCATATTAATATGTAATATATGTATAAATATATATTTATTGAAATATGTTTCTAGCTTCTGTTGAGGTCTTGTGTTCGAACCACAAGAAGTGCATCAAGGTTAATTTTTTATTTATTAGAATATGCTTATAGATTAAAAAAAATTAGGGTTAAATACAAAAATGGTTTACGAACTTTTCATTAATTCTCAATTTGGTCTACTAATTATAAAAAATATCAATTTGGTCCACGAATTTTCCAAGATGTATCAAAGCAGTACAAACATTAACTTCCATCCGAAAATTAACGGAATTGGTCACATAAAAATGTGATGAACGGACTGAAATGCCTCTAAAAATGTGGTCACTTACTATGCACATGATAAGTTTCCGTTAAATTTTTCGATGGAAGTTAATGTTTGTACTAATTTGGTACAATTTGAAAAATTCATGGACCAAATTGACACTTTTTATAGTTAGTGGACCAAATTGAGATTCACTGTAAAGTTTATGAACCATTTTTGTATTTAACCCAAAAAATTAAATCAAATATAAACATATTTGTAACTTTATAAACATATAGTATAAACTAATTTAAACTAATAATCAAATAGGTTTGATACTAATTTAATAGATAATTAGATATATATCTTTATAAATATTTATATAATAAATTTCATATAAAACTAAATAAAAATACCCTATACTCTAAATCATATACTAATGACTCTATACTAGTATACTTTATACCATATACCATATATATATATATATATATATATATACTACTATACTCTATATCCTATACTAGCATACTCTATATCCTATACCTTATAACTATAATAGTTTTAGTATATACAGTTTATACGTACTTTATACGTACTATATATTATATAAAGTATATAAACTATATAAAGTATGTTATGAACTATATAAATTATAAACTATATATATAGTATAAACGATCTAAATTTATAAACTATATAAAATTATATAAACATATACAAACATATATAAACTATAATAGGAGGTTTGATTTAATCTATAATATAAATATTAAAATTATATATAAACAAATTAATTATCTTATAAGTGTCGGTTTGGTTAAACCTAAAAATTTCAAAATTAAAAACTAATACCAAACCGGTCACTTCGGTTTGGTTTGATATCCAAAAAAAAAAAAAAAAAAAAACCTAACTAAACCAAATCAATTTGAAACTCAAATTTTTCGGTATTTTTGTGCATCCAACAAGTAGTAAAGTCTTTTTCCAAGAAGATGTCGAGTCAGACTGCTGCTGGTTGCTGGTCCAAATCACTACCACTTTTCCTAACTATATATAAACTTTGACTGAACCAAAAAACATAGGAGATGAATATATGAATGGATCGAATGTCACTTCTTCTCAATTTGGGGGACTGCATTTGGGGTTAGGGAGTCAATTCCTTTCCATTTATGCATTCCAAAAGACATGTCAGTTTTCTCTTCCTAGACTACTACCAAGAAAGTGTTACATCCACAGCAGTGGTTTTTTAAATATATTTTTCTCTTCCATATATCTTTTTTTGGTCAAAATTTTATCTTCTATCTCTATTCAATTGAGTAGTGTCATCTTTACTATGTTTTTTCATTCATGTACGTCATAAGATAGATTGAGACCTATTTAATTACATATATAAATCTCATGTGATTCTAATATTTGTAAAAGATGTGGTAGACAATAACATCAATAAATGTGATACAAACAAATCTACCCTTATTCTTTGACAAGAGAAATAACTTTTTACCTTTTCATCAAGCTAGCTTCCTTTCCCATAGTCCCATGCATAAACGTACGTTAGATGCCTTCTGACTTGTGTGAAAGCTAGGTTGGTACCTTTTATCTTGGGCTGTAAGTGATACTTTAATTTCCTCCCAAATTTCAGGTTGAGAATATTCTTTGCAGTGCCAAGTTGAATGGGAAATTGGGTAGGTTGGACTAATTCCAACCCACAATATTGCGTTTAGGAATATTCCCACTAGGATTAATAGTGCCACTTTAATTTTACTTCATTAATAACCTCTCATTCTCCATTTTGACCACTAACCTTCTCCTGTACGTTGTCCCTTTCTAGGCCTTTTTTGCCCCTTGTGTCTTCTTTTATTGACACAAATTAAGTACTTCATAAAGGTTTCTACAGTTTTTGGTCTCAAAATATAAAAAAGATAATTCATGTCACCAATATTCCCAAACACATGATGATATAGAAAAAATTCCTTTTAACTTTCTTTGAGTGTTTTGTTTCTACAATTTCAATTTAAAAAAAAAAAAATTTACAAGTATAGGAATTTGAAAACCCATTATAAGAAAATTGAAAAGAATTGAAAAAAATAATTGGAGGCTGGCTTAGTAACTTCATCATGTGGCCAAAAGCAATATCAAAGTAATGATCCATGATAAAGAAATTGTCCACTTAGAGGATGATCTGGTGTCCAAAGCAATTGCTTGGTTATGAGAATTCTCAGACTGCAATGAACTAATCTTGAAATTAGGGTTTGACCCATATAAAGCCTGGACACCCTGCACGTCATCGATCTTAAGATCCACCTTCCGGGTCCTCGGACTCAAACTCGGGTACATCACAGCCTCCTTGACCGAGGTGTGGGCCAGCCCAAGAACATGCCCAATCTCATGAGTCACCACGGACTCCAAGTCAACGGCCACCTTTGATTTTTCCGATTCAAAATCAACGGCCCACGATTCGGCCGCGTCCAGGTGGAACCGCCCGTTTGTTGGAGAAAATGCATGGGCCAACACCCCCAACACGCCATCGAACGGCTCCCCGTCGCCGTGGTCCCCACGGTAGAATCCGATTTTGATGTCGGCCGACGCATAGTCGGCGGCCTCCGTGAAGTTCACCGGGATCACCGCCGACCACCGCGAGAAGGCGCGGTGGAACGCCGCTCTGATGTCCGGAAAGCTCATGTAGTCGATGACGTGGTTGGGCGAAAAAGCGTACGACAGCGTCATCGGCGCTGCTCGGGCCCACCTCGGCTTGCCGTTGAAGAAGGCGAAGCGACGCGTAGCATGCAGAGTGTGCGATGCGTCGCTGACGCCGCACCTCGGCGACACAATGGCCGAGATGGTGTTGGAGTCAAGTTTTCCGGTGACGTCCAATCCGAGCTTGGACTGGTAGAGAGTGACCGCCGATTCGAACTGGTTGTCGAAGATATCGGTGAAGTTGGTTGCCGTTTCGGGTTTCGGGAGGTAGCCGAAACGATGGAAGTACTTCTTGAGCTCGGACATGCCGCTGAATTGGGTACCCTTCCCGGCATCCAGGAACCTCGTGAAGTCATGCCACATGGCGTTGTGGGCTTCGGCGGCTGCGGCGGTTATGACAGTTACGGGGTCGGGTAAGATTCTGGCGGGAAAACAAGGGCGCCAAAGACAGAGGAAGCAGAGGAAGAAGCTGTAGAAGATCAAGAGAGAGTGGCAGCAACTGAAAAACCGAAACATATTGGTTCGTTATTTTGGGATGTGAGCCTTGGAATTGCAACAAGGAAATGCTCAGATGGGATGTGAGCCTTGGAATTGCAGCAAGGAAATGCTCAGAGGCTTTACTAATGGCATGCACCATGTTGGATTAAGAACATGATTTAAGATAAAATAATGAAAAAATATGATGAATGAATGAATATTTTAATTTGAATATAAGAATTATCGAAACTTTGGCTTTGGCTTAGGTGAGATTGGTCGATTATTTCGATTGAATTGAAGAGGACTAGAAATGAATGAGCAAATGATGATGGAGAGATAAGTTTAAGAAGATTCTGCCGTGTAATTGTATTTTAGTTGGGAGATTCTGACTTTCAAGAGCTAATGAGTAATGATAGGTAAACCACTGGGTCTGTTTTCTGTTGAATATAGTTAATTTCACTCTTTTTTATGTTAATTTATTAAATTAATATCAGGCTAATTAATTATATATGGGGGGATATATACCTGGTTCAGTTCTGGTTGAATTATAATATTTGGGTTTTGTTTATTGGGGGAAAAGAAAAAAGGGGATATGTTTAAAAATTTGATTTTGTAGTTCAAGTTGGTTGATCAGTTCTATAGTACCACTCTTTTTGTTGACCAAATTAGGTGGTTTTAGGTTTGTTTTGGGGTTTAACTAGCTTGTTCTACAAGACATTATATATTTTCTTCATCTTCTAAGGGACACACATTTTTTCCACCAAGTGACTACAAACAAGAGAAAAGGATCGACTAGTACGTGGTCAACATAAGTAATATTCAAGAGTCAAGACCACCTCATGATTCATGAAATAAAGTTGATGAAAAATTCTAGTTCTTTTTTTCTAATAATCTATAATGTATAGTTTTCAATGTGCTCGTAAATTAATAACCCATTTGAACAATTATGTTACAGTCAACTGGGACATATTAGATGGAGATGGGGTTTATTTTAACTGTTAATTAACTAGACATTTTCTTGTTTAAACTAATTACGGTTGTGAGTTGTGACTAATCAAAACCACTCACTCTCTTTGTGCTGTAATTAATTATCTGAAAAAAGCTATGTGTTTGAAGGTGCGTCTTCTTCTCTTTGGCCAAATGGTCTGTCTTCTGTATAGTTTCGATTTGGGAAGCAATCTTTGAAATTTTTATATGAGGGATATATGACGCAAGCACCACTTGATAAGCCACTCTCGAAAATTTCTGTTGGTTAGTAGTGTTGGTCATCAAACATCCCAAATCAGTTGCTTTCAGGGGCACTCTTGCGTAGTGCTTTCCTTTCCTTTTGATAGCGGCCTTGGCTAAGTACACTACTAAAAGCCCCTAACCATTTTTAAGGATACTCATGATCAAAAGCTAGCATATATTATAAAAATATCGATCGATTGGTTATTGCAGTACGTGCAACAATTCTTTTTTGTTCTTCCTATTTTCTACATGTTTGTTGATAATTTTCTCCTACTTGTTGGATCATATTTGAGTGTGTGTTGGTATGATTTTATAGATTTTTGAAGATTCTTGAGTTTAAGATATAGAATTTTGAAATTTTTCTTAGAGATATATAAGTGTAACTATATATACCCAAAAAAATGCAAAAAGTATAACTCGATCTATTGCAATCTGATCGCTCGGAGTATAAAGTTTTGTCCTTAAATGTTAAAAACCTTTATATGCTAATTTAATTATCAATGATTTAAGTGTAAATTAAGGATGCATTAGTTGAAAGACCATATATTATTAAATAAATAACAATTTGTAAGAAATATATAGTATTTGCAGAAATATAAAAAATAAGAAAAAGAATGGAAGATGCTTACTACAGTCTAGTATGACCTATTGCCCATACAAGGTGGGGGTTTGGAGGTGTCATAAGCGGCTGCTTGGGCAACTTGAAAATGGCTAGCCAACAATAGAGTTTGAGTGTTTGACAACAAAACATATATATATATACACAGATAGCATTTTCATCAAACCCACTTGTTAAGTGAACCATATATAATAAATGACAAAAACAATTACTGTTGGCATATTTGGGAATGTAGAAAGCATGAATACCGCCAACCATGTCATGGAATATCAAATAGTTTAACCAATTAATTTGGTGGTCCAACAAGATTTGACCACTGCAGGTTTTATTTTCTAAAATTCGGCTATGATCAGTTCGATTGCAGTTTCTCCCATTGGTTCAACAATTTAATTGACTGACCCAGAAAAGGATGATTGAAGTGCAGCGGACAGAAACCTTTTAATCCATTTTTTGTCACATCAATCAGATTAGGTAATTTCTCCCCTCACAAAAAAAAACTTGCAATAGAGTGTTATTTGGCAATAATTGAACTGATCTGGCAAAAATGAGGTTAAAATAAACAAATGACTTTCCCGATACAAAAAATTACTAAGACATATAGGATAGGACCCAGCCCACCCCAAATAAGAAAAGAACAATGCTCGACTCTTTCTCCTTCTCCTTTAAGGAGCCTCTCCTTTTTTCCTATCTCACAAATTCATATCATTTTTTGTCTTTTTAATATTTTAAAAGTTAATTCATATATACAATAAAAAGACAAAGTTCATATACAAGAAAAAAGAAAGGTAGACTCAATGCCATAGTAATAGTAAATTGGAATGCGCTATACACATGAAAGAGTACAATAATAATATATTTGGCGGATTTAGTTGCCACTTGCCACCATTAAGTTTGCAAGCCCAAAAAAAAATTTGGAAGCCCAAAGACATATGTTTGTCAGATTGGGTAAGAGAAGGTCTCCTCCAGAGCAAGGAGCCAAGCATTTCTCATAAGAAAGAAAAAACTTTAAGCCCAAAGCCTCCAACCTCCCTACCCATAAAGCCCAACCCACCTCAGCTTCTAAGTTTGGTTCCCTCCTTGATTAATATGCATATCAAAGGTTGTTCAACTTGTTTTTATTCAACAATATTGGGCTGGTATTGACATAGGGGTTTTGATCTACTCTGATTTCAAAAAAGAAAACTTAATTGCACTTTTGTCTACCAACGCAGAAAAAAGTCATGAATTCACCCTTTTTTTACTCACACGTATACATTTTTTAAGACAACACAAAACTCTCATATACTCGAAGAGGCCTGCATATTAATTTCCAATGTCATGGGCAACTTGTTTGAACAAATGAATTATTCGATGGAAGCACTTTGAATTAGTGGTTTAATGGAGAGTTTGAAAGCAATGATGATAATGCAGGTAGCATTGGGTTTCGAGTAAGATAAAGTCTTAAAGCACCATCAACGCTAATTGATCAGCTCCAAGAATCTGAAGATATATAACTAAAGTCTTAAAGTAGTTTCAAATTATCATTCATTATCATGTTCTTAGAACAAGAAGGATTAGCTAGCTAAACCATTACTCCAAATCCAAAAATTAAGTACCAACTTAATTAAATAAAGTATCAACTTATGTTGATCAAGAAATGTTTGATAAGCTAATTAGTATTTCCCATGCATAAATACATGCACACAAGGAATGAGTGACACTATTGTGTGGCTGGAGGGATGATGATGGTTTTTCTAGTCTTGATGAATATTTGGGGGAGGTCATCTTTTGATAAAAAAAATCCATAAAGGTTGACCTCGGGTGACTAATTTGAGATTAGCCTACACTGGTCTCCCATCCAATAAATTAGAAAAAATTTCATATAAGATGGTATCCAGCGCTGTTTTGATAATTATCTTACTACATTGTAAGAGAAACGTTGTATATACTAATTGTTTATAAAAAATTTTTTTCAAAAGAATTAGTTACTTATTTTTTTCTTTTCTCAAAAAAAGAAATAGACTTTTTACCATCAGGTGGTCGCTTGTGTGAGGTCCTATACTCTATATACGGGTACATTAGTGCTCCGAAGGAGCTAGGAGATAATACAATATTATCAATAATTAGAAGTTGGAGCTTGAAACCTTTTTTTTTTTTTTTTGGCCATGTTGGAATTGGAACCTTGTTTCGCACTTTTACCGCATATTCTTGTGTTGCACACTCGCACCCAACACTTGGCCCATGCAATTATTATGAGGTCCTTCTAGGGGTTGAGAATTTATAGTCGTGTGTGATGTGCATGTGAGGGTAAAGAAGGGTTTCTCGCAGTGATGGTGAGTTGGGTAATTAGTTAGGATTAATATGATATAGATCTAGGTTCCATTCTATCAAAATAACAAATATTCTTTTAACAATATTAGGTTTTATTAAGTTTATTTGTCAAATAATGTTTTTTTTAAGTGTTATTATTTATAGAAAATTAGGATTAAATACCAAATTTTAATAATTTTTTAGTATAGCATGAAGACCATATAATATTTCAATTGAACTACTAAATTTAAATGTAGTTTTTTAGATTAGGTCACAAATATGTTGGCCCATTTGATTTGAGTCTTTTTCATTTGACATTTTTGTCATTTGGCCCACATATGATGGGTGTTAGTTAAAATTTATAAGGTTTTGACAAAATTGATCTCGAGGCTTTTATATTATCTTAAAAATTTGCTAATGTAGTCTTAACTTCACATTTAGTTGTGACTATACGACACTCACAACTTCAAATTCAATTGTGACTGAACGACAATCACATCAAAGTTGTGAGACAGTCACAGTTAAGTTGTGACTTAATTGAATTATTTTTAGAGAAATTATACTACAATATAGTATAAATAGAGGTCAAAACAATACTTTTACTCAAAATAATACATAATATAGTGGTGTGAGTTGTCTCTTTCAATTTACCAAGACAGTCACAGTTAAGTTGTGACTGGATTGATTTTTTTTTTTTAATATAATATAGTATAAATTAATGTAATATTTGTGACGTAATATTATTTTTATTTTTTTATTGTAGTGGTATGTGATGTAATATTTGTAAATTTTAATACTTTTTACTTTATTATTTTGTTTGACTTTTCAATTAGTATCTAATCTAAAATAGGGGTGGGCACGGTACGGTATGGTACGGTATGAGCCCCATACCGATACCATACCAAAATTTTTATTCGGTACGGTATGGACATTTTTAAAACTTGTACCATACCATACCAGTGTTTTATGAATTCGGTATGGTTCGGTATGGTTTCGGTATATACCAACATTTTAAACTTCTTTTTTTTTTTGTCAAAAAACAATATTTAACAACAAAAAAGAAATACTTTTTCCCAACCAAAAGATAAAACAAAACTCAACTTGTACGTTCCTTTCATTTCTGTTGTGAACTATGACCGATGGTATTGATCTTTAATTAACCATCAAACGACTAATTAAGCACATATATAATTCTAACCCAATTCATCATCAACCAGTGTAAACACAGAATTAGAAAATAAAGCAACTGATCATAAATCACACACCATTCTATATATATATATATATATATATCAATGCCAAAGAAACTACAACAATGACAAAAGGAAAAGTAAAACAGTAAAACACAACAGCAACTCAGACCCAAGTATAGAAAGTATATGCTTTCTATTATAGTCTATAGACTTGCCCAAATAGCCACTAATATGACAACACTTAATTAAAAAAATATTAAATAATTAAATTAAAAATATATCGGTACGGTACGGTATTTCACGGTATTGAAAGTTTCATACCTATACCATACCGATTTAGACTTGGTACGGTACGGTATCGGTACGGTATATAATCGGTATTGTTTTCCGGTATAACATTGACACGGTACGGTATGGTACGGGTTCGGTTTCGGTATTTGGGTAATAAATGTCCACCCCTAATCTAAAATGCTATTTAATTTTGGTACCTAAACTAAAAAATTATTGAAATTTAGGAGTTAAAATCAATGAACCTTATTCTTTAATTGTTAAAAATAAATAGAATAAATCAATCCATATTTAAATAATGAATTGTTGTTGAGGAAAACAGGCCAAACGCCTTTATTATTTATTTTTCATCCAAACAAATTTAGTAGTGTAGCAGTTCTTAAATTCTATGTTAAAAAAAATATATGCAAGTAGATTAAAAATTTAATATCAATATTAATTAGTCCAGTACATATTTTAGAGATTCAGATTCTCTATTTATTTTATTTCTATTTATTTATGTTAGACACGTACTGTCACACTAGAGAGCAACAAATTAAATAAATTCATAACACTTTTTAAATATTAGTAAAATTATATAACTTTTAAATTTATTTTATACGATTAGAAAATAAGAAAAATCAAATAATCTTATGTTGTAGAATAATCCGTTGATATGAGTATATGACATGCACCATATTTGTGTAAAATGTAGTATATTTAGCACTACCGAATTTATAAATCATGCAGGGGCAAGGTCCACCTGTCACGTGATAGCCCACGAGCAATTAATACTGGCTTTGTATGAGATTGATGGCCAAGTTGCAGAGTAAATTTGACCGACCTACATGCCCAATTGCCCACACACCCTTCCCTTATTCTCTCTCTCTCTCTCTCTCTCTCTCTCTCTCTCTCTCTCTCTCTCTCCCTCCAGATAACTCTGTTTCAATGGCTATGGAAGAGACAATATTTAATGAAGATCCAAAAGCTGGGCAAAGCTGGGCCCAGCCACTATATATACAGTAAGGCTGCTTGGGCCATTTTGCTGATATAGATTAATACCTAAATAAACCTCATTCAATATTGCTGCTTTAAATCTAATCGATCTGCTACCTAACACCCTTTTTTGGCTTTAATTCAGCCGGTGTGGCACCTAAGAGTCTAACAAGACTTATATAACACTAGCTTCATGAGACCTAACACTTCCTTATAATTAAACCTCACTTTAATTAATGCATATCTTTTGATTAAGAAATTACAAGAAATCATTACAAGATATTTGGTGCAGCACTAAAGACACCAAAGCAAATTTCGAACTTTTAAATATCATTACTGTTACTATTTGTACTATAGTGCGCATGTTCTTGTTCCTATATGGTTCCACTTATTAACTCAATTTACTTTAAGCAAATAGAACATGTTATATCATCCACTGGTAGATACGTTTATAATTTGACCGTGACTTTGATGACAACGACATGCCTCAGAGTCACGAAATTTAGATAAGTTTATGGATTAATTGAAAAGGTCAACCTGGTTGATCAAGAATATCATGTAATTAATTAATTCGTCCAGCAATGCAGCCAGCATGTTGCTTAAGTGAGCTTGGTGATATATTACTTCGTCAACTTCAACACCCACGTGACGTAAATTTCTGGGTTTTGCATGTTAAATATAGATGAAGATTAGCATATATACAAGCTAAACAAACCAACATGCAACAAGCTAGATAATAAAACAATCAAAAGGAACTTGTGGCTACGCTTCAATGCCTCATGTACAAGCAAGGAGAAGACTACGAAATTTAATGTTGACTAAAAATTGGGATAATTTATACTCGATAATCCTTATATTATTACAGTTTCAAAAAAGTTTATTAGCTCCTATAGACATATGGTGTGTGTGAAACTAAATCGTTGGATGTGATATATTTTAAAAAAAAAATTACATATAACAGATGTATATACCCACACTTTCATAACATATTTTCATATGTTAGTTATATATGTGACCATTTATTGTAAAAATAAGAGTGTCCCGTGCAATTTTTTCTGACATTTATTGTAAAATTCATATCCATTAATAGCTCTTCATCAAAGTGTTGATGGGTATACCACATTCATTTTGCGCTACATATTTATGCGCTGTTATTACCAATCACGTACAAGCTGGATGCGTGAACAACTTAGGCTCGTAATTTTCGGCGGCATCACAACTAACAATTGCAATTTGCAACTTTCATTATATGTTGATCAGTGGATTCAAACTTATAGAAATGTCATCAATCAACATCCAGATTGCAGATATGGGGGGTCCAACTCCATCATGCATTTCTAAGCAAACCCACCGTTTTACCAAAATGACATATTTTAATCAGGGAATCAACTTTCAAAAACACTCTGCTTGCTAAAGACACTTCTTTCAACTAAGCGGTGAGGGACGCACTTTGTCACTTCTCTAGAGAAACTAGTGACAATCAATAAAACTCAAACCCACCTTTGTGTGTCTTTGTGGATGTGGCTCAACTTGATTTGGTATTGAATTGGAGATGAGCCAATTAATTGCGTACTATTTATGCTGGTGGTATTGTATTCATACTTGTAAAAGGAGTAGGAGAATCTAGGACCACCCTTTTCCTTGCTAAAACACATTCCATGGATGGCTGTGAAAATGATACTGCATAATATATATCACTAGCTACAAGTATCTCCCACACAGACACAAACAATATATAAAAAAAAGAAAACAAAAATATTGAAAGCCACCTACAGCCCCGCAGCCCCCAAACCTAGGAACCCTAGCTCCTCCCTCCCCACACTCACCAGCAACCCCCCCGCCCCACCCTCATTGACAACATCTCCTCGTTGGTTCGATGACCGCAACTCTCTCTCTCTCTCTACAACTTTTCACCCTAAACTCAAGAATGGTTCCCTCGATTAGATATAAGACAAAATCTCATACTCTCAGCGCTGGATTATTTCTCATCTTCCTCTTTCTCTCTCCTCTTTCGCTGCCTGTGGTGAGGTCTACCACGAGGTAGATCTTAGATTTCGTGGCCATCGGTGTTGGATTTCCTACACCCCAAGATCTGATGTTGATTTTTTGAATTTTGGTTATTTTATTTTATTCTTGTTTTATTTTGTTTTGTTTATTTAATTTAGGGACAAATATATATCACTAGCTATAAGTATCTCCCACACAGACACAAACAATATATAAACCCTTCAATATGGTTGAAAGATTCATAGTGCAAGTGATATTTTTTGCTCTGTGGGTTCCACTTTGAATGTCATGTGCTTTAGGTAACATGATCGAAGACAAGCCAAACAAGTAAGGAACCCACATGATGCATTGTTTTGCTTCTCAAGTAAATATGCTTACATTTAGTATTTGTTCAAACATTCCAAGTGGCAAGCCTAACATGACACATCTCCACAGGGTGATGGTTTTTCTTCTTTTTTTGGCATGACGTACATAAGGTGATCGATGCTGACTAATCCAATATGTGTTGGGCAATAAATTAAAGAGTAAATTATACGTCAATTATACTTTTTTTTTTCAAATTAGTATTTTAACTTTAGAAAGTTGTAGAAATATTCCGCAACTTTCATTTCGTGTCAATATGATACCTTTGTTACATTCGTTTCTATAAGTCTGTTATCTGTCGACATGGCAATGACATGGCACATGTAGACCCCAACTAAGCTTTGATTTCTAAAAAATAGTCACGTGAACAAAAAATAATAAAATATCAATAAAAACTTTAAAAATAAAATACAAAAATAAAGTAATTGAAAAAACAGAAAAGAAGAAAACAAAATGAGAGCAGTTTTGCTCACCTCCTTTAACTCAGGAGTATGCTCACCTCCCATCTAAAATACTGCCACGTGTTTAAAAAACTAACCATGAGTTAACTATTGTATTTAATTATTTATGATATTATAATGATGAAAGAGAAAAATAATTTGACAATTCTTTTCTTATTTTATCCTTATCTTTTATTACTCAACTTTTTTTTTTATCACCCGTTAATTTCTCTTTTCTCTTTTATTTAATTATTTCTAATAATTTTTACTTCTTTTGTTTTTTTGCTCTTCTCCAGTACGCCTCTAGTATTCAAAAAATCACATCCATTTTTTTGGGTCTTTTCCTGTATACACATTTATCTATTTTTTTAATTAATTAAAAAATAAAAATATTCTAACAACACATTTGCAATTCGAACAAAAAACTCATTTGCAAAGTTTAATCTAAAATGTTGGCCAAACAAAAATCTAAAACAACTCATTTACATACATAGAAAATCCAATAAAAAAGTTACATGAGTTCAAAAAAAAAAAAATTATGTCGTTGCAACTATTCTTCTCTCTTCAAATGCTGCAACACCTTGGATTGACCTAAGAATTTGTTTGATCTGAAAATGTCATGTATGAGACAAGAAAGAAGAATTCTTAGGCAAAAAAAAAAAAGTGTTGTTGGATTATTTTTTTTAATTAATTAAAAAATTAGATAAAAGGTGTATACATGAGAAGACCCAAAAAAATTGGATGTGGTTTTTTGGGTACTGGAGGCATACTAGAAAAGAGCAAAAAAAAAAAAAAAGCAAAAATTATTAAATACATGTGGTTTTTTAGATACTAGAGGCGTACTGGAGAAGAGCAAAAAAACAAAAGAAGCAAAAATTATTAGAAATAATTAAATAAAAGAGAAAATAAAAATTAATAGGTAATAAAAAGTGGAAAAAAGTTGAGTAATAAAAGATAAGGATAAAAGTAGAAAAAAGTTGTCAAATTATTTTTCTCTCTCATCATTATAATATCATAAATAATTAAATACAATAGATTAACTCGTGGTTAATTGTTTAAACACATGGCAGCATTTTAGATGGGAGATGAGCATACACCTGAGTTAAAGAAGGTGAGCAAAACTGCTCTCAAACAAAAATATTGAAAGCCACCTTCAACCCTGCAACCCCCAAACCTAGCTCCTCCCTTCCCACACTCACTGGCAACCCCCCACCCCACCCTCATCGACGACATCTCCTTGTTGGTACGACGACCGCAACTCTCTCTCTCTCTTTCTTTGCAACTTCTCACCCTAAACTCGAGAATGGTTCCCTCGATTAGATCCGAGACTGAATCTCGTACTCTTGGCGCTGGATTATTTCTCATCTTCCTCTTTCTCTCTCCTCTTTCGCTGCCTATGGTGAGGTTTAACACAAGGTAGATCTTGGATTTTGTGGCCATCAGTGTTAGATTTCCTACACCCTAAGATCTAATGTTGATTTTTTGAATTTGGCTTATTTTATTTTATTCTTGTTTTTTTTGTTTTGTTTTTTTAATTTGGGGAAAAATATGTTTTTGGTCCTGTGTTTTACCCCAAAAATAGATTTAAAATAGATTTGGTCCTTATGGTTTTAAAACTCCACATTTGATCCAAGTGTTTTATGTTATTTGTAATCTTAGAACAATTTTAACAAACTCAAATTTTCAAATTGAGATAAAATTTTCATTTGTTTTCAAGAAATATTTTGTTGGGGGGATTGAAAGACCATCTTATGGGTTGTCTAAAACTAATTTCAATTTTTATTTTTTGTATTTATTTGCTAAAGAGATTGAGGCTGACAAACATGATTTTTTGTCATTTTTGAATAAAATTCGCAAGTTTAAACAAATTATTAGGAAAATGTCATTCTTGGGTACAAAATGTCTTAAGATTGCAAGCAATATAAAACATATTGACCAAATGTGGAGTTTTGAAATCACATGGGCCATATATGTTTTTGGGGTAAAATATAGGGACAAAAATTATTTTTTTCCCTTTAATTTAATTTCATTTTTGTAAGGGAGTGGGTGAAGAATGAAGATCGATGATCGATGGGGTCATGTCACTGCCAAACAATAACAATGTTGTTACTATTTGACAATGGTAATCATTAGCAATCATTGTTACGGTTAAAATTATGGCATATGTGAATTCATAAGCATGAAATGTGTATTTTATGTTGGTTTATTTAATTTTTGACATGTTTATATAAGAAAAAGATAAAGTATATATGCATAAGTATCATTTTTATGCATTTTTTTTATTGTCATAGTTGCACAGTGATAATAATTGGAATAGTAACTATATTGAAGAACAAAACAAAAGCAATGAGCGCTTGGTATTCATGTCGAATATATGCTCACTCATTAAAAAGCGACCTGGCCTATCACCACTTTTTTGTAGGTGGGTTGGCCTATCAAGCCTTTTTTTACTTGTAAAAAAAATCCGTTATTAATTTTTTGTTGATGTTATATTTATACTCAAAAGAACCTTAATTTATCATTTAGGATTGAACGATTAGAGTTTATTTTACAAATACAATTAATTAGATGACTAAAATGACATATTTTATTTTATAATACAATTTCAAAAGCATAAATTATAAACATGACATATGAACTTACATTTAATTGCAAAAGGGTATTAAGAGTTTTTTTCAAATTTTTGAGATCAAGATGTGTTAGATGACATGACAATATCTTATTTAAATCATATATAAAATTCATAGTCTCAAATTAAAACAAATAAAGCACTGATACATCAATTGAGGTCCCAAATTATAAAATTTAATTTGATGTCTTATCCTATTGGAAAAGGAAAAATACAAAGACCTGCATTAAGGGATTTCCCTAATTTTGAATTTGGTGATGAAAGGCCCTAAACAAGCTAATGAAAGCGGGTTTTTTTTTTTTTTTTTTTTTTGATGAAAAATGAAAGCACCTAATATATGATATGACAAAAATTAAGTACCACATTTTTTCTTATTTTGGTCTGAATAAATCATTGAAGAGGCCATAATAGACCAAGTGACACACTTCAATTAAATCACATCCTAATTGTACATATCTTTTTGGTCAATTCATGAATCCATCTAATCACTTAACCTATTCACCATACATGGATCTCATGATTTATCATCCTTCAATGCACCAATTAATTCTAACATACCATTTCTGCCCTCCTTAACATTCTGCTTTCCCAAAACGTTGTCACCATATGAGCCGCCGTTGGGATAGCTAGTGTTATTCTATCTGCTCCGTAAATGCCGGAACAGCCATCTTTCTTTCCCATAAATAGCCCTCTTAACAAAAAAATTAAACTTCATTACTACAAAAAATAACATAAAAATAAAGTTATTTGTGCAATTAATTTTTATTTTTTGTAATTAATTAGTTTTATTTTTTGTAACATAAAAATGGTTGCAATTAATTTTTAGCTAAAATGACAATTTTAGCCTTAAAAATTAGTCACATGCTTACCAATTTTTGACGAAAATTCTTGATTAAAATACTTGAAAAATAATAATTTTTTATTAAAGTAAAGTGAAAATAAGATCCTCAATTAAAAATAAGGATATAATTAGAGTCCTTTTATTAAAATTTTCCCAACTTACTTTTCATTACATTGTTGCACTCCTTATTAATTTTTCTTTTTAAATCTCTAAAATGGATGGATCTGATTCTCTTGAACAATTGTTATTATAAATTTATAACACAAGTTAATGAGTTATTAATTTTAGGCATAAATTCAATTTAGACACATAATTATATATGCTATTTCAACGGGGTCCACGAATTTTCAAATATTTCAAATATACACCTGATTTATTATGTAAATTGAAAAATGAAATTTCGTCCATCAATTTATTGAGATATCAGTTAAATGTCAGCTTGGCTTTTGCTAACGGGGATTAATTGGCGAGGTGACACCAATTCAGCATACCTTTCCCGCCAAATGAGCAACACATGTCCATTTGACACAGGCCCACACACCCATCACCTCTTTCCCGCTTGTCGAACGCTCTCCTGACCATTTAGTCTCCAAAAAACATCACGTTTCCCCCAAATTCGAATATAAATCTTTCACTTGTGTTTAACGAGCGAGAAAGAGATAATGACTTTGTGAACCCGTGTCAGGGGTTAGGTGGACCTCTGTCGCCGCCAAATGAGCGACACGGGTCCACCTAACCCCTGGCACGGGCCCACAAACTCTCACTCTCTCTATTATTATTAAATTGTGGGTCTGTGTCGCTCATTTGGCGGGAAATGTTTGTTGAGATAGCGCCACGTCGTCAAGTAATCCCGGTCAACAAAAGTCAAGCTGTCATTTAACTGATCTCTCAACGAATCAATGGATAAAAATTCATTTTTCAATTTAGATAATAGATCGGGTATATATTTGAAATATTTTAAAGCTCATGGACCCCGTTGAAATAGCTTATATAATTATGTGTTTAAATTGAATTTATGCCTTAATTTTAATAATTACAACAACTTTATGAAAATGGAAAGTTACCGGAAACTATGATAACTATCCCAGTAAATTTATTTAATTTACATTTTACAGCAATAAATAAACAAATAAAGAAATAAAGCAAGCTTCTGATTCTCTTCCTCACACACTGACACACACACACACTCTCTCTTTCTTCTAAAGACCTCCACTGTCTCTCCCAACACATCTCAAAAGCTGCACAGTGATATTGATCCTCGTCTCAAACCCCGCACTAACTAGGGTTTGCGCTCCAATTTCCACAAATTTCTGACGTCCACATTCTCCTTATTTACACCAACTACCCTTCCTTCGACGACACACACTCCGTCGTGCTCGCCGCAATCTGATCGGAGACCGAGAGAGAAGGGGGCATGATTTGGAAAACTGAGGAATGGCATTTTCAGTAAATAAGCTGCAAACGTGAGGGCTGTTCTGTATGGGCGTGGCGAAGGCGTGGAGGTTTAGCTTGACTCCGGCAGCGAAGCTGGCTCTGTTACAGCACCAAAACGGTGGCTACAATGGTACCAACGACAACAACAACAAGAACAACAAGCACGTGTACTTGAGATCAACCACCAAAACGGCGTCGTTGCCGCCGCAGCACCAGAGAAAGCAGCAACCGGTGTCGTGGTCCATGGTGTGCGGGCTCATGCTGTTTGCGCTGGGCTTGATTTCGCTCTTCACTGGCCACGTGGCCTCTGATCTCGAATGGTACTCTCAGCGCCTGGTCAATCACAGCTTCTACTCCAAGCTGGTACTTCATTTTTAGTCTTTACCTTCAATTTTTTATTTTTTTTGTAAATTTTTCATTTGTAATTTGAATAAAGAAAAATGTTGATTTCAATTTAGGGTGGGAATGGTCGAGAGGAAATTGATGTTTGGAAATCCAAGTATTCGAAATTCTACTACGGGTGCAGTGAAAGAGGTCGTCATTATGCTCGTAAGTTAATTCGGATTGAAAAAATGGGTTTGCAAATTTCATGTTTGCAAGCATTCTCAATCTGTCATTGTCAAGTTTGTGTTTTTAACGTGTAATAATTGAATGTTGAATTTAGCGGCTGTACCGGAGCGAAAGTCAAATGGGTATTTGCTGATTGCAACCAGTGGGGGGCTGAACCAGCAAAGAACAGGAGTAAGTCAGATTATTTCTATGTTCAGCTACGTTTTTTTTCTCTAAATATTGAGACCCACAAAGAAATAAGAATCAGGTTCTGTGTCTAAAAGCTATCTGCAATTTTTATTTTTTTACTCAAATAATTATTGTTTTCTCAATGCCAAAAATGCCAACTTATTTCTTGCAATCAGATAACAGATGCAGTGGTTGTTGCCCGGATTCTTAATGCTACCTTAGTTGTGCCTGAGCTGGATCATCATTCGTATTGGAAGGATGATAGGTATGTGCTTCTATCAATGTTTTGGCCCCATAATCTAACTTTTATATTTCTTTAAAAAAAATTGTGGTAGTGTTTGTGCCAATTGGATTTCCATTTATCATCCTATTAAATACACTAATCTTGCATGCAGTGATTTTGTCAACATCTTTGATGTCGATTGGTTTATGTCTTCCCTTGCAAAAGATGTGACTATTATCCGAAGAGTTCCTGAAAAAGTCATGCGGAGCATGGAAAAACCTCCATATACCATGCGTGTTCCAAGGAAATCTGATCCTGAATATTATATAGATCAAGTTCTGCCAATACTTTTGAGGAGACGAGTAAGGACCCTTTGCCAATATGTATAAGATATGCACATTCAAACATTTTGATTATTTTTCAAGTTGTCTGGCTAGAATTTTAGTAATGTATTGTAGCCGCATAATTTCCTTATCCTTGTTTCAAAAACATAGTTTCTTATGTTTTTCTATGGGGGTACTAAATTTCTTATGTTATTTAGTTTTCTTGTCGTAGAGAAAAGTCTATTTTGATGGTTATGGTTTGGTGCAAAAAGGCAATTAACACTCGGCAATTTTGCAGGTTCTGCAATTGACAAAGTTTGACTATAGGCTTGCACCTAACCTTGATGATGATCTGCAAAAGTTGCGCTGTCGTGTTAATTATCATGCACTTAAATTTACAAAATCTATAAATGAACTTGGTCACAAACTTGTTATGAGAATGCGAAAGATGGCAAAACGTTTCATTGCTGTTCACTTGAGGTTTGTTTTCTATTCCCTATTAAATTCAACCTGCATGTAATGTTCATTGAGCATAGACACTCAATACAGAGCACATACTCGTTGCAGTTGCGGTCTACCCTCAATATTCTTTTCTTTTCTTTTGGGGGATGTTTAAACAAAATTATCTTTTTGTGTTTTAATTCCGTAATTAAAGAGCATATCAAACTTGTTGACTCCTCAGATTAGCCTTTCAAAGTCTTTGTAAATGGCCACAACATATCACAATTAAGAATTTATATGGTGAATATTTGGCCAATAAAAAAAATTTATATAGTGAATACTGAATAGTATAATATGTGGAGAACACCTGCTTATCGGGAATTATCCTGTATGTCAGAGAAGGTAGAACTATGAATATAGGCCACCTCTGCTTCTTACAAGATCTTTAAGAACTCATTTTATGTAATTTCCAGCAATATGAATATCCACGTTCGGATTATTGCTGAAGTTTTTCATTGTTTTTCCTTTTTGGTTTTGTTCTTTTATTGTAGCTCGATAAAATGCTTGCATAATGTGTGTTGACTGTTGTCTTCTTAAAGGAACTGCTATCCTTTCATGACACGTATGATTGAATTTATGTGGATGTTTCTGGTCTTGAAGTGACACTCTTTAATGACAGGTTTGAACGTGATATGCTAGCATTTTCTGGGTGTTATTATGGTGGGGGTGATAAAGAGAGACATGAGCTTGCTGAAATAAGAAAACGATGGGAAACATTACCTGTGAGATTGCTATTCGTTTATAATTTATATACAATGATATGTATTCATATTCACCTCAACAAGAGTTATGATAGAAATTTGTTGTTTTATGAATCAAATTTCTTAACAAGATATGCCGTTGGTATTTAAATGATGCAATTGCAACACCGCACTGTAGTTCTCAATACATATAGTGTACCATGCTTGTGACGACGGTACAATTGCGTTCATATCCTGTAATTTGAATAGTAGTGTAATTTTTCTTATTATTCATATAGGATTTAAGCCCTGACGAAGAGCGAAAGCGAGGGAAATGTCCGCTGACTCCTCATGAGGTGGGCTTGATGCTGCGGGCACTTGGTTTTGCAAATGACACCTACCTGTATGTTGCTTCTGGTGAAATATATGGTGGAGAAGAGACTTTGAGGCCTCTGAGAGAACTCTTCCCAAATTTTTACACAAAGGAGATGCTTGCTGAAAAAGAGCTAAAACATCTTCTTCCCTTCTCTTCCCGTCTTGCTGCAATTGACTACATTGTCTCTGACGAAAGTGATGTGTTTGTCACTAATAATAACGGGAATATGGCCAAGATTCTCGCAGGTCGAAGGTTAGAAATCTAGTCCATTTTTGCATTAGTCTTTTCTGTAGTTGAACTGATGCATTTTTAAATTCGTTTCTTCCAAAATGAAATTATGGATCAGTAAATTGTGTCTAGATTTGGTTTGTGAAAGATGCAGTAATTACTCTACCACAGACTTCAAGTTACCTAACAAGTATGACAAGGTTCGACTACACTTACAAATTTTGCACTAGCACAAGAGGTAGCATTTGAAAGGACTAATTAAACAAATTTACTTAATCTCAAGGTTATGTAACATTCAAGATAATTTCAGCTTAGAAATGCTGCTTTCTTATCGGAGAATTCAGGGAAAATGTTTAGGTTTTTCTTTACTTTCTTATGTTTTGTTTATCCTCTATATGAATTCTGTTATTACAAAATTTTTAAAAGGATATTTGACAGTCCCTTGGAATACATCTTAACTAACCCTCGGTCCCGTGTTTAGACTATTGCAACTAGCTACTGTTTTGCTGTCATCTATACTATGCAAAGTAGTAGCTGCTGGTAGAAAGTTGCATGTGTGGTTGTCCTTCCTAATTATGATTTTTCCTGTAACTTGTCAAAACTTAGACTTTATGCAGAAATTTGACAATTTCCTGTGGTTATTGATAATTGTTTAGACTATTAAAACCTATCAAACAGTGATATACCAACTGCAGCAAGCTGAGCTATATAAGATTGTTTTAAAGCCAGACTCAAATACATACAAATAAGATTGCCGTCAGTAAACTTTTCATTTTTTAGAAGTCTTTTGTACATTTGTTCAATTGACTTCCCATCTGAATAACCATGGGTGATCCATTGATGACCAAGGATAATTTTTCAAGTGAAACCTGTACTGAGAAAATTTTATGTTTAATCTATATAGCTCAGAAATTTTTTGGTACAGTTTGACATCATGCTTATTGTCATTATATTCATAACATCACTATTGTTATTATTGGCTGTCTCTGCTATTTAATTTAATATTTTTCTGTTTCTGGAGATCTATTAATCATATTTAATTGCTTTTATTTTATTGTTAATAGGAGGTACATGGGTCATAAGAGGACCATCAGGCCAAATGCAAAGAGGCTTAGTGCTTTGTTCATGGCTAGGGATAAGATGGGTTGGGATACATTTGCAAAAAAAGTAAAGTCATGCCAAAAAGGATTCATGGGTGAACCCGACGAGATGAAACCTGGACGAGGTGAATTTCATGAATATCCATACGCTTGTGTCTGCGAGAAGTCACTCAGTGATATTGTAAACAGTAAGGATGAAGATGATCGCTCAGGACAAGTTGCAATGGACTCAAAAGGAAAAGCCAAAAAGAGATATAATGTACAGAATCAAGGTGATATTGAGAACATCATTGATGGAGATCATCACTCAGCACAAGATGCAATGGACTCAACAGAAAAAACCAAAAATACATATAATGTAGAGAATCGAGGTGGGAAGGCTCTACAAATATCGATGAAGAGGGGCATGATAAAAGATAGAAGATAACGAGGATGATGAGATTTTCCCAGATTAAAGGGATGAAGAAAAGAAGAAAACTAAAAACGACACCGACAAGGTGGTGGTTGGAAGAATTAGGTATCTAAGTTAGTTGGGAGTAGTGGTGACTTGGCCGCTTCCTAGTATGGCAATTTTTCTCATCATGCCAGCTGCAAAATTTTATGCACGGGGCGCAGCATTTCAGAGGTGATGTCTGGTTTGTGTTCAATATCTTTGGTTGGATTGGCGAATGTCTGAATTGGATTGGATCCATGTATAGGAGAGGTTCAATGAGCCGCAATTAATTGTCTATAAATAGTTTTGCTAGTAAATAACTCTATAGGTTTGGCAGAAACTCATTGCTTTCTTTTGCATTAACAAAAGTTAACTTTCGTGTGCTTTGCTCCACGTTCTTTGACACCAAGTCTGTAAGAATGCTATAAGTTAATCGATTGCAGAAATCAAGTAGTTATTTTAGCTATCAATGCCTCCAGTTTCCTTGTCTTTAAACATTGCTCAACAAAGACATAACACCAAGCGACCAGGGTACAACTTTAGGTTTGTGTGGCTTCTATCAGTTGCTTTTCAGTATCTTAGTGTACAAATTTAGCCACTAAACTCACATGCCAGGGCAACCCCTCTGCCAGTATAAAAAAGGTATTTCATCTTCATCTGAGATCACACCCATTTGTCCAAGTTGCAAAGTGAGCACACATGTAAGATAGTTTGTTGGTCCAAGCAATCTCTTCATGAATGTAATAGTAATAAGCATAAGTTCGGTCATCATTTCTTACACAACTCAGACTATTGGATTTTTTTTAATGACAGATTGGATCGTAGCCATTGAAAAGTAATTATGCAAACCAGATGATACCCACCACCCTATGATTATGGGGGTAGTCAGTGACGAGAGAGAACATAGTATATTAATATCAAAATGGATGAAACAGCATCAGGTCATATGATTAATCATCTGAAAGCCTTTCCCTGAATTACAAGTCAAACTACATGGAGAATTTCCATATACAACCTATCCGGTCGAGAGACCTAGGCAAACCATAAATTGTGAAACAAAAACTAAAATCACTATGAACATCTACCGACTACATTTTTATGACCGACTCAAACCAAGGAAGCAAGAATTTCCGTCCCTACGCTTTATCCTCTATGATGATAAATATACACAAACTATGCTGGCTATGCCGTTCGCCTGGCTCTCCAATAACTGACGTTCCTCGAACTGGAACTCATCATTGCGAGAGAGCTTCTCTATTCTCAACCATGGTTATTCCCTGTCACAATCTAATAGTCAGATGAATTCAATATAGCCAAATTATATTCACAAAAACAAGAAAGATGTGCTGCAAAAGAACCCCCCCAAAAAAATAAAAACTCTGGGTATAATATTTAAACCTCGAGAGGCATTCTTGTTCTGACTTCTGTGACCCTTGTCATGTGAAAAGGACGGAATCTTTGAGATGGTCAATGAGCTTTGCAGTCCTTCTAATAGCTGTGGCCAGCAATGTCAACAACATCAACATCAGGCTTCAAATTTAAGGGAATAGGAAAAGAGAATGTTTACATTGCATGCCAGACAAGAAAGAGAGCTAACAGCATATGAGGATACCATCGAATCAAGAATTACGTAGTTGCAAGAATATTTTTCTGCGAAAAGTTCAACTACAATTTTCCATACATTGGGATATATAATTTCAAAAATCTTTATCACAATTTCCCAAAAACACCTTGTACAAGTTCCATTGTCACATCGCCCAGTTCACTAGTGGAGAACCAAGCTAAACACCAATAGATTGAGACAAATCAGATCAAAGACTGAATGCAACAATTTAGCGCATATGATTGTATCAAAAGAATAAAGAAGAATGTCTATACGCAAAACAAACAAGGCAACAATATATCCAAATACTTACTCTTGATGTTGGCTGAATTCTGCGATTTGATCTACGAGGCTCAACAACTTCAGAAGTTGATCTTGTAGGATTACCACTATTAGCTTTCTCCTCAATTTTACCCAGCCTTCCACCAGCCGGTGCAAGTTTTCCTTTATTTGCTCGTTCAGATTTAGCAGTTGAAGTGGAAACTTTCTTAGATGAAGGAGCTAGTGAAGAAAACACAATTGGGCCCTGTGATGTCCCTTCAGTTCTATAAATTGATTCAGTTTCCAATAGATTATGCTTTCCAGATATACCCTCAACATGGCTTACAGAATCTTGAATCTTTCCTGTATGTTCCATTTCACTGTGGCCATCAGGAGCAGAGACTGCATCTGTTAAATGGTTGTCCTGTGAAGCAGTTTTACCTGGCATACTTCGCTGTTTTCCAGGTTTAAGACCCTTGAGCTTGGTTTCAGCCAATCGTTTTTCCTTTGCATCAACTTTAGATGTGTTTTTCAATCCACGGGGACCTGATCCTTGAGGCATCAAGTATTTTGCAAACTTCACTGAATCATTAGCTTCATTAGTCTTCACACTCTGATTTGTCACATAATGTTTGCTAACTTCCATAAATTTCCTCTTCTTTCCAGGCTTGGGAATACCAAAAACCACCCTTGATCCTTCCTTCTGCAACCCTGTCCGAAATGTTCTGGCTGCGTCAGGCTTATTTTCAGTTCTGGTATTCTTACCCATATTAAATACCTTCTCATTTGCAGATAAATCCAGTAAACTTGGCTCTTCAGGTTTCCCTGACCCAACAACATCAATGCTTTTTGATGTCTTATCCTTCCCTTTGCCTTCAACTGCAGGACTGCCCAACTTCAGTCGCTTTTCCTGCGGCATATCACCCTGAACACAAAATTTGCACTTAAATAAAAAATGAAACAAAATCAACTGACAAGTTTTAACAATCAGAAAAAAATCAAGCATGAGCTCATATACCTCATGGGAAGAGCAGTCGTTTCGCACACCGGACCATTCAACCCATTCCCCATCCTTCCAAATGAGAGAAGGCCGAAGATGCCAAGCTTTAACAACTGACGTTTCCCCTTGAGCTGTAAGAATTAATAACCAGAGAATTGTACATTACCATACAGCAACTTCAACATAATACAATAGGAAGCTTTTAGATATTGGGGTCATAATGAAAGCATCCCCCCAACCCAAAAGAAAAGGAAAAATCATACACACCTGGAAAGTGGACTGTTAATATAGTTTCATCTTTCTTGTTCTTTTCAGTGACAACTCCTTCCCACCAGCTAAAAATATAATTCAACAGGCATTAGATGAGTTAATTATTCCGAATACCAATAGCTAAGAAACTAATGAAGACTCCACGGTCAAAGTGGAAACCAGATGGAAGAACAGTATCAATATCAAAGTTGCTGCAAGTGGAATAGGAAGGCCTGATGCATGTGCAAAATCACCAAAGTGTAACGAAATCTCATATACCAACTCTATGAAGTTGCTCTAACACCCAAGACAAGGTATGCTTGCGATAGTGAAGACATATACGGAGCAATATAAGGGAGAAGGGAAGTATTTCCTCCTAAATTCCTAATGATGGAGAATTGCAAAACAAAACTCATCTACTAATCTTGGAAATCACTCACAAAATTTTTAACTTTTTGTGCATGCTTAAGACAATTGCAAGAAATAGTCATATTTATCTTCCTCCACTATTTCTCCCTGGAAAAATTCTAAACGAAAAATAATTACCTTTTTAAAATTTTTTAAATCGTAGTTTCTCTCGTCCATTGCTAATAATTATAGGCTTATGACTAGTACGCTGCAGAAACATAAAAAGGTTACCTGTCTTGTATCAACGCATCGACTTTATCTCCAACAGACCAAGTATAATCTGCCATCGCTGCTCTGCGCCTTTTCCTTGTTCCTTCATAGCCCAAGGCGGTAACAGGGCGGGCAATGCGTATTTTAGGTGGCTTATCTTCTTCGCCTTCAAGTGCCACCCATTCCTGTAGTTTCTCTGAGCCTATACACATGAGAAATCAAAGATACATTAAGCAAATGACATGCACCTGTAATAGGCATTATATTTTCTTAAGAACAAAAGCGACCTCTAGTCATGAAGTGTATGATTAGCAAGGTGCCCATGCAAGTATAACACATACAAGTTCGGATACAACTAAACCAAAACCTAATGCTAGGCAGTCATCAGGAATGTATCACTTCAGATAATAGGGGTAAAACCAACATGAGGCAAAGGCATTCTAACGGCAACGAGGAGGTATACCTTCATCTGACTGAAGATCAGTGTAACATACACAAGCTTTACTGTCCTGCAAACTCAATACATTAGCTCTGAACCAGGCTGCTCCAAATCCACCGCCATCTTTGAAAACCTACAAAGAAACAAGTGAATGATGTATTAAAACCCATACAATACATAGTGATGCCAGGCTTCACAAAAAATTAGTCAATGAGCATATGACTGCACGCAAGCAGGCCCAGTGAACGGCAACAACAAAGGCAAAGAAAAAAGCTAATTCCATATTAAAAAAATCAACTACATAAAGTAAAAACATTTCAGGTCACACTTCAGCTTCATACCTCTACTTGAGAACCCTCCTTGATAATACTTTCTTGGGACGCTTGAGCTGCCTTTGCAAAATCATTCTCAACAGTGACCAAAGTAGACTTTGATCCAATCTCAGAAACTTGGTTCCCTTTTGGTCCGCTTGACCCTATTTCACTGACTTTATCCAACCCCGTGATTCCATCTACCAATCTCAAATGGTCCTCCATTGACTCCTTATTTACCTCTCTTGAAATAGGAGACTTCTCATGTGCAGTGGTCAGTGTTTCTTTCTTATCTGATTGTCTACCTTTTGAAAGCCCAGCAGAAGTATCAGCATCTTCTCCAACAGTACCTAAATTTGATTGTTCTCTTATGTCATTTGATTTCACAACCATCTCAGAAGATACTTGCAATACTTTCCAATAACCCTCTGGACCAGCTTTTACTAACTCACTCAATGGCAAAGGGTCGCCCATAGCAACAATTGTTCCAGCTTGTGATACAGCTTCTGCTGCAAGCTCAGCAGCTTTTACAATGGCATCCATATTTTCAGCTCGCTTTGAGGCTGCAGATGCAGCTTCAACCCTCCTCCTAGCAGTCTCCCTAGCAGCAATAAGAATCGAACTTGAACTGTGTGTTCCATCCTCACCCCTTAAAATGGATACAGGACTAGCCACTCCCAATGCATTAACCCTATCATTACTTAAAGGTCTCATACTTTGGCTCAGATTCCCGTAATTATACAACGCCAAGGCTTCATCAGCCATCAGTTTTGCTTGCAATGCAGCATTTGATGCAACATTGGCAGCTGCAGCCGCTGCCTTTGCAACAGCAGCGGCAGCAGCTACAGCAACAGCAGCAGAAGCTAACTTAGCTTCAGCATCTGAAATTAATCTAGAATCTTTTTGCTTATCCAACTGATTCCATATTTCTTGGCTGTGACTAACAGCTGCAGCAGCAAGAGCAGCAGCTTCCTCTGCCTTTTGCCTAGCCTCCTTAACTTTACTAAGTGTCTCCTCTGATAAAGTTGCTCTCTGCTCCAAATCCAGATCTGCGTTTTTGAGGCGATCAGAAGAAGACCTAGGAGATACAGACATAACCAACTTCTCTGGCATGGCCTTAGACACAGTGGTACTTGGGGTTGTGATGGCAACAGAAGTGGACAGACTACTAGTAACAGCCAGTGTTAAAGCTGACTCAGGTTGAGATTGAGGTTGCAAAGTAATCTGACCAAGTTCCTCAGAAGCTGGAATCTTTTTTCTTTTTCTAGGCTTAGGATCAGCAGAATGCTGGCCAGGTGATGCTGACACCTGCTTTGAGTCAAGCAGTGGAGAAGCCCCTGCAAAAACACTGGTTGGACCTCCAGTTTGACCAGCAGGACCAGAGGGAACATTCTTTATAGTAGACAATTGTGGCGAAGATGTTTCTTTTACAGCAGTCAACTGCACTGCTTCTGTACTAGGAAATGCTGAAAAACGAGTAGTGGCTTCAGCTGCAGAAGACTGTGGAGAAGCAACCCAGGGACTCCGGAAGGAGGCCTGAGTCATCCATGACGTATTATGTCCAACAAGGTTCCTTGCAGGTGGTGTTTGGAAAGGATGCAATGGAGCAAGTGCCTGCTGATAATCCATAACAGCACCTCTCGGGATCACACTATATTGCAGGGCCTCACAAGCAGGGGTAGGAATACTCCAAAGCGGTGATGAAATAGGTATCATGGGGCTCGCTGTTGGTGCAGTACCCTTGTTGCTAGCTCGACCAACAGGTGAGGAAATACCTTTACCCTGGAATGCACTTTGTTTAATTACTTGATCAGGAGCCCTAGCACCTGTAATTCTCAGTTCTGAAACATAGTTACACACTATATCAAATTAAGCGAGAATCAAACAGCTCAAAATTCAAAAAGAAGTACCAGAACGTGACAGTGAAGGGGTTTCTGGAGTAATAGGAATGGATTTTTGACTGTGTAGCCTCTCTATGCATGCACGCCAGGCATTATCCCAGATGCTCCTTCCCCCATCTAAGAAAATAAATTAAATAAGTTACTATACATTTGTGATGACTGCAAAGAGATATAAATACACAACAAAAACTTACCAGGTCCCCCAAATGCTGATACCATATAAGCTTCTTCAGGTGCTATTCCTTGACTGCAGAAAAAAGCAAAAAAACAAGGAACAAAAAGAAAAAACATATTCATTTAGTGTTCTCAGAAGTGCAACTTTTATTTCTTTTGAGTAAAATATAGGACAGTCACTCCAATGCAATTTCTACATTTGGTAATATATGCAACGATCTCGTAATTTAAACAGATTCCTAATTAAGATAAAAATTTAAAGAGATTCAGTAGTCTCCTTAGTACAGTCTCAAAAGCCTCTTGCATATTTCACATTCACTTGGTTTATGCCATTGTTCAATTTAAGGATTTCATCATTTTTAATAAATTTTGTAGATAAAGCCCAAAAAAACATTAGTAAAAACATAAAATAAGCAACAGAACTCACATCAAAGCTCCATAAACAAAGATCTGAGCACGTAGTTGCACTTGCTGCAAGTCTGTGAAAGGCTGTTGAAATAAAACAGATGGTGGAGCAGAAGTATTCAGATCCGGCAGACTAGATGTTGAAGCAGTAAGAATAGAATAAGGTTTTGTGCTACTATCCACATGCCCATAGGGCTGTGTCTCATTTAGTTGCACAAGCTGGAAGATTCCAGACTGGCCCAGGGACACACTACTCAATTTATCCCCCCTTTGTGATTGTCTCATAGGAGTTGTTGCTTTCACAGTTCCCTTCTTAGCACTTCCTTTTCCAGTTGCACTTCCTTTGCCCGTTGCCTTGCTGGATGCTCGCCTTGGCTTCCGTTCAGGAGTAGCTTTAGTACCACTGTGTGCAATCCCTACCTCAGATACAATCCCTCCATCAGATACTTGTGGACTCCCATGAGAGACATCTTGTGAGATCTTTGAATCCATCTGGCCTAAGCCAGAATATGTTTGAGACCTCTCTGCAATCTTCAAAAACAAATCTAAATAAGAATTTTGAACTGTTGATAGTGGCAGCACACAAAAAATCAGCAGGCATATAACTATAGGAAGAATTCCACAATCCTCCAAAATAAATGCATATGTTAAGAGAGACACAAAATATCAAAGATACAAAATATTAGTTTAGTATGAACATGAGCAATAAATATGGTCATAAATAATACTTTGGGAGCTGGAATAGCAGGAAAGGGCTGCGAGCTGTTGGCAGCATCCCCCTTAGGCAAATCTGCAATTAAACTGATGTTCGAACTACCATTTCTCCAGTCCTTGGAGGCATCATTTCCATTTGTGGGGTTTGAAGAACGATTGCCACCACCCCCATCAACATCCTCGGAAACTGGGAGGTTCTGATTTGTAGACCCCTTGATAGCACCTTTTTCATGTTTAGTATCAGAAAGCTCAATTGTTCCAATATCCTTATGGGAACCGCAAGAAAGTTTGTTGGGATCAGCCGAACTTCGACCGCTTTCTAGTGCAACAATCTTAGCATGAGATTCTGGCAAAGGAGCAGAACAAACAGAACCTTCACAAATTCTAAAAGCATCACCTGTGGAACAAAGTATAATGATCCGTTAAACCAAGCTAACCTGGAAGTAACAACAGAAGGTATTGACTATCTTTCCAATATCCCAGACGCTCAAAGTAACAGATTTTTTCAATCCCAAAACTGAATTCTGATTAATGGTTCAAAATTTCAAACACAATTACTGAGCAAGATTATTTGAACTCACATTTTCAGAGACCAAACAATTGCATGTGACCCCATAAATGATAAATGGAATAGAATAGCGATGATAAAGCTTTATCACATATGATACTTAATACCAAATGCCCTAAAATGCAAGCACTAGTTGGTAGCAAGAATATAAATGCATAGTGCAACTATGACCATGGAAACTGTTTGCTACAGTGGCTGCATCACAATTTTCATGTAATAGGTGTTCTCCATGCTTATATACTGTATATCTTTTCTATCCCTACCCCCTCTGAATACTGTATCCAAACAGCTCAGTTTTTAATTCTCTTCTAATTTCTTCACCTCCTACCAAATCAAAAACAGGCTGTTAAAAAAGCACCTCAAGCCCAAAGAAACAAACCCTCAAAATTAAGTTTTCAACTTACTAAAGATTAAAGATTAAAAAAAAGTTCAATGCACTTTATCCAACTCTAACACTCCAATCCCATCAACACTCAAAAGCCAAAAAATCATGAGTAGGTCCAGCAAGTAAAGAAAAAATTACTCAAGAAACCATAAATGAAGCTCAAAGCTATTCCACCTGCATAGCCTCATTCCAGTATGACAAAGAAGGAAAAATCGAAGGTTGATGTAAATAGAAAAGCTCAAAGCTTTCATCATCATTCCATACAAGATGTATCCTTTTTGTTTTTTAATAAGTCGTTCAAGATTAATCATGTTAAATGACTCACTACTAATGTTTGACACAATAGCCTCTGAACAATTTTTATCTCCAGAAACTACAGTAGTATCATTGTCTTCCTGAGCTTTTTTACCAGTACTGCTGCCCATTTCCACCAATGGTGAAGGCACAGGCTGTATGGAATTGATGTCGCAATTCCTAATTGGCTCTGCATAACAGGAGAAATCATTTTAAAACATCAATATCACAAATGAAGAGAAAATAGTAATGACAGAAATTAAATTTCACAATTTTGCTAATCAACAAAAACAACATTAATATATATATATATATAATAGACCAGGGTGACAAGTTGAGAACATATTACTTTAAAAGTGTGAAAGATGGTGGGCAGTGCAACCCATATAAATGAGAACTGTCAACCCCAAAGGAGGTAAAACTAAATATATTATACATGTCAAAGATTATCATATCAAACAGAAAAATTGCAATGATCTTATATTGTTTCAACTCCAAATGGTTTCAAGTGAAAGGAAAGAGAAACTCATGACAGATAAATGAAAATTTATCACCTGTTACATTTGCAGATGCCTTTTCAAAGTTGTCTTTTGTGGTTGCTCCATCATGCCTTCCAAAGAAAATAGCTTCAGCACCATCACCCTCTTTTACTGAAGAGTTACACTGAGCAGAACACACTTCCATCTCATTTGTGCTACTCTTGCTAACTTCATTAGCAACTGCAGGTCGAGGTTCATTTTGGCTTTCTGTATTGCAACTATCTGAAATTGGCAGAGACTGATCAACAGTCTTGCATAACAACTGTCCAGCAGTATCACACGAAGCACCTTTTTCAGGTCCAGAAACAGGGCCTGGTCCAGTTTCTACCAAAGGAGATGACACTTTACCCGAAATAATTCCATGTTCAGATATTTTAGATGCCGTTTTCTCTTTCTTGTCCCACTGTGATCCCACAACAGGAGAAGGTGCTGCTTGAAGCTCTGAGCCAGTAACAACATTTGTGGTTACACCACGCCCAGCAGACAAGGGAACAACATCCATTGTAGCAAAAGAAGCCAGATTAGGATTTTCCAAGGGAAGACTGGACACTGCAAGAAAGAGAGTCCAAGTTAGTACATTCAATAGATTTAACAGCAGCATACCAGCCGCTGCAAGAAAGAGAGTCCAAGTTGATATATTTGACATTTCCGTCCATCCCAAACCTTAAGTTCATGACATACCTGATTCATTTCCAGCAGCATCATGTTTTAATTCTTGATCAACCAACTCTTTTTCTGTGCTTCCTTCACAAAGTGATGAGGAACCATCCCTCTCAGAAGACAAGGGAACAGCATCCATTGTGGCACAAGAAGCCAGATGAGGATTTTCCAAGGAAACACCAACCACTGCAAGAGAGAGTCCAAGTTAGTGCATTCAATAGAGTTAACGCTTCTGTCCATCCAAATTCTCAAAGCCTACCTGATTCATTGACAGCAGCATCGTGTTTTAATCCTGGAACACACAACTCTTCTTCTGTGCCACCTTCACAAAATGATGAGGGCCCAACGCCCTTACCAACAGATCCACCAATATCCATAGTATTAGAATCATTGAGCAATTCAGTACTATCCTTTTCACTGTTAGAAAGATCATGATTACAATCACGAACATTAGCTTCTCTGTAAACTTTATTTTCATCACATATTTGTGTAGACTCCCCCAGGATAGAAAGGGACACATGGCTGTCAGCATTTAAACTCTCTCCAGAAAATCCACTAGCATCATGAGGACTTTCAGAAGCTCCAGTCACATGTGGTTGACTAAGCATTCCAGCTGAAGAACATGTTGCAGTCAAATTTGAATGAACCTCCCTATTTTCATCACTTTCACCATTAAATACCTCATTGTCCAAACTGACTGACAAAGAAGCCTCAGACTTTCTGACCAAAATCTCACTATCTGGTTGGAAACCACTTTCTAATGCATCCTCCTTGGTGTTGCTCAGTTCAGAATCCACCTTCAGTGTAGGAACTACACTGGAAGAAATTCCAGCATTGCTGTTGCAGATCTCAACTGCATACCTAGTATTGCTTACGTGGGCCGTTGGTGATAACTCATGTGTCCTCAATTTAGATTGATCACCGCCAGTATCTGTGTCTAACAAGACCATATCTTCACATTTGTTGGTATCATCAGCATCTCCAAGACATTCCCTGTCACTGCATCTGTCCACTGTATGTATGTCAGAATCACCTTCAAGAATAGGATCTAGACTGGAAGAAATTCCAGCATGGCTGTTGCTGATCTCAACTGCATACCCAGTATCACTTGTGTAGGCCACTGGTGATAACTCATGTGTGTTCAATTTAGATTTGTCACCAGTATCTGTGTCTAACAAGACCATATCTTCACATTTGTTGGTCTCAGCAGGAACTCCAGGACATTCCCTGTCACTGCATCTGTCCACTGTATGCAAGTCAGAATCCCCTTTTAGTATAGGTTCTAGACTGGAAGAAATTCCAGCATTGCTGTTGCTAGGCTCAACTGCATACCTAGAATCGCTTTTGTACACCATTGGTGACAAGTCATGTGTGTTTGATTTAGATTGACCACCACCAGTATCCGTGCCTTTAAACAAGATCGCATCTTCGCATTTGTTGGTCTCAGCAAGAACTCTGGGACATTCCATGTCATTGCTTCTGCCCAATGCATGTAAGTTAGAATCCCCTTGCAGTATCACATCTGACGGTTCCTGCACATTAATGGCACTATCTTCATTTGCAATTATTTCTTCCACAGAATCCACCTCAGAGGCTGAACAATGAGGGGTTTCCAAATGACAGGTGGCCTCTTCAACTGCTTTTTCATTCGTGCGTTGAGCATCTGTGCTTATCACATGACCATCTGGATTCTCTTCACTGGTATCCTTCATATTATGTTGGAAATCTTTATTATTCAACTCATCACTGCTTATAATATTATTTTGCATATCGGCCATCATATTATCAGCTCGCATCACTGAAGCAGAAGAATCTTCTTGCATTTTTTCACCTTGAGGTTCATCCACCAAATTATCAAATTCCATCTGATTTACATCTTTGCATTTCCCATCAGTAAACAGACTCCCTTTACTTACACGCAGGCTGTCTTTTCCACTGACAGAATTTGGATCCAGGTAGCTTGAATTTCCATCAACTGATAAATTAACTTCCTGAGTTTTTGAAGCATCCTCAACTCGAGTCTGATCTACTCCTACATACTCTAATCCAGAAAGATTTTCAGGAATCTCACCTGGCAGTAATGTAGACTGTAGATCTGTAACATCCCCAATTTTAGAAAGAATGTTATCATCGTGTTTCAAATTAGGTTCCATCTGCTTTGTTAAGACACGCAGTTCCTTACAGGCATCTGATTCCCCAAAGATAGTCTGAGCGGGAATAATTTCTTCCTGCCCAACAGATTTTAATAGCATTTCAACGGATTCTGAGGAAGTGGCCTCAGACCAAACATTGTTGCGCCTTGATATAGAGCAAGACTCTGCCGCACTTGAAGTGAACTCTATTCCACTACTCCCACGAGAGAAATCCTCAATCCAGTGGTTAGCTTCGTTACTCTCAATGCCAAGAAAAACCTCAGTTTCAACCAAACTATCAAACCTCAAATGCCCCTGAAGGGTGTCATCAAAATCAAATTTGGGAAGAGCATATGGCCGTAAAACTGGAGGATAATTAGTGCTCCCTTCACCGGCTAAATGAAGATTCTGGCTTTGAAAATCATTGTCATCATAATCCATGGGTGTATCCCTACCCAAAAAAAAAAAAAAAAACAATCAGAGAAGAGTATACATACAAAACAAATCATGGTCCCAATTTCCAAAATAGATGCTATAACGAGAGCCAAAAATATATGTGCAAGAATACAAGTAGAAATTAGTGGACCAAATCTACGAGCTTTACAACCAACAGCTTGCAGAACAATCACAAAATACTGAAATAGCTTGGCACACATTCTTAAGAAATATTAACAATTGCCAAACAAAAATATCATATATGCCTACAACTTGAAACCTGAGAAATGAACAGGAGAAAGGTTGTTCTAAGACACTGTTACTCCTTGTCAAGAGAGGTGTTTTTCAGAGTGGGGGCAAACAAAAGGGTCATTGGCTTGTGAAGTGATGGCTTCTATTTGGACTGTGTCATTGGAGAAGAACAAAAGGATTTTTAACGATAGGACAGAGAACTGTTACTCCTTGTCAAGAGAGGTGTTTTTCAGAGTGGGGGCAAACAAAAGGGTCATTGGCTTTGTGAAGTGATGGCTTCTATTTGGACTGTGTCGTTGGAGAAGAACAAAAGGATTTTTAAAGATAGGGCAGAGAAGATGTCTTCTATTTAGGATAAAATTAGATTTCTTGCCTCTCTTTGGGAGGCAGTGTCTAAACATTTTAGGGACATTCTATTAGAGTTATTCTTATAGATTGGGCAGGAGTTCTGCTGGATTTTCAGTTTTCTTATAATTAGCTTCCTGACTGCCTATCTATCTCCTTTTGTATTTCATTTTCAATAAAATATCATGTTTCCTATATTATTTTTAAAAAAAAAAAAACCCAAGAGGAAGGTTAGGCAAGCCGTGAGATGGAATTGAAGCTTTCTCAAGCCTCCAGGGTTGTAATTCTTCTCATCGGATTAGCAACCAAATAGGAATTTACAGCTTGACACTCTGTCTCAGTGTTTGGGATTCGAGTGCTCTTTCTTTTTCTAATTCTTTTTCTCCCATCCCCTTCTTACTTTTTCCTCTAAATTCAATTTAGACACGATCAAACCATGTTTCCATTAGCATCTCCCTAGTAAGACCCTAAGTAACAGAACCCATGAAATTATTTTTAAACAACAGCATTATAACAACTAAAATTGTGAAAAAGAAATCACTAAGGGGAAAAAAATAAAACCCTAATCTCCTACAGGTTTTCCCATATAACGGGTGATTAATCCCCACGGCCCAGGCCATCCATAGAGCCTAGTAACTCTTTCTCACCAATTTGCTCAAACTCACAATTTCTCTTAACATCAGTCAGGCAGTTTCCCAACACTATCCCATGCCACTAACTTGGCAAAGATAACAAAATACAGCCAAGTTAATGCAACACTTAAATGCTGAACTTCAACATGTCCCCAAAAAAAAAAATGACATGCACATGATTTTGTGAGCTATAACCAGACTGAGTGTATTGAAGATGAAAGGATCACATAAAAATGGCCATGCAAAACAAACAAATACCTTAATCATTTCAAACATGGTGTGAGATGTCAACAAAAAATGATGGCATATATTTATACATTTCGGCATCTTTCCCACAACAAAGGTGCCCAACATTAAATGAAGGCCAATCTATTGAATTCAAGGCTTGCCTATATATGAAGGGGTTGCCTTGCCTCTTCATATATTTAGGTCAAGGATTGATGACGATGTCATTTACAAAAAAAATTAATCCTTAAATATCCAAGAAAATTTTATAATAGTTTTAAATATGTTAAGAAACTATGGTTGGTTTATCCATTGGAAAACCAAATGAAAGTTCCGCTTAACCAGATAGTTGAAAGTATATTTTTAAGAAATTCTTCTATCACTACTTCCATAAAAGCCCAAACAATGTTCCCTTGTAGAAGACTAAATGTTAACATGCTATTTCCATTTCAGGAATGATTGTCAATTGTAAACTCAAAGATATCATGAAAAAATTAATTCTAATAAGAATGATGAAAAGTTTAGAAAGAATCCCAAGCTATAAAACAACAACAGTGACAACTAAATGCATACTCACTGACCTCAAGAAATGCTATAAGTTTCAAAATTTCTCGCACTTCTTTTCCCAAGATTCTAAAGCACATCAGACAGCATACTAAGTAAAGGTAACATAGCAGAAAACTAAAACTACATTCAAGATTAAGTGTCCGTGTATCCAGCAGCTATTGATTAGAAAGAATGACCGGCTTTTGTAATCCTGCAACTCAAATAATTGCAAATGAGGAAAAGGGTCCTAAACTTGCAACTAGATGTTCGGATGTTTTTCATTATACTTATTATGCCCTTGAGAACTATACGTAACTATCAAATTACACAGAACATCATCACCACCAGAAACAAATACATATACTTAATAATACGCTATTATCATTAATTTAAAGAATAAAGCTTCAGCATTTCTAATTAGCTCAAAGTACAAAAAGGGGAAAAAGCACAAATTTTGAATTAAAACTCACCATTTCTAAGCAAAGCAAGGAACAACTTTGGCCTAATTTTACACAGAAACCCTAACAGTTTGCAGAACCAAATAGAGGAAATGAACAGTACCAGAAGAAGTAAGAAGTCTAGAGACGCTACCTCCCTCCATCCGGTGACGAAATCCAGCCCGTTAGACCACTCAGCTGCTCCCCAATCGTACGGTCATCTGCAAGCCAAACCCTAAGCGTCAATCTCTCTCTCTCTCTCCCTCACAGTCACCCCTCACCTAATTAATTGCTACACATCGACGAAGAAGATTGAAAACCCTAACCAACGAAAACGAAAAGGCGCTGCGGGTATTAAATTCTTACCGGAGTAATCGAGTTTCCGGCGGATCGAATTAGGGTTCCGGCGAAATCGACGGCGCTACAGGCGAAGAGAGTGAAAAAGCGAGAGAGTGTGTCTGATACTCAGGGCTTTTTTTTTTTTTTGTTTGCTGTTTTCTCTGCGCTCGAACTCCTCGTTTTTCAGAGAGAGAAAATGTGTGATGGTAATCGAAGTTGAAAAAATCAAAATCAAAATGGAAAATATAAAAACGTGGGGCATTTCGAAAATGGGCCAAGATCCGACGGGTACAAACAGGATGGGACGGACACGTGGCTTTCTATGAGTCGTTAGACAAAAGTACATACGGTTTGACGAAGACTACCCGCGGCCATGGTATTTTTGGTTACAGGCAGCTCATGCACCGTAGATTTGAGGACAGGACTTTGAGTGATATCCTGATCGAACGGTGAGGATGGGACTTTGAGAGAAGGTTTGTAACATATGGGTGAGTAGATTTTGAGGAATGCAAAAGAGAGTGACACGTGTCTAGAGACGGTTGATTGTGTGAGAGTAGGTGATGACTCTCGTACATAGGAAAGGGGCGAAAAGGCTATGCATGTGATAATTACCGTCTTCCACGGTTCCACCTATATATTTTGTATTGTAGTACTTACTTAAGTAGTTAAGTCCATAGTACTTTATCTATATGTGCTATATGGATTACTTGTGGACCCACATGGATGATATGGAGAATTTGGCTTAATACCTCTTTTCCCTCTCAAGTCTCGAGTCTCAACTATAATTTGTTCGTCAAATTCCCCTTTGAAATTAAGAATTTAGTAAATTAAGATATCAAATATTGAAAAATAGGTTAATGTGGGTTTGTCCGTGGGTTTCATCCAAATTTTTGTGGAAAAAATGTCAGGTGCCTTTTGCGGTAAAATGAACAATTCATGTTTAAAAGTTTTACATGAATCTTATAGGTTTGTCTCAATTCACTCTTAATTCAACTTTAATTAGACAAAATTTTGTTCATTATCGTGCCTCAGATTTCCAAAAAAAAGGACAACTCTTGCTAATGTCAAATCGTGTATGGACCCATGTAAGGCTTTGGGTATGTGCCGAATGAATGATTTAATTTGTCCTCACGAGAAGGGTCATGACATCTTTTGGCCAGAAATTTAGATGAAACTCTAAAAAATTGTTTGACATTGATCTATTTTTCAAAGTTTGATAAGTTAATTTACCAAATTCTTAATTTTGGAAGTACTTTAGCACACAAGTCATAATCAAAGGGGCAAAATAGCTATTAAGCTTGATAATTTTAGCATAGTCTAGTTTGATTCAAGTCTAAAATGTTGTTTTTAAAATAAATGCCAAATATGTTTCACAAAAAGAATATACAAAATATGAGTTTAGTAATATTTTTCTTTCACTTTATTGAAGAATGTCTTGAATTTAAATCCCCACCTTAAATTTTGTCTGTAATCTAAAATACGAAAGGTAATTGGATTTCTAATGCTTTTTGCTTGAATGGAAAAAAAAAAAAAAAAAAAAAAACAAGAAAAACCATATTGACATTTCGTTGGGATCAACAAGTTGATGGTAGGGTGAACTTGTTTAGTTGTTTTCTTAAATTTTGTTTCTAAGTTCTATTCTCTTTTTGTTTTTGTTTTTTTGTTTTTTTTTTTTTTCCAACCATTTCCTTTGCTAATATGGTTGCAGTTATTTTCTTCTATATATCTTTCCAACGCCAAGGGCGTGTCCGACTCATGGATTGCTGCAACCATTTCCTTTGCATTAGTCTTGAGTACGATATCCTGCAATTCCAACTCTAAAGCCAAGTGAAAAACATAACTAACTGCATATAACTCTGTGACTGTTAAAACATATCATAGAGCTATATTGTTGATTGAAACTTAACATTTGAATCATAAGGTTGCTATTTAATTGATGCTTATTGTTTGAAATTGAAGTTGAAGAGAAACTTTGGGATTTTCAAAACACTGAAAAGAAGAAGATCAATAGAGGATCCAAATCCAGTTTTAATAGTCACATCTTGTTTACACTTGCATGTTTTAATAGAGAAAATTACATGAATATTTATCATATGCATGCAGACATGGAACTCACATTATCTCAAAAAATGAACAAATTAAAGGGTTTGCTTTGTAGGTTTCTTTCAGAAAAAAAAAAAGAGAAGAAGTTAATTTGCCCTTTTTTTGGTGTAATTAAAAAAGTAAATTTCCCTTTATTAGCCAATTGTTAAAAAAAGGATCCTTAAAATAATGCATAGAATATAACACAAAGCACTGTTCCAATAAAAAAAACAGATAATAATCGAAAAATTATTTTCTTACCTTAAAGTTTAGAGCAAATTACAATTTAGTACCTCAACTTTACATGTTGTTTCAATTTAGTACCCCAACTTTGAAAACTTGCAAAAAAGTACCTCAACTTTCATTTTGTGTCAATTTAGTACCCCAACTTTGAAAACTTACAAAAAAGTATCTCAACTTTCATTTTGTGTCAAAATAGTAACTCCGTTAGTTTTTCTGTCAAAGTTGCAGGGGTATTTTCGTCCTTTCCTTAAATTTAAAAAATAATAATTTTTTTTAATAAAAAAATTTCTTAAAAAAAAAAAAAAAATTCCCTTCCCCCCGCCCAGCCGCGACCCACCTCCCTCCCCTCTGCCCACCCCCATCCCCCTCCCATCCCCGGCCCACTCAGCCCTTCCCCTCCCCTCCTCTCCTCCTCCCCCACCCAGCAAGCCCGCCCCTACCCAGCCAGCCCCTCCCCAGCCCGCCCGCACCCCCTCACCCCAAGCACAGCGCCGTCACACCCTTCACCCCTACCGCCGTTGCACCCCCTCCCCCAAGCCCCAGCCTTGTCGCACCCCCCAGCCCAGCCCGCCCCTACCCAGCCAGCTCCCCAACCAGCCCCTCCCCAGCCCGCCCGCACCCCCTCACCCCAAGCCGAGCGCCGTCGCACCCTCCACCCCTGCCGTCGTTGCACCCCCTCCCCCAAGCCCCAGCCCAGCCCGCCCTCACCCCGCACACCCCATTCCCCAACCTAGTGCCGACCCACCCCCTCCCCCTCACCCAAGCCCGACCCACCTCCCCCTATCACCCAGCCCCGACCCACCTCCCTCCCCCCTGCCCAGCCTCCCCGCCCTACCCAGCGCCGCCCCTCAATTTTGGTTGGGTGGGGGCGGGCTGGGGAAATTTTTTTATTTTTTTATTTTATGAAATTTTAAGAAATTTTTTTATTCAAAAAAAATATATTATTTTTTAAATTTAAGGAAAAGATGAAAATACTCCTGCAACTTTGACAGAAAAACTAACGGAGATACTATTTTGACACAAAATGAAAGTTGAGGTACTTTTTTGTAAGTTTTCAAAGTTGGGGTACTAAATTGACACAAAATGAAAGTTGAGGTACTTTTTTGCAAGTTTTCAAAGTTGGGGTACTAAATTGACACAAAATGAAAGTTGAGGTACTTTTTTGCAAGTTTTCAAAGTTGGGGTACTAAGTTTAAACAACATGTAAAGTTGAGGTACTAAATTGTAATTTGCTCTAAAGTTTACTTTATTTTATTATCAGATTCTTAATCTAAATGATTGATTAGATACATTTTCTTTTATTACTTTAGAAGGAATCGAACTTCGGACTTAACCTAATTCTAACTCTTATCCCCACTCACCCTCACCATTTTTTTTTTTCACCATTTGGACATTATTACAATTACATTTTACATTGTCATATTTTATACATTAAAACGATATCCAATGTACAAATAAAAGGTGTGAAATTCACATCATACAAGAGTTGCAAGCCAGAAAGTAAACGTTAAAGCTTGTTAGGTGGAGCCTATCAAGTTAATACAGAGCTCTCATGAGAGAGAGGATTGTGGGGCCACAAAATGGTATTCTAAACAAGGAAAGATCAGATGCACAATGAGAGAGTACTTCGAAGTACCCTAGGTTGAAAGGAATCAAAGGCCAAAGGGTATTGAATTGACTAGTGTGATGAGCTAGCTAAGCTTCCTCAAGCCAAATAATGGTCAGATTTTTTCTTCAAGCATTTGGAATGAATCCAACAAGTCACAACCACCATGGCTTTTCTGATAGATCCTTCGGGAACACGTACCGGAACCTTGAATTGTAAGGCAACCACTCTATGATCTGAGATGCCTTCTTGCTGGATTTACGATCAAAGCATTTTTGTATAGAATCATGAAGCTTCTTATCAACATTCTCAATGACCCATTTGAGAAGATCATCAGAGCCAAAAGAAGCTTCCCTTGCAAATCTTTCAAGCATCTTTGGTAGAAAAACTTTCCTTGACTTCTTTACCACTACATTTGCTTTAAGAAACTCTTTCTTTGCCTCTTCAAGTTCATCTCTAACATTTGAGGCTGTGTAGACTTTTAGCTACAAGTGATTAACAAGCAAGCTCTTAATCAGCTGTTAGCAATATATTGGTAGCAGTGTATATATGATCAGAGTGAGTTTAAAAGAATGATTTACAATGAAAACAATGAGTAGTAAAAGTTACTACCATATGCTCATGACAAAAAAATAAAGTAATTCTATTTGACTAGTTTGAAGTAGCAGTACCAGATGCTTTAAATGAAGAAATAAAGGTAAAAAAGATAAGTGAGAAATTAAAACAGACTTCAAGGGAAAATCATGCACCAAAAGACTATGATTAACCAATGCACCTGTGTACCAATAGGGGAAAGACTAAAAATAACTATATAAGAATCTAACAATCTTTGGAAATTAAACCCAATCTGCATTATCATGTGAAAACAGGAGCAACAGCACTAAGGAGGTTACCGCAGGATCAGAAAAAGCTCCACTACAAAGACCAAAGCAAACAAGGGGCTCAGAAACTGGAAGACCCAATTTTGAATTGCGAAGTTGTCTGTCTTCACCAAATTTTTTCCTCAAGGCAGTTGAAAGGAGGGTTTCAAGCCACTGTAAACACAAAAGTGGATTAAATGAGTATGTAAAAACATGGTATTTCATATTCATGTTTAAAAAAAAAAAAAAAAAAAAAAAAGAAGAAGAAGAAGAAGAAAAGTGCACTATTAAAGTTGTCAATCATAAGAATGAGCGCAAATGACTTGCTACACCATTTCAAATATGTATAAAGAAAACAATTCAAAGGATGCATTCCATTGGCATTCTTAGATAAGAGTATGGTGAGTACTCGTCCAATTCGGGGTGTTTGGAAGCAAAATATGGATTGCTCTATGGCATTTGCGCTGATGACATGGCCCCCAATGTTGTAAGCAGCCTGCACTATAGCAAGAAGCCCATCATCTAAATTTTTCTTTCTAAATTCAGAACACAAGAACCAAAGAGTTAGGTCTTTACCTTTATTCCAATTATTTTAGATTAACCTTTATTTTCAACCTGAAACCCATATATTTTGATGACTTCTCAAACATTGACAATGAAAAATTAAATGGTATATACTATTCTGATCTTGTCTTTAATGGGGATCTTCTAGTCCATGTCTTGAAAGGCAAGAGAAATGGACTTCAATATAAAAGAAGGAAAGGACAATTAAATGCAACTGAGACAAGAAATATTTACATTTTGATTTTAAAATGAGACGAACCAATGAGTATATCATTAAATCATCTTTCAGAAAAACCAGAAATAAAGACTTCAAGAGAAAGTATGCATTTGTAATGAGATACACAGGTTTTCTTAAGCTGTCAGCAAAATCCCTTGTACTATAAAAGAAGTAAACTACCTTGTGGAACAAAGCCAACCTTCTCAGAGAGCTGTGGGGAATTCCATATGCTAAATATGCCTGCACAAGGGTAAGGAGAGGATTACAAAAACTTTCAAATCAATAAGAGAAAACCAATGGTTGGTGAAGAAATGTTTACATGCATAACAAGAGCATTGTATATGTTGATCCAAAATGCAATTTGGGCATTCAGTTCCATTATAGTGACATTCACCCTCTCCAGTTGTTCAACCAAAATTCTGAAATTAAAACATGAAGTATATGTCAAGTCATCAATCCTGATGAGGTAACACATAAGAGGAGATCAAGTGCAAGTGTGTTCAGCTGCACTTATGTATATCTTAAAATATGTGCCCTACATAAAGCAAATTAATATTATCCAAAATATGATATTATATTGTTTGATTGTATAGTGCCAGATTTATGGGTTGCATTTTCTTGTGCTTTATCACTACATTTTGACAATGCTTTCTCCATGTTGGACATTAGAGCATCATTAAGCAGATCCAAATAAAAACATTAGGAGTGAATTGGTTTTAAGTCAAACTAGGACAGACAAAAGGTCATGATTAAAGTCAAAGATCCCTAGGAGATTTGAAAGATAACTTAAGAGCATTCTTTTGGCCATGGTAGTCAGTGGTGCACCCTTTAACCAAAGCAAAAATTCCAACCCGAATTTAGTGCAGCTGACAAACACAAGGTCAAAATAATTGACGTCAAACTTGCTCCAGTTAAGCCTCCAGTGAATCGCGACAAAGGACATAACACTCCCTTCTCTTACTTGTACTATTATAGTATTATAATTTGGGTAATTATAGATTAATTGTAAGGGACCAACCTGTAGTTATTAATGGCATAAGAAGCATGAGAAAACTGGCTCTTATCAGTTGATATCCAAGATATTTCTACCATTGACTTTCCAGACCAGTCTTGGGAATCTCCAGTACCTTGTCGAGGTTGTATAACATTAGTGGATGACCTCGACAACAAAGGTGATCGGTTTTTTTCAATATTCACAGATGGTGAACTGCAAAGCCAACAATAAACAACAGCCATACACTTGACCAGTTCCTCAGATAACTTGCTAGGGCACTGATGGAGATGATCTTTCAGTGTTCGCAGCATAGAAGTTTTCTCCAGGGCTGGAACCCTTTCATGAACCTGATAAAAAATTGATAAAAATGACTTGGACAAACAAATAGCAGTCTATAGCCAACTAGTAACATGAAGCACATGCTAATTTCTACACTTTTTGCAGTAATAAGGGGTGCAGGTGCAGAATGTCTCATATAAATGTCTTATTTATTTTTCATTTTTTTTCCTGTAAGTGCCAGTTTTCTCATGCTTCTTATGACATTAATAACTACAGGTTGGTTCTTTACACTGCCAACTAATAATGAATGTGTTACATTTCAGCCAAATTCAACATTTTAACATACAAAATCCTATACATGTTATATGCGGAAAGGTTCTCTTTCCGAACAGTCTGGCAACATAACAATGTCATGTTCCCAAATTGTGAATCTAGATCACTGATTAGGTTGGCTCTTAACTGAATGTGTGGTCTAGAATCACAGTCTGGAAAGAAAACATTACCTTATATATTATGTGTCACACAAGAAATGATACTCAGATACATTAACAGATGTCCATCTGTAAAAGAAGAACAAACTTATATTCTACCTTAGCTAGGTCTGAACAAGTCTTTGCAAAATCATTGTCACTTTTGCCACTGGATGGTGGACCATGACTAGTCTTAAAAGTTCTTTTTCCGGAGTCATCTATAGCAACTAGAGCTCGCAAATGTCGGAAAGGAAACTTTTTTGAGGAACAAAATGCACTTGAAATGATACTCGGATGTTTCCTGGATCCATTCTTCGTATGGGCAGGGGAAGCCACACCTGAGTTCTGCTCAGAAGGTGGCCTACTAATGCACTGTTCAAAAATACTCCTGTAGAGAGAGAGAACATGCTGCTCGCGATTTGCAACTTCTTCTTCAAGTAATTCAATTTCAGAAACCAATTCCTTTGTCTAAACAAAAGACCAAAAGACAAATAGACAAAAAGAAAGAGAACAATTTGCAGTTATTTTCTGCTTAAGTCCATATTCAAAGCTAATAAGTGGAATTACATATCAATAAGTAGGTGTAGCCAATTTAAAATATATGTATATATATAATATCTATTACGAGTATAAATGGCAATTCATATGATACGCAGTGCAACGTTTTGGAATTAATGTAGAAAGTGCTCAAGCTACATAATACAATTGTAGGCAGGTAGAAATAAACAATCAATGACAAAGGTTCAGATGCTTTAAACTGCTCTGTTTGCCTCAAAAGTTTAAACTTTAAGTCATTTGAGTTGGACCATGGAGATATGTCTATAAGCTGAAAAAACAAAAAGAACCGGGATTAAAGTTTACAGCAAAGCACCAAAGGTCAAGATATGCAAAGTAATCATAGCCATGACATGATTGGGTAAATTTCTCTAAAAACCGATCATGAATTATACATTACACTATTACACCTTCACTTATGGGATAACTAAGAATTATGATTGTATGCAATGCAGTTTCTTTACATATGGTTGACAAAGTATTAGTTATATGTTGCATGTTAAGAATCTCAATGCTGGATAAGCTAAAACATGAAGGTGCAAACCTTGGTGTCTTAGTCAATATGTGATGTACTGGCAAATTCTGCAACAGCTCTCTAAAGTAAAGTAACAAAAGGCTAGTAATTACCTGGACAGAAAAATGCCTATGTCCAGGTGATAGAGTACTTGAAGCTCGGCCCATTGCCCTCTCAAGCATATTGCGCATAGATTTCTCTTGCTGCAAACGCAACTGCAGCTGTTCAATCTGCAAAGGCATATATCATTTGTGTGTAAACCATACTATGCTTGGGCTATAAATTACATGGAAAATAAGGATATCTAGCCATCATCCGTGACCAGGTCATGCATGTCATCCACTTTTGTAGACGTGGTGTGCCTACACTTTACTTTGGAAACCCAAATTTTCTAGTTCAACAGTAAAAGATAATTGATTCAGATTCTTACACATATTCTTCACTTAGGAATGATGGAGGGACCCCAAATTTTTCAGTAATAATCAAGGCTTTCCCCCTACTAGGCTACTCCCCTCCCACCCCACCAAAGAAAGGGAAGAAGCTGCTTAACTTGAAATATTCAGAATATCTAATCTATAACTACTCAATGCTTGCAACAAAATTCCAATCAAAGATAGTTAACTGTTAAGCAGACTACAATCAGATTAATCTCAGCCCACATCTCATGATAAAGAAAGATTCATCTAACACAATTTTGAAAGAGACAGAAATTGAATTCCATTTCTTACATCTTTTTCCAAAGAGGCTCTATGGTTTGGTGATGGCATATTCTTGTTGACATAAGTAGGATTGTCATGCCAAGGGCTTTGTCCCCTAGAAGCACTTGTTGAAGGTGATGACACCTGTTAAATTCATTAAGAAAATAGTAAACTACTCCATCTTATTACATCCATGAATAGAAATAAGATTCAAGCTAAGGTCATTTATGAATTTACACAGTTTAAAGTTTGAACCTACCAAATATAGCATGAGTCCTATCAATATAAATATATATATATATGCAGGAGAAGATGTATTTAACAACCGAGATCTGTGGTCTCACCTGCGCTTCATTCTGGTCCTTCTTCATGGAACTTAAAACTCGACCTCTTCGAACACTTAAATTCCTGTCAGATGCACTGTAAGGAAAATGGAGAACCACATAAATGTCAAAAATCACAAATTGGAACATGATGATTCAAATGGAATGAGAAGATAAAATGACCAACATCTTCGACCCATGAGATCCTAAGAAGTTACAACTGCTTACTCAATGCAAAACAGCCTTACCCAAGTCCAATGATGGTCACTATATTTCTTGCTTACTAAGACACACATCTACCATCATATAGTTCTAAGATATGCCGACATTCTTAGTTCAGTCAAATAAATAAAAAGATGATTGAAAACACCATGTGAAACGCTCTATTATCCTTTCAAGCTTAGAAGATATCTATTTTTCTCAGAGATTTGTTCTTAAGGGTCAGCATTTTTTGTTTTTGTTATTGATAAATTAATTTCTTAAAAGTTATATTCCCTGGCTTTTAATTTCATAAAAAACCACATTTGCTTTGTATACATGCCTAGCCATTCATCCCAGTACTTGCCAATCTCTCCTCACATACCCCACGAACCAACGTCCCATATCACTATATGTTCATTCTGTCAAAGACTTAACATAGATCAGCCTCAAGCCCTCAACTTTTCAGCTCAGTTTCTGATAAACTAGCATATGAAGCCCAAAGAAATCAAACAGTCAAACCCCTTCAAGTAGATTTTTTTTTTTTTTTTGATGCAGCACATAATCAAAACCCATTCCCATGTAAAACAAATACAAACATTACATCATCAAAACAAAAATCCTCCAAAATCTCAAAAAGAAAAAAACACTCTTATTTCCAGATCATTTGTAAAACACAGAACACCCACTTTGGGATAACACATTATAACAGTAAGTACTAAGACTACACCTCTTAGAACGCCTATGTTGGGCATGATCAACTGAGGGTGCCCAAGAATCTCTATTCTCTCTCTTCCCACCTGCTTGTTCTTCAAACTCTTCTTTTTCTCCAACTATGTTAAAGACAAAGCCAACCATTATATATATTCTTTTCTAAGAAAGCCCAACAGGCACTAACGTACTTCTTCCTCAATCAAATACTAAATACACTATTCATGTGCACAAACTATCAAGAACAAGTCCAAGTGAGACAAAAGCAACCAGAAAGAGCCTGTGTGGCAAATATAGTGAAATTGGTAACAAGGAAATGGAGCATGATAGAGTTTTCCTCAACGGGCATGCTTGGATTTAAGAGTTTAAATGATTGTGTGGGATTTAAGAGTTTAAATGGGTTTCATAATGAATACATTTGAAAAGCAAATAATGTGGAATTGTGGAGTATAATTTACCAAGGTAGCTGCACTGCCACTGCTGCAGAATTAAATTCTTTCACTTTTGGGTAGTTGAGAGCATTCAATTTGAGGAGTTAATGCAAGTTATACAACTGATCAGTCAAGTCCTCAGTCTCTCTAGTTTTGAAAAGAAAAGGTGAAGGCAGCTGCAGACTGTGTGGTGGTGGGCCTGGTAATGCTGGCTACTTACTGTGCATTCTGGTAACCAAGGCCATAAGATTGCGAAATGAAGGCAATGAGGATTTATTACAAGGACTTCTACATCTTTTTTGCCATTCGACATGGAGCAATCATATTGTATCCCAGCAAGAAGCACCATACCTATTCCCTAATGAGCAAGCAAAACACAGCATATTCAACCAGGGAAGGAGTCAGAATTCCAAATTAAGGTGGGTTGGGCCGTGAGAGACCGGGAGGTGAAGGACTAGGGCCTGTATGGGTGAGCTGTTGGCTTTATAGCAGTTCTAACAAACTTACTTATATTCTAGCTAAATTTGTGCCACAAAAAATATTTATTTATCAAAAGCTCAAACTTCTAATATATTTATTTTTAAGCCACAAAAAATATTTATAAACCACAATTCAAGAAAAATAAGTATAGAGCATTCAATACTATTCAAACTCAAGCATACCCAACTAAGGTATTCAAGCATACCCAAGTTTTAGTTTAATTTTTTTAAAATTCTTTTGAAAGTTTAGTCTTTAGAATTTAGGGCTAAAGTCCTAAAACTTTAAATATAAAGTTATAAAACCTAAACTTTAAATGCATAAACCTTAAAACAATACTACATCATTCAACAAAGTGTAATTTTACAAAATTATAAAGTGTAACTCTACAAGAGTTACATACTACATCATAACAAAATAAAGTATAATCTTTACATATTGCATCATAACAAAAAAATATATATATATAATTCTATAAGGGTAACATACAGCGTTAGAAAAAAATTTTAGTTTGAAGCTAATCTTTGTGGCTTAAAAATAAATATATCTTTTATATGAGTTAATGAGTGAAACTTATAATTTTTTGTGGCTTTTTGCTAATTTACTTATAAAAGAACCTAATCAACCTCACAAGTATAAAAATTCAAGTAAAAAAAAAAATGAATGGTAAATGTAGATGCAGTTGCCCAGTACTCACGCTCTAATTTATGTTGATGGACGCTAATGGCACTTTGTTCTTTATCTTAATTATGTTATTAACTGTATTTTTGTTTAAGATTTTAATTGTCTGGTAGTAGGGACTAATAAATGTATTTTTTTTCCTCAAATTTTCCACTTTTGCCTTCAATTTGAAAAAAAAAAAAAAAAAAAAAAAAAGCCCCCCATTCCGCCCACTAGCCCTACCGCATCACCCACCGCCGACTTGTCCCCTACTCTCCTCCCTTTCAATCTCTCGCTCCCTAAATTTAGAAGAGGGTTTTTTTCAAATATGGTACCTAAACTTTGAACTATGTCTCATTGTGGTATTTGAACTTTAATTTGTCTCAATTGCATACCCATTCTTTTATTTTGTCCCAAATTGATACCAAATCTAATTTCCGTCACTTGACTTAACGAAAATTGTCATGTGCAAAACACATGTCCATGTTTCAAAGGGTAATTCTGTCTTTTAATCATCACCTCTTCTCTCTTCCCCCACTTCTGCCATAACCAATAACTGGAAGATCATTTCCACCATTATTGAAATGTCCAAGGTCTATTTATCCAAAAATGGCAGGAAAAAATCACAGCCCCACTTCTTTTGGGAACGACTTAGGGGTGGGGAATTTGTAGACAGGAGGGAATTTTAAGAATTTCTGCTTTTTTATTTTCTTTTAATTTTATGTATCTACAACAAAAATAGAAAAAGGAGGTGGGTGTGAGGGATCGGCAGATACAAGAGGAAGAAGAAAGAGGAGGGGGTAGGCTTGGGGATTGCAGATCGTTGGTGGGGGATTCTTAATTAGCTTTTTTTTTTTTTGTAAATTTTGTATATGTAATGAATAGTAAAAAGAAGAAGAATGGAGAGGTGGATCTGGGGATCTGCAGATCGTTGGGAGGGGGGAATTCTTAGCCTTTTGTTTTAATTTTATATATGTATATTTAGCCATGAGAAAGAAGAAAAACAAAGAAAAAGGAGGAGGAGGTGGAAGAAGAAGAAAGGAGGAGGATGACCAGGGGAGGAAGTGACGGGAGTGGGGGAGAGAGAAGAAGTGATGATTAAAAGACATAATTATCCCTTGAAACATGGTCATGTGCTTTGCACATAACAATTTCTGTTAAGTCAAGTGATGGAAATTGAATTTGGTATCAATTTGGGACAAAATAAAAAAATAGATATGCAATTGGGACAAATTAAAGTTCAAATACCACATTAAAACATGGTCCAAAGTTCAGGTACTATATTTGAAAAAAACCCTTTACAAGATTGCACAATAATCAACGGACCAGTGCTAAAAAACTTTCATAGTGTTCGGTATGACCTCCCCTCCCCTCCCCCCCCCCCCTCTCTCTCTCTCTCTCTCTCTCTCTTATCTAAATTTAAAAAATAGCGCAATGCTCGATAAACCTGTGCTAAACATTTTCATAGTTTTCAATGATTTCCTACAAAACACTCTTATAATAAAAACTATTTTTAGCGAAAGAAATTTGGTCACCTAGAGATAGTATTCATCGCATGAAATATGGGGAAAATTCGTCAAAAAAATTGTCGCACAGCTCAACCGCTACAGACATGAGGCAAACACATAAAACTTTGTTGCCATAAGAGTTTTGCACAACAAAGGCAGGCCTCATTGCCACAAGTAGTCATTTGGCAGCAATACCTTTGTCTTCCAAAGTAACTTTGACTCTGGACAATACAGTGCTTTTTAAGGACGAAGCAATTCATAGGGTTCACAAGGTAATTACAAAAAATGTAAGATATTTTTTTACCATTTATTAGGAAACCACTAAACCCTATGAATAGTGTTGGTCCTGTTGGATAGACAACCGTTCAACACTTCAACACTATGAAAGCTTTCAGCCTTAATCTGCCGAATACTGTGCAATTTCATTCCTTACTTGACTTTATTCTATTCTCATTCTTATTCGCATTGCATTCCATTCCATTTCCGCAACCAAACATCACCTAAAGACAAAGCAGAAGCACAATCATTACTTATTAACCATGGAAGAATAAACTAAACCAAGCACCATAATGACTCATTAACAAATGACAAATTATATACGCCAAACTGTGAAGCTGTTTAATTATCATGGCGGACTCATAAAGTGTATGGGGAAATTGATCTGCACCTACTTATGTATAAATCAAAACTATATATTATACTCAATATATATATATTGAAGTATATACTGTGGACTCTTAACTCTAGCAATTAATTACGACACCCCAAAAGAAAAAACTCTTTCTTCTCCTCAACCTATCCATGAGGGAAGGGTGGCCCTTGTGTTCTCCCAAACTACTCCTCCCCTCACCCCTCTCTCTTTTGTTTTTCTTTTCATTTTTCTGTGTTTTTTTTTTGTCCTTAAGGATACTCTCCTCCCAATAAGTGATAGTGTTTACATCTCTACTTGCAAGAGTTTCTCCACCTCTCTTCGTGAGAGTTTTTCCGATTTGGTTTGTTTTGATTTGTTTTGTGTTTTGATACTTTTAGGTTTTCTCTGGTGCTCATCACAAGGTGTTAGGAAGTCACTATTTTTTCCGGTAGCGGTCATGTTTCCACTGGTTACTACTGCCCGATCCGCCACGTTGCGCTATTATCAGCCTCGACTTAGAGATGTTGGTAGGATCGTGAATCCAAACGCGACTAGTTCGCTAATTCCTACGGTACCTCTCTGACTCCGTTTGGTGGCTATAGTATCTGCTCGATGCCAATGTTATGAGATCTTGGATTATTTGTGGGCTTTTCTGCTCTATTTTGTGGGTTTTTGTTTTTTTGTAAGCCTTTGTGCTCATATTTTGTATTATCTCTGCCTTTTTGACTGTTTTAATGCAATGATATGCTTTATTCTAAAAAAAAAAAAAAAATAATAGTAGAGGCAGTTCCTGCCTTAATTATCACACAAAAATATTCCTTCTACCCTTCGACTGACCACAAGTACTATAATGTTTTTTTTTTAGTCCCATCTAGCTATTAAATTTCTTCTTTGTTGTGCTAAGCATGCAATTTAAAAATTAAAGTCTCCAATTAATATTTGAAGATTAATGTTGTTATTCTATGATCACCATCTACAACATTATCATAATTTATAAGGCGACGAGAAAACGACATCATTCCTCAAATTAATCACTAATCATTGTTGTATATATAAGTAGTGGTGCTCATGAAGTTGATAATAATTAATATTCCAATAGGAACATGCTTATCTCCAAGGTTATAAAATTTATTGTCGGTCCATTAATTAATACTACTTAACTTAGTTGTCTTATCTCCATAATGCCTATAATTAATTATATAATTTATGATTAACCCAAAAAAAAAATTAAATGGCGGTTGGTCGGCATGCAATCAGAGGATGCCAACTCATACATGGGGTCCCAACTCACATGCATAGTTGGTGACTTGGAGCCGGCAACATTGGCCGTTCTTGTATAGCCTCCTATAAGGCTATAACTAAGCACTATAAATATGGTCCATGGTCAAAGAGTGAAATGCACCCAAACCAAACTGAATTAAGCTGCTTAATTGTTCATATATAGTTTCTGAAACTAGCTATAGCTTAGCTACACTTTGATTTTCTTCCTTGATTTGAAAATGGTGAAGTTGGCTTTTGGTAGCTTTGGTGACTCTTTTAGTGTTGGCTCCCTCAAGGCCTATCTAGCCGAGTTCATTGCCACCCTTCTTTTTGTGTTTGCTGGTGTTGGATCTGCCCTTGCTTACAGTACGTAACTTTAACTATAGGATCTCAACTGTGTCTTGTATCATCTTTCTAATATAGGCACCATCCGTTTCTATTAGAAAAATTGATACAAGAATATTTTTAGTCATATTTTGTGACATTTTGGCTCCATTTGTTATGTCAATTATTATAATCAATTTTCAATTTTAAATATCACTAGCTACATAATATGAGATAATTGATATGTAACCTAATATGTTAATTAAATATATTATAACTTAGATCGTGTAAGTATTAATTAAATTGACTTTTTTATGCAAATTATTGATTATTGTATGAACAAAATTAATGTATGTTTGTTCTGTGTAGGTAAACTGACATCAGATGCAGCCTTGGACCCTCCAGGCCTGGTAGCGGTGGCCGTGGCCCATGCATTTGCACTGTTTGTCGGGGTCTCTGTCGCTGCCAACATCTCAGGTGGCCACTTAAATCCAGCTGTCACTCTCGGATTGGCCATTGGAGGCAACATCACCATCCTAACTGGCATCTTCTACTGGATTGCCCAACTCTTAGGCTCCATCGTTGCTTGCTTTCTCCTCAAGTTTGTCACCAGTGAGGTATATTTCTAATTTCTTAGATAAATACAATTACATGATAAATTTTCTGAAACAATAATTTGGTCATACAGTTTCATCATCTAGAGGAATAAACTTAGGCCCCAAAAAGGTGAATATGAAATCAACTGTTAAATCAGATAGTAAACAAATGAATATAGGACGAGCTGAAAACTCAAATTATAAAAGGGTAAACACAAAGTGATTTTTTGGGAAATCAATTCTTTTACATTTTTCAGGGGAAGAGAATGTGAAAATCTTTTTCTTGTGTTTGGTAAGCTTGAGAAAATAAATTAGAAATTAAGTCAATTTTCTAATTATACCATAATTTATTATTTATTTTGAAATAATAGCAGGTTAGTTTTGTTTAAAAAAAAGCAATAAATGTTTTCCCAAAAAGGGGGAAAACAAAACCCAAGTTGGAGCAAGAGTTTTATTTTTCTCCATCAGATTCTCTTGAGCCATGAATTGATTTTCCTTTCTTGTACTTACCAAACGTGAAGTTGAAATTAATTTTTCATTTTCAAGTCTCCAAAACTTGAACCAAACTGACCTTAAAAAAATGAGGATTGTGACTATATCATATATATGGAAGTTCAAACTCTCACAAATACAAAAAACTCAAATTAATCTAATACGTGTGTAATTTGTGAGTTATAAAATATTTAACTTTTATCTTAAGATTCGTATTTAATAAGAAAGTGAGTTGTAGAGTTTTTTCTCATGTTTTGACAGTTGTTAACTTTATTCATCAAATTTTACATAACATGTCTTAAACTCCAATTTTCTGATTATGGGTTTTATGGCTTTGGACTTGGCAGAGTGTACCAACCCATGGACTTGGCTCAGGAGTAGGTGCTCTTGAAGGTGTGGTGTTTGAGGTCATCATAACCTTTGGTCTGGTCTACACTGTCTATGCCACAGCCGCAGACCCCAAAAAGGGTTCACTCGGAATAATAGCACCCATTGCAATTGGGTTCATTGTTGGTGCCAACATTCTAGCTGCCGGCCCATTTAGCGGTGGCTCCATGAACCCGGCCCGCTCTTTTGGCCCGGCAGTGGCGAGCGGAGACTTCTCAGAAAACTGGATCTACTGGGTCGGCCCACTAATTGGTGGAGGCTTAGCTGGGCTGGTCTATGGTGACATTTTCATTGGGTCCTACGCCTCAGTCCCAACTTCTGAAGATTATGCCTAAGAGCTATGTTGTATTGTTGTTGTTTGGAGTTTGTCTAGCACTTAACTGTTTTCTTGCTTTTGGTGTTGAGCACTTTGATTGTACTTGTTCATGTCAAGGGAGAAAAAAAATGTGGAGCCTTGAATAATAATTGTAGATAAGAAATCAAATTGGTTTTGTGAATTGTGGATCTTATATTGAGTAAATTTTTTTCGATGTGATCGTAATACCATTTAGTGGTATGATGTGTATATTAATATTTAAAACTCAAAACCCTAAATTCTTAAACTCATTGTCCACCTATATTATAATATATAGATTAATAATACCATATGACGGTATTACGATCATATTAAAAAAATTTTCCTCCTTTTTTTTTATCGAGTTTCACTTACTTTTTGCAGAAAAAATATTTGAATTTTTAACAAATTTTTGACACTACGGTTTTTTTTTTGGCTCATGGAAAAGGGTGTAAATTTTTTTTGTAATAATGCAAATGTTCATCTCGATCCTTTCATATTTTTATTATTTCCTCTTCCATCACAAAAATAAATATGAGGACTATTTGGCCTGTCTATGTCTTGGTGGGTCCGAATTTAACAAATATGATGAGGTTGAGGCCACTATTCCCTACTTTATATGATGCAAAGTGGTGCGCTTATATGAGAGGATAACAATATAGAAGTAGCTTTTAATCTTTTGTGCTTCCTTTTTCACTTCTTTTCCTTTGATGTTGATATTGATTTTCAATACATCTCCTGTAGCATGTAAAGTTCAGAGACTTTGAGCTGATTTGATGAAAGTCAAGGAGGTAGTGGAAGATGAGAGGACAGCCATATTCCTGTTGCTTTCTGAGTTTACATTTCCATATAACAATTTTGCTTTTTTATATCATAATATCATTGATTAATCAAATGAATTATATATATTCTGGTTTTGTCAATTCATTATCAGGATGAGATGTTATAGGAAAAGCTCAGCTGGCGCAGATAATTGTGAACTATTAGTTAAAATGAGCCTCACTTCTAAAAAACTTTTGAAATAATTTCTATACACTCGAATCTCCCATAAAGATGTGAGGCCCGGGTTTTATATTTATTATTATGACTTATGAGTATGGTTGTTCTTGAGATTTAGGAGACTCTTAACAAAAGTTAGGAAGAGGCTTTCTTTAGCGCAAATCCTAGATAAAAAAATAAAGCATATTTATTTGTTTCATATACATATTAGCGTCGTGCTTCAAATTTTTAATAAACTATTTAGGTTTTATACGGATTCGAATTCTCTACTTGTTTATTATGTTTGACTTTTAATTTTATTATTTAAAGATATGGAACAAAAAATAAAATGAATTTGTATTATGCTTTAGGTGTGAGTAGAGTCACATAAATCATTTAATTTAAATTACGCAGTTAGGATTTAAACAAGCAAAAATAAAGAAAACAAACATAGAATCCAAATCTATTTTCTACAAGAAGCTTAATGGACAAAAAAATATTCTAATGATCATTTGATCTTGTAGATGACACAAAGTCTCTATTTGTCGGAATAGATCCTGTGTTCAAAACTCATGGATGACAATTGATTAAAAAAAAAAATATGAACAGATCTAAATGACTTCCAAGAAAGATTGAGGGCACCTTCTACATTTCTAATTACTTAACTGAGCTAAGAGTATATTTCAAAGTTGAAGTTATATTATAAAGATTGGCTCAAAATACAGAACTTCATAGATTTAGAGACAATGTGCAATCACACTACTTGTAATCAACTCTGATTGTGAAAATCGGATACATTTCACACGTGGAACTTGTAAAAAGTATTTTTGTTGCTAGAAATTGTTAAGCCCCTTTGAGGAATTTGAAGGGGAAAAATAGATAAGATGCCTCTATGATAATTGAAGTGTGCCAATTGCCATTCCACAAAATTTGAAATTTTGGTGATTTGGAATCTTTGGCAGGTAAGACCTAAGAAGTGATCGTACTCAGAAGGTAAGACAAGGAAATGAAAGGCATCGTTTTGCTACCAACAACATGAGCTGTCAAGTGGGACAATAACGAATAAATATGTAACATAATTGTGAATTATGGCACATGTCTTGGTATATATCCAACTCATAATTAAACTAGGTATCTGTCAAGGCAAAGAGAGCCAATATCCACGTGCATGTTGTCCAGAGACATTTGGTATGTGAACAGCAGGCTACCTTGACCAAACTGTTTCTTTTCATCGCCTAGCCAATGTTTGTGGATTATTGTTCTATGCTCATAAACCAGCTCGATCTTATAAACTTATAAAGGCTTGTCTCTCCTCTTGTGGCCTAACTTTCACACACATATATAAAAAAAACAAAAAAAGTGTTATTGCAAACACACAAATGCTTTATGCATATATTGAAAAGTGACCACCGGCCACTATTTCCAAAATGAATGAGTTTAGAAAAGTTTTCTTCCACCAACTTCTTAGAATGGTTGTCAGTCTGTTAAACTTGAATCTTAGTGACAACATATCAAAGTTAGTCAAAGTGGAATGGCATTAGTAAATCCAAAGGCCCTTTTACCCTTTCTATTTTAAAAGATAACACTTTCACGGTGCTTTGGTAGATGACATGTATAGTAATTGACATAGAACAAAAATTGATTTTAGCTGTTCCTTTAGGACACTCTAGTGGTCGAGAAATGAACTTTCCTATAAAAGAATTTGAGTTTTAAGTCCCACAAAAAAAAAAGAAATGATAAAATTTGATGTTTTATCGCTATTTTTTAAAGTTTAAATTGTTTGGTGGAGATACTAAAATGATATTTGTAGCTTCGTTAAACTCCTAGCCTAATTAATGTGAGACTAATGCTCAACACTCGCTCAAATGTATAGTTATACACGTGAATAAGTGATTTCTCTTTTGATCGATCAAAAGTTCTTATATGTGATTCTTATTTGAAGTTACTATTCACACTTTCAGTTTGTCATTATGCACTCCAAACTCAATATTTTATTATTAAAAGTAGTGCATGATAAAAAAATTAGGGGTGCGAATAACATTGCCTTTCTTATTAAGAGAAATCTACATTTGGTGACTCTAATATTATATTGAATATCAATCCTAAAACTTTAAGCTTTTGAGAATGGTGGAGAACCAACAAGCTTTGTCATGATATTAGAGTAAGAGATCCTAAATTGGAGTCATTGCAATTGTATTTTCCCAATATAAGTTGAATTCCACGTATTAGAGGGAAAATATTACAATATCAAACAACAGTTAGCTCACATCCTAACAGCTTAAACTTTTGAAAATAGTGGTAAACAAATAAAATTAAAGTATTTAACTTACAACCAATCAGTTATTGATCTAGTGATATTTTTCCACACAATATTGAAAATTCATAAATTCAACACCAAAAAAAAAAGAAAAAAAAAAAGAGTATCCCATTCACAACAAATTGATAAGAGATAGAGAGGAATAAGATTTTACATATTGTGGGATTTTCTTATTCTCCAACAATACAAGAGGGTAGGGACCAGGGCCGAAGAGAGAATAGAAGAAAAGCTCCACTTCCCAAACCGTCCCCACCGTCCGGTCAACGTTCATGCATGGCTATTGGGTCTCCCGCTGAACCAGTACACACACACGCACCTCCAAGCCCACAAAAAAAATACACAACTATAGTCCTTTCTAACATTAATAACAGACGAACATTCATACATTCATAATCTAATGCTTCACTTCAAAACTATAGGCTTAATTATAGGCCTAGCTAAGCGCTTTGCTTGTACCATTGTATATTTGTATGTGTGTTAAGAAACCATTCCCGCTTATCTAGGGTTGTGTTTTGTCCCCTGTTCCTTAGATTGGAGATTCCTAGTTTTTGAGTTTCGTGAGATATAATTTCATCTCTTTGTTTTTTGATTTCTTTTAATGCAAGCCCCACCAGAATTCATGGGGAGTTCAAAGCACAAGGTATCTCTATGCGCTCGTGTAATATATTCTGTCTCTTAGCACTGTTTCTGCATCTGCAGGGTCTTTCTTGTGTGTATATATAAGGGATTAAGAGGCTTGTTTACAAACAATATACAGAGCTTTCAAGGTTGCAAGGTTAGTAAAGCTATCTCTGACTCTTTCTCACTTGGGTTTTTCGTTTTTTCAAAGGGTAGTAGTGAATTAGTGACTGTTGGAGAGAATGCCTCTTTGAGACTTTGACAGACTATTTTGTATATGAACTATGAAGCCTCCATTTCCAATCCCATTTTAGAAAATTCCCAACTGGGTTTTGCTTGTTGGCAGTGCTTTATAGTATTTGATTGTTGATTTTGACGTTTGAAGTATTTTGCTTTACAAAAGCAGAACTTAAAGTCTAAAAAGTAGTTTTGTTTCAAGAAGCAAGAGGAGTACTTCCAAATTCTACCCAAAACCAACCCTCACTTTTTGGTTATCTGAACTAGATTTTAGAGTTGCTTTTCTTAAACCAACCCTCGGTTCAGTTATTTTTGGTTGAACAACCAAACCAATTTGATAATTTTTTTTTACATGATATTTTAAGTAGTCTACAGTAGTATGCTAACGTTACCTTCAATTGATATCACAGGAAGAGGCCAAAGCTATCAATTGTGGAAATTTTGATTAGTTAAAAAAAGGTCATATAACTGCCCACCACCACTACAGAGAAGAAAAGCCTTTTATTAATTAAAACATTTGAAAACTGTGTGTGGAAGGACATAGACTAAGAAATGGAAAGCGGTTATTATTCAGCTTGGAAGAGTAGTACTGGTTCTTTGCATGGGCTACAGAATGTTGAGGAAGCTGAAGAGATGAAAATAGTGTCATCCTTGCCTGCAATCCCTCAACCACAAACACCACAGGAGCCTATGGAGTTCTTGTCAAGGTCATGGAGTCTTTCTGCTTCAGAAATCTCAAAGGCTCTTGCTCAAAAACAAAAGCAATTTTGCCTTGAGAAGAGTCCTGACATATTCCCAGAAGCAACTGTTATTTCACAGCTAGTAAGCTATCCTGCCTTATAATTTCTTTGAATTTTGATCCCTTTTCTTCATAGATAGCTATTATTTTGCCTCAGTATTCATGAACTAAGGAATGACATAACCTGTTTACTTGAAAGGAATTGGATGCCCTTTAGATAATGGATCATTTATGGTAAAGTTAGTTACATATTTTGCGCTTATGCCTACTTGAACATCATTATTTTTTGATACCCTTGGTCCTTCACTATAACACTCAATGGACAGTCATAACTTCAATTGCAAGTTTTCAGTTCCATTTTCTAATTGTTCTGATTCTTCTTGCAGTCAGGCAAGGTCATAAAATCTGTTAATAATCGGAGAACGGGGTCAATTGGAAAATGGTTCCACCATAAGGAGTTCACTAGTAGCACAGTGAAGAAGAAAGATAAGGAACGGGTCGAAAGGGCACATGTGCATTCTGCTATCTCTATCGCTGGAGTTGCTGCAGCCTTGGCTGCTGTAACTGCAGCAGAAAACTCTAGTGGCCCTGGCTCGAAAACGAGCATGGCTTTGGCTTTTGCAACAGAATTGCTGGCATCACATTGTATCGAAATGGCTGAATTAGCTGGAGCGGATCATGACCGTGTGGCATCTGCTGTCAGATCAGCAGTGGACATTCAAAGTCCTGGTGATCTTATGACTCTTACAGCAGCAGCGGCAACAGGTACTTGCTCATATTTACTAAGAATAAAAATAATACAAATTTTAGCCATGTGACAGTCATAGTCTTATCTTTATGTTGTTTAGCCATGATTGTCCATTAATGGAAAGTTTTGCTTTAGCTTTGCGAGGGGAAGCAGCTTTGAAAGCAAGATTACCAAAAGAAGCAAGAAAGAATTCTGCTATTAGTCCCTATGATAGGGGAATGGCTGAAACTCCTTCAGCTGCTGCTTTATATAGTCAAGTGGAGGAGCAGGACTTTCCCTGTGTTGGAGAACTATTGCAACTTACCGCAAAAGGTAGCTTACTATAAACAATACAAGAATTAGAAATTTATAGGCAAAGGTTCATTGTTTCTCATGAATTCAGTTAAGCCTGTAAGTTTCAGATGGACTTAAATGTTGCTAACTAATTCATATGATTTTGTTGAAATTGGTATATGCAGGTGTTCTACAATGGAAGCGTGTCTCTGTCTACATTAACAATAAATCTCAGGTAAATAAATTTAGTCGAAGGAATAATCAGGAGAATGCGTTGGACAGAAAAATTGAGTTTCTGACTCGTATATTTGTCTCTTCAGGTCAAAATAAAACTCAAACGTAAACATGTTGGAGGAGCCTTCTCCAAGAAGAATAAATGTAAGTTTTTGTTGTCCACAAATTTTGTGGTTTATTGCACTATTATGTGTTCATTCCTCTCTGATTTAGTCAGCACCGTTTGTAGAAAATTTTCTTTACCAACAATTTTATGAGCTAGGATTTGCTAACATCTGAATGTACTCTGCCGGTACTAGGTGTTGTTTATGGAGTTTGTGATGAGACTTCTGCCTGGCCATATAAAAAAGAAAGGGAAATTTCAGAAGAGGTCTATTTCGGGCTAAAAACCGGACAGGGTCTACTAGAGTTCAAGTGCAAGAACAAGGTCCATAAGCAAAAATGGGTTGATGGGATTAAAAATCTTCTTCGTCAAGTCAGCTACATTGACGAAACTGAGCGCTCTCTGGAATTTTTAAGTATCAGTAATAGTATATGATTCACTTGTGTATATGTAGTCCAAGAATAGGACATTTAAAACCTTTGATTATGTACTATACTTCTGTTACAAGTGAGAAGATTTATACAAGGCATCACAGAAATTAGGGAATGATACAGTTTACTGTTGTTATACGTTACAACATATGTGAATTTGATGGTCATATGAACGTTTGTGCAAAAGTGCCATGAGAGATTGTGTGTGTTCTCTGTGAAATTCAGATTTTGTAGTAGCTAGAAATCTTATTTCATATCATATGATAAAGTAACATCTATTTCAGCCATGACACCCACATGAACATTTGCCCTCAATGCAGGTTTTGATACTGCACTCAAGAGGACAGAACTTGGTGCAATCACCATCACTGGCACATGTTGAAAATGAAATTACTCGTACAGCAGAGTGTTCAGGGCCAAATGGGCATGCACAAAGGCCATTAACACACATGCTAGGCAACTGTAAACATTTAACTTTGCAGTGATCAGCATCACATTTATCTTTGCAGTCAGCATCATGGGTACATTTGGATTGCTCATTTTGGGCTTCTGCTCCTACCATCCTTCTGAATGGCATACCTACCAGCCAAAAACGTTTTATCACACTACTTCAAATAATAAATCAACTAGTATCAGTGTATGTGCACATGTGTGTGTGTGTGTGTGTGTGTGTGTGTGTGTGTGTGTGTGTGTGTGTGTGAGAGAGAGAGAGAGAGAGAGAGAGAGAGAGAGAGAGAGAGAGAGAGAGAGAGAGAGAGAGAGACTAACAAGACGAAATGAGCAGGAGGGCCAAGAAGGAAGCCAACTTGAATGAAGCCTTCACCATGGTCTTGTGGGTTGTGTGACAGCAACCTAGAACAGCAAGTGACTGGGATATGGACTTTGGTACTTGACCACATCTAGAAAATATTTGTAAAGTTGAAAATGCTTGTTTTGAAGCTAAACTTTAAATGAGTGAGTTAATTTCAGATCTTGCGTTTGGATTACATTTTATGAGTTCAGAGATTTCAGAACAAATTGCATAATGCATAGATGCTGCATTAAAAGTGTGAATAGGTAGTAGAGCGTACTTAACTAACTTTCTAAAGAAAAGATGATTCCATATGACACGTATGAGCCAATCTCATAATCAACTTCTGGGTGATATTATCTTTTTTTCTTCACGAGTTCATGTGCAAGTCTGCAAGAGCAAGATCCAAATGCAGAAAACGAGTTGAAAAGAAACAAACACTTCTTTGTTGAGTCAGCTGCAATTAAGCAGCTGAGTGCTTTGTCGATTTTCAAATGGTAGTACATGGAATTGGAATCCAAATCATCTTTATTGAGTCAAGAAGATTGCTGCATGACTATATTTAAAAATTTCTGATTTCGAGTAAGCTTAAACTGCTATTGAATTTTTTTTTACTCAAATTTAAAAAACGATCTGTAATAAAAAACATTATAAATCAAATAAGTTTCCAAAAACAATGGTAATCCTCAAATTTTCTTCCAGCTCATGTATGCTTGGAGTTTTGTTTAAGATGGCTAAATGCCAAAGTATACAAATGATGGTACACAAATTTGTAAACCTTACAGCGAAGCGGGAAATATGTATTGATCAACTTTTCAAAAGAATAATTTAATGTACCAACAGATGTTATCATGTTAACCACCTCTCAGTAGATTTATGTTAGTTTTCCCTCAGAACACAACAGTCTTGTTTTCCTCATAAGGTAACACTCGCAGCTCACAGTATGATTTGATAGCCTTTGAAAGGCATTGTTTTTCAAGGTTCTCTGACTTCTGCACAAAACTCTGCAAGTTATCTCTGTGTGAAACTCTTGCAACCTGCATATCGAATTTAGATACTCTATAAGCTGCTACAATTACCATAATATACACATCATTGAATATCAATGCTTGGCAATAAATCTAATTGCCAAGTACCCCACTATTGTGCATTGCACACAGAAACTATTTACAACATAGAATCCAACATGCAAGCATGTCTGTGTTAAAACAATTTACAATAATATCAAGATGCTTTGTTGTATGACCAAAAAACGGGCTGGGTTACCTATATAACAGAAGCCAGAAATTAGCAGTTTTATAAAATTTCTTCAGCAGCACATAGTTATTTTGTTTACAAAGCAGCACATACTTTTCCTACTACCACAAAATATTAAATTCTACAAACTTTTCTATTGAATGTAATCCAATAAGCAGCATAGCCGAGTAGACAATGAGATTATCATGGTATGGGATAAATCAAAATTTAGAATCATGCATTCATGCTCCATCTTATATTTAAACACCATAGAATGTCCCAGAACAGGATATTTAATGTGAGGGATTTAACCATGCTGATTGATGATACAATACAGCCCTAAACCTAAGCCCAACGGTTTTCCAAGTCAAAAACCAATTGATCATCACTTTTAAAGGGATGTTATGACTAAAAACCAAGAGAAACATGTTCCCTTCCGAAAAAAGAGTATGATTTGAATGGAAGAGAAATTATTTGGTTTATTATATACCGCTTAGAAATTTTTTTGAGCCCAGTCACACTGTGTCATTTTTTCTGTTCAGCTACTCAAGTCCAAACCATTTGGGTCCCTTAGAGGTTCTAGCCAGGGAGCAAGCAGAAAACAGAAACAGAAACACATAGTTTCTCCTCCAAAAATAACTTCCCCAGTTAGTAAGAGGGATCTTGAACTACCTACCAGTTAGAAAAAGGTATCTTGAGCAATTTCAAAATCGGGTTTATTGATAATCCTGATACAGTGTCTACATGACCTAGCATAGCCTTTCCCGCACACAATAGTCACAACAAACCTGAAGTCTGCATCGTGTTAGTCAAGAGATTTTAGCTTCACAGTCTCGCAAGCTTCAGATTTGTCTCCAAAGTTCAAACACAGTAAGTTCTAATTACAGAACTCACTACTACCATAGTGCATTCTATCAGGAATTACTGATCCAAAAATGTCGTAGAATTTCACTACAATTTTTGCTCAAACAAGGCTCTGTTGTAGTGAAATTCTGACTATAGACCATTTTAAAGCACTCTAACTTTTAATAAGTTAGCTATATATGCTGTAACTAGGCCTATCCCATTCTTCCAGGTTCTTGGGTGGGTAGCAAATTCATTCTTTTCACTATGATCCACATCCCGTGTAATTGATTCAGCTGTTTAACTTTAGCTCATCATAGTCACATCTCATACTTGCCTAGAAAAAACCAAAGCTTTCTATTGAAGTCAAAGTAAAAATGGGTGCAACTCTCAGACAGCAGCAAACACGAGAATAATCATCACCTAATAAAATCAGCCTATATTCTCAGTCATTCAGGATCAACAATAAAGCTTTACAAGGATGTCAAAGACTCAGAGAATTTTACCATCTGTTCAATAATAGGCCCTGAATCAAGTTCCTGGGTCACAAAATGAGTTGTTGCACCAATAAGCTTCACCCCTGCATCAAAAGCCTGCGAACATAGTCTAGCAAATTAAACATGTATACACAGTTAGGATGGAAGCATAGACATACTTGAAAAGGCAACAATATATTTTAATACATATAATAACAAGAAGTGCGGACCTGTTTAGATGGTTTTCCACCCTTGAATGATGGCAAAAGGCCATGATGAATATTAATTATATCCTTTCCATAGCTATTTAAAAAATTGCCAGATAATATCTGTGTAAATAAAAGCAATGCTTTAGTTCTTAAATACTGCACTTGTAATTTTTTACAAAAAATCTGCATTAAGTTTACTTTCTTTATTCTTTTGTTTTCTTCCTAACTATCCTTTGACTTCTAGAATGAAATAACAGGACGAAGCTTGTTATGCCAGTCAGCATTGCAAACTTCAATAGCAATACCATTTACCAATGATTCTTTTAGAAAGTTGAAATGACAAATGAAATGGTCATAATATAGAATTCCATAACCTGACTTACCTGCATGTACCTGGCAAGAATTAAAAAATCAGTATTTTGAACCAACTTTAATATCTCCCCTTCTCTTTCTGTTTTATTATCCTTGGTTGTATGCAGATAATGATAAGGTATACCATTTCTTTCTAGAAAGCGAAGCACATGGGTGTTTGGACCTCTCTCGTGATTACTGAAAAAAAATAAAAAATAAAACAAGAAGGTGCACTATGACAATGGTCAAGGTTCTGAAAACCAAAAAATATCAACTAAAATAGTGAAATTTCAAAAAACCTCACCTTATCACGCAAGCTATATCTACTGGAAGTCTTCCATCCTGCCACATATGTAACAAATCAACCAGGCAATGATCCTGCAGCAGCATAAAGATGGTTTCAATATGCATAACATTGTAATCTGAAAAATGTGTGTCTCTGTGTGTGTAAATATGTAAGAAAATTTGCAAATGGTACACCTGCTTCGAGGCAAGGACACCAATCTTATATTTGGGGTCATGATCTGGCACCCGAACAACAGATCTCATAGCGTTGAACATCGTTGACAACTCCTGGAAATCCTCATCCATTTGCAACCTCGGCCATTTAAGAGGATCGAAAATAAATTCACTGCCAAATTGCAGACAGTTAGAATTTTAGATGTACTCATGGTCTAAGTACATTAAAGAATCCATCAAATTCAACATATTGCATCACACAAAAGTGGGTTCTGTACAAACTACTCTTGCATAGTTGGAAGCAAGCTGTGGAACCAACATGCTCCTCCATTGCTTTAAAAGTGATTCCTATGAAAAACTGACCTTGGATATTTAAATGAACAGTGGTATTAACTAGCCAGCAAAACCCCATTAACTGAATTACTAGATTTTGCATCCTAACAATATCATAGCAATATATTTACTATTACACCAAATCAATCATATTAAATTCAACCAAATATAAATAAATTCACTCAGAGCTTTGGCACTAATAACCAATCCTTCCCACCAAAACCAGGAAAAAAAAATCTTCCTTTTTTCTTTTTTTTTTTCTTTTTGGGGTTACAAATGAAACCTGAGCTATTTGGAGAAAAAAAAAAAAAATCAAACAGAAAAATCAAAAGGTACCTTCTGCAATAGAAGACGTGCTTGTTTTCGGGCACGAAAACATTGGCAGCGAGTATGTTTCCGCCTTTGGAAGCAATGCAATCCGAGAGCTTGGCCACAATCCCAACTGCGTCCTGTTAACAACACCCATTAACATTTCAATTCTCTGTTCCCCCGTTTGGTTTCCGAGAAAAAGAAAAAAGAAAATGAAAGCCGCATGCAATGTGTTACGAGGGAGGTTACATACGGGGCAATGGAAGACGTGGATTCCATGGGCGAGAGTGCGAGAAGACGAAGAGTGGAGGGTCTCTCCGGGGAATCTCAAGGACCTGAAGAGCCTCTTTGCAATTCCGAAAAGTTTGGGGAGGCTTGGAGAGGCTCTTTGGACGAGGCTCATTTCTATCTATCTACCTGTGCTGTGCTGTGCTGCTGCAAGCCTGCAAATGGTGGCGCCTCAGCGCCTGCCTTTACCTCCACAAATTGAAGCTTACGTTGCCCACGATGTCGTTTTACTTCGCACTAAGTTACTAACCACCACATAATAGAGATGCAAGTCATGCAACAAACAATAAATAAAATAGTCAGACCAATAAATAAATAAAATAGAGATGCAAGTGCAAGTGCAAGTGCAAGTGTGCAACAAACGATAAGAAATTAAGAAAATAGAAAGCTGTTGGGATTAGCGGGTGGATAGGTAATATGGATTACTATTCTCTCCAATATAATAAAAAAAACAGAGAAGCATGTTTCTTTTTTCCTTTAAGCATAATATAGGTCTTTTTTAATTAATAATGTATTACCAACAAAGACAGAAGTGCTTCTCTAAGAAGCGCATTTATTCAATATCGCTTTTTATTGGAAGCGTTTTTGTTAGAAGCATATAAATTTTTTAAGAAAAATCAAAGTGTTTCTTGCAAATGTACTTTAAAGCACTTTTTCATGTACAAAATATAAATTATATCTCTATAAAGCGCTTTCAAGTACTTTTATAACACAAAAATGCTTTTAATTTTCTATGCCAAATACAAACAAAAGCGCTTTTAACCTTTCTAAAAGCACTACAAAAAAAACCTTAAGTATTGTATTTGTTTAGTAATCATTCTCTACACAAATTTGGAGAGGCCCTAAATTTAAATCTCTCATCTTAAAAGAAAAGTTAACGTGTTGAACAAATCATATTTTCTAATCACATATTAGATCATACATTGTGATGGTTGATGTGTACTTAACTATTAATTAACACATCTTGGCCAAAAAAAAAACTATTAATTAACACATCGTGTGATCGCATTACTTTTTTAATTAAGATGACGAATCATAGTTGTTAGGGTAAGGGGGAGAAATAATATGATTGTTGCATACAACTTTCTTATCGCAAGACTAAAATGTTCTTTGAGTTATAGAAGCACTTTTTAGTGCTTTATGGACGAAGTATTTAGGGCCCGTTTGGCACTGCTTCTTATAAGCACTTTTATTTAGTAGCGCTTTTATCAGAAGCGCTTATGTTAAGAAGCACATATAAATTTTTATAAAACTTTTAAATTATTTATGCAAAAGCACTTGAAAGTGCTTCTTGAGAAAGCACCTGTCAGGTGCTTCTCAAAAAACCCCTTAGAAGTGCTTTTATAACTCAAAAGCACTTCTAATTATTTTTGCCAAACGCTATCAAAAGTGCTTTTACAAATTTGAAAGCGCTTTTGACAATTTTAAAAGCAGTGCCAAACGAGCCCTTAGAATTTTAATAAAAATAATTTTTGTTTTAACAAAAATGCTACAAATGGTGGCGATGGTGAATTCAAGTAGCGAGGGTGGATGAGGCAATGAGTTAAGATTAGACTAGATCGAGAGTTTAATTCTCTCCAATATAAAAAAAAAAAAAAAAAGGCTTATTCACACCAATGTCCTCTAAAAAATATATATTTTTTCACTTTGCCCTCTTAAATTGAAATTGTATCACTTTGCCACTTGAACTTCCATCTTTGTTACAGATTGCCTGATTTCATCTCTTTCGTTAAAAAAGCGGTGTGGTGCCTTCGTGTCCAATTTTTCATGAGCAACACATCATCATTTTAAACGGAAGAGTTAACGGACTAGACGAAATCGGACAATCTATAACAAAAATGGAAGTTCAGATGGCAAAGTGATACATTTTGAGTTTGAGGGGGCAAAATGAGAAAAAATGTATCTTTCAGAAGACATTTGTGAGAAAAAGCCAAAAAAAAAATGCTACTAAGCAAAATCGCTTCATATAAAAGAAGGGCTATGCTAATTGCTAAGCACAATTTTCATCACTAATTGAAAATTTTAAACCAATTAACTACTGGTTTAATACTATTTCTCTCCCTTTTATTGGAAGAAGTACAAAATGGAAATCTAGCAAAATCAGGAAAAAAAAAATCGGAAATTTTAGAAATTTTTTCCGAGGTTAGGTCTACGGTGTACCGTGTACCAAAATATTTTGGTGCATTTTTTTTTAAAAAAAGCTTGGGCTTAGCACACAGTAGAAACAATGGCCTTGGGTTGTTATTGGGCTCCGTCTTCGAGCTAATTTTGTGGGCTCAGCCCATCCAACGTACCTGAAAGTAAGACGCATTACCAGAAGACGAAGTCGCGACGTGAGTGAAGTACTTGTGATGAGCGATTCCTGAAGGGCTGAAGGCCGATCCTCTTCTTCCCGGAGACAAGAGACAGCAAATCGTCAAAGTTAACGGTCTTCCACCGCCGTCTTTGTCACCGTCGTTCGCTCCCAGTCTCCAGAGCCATCCGAGAATGCCTGTAACTCTCTCTCTCTCTCTCTCTCTCTAATTTCGGATCCAGATCTATATCTATCTATTAAATTTATAAATAATGGGGTGTGATCGTGTGCGGTGCGGTGCGGTGCAGTACAGGATATTGGTGGAAGTGGAACCGCCGAGCCCTCTGAGATACGTAATCGGAGCGGCCATCATGATGATCGGAGTAGTCTTACCCGTCGGTTACATGATGTTCCGTAACAAGCGCGTCCCCTCTTCCTCTTCCTACTCCAAACAGACGTAGGTGTGCCTTTTTCAAATTTGTCATTAATATCATTTTCCACCCCACAATTTTCCATATTTCTAAATTTGATCAGGGAATTTGTGTTGGCATTTCAGGAACAAAGTTTTGATATAGAGACATTGAGATAACAGGAATTTCGGATTCGATTTTTCGAGTTGAGAAGTGAAAAGAAGGGAATGCACTAGTGGATCCATCAATTTATAAAAATGTAAATTCATTGAAACTTCAAATCTGTTATATGGGGTTGTTTGGAATTCTAACTAGATTGTTTGTACAATGATATGCATGTGGTTTGACTCTGTTTTTTACCTCTTGATTTAGTTATGCAGCTAGATTGATGCTTATCATATACTTGTCTTTTTGGCTGGGAACAAATTTTAATTTTTTTTTTCTTGATTCCTCTTAACAATTAGTCATTGCTACAAGGTTGTATAGAAAATTTCTTGGATATCTGTTTGTTTTGAGCTGCATAATAAATTCGGTCTCTATTTGTTTGGGTATTAGAAACGATGTGTATTCTGGTATGCATTTACAAGCTGCAGTTTGAATTGGTTTATTAGTAAAAGAGTGAATACATTGAAGTGTTTGATGTATAAGTGATTTTTGGTGAATGCAAAGTGGTGGGATGTTGAGGAAGGATAGGAAGATTAGTTATTGACTTGTTGGAATGAAATTTTCAGGAATTCTAAAAATGCATCTTGTGTTTCTTGAAGTTGTCTATTTTATCTAGTTTCTATTCAATTTTGCTGTAAGGCATGCTAATGCTAATAAGAATTGATGGTTTAATTATTTGCTGGTAGTTAATACGAATTGTGAGAGCTGCCGTTTGGATTTGAAATGGTTTTTGAACATGATTCTGAGTGGAGAAGTGAGAACAATGTTTTCCTAGTTTTGTACTTGAAGGTTTGTGTACTAAGATATGCTATGTGGTGTTAATGAAAACAAGTCGACATTTCAGCTCTTTCAATAACAATCAGATTCCTTCTTCACCTTCATCAGGTTTTCAAGAATTCATTCTTCGCATTCATTAGGTGTTAATGAAAACAAGTCTAAAAAATTTCTTAATAGGTATTGTACGAATTTTTGAGGTAAACATATAATTATTTTTAATGGTTGTATTAGTATTAAGATCAAGTGGATTGTTCTTTGTCTGAAGGTGCACCTTAGGATGCCTCAAGGTCCACTATAGGATGTCTCAAGTCACACCTTGGGATGATGAGTTTGGCTTAGAAATAAAGAGAGCTTAGTTTAAAGTTTTTAGCTCATAATATTGGTCCATCCCAACACGAAACTACTAATAAACGGGTTAGATTATTGTCATAGTCATTTAACACTACTAAATGAAGGATTGTGCTATGGTTTACTATTTTTTGGCACGAATACGTAATGAACTAATACAAACATGACTTGCTGACACAAATTGTATCCTTAGTGGAACATGACTTGCTTACACGAATTGTGACCCTAAGTGAAAGACATACTAATTTAACAGGACTTGTTATAGGGAAATGGAGAATGGAGCCCTCTGCGGCTCTACCTAAGTGTAGAGGAAGAGATTATTGGGTTCGGTGCATTCTTAGTGAAGGTACCTAAGATTCTTACAACATATATTCACATAAATCGAGCAATTTAAAGGGTAATTAAAAAGAATGGCCACAAAAAAAAAAAAAAAAAAAAAAAAAGAGGAAGATAATTAAAAAGGTTAAATCTGGATCAATCCTATAGTACTTAAAAGTTTCTGCAATCAATGGCTATTTTTTTTTTTTTTGCTATCATAAACATATTGTCATATTGAATGCAGCATGTCACCATACATTAGGTGTACCAGTGGCTTACTAATTGTGCCACCTCCCTAAGGCTTCTCCAACACGGACTCTATCCCCACGTCGGACCATAAACCTAAACTCTGATGAGGGATCCCCATTTTCTAGTGATGTTGATATGGGAGCCTGGAAGACAAGCACCACGGTTGATCCCATGTTGAATGCAGCTACCTGAATGGATGGAAGCACAAAAACAGGACCAGGTAAAATAAAAACCTTGAATAGATGGAAGCACAAAATAGTAACAGATCTAATTACAAAAACCAACGGAAGAGCTCATATGTTCAGTGATGGGGAACAGAAGAATCCAAGATAACAAATGATAAACCACGTAAAGGTTGTGCTCGAAACCCACTTGAAATTCAGAAAACTAAAAAAAAAGATTCAAGGAAAGTGGCATCGTTACAAAAAACATAGGAAGAAATACAAAAGAAGATTTTACGGATTTATACTGATTTTAAACTTCCAAGCAGATTTCTTTGATTCTTGGACATGACAAAACTAACCAAAGCATAAAACCTCTACAAGACACTGAAAATACATCTCTAACCTCGTCCCCTTTCTTGAGCATCCTACCAATACCATTGGGTTCATATAACCGTTCATCTGGAGGCTCTGAGTGCAGTAACGTCTTTCTTGCCTGGTTTGTCCGAAGTTCTGGTTCAATGGAAAGCTGCAACGTCCAAATTCAGACAAAGTCAACAACAGTAGTAAGAGGGAAAACTAGTACTCCAATTACTCCCAAGTCGATCTGGGTTTGTTTCTGGTGGGGACAGCACAACTCATAAAATTGATTTTTCTTTGGTTCTATTTTTTTTGCTGGAAGGTGGGGGGGGGGGGTGTGTGTTATTGAGTTGTTATAGCATCATTTGTGCACTTACTATTCATTCACTAGCCCCATCTCAGTTACCTTGTTAAAAGAGATGCCTGTTTAAATTATTTCTTGAAACACCACCCTATGTATTACCCATCCCTTCCATGCACAGTATTTGATTGCGTCCTAAACCTCCCTTCACATTCAGCCTTCTCAGGTTGATTGCCCAAATGATTTTAAGTTGGTAAATTTCAAACCCACAAGTATGAGAAGAGGAATGGTTTTTATGTGCAAGTGTTTCCATGTTTGGTTTGTGTCAGTGTGTGTGCATGCGTGCCCCGGGAATTCAACCACTTGACCTCAATTGAACCAATATTTGTTGCACCAACAGCAGCAAGTGCCATAAATCCTTCTTTCCATAGACCTTCAAGAACAACCTGATGACATAAGAATTGCAAAGACAACTATGCATCAATGAAAGAACAGGGAAGAATTGCATGTTGACCCATATTTAACCTGACCAACAAATACGCACCTCAATTTACAAGAATGAAATCGATAATACAACAAACAAAAATAGCATTGAACATTGCTAATTGTTAAAAGCCTGTTAATTAATAAATGACAATTTACCCGTTCATTCTCAACATAAAGGTTTCTGATTGTTCTTGTAGCGCGTTCATTTACAGGAAATAGACGACCTGAAGAGTATAAAGCATATCATAAAGATAACTAGCAAATGACGGAACAAATAAATATTACTATAATCAAATTGATTATCAATGAAAAATGAAAACTTAAAATGAGCAACAAACCCTGTAACTGCACTTGGTTTGCTAAGATATATGCAAATACACAGAATGCCCCATAACTATAGCAAAGAGAGATAAAGGTAGAGGAATTTTTCAATGAAAGAAAGGAGACAAATTCATTCATAATGAAGAGAACCATTAACACAAAGTGAAGTAAGGAACCATCACCAATGTGTTCAACATACAGGTCCCACAGCCTTACGCTTACCAGAAAAATGACGGCGGACAAGAATATTCCAATCTGCTGGTGCATGTATGCGATGATAGTCTCCAGGCTTCAAGTAAATTACACAGTAAAAAAGGCCTTTCATAGGACTGCAATAAATACATATGTATTTGTTAATCTGCAACGTATTCAACTTGGTACACGAAAAATTCGAGGCAAAATGATATGTCAGCTTAATGGAATTATTAGCATGCAAATATCTCATTACCATGCTGACACAGGGTCCCAAACTTTAGGAGATGCCAATGAAACTCTCCACCATGACTTCTTACTATTCTCCCTAGAAGCATTTTCTGGTTCACTACTCTCCTCATGCTTATCTCCTTTAGTTATCATAGGAAGAAATGAGCTGGCACCGAGAAGAGAAAAAGCAGAATAAGAATACCCTTTGACTTGCTCAATCATAGCCCCTGCTCCTTTAAGCTCCCCAAATCTTAACACAGTACCATCCACAGGACTAACCTATTACCACATAAACACAGCCATACAGGTTTAATGCTTAAAACACTTCAAAGTGGAACAGATTGGACATATAAGAAGTCCAAAATGCCGGTTACCAGTTACCAGACATCGTGGATCAGGGTCAATAGGCCTGGAACCCTCTTTCAAGGTGCGCACAAAGAACTCTCGTAAAGATGCGTATTCATCCAGAGGCAGAGCTGCTTCTTCTAAGTCTTAAATGCAAACAGATCACATTTTCAAAATATATCATTCAGTTATAACTTTTCATGAAAAAATTTCTACTATTCTATCAAAATTAATGCATGACAAGCTATAGTAGCAACAATATTAAACATTTTGATGACAGTAATAATGAAAAAGGTAAAATCATACTTGAATGGAATGCTTGAGCCCACGCTCCATAAACATACGAACGTAGAGAGACTGGAATTTCCTAAAATAATTTTTGTCGAGTGGGTGATTAATATGATGTCATAAGAAAAAATAATTGTGGCAACATTATGACATACAAACACAATTTTTTCTCTTTAAAAAAAGACAGAAAAGAAAAGAAATGAAGCATGTAGCTTGAAAAGGAAACATATTTGTTAAAGAATGAGGAATCAAGAAAGGGCGAGATCACTTACCACACTTGCCAATAGACCCCAACATCTGGAAATGGAGCGAAGAGGCAACAATCTTAAAAATGTAGACTAAGGTTGCCAGCGTAAAACAAAATAAAAAAAATTCCAAGAAAACATTAGAAATGAACAATGACCTTTGCAACCAGAACATAGTAGCCATAAGTGAAAGCTGAAAATTACAAAACTTCGGGAAGGGTTACTATTGAGACATTACTTTTACATCAGGTTGGAACTCAAATTCATTTCCCTTCTCCCGTGCCTCCTCAACCTACCAATCAAGTGGGAAACTATTTAGACAAGAATAACCACCACAGGTCCTAGAAAACTTCACATTGATGACCATATATAATTGCGATCCATTTGGAAAATGCAACACAGTATATCAAACCCCATTAAATACTTATAGAAAGTATTCTACCATATATTTCAAGTGCTATGCACCAAAAAGATATAGATAGCATGCAATCTGTTGAATTCACTAAAGGGACAGAGTGAAAACAGTGACTATGTAATTAGACATTCGAGTTCTGAAGCATTGGTTGAATAATTTGTTCCATCTTACTCAAAAGACCTTAAACTAGATAATCATCCAACATCGGACATGTTATTTTTTTTGTTATATGGCACATTATTCCACATGTGTCATTCATGGTTAACCTGCAAATCTGCTTAGTTCATTCATTCATACATTTATTCATACATTTATTATCGATAAGTGAAATGTAATTCACCCAGATATACCTTCCTGTCATCATACATCCGACGACCATGTAGAACACCGAGCATAAGTAATGTAGCCACCGTTGCACCAGGCAACAAAAAATAGTCACCTGCACACGGCCAGTTATTAGCTTCACACTCTTGAAAAAATGTCTTTTAACAATTAAACAGCTCATAATAATCACAGAATCTAATTTCAAAATTGATAGTGCCAAACTGCCAATGCTGTCTCACAAAAATTTGCAACTGATTCAAGATATCCAATTCTTTAAATTCTATTTATTTAAGCAAACTTTTAAGTAATTCTCGGCAACCAAACAGAAATGAAATGCAGGACGCGAATGACTGACCTTTTTTCGAACTGTCACCAGCTCCGCCATTGGAAAAGGCGCGAGCTTGAGTGGTGTTTTGGAGTTTCTTGAGAAGAGAAGCGAAACAGCGACGCTGGTTATGGAGGTAATTGAGGTGTGTGGAGTGAGTAAATATAGGGACTCCGCGTAGAACCCTAAACTTCATCTTCAAAGATTTGATTCCGTTACAGGCTTACCGCGGTTTTGTGAGTCTCTCTCTCTCTATCGCTGCTCTCTCTGTTTCAATTTCTCTGTAACACTCTCTGAGATTACGACCACCAGTCCCGATGTCGGTTCGGCCCGTACTTTTCGGGTTACCACTTACGAAAGCTCCGGACCCGCCAAAGAAAAAAAAGAATCAACAATATTGTTGAAATCAATTATTAATTAGTCAATGAAGTGACAATTATATATGAAAAGTTTTACTTTTCTTGCCTTCTTTGTAACTTGTAAGTTGTAACGTCATCAAAATCCATAACATGAGGAGTTTAATTCATTCCAAAAAGAAAAAAAAAGCTCAACTCTTTATATTCATATTTATTCCCTATTTAATGCTTATTAAATATTTATGTATGAAAGAAGAAAAGTTAACGCATTCATGCTCTATAAATTAAATTTGAGCTGTGTGTAGTTTTGCATTCGAACTATGTGGCTTATTCCATTAATATAGAGAAAGTTTAAGGTTAATTATAGCAGTTATTGTTTGTGCCTCAAGGATGTCTCTTGGAATGAACAAAACTAGTTTGGTCATTGGCTTTGGCCTAATTCTAGTCTACTTGTTACTTCATTGTCAAGAAACCTATGGGAAAGAATTTATAGTGGGGGACGAGAAAGGATGGAGCATATATCCTGGATTATCTACTTGGCCTGAGGACAAGAAGTTCACTCCTGGAGATGTTTTGCGTAAGTTTATCTTTATTTTAAAAAAATACATATGTGTTAAGTTCGTATTGAGAAAATTTGACACAATATAATAACTTTATTATTTTGTTGATTTAATGAAAAAGAGCGAGTTAACTATGCGGCCGTTGTAGGTAAATGCTCTCCTATTGAAACTATAAGACTCACTCTAATTAACTGACTTGTTTGCTTATCCATTTATTGATTTTTGGAAACAGTTTTCAAATACAACAAAACAATAGCTAAAGAAAGTGGTGGAACAGTAATTGCCGCAGTTGATGAGAGGGCATACAAAGACTGTGATTCTTATCTTGGATTCAAAAATGAATACACTTCAGGAAACGATCGTGTGGTATTAGAAGATGGCCCAAACTACTTCATATCAGGTGCTTGCTATAGAGGATTGAAGCTTAAAGTTTGTGCTGAGTATGATGGCAAAAGAAAGAATTGTGTCTGAGTAATTAGTTTTTGTAAGACTCCATTGATGTTAATTGTCTTGAACGACATAAATGCTATGAAGAAATAATATATTGGAGTTGTAATTTGTTTCATATATATTGTTTGTCTTCACATTAGGATAATATAATCCTACATAGACATGTTATATTATGAAATGTTAATTGGCTACACATTCGAGCAATGCATCCACTTATTTAAATATAGATGAGGTTCATGTGAGACTGCCAGATAGAAAGCATTTCCTTATAACCTCTAGTCCTCATTTCACTACAAAGATTTAGATTTTCTTCCATATGTGTATGGGGTTATAAACTTATAATTTAATATATATGGTTTTTTTTTTGCTTGCATTATTATATATGGTCAAGAAAGGAAAAGTTTGGCATAAAAAGAAAGAGAAGAGGAGAGGAAAACAATTAATTACTAATCTGATGATGATGATGGATAGACGAGAGAAATGTTACATAATATTCAGAAACCAAGCTTATTTATTTATTTTTTCAAAATACTTCTTTGTTTGATAGGTACTCTGATGCTACGAATATCTTTTCATTATTAGAACACAAAATACTTTATTGTCTAATTTTGATTCTTAATTAGTACGCAAGATGATGGGTGAATTATTAATAAGGACAAATTGGAGAGTCTATGAAATAAAAAAGGTCAACACTTCAATAAAAAGAAATAATTCAGTCCATTTTCAAGTGTTCGAATGTGTGTTTATGAGCGTTCAACACTATACCTGTTGATATGTTACAATTGACAATTACATCAAAATAATAAACATGTACATGGTGTTACAATCGACAATTACATTAAAAATACAAAAATTAGATTGTAATTGTTAACCAATTACATGATGTTAGTGACTGTAAATTTTATGATGATGGAACGCTGGATTAAATTTTGAAAAACAAATAGAACGTTGGATTAAAGGGTGAATGAGATTGATATAGATTTAAAGAATAAAACTTGCCTGCACCCCTGTTTCACCAGCGTGGCATCCCTTTCTCTCTATCTCTCTCCTCTCTCTCTCTTTCTCTCTCTCTCTCTCTTTTTTTTCTCTCTTGTGACACCACCTGTCCCCCTAAAACGGGGGCAGGCAAGTTCTTCTCAGATTTAAAACTAACCTCTTGGCATGCGCCTTGTACGTGTCAGCTCACATTTTTTAAAAACTTTGAAGAGTGAGCCTGGTAATTGTTTTCGTAGGCCCAACATGGATGCTGGGCCGAAAGGCCTTTCATTTCCGAGTTTAGATAAAAAAAACTGTTTAAAAGCCCAGACAAATGATGTCGTCTCATTCTCAGTACGACACGTCGTATTTTTTGGCAATGAAAGATTAGGGTTAGGGCAAATAGACGGCCCAGATTCGAAGTCCCCGACCCCTTCCACCACTATATAGCTCAGGTTTCTTCATAAAGTCTTGTTCTGTGAGGCGTAAACCCTAGCCCAACTGCCGAATCCTGCGCGTCGCAGCTCATTTCTGATCCGATGGGTACCTCTCTCTCTCTCTCTCTCTCTCTCTCTCTCTCTCACTCTGTGTCTCTCTCTCCCACCTTGGATTCAGTTCCAGTTTTCCTATGTATCACTGAAACTTCAGCTGAATCTGTTTTCCATGCATTTAATATTTTATGCACTGAGCTTTCTTTTGTTTGAAACTTTTTTTTTTTTTCTGACCTTTCTGAACCCGTTTGGGTTAGCGTCTATTTGGTTTGTTAAATCCCAGCAATGTCTAATGGGGTTTTTGTTTCTGCAAATTTTTCTGCTGAAGAACTAAAAATCTTTGCTTCTTTCTCCCCTTCCCTACATTTTCTAGGAAACATACCACATTTCTAGGTTTGACAGCTTTTGTCTGATGGTATTTAGTTTGATTTGGTATATGATTAGAGTTAGGTTTGTATACTTTTAATAAAACTAATTATAAATGGTATTTTTGGCACATTTTTTGATGAAGAAGGGGTTTTAATCGGGAATTCATTTCCTTGAAAGGCTCGAGTTTGGTGAAAAGATAGTTCAGAAACTGATGGACATGGGTTTTGTTTGAAATTGTGATGAGATGGAGCTTTAGCTGTCAACTATAAAATGATCTATTATATAACATGTGGTTTTGATTTGTTTTGGTGACATTAGGAGCTTACAAGTATGTTTCGGAGCTATGGCGGAAGAAGCAATCCGATGTGATGAGGTTCCTGCAGAGGGTGCGCTGTTGGGAGTATCGCCAGCATCCTTCTATTGTGCGAGTCACAAGACCCACACGCCCTGACAAGGCTCGTCGTTTGGGTTACAAGGCCAAGCAGGTATTGATAATAATTTCATAAATCACAACTATACATTACTATTTGAAATTGTATTATTCTACTTATATGACTAAGGCATCCGAGTTTTTGATTTACATATGCCTGTGTTGATCTTTTGACTATGAAATAATTGATCATAGTTCTGTGTTGCACAGTTGTATGGTCTTTTTTGGATGCATATCTAGTGGTCTATTAGTGGTCTTATTTTATATATTGTTCCAGTTGGGGCCTACATTCATTCTGTTATCCAGTCTATGTGCTGGTTAAGCATCATTCTGATGCTTTGCGCTCAATCATTGAATGCTTTTTGAGACCAGCTATACTAAATCAAACAATTGATCATCATACCGAGCCAGTTCTCTCTCTGGTTCTTGCTTTTGTTCCAATCCAATACAGGGCACTATTTTGGTCTGTAACTTAAATTTTGACTTTTTACTTTTGAAATCTAGTGTGCGTGCTGGTTAAGCAGCATTCTGATGCTTAAGCATTTTGCCTAAGAAGGGTGCTTGAGTTAAATCATCGAATGCTTCCTGAGACCAACTATTCTTAACCACACAATTGATCATCTGACTGAGCAAGTTCTCTCTCAGTTTCTCGCTTTTGTCTCGATCCGATACAGTGCACTATTTTGCTCTGTAACTTAATATTGATTTTTTTCCCCTGTTTGCTATCTGTTTCTATGAACCATTGGTCTCCCAGCCGTGTTTAAATCATTTAGTTCGTGATCTTCTGGCCGATGATTCATGTAAACTCTGTTGCAGGGTTATGTTGTTTACCGTGTCCGTGTAAGGCGTGGTGGTCGCAAGAGGCCTGTCCCCAAGGGTATTGTGTATGGAAAGCCCACAAACCAGGGTGTCACCCAACTAAAGTTTCAGCGTAGCAAGAGGTCTGTTGCTGAGGAGCGTGCTGGTCGTAAGTTGGGAGGCCTTAGGGTTCTCAATTCATACTGGATCAATGAGGTATGTGATTTGGTTCTACTAATTGGGTTACAGAATGTGTTTTTTTTTTTTTTTTTCCATTTATTTGGGTTGGTGTCTTGTTTGCCTTCACTTTCTTTCTTTGGGTTACATTTTTCTTATTTTTTACACTCTGAATGCAGGATTCTACCTACAAGTACTTTGAGGTAATCCTGGTTGATGTTGCTCATAATGCTATCCGCAATGACCCAAGGATCAACTGGCTCTGCAACCCAGTTCACAAGCACAGGGAGCTTCGTGGGCTCACTTCTGCTGGAAAGAAATACAGGGGATTGCGTGGAAAGGGACACCAGTACCACAAGGCACGACCATCTCGCAGGGCAACATGGAAGAGAAACACCACCCTCTCCCTTCGTCGTTACCGTTGATTTTTGTCATGGTACCTTATGCTTTGTTGTTTTATTTTGGGTATTTTCAGGAAGACAGTATTTGTTATGAGTTTGGAATTTTGTTAATTGAAAACTTGAATCATGTTCCATCCTAATGATTTACGATCTTTCTTGGTGTTGCTTCAGTTTGCTGTCCATTTGATAAATCTGATGTGGGACTTGGTCTCTACTGCCTTACTGATTTATTCCGTGCCTATTATATTCCTAGTTTTCATCTGTGCTGTTATTTTAAATGCCCCTCCAAGAAGAAAAGCAGAAAACTTTTCCTAATATCCGAGTGATGAATCAACACATCTCCAAAGGCTTAGAGCTGAAATTTATTATTAATGTTTGCTTCCAATATTTACTATTAAGCGGACTAAACTTGAGTGTGGCTAGATTTAGTTTGTGCATGCGATAAGCCAAGTGCTTGACTTGTTTCATATAATGTGAGAAAACTAGGTTAAAGTTTTATTTTGCTTGGTTTGGTTCATGGATAATTAATGAGAAATAAACATAAAACAAGCAAAAAAAGTAAAAAAGTAAGACAATTTTAAATGCATGACAAATTAAAGACCATTCATCTTTCAAAACTTATTAATGACAGGTTAAAAAGTTGCAATAAATTGTTTAATGAAATGATCAGTCTAATATTTTAATTAGAAAATTAAAAACGCCAAGCCTTGTGTGATTGAATCAAGTTTGAACGATGGAGCTGAGTTTGAGATGTCTTGCACAAACTTCTTCACGAACTTAATGAAATTGCTCAAGCTTAATTTGTAGTTTTAACAAGTTTAATATTTTGAACATGACTGTTTCTTGTAAGAATCGTGGTCGAACGAGTCAAATACAAGCCAAACTGGATATGAGCTCGAGTTGTCTCAATTCAAAAACTTACTGCATTTGCACGATATCCTTGAAAACAACTATCTCCTATGTCTATTTAGGTATCATAATTCATAAGTCTTGTGAATCGTAACAAAGAAAAACGACAATTTTTCAAGAAAAACTGAGTCATCGGAAACCTCATTTTTCCTGGGATATTAATTGAACCAACAATTTACAAGAGGAAACAAGGATATCTTGTGAACGAGGAACTAAAAAAGGAACAAGACAGACGGATGAATAGAAAATGCCATGACCCATGACAAGAGTGAAAATACCTTAATGCCTCAAAGCTCTTTGGCTTCTTGTTGATACCCTAGGAGAATACAGGTTCTTGGCTTTATGAACACTAGCTTTCTGCAAGATGGTGATGCCCATCTTGACCAGAAATTGAGAAATATCCGGTATTTACCCAAAATAGGAGGAATGTTGTGGATTTCTATGGTACTTATCCTACAGCATCCCATGAATGTAGCTCTCTTTCAGGTTATGAAGTGCTTCTCTGATTGAATCCTCATCCTGGCTGGAGTACTTCAAACATATCAGCCGCTGAGCAACGTGGTAAGCCATCTGGATTGGATGATGTTGCAGGCAGTTTACTTCCATTCTCTTCACTTCCTAAACATTGAAACTTTCAATTGTCAAGTCAACCAGTTCATGAAGAAGGGGAGTTTCCATAATTAATATCAGAATTACTCTTAAATTTATTCAGATCCAGTGATAAAAGTATAAGCTAAACAATATGGATTTCAATGACATTGCAATGAGACTTAACCAATTTCTTTGTGTTTTGACATATGGCGTAGCAGTGTTCTGGAATTTTCTAGTTCTATTTTATCTCAAAGCAAGTCTTCAGCTGAAATTTGAGGGAGAATGAGATTTAAAACTCGTGTTAATGTCTACAACTTCTGGGCCTAATCCTTTAATCTTTCATGTCATTTTTAGTAAAAAGACCAATGTAAACAGAAGAAGAAGACTATATTTTAGATGTGAATAGTTCAGATTAACTTCGAATGCTTGGTTACTCAAAAGAATTCACCTTCTCTGTGATCCTGGATGTGATGTTTCTGGCTGTTTCAATCACCGAACTTGGTAATCCTGCAACTTCCCCTAATAGAAGGCCATAGTGTGGAACATGTCTTGGTCCTTCCTTTAGTTGAAACTACACAAGTAGACAGGACTTTCAGTCAGAAAAACTTCCATAAAATCAAGATTAGAGTGAAAGAATCTTAAACTATTACCTTGAAATCTAAACGGTTATTTTTAATATCCACATCAAAGTGCAGTATTTTCACATTTGGATAGATGGTTACTAGTTCTGATAGGTTCTCCATATGAGTAGCAAATATAGTATACCTGAGAAAGATTGAGTAAGATGGTACATTAGCTGCTGCAAATAAAATTTGGTCACTAGGATTTGTACGGCATCTTTCATAAGAAAACACCTTGGAAGAATATAAACTAAGCAATCATGATTGATAAGCACTAACAGCAGGACCAAAAGACAACTTGTGATCTATGTTCCCACCTACCAAAATGCATCCAACTTCTGCATGGTCTTTATTAATAACGAAATCCAATATATATGCCTATTTTTTTTTTTCTTTTCTTCAATATTTTATTTGATTATATAATCAACGCTGATCAAAATACCAATCAGAGAGAACAGGCACTTAATTTCTAGAATTTTTGCAAGAAAACTCGACCAAGTCACATATAATAGCCTCTGAAGTAATTGAAAAAGCTCTTGTAGAAACCATTGTATACGTATCCTTAACAAGTTCGGAACCATGTGATGCAGATTTTCAAAATGATAGCATGATTGGAAGCATTAAGCTTCAATGCAAATGATATATACAGCCTAAATCGTTTAAGACAGTAACCATGACATTAGAATTGTAAAAGGAGGCAAGCAGACACACTGTACACACTGCAAATGATCAATACAGCCTCAATCGCTTACAGTTACACACACACACACACACAAAATTAAGAATGACAAGTTTTCCTGTAAAAACTATTGCAGGGGTATGCTAAGTTTTTGTTTTTGTTTTTTCCTTTTTTTTTTTGCTGGTAGCAGCCACAGATTTTCAACCGATGATACCTGGGCATTGTCCCTCCATCTCAGAAATACTAGGCCATTATCGGGATAAATCCTGGGAAAGGTGTCATGGAGGATTACAAACTTACGAAACAGTGTTTTATGAGGCACCTAACCCCAAGTGATTGCCATAACACCAGTCTGTTGGCATTAGGCATCTATTCACGCAGATAACTTTTTATTATGTAGTAATATTCAACTATCCTAGTAACATATATAGTATGTTTCAAGACAATAATTTGGAAGTTTCAGATGGTGAAAACCGTATTATCAATTGTTAAACCACATTCCAAAATTTTCTATGCTCAGAACTCATAAACTTTCATCTTAGGTAATCCACTAGAATCTTGGTAAATGGTAAATTGGAAAAGAGGTTACGCTTTCAGTGATAGCAAATGTTCACAGCAGCTCCATGCAATTGCAAATCCATCAGAGGAAGATGTGGCCCTCCCAAGTTCATCCATAACAATCAGACTCCTGGATCCAAAATAGACCAAACATTACTGGATATTACTGCATGTTCAAAGGATTAAATAAATATTGTGGTGTACTACCTTTGGGAGACATTTTGCATTATAAAAGCTGTTTCTTTCATCTCTGTCATGAACTGTTACAGATAATAACAAGATTCCTTTATAAATTCCATATTAAATAGAAATTAGCTGCATCATTAAAAAGATGGTCAGGGCTGAATATTTCGGATCTTGAAGTTTGGAAAATTTACCGTACTAGAGTTGGATTCAAGATTATCCACTGCACCCATCCTTGTAAATATACGATCAACAACCCTTAAAGTTGAGAAGCGAGCAGGAACATAACAACCGATCTGAGCAAGAATCACTATGAGACACACTTGTTGAAGATAGGTGCTCTTTCCACTCCTGATGGAAACAGTCTATAGTTAAACTCAAGCAAAATGATAACCTAATTGATCACATTCTTTAAATAAATCTTAATATGTGTATTTACATACAAGTACACAACCATAAAAATTTCAGGCCAAAGCGGGTAAGGCTTATGGTCCAATACATATGCCTACTGTTTGTTGGTAAAAACATGACTTCTCATCTTCACTCTTTAATCTCCTTTTCTTTCTAATTTACACATGCAGAAGTCCTATCCTCTAACAACTAATAACTGAATGAAGCCAGCAATATTGTACAATTTAACTCTAATTTGCCTTCCTTTTTTCCTAGTAAGAAAAATTAATTCAACAAATCATTGTCAAAGAATAAATACACTGCATAAGAAAACAAAATTTTCATGTATTAGGAACCACTTTGAATAGAGCATTTCTTACATGTTTGGGCCCATGATAAGCACCATGTTTGATGCCTCTGATAAAAATATATTGTTGGGCTGCAAGGAAAAAGGAATAAAAAAGATCAGCTCTAATGTTCTGCGAATTTCAAGCAAACTCATGAGGAGAGAGTATAACAAAGGTTCATATGTGTGATACAATCTGGTACAAGTAGTCCAATTATAGAAAATAAGCATTACATACAACATAGTCATTGTGTATGCTCTCTAGGATAGGGTGTCTTCCAGCATCAATTGCCATCGGGCCATTATCTATAAGTAAACATGATAGAATCAAGCATTTCCCCTATTGAACATCCAAAGTCAAGAGAATTAATGCCAGACAATAAAACTGACTTGCCTGTAAATTCTGGTCTAGTATAACGATCAACAGGCTTTGTGGAAATGGCATGTGCAAATGAATTAACAATCATATCTAAAAGGCATAAGACCTCTGCAAGCAGTGTGAGCGCAGAAACATCCTCTCGTATCGCATCTACTAATTCTGCATAATATATTAACATCAGTGTCTATATTTGCATCAGCACTGAAACAGTTGAAACATTTATAGGTAAGGTAACACAGGCTTACCGATCTTAAAAGGTCAGAATATATGTTCAGATGTTATCATTTAGCAAATACTCTAGCTTAGAAAAGGATATTACAAAGTTCAGCAAGACCAATGCAATTTTTATAATAAGTGCCAACAGCAGCTAGTATTATTAGCAGGGAATATACAAGATGTTCAATGGTCGTTCACATTAGAGTGGTAAGACTAATGATTTTTACTAGAAAAATCCTAAAAAGAACACATTTCATGTCAAATACAACAAAAAGCTGCACAAGAAGAATTCTCATGTCTATAATATATTTCATTGAAAAGTGGGATTGGGGGTTTGATGAATCTAATGGGCCTCAGTTCAGGGTGCAATCCCATATAAAACATGCATTGAAAATTTATCTTCAAGTCCAATTAAAAGGAAAGATTCAAGTTATGAGTAGATAAAGCCTGTCAGGAGTGATGGTTGCAGGACCTCATAACTGATGCTCACTTAGTCACTGAGATCTAACCAACCTCCTTCCTTCCTAAATCAATTAACTTGTACATGATGAAAAGGAAGGTTTGACAGTCCAATGTGATAACTAATCTTCTCATATGTTATTCTACCAAAAAATTAGCAAACTTTCGAAATATTAACTTAGTTATTGCTGTATATAAAAGCCCGTACTCATTGAGGTTAAGATTTAAGCATTTAATGATCAAAGAGGCACCTAGATGTTCCATTCAGAAAGTAAAGGAAAAGTAAAAACTTGAAGCTTATGATACAGAAGATGTATAATGTTTATCAGCAAGTTTTGCACAACCTTCCAGGCAAAGTTCTGTCCGTATGTAGCATTCTGCAGCTGCAGACTTATTTCTAACGTTTAGCTGTAAATTTCATGCAATGGAGGAAGAAAAATGTAAAACTTTCCAGAATATGGCACATTGAAGTAACAAAGATATAAAATGCTATTGATACTTTGACAATAACATAGACACATGCATACAAACATTTATAATGGAACTTTGATTGATTCATCTGGAAAATAGAAGAAAAATGGGACTCCAGTCATATATATTACAACCATTAATAAAGGGTGCAAAGTTGCTTTCTACTCTTAGTCATGTTGAAGGCCTTCGTTTTTGTTAAACAAAAACCCACAATTAATTGACCTACAAGAAAATGTTCAAGACAAAACATCTTTTGACTTGGAAACTATAATACATAAATGTTGCAATAATTAAGAAATAAAAGCACTGAAAACATCCTACATTAGGATGGAAATTATACCTAAGATTGCTGTTTAATTTGGTCTCATATGAATGATCACCTTGATTAGCTATGTTCTTTCAAGAGATGTATCCCCTGAAGTTACACCTCCTAAGATTAATGGTTGTATCTGAAGATGATCTCTGTGAAACTGCTTCACCTAATGCTAGTCCTAGTTTTAAGATGGGAAGGTCAATCTCAATCAAATACCAATGTTATTCACTTGTCCTAAGATTGATATCCGTACCCCATAGACAATCATATATTGACTCATTATAGTAGAAGTAAAACCACTGTAACTAATTAAGGGTCATCAGTCCACAGACAATAAAGGCAGTACAAATAGAACCTTGAAATTAGACAGTTACATTTTTTTCAAATAAGATAAAACTGGCTTGGATAATAGAACAATCATTACCTAGAGTATGTAAATTGGTATAAATCAAAAGTTGGATCATAGTACTCACAGAAGCAAGCTCCAAAGTTGAGCAATGTATATTGTTCCCATGTTTCAAGACCTATGTCACAAAAGCATATGAGAATCAGACCTAACTACTAAAGAGATGTTAGTACTTTATAGCAAGTTTATTCTGAACCTGAATGAACTGGCTGGCAAGCTTCCCCTGAATGTCCTTCTGTGGAATGCTAAAGTAAAAACCTTGCCTATTGTTAAATGGGAGTTTCAAATTGGGCAACTTGAAATCTTCACGATACTTGTTTGCAAGATTATATATAGCTGTTAATTTAACATTGAGAAGGATTTAAGTTGACCCACTACTTCATCTCAAGTATAAGAAAGCCAAAAGCAAATAGAACATGACGAAAAGGAAAAGAAGCAGAATTTGAACTAGATATGTAGTGAAAAAAACCTTCACTGGTATCACAAAACGATCTCCGCGCAATATCCAGAAGTCCATCAATTCCAGCCTTGACAGCAAAACACTGCTGTGTGCGGGCTACAAAAGGAACCCGTGCATGAAGCACATCTTCATCAATCACCTCTCCTATCCTGAAACAAATACAGCTTCTTGTGAAAATGAGTGATATTGCTTATAGTTCATTAAAATCTGTTTTGAAAAACAATGTACATTGGGAATATTAAATACATGACACAGGAAGCATGAAAATTCCAATGATACTGAAACTGTAATCACCAATATGAAGACTGTCATAGCATCATATGTAATACTAGGATGACTACTTTAGTGCTTGGGGTTGAATCTCATAGACTTGATGATGAACGTCAGTGGATCCTAGCACTTGGGGTTGGGTGCATTTCTCTCTAAAATTTTACATACAGTGTTTTGGTTTGTAGGAAAAACCATAATCATCATACCAAAGCCATATCAAGAGATTAAGAATAAATTTTGAATTGGTTGTCAACCTGAAAATAACCTCCCCCCCTCTGTGGGTCAATTATACACTGCAAATGAGCATAACGACTACATGAAAAGACATTTCCAGAAAAACGTGCATCTTATATAAGAGGAAATGGTTAAAAACTTAAAACAGACAATAAGAAAACGATTGGAAAGGGACACAATATGTTTTAATTAGTGGCAGAAGTAAAGGGATTTTTCTAAGGGTAGAACTAATGTAATTTTGAATTGAAAAAGAGGGAACAACGCTGAAAGTTTCGGCATTTATTATGGAAATTATGCTGCTGAGGTTCATTGCCCTGAGGTTATGCCTGGAACATTCTGGTCACTGAATTCGACCTTATTAGAATAAAATAGCTCAAGACAAAAAAACAGATTCCAATGCAAATTCCAAACCAGTTAAGGATGTCCAAGAAACAAAATTACAGAAGCTCCACTGACAGGATCAAAGATTGGCAGCAAACCTCTTTCTAATGACAGCATACTTCTCATTTTCACACACAGACTTGTAAACATTTGCAAGAAGAAAACTCTTTGCATCTTTAAGAACCTGAGAATTTAACAAAACATTGATACATTGGAACATGTTTTGAGCACAGTAAATTTATATGTGTACAGGAAAGAAAATAAATTTACCTTTGAGAGTAATGGCAAGGCATGTAGAGCAGTTTTCAGGAGAATAATGCTTGATATCAACACCTGGCTTTTTCTAGCATTATCAAGACCCATGACTTTGTTTGTAATTTTCTTTGGCTTGAAGCAGAAGTGACAAAGTACCCTATCTGCAGAGAGAATACACAAGTTCACTTGTCGATGATAGAACAGATGGATTAACTTCGATTAGGTTAATTTCTCTTTTCCTTTATTCCAAACTCTTACCGCTCTCTTTTGGAAATTTACGCAGAACCTGACTGAGTCCAAAGAACAGCTGCTCGTTGCTCATGAGCTCATCCTAAAATCAAATAAGGAGACTAAGGATCTCAAAACAATATTGCTGCAAAATGCACTTTTCTGTTTAGGAACTTCAAGATTCAGGACCTTATATGTATTTTAAAAGCAAACAAAGTAGACCACAATGTACATCTGCATGCCAGTTCCAAAAGTACGATTCTTCAATTATCATTGTTATCTTGATTTTTACACCTATGACGATTGTAAAAAAAATCCACACATGGTCTATGCAAAACCCCACTTTGCAATTCATTTAACATAATCCCTTTTCCATTCTACTTAAAAATAGACCCAGTACTTGTAACCAGACCTCAAAAATCTCTTTAAATGGATAGAATTTTACATAGCTGCAAAAGAGATATTTGAGACTATATATTCAACACTGACCAGGCAATCTAGACGAGCATTTATAGTTTCAATATCTTTTAAAGGCTGCAAAAGATTGGCACGAAGAAGTCTAGACCTGAAGTCATAAATTGGTACACATTAGAACTGAACATAAATTTCTACCACCACAAAGAAGTATAAAGTTAAACTTTAGCAGATAACTTGTAGACTAATAAAAATATATGAAAGCCTTGATAATCAATACGACGAATCAACCCCACATACCCTCCAACAGTTTTTGTTGTCTTAAGCATGTTTAACAAACTTCTTTTCTTGTTGCTTGTGCCCCAAAGTGTAGAATGAAGTGGCTCAATGATTTCCAAATTTTGAACGCTGCCATCAAATTTCAACTATAAAAATCATATGAAAGAGTTTAAAAATAAAAATTAATTTATATAAAATCTTTTAGACTTTGCCCTAATATGTATTTATGTATATTTTTTGTATGTATGTATTCATGATGCATGCATGTATGTAAATACATATGTATTTATACAAACATACCAAACCATTTGTAAACCATCACCTATTTGATACATAAAAGGGGAGCTCAGCCCTAAATATATTCAAAGAATGGACAGGAAGATTACCTAGTAGCATCAATATTCATATGGGCAAAAGATCCATTAAAAGTGACCTGGGAAAGGGATAAATGCATAATGAGGTAAATGTTTAATTCCTTGTAAAGACAAAAACAGGGCTGGATAGCAGTACAGACTGATGGGAGTTCACAGCTTAAAAGGAGAAGGGCAAAAAAACAAAAAAAGTGTTGTTTCCCTGTCTCAGAGACAGCTGATTTATATCTTTCTTTTAGAGACAGGAAATTACGGATATACAAGTGCCAACTTTCTTTTATTATTATATTACAGGTCATGAAGGAACATGCATCATTAAACACGTACCACTAATGAGTGGTTTGTAATGATGACCCCTTTCTCTGCTTCTATCCTGTGCATCATGCAATCAATTCATTACCAAAAGAAAAAGCAAGGACAACATATGGTAAAACATTAAAACTTGCATATCACCAACAAATTCAATATAGAAAACTGAAAAGGTGAAAAGGCATATTTATACATGGAATGCTCTATCTAGTGACAGGCCTATAATAAGACCATAAAACATCAGGGAAATAAATATTAAGATGTATCATGTTCTTTGATTTATGCTTAAATAAAACTCTTAAACCCCAATTCTAAGTATGGTGGACTTCCTATATCATAAAAAAGAAAAAGGAAAAAAAGAAACCTAGACTTTGCAACATCATAATGTTAGAAAGCTCATGTTCTGAATGTACCACTTGATCGTAGCTGCTGCTGCAGCTAAGCAGAGATAATATTGCTTGTAATAAGTATCCAATCCTAGTGCGGAGGGTTCCTTGGCAGCTAGATTTTTAATCAGCACAGCACCCTGGAAACCCAACAGTGGCATTCTAAGCTATGAGATTCAAGAGTCAGCACCCATTATGATTCAAACATTAGAGGATAAGGAATATCCAATAACCTTAGTGTCATCAAAGCAACCACGGGCCATTACAACCTGCAGAAATCAGCACAAAGATTTAGTTGAATGAACAAGTGAATATTATATGTGAGCAAATCTCATGGGCATCCAGTAGCTCAGCTACACCCACAACAATAGAGAGAGAGAGAGCAGTTGATTTTCAATGAATAAGGAACATGACCTTCTTGACTGTAGCATAAAATCTGTCCACCAATTCTGAAACTCCAACCATACCATCAGGTGCCAGCTTGTTCGGGGAAACAATAATCACCATAGGATCATAGAATTGCAGCAAAGTTTTTGTATTCTGATATGAACTGCTAGTTTCGATGTATTGCGAAAGATGCAGTGAAGCCAACCTCAAATCAAAAGCTGCCACTCCAACCTGTCAGGACATAAGGTATCTGTTAGGTACTCTAAATTAGTTGGTCACCGGAAAATAACCTTCAGCTAATCAGCTGGCAGGAACCATAAATCAAATGTAAGAAATAATTCTGATTTTAGGTACAATGTCACAAACCAACTTCTTCAAGCCATTTATAGAATAAAACATGTGGAATTGCCAGTTTTAAATGAGTATTCAAACTATAGGGAGATGTGTGGGATTGAGGTTACTGTATTAAATTTGCAACATGAAATATTTTTCCTTTTAATTAGAAAAAATATATCAGAATATAATCTCGGTTTAACTCATAAGATGCTGATTTCACCATAAATCTCAGCCTCAATTACATCAGGCCACTCCTTGTAAGTGCAGACGTGAGTCTTCATTACACATGACTAATCAATATAACAAAGTTTTATCCCATCTTAGCTGTAAGACGCAGTTAACACTAAGCTCCATTGACGCATATCACAGCTTCACAAAATTGCTTAACACATAGCTTCAAAGCTAAATTTTGAGAACGCAAACTAGTTCAACATTTAGCAGCAGTACAAGTTTAGAGAGAGAGAGAGAGAGAGAGAGAGAGAGAGAGAGAGAGAGAGAGAGAGAGAGAGAACCAGTACAAATTTAGCAAAAATAACCAATAATTGAAAATCATAGCGCTAATCCAACCCTGGAAATTGTAGAAAATCAAAATTAAAAACAACGAAAAGTGTATGATACAAAGCATACACAATTCAAGCAATGTGTTACTCGAGTTGGAAAATGCAATAAACTCCGTTTTCGTAGCTGAAAAAACCAAGGCAGCAAACAATAACACAACTCCAAATCCTACAATAGCTTTCAATTTTGGCTTAGAAAGAGTTGGTGCTCTTGAATTTTGTTTTCGCTTCCTGCATTTTCTCGGAAAAGAAGAAAATTGAAGAAAGAGCGTACCTCCTTAGCTCTGTTCTCGATGAGACCCATAACGAAGCTCGATCTCTCTCCTCCGTCGTCTTCCATTTGCTACAAACAACACTCTCTGCTTCTACGACCTTTTGTATTGCGCGCGCCACCTTCTCTTCTAGTCTGCTACTTCTACTACTTATATACAAGTATACAACTGACTGTTACTGTTAGTCGGGACGTGCCGCGTGCGTGGCAAGTTTTTTTTTTTTTTTTCCTCCTAAAATTAATGGGAAGTTGCATAAAGGATTTCCATTGCAAAAATTCTACGATACAAACACTGTATGGCATGATAATATTTCTTGATTATTTGATGTCGACGGATTCACATTTCCACTATTGAGGTATAAATTTCTCACTATTACATATCTCGGTACTAGAGACGAACTAAATCTAAGGGACTAAAAATACTTTTAAAAACAACAAATAATTAAGGCATAATTCTTGCCAATGACCATTTTGATTTAATAGATAACAGTCAATTTTCCTTTGCCGGAAGAGGTCCGAGTTCATATCACATGAACGATACTTGGTTAATAAAAAATTAAAAAATAAAAAGACATGATTCTTTAAGAGAAGTTTTAATTGTATAATGTTGTAAATGTTACAAATCATTATAGATGAATGTTTTCTTGTTAGACTATTTAATCTGAATTATTGATTAAATTGATTTTTGATTAGATGTGTTGTTCAAATCCTCTCTTTTCTCCCCACTTTACTTCCATATATTTTTCTTGACTTCTTTAGCTAAAACTACAAAAACTTAAAAATAGAACGAGCCATGCGTAATTAGATGTGACTTATGTGTGTGCCTGTTGCTAGCATAGGGAGGATTCCAATTTTTATAACTCCAATGAAATGGTCCATAAATTAAAGCAAAATCCTTTTATTGTGGAATTTTCAGGGTGCAATGTGGGGTACAAGCATGAGAATGTGACGACCAAAGCAACATCAAGACCTATACAGAACCTTTACAATTGCACTAATTCATGACTTCTTCAATTGTAACAAATCGGCCTTTCTCTATGGAAAGCTGTGCTGCAACTCCAATGGCAACCGAAACTAGTCCATCATGCAAATCCACAGCAGGACCTTGTTCACCTTTAGCCTTAATTGCAGACAAGAAGTGCAGGTGTTCCAAATAGCTTGATCCATGATGCAGCCCAGCATACCTGAAAAATAAGTTGATCTAGAATCATCACATTACCCAAGGGGCAGTTTAGACTATGAAACAGTTGAGACCAAGAGAGGAAAAGAAAACCCACTTTATTTGATCATTCTCAGCTTTTGAAGTCTGGACACCATCTCTCCCCGCCACTCGAGTACCAAAACGTACAATACTCTCAGGAACAAAGGCCTCCCCCTGTTAAAACCATAGTTGAATCAAATTGAAAGGAAAAGGCACCTGCAAGCATGACCTAAACGACAGTTGGGTACTGGAAAGGTCAGAGAAATTGCAAATTAATGATTATAACACAAAGAGCCAATGATGGGATATGTCACATTGGTTCATATTTCTTCCACTTGAGATTCATGTAAACGTTCCCAATAAAGATCACCACCTATAATGAGGCAGTGAGGACCTTAATATAATATGATGACATCGTTTTGTGTGTGTGAGTGTAAGAGAGAGAGAAAGACAGAGAGAACTACCTTTCCAATGTCACCAACAACAGATATTTCTTGCTCATTTTTACTCCCTTCAGCAAACATACAAAGGTCAAGCATCCCACGAGAACCATTTTCAAATTCGATAATGACATATGCATTGTCAATTATATCTGGTACCTAAAAAAGAAAGAGAGACTAAAATATAAAGAATAATGTCTAGTGCTCCATTGTATAAAACAGCCAAATGTTTATGCTTTGTAACTTTCACAAACATATATTCCTCGCCTGAGATGGAATAAACTTATCAAGTCCATCTTGCAGGCAAAAGGCATGACACTGGTCTTTCAGACACAGATTGGGTTTCTCGATTTGAATAAAATGCTTGCCCTAACTAGTGAACTGTATTGTTTCCAGTGGTAGGCAATTTTTTTTTTACTAGTTTTCAGCAATCATTGGATGAGTTTTGGATGACTAACTAAGAATATGCTCGGTTTGATTTTCTTTATATGGCTTTTTGATTCTTGAAGGATTGTAATCCTTCACAAAAAACAAACCAATAGTTGAAATTGTATTATATGCATATTAAATTAACAAATTTCAAATCTCAGTCAAAATGAAATTACCCTTCCGTCATATATTTCATCTTTGTGGTTAACATCAATGGCTCCAGAAGCCATCACACGAAGAGGATTAGCACCTGCAAACAGCCTCATCAGATCAAAGAAGTGGCAGCACTTCTCTACCAGAGTTCCCCCAGAGTTAACATTGAACCGGTTCCAATTGTTGACCTATTACGAACATGATTCAAAAGATCAACTTATACAACATGAGTATTGAAACTTCAGTTGCATAGCATACCTTGACCAAGAAAGGAAACCGATGTTCTCGGATTGCCACCATTTTGACCTGTCCAAGACTTCCACCCTTTACTATCTCTATCAGTTTAGCAACAGGTGGCATGTATCTATACTCCAGTCCAACTTGTACCAGCATATCCTGCCTCTTTCTAGCAGCATTTACGACCTAATTCCAGACACACTATGATACAAATCAATATCACTTATTTTGAGGAAAAAAAAAACGAAGATGGTAGAAAAACTTTAGCCACCCCCACCAGAAATAAAGAAAGGAAAAAACCAAAGATGGAAGAGAACAACATGGATGAAAGTGCTGTAGAAGTACGACATCAAGATAAAGCACTAGTAACATATTCTGCGACATCTGTGTATATGTACAAATATATGCGTCTCAGTGTGTGTTTGTGTAGGCATTCAATGTTAATGAAAAAAAAAAACGAAACCATTTTCATACTTCAAAGGATGTTTTCATCAGGTTGGACACCAACTTACAGCAAAAAAACGAATCCATTTCTGTACCAATGTTCTTGCATTTTCTTGTAACTGTTTTTTTCCTGCAACTTAGGGGGAGTCATCTACAACTAATCACTACAACTTCAACAAACATGATTTGCATCTCATTCAGTAACAAACACTTACTATCCATGATCAATGCAACCAGGACCAGACTACAGGGTCAGACATTAAACATCATATTGTCAATATTATGTGCTAAATCAGATAACCCAAAAGATGTCAGACTAAGTAAGACACAGCTAAATCTAGCACCACTGAACCTAGAAATCGACAACAATGTTGAAAAATATGAATCCATGGCCAATATTCTCAGTTGATTAATGTGTTTTCACTGTAATTTTACTGCATTCGTTCCTTGCATTATGGGTCTTCGACAAAACAAAACAAACTCAAAAGTCCATGTCACTGGAATGTAATCACCGAGAACAAGAAGAAATATAGACAATACCAAAGTCTTCTATTCGACTCAATTCGATTTTATAAAGTAGTGCACTAAGAAGGATTATGCCAAAAACACATTTTTCATTATTTTTTCCACCTTATGTATCAAAGGTAATGTAATGTGTAATTTTAAGAGATGAGATGCAAGTAGAATTAGCAGTACTTGTGATTGACAAACCTCTTTGCAGTGAGCAACCGTGGTACACAATGGCTTCTCCACTAGTACATGGTGGGGTTTGGGGTGGTCAATGATATCCATTAGAATTTGATAATGGGTCATATTTGGAGTTGACACCACCACCACATCACAGAGCAGGCTGTCCAATAGCTCCCTGTGTCCTGAAAAAACCTTTAAAAGGCTGAAAGTCATAAAGATATATATCCTTGATAAAATAGATCAAAAACATGGAAAAGAAATCATGGAATTGAAAGTTTGATCATTGCCCATTGGAATTTCAAACCCTTTAAAACAGTGTGGTGATTAGTAGCAAGAAAAAGAAATTCATATTAGGTAAGATAAGTTACAAAAATAGATTATTTGAACTGAAAAATCTTGAATACCCCTTAATTGATCATAGTGTACTCAAAAACCTTGGTTTAGTTCCACACACAATCACCCACAATAATGTTTTGGAGGTGAACCATAGCAGACAGTAATGGCTAGCTAGCATAGTATCCCACCATACCTTTATAGGCCAATCAAAAGACTGGGCCAAGTCAAGGGCAAGCTTCTGGGAAGGAACATGGGGGTCAGCTATGGCTACCACGGCCACGCCTTGGGTGCGAAGATGGTACAAATTGATGAGGTGCTCTCGACCCATCATACCCACTCCTACAATCCCATACTTCACTATATTAGAAGCAGCAGCCATAGCTGAAATTTGGAGCTTATTGCGTTGTTTTTCCTTCTATAATTCTTTCACTCACTACTGTCTTGGTTCAGATCAAATGGGTGGTTGTTCGATTTTATTGGGTCGGCCGTTATCCGACACCAGTCCACTCTTCGTTTACCACCACGAGAAGGCCAAGTGAAGCACTTCATAATTTTTTTTTTTTCTCAACTTATTGCTTACCACTTTACCAGTTATCACTCCTCGATAATTTATTCGAGTTTATTAGGGTCAAATCAGAAAATAAAGTGATAAATAATGAAATGTGTTGAAAAAAATGCTAAACTAGTCTACTTTCAATTTTTTTCATGTTCGAATATTTGCTCTTGGTCAAATAAAAAAAAAAAAAAGAGTGATAAATACCGAAGGTATTGAAAAAACATGTTTAAGTCGGTCCACGTTTTATGTTTAAATAATGTAATACGATTGTTGCTGTTATTTATTACAATTCACGGTTGTTACTGTCTGCCGATAACAAACTGACAAACCATATTTATGTCAAAAATAAAGTCATTTATACTTTTTATATGTTGCTTGTGAAATTGAAATGCACAACAAAGAAAATAATACACACAAGCCCAAAGAAAAATCTTAAAAAATAAATATAGAATTGTTATTGTTGGTCATTAATATCTCTTGCAAATTTGTCAACATAAGTTTATAATGTAGACTATTTTCTTATTTTGTTTGTGAGTTGGAGGGGCTTTAAATTTGAAATCTCTTTATAATTGTGGAAATAAATATCACTAAACTAATAATTAATTGGTCAAACAAATTATAATTGTAGACTCTAATTTCATCTTTATATTAGAGTAGGCCTTTTACGTGTCGACGTTGCCTTTTACGTGTCAGGTTCAACGTGGACACGTACTCTAAGTCACCTAGCATAATTTGTCAGTGTATTAGACACATGAGAATGCATATCAAGAATGGATTGCCACATCATAATTTTATAATCTCGCATAAGAATACTTGGGATCCCATGCACTCCTCGAGAAATTTTGAAAACCATCCCAAATTTGAGCCGTTTAAAGATATTTACTCCATTTTCTTAGAATTTTAAAAATCTAATCATCGAGTGATACTTCAATTATGTAAAATACTATTCAAAGGTTATTTGAGCACCATTCAAAGATTCTAAATAAATGTGTCTTTAATAGAAAAATCAGCTAATTCTCAAAATTTCTCTACAATTATCACAGTTTGAGATTTGTTAATTGAATACATTCCAATGGATTTTTGGTCTTAAATTCCAACTAAACTAATCATGCCAATATATTGTGCATTCACTATTTAGGTTGTCTCCAAAGATATTTTTTTCAAGAAAGATCCTCCAATTGGTTTGAAGTGTTAGGATGGTTGGTTTCTCGTCAATACCGCGAAAGAATCTAACCCCAAGTCAAAGGAATATTAAGAAGCAGGTTGATAAATAGACTGAATTTTTGTACGAAGGTGATCCCCTTAAATTTTTAATTTTTTTTGGCCAATTGATCCCCTTAATTCTCAAGCATGACACCAACAAATAAGTACTAACTAGCTATTGATATTTCTCTCCACTTTATTGGAAGAAATCTCAAATAATTATCTCTCATCCAGTCATCCCCCATAACAGTGTAAGAACTATAAAACATTGGAACCGAATTGACCATTTTTAAAGCACATGGATGAAAATGTAATTTACCCAAATTTTATCTCTATATTATGGAATAAGGTTAATTGTGTTTTTTTCTTATTTTGGTATGAAGCAAAGATTTTCATTGATAATGCTATTGTGTCCTTCCATGGAGTTAATAAAAAAAAAGGCGGAAAAAAAAAATCATTTTCAGTATAATACACACAATCAGATACTGCAGGAGCATTAGACTCAGCCTCACTAGAAGCCCAAAATAAATTTCGTCCTAAAACTGTTGAGATTTCAAATTGAGGCAAGCTAAGACCTGCTGAACCAACATAAACAAAGAAAAAGGAAGACAATGCTGCAAGCAATGATGGTGCTGGAATTGAGGCAAAGACAGACAGCTCCAAATTTACCAAGTATCGAAAATGAGATCCTGAAGATGGCTGAAATCTGGAGTACTGGACAACTCTTCGGCTACCAACCCGTGTCTTAACTCATTGGAACTTGGAAGGGATCAAACCCTTAAGATGTCCTGCTCTTCACTCATTGCCCCACCCTCTCTCTCTACTTGCACTAACCTCAAGGACTAACACACACAGGCATTTTCAAAAGATACTGATGATTCATTCCCAATGCCCAGTGTACCAGGGAAAAGAATCCCCACTCCCTGCCAACCAACACCACGGCTTAAAATCGCAGGTGGCAGCAGAGAAACGATATAGGCACCGGGGGACTCTACAATGGCAAAAGTGTCTCCAGCATCAAACATATACAAATAAATACCAAGGAATGAAAACAATACAAGAAGGTTTTGTTGTCATTATGTCATCAAGCAAATTTTTCCAGCACAAAATGAATGGCAACAACATTTAGATTTACCAACCATCCAAAATGTCCTCCTAAAGCTGGTTTTTCTCTCATCTCATGATTCAAACTACTTATGATCACAACAATAAAAAAGCCTCCAAATCATCAAACCTAAACTGTTTCAATCCACAACATCGTAGGTGTAGGCCTAAACATGTAGAATTAGAGCATTCAACCCAAAACCAATTCGTAGTGGATGGCAATGGGTGGTGAGTTGTAAGGTAATACTCTTAAATGTAAGGTAATACTCTTAAAAAACACCATCTTCATCTTAATGAAATGAAACTGACCATTGCATTTGGATAGCAAAGAGGAAACTAAAGAACCAAAGTCACATACATATGAAATGAAACCACCCATACAGATTACAGGGGTGTTTTTATTGAACTTCAAACAACCATATCGATCATCTCAATTCAAACAGAAGCAAAAACATTCAAATCATAAAGCAGCAAAAGCATCTAAACAAACAAGAAAGAGTTCTAAATAAGGATCACTATTGTGTTCCCATAAAACCCAAAACAGAAACACATTCTACCACAATGAATTCTTCATAGCAGATTACGAAATCAAAAGGGCAAAGCTGGAATTACCCAATATCCGAAAATCTAAGCAGACGACAAAGATGGGATCATCCCAGTCTCTCTGGCATAAGCAAAAATCCCACCAGCCCTAATAACCGGTCCAGCATCCCCAATCGGCTTCAACACATACTCTTTCCCAGTCGTGTGATTGATCAGACGGCTCTCGCTCAGCTCAATGCTCACCACATCACCCGTCTTGCACTCGTCGCACAGCCTCGTCTCCGATTCCAGCGGGTAAACCTCTCCGGTCGCCACCGAGTTCCTGAAGAAAATGCGCGCGTAAGACTCGGCCACCACCGCCGACACCCCCGCCGCGCCTAGCGCCACCGGCGCGTGCTCGCGAGACGACCCACACCCAAAGTTGGCGCCGCCGATGATGATAGAAAACTTGGACTTGGTCTCATTGGGTTCCACGAAGCGCGTGGTGAAGGAGGCCGGGAGGCCACAGAGCGCGTAGGACCCGAGCTTCTCGTACTCAGCTGGGTTCGAGGGGACCAAGGTTAGGTACTCGGCGGGGATGATCTGGTCGGTGTCGATGTTGTCGCCGACGACGTAGCAGAGGCCATGGAATGTAGTGGAAGGTTCGGCGGCTGCGGCTGCGCGTGGAGTGAAGGAGACGCGTGGGGTTTTTGGCGATTGGGGGTGATAGGCTGTTAAGGGTTTTTGGGGGGTGGGGGATATGGTTGGGAATTTGAGAAATTGAGGGGTAGTAAGGGAAGAGAGAGAGTTGGAGCAGAGTTTGTGGGAGGTGGTGAAGGTAGGGTTTGGAGAGAGAGACAGTGTGGTGGCCATGGATTGGAGTTTGCAGTTGTTCTCAAAGCAGAGGCCAAGAGGCAGAGGGTTTCTACTTTCTGGGTTTCAGGCTCTTTGACTCATCTCTGTGGCTTTAAATGTCAACAGCAGCCACCAAGTAACTTGATGCAATAATAGTATAATACACTACACTACAGCCAACTCTATTGAATGTGGAATTTTATTTTCATTTTTTCTAATAAAATAAAAATATATATAAATTCCAGTTCCAAGTTCCAAGTTCCAAGTTCCAACCCAAACCCACACTATAAAAAATTGGCTCAAATAACATATATTATTGAATGAATCCGGATCTTAGAGAAATGTAACAAATTGGATGTGCCACTTGCTACATATTTTATATAAAATCACCATAAATTGGCTGAAAGCTTTAAAAGCTAAATCACAATAAATTGTTAGTCGAAGATTCTTTCTTGATTTCTTCTAATAAGACATTTCTTTTCTTGATTTCTTCTAATAAGACTTTTCTTTTCTGATTTCTTTTCTAATAAGTCTATGTAACAATTGAAATAAGATTGATGACCCGCTGCACATGCTTGTCTCCACTAGGGCTTTTCTACATTTTACCCATTTAGATTTGGACACGTTTTTACTTCACTATTTAAATTTAAAGTTGAGTCAATTTATTACTTTAATTTATAATTTTTTACAATATCAGACCTCCCGTCATGCATTTTGTTAAAGATAAACACACGCAACCCCTTTTAAAGTTTTTTGGCCAGTAAAAATCCTACATTTTGACCCCTGTTTGGACACTCAAAATGCAAGATTCGTCCGGGGAGAATAGACCTTATGTTGTGTTCAAGTCAAGTAAAGGTAAAAAAAAAATACATGAATATACATAAAGTCAAGATGTTTATAGTCTAGTGAGTCAGCGAGCATGCACCAACCAATCCTATAGTATTTTGAATGATGTAAAAGAAAAAAAAGAGGAAGAAATAAAAACACATGAACAAAAAATGTGAAGGTAAAAGAGAGAGATGATATAAGACAAACAAGGCCTTGAGAATTGAGAGCTTGAAGAGAGAGAAACTCTTATTCATATTAGTAATTCAGTATCATCATAAGATTATGCCAAAATAATATGAAATATGAAATTTCAGAAACTGTTGGAAACAGCAACAAGTGAAAACATTCATCTGTCCCCGCAAGTCCTTCCATGCCATGGGCCGATGGGCCAGTTGCCCACTTACATATACAGGGCAACAACAACCACCTCAAGGCCCAAGCCCAAGACCCAAAAGAGAGGTAGCTAAAGAGCAACCGGCATTGCGAATTTCCGAAATTGACCTTGAGAGTTTGTTTATCTCTGCCGGCGATCCCGATCCCGATCCCTGGAACCTCTACTAGAGTGGTGGTGCCTGGGCTCTTCCTGCTGAGGCTGCGGCGGCGCTGGCGGTGAGGGCTCGTACCTGGAGGGCTTCCTCTTGAAGTGCCTATCGTCATCGCTGGATTCATAGTCCATAGCACTCGCAGCAGCAGAAGCAGCACTGGTCTTTCTGCCACCTCCCCCGCTACTCACACCCGCAGGCTTAGCGGAGGAAGATTTATAGTCATCGTGGAACCCATTGGCCAACGACTCTTTGTGATGCCCCGAAGACCCACCACCAACACCAACAGCGGCCTCCGCCGCCGAAGAAGAAGAAGAAGAGAGCTTCCGCTTCTTGGTGACCTCCCCCTCAGGAAAGCTTATGCGGGAGAACACGCTCGCCTTATGCTTGCGTTCCGCGGCAGCTGCAGCAGCAGCAGCAGCAGCAGCTGTAGAAGAAGAGGCAGGTTTGGCCGACGATGTTTCAGCGGCGGTGGAGGGTTTTGAGGACGAGGACTCCGAACGATGTCGGTGCTGCTGGGGCTGAGGAGGCTGTTGCTGGCGGTGGTGCTGCTTGTCATCGTCGTGGTGGTCGTGGTGGTCGTAGTGGTCATAGTCCCTGTCGCGCTCTCGGTGGTCTCGGTCTCTGTCGCCGCTGCTGCGCTGCTCGGACTTTCTCTTTGGAGGACGTGGCGGTGGCGGTGGCGGTGCCTCCAGGTCTCTGTCGCGTGAGGGCCGCTCCAGAGATGACCTCTCCCTCTCGTATCTCTGGCGATGATGGTTGTTGTTGTTGTTGTTGTTGTTGTAGTCGGGGCTTGGCGATCGCCCAATACAAGACTTCTGCACCACCACCAACAAACAAAAAAATAAGTCAACTCTTCTGCACACATAGCGAAATCATTTTTCCAATCATAAATATTTTTCTTCATTGTCACACGTGGCAACCAACCAGCATGTTACTTATATAGTTATATTTCATGCCTTCCATTTTCTTCTTTCACTCCGGTAAAAGTGCCTCACACGTTTTCTCTCTTTTTTGGGTACAAATACTACGGGCATCGATCATATTATGAAATTACTACAAAACTGTTTTTCTTTTCCATTAATTCCAGGAAGTAAAAGACAACATTTACTTCCATTTTCAAATTTTTGATTTGGGGGATAATATTCAGTATGTCAGTGCTCATTTGAAGGGAAGGGAATGAGCAATTCTCCAATCCAAAACTACCAATTTTTTAAGGACCATTTTGTACGTTTTTTTTTTCTTTTCAGAATAAGAAAAAAAGGTTGCGAACACCATTTAAGAAAAACAAAAAAAACGTCTTTACAATAACAGTGGCAGACCCACCCACCACGAGGTGGGTAGTGTACGGAGTGTCCATATCAGCCCTGGATCCCATTAGTCATCCAACTTCCAAGTTACAGCCAAAACCCAGGGAAAGGGGGGGTCACAATTATGCAAATCAACCAATGCACAAATCATCAATGAATACAAAGACGATTTTTTTTTTTTTTTTGGCTTAAGAATACAAAGACCAAGTTACTAAGTAATTAAATCGCTTATAATACTAGCAAACCAATAATTTTCAAAAACCCTTTCCATTCATGCAACACTAACAACATGTAAATCACCCTCAAATTGGCTAAGGACCCAAAAATCTACTAAAATCCTCAAACATAGTGCAAAATTTAAATTCTGAACCAGCACCACTTCAAGATCATCAAAGTTATGAACATCCAGAGCCAGTGCAAAAATTAAACATGATCCCAGACTTGAAGCACTTTTGGGTCAGCAAAAATTAAGGCTTCCTACTGAGGAGGGTGGTGCCATCATGAAAAGTCCCTCATGCTAGCTAGGACCACTGGTTTTTTGTTTTTATAAGTTTTTATAGACATTACTTCCACTTCACATAAAGCATGGAAACACAACAAATTTTAAAAAACAAAAAAATGAAAAAAGGAGGGAATGGGTAAGGAGAAGCATGTTGGTTAAATTCTGAGTCCTGGCAAATAAAAGTTGAAACTAATGGGATTCACAAGGCTGTAGGGGTACCCTGAACATGCTGATTAAGTAACAGAACCCTAAATTGACCTTGCTTTCTGCCAAGCTTAGCCATTTTCCATGTAGTCACATCAGATCAATTTAGTTATCGCAACAAGGCAAAACTAGATTATGGTCTCTCCACTTAATCTCCCCATAACCAAATATAATAAAGATTGAAATAGAAATAATAACTGATAAAATAACGGATTAATATATCCTAGACCATTAGATCCTAACTGCAGCAACAATACAATCCCTTTCTTTCTATTTTCGTAGAAAAAAGAGAAAGGCATTATCTGGCCAAATTGGTGTTCTAATGCCAACTTGGTGTCTCCTTGAAAAATTGTTGATAAAAACCATAAGTACCTGCTGCTGCAGTATACAAATGATAAGAAGAGAGAGAAATTAGCACAATAAAGACGTACAGATTTTGATTTCATTGAAGGAACATCGCCACCACTGCTCACTTCCCTTCCATATTCTCGATCTTTAGGGAACTCCCTGCTGAAATATAAAGAAATTTAATTATTCAATCAAGTGAACATAAAGGATATCTATAACTTGGGGAAAGAGCAACCAATCACCATTAAAATTAAAGTTGCCCATTTGTCAGAAGCATAAAACTATTAAACATTTCAACCCAATAACATCAAAAATTTCCATGTCACACAAAAGAAATCGAGACACAAAAAGTAAACAGCTAACACATAACACCCAATACTTGAGGATTTATCCTATCAATCATCCCCCCCCTCCAAAACAAAAGAAAAACCACCATGCCTTTTTGATTCTCAGACAGCACAGTCAACAAACATAAAAATGTACTCTCTCCTAGGATAAAAAAGAAATGAAGCCAGTCTAATACTTGTACAGGAACGACAAACACACGGCATTCATGGGCAAACTGCATCACAATTTATTGATTCTTAGTATCAACTATCAACTGACCAATAATGAATTTCCACATTTCAATCAAGTCACTGAAACCACAAACCATTAAGATACATATTTTTGGTGTCCAAAATTTACAATGAGATTTCATCACTAGATTCACTACAAAGGAATCCAAACCCTTCGGTGGAAAAACACTGGAAAATGGCATCTAATAGCAAAAATATTTAAAAAATACACAAACTTAATTAAAAATTTTCATTCTTACCTTTGACCCCGTCTCTCATTTTCACGTTTCCTCCTTAAATCAGCTTTCCTAGCTTCAAATTCCTCTCTGCTCATGATGGGGGGTCCAGCATTCATACCATTCACACCATTCATGCCAGTCATACCATTCATACCATTCATACCATTCATAGCCATACCAAAGTCCGCGAGATCCCTGTATAAAGTGAAAAAAGGGCATAAAGCATTAAATTTCTACTTGCAACAATCAAATGAAACTTTTAGGGTATTGACTCCACCTACAACCTACAGGGTTGTAAGGACTCTTGCTAGGGAACTGGTTCCCAACACACCTTGTCCTCACAAAATTACTCTCCAAGGGACAAACATTAAATTGCATGCATAAAAGAAAATGCAACTAGTCAATAAGCAGAAAATTCATGACATGAACCCACCATTAAATCCCACTCATCCACAGAGAGAGAGAGAGAGAGAGAGAGAGAGAGAGAGAGAGAGAGAGTAACGTGTACCTCTGAGGTGGAACCATAGGCATCATATAACCTTGAGCACCAAATGAGTCCTGTGGAACAAAGCCCCCGCCGAATGGCATGTCCATTGGGCCTAGTCCATAACCCATATATGGCATAGGACCACCATATGGTCCCATATATCCTTCCATGCCCATGCCAGGCTGCATGCCATTCCAGTATGGATTATAAGCAGAGGGGCCCATAGGCATCATATAGTTATCAGCTGCAAGATCTTGAGGGGTTCTCCATTGCATGTCTGCATTGAATGCAATAATGAATGACATTAATAAAACCAAAAGGAAGAAATGCCTAATTGCAATTTATATATATTTCAGAGAGATTAAACAGAAACCTAGTTGTTTTCAAAACAAATTAAGAGAAAAAGGCATACCATTTGCAGGCATTCGAACTTTCTTCTTTTTCCTTTTCTTTCCTGTAATGTACATACAACAAAAAACCATTAAATAATCACTAAAGCTTTCTTTCTAAGGAAAAATCTTTTACTTAACACATCCAATCCAACTCCAACAGGTCAATAAAGCAAGAAAACACAAGGAACCCATTATGCACCAAGAAAAAAGTCAAAACCAGAGAACAATAATATATCCTGACCATTACATTACCTGCCTCTGTGGAAGCCAGCCTCTGCTGCACTTCTTCCTCAACCAGTGGAGCACTACCTTGTGATGCAAGCTCCTTCACACTCATTGACTCATGTGTGGCTTCTGATACATCAGCTACTTTCGTAGTCCTCAATTTCTCTAACATCTGCTGTGGGGCAAGAACAGGCTTTACCTCATCTGCAGTTTCCTCTATCTTTGGAGTTTCTTCATTCAAGGGTAATAGCTTTTCTTCTCCCTTTGATGCAGCAGATAAAGTAGGGGAAGGAATCTTGGGTTGTGGACAGCGTGCAGACTCCATATCTGAATATTACAAATCAACATTGTAATAACAGTATACGACTATTCTGGTCTAAAAAGAAATAGAAGGCACATCAATGAAAAACAAACCTTGAACTTGGAAAGTACTCCCAGCATTGTCAGCACTACTGTTACCAGATTCCAAGATTCGATTGATTGTATCCCTGAGAGTCTTATTTGGCAGTAGATCATCTGCAAGTGTATTTGTAGCCCCACAGACACACACTGACCTTGAGATAATGTAGTTCCTGATACCTGATTATACATGTGAGCTAGTGTAAATACAAACTATGTTGATATGATAAACAACACTGGTATAAAAAATTCAGGACAGGCAATAAAATAAAAAGATGTCTTTAAGAGCTCATTAAATGACCCAGATGAGAGCAATCCAAAAAGATTACAAGTAATAAAGTTGAAATTTTTCCCCTTTAACAAAAAAAAACACTTCAAAATGTGGACATAGGCAATGGAAGTTACATCACAACTTACACTTATCACAAAAACTCTTAAAGCAACATTTGCTCGTTAGCACAGCATCTTTCATAACTTCCTTGCACAACGGGCAGTGTAGCTCAGGCGGTAGTTCACCAACAGAGCGCGTAGATGGTAAACCTTCAATCTCTCTCTCAAAAGCAGCCCTGTTTTCCCATGAAAGATTATAGTAAGTTTTTCATGCCAACAACTGACAGGGTAAGCATAAAAACTATGAAACCTAGACCACCAGCTCAGCCTTACTCATTTGGCCTCAAAACAGCTACTGCACCACTTGGCAATGCATATGAGCCATCTGGGGTTGCCATCAGCATGGACTTAGGAATGCCAGTGGGTGGCTTCACTCTTTTGATGTCATAAGTTGGATCCCCGTTTGTAGGGCAGTGCTGAATAAAATGTCCTGAATACAAATAAAAAGTGTCAAATATAAGCACATTCGTGATAGAATCTTTTATCACAAAAACAGAACATTTTCTTGCTAAAAGGAGAAGATGGTAACAAGAACATACCAGGTGTCTTACACCTATGACATATATAGCCCTGTGGAGGTGTTTTCCTCTCCAACCCACCTCCTCGTCCTCCATCAAGAAACATAAATCAGTTTCATAATGTAAATTGAGGGAGATAGATAGATAGATAGATAGATATATATATATAGAGAGAGAGAGAGAGAGAAAGAGAGAGAGAGAGAGTCACCAAAACCACGTCCACCCATCATTCTTCCACCTATACCCCTGCCAAAACCTCTACCAGCACCGAAGCCATCAGAACCTTGACTGCAAATACAACACAAAGATCATCCAACATTAGTGACCAAACACTAACCATTTTGATATCATACAACACATTAAGAAAACTGAAAGCATCTCACTGTTGCCAGTCCAAGGCTGGAGTATCAATTAAAGCCTTAATCTTGCTATCTTCATCAGCTTTATTTGTTGGTGTAACATCCGGAACCGAATAAGTTGTCGGCACTGGCACCACTTCAGGAATTTCATACAAATCACCCCCAAGGTCATCCCACTCTGACTCATCAGGCTGTAAAGCCAAAATAAACACACAATCACTAAAATGTCTGACTGATTGCACAAAGAAAAGGAAAACCTCCACAACTTTAAATGAAAGAGGATCTCATGATACTAAAGCTTACATATTTCATGGCAGATGAATCAGCTGCCAGAAAGCTACTCCTTTCTGGTTCAGGATTCTCCATCTTATCTTCCACCTTTGGCCTGCAATGAAAGAATAAAAATGGCCTAACTCAACTAACCCTCAAAATCGGTCCTAATGGTCATAAGAAACACAAAAAACCTATCAAAGCATATGGCACTGCTTGGGCAAGAATTTAAAGGATCTGAGATAGTACTCTGAATCAGTAACGATGGTATTGCCAGAACGTCCAGGTACACGGCGAATTAAAACTGAGGTATTTTTCGGAATCAACATTGCAGCACCAGCATACTCTGAAATTCCAAAACATAGAACAGAAAGTCTATAAAAACACTGCAAAGACATTAATCCATGTAAACAATGATAAAAGCTACCAAAATGCAATCTCCCAAAGGCTGAACCCATTATTCCTAGGAAGTTAAAGTCAGTCAGATTAGCCATTCCAACAAAACCCAGATGTCAATCTCACACAACCTGTCCCCCTCTCAGGTCAAACCAATTCACCATAAAAATTTTGGTGGGAAAATTTTGTTCATTCAATAAAAATTGTAAGCACACCCATATAAAGTCACTCTTACTTAAATTTCAAGGCATATGGTGGCATTTACTGACCCAAATTAAGTGTAGCAGTGCAACATCCACCTCAATATAAACATCTAGAAAGCTACAATCTCTAAAATCCAGAGAAACCCCAAAATTATTTTTGAAATCCCCATAAATCAAATCTTACTACCAAACTCACACACACTCATATCACCTCGAGGACTCATATTTCTGTTTAATTAAAAAAATATTGTTAGAAGGGAATAACTAAATCAGAACCAACCTTCATTGGTCTGGGCGTTGGTGACCACAAGGTCGAAATCAGTACCCCTCCCTAAGTGCTTGGATTCAAATATTTTTTCTTTCAAAGTACCAACTGAGATGAAAGGACCGTCCATAGGAATTGAATCATAATCTCTTGCACTCTTAAATTTATAATACACCGCCATGGTAAATTATTTGTTCTTCCAAAATATGAAAATATGTATAATACCAAAACAAGAACAAACAAACGCCGCCGCAGGACGACAATCAAAGGCCTTTTTTAAAAAATATAAGGGCCTTATATTAAACTCCAAAGAAAAAAAATCAAACAGTACAAAAAATTCAATCTCTTTTTTTTTTCTTCGATTATTCTATTGTGAATCGAACATATCAAACCACCGCAGGACGACAGAGCAGCTCTTCAGAAGCTTCTTCGACAACACCAATTCCTCTTCCGTTCTATTCAATTCAGAATCCGATCATCGAATGGCTGCTGGCATGAGATTGAATTTTAGAGCCTCCGAGCGACACAGATGCAATCCTCCGCCGATCGTTGCAATTCGAATGAAATTCCACAGATCTCCGAGAAAATAGCAAAAGCCCTCTGCCGCTAGAAACCCCCAACGAAGCGAAGTGTCGCACCGATTGTTCCGAAGGTCTGAGAGAAACAGAAAACCCTAGATTTCTGAATCGATTGGATGAGAAAACAGACAACAGGTTGAGATGGGATCCTTGCAGCAAATCTTCGATTGTTTGCCCGTACGGATAGCTTCAAAATCACGAACACGAAGAGTTTCAGATACACCGAAAACCAGACAATCGAAACCTTCCAGAAGAAACACCAGAGAAATTTGTGAAATCGGGGATAGAGTTCAAGCCCTAGGGCGTGTATGTCGCTCGAAAATCATCGCGAGCAGCAAGGCTGCTAGGGTTTGGTTTTTGGGAAAGTTTAGACCAAGCGCAAGACAGAGAGAGAGATAGAGAGAGAGAGAGAGAAGGTTTCGATTATGAGGGGTTGGGTTTTGGCTGCTTTCAGATAGTTAACGACTTCGTTTGCGTTAACTTAACAGACGAGTGGCGGTACGTCCACGCGCTATCACGAGCACATTTCACGCGCTGGCGCTGCACTCAGTTTCCTAACCGCCTATGGAGAATTGACGCGTCGGTTCGAATAATCCTAGTGGGCCCCGGCCCAACCGTGGCCCGATAAGACAGTATTCTAAAGTAGAAACTAAAACCGTCTTTTTCTTAGCAAGCTCACCGTTTATAAAATCTTTTGACCCAAGAAAACCTGTTGTGAATTTACGAGAATACGCTTTCCTATTGCCGGGAGGAGTGGAATGAAAGCTATAAAGCCTATAAATAACGAGGTCCAGATGAGTCAATCACTTTCACTCTCACTCAAGTCTCAGAGTTCAGATCGAGTTCAGTCTCAGCTCTGCTTTACACCTCTTCGATCGTTCTTGGCAAAGGTGAGTACTGTGAATCACATCTATGATCTATGGATGCAGACTGTTTATTAGTCGACATAAATTTAATTTAGACATATAACTATATGTGCTATTTCAACGGGATTCACGAACTTTCAAATATTTTAAATATACACCTGATTTATTATGTAAATTGAAAAATGAAATTCCGTCCATTAATTTATTGAGAGATCAGTTAAATATTAACTTGACTTTTACTAACGGGAATTAATTAGCGACGTGGCACCAACTCAGCATACATTTCCCGCCAAATGAGCAACACATGTCCACTTGACACGGGCCCACACACCCATCACCTCTTTCTCGCTCGTCGAACGCTCTCCTGACCATTTAATCTCAAAAAAACATCACGTTTTCTCCCAAATTCGAATATAAATCTCTCACTTGTGTTCAACGAGCGAGAAAAAGATAATGAGTTTGTGGACCCGTGTCAGGGGTTAGGTGGACCTGTGTCGCTCATTTGGCGAGAAATGAGAGACACAGGTTCACCTAACCCCTGACACGGGCCCACAAACTCTCACTCTCTCTATTATTATTAAATTGTGGGCCCGTGTCGCTCATTCGGCGAGAAATGTTTACTGAGATAGCGTCACGTCGTCAAGTAATCTCGGTCAGCAAAGCCAAGCTGTCATTTAACTGATCTCTTAACGAATCAATGGACAAAAATTCATTTTTCAATTTAGATACTAGATCGGGTATATATTTAAAATATTTTAAAATTCATGGATCCCGTTGAAATAGCTTATATAATTATGTGTTTAAATTGAATTTATGCCTTATTAGTTTTATGTATTTTTTCATGATGTTTCTTTTGTAAATATATTTTTTTTATCGTCCAAGATTTTCTGTATTTCTTTTTTCTTTTTGACTAAACAACAAAATTTGTGTCCAAGATTTTTTGTACAACAAATAACGAAGCTAACCCACATCTAGTCCAAGATTTCGGTTGGCTGAAACGTAGCTCATTATTTAATGAATAATTTTGATCGTAATTAATCATCAATGTTAATTAAACGTTAATATATTATGCTAATTGAAAGTATTTATTACTCTATTAATTACTATTAAATTTTAATATATGGTTCTAGCTAGCTAGATAAATGTTCTTCTTTTTTTTTCTTGGGATGTAGATAAATGATCTTTCACATACAAATTTCTTCCCATTATGAATAATAGTGAATTGTCATTTTGAATTTTTGATGTATATTCGACAAAGACCTAGCTAGCATATTACTATATGGGTTCGATCCAAAAATATATATATATATATATATATTTGTCACTCAATTACCCTAACGTGTATTTCCCAATGCTCCGATGCATTCATTTTGAATGTGACTGTGATTCGGTTCAATTGTTATTCATAAAATCTGAATGTTTTAGAAGCATTCGAAAAATATTTTGTTAATTTAATCTTACTTTTTTACAGATTGGGACTGAAAATCGACATGGAATTACGAGAATACCCTTCGATTCTAGAGTCTGGAGCGGTGAACGACTGAACGCAAACACATCGCGTGGTTCGTAAGAAAGAAAGCAGGAGGCTTGGCTCTGTAGAAGATCATATCTTGGTGACGTGGCAATATTTGGTTGGCTCAAAATGGAGAGGTACAAGCTAATAAAGGAAGTTGGTGGTGGGTCATTTGGGTCAGCAGTTGACAAGCAGAGTTGTGAAGTGGTTGCAATCAAGCGATTGAAGCAGAGGTATTGTGCATGGGAGGAGATTCTAACTCTACCAGAAGTGAAGTCACTGTGCACAATGAAGCACCCAAACATGATGAAGCTCAAGGAAGTCATCAAAGAATACGACACCGTTTTCTTCGTGTTCGAGTACATGGAGCACACCCTGTTACGTCTCATGCAAGAAAGGCAGGAAAAGGGTCATTACTTGTCTGAAGCTGAAGTCAAACATGTGTGCTTTCAAGTGTTTCAAGGGCTTGCCTACATGCATGCACGTGGGTACATGCATCGCGACCTGAAGCCCGAAAACTTGTTGGTGACTAAAAATGTGGTCAAGATTGCTGACATGGGTCTTGCTCGGGACATGGAGTGGGGTCCGCCCTTTACGGGGTACGTGGGGTCGCGCTGGTACCGAGCCCCGGAGTTGATGCTTGGCTCATTCAGGTACAGTCGTAAGATTGATATTTGGACAATAGGCGCTATTATGGCGGAGTTGTACACACTGACGCCTTTATTCCCCGGTGGGAGTGAGGCGGATCAGATGTACAAAATTTGTAGGGTTCTTGGTACTCCGACGAGGGAGACTTGGAATGAAGGTCTCCTTCTTGCTAAGGAGATCAACTACCAATTCCCTCACTTTTTGGGTGTTGATCTCTCTGCACTCATTCCTTCGGCTACTGATTGCGCCATCGATCTGATTGCTTCACTGTGCTCTTGGGATCCACTGAAGAGGCCAACGGCTGTGGAGGCTCTTCAGCACCCATATTTTTATTCTCTCACGCGCTGCCATATCCCTTGGAGAGATGATGATGATGATGATCTGCTAGATCATATATATGGCAAAGCAGTTGTACTTAACATTCTTTTTTAATTTTTCTTAAATATAATTTCGTTGTTACTGTTTTTTAAAGAATGCGCTAGCACTAGTGTAGTCCATTTAAATGTATAAGGATTTTTTTTGTGGAGATTGTTTTGATAATTTTCATGGAGTTTATAGATTTCTATTAATTTTCACAAGCTGCTATCAAAAAACTATTTATAAGCTTCGCAAAATAACAAAATACTTTTGTAAAATTTATATAAATAATGATAGATTTCAGCTTCATGAATTAAATACAACGTTAGAAATAGCAGTACTCATATACAATTCAGCCGATCAACCTCATTGACATGCATTGACCAAAAAAAGTAAAAAACCTCACTGACATTTTTGACTAGGGAGTACACTCTAGATATTTGTGTGCCATCGTAACACTTCAAACCAAGTGGAGGGTCTTTTTTCTTGAAAAAGTTGAAAAATTAAAAGGATCTTCATCTTATTTTTGGCGGCAGCCTAAGAGTGAACGTATAATATATTGGCATGAATAGTAGAGCAGGAAATTAAGAAAAAAAATCATTTGGAATGCAATTAACAAATCTCAAAAAGTGAGCAGTGTAGAAAAATTTCGAAAGCTAGCTTCTTTTTGCAATGTGGGATATACTCTCTACACCATTTTCATTGCTCTGATATAGCTTAATATTTTCCCTTATCAAAAATCAAAGCCCTAATTCAATTTCATCACCAACCCTCTCACTCTTCACTGTATGCACACACTATATACTATAGTCTGGGTGGTAAATTTGCAAATTTCTGAAAGAAAAAAAAACTAGTATAAGGCTCTACTACGAATATCTTACCTGGCCCTTACAAAAGCTTACAGAAGTTAGAAAGTGGCTCCCCTAGAGGACAATACTTGGTTCCTCACCAGTGAAATAAAAGAATAAACATGTGTAATTTTGAACTTTTTATACAATTAACCAACACCTCTTATATTATTTTTATTCTCTCTTGACTTGTAGAAATTATTTTCAGGCCAAGTACTCAAGCATTGATTGGTGTGCGTACAAAGGTGTTATCAAAAGAGTGGTTCATGGCACAAGTAGGCATCAGTGATGCAGTCCATGTGGTCCCAATATTATAGCCTGGAACACTTATTCAAGTCTATGATGGACTTTGAGAACTTTAGACAATAGAAATCCAAGAAACAAAAATTCTAAAATCCTTTGTTTCTATTGATCTGATTATATTGAAATTGAATCTAACTGCCTCAACCATCTGAAAATAACGGATATGATACTGGTTCTTCGTAAATGGAAGAGAGGGTAAAAAGAAAAAAAGAAGTAAAAATCATACATCGGTCAAGATTAATGAAGATACAATCACAACATATGCCAGGAAAAAGAAAATAGCTATCTGCACGAAGAACTTTGGATTTTCCCTCATGTTTGGAGATGTAACTGCCCTGTAAACCACAAACAAAACATGCATTCACTTTATTAAAGCTAGAAAAAAAAGCCAAAGTAAATGAAATCAATGAAAATGGGGGAGAAAAGGAACTATTTCGGTTCATTGCAAGAAAACATTACCTAGCAATGCGCTGAGAAAACCGATGAAAAGGCAAACTCTGAATGAAGACGATGCCTGGCCCAGTTAGAACAGCTGTTACTAGATTGTCACCCTGTTATTTTTCAACAGTTAGAAAAATTGATGCTTGGAAACAAAAAGAAACATAATGAAGAAATCAAATTTGGAGACCCTAAAAGCACATTAGCATAGGGTTTCAAAATGGGGGTGGGACCCCAAAAATAAGGTCATTTGCAATGAAAATAATTTTTTCAGCATTTCCTAAACCCTGATGATTCAAACCACCTTTTCTCTGCATCGTGTCTATAAATTAGCACAGAAATATTCCAGACCTAATGCAACTATACAAGGATCAGGTTAATTTGGTTATCTTTGTAGTCTTAGGACTTCCTGAATCGATATGCTATGGACCTTTGCAATGGTCATGGCGGTCCAATCTCAATCTGAATTGGTGGTTCACACCATAACCTGCATGCCTAGCAACAGCTGGGAGTGGACCACTCTCTGGTATTATCCCTAACAGGCTCAGCCAACTCAAGATTCGATAATACATGACAAACTTGCAAGATTATGAGCATGTAATACACAGTGCCAACTGCGTTGTCAACATAGAAGCATTGGCAAAAAGAGTGAAAATTTCCAGAAATGGTAGCAACTTACGCCAAACACTGCTCTTCTCATAGGACCATTGTATTTGATTTGGACATTGACTGTTGATGTAACGGCAGCTATACAGGACACATCAACAGATAGTACCTCACCCACCTCAAGATTTTTCTGTACAACTAGCAAAAAGAGAAATCCATAAAGACCCTAAGATTAGTCTTAGGATGATAATTCCCTACTCAGTAACTAAACTAAGCCTTAATCCCAACTAATTAGGGTTTCCAAGAAGGCATAATTAATCTAATCACTTTATTCTCATGCAACAAAAGAAACTACAAACATTTTTGTTTAGGATCCAAGGTAAAAGATTAGAGCTAAAACAGAAAGGGGAAAGAGAAAAAAAAAAAAAAAAAAAAAAAAAAAAGATGAAAGGTAATCACTAATCAGATTTGGCAAATACATGAAAACTACACATTTGAATTTATATTAAAAAACCAAGAAAACGACTGAACAGGATATGGCAAACATGGTAAAACCTAGAACAGAACTACCAAGAAAAATTTAAACCTTGAACAAGCATAAAATGCCTTCAATATTATGCTAGAAATAGCATTAACTGCATAATTTGGGCCAGACCCAAACTCTTAAGAGGGCCCAATCTGAAATTTGTAGATGTATAAATGTGTCAAGAAATGCATACCAGATCCACCTGCATATATAAATGCAAGCCCTTGGCCAGATAGCTTCTGTCTTAGAAATCCCTATAGTGACATTAACATGGCAGTCAGATAGACAAAAGAAAACAAAAATGAACGTACTTTGAGAAACAAATTAAAGAGACAAAATAGAAAATGAGAAGCAATTCTGGACCTCCCAATATCTCACCTCTGCACCAGGAATAACATTACGTGCCCTTTGATCAATTGTATTATTACTGACTTTAACATCATTGACAGAACAAAGGAATGCATCTGGCTACAAAAATTATAACAAAGTCCCATAAAAATTCAGTTGATGAAGACAAGAAAAGTACAAGTTGATTGTAACAGAAGAAAACATGGAGTATACATAATAATTCACTGCAAACTGGGAACAGAAATTGACAGAAAACAATTACTCATTCAAACAATGAACAATCCCAAATGGACAAGTTAGCTATACCTGGCATAAAATCTCTCCACCAAACATTGCCAAATCAATCTGTCAAAAAAGAAGAATGCATAACCAAAACTATAATAAGTTATATACGAAGGTTGGGATCAAAAGCTATGCAAAAGTATCAAGAAAATGCCTCATCAACGGAAAGTTGGCATGATTAAAATCACAAACCGGGAGAATTCTCGCAAGAGAAGGTGCAGCAATTCCAACAAATCCATCACCTGGACCACGATTGTGAAAAACTATGCTACTGACTGTCTTGCCAAAAAGCCACTGCCACATGCCTACATTTTCAGGAACAAAAACATTTTCCATTTGGATTGACCCAGACATGAAGCACATTGAACCTAAAATTTATTCATCAATCAGTACACACGTAATAGCGACAACAAATACATGCTCTCTAACTCAGAACCAAGACAGAATATCAGTCAACTGTATTGTGAAAATTATAATGCACCTTATAAAAAGTAAAAGCCCAAGCTTGCAACTTACCAGGCTTCGCAACAACCTTTTCTTCTGGCTTCAACATTATCTGACAACGCAAAAACCAAATCCAAGAAGAAGTTTTAGGTTCTGGTGAGAAAAGAAATCAGAAGATACAGAAGCAAAGATACACACATAGATGATAAAGATTTGGATGCTTATAGCATATACCTGAACCAGTTGAGCTTCACCGCCCAAAATTTGAAAAGGTATCACAGCATCTTGGGGACTCTACAGTACATTATCAAACATGATTTCATGAATGTATACAGACAACATAGATTGTCAAGTAGTTGCACAATATAACTTAATATGAACATGGGTTTTTCTTGGACCAAACCAGAGACCATAAACAAGGACACATTTAAACTAAAAGTGTATAATATTTTACCATATATCAGAATTACGAAGCTTCTACGAAAAAAAAAAAAAAGGAAATAAGCAAACAAAATACTCCAAAGACGGGGAAAAAAACCTTAGGTTTCTTGCAGATGTATTCTACTCAAAATACTGCATTTTTCTGCCAATATGTGTGGAAGCCCCTACTTATGTCAGTGTAATCAGTCTCTATTTGCCATTTACCAGTAGCAGCAATAGTAAGTAGGAGACCTACGATAAAGTAGAAATCACTAGAGAGTATTCCATCTACAGTCTGTACTTCCTATGAAACATGTATCTCTTGGTTTACAACAGATGTTAAACTTCTGTACAAGTTGATATACACAATCAATCACCATTGTTTCTCAGTAGTAATGCTGGTGGTACTGGTAGTAGTGATAGAAATATAATGCATAGTTAAGAGTTATGCTAGGGATCCCAAATTTGAATCCCAAATGGTGTGCTAGTGTATGTGTCAGTGTTTTACTTGTTGCAAATAAAAGAACCCAAAAATAGACCCAGATATGAATCTATGAAACACTACCACATCATTTGGGATCCCTAGCAGTACTCCATAGTTAAATATTCTCCACTGTATGCTACCTTGTTCTCAAGGGTTTTTCTTCCTTCCAAGTCTTCTTTCCTCAAAATCACACTATATAATGCATGTTTTACATTTGCGTTAACTGAAAAGAAAATGCATCTTAAATTGTACAGTATCCTTCACATCTCTTACAAAAACTGACATGGTTAACAATTGTAAAGCAGTTCTTAGACAGAAATCAGGGCTTCAAAAGATTCAAAAACAAACAAAAGTGGAAATTTGAATAAAAGTGATAGCAGGAGAATGTATCAACATAAATTTTTAAGATATTCCTCAACCCAACTACATCACATATCAAATTCCTAAAAAGTAATTTGGAAAAACCCAATTTCATTATATATATACTAAATATTATCTCACTTGTTATTCACAAATAGTAGGAATGAGATAAGCAAATTATCCTGTATGAATGCAACAAATCCTTTTGTTCCTTTTCTTAAATGTCCCAGTGGCCATAACTTTCAAGTAATGTGGCAAGATATAGAAGTCTTATATGTTAGGAAACTGAGCTTGCATCTTCATATCAATACTTAATCACTACACTTATTGTATAAACTAGGAAATGCAATTAGTGTTTCTTATATAATAAAATAAAATTAGTAATTCCTCATGTATTATCCAAGTTATCCCAATCGCATTTGATAGATGGAGATCTACATAAGTAAAACATGTACTGTTTTTTTGTCCCCATGCATATAAATATCCTTTTCTTAAATCAGTTTAGCTTTGTGTAATAGAAAACTGAAGTTGTTGATATCCATGATTCAAACACAATTTGGTTCAATAAAATTTGATATCATGCCAGCCAATTTATCCTAGCAACCTTATTTAATATGCAAGTAAACAAAGCAATTATAGATCAAGGCAGCAAGTAATTACTAGCATAGACTGCACTATCTTAGTTACAGGCATAGCATGACTATGCATGTGCAGCTTGTGTCTATGTACAAGCACAATTTTCCCCCCAGTCCACACCCCCATTCAATGATCCTAATTTATGTTTGATTTCTGGAAATAACAATTTCTGAAAGGATTCTTCGATCATTCACATTGTCTACTTATTGGAAAGCATGTATCGGTCAAGGACCATCCACATGTCATATAGTGAAGCAACATGTCGATAATACAACCTCTTTGTAGATGAATGCCAGCCACCAGGATGGATGCATACATCAGGTATCCAAACAAACCGGAAGCACACCCTAATCCCTAGTGGTAGTTCTCACCATGTTTCATACTCAAAAGTCCACCCCCCTCCAACAGAGACACCATGACAACCCATTGACTCGAGTGGCTGAAGATCTTGGTTTAAACTCTAAAGGATGACTTTATAGGTTAATGGTGGCCCAACCATACCGCGAATGCAGTAGCTATCACCTCACCTGACTTCTTAGACGCAGGCATGCCAATGCACCAAAACATGTTCAACGTTGCATTTGTAGTTTATCCACCACAGTTTTGCATAATTCCATTATGAACCTATCTTACCACCGCCATCTGGATCCTTGAAGTTGAAATATAGATTTCAAGGATCATCTATGTGAGCCATACAGCCAAAGATCGGAGAACTTTTATCACATCAACATATTCACGGAACACATATCCATAACCAATCCACCCTATAGCATTCCACTTATTTTCTACTTCAACATTTGCACCTTATATGTTTCTTAGTTCTTACTAAACCCATATACGCGTAATTTCCTCCTTCAACACAAAAATTTGCCTAACCTAAAAGCAGATGCATCTAAATAGTTATCAATTGAACACTACCTAAAAAAATCTTAAACATCAAAGTAAACGTTGCAATTCCTGAATACCTCAGCTACTAACCCTGACTTGAAGCAAAAACAACAGATCAAAACTAAAAACTTTCTCAGCAGCCAAACAGATGACCTACAATGAAAATATGGTGGAATTGCAGAGAGACAGAACGAGTACCTGGTACACGTAAGGCTGAAAAGGCGTTGATAAAAACGGTGCAGCCATGGCTAAACCGCAGAGGATGATCAGCTCGAAATTGACGAAGATCAAACAAAATGATGAATGAAACCCTTCAATTTGGAGATTCACTACCTACTCACACTACGCCATTTACACACAGTTTTCATTTTGCTTTTTTGTCTTTTATTTTCTTTCTTTCTTTCTTTTATTTATCTACCGGGTTTTAAGGGTACAGTAATAAGTCGGATTATCAAAACAATATTTAAACCACTTTTATAGTTTTATGTACGACAAAACTCTTTTAAATTCCTAATACTTCTAAATTGACTGAAATAACCTTGTTTTGAAGTTATGTTTTCCTTTAAGTGGAAGGACTTTATAATTTTTTCAGTGGCAATTCCGTCAGTCTGGGTGACTTGGAAGTCTACGCTTTGCTTATTATGACGTGGCATAGTTTGATTGGATGGAGTGTCAAATCTCGACGTGTTCAAAATATGCCAACTCCTTCTTAATGCTGGTTGCTTACAAAACGACGTCGTGTTGGCCATTATGCTCATATGTTGTTGATTTTTTTTTTGTGACATTCGTCCTGTTTATTTTTGCTCTGTCGTTCAATGTAAAAAGTAAATCAGAACCTACGATGAATGAATGTGATGGTCATAGACTCATGTGTAACTTACTAACCTCTACCTCACAACTCATATTATGAGATCCTTATTTATATATGGAAACTTATATTTAGGTACTTTAATTAAATAATTTATCAAATAAAATTTTATAATTTTTAAAATTCTAACTAAAATTAAATAATATTATAACCATTTCATATTACATAATATTAATTCATTAGTTTCAATTTTTTCACACATACCAAGTGCCGAGTCTTTGGCGGTCATTTTTTAGCGTTTGACAGTGCATTTTTATTTTTTCTCAAGCCTTGATTTGTCGACTTTATATTTAGATTTTAACTCTGAGATTTTGAGCGAAGCCTCCACAAACCTTATTTTATACCTTAGGAAGGTATAAGGTGAACCCGTACCTTACATCCTCAAAAAATAAAAAATTAATGACATATTTCTTTGACAATGTAATGATCAAAGGGCTTTATTTATAAAAAATAAGGACTTTATTTGGGAAAAAAAAAAAAAGTCATAAGGTTTTTTTCTAAATAAAAAATGTTTGAATGACTAAACTCTAATTTTCCTTTTATATAATGAGATTCGCATATGTTGTAAGAGAGAAAAAATTATTATGTATAACTGTAACACAGACATGTAGTGTGATCAATCTACGTGTTATAATATGAGTAGACGATGCGTTTATACTTTTTTTTTTTTATTAGGGAAAAGAGGGATCATATGTAGAAAGACAAATTCTACGACTGTTCCAACTAGGCTACTCCAATTTGCACAACGAGTTTATACTTGTAAGGAATAGTACTAATAACATTTACTCATATTATAATACGTGAATTAGGCACATCATGTGATTGTGATACAATTATACAAAATAATTACTCATGAGAGGGAAGTCACATACTAGAAAGTCACATTTGACGATCTTACATAAGAAAATTTCTCCCAACCACGGGCCGATGGAAAGGCACAAATACACCATAAGATAGTGACATGTATATTATTGCATTATTCGATGAACAAATGAAATGATCTTAATTAGTGTTATTGTAACTTAGATTCTACATTAAATGATAAAATAAAAGTAACTGATTGTGTTTGTTTGACATTTCTTGATAGCTCACGTAACATTGATGAGGAAAAAGAAAAGAAGTAATTTGATTGAGTTTGTTTGATCTGTTCCCATTGTCAGCAACATTAATTACCAAGATTTGTTTACCGTTTTACCAGATACTCAATAATTGGCAGGACAATAATTATATCTCTTTAAAACCATCTTTTAGCTCTATAAATTCAATGCCACATGAACAAGGATGACAAGCCTAAGCTATTTGTAAGGTTGTTTTTACTGTTTCTGCCAAAATACACATTGTAAGGTTAAGATGGCCAAAGTTCTACCAATGCTCAACTTTCTGATCATTCTTATTCTTCTTGGTTCAGGTAACCTCTCCATGTCTTGTTGCAAAACTTTATGTATGTCAAATATTGGCCAAACTGTCAAGTTTTTACTGACTATTACATCTGGTTTATCTATAAACAGCTATGTTTACCGAAGCGATCAGAAGTAACTCAAATAGTAAGTATAAAATCATGTTGACATCATATTATATTCATAAATACTAGAGCATTCATCAAAACTTCTTTTTCAAATTGTAGTCTCCAAATAATGTGGTAGTTTTATTACAAAGTTTTATTTACGAAAAATAAATGAAGTTATCAATCGACTTAAATCTAAAAAAGTTATATTATATTTTCATACTTTGTAGGTTGAGTCAAATCTTACCAAGATACCTATAATTTTAAGTGTGCCAATTTTGTACTTTGTAGTTTCTTGAAATTTGATTACATTCTTAATTATCAATTTGGTCGATGAAAATAACATGTAATCATGCACAATTTGAGGTATTTTAAATAGTAAAAACTGAGCTGAACTACCTAAAAATCCTAAAATACCCTAACTCATAGGCTTCACGTGCTATTTTCTTCGATTAAATTGGAGAAAAATTAAATGTGTGTCCTCAAATTGCAATAGTTCTATATAAGCATAATTGGTGTGTTACAAATTACATTAACTTTGAAATCAGCCCAAACTATAAACTTAATTTATTAGGCATACAAAAATAAGATGTTGCCATATAACTCGACATACAAAATTTGAATTTTTGTGTGTGTGTGTGTAAATAGCATTGCTCCAATAGTAGTCCTGGTAATTGTGTTGAATTTATTATAATTGTTTATAAAATAAATTATAGTTATAACACATAATTGTCTTGTGTGTAGCTAATATGGTGGTGGTTGCGGCTGATAACGGGTGCAAAAAAGTGTTGTATAATGTGTTTTGCAGCAAACCAGACGACAAAAAATGCAATAACAAATGTCTGGAGATAGATCCAGTAAGCGAATCATATTGCGACCCGGCCCCAGGCATGCCCAAGCAAAAATATCTCTGTATTTGCATATTTCCTCATTGCTAGATGCTCTTATTCCTTGTATGGTTATTCATGGAATAAATAAGGAGAAACAAATAAATAAATAAAATAAAATGTTTTGCATAATATAAGCAATATCCATAATTCTCTTTTTTTGGTTTAACTAATTTCATTTATGAAACGATATCATATATACTTGGTAGTCGAAAAATTTTTCTTTTATGTTGTGAGACATCCAAGCACAGCTACACGAGCAAGAGCAAGTAGGGCTGCCCATCGGTCAATTCGGATCGGTATTGGGGCTTACCAAACCAAAACCAAAAAATTCGGTATTTTTTTATTTCGGTATTTTTCGGTTTCGGTATTTTTTGGTTCGGTAATTTCTGGTAAATTTCAGTTTTCGGTTCGATTTCGGTAATTTTGGTATCGGTTATTTTCGGTTCATTTTCGATTTACTTCGGTAAAAACCAAACCAAAGGGCAGCCCTACGAGCAAGTGAAGTCCTGTTGTTAAAATTTTCCCAATCAAAGTATACAACCTCATTTATGCAACAAAATAATAGAAATTGCATAAACCCTCTAAACCCAAACACCCAATCACCCAAATTAAACGCACAAAAGCATCTCAGTAATAGCACCCAAAACTCCCAACAAACAACCGAAACCCCACCATGTATTCAAAGTTCAAATCCTTGAAAACCAAACAAAATCCTTGAAACCTAATCTTCGACAAGGAAAGGATCATAAAATATCTTTGACAATTATCGCGCGAGGAAAGACCATCATCAATTTGCAACTTTCATCGAAGTCTTAAATTGCCTTTATAAAATTATTATTTTAATACAATGGAATGGTGTGCCGTGTGCATATCAAGTGACACACAAGGAATAAAATTTCGAGTTTCGAGGAAATTTCGATGAAAATTTTGACGGAAATTTCGAAGATTTTTAAATTTCGATAGAAATTAGATGTAAATGACAGAAATTGCTATCAAAATACGGAAATTTTGAATGAAACTTTACCATATGTTTATTTAACATATTATCTACTAAATTGATAAAAAACATTGAAGAAATCAAATTATATAGTAGGTTTCATGTGATATAAGGTGAATATAATGCGCGCTGGAGCAAATACTGTTAAATAAAATTAGTATAATGAATAAAAAAAATTAGTATATTCTTTATACTCTATAATTTAATTATACACTAAAATCTAAACCTTAATACTCTATATATTCTATATAACCTAATACTCTTTATACTCTATAATCTATACATTAAACCCTATATACTCTATATTTTTTAGAATATTAGGTTTTAAGCCCTTTAGGATACTTTTAATTTTTTTTTATATAGAAATGTTTAAAGTTTAAGATTTAAAATAACTAAAAGAAATCTCAAACTTTTTTTATTCTTTCCAATTGCCCAAAGGCCCCAAACCCCCCCTCATTTTTTTTCTTTTTTTTTTTCTTTCCTTACTTTTTTTCCCCGTGCCTTTCTCTTCAGTCTTTTTTTTATTTTTTATCTTTCCTTCTTTTTTTTTCGTGTCTCTTACTTAGCCAAGCTTTGTCTTTACTAAGTGTAACAACCCAAATTTTGGCTTATGGTAATTTTGTAACTAAAATTTTTCAAATTTGTTTTAAGGTTTGTTTAAAGGAATTAGAAATTTCTTTAAATTTATTTTAACTAACTTAGATCTTTGGTTGTGGTTCTAGAGCTTAGTTGTGTGAAAATGAATTTTAGAAAATGAAAATTCAAGAATTTGACTATTATTATTTTTTTCAGAATTAAATTATATGAGTAGGATTTTTCATAATTTTTTTGAAAGCAATTTGACTATTTTGAGGTTATAGGAAATTAGTACTCATCAATATGAGTTTGTAGAATTTTTCAGTGAATTATTTGGAGCCTCGAGCTATTTTTGGTGAATTTCTGAAGTTGGAGAAAATAAAAAATATGAAAATTTTGATAATTTCGATAAATTTCGGTAAATTTTGATAAATTTTGATAAATTTCGGCGAAATTTTTTTAAAAAATTATTAAACATGTGTTTCGATTTCGACACCCTAAAAAAACAAAATTTTCGGTAAAATTTCGCTGAAAATTTCGAAATTTAATTCCTTGGTGACACATGATTTATGTTATGTGTTGCGATTACGCAAATGAATCATGAATGATTTCATCACTTTAACAAAGTTGGGAAAAAAGTCGGTCTACATAGCATTGTCCCTACATTTAATATGAGCGCACAACTTATAACAAGCAGTGACATAAAATTTTATATGTATTTTTTAGAGAAGACCTACTTTGTTAAAAAAAAAAAAAAAAAAAAAAAAAAAGGGTATCAATTATTTATTGTATAATCTCATAGGATAACCGATTAATGGAGATGATTTTGGCATAGCCTATCATAATTCATGACTCTCTTATGGGCAGAATTATCATTATAGTCTCCCACGGGAGCATCACCATTCGTTTTTTTGGTGAATAGCATCCCCATTCCTTCAATGTATTTTAAGTAAAGAAAAATGCTATTAAATCAATTTTTTTCTTCTAATCTATGTGCCATACGAAAAAAATAATATTTTCTCTTATAATAAATGAATGTGATAAAAAGTTGAGAGAGTGCGTACTTATATGCAAGTTTTTCTCGTACTTCTATTTATAAAAAGTCAACGATATTTTAAAATTCAATGTGAAAATCAGAAAATGCCAGTAAATAAAGAATAAAAAATTAATATCGTAAAATTTGATTTGTCTTAATGTTGAACTAGTTAGCAACTGTCGCTATAGCTCCTATCCCATCTACAATTTTTTTTTTCTTCTAATTATCAATTTTTAATTAGTTGCTTGTGGTGTTAGAACTGGAATAGTCAAATGTCCAAAAAGCAAAGCTATTTTATACCAAAAGTCCAGAACCGTTACCCGGCTGTCTCGCCATCACCTCTCTGTTTCCCACATGTTTTCTTCATTGACTGACACAGCTAATATCCCATCATCTTCTCTGAATTCAATTCTCAAACCAGTTCCCACCATTCCTACAATTGCAGCTCAGCTGACTCTCTTCTTCTACCTCACTGGATCAAGGTATGTTATAGTTATCAATCATGTATTAATCTATTCCTCTGTTGCCTTTGTTTTCTTAATTTCTAATTCTAGAATTCGAAATTTATTGAATAATTGACAATTTTAGAATCAAAAGAGCCAAAAAGGAAAAACCCAAGTTTAGATGATTGGAAAGGTAACGGTTGGAGTACCTTTTATAGCCAATTTTAGTAATCAGTCGGACCAAATCTGAAGCATCTTATATGTCGTTTAATTGAAGTGGATTAAGGACAATATTGGTCCTATTGTTTTTTCATTGTTCAACTGTGTAAAATTGAATTTGGCATATTGGGTTTGCCCCAGACTATTGAGTTTTGAATTTTTGATACTTAGCAAGATATCCAATTTGATTGTGTGAGTTCTAGTTGTTTCTGAAGGCAATATGATGACAATTCTAAGTAGTTTCAGTCTGACAATGGATGCTATGATTTGGTAAAGCATAAGCTGGGAGCTTGAACATAAATTTGAACAGACCCAGTTTATATATTGCTATATAAAACAATTTAGTTGCTCTGTGCTTTAAAATTCAGGTAAAAGTTAGTTTTATTTTATCACTCAGGTGTTTATAGTTTGATAGAACTATGGTTCCCCATAGTTTTCTGTTTGATCACTGCAAAAGCTTGATGAACATTATTTTGACTGCTGTAATCTCTCTATCTCTCTTTCTCTTTCTCTTTCTCTCTCTCTTTCTCTCTCTCTTTCTCTCTCTCTCTCTCTCTCTCTCTCTCTCTCTCTCTCTCTCTCTCATATTTTGATTCTTTACTAGAAAGCTGCCTTTTCCAAATTCTGTGGAGTTGACACCTTTCAGAGAGAGAGGGATCAGGCTTCAGACATTATCAAACACTAGTTGTTGGAAATTGGGCAGACCTTGTCATGAAAGCTGAAATGTCCAAACCTGGACCCTTTATTGAGGAGAATTCTAGATTAATATTCTCATGATATGGTTGTTGGGACCTTTTGTATTTGCATTTTTATATGTTGGCGAGGTGGAAATCTTGTAGTGCAATGAGATGAAAACGCGGAGCCTTTCTGTGATCCTAATGAAAGAATTTTTCCGGCTTTGTGCCGGGTATAAAATTGACTGGAAAAGGATATTTTTTGCTGGGGCCATTATGACAACAGTTGGTGTCATACTACAAATGCTTATACTTACTGATCCGCTGGACATGTGGTTCCTCACTCTGCCTGTTGCAATTTCATCAGACGAATCCTTGAACAGTAGCATGAGCTCGAATGAGAGCTTTACTGAGCCAAGCGTCAACCGGTTTCAACTTGTTTCACTGAATTCTTCTATTGAGTTGAATCTCTCAGTTCCAATTGAGTCAGATAGAGCCTCAGTTCCAATTGAGCCAGATAGTACCACAGTTCCAATTGAACCAGATAGTACCACAGTTCCAATTGAGCCAGATAGTACCACAGTTCTAATTGAGCCAGATAGTAACACAGTTCCAATTGAGCCAGATAGTACCACAGTTCCAATTGAGCCAGATAGTACCACAGTTCCAATTGAACCAGATATAGCCTCAGTTCCTCCGAGAAGAAAATCTAGAAGGAGAAAGAAAAATAACAAAGTAGATAATATGCCAAAGGTCATACCTCCTCCCCCTCCACGGAGAACTGTGCCTTATCGCTTGCAGGTATTCTTGTTTCTTTTTCATTGAATTAGGATAAAGGAACATGTTACCAATGATCTTACCACTGTATCATATGTATTTTAGAGATTCATTTGGTCCTTGACACCAAATGAGGCACTTGTGTATGCAAAGAAAGAGATTGAGCATGCCCCAGCAGTTATTGATGACGATCCTGATCTATATGCCCCTATATTTCGAAATGTTTCTGTTTTCAAAAGGTAATCTCACAATACTGTTGCCATATTCCTTTATCATGCTAGTTAATCATTCATATGTTTGCCAGTGTGTGTGTTAAATGTTTTGAATACAAACTTGTATCCATTGTGGGTGATCTTGTAGTCCTTCATGTGACAAAAATATATGCTCTCATAGGTCACCTACTTGAACATATGCAGTGTTTAAATGTAAGGTTTGAGATATATAATGGTAAGAGTGGTTGGACGTACGATGGGTCAAAGGAAATCTTATCTGCATTGCATGGTCTAGTAGACATCAGAATGAAGTTAAAAGGCATATATTTTTGGTAAAATATCAGAGATATTGAATATAAGTTCTCATCTCTGTGCTCAAATTTCACATGTATTATCTCTATTAGTTTACAATTGCTACCCATATTTCAGTGAATGTATTGAAATTAGTTTTGGAATGTTTCAGAGACAAATAAAGATGCCCTTTAGTATTAAAGTTTCTCAGAAATATTTAAGACCCTTAGGTTCTCATGTAATTGTTCTTCAATTGTTCTGCATTTCTTATTCACCATAAGTTTCTCAGTACATCTATGATTATGGACCTTGTTCATTTCATGTATGAAATTATTTCTAAAAAGGGTGGAATGCAAAGGAAATTCATAGAATTTTGTATTCTTAGTTGCAAAATTTTGTTAAATCAGTCAGAAGAAAGCATACTTATTAAAACTGATAGAGCAATGTCTCATGACCAAATACTTTTTGTTAGTGTTGTTCTTCTTTTTTCTTCCCCCCCCCCCCCCCCCCCCCCCCAATCATCCCTTTCTATGCCTTTTTTGTATTTGTAGATATCTAACAATGGTTGCTAGAATGTCTGGCAGCACACCTTTGGGTTCACCAGGCTTCCTTTTCTTATGATAATGATCGAACAGAAGTATTATTTTCTGAACCATTTAAAGCCATAATTTTGTCTAAATTTCAGGAGCTATGAATTGATGGAACTGATACTTAAAGTTTACATATACCGTGATGGAGCCAGGCCCATTTTTCACACTCCTCATCTCAGAGGAATTTATGCTTCTGAAGGATGGTTCATGAAGTTGATGGAGGAAAACAGGCAGTTCGTCACAAGAGACCCAGAAAAGGCTCACTTGTTTTATCTTCCTTACAGTATGCGCCAGTTGCAGATGGCACTTTATGTACCTGATTCACATAATTTGAAACCACTATCAAATTTCATGAGAGACTATGCGAACAAGATTGCTGCAAAGTATCCTTTCTGGAACCGCACACATGGATCAGATCATTTCCTTGTTGCTTGCCATGATTGGGTATGGTTATCTGTTCTTCCTTTCCACAGAAGTGCTTGGATCCAGATTGATTTTGCTAATGTCATTAACTATGTAAGAACTGAAGACATTCATTTTCATTCTATTAGTGGTACACTAAATCAGTCCCATGAAAAAAGCATAGTAATAAAATACTCAATACAATTGAACTTCAAATTTGCACTGGTCTATATTCTGTACTTTTTAAACACAGACAGATATTTTTCATCGCATGGCCGTCATCATTAATGGCATCATTTTCACATCTAGTTGAATTTTCTGTTTGTCTTAATATAGCCTTGCTTTTATGTTGTATAATATTTCCATTATAAAAACAGTAAAATTGCTATATACCGTTATGTAATGTATGTACTCCTGTTTACATTTAACCATGCAGCTTTGTGTATCATAGCAATATAATATTGGAGAGTACCACATTACTAATGGTCTGTTATACTATTCTCTATCTTTTTAAAATTTTAAGATTTCTTTGGTGATCGAATTTGAATTTGTCTAGGAAGATTAAAAAAGAATTCAAATGTATTAGCAGTTTTATTGTACTTGTTACTCCAGAATCTCTCGTTGTAGTTTTATTGGAAATGCTTCTACCTCAGCAGAATAGCTGAAGAGGTGTGTGTGTGTGTGTGTGTGCGTGTGCACGTATGAGAGAGAAATGTTTGCCTGTGTGTTATTTGAAAGCAATTTTTGAAAGTAGATATCTATTCAGTTGATACGTGGAATTTAAGGATCCGTTGCTCAATATCTATTCATTCTGTTTTGTCCTTCTGCAGGGCCCTTACACATTGACTCTGCATGAGGAACTAACTAAAAATACTATAAAAGCTCTATGCAACGCTGACACCTCCGAAGGAATTTTTGTTGCTGGGAAGGATGTTTCACTTCCAGAAACTACTATTAGGACCCCCAGGAAGCCTCTTAGAAATGTTGGTGGGTTAAGAGTGTCACAGCGCCCACTCCTTGCCTTCTTTGCAGGAAACTTGCATGGCAGAGTCCGCCCCACACTTCTCCAAAACTGGCAGGACAAACATGAAGACATGAAAATCTATGGACCTCTGCCTGTTAGAGTCTCCCGAAAGATGTCATATATCCAACATATGAAATCAAGTAAATATTGCATTTGCCCGATGGGCTACGAAGTGAACAGCCCTAGGATCATTGAGGCCATATACTATGAGTGTGTCCCGGTGATAATTGCAGATAATTTTCCCCCTCCTTTAAGTGAGGTGCTAGATTGGAGCTCATTTTCTGTTGTTGTGGCTGAGAAGGATATTCCAAAGTTAAGAGACATTTTATTGGCTATTCCTATGAGGAGATATCGTGCTCTGCAAATTAATGTGAAAATGGTGCAGAAGCATTTCCTTTGGAATCCAAGACCAATAAGATATGATTTATTCCATATGGTTCTGCATTCAATTTGGTTTAGCAGATTGAACCAGATTCAAATCCCTGAATCCTAGCATATGTTTAACATGTCCTTTAATAGATATTAATCTTCGAAAAATAGGCTGAGTTTGAATGAGGAGCTGAATAGAGTCAAGAGTAGATGCAAGTCCAAGAAGGGGCTTGGCTGTTGACATTATGAAGGACTTCAAACAGCATTTGGTGCCTCCAGCCTGGTTTATGTTTGGTGTCCCAAGTTCTTGAACTGAAACATCGATGAACTTTTTCTGGGAAGACTGGGGTGGATGCCAAAATGAGAATTCATGCTGCAGGTATGCATAATAACTAATATGCATCTTTAATAGTGCAGATGATGTTTTACTGTATGGCTTGTGACTGCTAGCTCCAACCCACTATATTCTCTTTGTTTTTATTATGAAGCTCCAATTAAGTCTGGTTGCATTTGTGTACTATTTTCCAATTTCGTTTTTCCATTTTCAGTCACCAACCAATAGGACTGAATTTCTGAAACAGAGAAAAGCCACCATCATTCCATCAAAAATTCAGAGAACATTCTTATTGCTTCGATAGTTTGTTTTGTTTGTACTGGAAGTATTACTATCTGCACTAAGATTTGACATGCCAGTACTGATAATCAAACAGAATCAAAGAAAAGCTGTTGTCATATAGTATAATGTCTTGATTCACATAATAGAGACAAACTCTTTCAGGAGCTCATTTGATGCTGAGTTTGTGAAATGACTGTGACTTACTTTTTGTTCAGACAGTTGAAGTATTTGTCCAATTTACTAATTTACTAATTTGTTCATCCATTGCAGGAAAAGACGACAAGGAGTCTCTATAGCTCTATGTGACATTTGATAGGACCAAAATAAAGCCTATAATCAACATTAATTATAATCCAATTTTGATTCTTGTCCTTTTTACCACATACAGAAGATCTCATATGATTTTATTGTACAAGTCAATTATTTCCCAGTTTCGGGAGTATAGTCAATAAATTGTTGATACTGACATGTAAATCATTTTGGAACAAACATTTTATGGTCCTTAATTGCAAACCAATTATGTATACAGGATAGTTGGATTTTTGTATATGAAGAAACTTTGATGTTTTCAAATTATATATATGTTGATAATAAATCACAATTCTTTTTTGCTTGTGTGATGGTTTACATAATCAATGTCAATAAGACCATTGCATGCATGTACTCTTTAATTATTTCCCCCCTAATCGGGTAGAAGGTACAACATTCGGGGATTGGACTTTAATCAGGTAGATTTTAGATATGCACGTTTTCATCTTTGTTTTTTCCTTCTTTAAAAAAAACAAAACAAAATTCCACATCTTGTCAACCATGATGTGATTTCAATAGACAACAAAAATACTATTTATATCATATTTATGGATTATTAGTAACTACATCTTTTATAAAGATATGATCTATATATGTAAATGTATCTTTGTTATATGAGTGTTGTGATCCGTAATTGTAGTACATGTATTATTATTTGATTATTTACAATTAATATACTCTCATTTTTAAAATTAGAACATTCAAAAAAATGGTTGAGAATTCATTTGAAAGATACATATAGAATTGATTTAAATGAGGGAAATTATTATATGTGACTTATAACACCGTGGTATTACCAATTTATTTAGATTATAATATATGTACGATTTTAAAAATATTTTTTTAAGATTTAAGATTTTAAAAATTAAAAATTATATACATATTATAATTTAAATAAATTGATAATACCACATTATTATATCACATGATATTACAAATTTACAATTACATACAATAATTATTTGTATTTAATTCCTCTAAGAATTGAAGAACAAGTGTGCCCAACTTAATTAAACCTCGAGCTTTAATTTATTAAAGTTAGACTTTACAATTTACATTGATTCAATCAAGGAGCTTAATTTCATGAAGGGTGTAACAAAACCAGCTGCGTGCATACGTCATGCTGACGAAGACCACGTTGATTACCGGTTACTGGCTGCTGATTCTTATCCATTACGGCTGGCACAGTGGCACTTAGATTCATGTTGACTCTGGGTGTCCTTGGGTCTTGAATTGCCCCATTCATTAAATCATTTCAATTTAAGTACGAATCAACGTGGAAATATATGTCAATAGATTTCATCACACAATCACAGCCTCACAGGTACTTTTTTTTATTTTTTTTATGGCATCATAAATACTTGAGCGTTGAATGTGATTCTTCAAAATAGATAAAAAGAAAATGAAAGTTGCATTAAGGTGATTCTAGGCTTTCTAGCTAGTCGAGACAATTAGCAAATATGATCGGCACCTATATATATATATATTCTGCTATTAATTAAGTTTTTCTAACCTATAAAAACCACAGAACTGCTGGGGATTTAATGAATGGTCTGTGGTCACAGACAGGAGATTAGGAAATTAGTTTTTGACCTATAAAAAATATTATGGGTAGACGAGTCCATACAAGAATGAGCAATTTTCATTTAATTAACTTGTACAGAAGAATCACACTATCTGATTCTTTTTTATTTTTTGCTTCCATTTTTGAAATGGGAAATTAAAACTACACTTATTATTAGTATTATTAACTACACATTAATGCTCACCTTTTCTCTGCAAGCCACGTGTCTTCATCAAGCTCAAGAAACTTGTTCACCCACTCCAACCCGTAGGAACCTTCAGTTGAGAAGTCAAAGAATTCGTTCACATCAAAGTTTACATCCGAATTGTTATTCCCACTTGATCCTTTTGCTCCTCCTCTTTCTTCTTCTTCCTCATCCGCTTGAGCTCCGCTAGCACTGTCGTCCAACGCTTTATGCCAGGGAGGGTTGGTAGTAATCCTAGTCTCTTGAGACGCGCTTGAAGCTTTCTGCTCTGTTAATTTATCCTTATTATGATTTATTTTCTTGCTCAAATGAGAATTCCAATAGTTCTTTATTTCATTGTCTGTTCGCCCTGGAAGTCGTCCAGCAATCAAAGACCACCTATACAACGCATAGGTCATGTGTCAAATGCCATAGTCTGCTCAATAAATATTCTCTTGCTAGAATTAAATAGTATCTAATATGCTATATTGTAAAACTGTGAATCTGAACCGTTAATCAATTAAGTGTCCAATTTGAGCATATTATTCATATTAATAGTACCAGAACATAACATACAAAATACCAAAAATATATATGAAGCCTAATTAAGTACCTGTTTCCTAGTAGTTTATGAAGCCTAAGTATCAAGTCTTCTTCATCATCAGATATGTTGCCTCTCTTAATATTGGGTCTCAGATAATTCAACCATCTCAGTCTGCAACTCTTCCCACAGCGGTTCAAACCTGCATAATGAAACACATGAAGCCAACAGGTTTAATCAAAATCAAGAAGAATGTGGTTACTTTGTGTGTTGGGTTTAATTAATTAATTACTTAGTACTTTCTGTTTTTCACACAGTTCCAATTGATTTTGGGTGGGGTTTAAGCAAGCTCAAAATGATTAGGTGTAGGAAGAGTAATAATTAATTAACCTGAAATGGTAGCCACTGTCTTCCACCTCTTTGCACCATGAAGTTCAATATACTCTGCAAGTTTTCTATCTTCCTCTGCTGTCCAGGCTCCTTTGTTCATAACCCTTTTTGTGGATCCCTCGTTCTTCTTTGGAGCCATATGTCAGAGAGAGAGAGAGAGAGAGAGAGAGAGAGAGAGAGATGGGTTTAATTTTTGGTGTTGGGATCAGATGATAGTGAGAGAGAGACTGACTGTTGGTTGATGACACTCACAATAAGTGAGAGAGAAATTAAGCAATAGGTGTTAAAATTTATATGGTGCAGAGTTAGGTACTGTGTTTGCTAAGCTACCTCTATCGAAGAAAGACAAAAAAATTGAAAGGCCAGCGAGTCCTCTCTATCTCTAGCTACCCTTCAGACTAGGGAGAGACTAGCGAGAGAGAGAGAATCCAAGTCATTAGTCTCCCAACTACCAGTTACAGTCTCACAGAAGATAACGTTGAGGGAGAGTGTGAGAACGGAAAGTAGAAATTAATATAGAAAATACAACCTTTTTGTATTTCGTGCTCGTACTTTTTCTCTAATCATGAATATCTTTGTTTATTTGTTTGTTATCCTTCAATGAAAATAAAGGATGCATGCTTTTAATCTTTAAAACCAGTCACTTTCAAAGGCAGACAATTATATGCATTTTATATTTTTATTCTAACAACTACGTACAACCCCCAAGACCCCAAGGCCCAAGGCATTATTAACCAATCTCCATTACATCAAAGGCCGACGTTGCGCAATTAAGCACATTTAAAGAAAATGTATCAACCACAGTCTAATTACTTGACAAGTAAATTTGCCACTGAATTAATCTCTCGATTAATATGTATAATAGGAATTTATTGAAACTGACTAATAAGGAAAAATATGTCTCCCAAAATGGAATGCATGCACCACAAAACGGAAATTTTACGAACAACAATTAATGTCAATATATATATATATAGTGGGTTTTGAATCGCTTTAAATTAACCTGGACCTCAACAAAACCATGTTGTATATATAACCAAGCCTTTCCAACAAAGCATAACATTCCGCAGCCAATACCGACTAGTGGGAATGAGAGTTTGTACGTTTTCGATATGTGTACGAGTAAAAAATAGTAGAGGATTCACAACATCTTTTGCATATGCGTGTAAATAATATTGTAATTAGATTAAAATCTATATATGCATGTATACCCACAAGGGATATATATAATCAGATTCATAACATTTTACAATAATCATTGTTTCATATATATTTTTTTAATGTAAACTATCCATAACCCCCTATTTAGAATTTAATTATTTCAAAACCTCCACCCTTAATATAATTAATTCAAAACCCCCAATTACCTACTTAAACTCTTCCAAAACTCCTTAGTCAACTAACACTCAGCTAAATTTGACTTTTTTTTTTTTAATGTTCCTATTATAACCCTAGGTTATACAAAATCAATTTTCAATATATTTTCTCTCATTCTCACGCGCTCTCTCTCTCTCATTTCCACATCATCTTTCTTCTCTCTGTTCTCTCTCCTCCGCGTGCGGCTGTCGCCGGCGCGTGTGGCGTTGTTCGGCGACGGTTGCCAGCGAGACCACCACCATCAACTTTGTCTCTCTCTCCTCTTCCTCCCTCTGTCATCACTCGCCCCGAATCATGCCCAAACAGCCCAGATCGCCGTGACTCCCATCGGAGGTGTTCGCCGGCGATCTGCCTTTTCCGGCGAAGTTGCAATGCTGGACCACCCAAGTCTTCTTCCTCTCGACGTCCTAAGCACGATGGTGGTCTCCGATTCTCCAACTGACCACCGTGGACGGCGACTCGACGCCGAGAAGGTCTGAGACTTACTGTCGTGTCGAAGGAGAGAAGTCGGCGACATCCTTGCCGGCGATCTCTGTGTTCTGGCAGCTAGCGGGTTTTGGAGTTGGTACTCTGCTTCTCTGCGCCACCATTGCTGCCCCAAAGGTCGACGATTTCATCTCTGCCTCTCAGCGCAGGTAATACCCATTTTGAAATAGATTTGAGGATTTCATTTTTGCTATTTGGGGATTTCGAAATTCCGACAGCACCATCACCTTTGGAAGCCCGCGGCTTCTCTGTTGTTTTCCAAAATACATATATATGATGAATCAAAATTATTTCAAGCTGCAGTTTTGAAGGTAAACATGCATCAGCAGTGAAACTGTATTTGCAGAAACAAGTCTGGGTTCATAAGTCAAGTTCTGGTACGTTTGAAGTTTTTTGTTTCCTTTGAATTAGTGAGCTATTTGCAGACGGTTTGGTTCAAAAGCCCTAATTTGAAATTGATTTGTGAATCTGTTTGTGAAATGTATAATTTGTGAATCTGTTTTAATTGAATTTGTTGTTAATCGGATAGAAATGCGGGTTTTTTAATTGATTTATAAGTATATACAAATTTATTTCATTTATTGATGAAACAGTTTCAGTTCGTGAAACATGAGTTTTAAATGAATTTTGAATAAAATTATGGTTCTGAAATATGATGAATCAAATTTGCAGGTAGAAACAGATCGAGGCAGTGGTGGCTGTCGTGTACTCGTCGCGCGTGAGGTGATCGGATGACGTTGTATTGTTGGCTACTCCTCTCATCTCAATGACTTGTTGTATTGTTGGTTTTTTTTTTGATAAGGTTGCTGTGTTCTTTTTAGTGAAACGGAATTCAGTAAAGGTGTAACTGTTTTAGTGAAGTGTAATTGTTTTAGTAAAGGTGTAATTGTTTTTTAATTAAGGTGTAATTGCATTTTAGTCAAGGTGTAATTGTTTCATCACTTAATTCAGTTTCAGTAAGTGAATTCATAACTGAATTCTTCAATTTAGTGTAACTGAATTTCTGAAATTCAGTTTCAGTGTAATTGAATTCTTGAAATTCAGTTTCAGTGTAACTGAATTTTTGAAATTCAGTTTCAGTGTAACTGAATTTTTGAAATTCAGTTTTAGTGTAATGAAATTCAATTTCAGTGTTTGATTTTAGTTTTAGTGAAATATTGAGTTTTAGCAAAAACTTCAATTCAAAAAAAAAAAAAAAAAACAGTTTTACCAAAATTCAGTTACAGTGACGTCAGCATGTGTCAGTACGCGTCAGCGTGCGTCATAAGGGTAATTTAGGATTATAAATTTTAGGGGGTTTTGAAATAGTTTCTAGATGGGTGGAGGTTTAGACAAATTTTTTTGGTGATTAGGGTGTTTAAAATTAGGCACTAATTTTTTTACCTTTAACAATTAAACGTGTATTTATAATTAGAGATCATGAACAACTTTGTTTTTTTCTATTATTCAAATTAAGAAACACCAAATTTTGTCTTTTTTGTTTTTGTTTTTTTTCAATTTGGATCATATAATAAAACAAACTAAAAATCTTAACATATATAATAGGGCATTTTGAAGACCTTGGGTTGGATTGTTGGAAGGGGGATGGGGCACATGGTCCCCAATTCAATCTCTTGAGGTTAATTATAATTTGTACCAGATCCAAGCGGTTTTACTACATTTTTTAGTTTAAAAAAATTGGTTAATTTGGTCCATGTGTTACACATATAAAATTCATAGTTGAAGAGCGGTTTGTTATGTGGTATAAAATATTGAACTGTCATGTGAATATGTAAACTAAATTGTCTGACTACTTTGTTTTTGCAAGATAAACTACACTAAAAGAGAGACTTGCAGAAAAGTTGGTGGGAGCTAGGCTCCCTGCAAGTCAATTAATTCAAACCAAATGTAGTAAATTAAACTAGTACATGTAGTATTTTCCTTCTAATATTTCCTCAAAGTTTGGGTTTATTACGCATTGGGTAATTAATTTGGAAGAACTACCTACCTTCCAATTGGGGAGAATAATTTCATTTAAATTAACAAATAAGAGATCAGAAACATGCTATTGTGGACAGAAAAATTAGATAGGTAATGTAAGATAATTTCTGTATGTACCCTACTATTTTCCTGATGTACCCTACATCTTTGTGTAAATTCTAAATTTCACTTTTATCCCTTGAAAGTACAAAAACAAAATTAGCAAATAAAAATCCAAACCCCACCTTCCCTCTCTTTCCCCCTCCTCTACTACTCTCTTTTGTCTCTCTCTACATATAGGATTTTTTGTCGCCAATATTCACCGGCCTCTGATCTAAAAAAATTTCTTGCATCTTATAAAAGAAAAAAAGTATAGAATGATTCTTGTATGAATTGAACATATACCATATAAGCACGCGAGATGATGCTGCTCTCTGTTCTCAATTAATTGATAAACTATGCATTTTTTTCATCAACAACTGATCCGAGGACTTTGAGGAAATAGAAATGCAAACTTTGTTTTCTCTTTTGTTTTTGTTTTTTTTTGTTACAAAGGAAGACCAAGGAAAGAGGCTTAGAAGGGGGAAAACCCGGTGAGGTAGGGGCAGCACAACTGCTTAGCCAACTATCCTACCCTAAGTCCTCAACTTTGTTTTTCTCTTTAATTTATGGGCAATACTAATCACTTTCTCCAATCTACCTTCTTCATCGATCTTCTCCTTTATTATTATCATTCGTAATAGATTTTTATGAATGGACCGTTCATTTTTTAGATCACTCTTTGAAGATCATTTCTGCAAAAAATCAATTAAACCGGAAATCGTTTGGTCATGCAATCATTATCAAATAAACAAACGGTTACCAAAACTGTATGTTCATTTGATCACAGTTACATAACTAAACGATTTTCGATTTGGTTGATTTTTTGTAGAGATGATCTTTATAGAGTGATCTGAAAAAATGAACGGTTCTAATCATAAAAATATATTACAAAATAAAAATATTAAAAAAGAAGGTTAGTAGAGAAAGTAAATTAAAAAAAGGTGAATAGCATTTCCCTTCATTTATAATTTACATATTCAATGTGAATAATTATTAAGTAATTAATTTCAGAAAAAAGAAAATTCTTCAACAATCTCGAGAATCTTAAAATGGTTTTGACATCTTGCACATATGAGCCACGTGGGTGATGCACCAATGAATTTTTTGGAAAATTCTTTTAACCCCTATAGATCCCTATGGTACATATGTGACCATTTGGACCCAACATAACCATATAAAAATTAAAAAAGTATATAAATGACACCTTCACACATCATCACATTGCAACAGTTGTCTGTTCAACACTGAAACCCAGTTCTGTCTGTTCCTATTATGGATGCTTGTGCAAATAAGATTGATATTATTGGATGCTTGTTGTTTTATTTATTAATATATTTGTCAAAATGTTTGAGCTGTATTTACATATTTGATATCAGGGTTAATTGCTACATTTTTATTTTTTTTATTGTTAATTTATAAACCCAACGTTTTTTTTTTTTTTGGCCATGATAAACCCAACGTTAGATATTTTGTTTGTGGTCATGTCAGAATCAGGTTAATTAATCAATTTAGTTACTTTTTAAATAAGAATCGGGTTATTTATTACTCATGCTAAAAAATCGTTTCATACATTTACAAATTCATGTCATATAATAATTAATAATTAATAATTAATCTAAGTAACTAATTTTGTCTTTGGTTGAAAATATGCTCCTCGAATCCTCGATCTCCGCTAGTTTGTGGAGCTATTCCCAAATAATAATTGTTGGTGTAAAGTAGGAATTGGGACGTTTGCTTCCATATTGTAGGGAAGGATCTGAAAAGTTTCAGATACATGCCCAACCCATGACACTACTTTTGACATGACATTTGAGTTGAGTTCTAGATAACTTTTCCTATAAAGACAAAGTGAAAAATTACCTAAAATTCATCAATAACCTATTCATACTATATATATCTATACACACACAAATAAAAATTTTACTACTTTTCTTGCAATATATTACCAAATGATGAATTAGAATTGTTAATTAAATTAATACATCGGTGAGTATATAATCTAAATTTATAGTCTGATAATATAAAATCTTATCTAACAAATGAACATTATCTTAAATGACTTGGTGGTTTATGGTATAGTGCTTAATTATTGCTTAACCAATAACCATTATACCAAATTTGTATAATATAAAGAGTTCTCTTCTCACATTTTTTCTTAAATAAGATTAAATAAAATCAACGAACGGCAATATATGATTCATGATAATGCATGCATATATATGTATTGGGGATGCTACAACATGCATCCATAGCCCTTTGAATGTCTAGTAATTGATACATTAATTGTGAGTGCAATCCACATGCGCATCGAATAATTAAAGCAGTTGAAGCTCCAGTGAGATTTCAGCAGAAGTGGTCATGAATTAATTATAGTTTGTTTTTGAAACTAGAGAAGATCGAGTAGTAAAACATTTAACATTGTATCAAGATCATGAAGTACAGGGAGAGAGATAGATCGAGAGAAGAGATAGTGGGGATTCCCACTTCCCTCCCACTGCCCATGCATTTAGATATATACCTTGATTGATTGTTTATATATATATATATATATACCTTGATTGATTGATTCTTCTTGATTGATTTTTTTTTTATTCTTCATTCATTATCTTGGCTTTACAAATAAATTAGCAATTCCGAGGTAGTCCATTTAATAATTAATAGTTAATAACAACAACTACTACTAAATTTCTGCATGATATGACTGAAGGAAAGTGGAGCATTCAATTAACTTAAAATTAATTAATAATAAGTAAAAAAGTTTAATTCTTTATAAATTATTGTGTAAGTTATAAATTTTTAATGTATGACAATATTTTATATTTTCATACGCTCCCACACATGTAGAGTTATTTAAGCTAAGCACGTGAACAATTGGGTAACGTGGAGCACGTGTGGTCACTCAACCTAACACATGTGGGTGAACCTGACTCTGATATCATAAAGGAAATTCGGTCGTATATCTAACCCAAAACTAATTGGCAATAAGAGGAGATAAATGAGCTTGTTCAATAATGTGCGACTTTGCGTCAGGTAAAATGAGAAAACCCAAGACAAAACGCAGTAGTGAGGTACAACTCGCCTATACAGCTAGAGGGGAGGATGGCACTACTAGCAAAGACGAATGGTGTAACGACTGCCCTGCTTGTAAAGGATGGGAATGAAGGACGAACGCCCAACCCACATAGACCAAGGCCAGAACCTCCACCATCTAACGTTTAACCGACTTTGAAAGGGATCACTTGGCCCAACCCACATAGTATCATGTTGGGTGACGTAGAGTACATGTGGTCACTCGACCTAACACACGTAAGTAAACCTACTTTGATACTATGAAGGACATTGGAGTATCTAACCTATAACCAATTGATAGTAGGTGAAAAGGCTTAGCCATTATAAACCACTATGTAAGGTTATAATTTTCCAATATAGTTTAACTTCACTCTACTTTCTCACAATTACTTTGCTTGACATAACATATGATTTACAAATGATCACACATATTTAGAGTTCATTTAAAAATATTTAATTAATATTGTACTCAATGAGAGAGTAAGTCCTTGATGTTGTAACTTTTAGTTTATGTAATTTAAATAGAGCAGCGATTTTAACACTTTAATTGTGTACACTTGCACTTCTAGCTCTTTTGTATTTTTCTTCCTTTATTAGTTTAATTCAGGCATAAAGACAAGAAAAGAGTCAAACGTAAAAAATTGAAGTGTGAAAATCGTCACCCTTTAAATATCTAAGTTCTTTTAAAATTAGAATAAATAAGTTTGTTTTTTCTTGAAAAAAAAAACACCAATAAAATTCTAGTGTTTAGAGTGTAAATACTAAAAAGTATATAATTAATTAGTGGGTACACATGGGATAGATCTTAGGAGGGAATAGCTTTAGTGTGGCATTAATGTGTGAGATAGTTGGGAGTCAAATTTTATGAAATTTAATTAAAATAACTTTTTAAAATGAATTTTTAACCTTAAACCTCATTCTAACAATTTATGAGGTACAGTTTATTTTTTATTTATTTATTGTCCATTAATTTTGGCTTGAGTACTTTATTTTTTTCATAGTATATGATATGAGAGTGATAAGGGAAATTAAAGTATTGCCTAACATTTTACAAAGTCTTATATCTCTCCACTCATTACTAATTGATTTTGAGTTTAATATTCTAATTTCTTAATTAATCTGTCTTTTATAAAAGAATCTTTTATAATTTCTAATTAATTTTGATTTTATAGGGTCCATTAGATTATAGGGTTCGACAACTAAAATGGTTGGTATAAGGCCAAAATTTTGGCTTGAGTACAGTTTATTTTTTATTTATTTATTGTCCATTAATTTTGGCTTGAGTACTTTATTTTTTTCATAGTATATGATATGAGAGTGATAAGGGAAATTAAAGTATTGCCTAACATTTTACAAAGTCTTATATCTCTCCACTCATTACTAATTGATTTTGAGTTTAATATTCTAATTTCTTAATTAATCTGTCTTTTATAAAAGAATCTTTTATAATTTCTAATTAATTTTGATTTTATAGGGTCCATTAGATTATAGGGTTCGACAACTAAAATGGTTGGTATAAGGGACAACCAGCCAAGTAAGTTGAGCTAAAGGCCAAAATTCAAATTAGAGCTAACCCAGTGCATTTGTAAAAAAAAAAACTAGTGTATCTGTAATAATACAACAAGTGCATCTGCAAAATCAGTGCATTTATAAAAATACAACAAGTGCATTTGCGAAATCAGTGCAACTGTAAAAATACAACAAGTGCATCTGTGAAAAATCCAAAAATTGTACTTTACACCAACTTTTTAAGTTAAAGTCTTTTCCACCAAATTTATTAGTTGTTTGATACTAGGAGATAATTATACTTTTATAATATTGGTTTTCAAGTTTTAGGAAGAATATTTTCGTCAAATAAAAACTGTACCTTTGGCCTCAACACGAGCATGAGATGGCTAGCTCCTGTAGTTTTTAGGTGATGGCTAAAAAAATTAATGAGAAAGTGATGGCCAAAAAAATTAATAAGCAAGTGATTATTATTTATGAAGTGATTAATTATTACATATACAAACGAATTAGGCTGACACACACATACAGCTTAAAACTAATACAACTTAAATTATTCAATGTACTTTACTCTAATATTCAATTGCCGGCTGAACTACTAACAAATTTAATCAGCCCCTGGCCAAAAAAAAAAACAAATTTAATCAGCCAAAATAATTTCAAATTTAATTGCACGTGAGCTAATGATTTTGTCATGTTATTGTTACCTAACTATCTCATGGAAGTCATATAATTCTTCGTAGAAGTACTTCCAAAAAGTGCTTTGGTTGTTGCTAAAACATTAAGCAATAGTTGTTGATTTGACCTTCAATAAACAAGACATACAAGTAAAAAAAAAAACATAAGCATATTTTTTGTGACGAAAACATTGTTCTAGTATTCACAATGCATGTACCCACACACACATTTATGTGTGTATATTTTTCTCTATTTTCTTGCTGCCTCAACACGCAGTCGTTTTCTTTGAATTCATATTCCCAAGTCATTGAATAGTCAATGAAAAATTTCACTTATAATTTTGAAAAGACTTTTTTGCTTGTATGTGTGTTGCATATGGTATATTAATTTAATTAATTGGCATTAGCAGCCCAAATATGCGGTACCAAACAAACATGCTGGCATAAATTTCTTCGAAATTACTCTTTTTAGCAAGTAACAATCCATATTTAATACAGTATATGTCTATAACATTTTTTATATAATTCCTATTAATATTGATATTTTACATATATTTTCTTAACTCCTTTTGTATTTTAAAAAATCCCATATTTAATACCTGCTGACATTCCAACAGGTATTTTCAAAACCTAGTGCTTTTGCACAAATCTGTAGGGATGAAAGTTAGTTGGCCTAGTTATGAAAAATGACTTTTGGTTTTAATGGGTAGATATCATATTTTACCTTGATATCCTTGTTCTGAAGTTTAGCCAACTTTGAGTTGAGGACTATAGTAAGTACATTGCTAAAGGCAAAAGGCAAAGATAAAGGCAAGATTTAGTTATTTGCTTTGGCCAAATGTACATTGTTAAAAGCTAAAGGCAAAAGATAAGATATTTAATTTATTAAGTGTATTTATATATATTCTTATAAATTAAAATTTATAAATTAATATATTTTAATAATTATACCATTGTAATTATTTTAATGAGATTTTTAATATAAGTATAATATTAAATATATTTAAATATTATTATTTTAATACCCATTTATTTTTTTTTTATCAACTATATATATTTTCTCATTTATCTCATCATCTACCTCCTCATCTACCTCACATTTTCAACTCTATAAATACAATCACACTACACACTCTTCATTCACAACTATCATTTTCAACACAACTCTCATTTCTCATCTATTTGTTACCTCATCCAAAACACCATCTCCAACAACCATGGATCCTAATTTCCCAATGGCCCCCAATTCTCCCATGGCCCCCAATTTCCCTATGAATCCCAATTTTTCCAATTATCTCATGACCCCCATTGTACCTTTTGACGGATCGAGTGATGAGGAGGATACCAACTTGACAAATTTCATGGTTTTGTGGACTGAAATGGAGGAAGCAAGCTCAAGCCAAGGGCGTCCGAAAGAGAAGAAAAAAATAGTAGCGTGCAATCTGAAGAAGCAACGGTCACTGATCGTTGGTGCCAAGTGTACATTGGTGATTGGTGGGAATTTAAAAAAAAAAAAATAAAGCAGCTGCTACTCACCACGTTAAGTGGGCCAACAGCGATAGGTGTCACGCACTCATTGGTGTCGCTGGGCCAACAGCGGTAGGTGTCACACACTCATTGGTGTCGCTGCTGGTCTTGTCCCTCACAAGAAGACAACATCTTCTCTTCACTATCCCACCATCAGCTTTTCTCTCTTGTGGGCTCCACTTGTCTTGGCAAAACAAAAGGCAATAGCAAGATTTTGTGCCAAATTTAGCCTAAAATCTTGCCACAGCAAGAATTGCCTAACATTTGGCCCAGCAATGTAGAGATTTTTTCACATTTTGGGCTAAATTTTGCCTTTAGTCTTGCATTTAGCCTAGTAATGTAAATGCTCTAAGGAATTTGAATCGGTGCAATTGGAGGTGGTTTTAGAGAGTTTTGGAGAGTTATTGTAAGTAGGTATGTGGGTTTGCAGTTGCAGTAGAGAATTTTGTAATTAATTCTTGTATGAATTCAGCTATTTTCTAAGGAAGTAAAGGTTGAAGAGTCGATTGGGCTAATTACGACACTTGGGCCTTAGGATGTTATTGCGTTCTGTGTTATTGGACTAGTGCCAATGGCAATGGTGTAATTAACTTGAGGTGGAGTGCTTTTATCAAATTCAAATGGGTCAATTTGAATTTTGGTTAAGAAAGTCAGTGGTCGTGCCCTGTTAGTTAACAGACCCCAAGGTCTTAATTTAATTTATGTCAACTTGAAGAACACACTGGATCATGAGACAATAAGTTAGAATTAACATCCTGGCCAAAAAAGAGAGACAATAAGTTAGAATTAACATCCTGGCCAAAAAAAGAGAGTTAAGGGTGCCTGGGGCCTGCTATATACAAGCTATAACGTAGCCATAACGCACCTGATGCATTAAAAAACAATTACAACTATGAATAAATTAAGATTAGGATTAGGATTAAGTTAAAAAATATAATTAATCTAAATAAAGGTTTTTTTTCGGATGATGATTAGGAGAGTCGGTAAAGCGACTCTAATGATCATGTGACACCTTGTACTCTTCTTTTTTTTTTTTTTTCCCTTCTTTTGGTTGCTGAATTCCAAGAAAGACACATTCAAACTTATCCTTGTATCTCTCAAAAACTTATACTTGGACTTGGCCACCAGACATGCTTTTAATTTCAAACAATATATTAAAAGAAAATTACTTTTGCTATCTCATATGTTTTTCATGGATCTAGGCCTCTCCACCTACATCTTCTTCATCGTCTTCATTGACATCGTGACTGTGTGATCAATTCACTTAAATTATAAAAAATATATAATTCTTAATATCTAAAATTATAAACTCTAAATACAATAATACTTTTAAAATTATGCATTTGTTATAATTTACATGGATTTATCAAAAAAACCACGTGGTATATGTAGCACTACTGATTGTAAATACATCGAAACATTCTCATAATACCCGACACATTTCATAATACCAATTTTTCCTTTATTTATATAACTTTAAGAAAATATTTCCTTAAAAAGTAATATTAAGGAGAAAAAACTCTCAATGCCCTGGTGACCAGACTAGTGAAGCCACCAACCATGGCTTGCCGGCCTTCGGGCATGACCTCTTGCATAAAGGCCATTTTGAAATCAAATTAGAAAATTTTGGAAAATCATTTTGGATGTTGAGATGGAACACCTCCAAATGGGCAAAGGACTTCTTTAGTTATCCCTGCTTCAAAAAAAAAAAAAAAAAAGTCGTACACTAGTCTACACTCCACCCTATGGATAGTCCCAAAGCTCAAAAAGAACAAATACAGTCCCAACAGTTAGCCTAATTACCCAAGTATACGCTATAGCACAAGAACAAGAACCATAGTGAAGTTGAAAAAGATCTGCCTGTATCATTTCAGTGCTCCTGATGCAAAAATGCAACAATTACAGGTCGAGAACCAAAAACGACAGTGTAACATACCTCGTGAGACAAAAATTCTTGTCCTTCTCCCGTTTTCTATACCTTGTTTTCTTTCTTCTTTCTTTTAAATAACTATTGTTCGACTCTAATCTACACCCTATAGAACATTCCAAAGGCTTTCTTCAATATACTATATACAGCAGACAACAGCAAAACCATTACAACCTTCTTTGAGGCCAGCATCCTCAGGTTCACCCTGAGCCCATGTGTTCTCATTAGCCTCACCACTGCCACACCCAACATGAGAAGCCAGGATCCAACAGCACCCAACACTGCCTTAATCGTCTCTGTGGGTCCGCAGACATTGCCCAAAACATCTCTCGACACCTCCACATAGGACCATGTAGGGCCAGCTTGGCTGCTCTCTGTCTGGTTTAGTCCAAGAGACTCATTTAGCCAAGCTGAAAACTGGACGAGCAGTTTGGCAAGCCAAGCAACCTCATCGTCGGATATGGGGCGCTTCATCCAGTCACCCTTGTATTTGATATCAGCCAAAGCATGGTTGCCAACTCTCCTGGGTTTGAATATTTCGTCACGAGGTTGTGAAGGTTGGTTTGCTTCTGGGGAAAATGACAGTAGCTTTTTTACAGTATGGCCACCAAATAAGCAGCCCACCTGAGCTTTTAAAGAGTCTATGCACTGAAGGCTGTGAGCAAGATTCTCACCAGAAATGGCTTGCAACTCAGCTTCTGCACGTAGTATAAACAACTGCAATAACAAAATCGGGACCATTGAATGAGATCTTGTGATGTAGGGAGACGCAGACTTAATTTTGTAAACATATATAAGTAGAAAACGATAATAAAAATCATAAAAACCTGAAGCAGTTGTTGCCCGCCGTCTTCTCCATCACTAAACAGTCGTAAATCTTTGTTCCAATTCTCATGCAAGAAAGACCCATCGGCATCACTCTCACATAAGCCATGCTCCCAGTCCTAAGGTTACCAATAGATCATACAAGAAAGAGAAACAGTCAAACACTGATTCAAATAGCTGGGAAATCAACTTGTGCCCGAGAACTCTGGTAAATCATGAGCTTGATAAGGGCAGTTATATAGCCCCTTCAGCAAGTGCCATCGAAGCAGACATCATATACTAAAAAATCTGATTAGCACATCAGAGGAGCTGTTCAAAATTGCAATTACATTCAATGAGTCATCAATGATTTTCTGAGACATAAGAGCAAATCGAAGAAAGAAAAACAAAAGCAAGATATAGGAATACTATGCCTCGTTCATTCATTTGAAGCATAAATAAAGATAGGCAAAGCTCACAGGTATAGGAGAGAAGTAAATCTACCTGCAACTGTTCACGAATTGGAGCAACAAATCTATACAAGCTATTAAGCATTGATTTGCCCGTTCCTGCTTGTTTGGAGTGAAAAGCAGTATCCACCATCTTTATAAGGTCAAGTAGCTCTTTGGATGATGTCAATATAGTTAGGACCTGTAAAGAAATCATGGATAATCAGACACAAAACATAAAAGTGTTCATATTGGTTTCAGAAAGAAATAAATGATGAGTAATGTGCAGGTAGTTGGCCAGGGACCGGCATAAATTATCATTACATTATTCTTGATTAAGTTTTCATATAGTACTAGTTTTTCTGAACATCTTGCTACTATCATAAAATTTGTCCTCATCCAAATGCACTGTTCATGACACCTTTTCTCACTAAATTTGAAATGATGCAAATTCGTAGGGTCATCACTACCTAAATTTCTGACCCTGTATTCAAGTATCACAAATATGTTCATTGGTGGAAAAGCATCTTGACAGGCCAAGGCTCAGTAGAGCCTCATTAAAGACCTAGCTGAGTTGGAAGCTGTGAACTACCAATCAAAATGATCATGATAGTTTGTTATGAGTAATTTTCATATGATTATGTTCTAAATCATAGAATTCCGGGACCTCCATATAATTCATTATCATCATTCTTTTCTAAATCACTAGGACCCAACCCCTCCTTACTCAGCTATAAAATGTAGAATCGAACATATCACCGTTATCTAAGTCACCTAATTGGACACTTAAATGAGCATTCACAGTCAGAATGTTTAGAACTCAACATAAAAATGCTCAAAGTGGTGTACCAATGGAAGGTTATAATGCAAAGAAAAGCATCACAAATTTTGTTGACCAAAGTGGCGAAAAGAATTTTATTACGACAAACGAGCTATTGCTGATAACTAAATTCCTATTCAATGTGACCAGACAGTTTAAAATCAAGGTTACATGTCAAAGCTTAAGCACGCTGATTAATATCTGGAAGGGGAAGCAATTAAATCTGAGCACACAAAGGAAACTTGATTAGAGAGTGAAGAAAAATGGTTAAGAATCCAACCTTCAATACCATCTGGACTATTATTTCCGCATCAGTGTGAAGAAACTTGTGTGCAAACCCAACAAAATGCATAACCAAGGAACTGTAGTACAAGTAGTTGGCCAGCACATAACCCTGCCAGGAAGGTGTATAACCACAGGCTTGAGACTGCGAGTCCTCCTTTCTCCCATTCTTAGCCGATCCGTCAACAATAGCATCAAGTTCCAAAAAGTCCTCCAATGTGATCATCCAAGGTTCCATATAAGTATCCCAAACCGAAAACACCTGCGATATATTCTTAATCGAAGTTCCCACTGGACAAAACAAGAACGTCCTCAATATAAACCTGTACAGAGGCCTCTGTATCAACAAGTTCCAAGACCCCATCGGATGCACACAGGGTGACACCATAATTACATCCCTGGACTTCCCAGCATCAAATGAACCTGACATTCTCCACCGCGGACTCACACCATGCTCCACATTCTCACTCTCACCTTTGTGCACAACCAAACCCAAATTCAAGTACTTCACAAACAACTTCACCACCTCTCCCAACCCAGCCGTTGGTGGGGTCTCACCCAAAACCGACCGGAATGGAAACAGAACCCCAAACGACTTGCACAGATTAACGGGCAACGGCGAAAAATCATTATCAACCAACCAAAAATTTACCAATGCATTGACAAAAAACTCTGCCTGGGCTACAACCGAGCTATCATAGCTAGACGAGTAATGCAAAAGCGAACTCCGGTAGGGTTGGTGTGAATTCAAATCAACCACAGCCACAAATGAACGAAGATAAGCGTACAAAAGCCTAATATACAAATTACACTCAATTTTCAGGTCCACTCCACGCCTAGGGCTCGAAAACCCCGAAATTGACGAAACCCAATTCTCAATTTTAAACCTTTTGTTCCTTTTTACCGAAACATTATCACAATTTTCACTCTTTCCGCGGCAAACAGGGTAATAAGCGAACCAAAACATGTAATATTCAAACACATTGAGCTGAACTTGATAGAAATTAGGCTTAATCGAATCTTCCTTAACCCTATTTTTGAAAACTGGAGCTAAATCGGATAGTACCCGGCTGTCGTTTTCGGATTGGAGCATGAATCGGACCCATTCCGGCAACCGTTCGATGGGGAAGACGTATTTGACGAGGGAGAGGCGATCGACGGCCGAGATTGAGCTGAAGAGGAGGCTGTTGGGGGCGAGGAGGGCGAAGAGCTTGTTGGCTAACTCCACGTCGTTGGATGCGAGGACGGTGTCAATCCAGCCGTTGGATGAGGAGGAGGGGGAGGAGGGAGAGGGAGATGATGATGATGACGTGGAATCGTCGAAGCCGAAGAGCTTGCAGATGAGGGTGGGGAAGGTGACGGAGAAGAAGTGGCGGGAGTGGTCGGGTGAGAGGGAGTGCAGGAAGGACTCGATGGAGGCGCAGGCGGAGGAGATCTGGTGCGGGGCGGTGGAGGCGAGGATGGTGCAGGCGAGGTCTTGGGATTTGGAATGGGAATCAACGGCGTACGAGTGGGGGAGCATGGTAAGGCTTGTGGGGTCGACCGTAGAGAGAGAGAGAGAGAGAGAGAGAGAGAGAGAGAGAGAGAGAGTGAGGCTTTTTCCAGGCCGCTAGGGTTTTTGCAGGCAAAGCCAGGAGGTGAGAGGTTTTAAAAGTTTCAAATGAGAAGAGAAGGAGTGGCGCGTTTTTATGGGGGAAGAAAGGGAGGGATGCACGTGGCGCCAGATGGAGAGTCTATATGAGTGTGACGTGCTCCTTGTGGGGTCCACTTAAGTGGCTTGGTTAATTACGGAAGGTTCTCTTTTCATTTTGGCTTTTTTGGGAAAAAAAAAATTATATTTGGATCGGAAGGGGCGGGAAGTATCTGGAGGATGACAGTTGTATTCTCTTTTGTCTTACCTTCTACGCAAATACTAGTATACTACCGAGTACCGACTGCCTATTTTAGTGTATTTTTCTCGATAATATTTTAAAATATTTCAAATTTAAATAAGAGTACTTATATTCTCATTCTCATATCTTATTTTTTCACTTGCTTTATTTTTATACTCACTATTAAATTTAAAAAAATATAAAACATTTTTCTTACCTCTCATTATTCCTATAATTTTCTTTGATATGTCAACTCAAACACCCATAATCCACCTACTAAACACTCTTCTCAACCAATGTAACTTTCATCCCACATACTTATTTTTTTCTATAATTCTTCTTTTCCATAAACTCTAATTCTACTCTATAACCAAAACTTAAAATCAATGTATTATTTGGTTAATACTCATACATCTATTATGATGTATGATTATTCTATATCCTAAACTCTTTTTATTTATTTATAATTTTGAATTAAGAATTTATTATATTTTAATGTTTCTTTTGATTTAGAAATTGAATATTAATCTTAGAGATATAATTAGAAATTTAATTAAGAATGAATTATAGGTTGAGTATAAGATTATTTTTCTTGTATTTGGAAAAAGATGGGTGGGTGAAATGATAGTTAAGGGGGGTGAGAAGAGTGTTTAGTAAGTGAGTGTTTGAGTTGGTATATCAAATGTATTATAGGAATAATTGGAGATGGAAAGAGTGTTTTTGATATTTTTTCCAAATTTATTAGTGGGTGAAAAAATATGACAAGGAGTGGAAATATAATCACTCTTCAAATAATCTCTCTCCTAGATTAAAATAAACTTTTTTTGTTATTTGAGATTAAAAATAAACTTAAGAAAATGCTAGATATAAATATTTTGTTTTTCGATGAATTAATTACAAACAAATACCATAGATACATCAAACAACTTCGTAAGTGAACTAAAAAAGAGAGACAATTAAACTAAATCGAATATTATTCAGAGAGTGATCAATATCAACTAAGGCATCCACAACCACATTCGACTTCTTTATAAACATTTGAAATTCGATGCGAGTCCAGACGGCTGAGGGCCCGTTTGGCACTGCTTCTTAGAAGCGCTTATAATCAATAGCGCTTTTGTTGAAAACGCTTCTGCTCATAAGCACATATAAATTTTTATAAAAAATTCAAGTGTTTTATGCAAAAGCATTTGGAAGTGCTTCTTGAGGAAGCACCTGTCAGGTGTTTCTCAAAAAACCACTTAAAAACGCTTTTATAATTCATAAGCACTTATATTTATTTTTGTCAAAAGCAATCAAAAGCGCTTTTATTAATCTGAAAACGCTTTTACCAATTGTAAAAACAGTACCAAACAGACCCTTAATAACAAGTAAATATCTCGAATAACAATGTGAAATATCCAAGAATTAACCTATATATGGATCGAACTGTAGTGCCACCGAACACTATTACGTCATAGAAACAGACTCACACCAATTGACTCATATTTAGTATTTACTCTCGTTTTCATATTCATCTCTCTTTATTAAAAAATAAATAAAAAAACGCCATCAAACAATACTTATCATTTAAGTTATCATATGCATGACTACAAAAGCCACCTTAAAGATCGAGCCCTTGTCATGGTCACCCATTCTTGCTTTTTTTTTTTTTTTTTTTTTTTAATTCTTAGTCGAAGGTCACCCCTTCTTTTGCCTATACTATGGGACAAATAGAAATATTTAAAACAAGAAAAGATTCAGCTTGAAGAAACCTTCTAACCATGCAACTAAAAAAAACAAAAAAACCCTTCTAATCTTGATTAAAAAAAAAACATCTAACCCATAAGTAAAAGCTTAATTAATCAAATTCAGTTTATGTTTAATCAGTCTATTGCCACTGTAACACTCTAAAACTCTTTATGAAACTCAGTTGTATATATAATGATATATTATATTTTGAAGGTACTTCGAGTGGTATGATACATCATTATATGTGATTGTCACATAAATAAGTTTTTCAAAGTGACAATATTTTGTGTTGTCTTACGAGAATGATACTATGTTTTTCAAGTGAGAGTATGGGATACTATGTTTATGGTTGTGGCCGGGCTCCAAAGAATGATTAGTTTTCTATTATTTAAATGCTATATGTGCTTTAATAGAAATATGTAAATGTATGATTTTTTTTTTCTTCTCTTTTTACTTGAATCTTATTATTTGTAGGGTTGGTTAAGGTTTTTCATAATGTGTTTTAAGTATGTTTTGGGTTGACAAATAAAGTTAGTATTTTCTTATTGAGGATATATAATGCAACCACAATATTGTAACTGCAAATACAAATGCAGTGTCTTGTAATTTTTGTCATGGAATATAAGAGCATGTACATTGGTTAGCTACTTAGCTATAAGCAATAGATAAAGCTAAAATTTAGCTAAAAGCCACAAAAATTCTCTACATTGGTTAACATTTAGCTATTGCAAGCTCAAAAGCCAAGAAAAGATAATGATGTGGCGCACGCTGATTAGAGGATGTCATGCAGCTGAGTCCCATGCTGAAAGCTAAAAGGTAAAAGCTAAATATGTGGGTTTTAGTTATAGCATTTACCAATGTACAAGTTTGTGATTTTAGCTAAAAGCTATAGCTAAATATTACTTTTATCTATAGCTATAGCTAAAACCAATGCACATGCTCTAATATGCAATTGGTTATCCGTTTCAGTAAAAAAAGGAAATAGAAAATTAAGTATTGGATCCAAATGAACATAGACTAAAATTAAATGGAAGTTGGGTTGGTCTTGAGTTATATTAACGTATGATTTGTGTACTCTCAAATGTGGTCGGTGTAGTGAGAAAATTTTAGTATGGGTCTAATGAATAAGTGTTAAGATCAAATTACATGTAGATAGAAATTTCGACATTAAATAATGTAATGTTTTGGGCTTAATCAAATAAAGCAAGTAGAACCCAATTAAGAGGTAGCTTGTCTCGGCCCAATTAAGTGTCAAGAAATTAAGGCCCAATGGCTAAATTACAAGAATTAGGCTTCACTATGAGCCATTAGAATGGTCCAAAAAGGAATATTGGACTTGGGCTTGGGAATTAGATCGAGCGGTGTCAGGCTGTGATTAAAAATGACTTGATCTTCTGCGTCTAAGCGTTGGTACTATTCCAAAACGGTTTTTGAAATTTCATCTATATATATATATCATAGATGAAAACAAAAACAGTTTTCCAATGTTTAACTGGCACACCATTTCTGATATACAAAAACAGTTTTCCAAGTACTTTTTAACTCTTCACAGTTCACACTCTGCATCATTGCAGCACTCTTTGATTTACATATTGATTCCATTATTGTCAGTCACGTTACAATGCTTAACTGGCACACCAAAAATTACGTGTAGAAAATGCAGATGAAGTGGTCCTATATGTTTTTTTCTCACGGTTTTTTGACTGCACTATGTATTATTTTGGAGTGACATTTTATCAGAAAAAGATTGATGTGTAGGGCTCACTATAACACTATCATTGAAATGGATGTCACACGACTATAATAACATTATAAGGTCCTCCATATATGCATGGACCACATTGACCTTTCTATAATTTAAATATAAGTCAAGGCAAACGTTGAATGTCTAAGTACCCTAGAAAGATCAAAAGAAAATACATGGGGTAAAGTAGGTATATTTTGGTTGTCACCAAGCTCCGATTTGCTCCACTATGAAAGACAAGAATAAAAAACCCCTACGAGCCTATGTAGACAAATTAAGCCGGTTTAGGTGAGAACATTCGCATGTAAAATTCATCCAAAATCTAAGACCTAAATTTTAAATATTGAACTTTAAAATGAAAATTTTACAGGCTAAAATAATTAATTGACTAATTGAGTGATGTTATTCTCATCCACCTATTCTATTTTCTCACCCACTTTTTAATAAAAAATTTGCCCTTTTATAAAATAACTTCTAAGGGCATAGTTAAAAAGAAAGAAAATAATTTATCCTACTCTACCCACTCATCTCTCTACACTTATCTAAACTCACTAAACCCTATATTCATCTTCAAACAGTAATATACCCTTCATTTTTCATCATAATGTTTTTGGTATATACAGTCTCACAATTATATTCCCACCACCTAAATACAAAAGTGGAAGAAATGATCAAATCCCTCCCCCCCACCCCAACATATAAATTAATCAAACCTTGTGATAGAATGAAATAAAAAAAAAAAAATAGCATGAGTTTGTAGGATAAATTAAGATTTTTGTGAGAGAGTCGAGTTTGGTTTATGGGAGAAAAAACATATAGAGGAAGAGGGGGGTGTGATGATAAGATTGAGGGGTGAGAATAGTGTTTATCAATAAAGTGATTCAGTTATATATTAGAGGTGTTTAAGGAATAATAGGATCGAGGTGGGAAGAGAGGATAATCATTTTGCAAAATTTAATGGGAGGTGGGATCATAAAGTGGGTGGGGGTTATAGTACGGGCGGAAATAGTAGTACTCTAATTAATTAATTATATCAGAAATGAGATAAAAAATGAAATTATGTCAGGAATGAAATAAAAGATGAAATATAATTATTTTGATAAAAATATATGTCGATCGATTCCAAAATGTAGAATTTTGCAATACCATAATGTGCACATCGATCTACGTCCTTTATCGTTTGATCTGCAATGCGTTTGATGCAAATATGTTCATACAAGAACTTTCCAGTGGTAAAACAAGTCACAATTATTGTAGGATCCAGAAGACTTTAGCTTTGAATAATGTAAACTTATTACGGTTAATGATTTTAAATTCCATTTTATAGCCTTTAATAATGATAAATAAACTTACTTAAAAGGTTGCAATGACAAATAAATACATTTTTTGACAAATAAACTCACGTTATAACAGGTTCCGTGTTTTTTGTGTCAAGCGCTTGCCGCTTGGCTTGTTCTTTTTTAATTGGGCAGATTGCCACTGTTGAATAGTGGCAATTAGTAACAATTTTTTTTACGTTATAACGTGGGTGAATGGTGACTCCATAAGTTTGAATTTTGTGTTTTATGTTGGTTTATTAGTTTTTGACATGTTTGTATAAGAAAAGACATAAGATATATTTATAATTATTATTTTTATGTAGTTTCAAATAGCCACTGTTGCACAGTAGCAATTGCTGAGCACTTAGTGAACAATGTTGAGCGCTTAATATTGTTCACTGAACGCTTGATAGGTTCCGTATCACTCGGTGGGTTCATTAAAGTGGCCGGCCTGTCATCGATTTTTTTTGGGTGGATTGGTCTGTCCTTCTATTTTCTAAACTAAATTAAAAAAAAAAAAAATCCCAACTTATTATGCACCTGATTTTTTTTACATAAAATAGTATATATTTGATTAAATAAACATTTTATCAAGTTTCCTTCAACATTTTTTTTAAGGATATTCTATCTTGTCTTCCAAGTTTGGCTTTTTTACTTTATTTGTCTTCACAACCCCTTTCCCTTCTTTTCGGAATGAGCTATTTCCCTTTTATTTTCTGCACTTTTTCCTTTTCTTTGAGAAGAAGAATATAACCTATTGAAGCAATATTATCATTTTTTTTCTTAGGAATTGTATAGTGAAACATACTGATAAAAGGGCATTACCCAACTTGATTAGTACGTGTCCTTACTCATTTGGAATTGGATCTCTACTAAACCCCTAGAACATAGTTGATCATTATATACGATTACCAATTTTGTTCCACCAAATCCAATTAAATATCTTTAATATTCCAATTTGTTCCACATATAGTCACTTATATAGTTATATAATGATTAATTATGCAACATGCAACTTGATATTCTTGAATACATAATATATATATATATATAAAACTAACTGGTTAATAAATTAATACGAAGCTAACCATGCTTTTGGACCACCACATAATTAATCTCATAATCCGAACCGTCAATTATTTAGGTCATACTTCAAAGATCATTATTGCAAAAAATTAACTAAATCGGAGATTATGTAGTCATCTAATTTATATCAAATAAATAGACGATCAGTGTTTTCAATAAAAGTATAGAAATAGTTGACTAAATGACTTTCGATTTTGAAATTTTTTTACAGGAATGATGTTTGAAATAGGGCCTAAAAAATAGATAGTTCAAATTTTAAGATTACATTGTACAGTGGGCCCAACATGGTAGTTAGTTTGTATTAACTTACTAACAAGTTAGTTTTAGAACATTTTTGTATATATATATAGAAATATACGATCATCATTAGAGTACTTTATCAATTTGTCCTTGCTCTCTTCCAACTAACTTTGTCAATCACCATCGGCCAACTCAACCCACATGAAGTTAAAGTTACCCCCCCTTCTCTCCCTCTCAGTGAGAATGCTTCTAAATTATTATATCCATGAATCACGTGTGAAAAGTATCAGTAATATTTTACAACTAATTCTAAAAATAGCTATTGACAAAAAAAAATTCTAAAAATAGCTAGGCACGCACACAGACAATGATTGTAATGATGTGAAACTACATGTAATAATTGTATAGCCTTGTATGACAATTCAGTACCGTAAAAGCAGTTGCATACCAACACTGATCAGTCCTTAATGTTACAAACTTAACATTATTTATGAAAGATTGATCGATATACATTATGTTGTTGACTTGTTGGTTCATTTGTTAGTATCGAGATTTAGTAATTAATTTAGCATCAAAGCCTTAGTTGTAGAAGGTCATAGATTCAGTCCTATAAAGTAAAATAAACAGAGGATTGTTGTATGATAAATTTGATGTGACTTCTATTAGAGTTTAGTGCAGTGCGGTAGATGTAGATAAGAATTTCCATACATATTTATTAAGGCTAATTATAAAATACCCCTCTCAGGTTTAGTGTCATTTTTAATTTTCTCCATAAGATTTCAATTTTTTTAATATGGTATTGTTACTCTCAAAAATCACGGCAGAGATTGTCGAGAAAATTGATTAAAACACTGGTAGTCCATTAAATGAATATGCGGGCATGCCATTGTCTTTCGACTGAGAAGCCGTGGACAAAATTTATAACTGAATTAATTGATGTACTGCGCTGTGAAACTGACTTCCTAACCAAACAATTGTTCGGCGAGAAAGGAACAAAATCCCGCCTTGGCTCAATCGCCTTGATCCTCAAGGACTTTTAATTACTTGGTGTGACGATGATAGTGTACTCGAAAGTAAAGATGCGATGAATGAGTGCTTGAGTGACTGGATGCAACGAAAAATTATGAACTTTAATGTAAAAAGTATGGACAATCTGATTATTTTGGAAACGAGTGACAATTGTAGTTCTAATAACAAATCTTATAGTGAAAAGATATGAAAACTAGGATTAAGTCAAAAGAAAATTAGAAATCATTACTAAGAACAATGAGATCCTAGTAGAGCTAAAACAAGGAGAACAATTTGCTTGAGAGCTTGAAGAACTTGAAAGAAACAAGATGTTTGATTTGAAATTTGTATTGAGTAGTGTTTGATGTGTTGGAGAGAGCTTTTCTTTCTAATGCCTTGCTTTATATAGTGATCGATCTCCCTAGGGTTAAGAGACCCTTTCCTACTTGACTTTGGATTTCTATTTCCTTCTTTATTTCTCCTTTCTTTCCACCCAAGTTACTGAATCCTAGTCTCTCAAGGACTCTCGGCGGGGCTGGACTTCTTTTGATGAATCTTCTCGACTTGGATTTTGACTCTTGGGATTGCTTGCATAAAAAAAAAAAACTTGGGCGGCATCCATTGGGCTTTATTAATAAGAGGATGGGCTTGGTAGTGGTCTCGGCCCAAAACCAAAATTGGGTGTAAACATGTATATGTAGTTTTCAATTTAAGTCAATATGCAAACTGAAAAAAGAAAAAAACTAAAAAAATAAAAAATAACTCAATTACCCCCACATTTCCTAGCCCCATCTCTTTTTCTCTCCGGCTCTCTCTCTTTGCTCCCCCGTCATCCCCCTACCCTCCCCAGCCTTGTCGCATCCCCCTCCCTACCACCGCCGGTGACTCGCCCCTCCCCCGTTAACGACGCTTCTCCCCTCTGCACCATCTTTCTTTCTCTCTAGCTCCCCCGACAACACATTGTGAGGAAGATTGGGAATTGGAAGCCATAGTTTAAAAGTACTAGAGGATTATGAGGGAAGATATGAAAATGGCTTGTTTTGAGAACATTTTCAAAGGTTTTGGTGTAGAGATTTGTGCTTGGATTTGTTTTATTCTTAAAACAGGTGCTGAGATTTGTTTGGAGAAGCTCTCATTTTTTATTTTGTTTTTGTTTTTTTTTTTTTTTCAGTTTGCACATTGACTTAAATTGAAAACTATATGTATCACATTGAAAAAACTAAAACCTTATTTGGGGGGTTGGGTTGGGTTGGGTTGGGTTGGGGAATTGAAAATGACAATAAACCTGGAAGGGTTATTTTGTAATTAGCCCTATTTATTAATTAATTCTCTTTTGCGACTTACATCTATTAACTCCATAAATTCTAACCCATTTTATGATAAGTTAATTAGTGGTACGTTGTAGGGTGGTATTAATCTATAATGAATTTCTAACTTTCGACCAAAAAAAAAGAAAGAATTTCTAACTTTTCCTAGGCTCCTAGCTAGCTCTTATTCCCATTCCCACTTTTCTCTTCCACACAGAACTTTGGCACACACAAGGCTTGCGTGTGGGTCTAGACGTCTAGTACTTATCAAAAGGACCATTGGAGTTTGAGAGTTTCTTCCTTTAGCACTAGTCCTACAGAAGTTCTTAGATATGTCTTTAATTAGATTACTAGCTAGGGACATACTTAGGCCCAGTAGGTAGGGCCTAGGGACATTCTTAGGTCGTTTTTAAACTTTCATTTGATTGCATTTCTAATAAAAATCTATAAAATTCCAACCTTTTTTTTTTTTTTTTTGGCCACTATAAAATTCCAACCTTAAAGCGACGTTTTTGAACAAAAACTCGAAAAAAAAGAAGGAACAAATAGAGCCAGCTAATCTCTTAATCAAATTTTATTAAGTGGTCAAATGATGTGGAATTGTAAGACTCCATTTCAACGCAAATTATTATTATTTTTATTATAATGTAGTGTTGAAAACTTGAGGACAAAAAGGTTCTGTTCGCTTTCAACATTGACTATGGGATATGGAACATAATGATCATTGGTGCAATATTCTTCTATTGCGTGTATACACAATACAATGCTAATAAAGTAAAAGTTGTCAATAAAACACACAATTGATAATTATGGAGATAAATACAATTGATCGTCCCTACCCCAGTCTTTAGAGTCCATTGTGGGCCCCATGCATGATGCATATATATATGGTTTTGTAGATTTTTTTTTTTTTTTTTTTTTGAGAATATGGTTTGTAGACTTTATAGTTCTCATACTGATTTAGATTATATAGCAAGGAATCTCTCTGACTGATTGAAGAAATTGAAATATAAAGTGGAGTTATAGATGCATGAAAAGCATACAAGTATCTTAATCATTAAGATCAAAAGCAGTCCTTGCAATTGGTTCCAACTCTAAAGAAGGAAATTAATTAGAAAAAGTGGGTTTCTTCTTCCCCTACTTCTTTTTTTGTTTGTAACTTTTTTATATGGTAAATTAGGAAAGTTTTCCTCTATTCCATTCGGGTACGTACTTTTGTTTTGAACTTTATGCAGACCATTATTTTTTCCTTGTGAACACTTCTTGATTTAGGTGGGGGCCTCTTTGTCTACATGATATACTAATTTACAAATTACAATGCTATATATAATCACCGAATTTATTCACTAAATTTACAATTGATGGCTCAATAATATACGCGTACCTTACTCCTACTATATTGTTGAAAATAAATGACCATCAAAATATACTTAAATTTAAATTGATAACCTTTATACGTACTCATATAAACATCAAAGTAATAAAAAATTAGAGGATAATAATAGAAAACGACCGATATAGACATATATGAAATTCCGTAAACACTTGATATTAATTGAATAATCCTAAATGCAAGTTTTTTTTTTTTGATAACCAAGGGTGTTCTGGGCCAGCTTTCACGTACCAGACTAATTCCTTGGGTCGGTTAAAGGCAGCCAATCCACGCCGGGCCTGAGGGATTCACAAGAAATTTTACCTTTGTTACTACCTGGCTCCAAGGGTCAAATTGGAGACTCGAACTCAAAATGCAAGTTTTTACTTATTATAAATGAATTCAAGGTTAATTTGAATATAAATGAATGAAATTCTGTCACATTTAATTATACAATTTTTTCCAACCTACATACTCTAGGTCGGGGTAGAGGCCCGGGTGGGGAAGTATTAATTATTGTATTTCATTTTCAAAACAAAAAAACAAAGTGATATTTAGTTTTGCTATATATGCGCGTTACGCTTTTCAGGTTTGTTTGGGAAAATCAATAGTGAATTATAATGAAAAACAAATTTTGTCTTTAGTACTTGACCCAATTTGCAAGTAAATTGCAACATAGGATGCTCCCATCACCATCGCACTAATCATTTTCAAGTGGACATTATATCTTTCATCTTTGTTAAGAAACAATAGTACAAATTGTCAACTGTTCTTCTATATATGCCCGGTTTACTTCTATAATTTTATGATAACTTCAAATGCAGTAAATGAAAAACCTTAATGTCATTCATAATGGTGCGAATATGCCAGAGAGCTTTCCTTTGATGCAGTCTAATAAGAGTCTTTGAATATATGCCTTTTATTAACCAATAATTGGATGCCTATAATTTAGACATAATCATAGTCCTAAATTTATTATACTTTTTATTTGATATCTTACATTGGTCAATATCAAATTCGAAAGCAATTTCTCATGCATGTGGTCCACGATTAATTTATTTTTCGTATCTGCCTTGGCTATTTATTACTATTGAACTCACATTTAAGGTGAGATTAAAAGTTGGTCTTCAATCGCTTTAAGACGAAAACACTGTCGATTTGACCAGAAATGATAGTAATGAATGTAATTAATTCAGCAATATTATTATTCATAGACTTTGAGTTGTTTTAAATAATAAATATTATTCCATATATGTACAGTACACTCTATCGGCTTTAAACTTGAGTAGTATATATTACTAGTACATATATTAGTAGGAGAGAGAGAGGAGGCTTTCATATATTCTATAGTTTATACATCATTAACTAAATTTTAAATAATTCATTTCAATTTGCTTCGATAATCTTTTTATATGTGAAGGAAAGAGATTTAAACTTGAAGTTTTTAAAAAAAAAATGAAAAAGAAATATCACTGAACCAATAGTTTATTGACTTAACAATTCAGATCACTGAACTTGCAATCAAAAAATAAATGTTTGCACTTTTTACTATTTTCCATGCCCACACTTGAACCTTTTTGTATAATATATAAAATGTATATATATTTCTTTGAAGCTTTAATTATAAATTTATAATGAGAATCCAGATTTACCACTAGAGTCAAATGCATCAATCATTTCAACAAAAAAAGAAAAAGAAAAAAGGAAATCAATGGATTTTTCTTATAGCCCATACTCGTAGGTAGACATGGGAATACTTTATTATTTACCTCAAATATATTTACATTACGTTGGCAGTAATTAATAAATAACACATGGAAGTGTGCAGGAATCAGGAATGGCCAAACATGATTTGAAGCTCAACTTTTTGGCATCACATTCCAATTCAACCAAACCGGCTGCAGTCTGTAAAGACATTCAAAACTGATCGAACTTCTTGATTTGGAGCTGCAGCAAAAGCAAAAGCAGCAACATATATTAACAAGTACTTTAACCAAAAGCTGCTTATCTATCAACTTATGCAACTTAATTCTTCAATTACCATCTTACTTTCCATTGGTTATTATTAGCTCGATCACTCCAATAAGAACGGTTCTTGATCCACCGGCTCGGCTCCAGCCAGTTGCCACTGCGCCGCCGTCACAGAGAAATAAAACTCATGATGATGATGATGATCAACGTCTAGAAGAAGATCAGGGAGGTCGAAAAACGTGTCGTCGTAGTTGTTGGCCGACGAGTCTTGTCCGGCTTGGCTCAGCTCGGCTTCGGTTTCGGCTTCATGGCTGGTGCAGCTAGGGTAACTGAGAGCTGCTGCTTTAGCGGCAGCCGCTTGGATGTCCTTTGGCGACGCGCTGGCCGGACGAGGCAGCGCGTGAGCCAACTCGGGGAAGTTGAGGTAAGCCGAGCCGCCTTTGATTGTGAGAGCCGCGACGTCGTGAGCTCGAGCCGCCATTTCGGGGGTTGGGAATGTTCCGAGCCAAATCCTTGATTTCTTTCTCGGTTCGCGGATTTCGGATACCCATTTGCCCCATTGGCGCATTCGGACTCCCCGGAACGTTGGATGGTTGGCATCATTATTACTATTCCCATTTTTCACTTTCTTTTTGGTAATTCCAATATCACCCTTTTGTTCAAGTTCTTGTTGATTTCTCTTGTAGATTTTTTGTGCTTGATGATCAGATTCTGCAGCTGAGGTAGTTGTTCTTGTTGTTTGAGATGGAGGTGAAGAGGAGGATGATGTGGAGGTGGTAGTGGTGGTGGTGGTGGCGGAGGTGGTTGAGTAAGAGGAAGAGGTTGTGGTTTGAGCTTCCCACTCTATATTGCATTCTTCTTCTGCCATGTGGGTTTTTGGGGGTAGCAGAAGGTGTGGTGGACTGAGCTTATAACAGGGCTCTGCTGGTTCACTCCTTCTTATGCTTCTTTCACATTTAAAAAAAGAGTGGGGTTATGTTTTCTTATTAGATATCTTGCACGTTATCTTGTCATATTAAATTATTAATTTGAATTACATGTACGTACAAAAACTTTAATGAATTAGTGACGTATTATGTTGAAGACTATTAATTTAAACTACATATTTTAAATAAGAATTTAATTAATACATGAATGTGTGGTTCAAATCAGAAATATGATAATATAACATGTAAATTATTTGACGTAAGAATATTTTTTTTAAAGATATATTATATATTAAAGCAGTGGACCAAAGCAAAAAAGGTTACAAGTCTACAACAATATTGGTCATTTTGCTGCCCCCATGTTGATGTTTGAATGATGTGTGCCTGACTGCCTGTGTGGTATGGCATCATCTTTTACAGCTGCATGTATCTTGGCCTCTCCTAATTGTCTTATTAAAGATTTCTTAATGGGGATTGATTAGTGCAATTTTTCATGTGCTTATTTTAATTGGGCATCAAATTTGGGAATATATGAGGCATATCAGCATGTGCAATTTTTATATAAGCTTATTTACTAGTTTGTTCCTAAAATAACTTCAATTCTCACTTTACCTCCTAAGGTTTATTTTGTATCACATTACTCTATAAAATTAATTTTTGTGTATTATTTTACCCACTTTCAATTTTTACAAACTTTAAAAATTAATTAAAAATAACTTCAGACTCATAAAAATACACGGAAAATTCCTACGGACTCATCTTCACTAGTTCTAATTTACTATGGGGTCAAATTACCAATTTTTCCTTTGAGAGTTTCCAAAAAATTTGGGAAGTCTCAAATTTATTTATATAAAAATTCTAAAACTTTCGTAAAGTCTTGGATGAATTCTGAAAAATATTTTAGAAATTACCAAAAACCTGTTTAGAGAATTCTTTCGAGATTTTACGGAAATTCTAGAATTTTTCTAGAATTTATTTTATAAAGGAAAATTTATTTTTCTCTAAGACCGAGAGATCTTTTGGGTAGCAAGCGTTCATAAGAAATGTAGTGTTATTGTTTAGAAGACCAACGGTGCAAATCTTGTATTTTTTGGAGTTCGAGAAATTATTCTACGAATTTCCAAAGAGTTTAGAGTATTTTATTTTTCTTGAAATACTCGGATAGAAAATTGTTAATTTGACCCCATAGTAAATTAGTACTAGTCAAGACGAGTCCGTATTAATTTTTCAGAGTCCAGAGCTATTTTTAATTAATTTTTAAAATTTATAAAAATAAGAAGTGAGTAAAGTGATACACAAAAATTAATTTTATGGATTAATATAATACAAAAATAAACCTTAGCGAGTAAAGTGATATTTGAAGTTATTTCAAGAGGTGAAATAATAAATAAGCCTTTTTATATAATATAATTGAGGATTGGTGGGGGCCCCAAAAAATATTTGCTTACTGCAAGCTGCTAGCTAATTAACTACCCTCAGATGTTTGTTTTTTTCAAGCTATGAATTTCACATGGAAGCTGGTTCGAGGTTGTTTGTTGGTTGGTATTTTGAGATGTTATGCCATCTGCAGCTTTCATGTAATTACAATGTCTTAAATTCTGATGATCATCACACAAAAAATTAACAGAGAATCTTAACTCCAAAATCAAATAGGTGATTGAAACCAATTTTTTAGTATATATGAAGAGATTCTTTAGTAGGGTAGTCGTGTCACGTGTTTACAACCTCGAATGATATACTGATATGTGTGTATATTTTTAAATGTTTTTAAAGTAAATAATATACATAACGCGTAACATTGGATAATCGTAACATATACGTAATGAGGTAGCCCTATTTAAGAATTTCTCATATAAATGTTTTTTCTATATTAATCATTGAGTTTTAATGTCTAGTTTAGGACCTTAAGCAAGGAAACAAAGCACATTGGCCCATCAAAAGCTAATGAATGTGCATGACCAAAAGAAAAAATGTAATGAATGTGACCTAAAATTTGATCAAGTTATTAATTTACTTGGTACTTAACAAGAGGTACCAAGACATTGTCACATGGCGTTGTACGTGAGCTGGTCAAGGTAACCATGTGGGGCTACGTTAAATTAATACTAAGACATATAATAAGACCGTTGCCCTCACACTTGTTTGGGCAGTGAGAAAATTGAGAAAAAGACACATTATACAGAGTAGCAAGACTATGCTAGTTGTACTGTCTCAGCTACCAACACTGTTTATAGTACTGAAGTAATGACTATTTCCACACTTGTGCGTCTATATGTATATTCTCTTGTGTGAAGTAAGATTCAGATTTACATTATGAAAAACATGCTAAATAACTAATAAGATAATATTATTTTCAGAAATGGTTTTTTAAGTGACAAATTTTGAGCAACAGTGGATATAATTATAGGTTGGATTGAATGTACGTATAATCTCCAAAATGAATAACCCATTGATTTGTTGTAATTCATCTAACTATTTAGTACAATATGGACCAAAAAAAAAAAACTACTGTACTAATTTAGTACAATAAGTTATTGTAGTTGCTCAAAATTTGTCTATTTAGGAGAACATGATTGATATTACTCTATATATAGCCTACTTTTTTTTTTTTTTTTTTTTGTAATGACACAATTTGAGATGTTAGATTATCTTTAGAGGAGGTAGCAAATTTATAGGTCAAATGTGTACTTTGTTAACCTATATGACATTTTATTATGAAAATTCACTTCCTAAAAAATTTGTAATTTTAATGGATATGACAAATGGGTAGAACCGTAGAACAGATATTATTTTATGTATTTGATATTTATTTGGGCCCTAAATACAATAGTTGGTATGAGTTTCATTTATTAAATAAATGAGATGGGCAAATATATGTGTCAGATGGAATGGTAATCCCATCTGGCATAGCATTCTGACTTTGACAGTTTGACATATATAGTGTTTGCTACTTCCCTGGAGGTCTCAAACTGTCAATTAAATTAGACATTCAGACACCATCTTAATTACGTGATTAATAGTTATAGACTTCTAGTTGTCAATTAATATATATAACATTTACAATGTATGACAAAAAAAAAATTGAGCATATGATCATTTTAGTCTCTGTAGTTCATCCATAATTTCAATTTGGTCCCGCAATTCTATTTTTTCAATCAAGTCCAGTAATTTAGATTTTGTTCTAATCAATTTTAGAATTAAGGTTTATTCCAAATTTTAGACAGAATTTTTATATAAAAAAATCGCGTGCAACATTAGCAATTGCAATTTTAAGAACAAAATGATCAAAACATTCGAATAGTTGCACTACTATATTAATAAAAGGAACAATTTACCGTCAAATATTAACAAAGACTTAATTAAGAACTTAAGACTACATAGACCAAATTAAAATAAGAGTTATTTATATTTATACACCCTGAAGTTTATCGGTTTTTCACATGCATCTCTTAGGGTTTCAAAAATTACACATGCACCCCTTAATCTTTTAAAATTGTTGCACATAACTCCTACAATGAGATGAAAAATAATGAGAAAGTATGCAAAAAGACATGCTAAAGGGGTGAAATAACTTAATAAGATTACTCAAGGTGTAAGGTCCAATCTCAATACAAATATATATTTTTTTATTTATTATTTTCTCTTGCAGAAATTATATGCAACAGTTTTGAAACTTCAAGGGTGTATGTGTAATTTTTAAAATTTCAAAAGATATATGTGAAAAGACAATAAATCTCAAAAAATGTAAAGATAAATAATTCATTAAAATAAATGTTGGACTATAGAGACTCAAATGGTTATTTGCTCAAAACATTATTTACATAGATGTATACAGTTAGTTAATATAGAAGACGAAACATGCATGCATATATATGTTGACAAAATATAAGCCATGGGGTTCAAGCAATTGTGACTTTGGTCTTCCAAGGGTGAAGGGACTATTTTTGTCCCATCGACCTGTATTATAATAGTACCTCGATCTCGTACCATTATGCGAATTCGAATAAAAGATGTTCATCAAGCACAAGGCACCTTTTTAGTTTTTTCCACCACCTTCTATAAATGACACATCATCGATCTGATTCTAATACGAACAAAAACATTAATCAGTCAAGCCAAACTTTTAAAAAAGAAGAAAAAAAAAAAACCCAAAAATTGAAAAACAAGAAAAAGTGGCTCAAATTGCTTTCAAAGAGTGAAATGGTTAATCGATCGAGTTTGTGGTTTCCAAATATATTCAAGCATTCATGTGTTCTTAGACCATCATATGAAACAAAAGTTTCTTATTCGTTATGGGAGTAACCAAATTCTTCTTTAATTTATTTGTTTATCCAAATTCCATATATATTGATGCTATTATTGCCTTATTGTCTTGGGGAATCTACAATATGCAAGTGGTCCATCTTCTATTTATTATTTATATGTCCTATGTTTTGGGACCAATGTCCTTTTTTTCTATTAAATTTCTTTTTCTTAATTGATACATAGGGGGTCTTATGACAGACACATAGGGTATCTGCAGTTTCACATTAAAAACCTATATATGACCACATGATTTATACCCAAATTAATTAATGTAAATGGACTGCAGGCTGCAGCCCCACTTTTAGTCTTATTCTTGGTCAAAGTCTTCTTTTTTTTTTTTTTGTCAGTCTTATTCAAAATGACCTTGTTTGGCTGATACGAAGAATTAGTGATTGTTTAGGGTCTTTAAGTGGAGCCTCTAATCTAGGTACATTCTAATTAATCTGTACAAACACCCACATTGTCCCTATATATATCCCTTAAACTAAGTAATTAATAGCATCACATATGCCAACTTTTTTTTTTTTTTAATGTAGTTTATTAATTTTTTATATATCTTTAGCTTTTCTTACCAACTTGTTAGACGTACATATTAATGCTAAGCACTATCTCATGGTGTTATTAGAATTTTTGTGTTGCAAATGGATCAAGGAAATATCCACTGCTCCATGTGTGCTTGCTGGTAGCTAGTAACTAGTTAAGGCATATTCTTTTAAAAAAGAATTAATTACTATAAACACATGCAGCTGGGGCTGAAGATCCCTATGTGCTTGAGGAGGTAGCGAATAATATTCTTGGGTGAGCCAGCAGTATTCACGGTTGTTGTGGAGGGTGGAGTTGAAGGAGCGATTGTGGAGGAGCTTCTTTCTCGAGTTTGTGGTCCTCCGGCTTTCAAGTGGTATCACAAGGTTCTGTGCACCTTCAAGTATCAAATCTATGGCCTCCAGTAAACTGTGTACAAATAAGACAAACCAAAATTTATTAGTAAGCCTTCAAAATAAATTAAAAACGAAATCCAAAAATCATCGTATTCATATCAAACAGCAAATCATCAAAACCTTTGAAAAAAAAAAAATCAAATCAAAAGTCAATATTAAACAATCTCTTCTAAACTTCAAAATTATAATTAAAAAAAACATAAATCTGATTACTAGTGTAATTGTGAGTCAAGAACATTATTATTTGATGTAAATAATTAACTACACATCATTCAAAGTTTCAAACACTCGTTACAAAATTAATCGATCGAGTCTTATACTTAAGAAAACTGTATTTTGTAATTGTCAATCAATAACATTCTTATTTCAAAATAATTATGGGACGTTACTAATTAAATTCGTCCAAAAAACTTATGAATCATCCACCGAAAGATGAAATAAAGAATTAAGAAATATAAATTAGTTATTGTTTGTAATCTCTACTACCATTATTTATATAATGAAAGAATTAGGTTAGTCTATTAAGAATCAGGTAATTGAGCATGTGACTCCACTTCAGGCAACATGTGATGCGCTTGCCAGCTAGATTGGTTAGAATGTTAGTTTTACGTTTTCTCTCTCTGTTCTCTCTTGCTTTTCCTAGCTGCAACTTTCCTTGACAGCGTGCGTGTGCATCTGGCCATGGATGGCGACGAGAGAACCACCCTTGAGTTCCTCTCTCTTCCCTCTTCATCTCTGTGAGCTCGGAACACCCAGCAACCCCCAGACCCGATCGGAGCCCCGATGTTGACTCTGATCTCGGCCTTGTCACAACGTTGCCAAAGAACAAGCCAAGTTCCTCACTATAACAACGCCTAGAAAGTTATTGGGGAAGCCAACTCCACTCTTGTGCCTTCCTTACCAGTAGTAGGTTCTTGATTTTTTTTGTTTAGTTCAGTTTCTGGAATTGCAAGTGAACTGAAACTGCAGAAACTGTAATTTCTGGAACTGCAAATGAACTGAAACTGCAGCTTCTTTATCAGTAGTAGGTTCTTGATTTTTTTTGTTTAGTTCAGTTTCTGAAACTGCAAAAACTGCAGTTTCTGAAACTGCAAATGAACTGAAAAGAAACTGCAGAAACTGTACTTTCTGGAACTACAAATGAACTTAAACTGCAGTTTATTGGAGTTGCAGTTACTAACTGCAAATAAACTGAAACTGCAGCTTCTTTATCAGTAGTAGGTTCTTGATTTTTTTTGTTTAGTTTAGTTTCTGAAACTGCAAAAACTGCAGTTTCTGGAACTGCAAATGAACTGAAACTGCAGAAACTGTACTTTCTGGAACTGAAAATGAACTTAAACTGCAGTTTATTGGAGTTGCGGATTTGCAGTTTCAGTTTCCGTTTTTTGGTGATGCGTTGATGCTGGTATTTTGGAAGATGTCTGCATGTTATGTTTTTGTTATGTCTATTTTCGGATTGTATTTTGGGATCTAGTGGTGGTGGTGTGGTGTCTGCATGGTATTTTGGGATCTAGTGGCGGTGTGGTGTCCGCAAATGAAGAATGAGTTTGTGGTAGGTGGTCCGCAAAGGAAGAATGAGGCTTTAGGTGATTTTGGTTAATAAAATTAGATGCCAATACCTATATATTAATGAACTTTTAAAAAAACCCACTAGTAAAGGCATACTCATGAATCACATACACTATTTGTACACTAATATTCATATATATATATATATATTATATGCATGAAGTCACTCAAGGTATTTCACAATAATGCTAGGTTGTGCCGCCAAATTTATTCATTAAGTTTGTTCGTTAAATAATTAATTTATCAATAGGTATACATATATACCGATATCTTGTTAGAAATAAAGGAAATTCAAAATAAATTTATATTTGAATAAATAAAATTTTATCATACCATTTTTTAATAAAAAAATGGTGACTAACAAATTCAGTGATTCTAACAATATTGTTTCCCTCAGACTAGTAAAATACATTAGATTAATTGAAGATTATAATAGTGTCTATCACTCTAATTTGGGTAAGGAATCTAAATTAGACAGACCAATTAAAGTTAGATCCCTTAAACTAATTAATGTTGTTACTTACAGTTAAAACTATTTATTCTCTCATCTAAAAAAACAAAGAATGCAAAATAAAGAGTACAGAAGATTAAAATAGCTAGTGTCCTTGATATGCATGTGATTGTGATTGGTCATAAGCATGGAGGCATCAAATCTGCATGTCTTTGTCACAGACATGTCTTGTGATGTTCATAAGGCCAACAATGCCTTATTCTTTTCCTCATAATAGAAACTTGAACACCTTTTTAAAATTTTCTTCTGCTTATTATTCCTTTCAAACTTTTAGTACATATGGTTTTAATTTGCTCAACCATGCTTAATAATTGGTTGCAGAGCTCTTCCTGGTTTTAAGTACCATGCTTAATTTGTAGTACAAGCCAGATAGCAAAGCTGGGGTTTCTGTAAGACAATGTTGAAACGGAGCTCAATAATAGAAAAGTTATTATTGTCAATTAGCCATTAATTCCTTCAATTAATATAATTCTGTCAAAATAATGTTTTGGTTGACAAGAAACTAGGGGATTGAGGGGCATTTCTATATTTACAATGTCTATTACCTTAAAAATGATGGATAGACAATATACATCAATTAAATTCCTTTCTAATTGTCAATTCTTCATATCGAAAATCTTTGATTGGGACTAACATTTAATTATAGTCCTTAATTTAATCAAAGTGAAAACAAGATCCTCAATTAAAAATATGGGTATAGTTGGAGTCTTTTTACTAAAATTTTCTTTTAAAACTTTACATTCAGATATAATTATAATTTCATCAATAGTCCCTATTAGTAACCCGGCCAACTGATAATATAACATTTCCATCTGATATGTAAGAAAGAATAGCATTTCCTTACATCTCTTATATATTCATACATGAACTAATACAATATAATTACCTGAAATTAGCCATATATGGTGGATGGGATCTGAGCATCCTGATAAGATCATGAAGAAAAGGCAAATTACTTTTGAGATATTATAGTAACATAAAATGTGTATATTTTTTATCTTATAATTAGGAAATTGTGATTACTTCCTGAAGATGAATGCAAGTTTATTACCATTTGTTTAATGAACATGAACATGTCTTCAGTAAGCTTTGATGCCCATCATGTCACAATGAGCAAAATGAACCTGAACTATAGGGTTCTCAATGGAGGCCTCCCACTGAAAGCATACTCAAAGACTCAAAGTCAATTTTGGCACGTGTGAAATAGAATTGTGAAACAAAATTGGAGGTTTGGGAGGGTGAGTTTATGGCAGGTTGGTCCATGAGAATGTAGTTTGGAACTGGTACTTGTTAGATTTTTATTTTGGAAATGCCAATTAGTTGTTGAGATGGTCCACAATTAAGACAGCTAGCTGCCGTGTGAATGCGATTGCAGCCATTATTGGGTTGGCCAAGGGGTGTATCTTAGGGATGGACCATCCTTCATAATTTGAAAAGACAGGGACAATAGGAGAGAGGGAACATCACTTGAAGAGATTAGGGGGCAGTCGGTGGAGAGAGTCTTCGGTGGGGCTGGAATGCCACTCACCTAATGAGACTCCCTTTCATTTTTTAACATCTGTCATGATTTTGTCCAGCTGGACAAGTCTCTCTCTCTCTCTCTCTCTCTCATTCTCTTCAACACCACCACCTAACAGGCCAGGCCAACACACCCTAACACAACCCAGACCTAGCACGGCAGCACACCCCCACCACCCTCCACAAAAATATTGAAAAACAGAGTTGGGTCAATGGCATCTTCCAAAGGGAGTTTAATAGATGATTGAAACTATTTAAACCCAGGCCCATCCCCTCCCCGCCCAGCCCCATCTCAGCCAGCCCCCACCTAGATCGGAGAGAGTGAGTGAGCAAAGAGAGAAAGCAAGAGGAAAAAAAGAGGGGAGAGGAGAGAGAAGGGGAAGCAAGGCCGGCGGCGGGTGGTAGGGGTGTGCTGGGTTGTGTTGGGTGGTGGTGTTGATGAAGAGAGAGAGAGAGAGAGGGGAGAGAGGAAGGCAAGGTCTGTTGTCTAGCTGGATAAAAATATAACAGGTGTCAAAAAATTAAAGGAAGTCTCATTAGGTGAGTGGCATTCCAGCCCCACCCAAGACTTTCTCGCAGTGGGTGTCATCAAAAGGCTTATGGTCCAATGGGTTAGTTGGGTGTTAGCTAGTCCAGCCCAATTAGCCACAATGTGCTGGGCAGGGACCCCCACTCCTTGAATAGGAGGGTCGGACGAACTCATGACCCTTGGCCCACAGGCCCACTAATTATAGGCCCATGGGCCGGCCAATTATAACCCATGGGCCTACATTCACTAATGTGTTCTACAAATGCAGCCCAAGGTGGAAAAAGAATGATTGACCAAACTTGCTGAATAGCTTTTATTGACACTCATGTTAACCATATTCATCCATAACAATAAAGAAAACAAACCCGCTGTTTGCCATAATCTAGAAGTTGACATTCTAATTATGTATGAAAAGCCTCCGTTACATTAAAATCAGAATTCATTGTGGACAGCAAGTAGTTGTTGCTAGCTTTATTGGCAACAAAATCACAATCATAGTCTTGCGTTTCGGAGTTGGTTCTTCAGCAAAGGCTGGACGTATTCGCGATAGCCATCGGGCACAACTGTGTCATTGAGAGGATCCTTCCATGCCTCCTCATAGAGTTTTGGGTACACATTACCATCATAGCGGCCAAGAACCGAACCAAGGTAGTGATCAGTGTAATTAAATGCATCAACAAGGGCAATGGCATTGGGACGGAGCTAGCATAAGTTAAAGATATAGATTAATCAGATGACAGCAGCCTTTAAAGAATGAACAAGTAGAACTTAAAGGAAAGCCGTAAGGGGCAAACCTGGGAATATAGAGATCTAAGTTGATCATTGGCAAGTGAAGCTTGCTTGGCTGTGATGCTGCCAGTGGAGAGGAAATCACCGAGATAATTGTGAACAAGGAATAAAGCATATACGTTGCAGAGGATCTCCAGCTGTTCTTTCACTCCCTTCCCAGGTATGTCTTGTTGCACTTTCTCAATGAACCTATCATGAAAGAGAAGCTTCTTGTTAAGATTAACAAAGTGGAAAATCCAACAATAGGTCATCAAGAATTTAATTTCCTTCCAGTAGTTCCCTCTACATCCTTCGAAAAATTACTTCATGACTACCATCATCATACAGTCCTACTGCCATTTCACTTGAATTAGTGAGCACAGTAAAAATCAAAAACTTTTTCAAATGACATTATAGAAAGGTACCACAGGGAGGAGTTCAAACCCAAAGAATTGTGTGAAGTCAAAACCTTTTTCAAATGACATTTATAGAAAGGAAGAAGCTTACTTGGAAACAACAATTAATTGGCAATGAGCAACTGCTGCCTCAACTAAATTAGGCGAGAGTTCCGCAAAGCCTGAAGAAGTGGAAACACATCAAAATTAACAAACATATCATAATGACATAGCAAGAATATATGAGATATGAAATATGAAATATGAATGACCATGGAACTTAAGTAAAGTGAAAAGTTGATGTTTAAATACAAATTTAGAGCAAAATGATATTAACCAAATGAGGTGTCACAAAGATTAGAAAACAATTCTACTATCTGTGTCAAGTATTCCCTTAAGATAATGGTGAAAAATACTTAGGAAAAATTTAGCTAGAGGATTCCGATTATACCCCATGTCACTATTCAGGATATGAATTTCACTTTGTATCAATTGAGGATTCCAACTTTGATTTTGTATCAAGTAAGGATTCTCCGTCAGTTGCGTTACAAATTCTGTTAAAAATTGGTCACGTGACATGCACATGACAATTTTTAGGGACAAAATTGTCTCTTTTCTTAAAAAATAATTATAAAAATTAAACTAATTAAACTAATAAAATTATCAAGCACTTAAATTATAACAAAAAATTATAAAGCACTTGACAAACAAAAACAAAAAATTATAAAGAATGAAGCTAAAAGGAAAAAAGAAAGTTTGATAGAAAAAGAAAAAGAGAAAGAAATAAAAGTAAGATCAGACATTCAGACCTCACCCCCGACCCTCCCCACCCACCAACCCCGACAAGCCCACCCCCACCCACCTCCCTCCCCATCTCCGGCCAACGGGCAGCACCCCCTGCCTGCAAACTTCTACTTCTCTCTCCCTCTCCCTCTCCCTCTCTTTTCCTCTCTCCTTCTCTTTCCTCTCCCCCTCCCTTTCTCTCTCTGCAACTCTCTTTCTCTCTCTACTGGTGCTGGACCCAAAGGGTGCCGGCGGCTTCACTGGCCTCCCAAACAAAAGTGTGATATCAATAGGGAAAATTGCAATATAATCAAAGAACCCATATTTTAATTATCTTCCCAAACAATTCGAAATGGTATCTTCTCTAATTATCAAATTGAAGCATAAATTCAAATAAAAAGTTTTATATAATCAAAGGTTGGATTGAAAATCCAACAAAAAAAAAAAGCTACAAAGTACAAAACATAGGGCTTTATTGGTGGGGCCACTAAAAGTACAAAATAGCAACCTTTATTCGTTGTTAATCATTTCGCCGATTGTGCAAGTCAAGATGGAGAGAGGGAAGGTCGTGCAGTGGTCGGATCTTCCCAAGGAGCCCTGGCCGATGAGAAAAAGAGAGTTGCATAGAGAGAAAAAATGTGACAGAGAAAAAGGGGGGGGGGGGAGAGAGAGAAAAAAAAAAGAGGGGGGAGAAAGAGATGGATGCTAAAAGGTAGGGGGTTGCCGATGCGGGGAGGGACGAGATCGTGGCCGGAGAGGGGGAGGGGAGGGGTCAGGTGGGTGGGTGTGGGGAGGGGTTTATGAATATATATATATTTTTTTCCTTTTAGTTTGTTTTTTCTTATTTTTTAAAACTATTTTGGAGGTGGAGGGCAATTGGGGCAAATTGACAATTCTGTCCCTAAAAAGTGGTTACGTGACACGCACGTGACCATTTTTAGACAGTAATGTAACACCGTTGGCAAAAGTTCCTTACTTGACACAAAATGAAAGTTATAGTCCTTAGTTGACACAAAGTGAAATTTATATCCTGGATAGCGAGATGGGGTTTAATTGGCGTCCTGTACCTAAAATTTTCCGAAAATACTTATGCTACTCATTAAATAAAGTAGAGGTAAATGAGAAAAAAAAAAAAAAACAAACAAATTCAGACAAGAGGCAAAAAAACACAAACCCTCTTCTGGATTTGCAAACTTGCTAAGGTCTTGAGCACATGCGACAGACATTCTAGTAGCCCTTGCTTCAAATGCCTCCAGTATTACACTAGGCTTCAACCAATCCTCAGCTGCATGCCATTGAAAATACAAGGTAAACAACTTAAGCATGTAGTTGAACTCTACAAGGTATTCGAAAGGTATACCAAACCAATATAAGTACATATGCATATTAGTCAAGCACAAATTGCCTTTTAGACTCTGTATAATTTAGCAACCTTGTGTTTGACAAATTGAAAGATGTAATGAAAGCTTATAGAATAAATAAATAGTCAACCTTTTTGAACACTACAACGACATTGGATCAAATGTTCTGCACGCCCCATATACGTAGTTGTTCCAATAGGCTTTTTACCAGATGGCAACTGAGAAACAGTCTTCATGAGAAACCTTGCAACCTAAAAGAAAATTTTCAGAAAGAGTTCAGCACACATAATTAAATACTGACAGCAGTATGTTGGATCTGATGCTGAATGAATACAAAGCAAATTCCATCCAATAACCACCAACTTTCAACTATGAAATATAGGAGCCCTGGTTCATCTTAATACACAGCAATGCTAAATGAGGATGCAAAAATAAAAGCAAATTACAAAATAATTTACAAGCACATTTTGCTAAGACAGTAGAAACAGGCATGGAATAAGTCAAAGCAAAAGGTAAAGGGTCAAGTCAAAAGCAGCTCTTATAGCACAGTGGAACAGGCATGGTATAAGTCAGAGGGCAAGGTAAAGGGTCTAGTCAAAAGCAAGTAAGAACAAGGCTTCTTAATCCACAGACCTGTAGAAGTAGAACAATATTGTCTCCTTCATATGTACATGCTGGGACATAAACAGCAAATAACTCAGGAAGCCCACTGCTAGATAGATAACCATGACCACCACATAATTTCCGGCATTCTTCGATGGCATCCTGAAAAAAAAGAGGGTGTGAACTTCTGTGAATGGGATAGGAAATAGCTATCTTTGTTGTGTAGTCCACAAGCTCAATGAATGTCCAGGAAAAGAAGGAAAAAAAGTGAGGCGAGGGTAGCAATAATCTCGTACAGCAGTTGCAGAGGTAGTCAATGACTTCAAACCCGCAGTGCATGCATGAGCCTCAGGCAATGTAGAAAAGTCGTTTGCTTGCAATTTTTGGGTCACATCCGTATATAGCCAGTTCAACCACTGACCAACAAATCTGAAAGCATAGGCAGAAGCCAGCAAAGGGAAGAGTCTATTTTGCTGAGTCTTGTAGTCAATTACCTAAAGCAAAACATGAACCAAAAGCATTAGATACATCATATTCAGGACAAAAAGAAATGACTTCTGTAAATTCATGAAAGAGGATAACAAATTTAATGAGACAATTGGCTTTTGTACCTGTGTCTCAACACCACCATTTTGTGAGCCAAATTGTCGACGAACAGCACTATACCTAGTAGCAATACAAACTGCCCGTGATAAAGCACAGGAAGCATCAGCTACAATTGTTTGTCGCACAAAAACCATAGTTCCATAAAGTAGCTGCCGTGGAACATTGGATTGTACGTATTTTCCTTCTCTTGTAACCTTCGAAACCCTAGCATATTTGAAAGACATATCAGAATAGCCATCCTATCTATCTATGTGAATAATTAAGTAAAATGGGCAGTCAAAACTTTTAAACATCAGAAAGGCCATCCTATATCATTGATTATAATGTGTTAAAAGTACATACCTCATCAACATTTGTTCCCTTGGGATGCGCACATGATCAAATCTTAGGACACCATTGTCCATGGAGTTGTATGCCCCACTTCCAAATTTCATCCCAATATCACCAATTGTTATCCCTGGAAGAGGTAAATGATCATCCAAACTCCGAAGTTGGACAATGAAACCTGAAAATAGGAATTTTATATAATTAAAACCAATATAACATTCATTTCATGAAAGAAGTTGCAAACAATTGTATACTTAGTAGTTACCATGCACTCCATGGTCTTGACCATCAGTATTAAGACGGGCATAAATAACAGCATGTGTGGAAACTTTTCCCAAACCACCAGGCCACCACTACTCAAAACAATGAAGGAAGAATGATAAGAACCTAATCTAGATATTTCTATCAAGGAGAAACAGAAACAAAACTCAACATTATGCTTGACAATATCTAGATAATATAAAAAATGGAACTAAGAACATCTTTACATCAAAAGCTTGTTATCATAGATTCTAAAATTGCACAAAAAGAAAATTAGAGGAAGACAATAGCATTAACAAATTTACTCACTTTGCTTGAGGTCAGTGTAGGACTATGAATAATGAACTCGTCTGTCTGTGGATCAAAAGTTGCTGTGGTCTCAAGCCCTTGAACATTGGAGCCATGGCCAAGTTCAGTCTGTGCATAGCAGCCAATTATTTGCATCTTATATGCCAACGGCAACCACTTCTTTTGCTGCTCCTCGGTACCTGATCCTTTAATAGCAGGCACAAACATTCCCTGAAGAGGAACTTCACATATTAAGTTACATTATAAACTAAATTGCTTTCTCTTATGATAAAGTACCTTAATTAAAGAAAGTGATCAGCAAAGTTACTTTATCATTGTGAGGGCAATCATTTGTTAGACGCAGAAGACGTTATTATAAAAGTAAGTGATATCTAATTCACAAGCATGTCAACGTCTCTCAATGTAAATAAATACTGTCAAATAGGATATGGGAATGTAGCAAATTAGAATGCCACAAAGAGAAGGAATTGGAGCTTACCCAGTGAAGATCTGTATATGCTGGTTGATCGACATAACTCCTTAACTTGGATGCCTCTTCTTCTGCAATAATAGCAGCATAGTTGAATTATTCAACCAGAATGGAAAACGATAGACAAAAATAAAACAAATAATTCTATAAAAATAAGAACTCCCATTCCCTGGTGGAGACAACATACCAGAAAGTCGAAGCTCGTTGATCCGCTTCCAGGCATGAGCTACTTTTCTCAGAGTGTCTTTAAACAAGTCCTTCCTACTAAGCATAGTTCTATTGTCCTTTCTAAAGACCTAAAAATGAAACACATAAAAAAGTTTCAGTAAAATAAAAAATAAAAAAAATCCACAGCAGCAAAGAAGATTAGTAAACATATAGATAAGAAATAATCCCAATTGCTTTCTGCGTCTAATTTTTGACTCGTCCCCAATAAATCATAAGAAATGTTCAACAATCAAACAACTAATGAAATTTATTCATTATTATACAACTATTAACTTTGTTAGTGAAAAAAAGTATAACAGTTAATTTAGAGAGAACAAATTTGGTTTGCTGCCTAAAAGCTACAAACACTGCCATGTCGAATAGAAATTCGGAACCTTTTCCGAGCAATTTCTCGGAAACCAAACAGCTAAAATGAGAATGAATTACCGGATCGCTAGCGACAAGGCGAGCAATTCGATCGGAGACTTGCAAGGCGTGGCGAGAGCCGGCCCAGACGACCTTCATCTGGTCAACATCGAAGCGCGCCTTGCTCCTCTCGTGCGCCAAATGATCCACGCCCTCCATCTTCACAGGAAACAGCAAAACCCTAGCACCAAATCAATGGAAGACTGAGAAGAATTGAAAAGGAACACTCGCTCAGCTCTGGTTTTGTAATTAGTGTCCGCGAGTGTGAACAGAACGACTATTTATATTGTGGGCTGTGTGCCTGTTTGCTTCTTTTGGCTTCTTTTCTAATCAAATTTATTAACAAAACGGAAAAAGAGGAACTCTTGATAACCTTAGGATTTGGATTTTTGGATTTTGCTTTGTGTTTCCCAATGAACATGACAATCATGTTAGAAACAGGAATATAAATCTAAATTGACTACTTTCCCTTTTCTTTTTTACCGACCACATTTTTGCACGTGTTAATACACTTTATTTCTTTTTCTTTTTTGCAATCAAATTAAAGAGGAATTTTAGATAGCTTTTCCTTTGTGTTTTTTCACTTGTGCATTCTAGTGCATTACCATGATCGGTTATTTTATAAATCACTTTTTAAAGATTATTTGTGTAAATTATTGACTGAATTGAAAATTATCTAATTATTTAACTTGTTATTAGATAAATATATAATTTTAGTAATAATGGGATTTATTGTATATTATTTAATAAAGTTAAATAATTAAATGACTTACGATTTGCTTAAATTTTTTTATAATGAGTGATATAAAAAATAAATGATTATAATTGTGACATTATCTCTCTACTTATCTCGGACCCGGATCATATTGGTATTTTTTTTGTTTGGATCGAAATGATACCTTTTATAAACTTTTAAAATGAGGTGTGAACATATTTTGGCAAGTACTTTTCAATTCCTTGACCACTAATTGATATGTTTGATGAAGTCCTCCCTTTAGTTGTGTACTTTTCATATTATGTCCAAAATAGTTTTAAACTTTTCTTAGAGAGAGGAAACTTGAAAGAATTCAACTCTAATGCTCTTTATAATGTTTTTTTTTTTTTCTTTTGTCAAGGTCAAGGTTAAGGAAATTTAAGCAATTTAAACCTATGTATATTTGAACTTATGTTCAACTAGAGTTATTTAATGCATTTATCTCTATAATATTGAAGATGTTTTAAATTCACATTTCTCGTTTTTAAGATAAAATAAATAAAGTTATTATAATGTATTGAGAATTTGTGGAATTTTAGGTGAGTGAAAAATGATAATGTAACACTTATTGTATCTATGTAAGTATTTTGAATAATTCATTGAATGAATTAGCTAATTCTATCTTAAGGATCGACTCCTCCATTAGAAAAAATAAAAATAAAAATCATGCCCCCATATATTTCAACCAAAACATGAAAAATCATAAGGGGATTGGACTCAAATTGGGTCTTCCATTTGCATTTGGGGAATAAAATGCGAATCACCTTTTTATTTTTATTTTATTATTTATGGACAAAGCCTCGGGGATGTGAGTTTATTCAAAGTGGTAGTTTCCTCATGAATATACTTTTATGCTCAAGGCGTAGATTACAAGAACTTCATTAAATTGAAAGGAAAAATGTTGACCGAGTCCAAATCATATCATTCTAAGAGATTTTCTCAGTGTGTGCGGGATTTAAATGTAAATCAAATAAAAGTAAAAGAAAAACCTATTTGTTTAGATTCCTTGTTATGTCTTAATGATAAAGTAGTTGAACAAACTAATTATTGAAACTAAGGCCCGTTTGGTATCTGATTTAAAAACAATTTTTTGTTTTTAAAAATACTAATTCTTTTTTAAATTGAAAAACTGTGTTTGGCAACCCATTTTTTAAAATAAATATCCAAAAAAAACTCAAAAAAACCATTTTCTAAAAACAATAAAATGTCGTTTTTGCATTTTTTTTTTCTTACACCAACTCTCTGCCGACCTACGTTTTTGCCATCGTTTTCTCTCTGCCTCTCATGTTCTTTCATCTCCTCCATATCTCTCTTCTGCTCCCAATGGGCCTTGAAAACCTTGACAAAGAAAAAGCAGTTTGTTATCGTCTATGAAGATCTCAACAACAGAACCTTCAATTTTGCTCCAGTGAAAGTGATCAACATCGCCGTTGTTGCAGTTTGTTTTTTGTTTCTGTTACTCCGATCTAGGAGGAAGAGAAGGGGGGATGAATTTCTCTGATTTTTGCTGCTTCCATCATTCATGAATGGTTTTTGGGTATCGATCGTTTTTTGTTTTGGCTGAGAGACTAGATGCTATGATGACATTGATGAGAAGGGAGATGATAAAATTCAATTTCATACCAAACATGTTTTTAAAATATAAAAATTGATTTTTAAAATTCAAATTTTAAATATTAATCCTATTTTTTGAAAATAATTTCTCAAAATGATACCAAACGGGGCCTAAGTAGTTTTTTTTGAGACTTTGAATGAATCAAACATCATAAACTAAGAGGATTACAACGAAGTTGAAGCTCTTGAACTTGAAATGAAACATCAATTAATCTTTTCTTTTAAATTAACTTTGACTGCTGCGTTTGGTTTTGTACTGCTCACACAATGACACCTCCAGTTTGGAGTCTACTCATGATTTGCTGACTTGTTAATCAAACTCAAATCTTGGTACGTGACCTACTTTGTTGTCATTGTTGGCATGACCAAACTCAATTTGTTCCAAATGTGGTCCAGCAGTCCAGCTTGTATTGCGTTCAAACAATGTGGTTTTAGAGTTTAGACTTTTTATCTTAAAATAGAAATTTAAAATGACATAGTTTTAAATATAAGCTCTAATTAAAAATATCAACTAATAGAACATTCAATTACAATCAATGAATGATATAAAATTCTCTATTTTGTGTTTTCGGACATAAAGTCCGATATGGTATCATTTTGAGGTTTAACTTTAAAATTTAGGACCTATATTAAAAAAATAAAAGCATGAAATGTCAAAATATGAGCAAAGTAAACATCAAATAAAAAAGGGAAAATTCGAGGAAAATGACTCCAACTTATGTGTTGGAGCTAGATCACGGCTCCGACTTCAAAAATGTATCCATTAGGACTAAATCTTCACTTAAGCGTTAAATAAGGCTATTCCGTCAATTTAATCCAAATGTCCTCTAGTTTTAGGGGTAAAATTGTCACTCCACTCATCATTAAATAGGCCCCGTTTGGTATTGCAGTGGAAGACCCAAAAGCTGTTGTGGATGACAATTCTCAATCACCTACAGCAGTTTTAGTGTTTGGTAAAAAAATTAAAAACTGCTTTTTCCCACAATTCTCAACTCCCCACAACAAAAACAGAAAACATGTTTCTAGGTACTTTTGAAAGCTGCAGTGAATCACAGCAACAATGAATATTTTATTTTACGCATAATATCCTCATTGATTTCTATATTTTTAATTTGTTTATTTTAAATTAAAAAATATGTCCATTGTTAGTTATATTTTATATTGTGATAATTACTTATGATATTTTATTTGCACGATTAAAATTACAATATACCTAAAAAAATAATATACATACTTATTTAATAATGTTGTTCTTAGAAAAATTAATGCTAATAAAAATTTGTAGCCAAAAATTTAAAAAACAAGTAAAAAACATTTTATTTTTACCAAATAAATAAGTGAAAGACACTTTTAGCATCATGTCTATTTTAGTAATTATACACAGTCACAACACTTTTACATTAACATTTACCAAACATTTTGATACTGTTTTTTGCACTCACAGCACTTTTGAAAACATATTTTACCAAACACTCATTTGCTTTACTTTACAGCTGACTTTACTTCACAGCTGTTTTACCTCGCAGCTGTTTTTCCACACAGCAATACCAAACTGACCCTAATAATTATGGAGACTTAGAGTCCAGTCCATTTTACGAGTCTTTCTTAGATTAAAACCGGTAGTGATTTAGGGTTTTTAATCAAATCCTTTTATTTTTCCTCTTTGACGGCTTTATGTTAGGTTTTAACTCCGGGATTTTGGGCGGGGGGGAAATACCCTTCAAATCAGAGGAGAACTTTATTATCAATTAAAAGGATTTTTTTATAAATTAAAAGAACTTTATTATGAATTAAAAAAAAAATCTTATAAATTAAATGACTTTATTATGAATTAAAATGATTTTCTTATAAATTTTCAAACACTCTCTATCTCAAAATTGTTTTTCTAAAGGCCCAAGCCTAATTATCTCTAATAATTATAAAATTAAATGTTTTTTTTTTGTCTAATATAAAATTAATTGTTAAAAAAAAAATATTATTTGTTATAAACTTGCTCGTCCACTGCTCGTGATCTGTCTGAATTGCTGGGTGTTGATCACACCAAATATGCCCTACCATGGCTTTTCTGTGAAGCCGTGAAAGAAGTGCAACCACCATATCTTGCATGCATAATTTCCATTAGATTTGTAGCATATAACAGCCACTGTGGCACTTGGACTAATTAGCACTTCAGGGTAAAATATAAGTATGCATTTCAGCTCCTATTTTGTTAGGGCTCTTATTTATTGGACTGCTGAGTACAAATGGGCTGCTATCATGGTTATCTGATGGGGTGATTATCAATAATTCTTCTAAAACATCCATCATATAAGCCTATCACAATAAGTGATATGTCTACCTTGGTGCTTAATTTGCCTCGATCTTGAGCTTTATTCAGTGTTTTGAAATACTAATTGTCATCAATTATGTGACGTTTTCTATCTTTTACGAGTATGTGACTGCCGTGTGGCTATTTATAAGGAGCATTTTAGTCGTGGTAGAAGACCCTTTAATAGATTAAGATCTAATATTTGGCAATTTGTGGCTAATACAAATTAGGTATTGTGATTTTCTTCATATAATTGGGTGATTATAAAGAATAATTGATTGTAAACATAAGCATTTCCTTCTAAAATGCCATGACCGTGGGCACAATACATACCTCACTTACATTACCTTTTTATTCACCAATATATACCTCACATTACCTTATTATGCACCAAATTCCTTAACAACTTCCCAATAAACTTGTTGGTGCTGAGTTTTTTTTTTTTTGGTTTCTTTTTCCAAACAATGGGCAGTCTTTGAGGTGTACATTGGACCAGGCCAGCCTGAGTCTGGCATGGGCACTACCCGTTTAAAGTTGGCCCGACCCATCATTAAATGAGTCGGGCCAAGCTTGGTCCGTACTTATGGGCCGGGTCAGATCAAAGTTTTATATCCCATTAAGCCGGCCCGTTTATATTAGTTTCTCAATTATTTTTTAAAAATTTAAAGACTAACTTTTAGTTCCATAAATAAAAATATTTCCAAAAAACTAAATACAATTATATATTCAATTACAAATTTATTTCTTATTAATTGCAATTTTATAAAAATTTATATTGACATTGTTAATTAATTTTTAAAATTAAGTAATTAATTTATTAAATAAAAATAAAATAAATTAATCGACCCGACACGACCCTTTATAAGATGGGCCATGGGTCGAGCTGGACTTAAGTTTTAAAATAATTAAACCGGACCGAATTGGCCCAACCCAATTATTAAATAGGCCGGCCTGAATACGATACAAAGCACGAATGAGCCGATTTTAAACGGGCCTGCCGTTGTACACCTCTAGTCTTTGGTTGTGCATGAGTTCAATAAACCCAATTGAATGAAGACAATCCTCAATTCGTATTACTACTAAATCCCCAAATGCTCACACCTAATTGAAATAATCAACCCTCATCCCACTAAAGGGTTTTCTATGGTCTGCTGTGAATGAAATGCTCATAAAAAAATGGCCACACAAACACAATTGAAAGAAATCATCACACAACCAGCGGGCAGGGGCATTTGAAAGCACAAAATGAAATTCATGGGCAAAGGGAGTTAATTTTTCAGTTTGGGAGCAATGTAGACTCAGCTAAAATTCAAGGTGCAGCAATATTTTAGCCTAAGATGAAGATCAAGCATTAGTATTAATTGAAAAAAATAAAAAAGGTTAGAAGAAGAACTTGGCACTTTGAAGTTAATTTACAATAATGTTGCAACAAAATGTATACAAAGATTCATATAAAAATGTTGAAGTATATTAGAGAACTTTTTTTTGGCCAAAAAAGTATATTAGAGAACTTCAAATGTGCATCTAACCAGTCAGTATTTAAGGCATTTCCACGCACGCACCATTAAATGTGGAAACACATGCCAAAAGAACAAAGTTATCGACTCCACACTAAGCAACAATGGGTGTGATGATAACCACTCTTTTTCTTTCCTTCTCTGAATTCAACTCTGTTCTAACAAACCACATCCTTTCCAGCTGCCAACTTCCTGCCTAGATTTTCGAGACCAAGCCTGGTGGTGCCAATGATTTATGATTTATGATTCAGGAAGCGGGCTCAGATTGTTCAAGCTTGCATAGTGGAAGAAAACTAGAAAAGGACCCCCTTCAGGCATACCATAATTTGTTTTCATATACTGATACACATTCAGTGAATTAGAATTTATCATGTCGAAAGGCATTTGACAATGTAATCAGAAATTAGCTAGAACATGCACCAAACTTCCTCATGAGCTCTATACTATCTGCAATAGTTGATCCCGCAGTCCCAACAAATCCAAGAGAAGCACAACTGCAAACAGTTTGCTCTACGTATAGAAGAACATCAGGTGTTCCTGGAGGACAATCCTTCTTAATCTGAGCAGTTCCATCATGACTCTTTGGAACAGACCCAAACTTCAAGCCATGACCTGCATCCATGATTCTTTTAGCAGTTTGTATTATCAACTCATCTCTTTCTTTTAGAAAAAACAGTTTAAACTGACGCGAAGCTCCAGCCAAATCCCCCAAGTAACTTCCAGTCCAATTACTTTCAGGAAGATCAGTCATCACAAAGATATGAATTGGAAGAGGGCTCTGCGACAATGCGTCCACTTTTTTCTTAAACTCTTGAAAAGTAGCTTTCCGATGATTCTTGAACTGTCCATCTAACAATCTAAGCTGTGCACAAAGAAAAGGAGCCTTTATGGTATCAAAAGCAAACTTCTTTCCAGCACTCATAATTTCAGGAACAAATGGAAGAAATTCAATCTTCTCTATCAGAGTTCCTATCCTTTTATATCTTGGAGCTTCATGGATATTAATGTACAGCTCCGAACCTTTGTAAGGAGCAGTGAAAAGGCTTCCAAATGCCAGCACAGTAGCTGATTCAGCTTCAGAACCGGGTCCAAGAGTCTTATATACATCTCGGTGTTTCCTAACATAAAAAATTTTCTTCTTCTTGAGTTTTTCATCAGGTTGGAAAGAATCTAATGCCCCATCCTCATTACCATTTTGGTATGTCCAAACAGTAGTTCTGCAGTCTTCATTAACAGCATATAAACACTTTGCATTACCTTTGAGCCCACTTAGTAGAGATCCACATTGCTTTAGTCTATCAAACAAAGAGGCTTGTGTATCCAACTTATTGTAGCAAGCAAAATCTACGTTCACATTGCACCATAAGGATATAAAAACCCTGAAATCTATGACTCGAACTAAAGAAGAAGAAACCAATGATGACATATCAACAATGTCCGCCATGGAAACATACCTGAAACAGAGATAAAGATAGTTGGGTATTATGTAAAAATATACGAGAATGGAGTTATTGTATATTTTAAACATGGCATTTAAGGTCATTCTGCTTTTTGAGAAAACTTGTTTGAGAAGAAATTACATGAATTTTTGGAGTCTCAACAATCTCTACTCAGCTGAGCTGATTAGACTGGCCCAGTAGGGGTGAGTATTCCAACAATTTTCTCACTTACCCAGACGAGGGGTTAAATAAAAACGACAGTTGTTGGTACTATTAACATAGAAACTAAAACAAAGCCAACTTGTTATAAACCCACATGTCAATCCTACCAAACATCAAAGCAGAAAAGAATCCTACCAAAAAATCCAATCCATTTCCAGCATTTTTATACCAACCAAACAATGGGTGAAGCAAAAACCACAAGTTGGTGCCATTAGCATGAAAAACTAAAACAACCCAATAAAACCCACATTCCAATTCAACCAAACTTGAAAGAAACCAAGGAAAGGCCGCATACCTCCCACTGGAAATGAGGTCAATCACATGATCCCAGACCGAAATTCTGATCTGATTGGGCTCGGAAACCCGAAACTTGGGGCAGCTACCAAGGGCAACGGCATGGTGATCGAGAACGGGAGGGACAACCAAGGTCCGGTTGAGAATGGCGGCCATGAGAATGGCGTTCTTGAACTCCATGAGCTGGTTGCTGAAGCCACTGTGGGGAGCGTACCAGAGGAAGTTTTCTCGTCGTGCAGGGGAGGGGCATTTTGGGGAATCGGAGAGTCGGGTGTTGAGCAGTAGGGAAGTGGGAGTGAGAGAGAAGAAGTAGGAGAGAAAGAGGAGGAGGGAGAAGAGGAGGGTCAGATAGAGGAGTGGGGACCTGTTAAAGGGTCGTTTTTTGGTAGGCCATGGTTTCGGTCTGTTTCTTGTGAGAAGGTTCATGCCGCTCTCTCTCTCTCTCTCTCTCTCTCTCTCTCTCTCTCTCTCTCTCTGTATTTTTGTGATTGATTCTGGGATCTGAGGAGGAGGAGGAAGAGGAACGGGTCTGGTCTGACAGTGTTTACTGTTTACGCATAAAGGGGATTTTGAGAAATTTCTTAAACAAGAATGGGTTAGTAAATTAATACAAAATTAATCACTTTTTTTAATTCACAAGACCATGTAATTTTATAATTGAAATTATTTATTTTTTAAGATCCACTTCAAAAATTATTTGATTATAATAACTATTTATATATTTTTATTGAAAATAATATTCATTTATTTATTTGATCATGACTAAATAATTTTTAATTTGGTTAATTTTTTATAATAATAATCTTTGAAGTGGATCTTATAAAATAAACGATTTGAATTATATTATTAATCATGTGATGGGTTTAAAAGAGTGATTAACTTTGTATTAATTTGCTAACTATTTAATTTTAGAGTATTCATATTTCTTAATATTTAGAGAAATACCACTATACTCATTATACTCATTTCTTAGTTCGTTGTTCATGCTTCATTCAATTAATCCAATGATCCAATAGTTTGAAATTCATACACATGTTTGCATCACATGTAGTGACCGCATAATTTTGATAGATGAGGAACTTTGCACAAAATAGTACATCTCTTTTTTCTGGCCAGCAAAACAGTACATATCTTTAAACATTGAGCAATCTAGTGCTATTTTGAGTGATCCTATCAATTTTTCGTCGAGCATTCGAATAACAATTACACAAGCGTAAGCTCAACTTAAAATTAGACTTAAAAATATATTAGTACTGGATTTTTCTTTTCTAAAATTATTTAGACCAAGAAATCGAGTATTCATTTTCGGAGAAAAAAAAAATGATATGCAATTCAATAGATTATTTTGAGTCTTCGATTAACATTGTAATTGAAACAAAAGAGTTTACACGCCCATATTTATAATCATAAATTATTAAACCAATCAATTATGATTTTCCATGACATGGTGTATATGTAACCTCACACACCTCTGAAGTGCAGCCACAATTTGTTAAGTTTGTTTTTCTGTATATGATTTTCCACAGCCCAGAGTAACTGTGTAAGAACCTAGAAAATACTCCAAAATTTTCAAAAAGTAAAAAAAAAAGAATCATCTTGAATCCTTCTGACAAAGTAGATATTCAAATTTATTCATATTACAAGTGAATTACTATTCTAGAGGTAAGAGGGTTACTTGACTTTAGAATGTCTACATGATCAACACTAGGAGAAAAAAACAAAAAACAAAAACAAAGAGTTCGAGACAAAGACAAGATGTCAAAGATTTAAATAATTTTGACAAAAGATGGTACAGCCTAATAACTAAGAACCACATTATAGACTAAAATTAAAAACAAAAAGACATTATTAAGGTGATCTTGCAAAGAGATATGAACTCAAACCCATACCAGCCTGCACATTTCTAGTCTTGTATTAACAGTAACCTGTAAATTCCACGGCAAGGCTACCCACTAAACTGCATGGATTGGGCTACCACCTGAATTCATGTTTGAACTGCCAGAGCCTGGATTTGCATGGAAAGCTGACTGCCTAGAGGACCCTTCAACCAGTTTTAGTGAAAGCGAGGAGGAACCAGCAAGACCCTTAGGCTCTCCTAAACTCAGTTTCGACATGCCTACTAGTTCATCAACATTAATTGGGCTCTTTGAATGTACTGCCCTTGGTTTGAGAACCTCATGTTTATCCTCCTTAGTGGGCTCAGTGCTGTATCCAGGCCACAATGGAAAAGGAATTGGGAAAGGTGAGAAATATGCCGGATATATTATTGGGTAACATGACTGTGAGCTATCAGGCATTGGAGGGGCAGGTTCTCCATCTGAGTTGGTAGAATCCATTGATTCACATTCTTCATCCAAAGCAGGAGGAGCAGGCAATGGGTTGCTGCTTTGAGTTTCAGCTTGTGGATGGTTTTCAGGTAAGAAGTCCAGTGTTTCCATTGGCGCATCAACTGACTGTAGAAATATTATCAGAGCAAAGCATATATAATGATATTGCATCAACCAGAAAAACAAAAGAAATCAGAATCTAAATAGAGATCTCAAATAGGAATCATGCTATACCATCAAAGCATATTTAAACTATGGCCCTAGTTTATAACCAGACAAATACTGCACCCAAGATTCAGACAGAAGTGAAGGTTGTAAATAAAAGAAAAAGAGACAAAGAAGGACCAGGTATGTTAAATTTTTACACATGCAAGGGACATGACTTTTTAACCAACCAGAATACCTAGTCAATACAAATTGGAGAGCACATCAAATTGTTAACCATGAGAAAAAGAAGCTCGATGCAGGAAAAATTTCATATTTGTGCCTGTATGTGGGAACATGTGCATTCTGGTTATGGGACAGAGAAGATACTTACATCATCTGGTATAATATCAAACAGGCTGGAACGTCTTTTTCTCCTTGATACATTAGTCTGCCTAATGAAATATTTCTGAGCATGGCTAGCCACTTGAGTAGGTGTTCTCGTTACAACATAATTGCGAGCGATTCCACGCCAATCACCTTTGCCAAGCTTCTGGAGTCCAAGTAAAAACATCCTATGTTCCTCTTCAGTCCATGGAGTGCCTACAGAAAAGAAAAAAGAAAAAAAAAATTTATAATACTAAGACAAAGGCAAGAGTGCAAGAATAGTACAATGCCTTATACCATGTTCCTGAGGTTCTCTTCAAAAATTATAGTTCTAATAATGAGATGAAAAATATAAGCTACTAATCAATAAATCTTGTGTAATGTAGCACGTCTGTCAAGATTTATGTCCAATAAAACGTTAAAGGACACACTGGACATAGCTGACGTGGCATTTTTTAATGACATGGACACCAAGTTCATGCTATGTGGCCAGAAAACAACAAAAAAATTCAAAAACTTTTAAAAATACAAAATTTAAATTAAACAAAAAAACCAATAAAATTTGAGAACACCCCGAAGATTCCCCCATACACCCAGCATCCTCCCATTGTATCATTAAAAATGTCACATCAGCTATGTCCAGCGTAGCATTTAACATTTTTTTGGACGGAAATCTTGATGGACGGGCTATATTGTAAGTTTTCGTTAGTTCATGTATGAATCGAAATTTTTTTTTTGTTCGTGGACCAACTTGAAATACCCCCTATAGTTGGGGATGTATATGTACTTGAGCCATATAATTATAATAGTAAACAAATAAATAAGTCATTCCAAATCTAATCACTAAATGTATTGACTTAATCCAAATTTTATAAATGGCTTAAAAATTAAAAGAATTTCATGGGAAGTGATAGTTTGGATCTAAACTTTAAATTTACCAAAACAACTTAATACTTTGTTGATTTAATGCTCTAGCCAATATATGTAGATAGGCCATGAATGTCGATCTTAAGAACAAATAGGAGAAATTTATAAAAGGAACCTAATGAAATGAGCAATGTTTTTAGAGGTGTTTTTGAAGTGTGCTAGTGCAAAGCAATACCCAAACACCTGAAGTGTTTGGGTATTTAGCAATTGTTTCCAAAGGCAATCACTTTTTATGCAAGGTATATGCCTCTTCGGTATAAGGCATGCTTGGGCACACCTTTACCCCATAGGCATGTGCCTATAGGGCTAAAACACACACACATACACACACACACACACACACACACTCATTGTTTTGGGCATTGTGTTTGAGAAAATAAAATCACATAAACCCAACCTTAGCATGGTTGGTTACCCACAGATTTGCCAACCTTTGTACTTGCCCAAAACCCAACATTATCATCTCCATTGTTGGCAACCAACTATAATTCTGCTTTAAGTACCATCATCGATCATCCAACTCTCTGAAATTCTTTTTTTTTTTTTTTTTTTTCCATCTCTTCGATTCCTTTTTTTTTTAAACGTCTCTATAACAATGCTGGCAAAGCATGAGTTCATCGGCCTTGACTATATATGTGATAGCTTTGGTAGAGGTGAGTTCAAGGTTGAGTTCATTGGCTTTTCTATGTGTGTGACAATATGCAGCTAGTTCCGGTTAAGTTATACCTTAAAACCATGAGTAAAAAGGATGATAGTGATATTATTTTGGATGATGAGGACGAGTGGAATAAATGAAGTGACTATATTTTGGGATTGATTATTGAAAGATAATTAATCCTTTTTTCAACTCTTTTATATATTAATATTACTTTAAATTATAAATTATTTTGCCCTACAAAGCTTACGCCTCCTTTACACCTTCACCCTTTGCTCTTCGAATTCGAAAACACAGGAACCAAAACTAAGGAACTTAACCTAAGTTTTTCCCAAGACATAGTGGGCATGCACAATACAAAGCACTTCATAAGGTCATTTTTGTAGAAGCCTAAGCTTAATTGGCCCAGCATACTTATTTTCTTTTATAAGGCTTTTCAGTAGTATCATAAAAAAAAGTTTTTGCCTTGATTTGCAAAAACATATTTTCTAACGCATCAGCCAAAATCTAATGAACCCTTCATCATTCATTAAAAAGATGATTTAATATCTCTGCTCTACTTCCAATCAATCTAAATTGGAACATTGTTGCTCTAACTATAATGCAAAGAACAATTGAACATCAATTTTATCACCCAATGAAAGCATGAATGAACATGACACATAAGAATAGTTTAAAAGAAAGAGTTCCCTTATTATCTGATGTAAATAATTGCATCTTTCAAGAAAAGCAGTAGATATCCTTTGACAGGCAATCATATAACCACCACCCAAATACTCAATGAAACACTGATCCAGACCATATGATCCGAAATCCCTAGAAAAGGGTATTGTGCTGTATCTGAAAGTTACATTGCATTTCAATTGACCTTTCATACTGAATGAGGACGACCCGTGAGATGGTTTGAACACTTAAATAAAATCCAGAATATCTATTATAAGGAAGCCCGACATTACTCAATCCCTTAAACTCAACGATAAATTCAAGTACCGAACTTACTTGTTTTAACTTCTTAAAATTAATCAGATAATGTAATGTTAGCACCCTTGTAGTTAGTCAAAGTCAAACTTCAAAGCTTTTTTTAAAAAAACAAAAAAACAAAAAAGTAAGATCCTCTGCTTATGCTTGTGCTGCTATTATGTTTGCGTCCCAAATGATATCGTTTCAGGTTTAAGGTTAAGTATTTTGGATTTAGGGTTTCATAACTAGAGTTTATATTAAAAAATTCATTAAAAACAAGGTTGAACAAACATCGTCTAGGGTATAAGTACAATATCAGCACTAGATCCATGCTTTTTTCCTTTTCTTGAAACATAGTTATTTTATTTATTTGAACTAAACTATTCAAGCCTAGATTTGGATTTAGGGTTGTTCTTGTTGCAAATCGTTTGTTCATCCTCTTCCTTTACACTTAATTTGGGATCGAATCCATTCCAATTTTTTCTCCTTTACTTATTAACTACCATAGTACCACCAACAGAAAATCAAAATTCAGATTATGCTAATTTACAAATCACCGAAAAACACTAACCTTAACACCCCCAAATTCAAACAACTATCAAACAGTAAACTCCGAGACTATAGTTACAGTAATAGCACCAATAATCAAACAAAAACAAACATAATATTTAGAACACTCATTAATTATCCCCTCAAAAATAGAATCATTTTTTTTTCTCAAATCTCATTGAATTTCACCTCTAATTCCTCACGCAACTAACCAAGAAATGACCCAAACATATCAAATAAGTATCCAAACATAAACACATAAAACCCAAATTACTCAAAAATCCAAACTTGAACAAAACGAAATGCAAACAATTAAATCAGCTAAAAACAAAAGACAAGAAAAAACAGCACCTTTTTTACGTTCACGGCAGCTGGAAGACGATCCGGGCACGAAGTCCTCAGAGGCGTACCCGTCGGCGGCGGCAGAGTGATCGGCAGTGGCGTCACCAGGGGAACCCGGATTGTTGGGGTGGAGACCCGAACCCGACCCGGCATAGTGAGTGAGATTGCCCATGCTAGCGCTCTTGCGGATGGAGCCGTCGGTGAGGCGGACGCCGAAGAGCTTGACCCCGCGGTTGGGGCACGTCCGAGAGTTGTGGCCATTGTGGCTGCAATGCGAGCACCGGCGCGTCATGAGGATGTGAAACTGGGAATCGGATCGGACGAGTTGGGTTGGTGGGATCGGAGGATCCGAATTACATGATCCGAGACGAGAGCGTGTGTGTTGGGTTGGAGTTTCTGCGTGTTTGGCGGTTTGTTTTGGGTTGTAATAAACTTTGTTTGTTTTTTGGTGGCTCGGAGTCGGACCCTTGGACCTTGGGTTTAGCAGCAGAGCGGGGAGAGAGAGAGAGAGAGACAAAGAACAAGTAGATTAGCAGAACACTATCCATATATCGTGGCGTGGATAAAGAGGAGAGACTATTCGGTGTTTCGCAGGGTGATTTTCGGGTCCTTATTTATTATACCATATTAGCATCTATCATCTCAATGGTTACTATCAAATTCAATGGTTGTATTTCCAATTTTGGTACCCGGGAAAAATAAAAGTTAGAAATGGTAATTTTTAACAACACTGTGATAATATTATTCAAATTCGACATGAAGTTAATGGATTTAAATTGATTATTTTTTAATACAAGCACAAATATGACATGATATATTAAACATGAATAATAAATAGATCAGATTATATCATAAGATATATAAATCAACACAAACAAGACACGATTAAAAAAAAGTTGGTATAAGTCTATAAGATTGAGCCATTTGACAGGATTATAAACAAGTCAGGTTAATGTTAACTAGTGTTGAGTGTGAACACAAATGATACAACACGACTCGTTAACACGAATTGCCACCCCTAACCATCTCCACATCAAAAAACGTATGGTATCAATTGTTGTATCAAATATGATATTGAAAAATGAAAGATAAATTTTGAGCAACTGTGACAAATAATATATAATTACTGTTTAATTGAATTTGTAATTTCTAAAATTGGTAAGTGATTGACTCATTGTATTTGATCTGACCATTGCTTCCAATACATGCTCACTAGTGAACAAAATTTGCCCCTTAGGTGAATCATGAATGGGACTGTGGAAATGGGAAATGGTCGGGTATTTTTGAATTTTTATGAGGCCAAAGCCAAAGCCAAAGTTAGTAAGTTGCCAAACTGTTCTTTTAACGTGGACAGTGCTTTTGCGTCATCACTTCACGTGAAAATCAATGAAGGACTAATCGATTGCCTATATTATCAATGAATCTGCCTTCATTGATTTTGAAAAAAAAAATAATAATAGTCGTTGCAAAGTTGCAAACTCAACAAAGACTATTTTTTAAAATTGAAGCGGTTAATTAGAATTAAGAAAAAAAAAAGTAATTATTAAATTTGTATCGGATCATCTCTAATGAGAGGTTTATTTTTTATTTTTTGGCCACTTAATGAGAGGTTTATTTAGAGTACTGGTTTTATTTACAATTTGGTACCCCAAATAGGCAAATAGAACCTCTCCATTAGAATAACTTCAAAGGAATTTCTATCATTCCGGATATTAAATGGGATACCAAATATGAAAATGGTACCCAAATGAGAGCTTCACATTGTGAATAATGAAATGTGGCTTTAGGATATTCTATCTTCATGTTTTATTCCCACTTCTTATAAGAAGGCTACTACATTAGCCAAAAAAAAAAAAAACGCTACTACTTTTTTACTTAATTTCATCGGATTATTGTAATTTTACATGGGTAATCATCTTCATGTAATTATTGGCATATCAATTAAGAATAAGTGTTTTTAAACTTACAAGAGATCGAAAATACATTTACAACTCATCTCATATTCATCATTTATCACCGAACTCACTAAGTTACCATATATCATTAAGCGGAGGACACGGAATATTTACAAAGAGGAAGCAAGAAACAAGCTAACACAATTTTCTTGAAAAGTCTAGCATTACATGCTCTTACTTGTTTTTTCTCGATCTCTCTTTTATCTTTTCTGTTTCTTCCTGTCGTTGTTTATGGCTTTTGAGTAAGGTAGTTGGCAATTTGCCCCACCGACCTTGACATTCTATATGTATTAATATTATATTTATATAAATTATAGATAAGTTTCTTCTGGCTAGTTTGACACATCAACATGGAAGGCTTCTGAAGTTATCTCTTTGTCAGTTCATGAGCTCCATCTTGTATGTTTTCTTGACATTCTTGTCATATTCAGTATTCGGTAGTTTTAGTGGCCCAAAAATAAAGTATTCGGTAGTTTAACTTTTAGCAGCACTTGTTCTTGTAGTGACTCTCAGGTAAGAGACCCACAAATTTGTATACACAAGGAGTTAAAATATAACGCTTTAGCAAATATCTCAAAAATAATAATAATAATAATAATAATAATATAATAATAACAACGTAAAAGAAAGTTTGTTATGTTATGTGGCTTTTTACAGTAGTGCTAGATATACCACATTTTTATACCATAATTTCATACCACCTTATGTGGCAACTTACATGGCATTCATACATTGGATACTAAAAAATAAAAATAAAAAGAAAAACTCTGTTCAATAAAGTAATGACACGTGAGATGGTATAAGAATGTGGTATAAGAAATGTGGTAAGTATAGCATTATTCGGCTTTTTAATACCTTTGTTTAGCATGCTTATGTTATATCGTGTAAATCAGAATGATTAGTTAGATAAAAGTGATGATTTGGTATCCAAATTGTCATAGTTTGAGTGGGAGTGCTGAATTTTCTTACCCGTTTTGGTTTTGTAAAGTTCAATTATGAAAAACTAGTCTAAAACCCTTTAAATACTTAAAGTTGAAAAATTGATGAAATTTTGACCAAAAGGTTAAAAAGTGTATCGATTTTTACTTAACGTAATCAAATTCTAAGAATTTTATGTTCATAAAATTCATCAATCTCGGTCAATATTTAAAAATACTAAGAAATGAAAATGTTTTTAGTTAACCAACAAAAAATTTGTTTAAAGGAGTATGGTCATCGTTATTACAAAGTTAAAACTTCTGCACCAAAAAAAAAAACTTAAAACTTAAAACTAGAGAATAAAATAGAAAACTCAACTCTTTATTTACCACGAATGTAAAACCTTGTGGGAAAAGTAAATCAAAGAAATGCTAAAACGGGAAAAGGAGATAAAAGATTCAGATTCAGATATGCCGTACACGTGGAAGGCATATTCTTGCGTGTATGCTATCGTATCGTACAAAGAAGATTAAAAAAGCTCATCCACCTTATCCAAAACCCATCATAATCTCACAGATAATATCTCTAGCCTTTAAAGAAAAAAAGAAAAAACTTGTGGAGCCCACTTAATCTGAAATTTTTAATCAACGGCTACGATCTGCCGCAATGTATGAAATCCTGTATAGTGTATAGATTTCTTTTTCTTTTTTGTCTAAATTTGATTATTTGAAATCACTTAAGTTAATATTTTATATGGATGATGATTTTCACCCTCCAATTTGTACGTTTGCACTCTTTTTCTTGTTTTTATGCTTTGATAATTGAACAAATAATGGAAGAAAAATAACATAGTGGAGTGCAAGTGTACAAAATATAAGTATGAAACTCGCTACTTTTCATGGCCAAAAAAAACAAAACTCGCTACTTTTTATATTACTTAAAAGTTAAAACCATAGCTGAATATATCATCTTTGACCTTAAAAGTTGACACATGTCCAAAAATCTTGGAAAAAATCTACCAAACTGCAAGCTGCAAGCTGCCAAGCTCTACCAAAGCTTGATCCACCCACTTATCCTTTTTATAGGCTACTAAACAAACCTCTCAAAATTCCTCAATTCCTAAATAGTGAGACACAGAAGAATAGTAAAAGTTCAGCAATGAAGAAAAGGAAGCGTCCTTTGCCTCACAAAACATGGAGGGTAGGATTTTAGGCATGAAATAATAGTGAAAGGACTTTTCCTTTCAATTATCTGCCGTTTGGTTCAAGTTTTAAAAGCCTCAAAATGAGAAATTAATTTCATTCTCATGTTTGGTAAATACATGAAAGGAAAATGATTTCTTGACCCAAAGGTAATAATTTCTCTTATTGGGGGGAAAATAAAATCATTGCTAGAGCTCGGGTTTTGATTCCCCCTATCTTGAGAAAACATTTATTGCTTATTTTGTGAACTAAACTAACCCTGATATTTTATTAAATTAATTTTAAAAATTTTTTTGCTTTTGTTTAATAAATAAGGGCATAATTGAAAAAACTAAACCAATTTTATTTCATATTCCTGCATAAACCAAACAAGGAAATTATTGGTTTACTTTCCCAACATTACCAAATAGGGAATGAGAATTTTACATTCCATTCCCCCTGGAAAAGACATAGGAATTGATTTACCCGCGAACCAAACGGGCTAGACAAGTCAAACTTTTCATTGACTAGCGTATTGAGGACAAGATGCATGTTGGAGATGTAGATGTGAATGATAGTGAGTATCGTCCTTATGTAACCCTTGAAGGGGGGTTGAAAATTCCAGAGCACATTTTTAACCAACTCTTTGACTACCAAGGTAGGGGTCCAATGGCTATGGAAATTGCATTGCCAAAGAGTTGGTGGAATTATTGGAGATGAAATGGGTCTTGGTAAAACCATTCAGGTCCTCTCTTTCCTTGCTGCATTGTATATTTGTATGTATAAACCAATCATTATTGTCTGCCCAGTTACACTTTTGGTAAAAAATGGAGAAGGGAGGCTAAAAAATGGTACCCAAATTTTCATGTGGAGTTACTTCATGATTCATGGCATTGTATGTATAAACCAAGCATAAAACATGTCATCTATTGCAGACCCCATAAAACATAGAACGAATTTAACAACTCAAGAGATGCGTTTATTTTCATTCTAACAACTAAGGCTGATGGTTTAGGGACAAATTTGACTGGTGCAAATAGGGTGATCATCTGACATGCAGGCAAGGGAGCAATTTCTCACCAATAAGATATTGAAAACCCACAGCAGAGAAGGCTCTTTAAAGCTCGAGATATGAAGGACCTGTTCGCTCATATTCTCAATTTTTTTCTTTATGACCCTACTAGAAGCTTAACCGATCTGATGTGAGACTAATGCTCAACAGTACCAACACTAACAATGTCCAAAGGCATATGATTCTGCAAATCCTCAAATTTAAGAAAGATAGAGTGTGACTGAGACCACAATCAATGTGAATAGCAATTTGCTTCCATGGGGAATGGAAGAAGATTCAGTCGTATGATTTTCAAGGCATATATTATCACATAATGTCATCATCATGTACTGCAACTGAAAAAAAAAAAAAACAGAGTGATGGATTATGATATATTTTAGTTTGCATATACCATACCACCAGATGCAGCCTTGGATCTGGAAGCTTAGCCAATGCTTTCCATTTCCTGCTATGAGCCATATGTAAGTCTGAGACGCTCTTTCAGGTAGTCCCCGCTGCGGATGGGAAGAAATCTGCAAGCATGCTTGGTGAATATTATCTCCAGTGTAACTTGATTAAAAACAAATAGAAGGAAACAATGTTCTCCCTTAATGAGACATGTTACAAGCCAAACATGGAAGTTGAGGAAAGCTTTAGTCAGTGTTCTAATAAGTTTTCAATGCTAGCATCCAAATAAGACTTGTATTTGATATTTCTTGATTGCTCTCTAGATCATTATCCAGTTCAAAGGAACATTTATCTTAATAATCATGCCACATGAAAATATTAGAAAAACAACTTCATCACTAGTTCATTGCAACAGATTTAGCATAGAGAAAAATAAGGCATGTACCATATGATTTGGTATTAGAACAGATTCCACTATACAATTGGACTAAAGTCTACAGGAGGAGCAACCTATAGGTTGGATTAAAATGCATTAGTATTGTCTATAAACACAATACCAAGTCATTGAATATTGGTAGGTGGTAGGTGAGTGAATGATGTCTATAATAAAGGAAAAAGGAAATGACTACTACCATCAAGCTATCGGGCCAGTGTTGATGGAGGATTGTCATGTCTCAAATGTTTCATATTGAAAAAATAGTATATATTGGAGTAGTATATGAGCTCTTAGACACCCTTCATTCTACCCATGCACCATGACATTCAGAAAAACCAACACTATAAAAGTAGAAAAGCTAAAGCATTGTGTTGGGGTGAATTGGAAGTAAATGTGACACTGGGGAGGACAGAAAAATGGGTGACTCATACCTTGGGGGTGATGATTCACTGCAACAACTCTCCAAGCACTTCACTACCAAGTCTTCATTGGGATCTAAGAAGAAAGCCACCTGAAACATTGAAATATTTTGATTCAAACACTCTCAATTATGACAAAGACAACTCCCTTATGAAAGAGGGCAAACAGCAGAACTTATTGACTGAGAAAGGAAAAACAGAGTACCGATGGAATAAATTAGAGTACTAGACTTGTGGACATTCTGTGATATTATTCTCAGAAAGCACCTGAACTCATCTTTCATGGCATTAGAAACAATTCAATTTATTTTTCATCTTATGTAAATTCAGTTTGTCCATATATCATTTGTAGCTTGCAACTAGCCAACTACTCACTCAACAAGATGTATTCTAGAAATTAAAATTCAGAAGAATCTATATCTTCTGTTTATTTAAAAGGAAATGCTAACATATATCCCACAAATTTTCATTTCCAAGAAATTACGTTGTAGAATGACGCCAATTTGGAACAGGTGTAATATAAGGCTTAGATAGCACACAGCAAAAGTTCACCAACATTAGTAAGCCCAAACGTACAGCTAAACCATTTTCCTAATCAGAAGATGTCATAATATGCCCACAGAAAAAAGCAAATGAAATGGAGGCTTGTCTTCTTCAATAGGTTGGGAACTAAATACCATTTCATTGTAGAGTATTGTCTTACAAAATGTTTATTACTAAGGACAAAAATAAGAGCAAGCGGTTGGTAAATGATTACAGAGTAGCGTTCTTGTCCTGCTGGCATCACTCTGTGCAGTGTTGACCTACAAATAAATAACAAAAAAGAGAAAAAAAATTTCTTAGAGTTGTAAATTCTAAACAATTAAATAGAACAAAAACTTTTTTTTTTTTTGCTCAAAATGGGATAACAAATTACCGGAACAAACAGTTAGTCCACCTCTCCATCATGTCCCCAATGTTAACAATGAATGCCCTGCATATTCAAACTTTGAACATCAGAAAGACAAAGTGACACTTGGTTATTCACAGATGCAGTTTTGTAAAACATGTAGGATGCTAGTAGAAAAACCCAAAACAAACACCCTTCCATGAGAATGGTCTAACATAACAAAGCTATAAGAGTGCTTAACTTTTAACATCATGATCTAAGCAATCTACATCTAACAAAATCAATGGGACGCCATATCCATCCTATCATATTCGCTATATCACACTACCTTGTAATGTGGGACCGTGCACATATATGAACCTTTTTGAAGGCATGTACAAGGGGCTCAACATTCTTATACCAATCATATATCATTTACATGAAAATTCATGATCTTGGACTTACCCATCAATATGAAGAACATCTTCCCAGACCCGTGGTTGCTTAGATTTATCCCTACAAACCTGTCAAGTGCTTACAAGAAATCCCAGCTAAGAATATCATAATTGAGCTTTGAAGCGAATCACCAGGTGTTCAGTGAGGACTACAAATGACTAACAAAAAGCATGCCTGAAGTCCAGGAACACCATTGGATGCAAGGAGTGTGACCATCCCATAATCTGAATGAGCAGAAGCACCATATATTTCTTCATCAGATGATCCCAGTTGACCTGAAATTATGTATACCAAAGCCATGAAAGATAGAAAAAAAAAAAAAACAAAAACAAAAACAAAAGAGAAACAAGAATAAACAAGAAGAATCAAATTTCAAGTAAAAACAAAAATAAACAAGAATAGTAATCAATAAATTATTGAGAAAGAAAAAAATCCATGTTGAAGCTTTGTGCTACTACACCTGGATAGTGCAAAAGGCGAAGAAATGCTGTTGGCTTATTCAGTGCCCCCACTTTTTCAAAAAAATCTTCATCCAGGTTCAAAGCCAAGGCAATCAGAGAGATTAACCTTTTTCCAGCAGACCTGAGGCAGCAAATCCAACACTGGGAATTCATATACATACATTTATATATAACACTTCTGCAATAAATTTTCATGACGAAGCCAATATGCATAGTAACCACATTATAATAAAAAGCTCCTAAACAACTATTAATTATCACTGATGAACAACTCTTACTAAATACACAATGCTTGGAAGTAAATGGTTACCAAGGAGACAATAAAACTTACAGGACTTTTCTATAGTAGGATTCCATTGTAGGTCTCCAGGAGGGAAGGACATCTGTAATTTGCTTCTCAATTAGAAAACTATTTACTTACAAAAGAATTTCATTTCCATGCTACCATAATTAACATTAAAAAAAAATGCTTCCATACCTTCTGAAGGCCATTGATTCAAATTACTTTGACTTGCATCTTCGAAGGGACCAATATAATAACTCTCTTTCGAGTCACCTGTTTCCCAATCAACCCAAAAGGATTAAAATCAACATCATTTCTTCTTTGCCATTCAGAACAACTTACATGAGACAACCAAGTCCAACCACAAAGTTGCTCAAAATTTGTCCTCGTATGAACAATCCCACTTTTTAGTTTAACTTACAAGAAAAGAAGTGATGAAATAAAGGGTGATAAAAAGTGAGTGAGAACCTTTGGAGGTGGAGGTGGGGTCAAGGTTCTCAGCAAAGAGAGGCGTGTAACCTCTGTGTTGGTTGTGGGCAACTTTCAATTTATCTTCCAATGGGAGCGAAAAAAACTTGGTGGTCTCGTGGAACACTTGGCCAAGCAACTCTTCCTCAACACCATGATTCACTAAGTAAAAGAAACCATGCTCAATGCATGCCTGTATATAAATCTACAATTATCTTACAATTACATACAACTCTACACAAAACAAATAAATCAATCAATCAATCGAAGAACCTGACGGATTGAATTGGCGGAGGAGATGGGATCCGATGAGGACAAGTCTATGATAGGCAGTTTCAGAACCTCCGTCATCGCCTTCTTAAGCTACTCGTCCTAGTTTTCAAATTCAGTTTTAGTGGGGACTCAAAAGTCAACAGCGCCAAAACTCCAAAGGTAGAGAATTAGAGATCAGTGCCACCACCCGACCCTCGCTCACGATGATAATTAATTAATTAGTCTTCTTTTTTTTCTTGTAGCGGTATTGGGCTGCTCAAAATTGTTTTTTTCCCTTCAATAAACTCATATAATGTTTCCAAATTTCAAAAAATTTTATTGATGATAAATAAACTCACTTTATTAAAATAAGCGCTCAAATTGACCTAAAAAAAAGGTGCTATGTACACATAACAATAGTCACTGTTCGACAATAACTTTGCAATAACAAATATGTCAAGGGTTGATATGACTCTAAAGGTACTTTTTTGTGTGTTTTATATTGTTTTTATGAACATTTAACATATTTATGTCATAAAAAAATTATAAGTACCATGTTTATGCCTTTTTTATAATTGTTGTACGGTAATATATCCACTATTCAACAATGCCTACGTTGTAAAACATGAGAAAAAAAAAAGGAGTACCGTGTGCTAGGCTCCATGCCCAACACATTTTTCATTAAAGTGGACCACCTATCATGGTATTTTCCACAATAGGATTTTTTTTTTTTTCTTAAAAACACTATCTTGTAAATATTTTAAATTTTTCATATTAGTTCATCTAATTTTGGTATAATAATCTCATGTTCAAACTACTAGCCAGGCTGTTTTGCATTGGTTTGGTTCGGGTTCTCTGCTTGTAGCCTTGTATTTTATGTACAGAGAGGCAGAGAGCAAACCCTGATTGAGTTGTTTCAAACTTTTATTTGATATCTTTTCAATATAATTTCTATATATATTAAAACATAAACATAAAAGTACTTTTAATGAATTATTTCATTACGAGTATAAGAAGAATAAAAGTAAAAAAGAAAGAGGAATATCCCATTTCATATAAAGGATGAGGAGGAATGACACTCAGCAACATGAAACTAGAGATTGTTTTCAAGTCAAGGACACTAATCAATACTTTGACCATTGTTAAATGCATACAACAAATATTTGAGTGCAATTTTCAGAACGTTGGAGTGCATTAGTATATCTCTGTTTAGTGAGCTTTACCATTCTCATCCACAAACGTGTGTTAAAATATAGCTTATCAAAACTTGAAACTACTAAAGCTTTTGAACTCTGCATTGAAATTACATCAACAAGGATTCAAGAATCCCTCCAGTTCTGCACAGTTTGCCGCCGGTAAAAAACTACAAATCCATCTCTGATCCCCATTATGGATGCAATTACAGGAAGAAAAGAAGATGGCCCATCAAATTAGGCATCTCATTAACTGCATCTTAGCTGCACTTCACACCTATAAAACAGTATAATGTATACTATAATTGCTTGCCCTCCAATGGGTACCCTTTATCAGCATGAACCTCATATACAGTAAAGCAGCTTTGTTCTCAATAGCCCTTGAAGGTTTCCTTTTCCCGAAACCGTACCCCAAGGAACAACAATGGTGGGACAAGGACTCCATTTAAGTTTAAAAAATTGCAGGTGGAATATCATCATCTCTTGGAAAATCTGCTTTTTCTAAATCCTCTTGTGGTAGGAATCTGATGAGTGATCCCGATGGCTTCCTCTGGACTCTGCTCCTCTTCCTCGTCACTGGTTTCATCAGACCTCCATCTCGGTCCATGGTTCAAATTTCTGTCCTCAATTGCATAGTCTCCATGGCTGAGGATTAGGAAAATATTATACAAAGAAAAAAAAAATTATATTACTAGAATGTCAATAAAAACCTGCTAGATCAGCGATTAACCACACAAGCAACAAAGCAAGCAAAGAGATTCTAACCGGGCAACAGAGGTAATGTGGAAAACAGAATAAATAATTGTTGAATTCTCACCTCAAGGAGATGTCCACTGGATCATTCTTGGGAACCATATTCCAAGGACTATCATCCCTAGCTGATTGGAATACACTTGGATGAACGTTCTGTGCAGAATCTTTAAACAAGCCATGGTTGCTACTGGGTGCACTTACTGGATTAGCTATAGTGCTGCGGTAGTACGGACTTGTATTTTGTAATGGGGTAAAAAACCCGTTCTGTTCCATTTCTGGTGACAATTTATCATATTGGTTGTCATGGGGATGGCTATTTGAACGTGCTTTTGATGGACTTCTGTTAACGTCAACTGCTGAGGCGGGACTAACCCGGTGACTTCCAGGAGTTGATGCATCCTCAAAATTGAAAGTCTTGCTTAGGCCAACAGAAGGCCTTAATCGGGTTTCAGAATTGGTAAATAACCTTTCATGCAGAACTGAAGAGCCATAGTTTCCAAGTTCAGGCCGATAACTGTCAACAAGCCCAGCTCTTTTTTTTGGGGTTTCAGATATTGATGGTTTCCAGGGAGGATTCATATGATCCTTCCAAAGAGCATGAGAAGAATTGATGGATGAAGGAATCAATAAACTAGTTGATCTCGACTCTTGTACCTCAGGAGATGTTTCTGACATTTCAACTTCGCCAGAGGTAGTAACAGCCATCTCAGGCAATTTTCCATCCTTTACTTGTTGTCGTTGGACATCTGGTAGCAACTCCATGCATTTATCCTGTTCAACAAAAGCATCTAATCATTTAACAAAACAAGAAAAGCACCATGTACCCACAAAGAGACTTCAATAGCTTAATCAATGAACCAAAAAAAAAAAAATCCTCCAAAAGAGTATCAGCATCAAGAAAATACAAGAATGCAATGTCTAACCACAAGACAGACCAATAAGCTTCAATCCATGAAAAAAAATCCAGTCATACACCAATTAATTGAGCCCTTCCTAGCAGGCCCAATTCTCCCACACCTCAAACTACTGTGCCACTTACAAGAGCCCAATGCCTAAGGTTGAAATTACTGTCTGAATAAACAACTTTTAACCAGTTCTATTACATATTGCATTACAAAATACTTAGTTGTCAAAGTTAAGAATAAAACAAAGAAAATCACAAGGCCAATGAATTATGCTGTCTGCAAGTTGAGCTAGCTTATTAAGATGTCCTCATAAAGTCTTAATAGATTAAACCACTTACAATTAATCCTGCTCTCCAGCCGCTCATTGATCTCAGTCTAGATAAAACTTCTTCACTGGCAGAATTCTTTGAAATGAACTCCTGCTCCATGCTTTTAAGTATTTGATCAACTTGGTAAGCTTCAGAGTACCGGTAGCGCTGAAATGACAGAAAGGCAGAAAAAGGTAATTCTATGTCATGAAATCTCATCATAAAAGTTGCACTTTTAACAAAATAAATTACTGAATTATATCTTATAAGTAGATAAGATACATTACAAACTAATACTATAAGAAAACCAGAAGAAATAGTTTTGAAAAGAGTGAGATTCCTTTAAGTTCTTAATGCCACAAAGGTAAATACAAAGGGCCTGTAATCACTTTCATTTGCAGGCCGTCCTCTACTAGATATAAAATTGTGGAGAGATAATTGCAGAAATTATGATCTGCATAATCAAATGTAAGGTCGTACATGCCAAATGATCTTTCATAAAGTGGAGGCAAATTCTTTTCACACACCAACCGGCCCCACAAGAATTAAGCACCAATTCTCAAGCTTTGAATGCATAATGAGCAACACAAACAGCCAACAAATGATGATGCTTCTTAGAGATTACAATGCACAACTACATAGCAATAGCAATGTCAGATGATGAACTACAATTACTCAATTCTCAACCAAAGTCAACAATAAAAAAGAGAAGAATTACCTGAATATAGAATACAACAAGAAGGCTTCCAATAGTTGAGGATGGGTCACCAATAGTATAATCTAACAGGCACTTGTGGAGATGTTTCTCTTCATCAGAATTCCACGGCAACTCTATCATTCGATCTACCATGTTCCTCCGTATACAAAGCAAACAAATTTCAGTAACCAATATCTCCACCCAGTCCTCCCAACTCCTATATTTGCCTTTTGAATCATCAGTTACATCCCCAAATTGTCCAATCTTCAACTTCTTCTCCTTGACTTTGGTGCACAGCATTCTTTGATGCATAAATGCTTCAGTAAAAAGTCCACACTCTACCCTCACCCGAACTGCAGTTACAGCCTCACTAAGTGAAACTGACTTTGACGTACCATCACGACCAGACCACCGTAAAACCAAAAGAGCTGTATCAGGATTTCCCCTTTCTAGTAGTACTTGTGCAATCTTAGGATGAGTTTCTGGGCCTGAGATCTCTGGAAGAAGGTGACATGCTTCCTGGGAAATATATAATCACAAATAAATAAGCATGTAAATGACATTTCAAGAATTTTTTTTTTCTTATAAGAACATTTCAAGAATAAATAATCTAATTCTGAAAAGACAACAAAATATTTGAACTGTATTCTACAGAATATAGCAACATGCGACAACACTACATTATTACATGGATTCCCCCATAATCAGAGTTGTAAGTAGTTTAAAGTTTGATCTATTATTTCAAAATTTTCTTACATCCTTGGGTCATGTTAAATAACAAACCATAAACCAATTCAGGAATTTTAATATAGAAAAACATAGTTTTGTTTGAACTCAAACAAGCAGCACCATAACAGATAGTATTACATTTGACTCAAAATCTTATTTGAATTCTCAAGTCAGAATCTCTTTTTCTAGAGTAGCAAGGACTGGATAAGACCCCATTTCTCTAGAATGCCAAAGCCTGGTTATAGACATATGAATTGTACCTAAAATTGGAAGCAAATAAGATCAATTAATCTTGATACAACTGAGTAAACATGACTCCTATGGCATGGACAGAACTGTCAGAACCAAAACTGGAACTCAAAAGCAATCACCATCTAGAAAAATTGAGCACAACTTACCTGCAGAGCCTCGTCTGTGTGATCATCCAAGAGATAAAAAATTAAGGATTCCAGTAATAAATGCCTAGGGACACCAAAGGTAGCTCCGAAATCCTCTAAAATGTGCCTCCATTGCTCATCAGGCAATGTCCAATGCCGGTCAAATAGGTAATATAGCAACTGTTACAAATTAAGGAAATATAGATATCCCTGGAGGGGGGGGGGGAGGCAGGAATCATGCCCAACTTAGAATATGTACAATAAAGATAAACATTTAAAATCAAAATAAAAATAAAGGATACAATCGCTTGCTTCGCAACCACCAAATCTGAACTACCACTTAGAAAAAGTATATCGACAGCAGCTCGAACATTTTCAAATGGGTAGCATCCTGCAACCCCCTCCATCTTAGACCTGAAAATTGATGAGACTCCATCCTTCTGCAAAGAAGCAAGTTTTAATTCCTCAACCAGTTTCCCTGCATTTCCCTGCTCAATCTCCAGATTTTCAAGGGCATCTTCAATAAACAGGGAACCTTCCTGTCCAGTGGACTCTTCAGAGTTATTTACTGCGTCAGGCCATGATCGCTTAATTGCAGCTGATTTCCTTTCACGAACAAGAGAACGCCATGATGTGAAATTAGTATAACGAGGTCTCACATTCTCAAGGAATTCATGTCTTACACACCATATCATAATCTCCATATGCTGAAAATGAAAACCAAATGTGAAAGAACAATCAAATTATTTGCAGACATATAGGAATTTTTATTGAAAACATGGTCTCTTTGGGAATCCATAATAGAAAAGAGTTTAATGAAATATTCAACCAAATTGATGAGGCTATTAATATATAAAAGATTACAAGCAGCGATCTTGTCAGAAGAAAGTTAAAGGAGCACGATTAAATTTTCCTATGAACTAAAAATCCCATATGCTGCCACTTCTTATGGTTTCATGGCCTTCGAAGTTTGGGCCTTTAAGATGGTAGCTAACAAAATTATAATCTCCTTAGGAGTCTAAATTATAATGGAAGAATAAAAACTTAAGATTAGAGAAACTAAAACATGTATAATATGATAACACATATAGCAAATATCCTAAAACCAATAAAACTCAGGTAACATCAGAGAGAGGTAACATCATCACAGAAAGAACCTGCTTTGTCTTTAATATGCTCTCTTGAAGCTGGTGCAGGTCATGAAGCTGAGCTGAAAGAGACCCCTTAAAAGATGAATCCAAAACTTCAAGCACATTGGATATGCAAGCCAATTGTGCTGAGAACTTAAGAAGTAAACTCAACATAGTTTTCATTTTTTCTGCTTCAAGATTATCTAAAGAATAAAATATTAAGAAATACACACTATTAAAATTATTCAAGAATACATGAGCTTAATATCTACAGACTTCAGATTTCAAAATTTTAAAAAAATATATAAGGATACAAATCCCTTGAAGTTCTGTGATGATGTTCTGGAATGCTCGCTTGCACCAATCCTTAACAACCACTTCATCCAACAAAAAAGCAATAACAGGATCACTAGACACTGCACTTTCATCCAAACAAACATCTGTAACATCTGTTTAATCTCTGTCAAAGAAAACAAGAAAGTTTCAACATAAACATGAACATTTAACAGAAGTGACAGTTGGAATTTCCAAAAGATAAAAGTTCCTATAATGCTTAAATAGGACTATCGGCATGTCATGATTCCTAGTTATTTGTTTAGCTGATGATTTTCCAGTTTGGCTCAAATAAATCCCAGATAGAAAAATACGAGTTATATACCCAAAAAATGAGAAACAAATACTTCTCATTATTTTTACGTACTTCTCTTACCATAGAAATGGGAAAGACTGAAATTTGTGTGATTTTATCAAAACTGAACTGATCTATATGCCTTCAATCTTGAAAATAAAATAAAACAAAACAAATTAGTAAAGTAAAGACTTGATGAAAGGATACAGTGGCATATCAAAGAAACTAAGTTATTCTCCAGGGCAACATCAAATAAAGAATACAGGCGCTGGACATCAGTAGTTATATGCTCCTCCCCATCTTCTTTCTCTTGAAATCTCTTGTCACATCTTTTGGATATAAGGTGAGCTTCTAAACACTGATCGTAAAGGCGACGACGTAGTTTTGTGCCAGTCTTTGGTATCGGAATTCTACAAATCGGGCAAAGATCACACCGCTGGCTACACTCTGCGCATAATGAAGCATGTCCACATGAGTTCAACACATCCGTTACATAGCGTCCACAGCTTCTCAAGTCTCTTGTTGCCCGACAGCGTTCAACTTTAGCCTCATTGCATAACTCAATGAGATCAATAGATGCCAAATGTTCCAATGCTTCCTGAAATCGAAATTTAAAATCAAGATATATAAAAGTTCTGATTTTATTTTCAAAGTACAAGTTATTACATTTAACTCCAGATATTATAGATCCTTAATGGAAAATGAAATTGTTGATACTGTATTGACCTTAAGCTAGTTATCCATATTTGGATGGCCGCAGTCTGGTCCTAAACCTAGTCAACTAAATATTTATCTGAAATGGGTGAAAAAAGAAGTGGTTTAAACCCATCAGTTTTACTCCACCGCCCCATTTCTTGTTAAGTTGAAATCCTTAGACCTACATAAACCTCATCAACCTCACTCAATTTATCTACCTAAAGTCACTTTTAAGAGCTTCTAAAACCCTAATATACAAATTTCAATTCACAAACTCACAGGTTGTACCTTAACAACTCTGCTACTGCAATTTTCACATATTAGCCAAAAAAATATAAATTACCAAAAATTGCCAAACCGAACACCTATAATTCAGAAATGAAATTCTCCAAAACCCACCAAAACTTCTCCAAACACAAATGTACACAACAGGAACCAAACCGTGGCTACAGAGACAGCTAGGGTTTTAGGCAGTAGCTACGCAAGGGAAAATGCATGCAATTAGAAAATGAAACCTGAACAGCATGACTATTGTAGTTAGGTTGCGAACTCTGGGAACCAAATCTTGTGGCTGTGCCACCATTGACGGAGCTCGAAGGTCCTGTTGGTCCGTTGAATCTCCTATCCATTTCTCGGAGAGTGCGAGAGCTGCTTCGGTACGAAGTTGGAGACAATGAATTGGTGAAGTGAGGGTGAGTGGGTTTGTTTTAGGGTTTAGTGAAACGAGCCATTGCAGCTCTCACAAAAGCTTCAGAGACAGAGAGAGAGCGAGCGAAATAAAGAGAGGGAGGGTTTTGGGGAAAGGGTTCAAAATTGGGATTTTCGGACAACTAGTGAAGGCTGTGAATCTGTGATGCTGTAAATTGGGCTGGTTGGAGTAAAAAATTGACAATCGGCCCAAAGCAAGCCTATCCTAGCCCAACCCAAATATCAAAATTTTGGCCCAACTTAATTGGACTTGTGGAATAAGGGTCTTGAGGGAAAGATCCTACGTTGAACAAAATATAGTATTGCTTAGTGATTTATAAGATGTTAGGCTGTTAACCTTCCTCACTCATTGCTAATTAGTTTTAGCATGGATTTACAATTTTCTTCGTGGTATCAAAATAAGTTATACACGTATCAAGTCCAATGACCAACATGCTATCATATCACCCAACATAAATTGGTCATGTATTAAACATAACATTGTCTAGTGATTAAAACAATTTCCTTTTACACCTACACAAATCTAAATTTGCATAAAACTAAATAAGTGATTCATTTAAAACTTACTTCAAAATGTCATTAATGACTAAAGGTGGCAAACGTTGGATACTCAAATGTGTTTATAGAATAGTGCTCTAAAGTTAATCACCATTTCGGGTTCACCACACAATATAATTTCATAATTTAAACTATTAATTTTTTAGACACTACTTCAAATATAGTTATTGCAAAAACTCAACCAAATCAAAATCATTTAACTGTGATTAAATAAATAGAGAAACACAATATTTTTTATAAAGCACTAAAATGATTATAATTATATATTTGGCTACATGACTTTTAATTTAATTTAATTATATAAAAATAATTTTTAAAGTATGACCTAAAAAATGAACAATTCAAAAAATAATGCTAGTTGTACACACTTATTTGACCATATTAGCTAACCACATTATATGAAAGTTGATGTGGTGATACCATGTAATTAATGATATGAGTGATATGCAAATAATTAAAACGTAAAATTCATATCAACCCATCTTATTAATTAAGATAGCATGGCCACCTCAGCTGCCATGTAAGGTGGTTAGCTAATGTGGTTAGGCATTACATTGTTTCATGTAAGCCATTGTTTTATGAGATTACATTGTTAAATAGACCTAAAAAGATTATTAGTTTTCAATTAGTTTTAGAGTGAACATACATGTACAGTGTGTATTTGTACTTAACTTGTTAAGCCTTCACCCTACACGTGAATTTAGGTAGTAAATCCCAAAGAGAGTCCTAAGCTTGTAGGATAAGCAGAGTCCTATTATGGGAAGAAAGAAATAATACAATAAGGGAAAGATGAAATAAAGATCATGCAATTATGAAGATGAAAGCAAACCAAAATAACGATATTGGGCCATTAAGACCTCTTATAAATAGGAGGCATCATCTACTGAAGAAGCCATGTTTTACTGCTCATTCACACAACTACATGTAATGTTTCTCTTTCAAATCCCTAAACTCTAGTTCTAAGTTTTACAATTCTTTCTAATTTCTTAGTTCAATTTTCAATCTTCATTAGTTTTGTTAAGAACCAATTCTCTTGCAATAATCTAGGGAGTATATTTTCTCCATATTCATTGAGGTCGTGAATTTTGAAGCAAACACCATAAACAAATAATAACATGTTTGCGAGGTCTCTTAATAATAAGCATTGATTTTATTATACATAATTGAAAGCATTAAATTCATTTTTCATCTTTCAAGTTTAGGTTGTTTTTTTTTTTTTTTTGGTAAAAGGGCAGGCCAAAGCCCAAACAACACAACAAACTAGCCTTTAACTAACCGGGGTCTCCCAAGACCCAGACCATCAGCCAACACCAGACTAGCAATGGAGGGAGGGGGGGTCACAAAAAGATGACATCCAAGATCCAAATCATGACCAAGAGCAGCAAGCCCATCAGCCACACAGTTCTGTTCACGAAACACATGACGCACTACACAAGTCCATTGTCTGCTGAGTAATTCCTTACAACTACTAACAATGCTAAAGAGGGGATAATGAACCTCAAGAGGAGTCTGTAAAAGGGACACAGACACAGCAGAATCCAACTCCACCTCAAGCATTCTAATCCCAGAATCCCAAGCTAAACGGAGGCCAGTGTATAGACCCCATAGCTCAGCATCAAGAACACCTCCACTCCCCAAATTATAAGCAAACCCTATAATCCATGCACCAGAAGCATCACGAAGAACTCCACCTGCACAAATTCTACCAACATCCCTTCTCAGACTACCATCAGTATTAATCTTATACCAATCAATTGGAGGCCTCACCCAATAAACCATAAGAGACTTCTTAGCACCCATCACAGCCTGACCATCATTAGCCATATACCACTCATTAGTACATTTCCTAATCAACGCTTGAGGCTCAAGAGGCAATTGAAAACCAGGTTCAAAAATATATTTACACCTCCACTTCCAAATAAACCAAAGAGCCATAGCAAAAAGACAAGACCAAGGCAAGCCATTAGACAAGCAAACTTTAGATTTTAAATTCTGAAACAACCACTCCTGAAAATCAGCAGTAAGAGAGATAGAAAACTCCTCATTCCAATTCATGGCAGCCCAAATACGCATAGAGGACCTGCAACTTTTAAGCAAATGCTCCAAAGACTCCCATTGAGAAAAACATCTAGGACACTTAGCATCCTGAGAAAGACCCCTCCTCAATCTAGCCTCATTAGTTAACACCCTACCATGAGCCACTAACCAAAGGAAAGTCTTAATTTTAGGGGGAATTTTCATTTTCCAAATAAAAGCCCATTTCCAAGAGGGCCACTCCTCCCTACATAACAGAGACTGATAAGCAGTTTTAACAGAAAAAATTCCTGAAGGGGTGAGGCCCCAAATAAATCTATCTTCACCACAAGCAGCCCCACCAGCATGAATCCCACAAACAAGCTGAACAATAGAGTCAGGAAGAAATTCTTTTAATAGACCAATATTCCAACCAGAAGGAGTGCAAACATTATTAACAGATAGCTCAAGCATAGAAGGAGGAATGGACTTAATCACATAATCCCTCAAAGCACCCACCCCAGTCCAATTATCATCCCAAAACCGAGTGCTAGAACCAGTACCAACCCTCCATTTAAGACCATTAGCAAGTAATTGAGCCCCATACAAAATACCACGCCAAGTACTAGAACACACAGGGTAGGACTTACCACTAACATGCAAAATACTATCCGATCTCAAATATTTCTTCTCCAACGCCTTAGCCCACAAGCCCTGGTCACGCTGCAACAATCTCCAACTAGATTTAGCAAGCAAAGCTTGGTTCATCAGGGAAGTCTTCTTAAGCCCCAAGCCTCCACTGATTTTAGGAGAGCAAACAACATCCCACTTAGTCAAGTGAATTTTCTTCTTCTCAACCGTGTGGCCCCACAAAAAATTTCTGGATAAACGATCCAAATGATCACAGATAGTACCAGGCAGCTTAACCGTATACATAGTATAAATGGGGAGAGCAGAAGCAACAGACTGCAAAAGGGTCAATCTCCCAGCCATAGATAAAGTGCTACTCTTCCAAGCAGCAAGCCGACCATGAACCTTATCCACCAACACTTTGTAAGTCTCAGTAGTGACCCTAGAATGAACAAGAGGAACACCAAGATACCTACCAAGATTATCAGTGAGCGGAGAGCCACAAATATCAGAGATTCTACTAGCCAAACGAGGGTCCACATTTGGCGAACAAAACACCCTTGACTTCTCAAAACTCACCTCCTGACCAGAAGCTTGACAGAACACATCTAAGCAACTTTTCATCAGTCTAGCCTGCTCAAGACTGGCTTCAGAAAAAAGAATCAAATCATCCGCAAAAAATAGATGGGAAACAGCAGGGCCATGCTGAGAAATCTTAACAGGCTTCCACTTATGATTATCCACCTGAGAAGAAATTAAATGGGCAAGCTTCTCCATGCATAACACAAAGAGATAAGGAGAGAGGGGATCTCCCTGCCTCAAGCCACTTCCAGGGACCACACTACCAGACATCTCCCCATTAACCAAGAACTTAAAGTTAACAGTAGTCAAGCATTGCGTGATTAACTCAAGAATCCTCCCCCTAATACCAGCTTCCCATAAGACCTCCAAAACAAAGCTCCATTGCATTTTATCATAAGCCTTCGCAAGGTCAATTTTCCAAGCTAAAAAGCCCTTTTTCCCTTTAGAAATCCTAAACTTATGAAACAGCTCTTGAGCCACCACCACATTATCCGTGATCTGCCTACCTGGAACAAAACTGACCTGAGTTGGAGACACAAGATCCACCATAAGAGGTCTAAGCCTTTGAACCAAAATCTTAGACACAAGCTTGTAAAGAGTATTACAAAGGCTAATTGGTCTAAGCTGAGCCATATTACTCGGACAATTAACTTTGGGAACCAAAACAATCAGAGTATCATTCAAACCAGCAGGGAGCTGACAAGACTGGAAGCACTCCTTGGTAAAGTTTAGCAAATCATCCTTACAATGATTCCACATAAACTGGAAGAATTTAGCAGGCATACCATCAGGCCCCGGGGCTTTGAGACCTCCAATAGAGAAAAGACTATTCTTGACATCAAGCTCAGTGACCTCACAGTTCAACCCATTAACTAAGGAAGGGTCCAGACGGGGAAACAAATTAGGAAGGCCCTCAGAAATTCCATCCACAGGTTTAAACTCAAAAAGCTTAGAAAAATACTTAGTTGCAATAAGATGCATCTCAGCATTCCCATTATGCCAAACACCAGTATCATCATTCAAACCCTCCAAACGATTTCTTCTCCTCCTAACCACAGTGGAGAGATGGAAAAACCGGGTATTACGATCACCCTCTTTAAGCCAAGTGTTCCTAGATTTTTGAAGCCAAAAAACCTCCTCTTGTTCCAAAATCTTCACATACTCAGAATTAAGGTCCTGCTCCAATTGAACTAAATGGGGCACAAGCTTACGGCAAAGAACTTTTTGAATACCACCAAGCCTAGCAAGAATTCTCTTCTTCCTGGAAAAAATACTACCAAAAACCTCTTTGTTCCAAGCTTTGACAGCAGTGGTAAATAAAGCAACTTTCTGAGCAACAGCACCAACACCACTTGGCCAAGCATCCTTAGAAAAATCACCAAACTTCTCATGCCCAAGCCACATAGCTTCAAACCGAAAAGGACGTAGCTCAATTCTAGGAAGATGATCACTGAACAAGCTAATAAGAATAGGACAATGATCAGACTTAATCCTAGGTAAATGCCTAACAAAAGCATCAGGGAACAAATGTCTCCACCCCATACTGCAGAAGCCCCTGTCCAATCTTTCCCAAATAAGGATACCATCTCGCTTACCATGCCAAGTAAAATCAGCACCCATATAACCCATATCAATCAGACTATTCCTCTCAACCCAACTGCCAATACCTTTACCACCCAACACAATTCTACCACCACTTTTATCAGCACCAGAAAGCAGCTCATTAAAATCTCATGCCCCCATCCAAGGCAAATGAGAGCTAGAAATAACCCCATCCAAATACTGCCACAAGTTATCCCTAAGGGCAGCACAAGGGTTAGCATAAATGGCAGAGAACAACCAATCCTTACCAGCCCCACAAGACACTAAAGCAGTGATAGACTGACCATTATTACCAATAACCTGTAACTGAGTCTTAGTATCATTCCAAAGAAGCCACAGACCACCAGAAAATCCAACAGCATCAACAATGAAATGGTGGGAAAACCCAAGACACTTAACCACCTTAAGAGCTCTCGCAGAGCTAATACGAGGCTCAGAAATCACCAGGATGTCCACATTATGGATTCTAGTCAAATCCTTAATCAACCCAGCAAACCCTTTACTCCCTGCACCCCTCACATTCCAGATTAAAATATTCATCATGAGAAGAAAGAGGAAAGACCACCACACACTAATCAAGTCAAACACAACCCCTCTGCTAAACTGACAGAAGCAGACATAACATGACCTTCATCATGGTCACCAGAGCTCTCCAGCTCCTCATCATCCACAGAAGGAATCTCATCCACCATATCACTCCAAAGAGGATTACCCCTCATCCATTGAACATCAGGGGGATCAGGAGGAATGCCTCCTTCATCCTGCATCACAGCATCATTACCAGGACCCTCCATCAACGAAACATTAGGCACAGTGACCGAATTGACTGGAGAAAATTCATCCCCAACCCTACTCACAGGACCAGCCATGCTCGAACTAGCTAACTCAGGCGCTTTGAAACCAGCAGGAAGCCGATTAGAGATATCACCAAGGGCCTTCCTCGGTCTTCCAACCTTCTTCTTATCCCCAAAATCAGAAGAACCCTTACCCTTTCCCTTAGTGATAACACTAGACCCACCACTCCCATTCAGAGTCTTTTTCTGCTTGCCTTTAGCTTCTCCAGTACCCACAGCCTTACTAGCCTCCGAAAGAGGAGTCTGAGAAATAGCACAATCCTTAATACCAGCTTCCACAGCCATGACATCAACTTCCCTCGCATTCTCATTTTGCAAAACCCCAAATCTTGAACCCTGAGCACCAGAAGCACTTTTATTAGCATTAGACTGAGGCATAGCAGCCTTGCCCACATGAGCCTTCCCTCCTCTACCCTCTGGGACCTTCCCACCTTTTCCCTCCTGAGCCTTCCCAACTTTGCCCTCAAAAGCCTTATCACCCTTCCAAGGCTTATTCCTTCTGTAAGAGACTTCATTCCAAGGGCCCAAAGTAGGCTTATCAGGCACCACAGAGCAAACTGGACTCACACCATCCTTCAACTGAGCTTCATCTAAATTCATGCCCTCCCTAGCCACATCCGCCTCCATAGGATTGACATCTTCAGACAATCCCTCACCAATACAATGATCCCTAGTATGACCCACTATACCACATCGATAACAGATCGGAGGAAGACCTTCATACTCCACATGCACCCATCGCCCTTCAACCTCCACAGCAGGCACAAGAGGTTTAGTCAAATCAATCTCCACACACACTCGCGCATACTTGGCTCGAGATTGGGCAGCAGTATGAACATCTACTTTGAAAGTAGTACCAATAACATCACCAATTTTCTTCACAGTTTCATACTTAAAAAGCTCAACAAGAATTCCAGACAACCTAACCCAGACAATAAGCTTCTGAATCTTCTCTTCTGCCGCAAAAAAACCCGGCCGCCACCGTTGCACAGCCAGATACTGACCCGCAATGACCCAAGGACCACCAGTGAGGACATAGTTCAGATCTTCCTCAAGTAAGAAACGAACGATGTAGAAATCATTACCCAGATCAATCAGTTGAAACGAGCCCTTCAACTTCCACCGCTGCTGAAGACGACCAAGGATGAAATTATAGGTATGAGATTTCCCTACTAATTTCACAATTAGAGAGCACCGCCATGGCCTATAGAGTTTCTCCTTAATCCTCTCCGAGAATCGAATAGAAGGACCCTTCTCAGATCTAGAGACAAAACAATCACTCTCCTCAATCACAAATTTATCGTCATCTAAACCCCGTGCAAATCGATCCACACCAGGAAGAGATAACAATTTAGCCTTAAAACTTGAAATTGGATCTGAAGCTAACGGAATCGCCTTATCAACCTCTTCATCATCGAGAGCTCGCTTCGCCGCCTCATCGCAAAGCCGCTTAGATCCACAGCAAGGACCCCCACCCGGCGGAGGCCCACCGTTCGGAGCTCCAGTCCGCACCAAAGGAGGAGCAGAGAACACAAAAGGAATGGAGGCAGCCACTGTTACTGACGAGAATGGAGAAGACAGACGAAAACAGGGAGAAGAGAAAAGCGCGTGAGGCGCGTACAAAGATCTCACTTTTTCCCGGTTATCAAGTTTAGGTTGTTTTTTACTTTGCAGTATGACCATCAAAAAAACTCTCTACAACATACACTCTAATGTTTCTAAGCTTCAATTCATGTCCCTCTTCAACCTACCCTAACATCTATTTCTTTTACCGTGGTTCCACATAACCCTCAATATAATGCATTAGTTTCATGATTAGAATTGTTTACTTCTATTTACTTAATATTAATTAAATAATTTTTATATTTAGTTAATTTTTTTGTAAAAATAATATTTCAAGAGTGATCGAAATCTTTTTTCAAATATGATATTTAAAGAATGATGTAGAAAATAAAAAATTTCGATCATGACACTTTACTGTGAAATAGATAGGAATAAATTCCTCAATTGGTCATGTAGTTATATGATTATATCCATTGTATGAGGGACCCACGTGAGGGTGCAAAATGACGGTCAGGATGCGGTACGAGCACAACCATAAAAGAATTTTTATTTTTTTTGGTCAATATATGCCTAAGAAAGTAAGAATTATGTTTTCGTCGAGCAACAAAGAAAGAAGCCATCATCAATCCAGCATGCTTACCAGGTATTGTACACTTGAGACGAAACTCATCCGAGTAAAGAGGTCAACAGGTACAACACAGGAGAGCAGAGTCTGAAGGGTCCGACCGGGTCCCACAAATGGGAAATAAAGAAAAGAGGCAAGGCCAAAACAGTAAAATCAGAATCGTAACGCCGTAGTCCGTAGACGTAGACGTAGAGCGTATAGCATAGAAGAGAACCAAGTCTTTCTGCTCCTCCCTTCTCTGTGTGTATATATATAAGCAGAAAAGACTCCATTGCTTCTTTCACAAAACCTACACAAACAAACCCAGAGAACCAGAGCACCACCGCACCACCATCGCTGCTTCTGCTTCGCACACTCTCTGTCTCTCTAGAAACTTCTGGGTATACGTATAGATATATAGATATAGAGATATCTACATATAGATGTGTGTGTAGGTGGTGGGTTTGTGTGTAGCTAGAAGAGAATGGCAACAGCACCAGAGAAGCCGCCGCTGCACAACTTCTCTTTGTCATTCTTGAAATGGGGGAGCAAGAACCACACCAACACCACCCACCGCTTCCGCCGTCCCGTCTCCGCCGAACCCGAACCCGCCTCCGACGACCCTGACTCCTCCGAAACCCACCACCATCGGGTCGGATCCCGCACCCTCCGCCACCGCTTCTCGCTGACTTCGTGCTCCTCCGAGAAGGAGAAGAAGGTTCATAAGCAGAGAGAGAACGAGGAGAGAGAGAGCGAGGAAGCTTCCGAGGTTCAGAAGCCGTGGAATCTGAGGCCGAGGAGAGCAGCGGCGGTGTTGGGTTTGGCTGCGGCGTCGGGTTCGAAAGCGGTTTGTACAACTGCTGCTGCTGCGAACGGTGAAGTGCACGAACCGGAGGGTCCGAACCTGGTCCAGAGTGAACCCAAGTCGATGAGGCTGAGGGGTTTGGCGGCAGCCGAGGGGCATAGTGTGGAGAAGAAGGAGAAGAGGAAGTTCTGGATCGCTTTGTCGAAGGAGGAGATTGAAGAAGACATTTTTGTCATGACGGGCTCCAGGCCCAGCCGGCGGCCCAAGAAGCGGCCCAAGAATGTCCAGAAACAGCTCGATGTATGCGCTCTGCTCTCTTTCCTTTTGATTTCATGTGCTTTTTGTTGTTGAGCTGTTGTTTCTGATAAATTTTTGTTTTTTTGATGATTTTTTTTGGTGGGTTGATTATCAGAGTGTTTTTCCGGGCTTGTGGTTGGTGGGTTTTTCCGCTGATGCTTATCGGGCTGCTGATTCTCCGGCTAAGGTTTCTCTCTCACTCACTCTCTCTCTCTCTCTCTCTCTCTCTCTCTCTATTTTTTGGGAATTAAATTTTGTTGGGAATTTTCATGCTAATTAGTAAATGGGGTGGCTTGGTTTTTGCAGAGGTAGATTTGTGCCCAGAAGATTGTTACTTTCTTGAAAGCTTGCAAATGAAGAAGGCTGCATCTCTGCACCTGTGTTTTGGCGTGGAGACCTCAATTTGAGGTATAATGGTCTGAATTTTTACGAAAGAGGAATTGGAAATTTGGAATTACCTATAGAAGGCAAAAGGAAAATATATATGTGAGGAAAAAAGGAGAAAAAGATGTCTAATTTCCTTGTTCCTATGTTTTGTTCTCATTTTGTATTGCTCATTGGGGGCAGGATGCAGGGTCTCTCTTGTTGCTTTACATTTAAGCAGTTCTAATATGTAAAGATGAACTTCTAAATATAATGTATATGATATAGAGTCAATTCCAAACCTTTTCACTTCAATCCAGTGTTAATGGTATTATTAGGCTTGTGGGGGGGATTCGTTGTGTTTTTCTTCTGTTTTTTGTTTAATGATTCTGATAATTTGATTATTTACAACCTTTGACAGACTTCCCTACATCGTTGGGGGGCAGAGTAGCCTAGTTTGCAAACCCTTTTTGGTACAGGGTTTAATTGACTGCATGCTTCTTTGTTCTGGAAGAGCTCCTTGGTTCAATTGTGCTTCAACAAGAGGAACCCCTTGTGAGGTTGAATGTTAAGTGTTCTCCTGCGTGTTTTCATCTTTTAACTTTCTTTTCATATTTCATACTGATGCTTGTAGCCATTGTGGGTTTTGCATAAAGGCAAGCAAATATGTTTTGCATAAAGGCAAGCAGATAGGTTTTGCAGTTATTGTGCACCTAATGTTTTGCATCTTTTAATTTATATATCCACGTTAAATTGATTTTACATCTTATATAGGCATGTGGGGAGTGCTAGGTGTCCCTATTGTCCCTGCATATAGGTTTTCCGTTTGTGTAGGTAGTTTGATTCTTGTAATTCCTTTTTCAAGCATGAATGAATTTATAGAATAAGTCTAGTTTCTTTTCTGGATTAGGCTCTTTTTTGGTATCTTCAAAGGAGTATAACATTCTGTAGATCTTAATTAGTTAATGCTCATCTGGTGTATCGACTTACTATAGATATCAGTCTCTCTGATTTATGGTTTTTCTAGAGATATCAACTAGTTTGATGGTAATCTTTGGTGTTCATGATTTGTGTTACATGGTTTTAGTCTCCTTGCAAAACTGACACCAACGGCATATGAAGCAGAAAGAGACAATGAAACGGTCTTTAAAATTTTAGCCATAATCTTCTCTTTCTAGCTTGCTTGCTAGCTGTTTTAGGTCAGAATAGTCAAAGGGTTGAAAGTCTCTCAATGTTCTTGTTTTTTTTAGCGCCAAGTTCCATTAGTACTTGTAGATTGCACCTTGGCAATTGGTTTTGTATGAAATAGCTGAAGTAGTAGGGAACCTGATCGATTGCATAGGAAAATGGTGTTTAAATAGGCTTTTGTATGTATTCCACTGAATCACTTCATCTTTAATCAGATAATGGTATGAAGCATAAGTTTCCTGTTTCTATGTCTTGTTCGGATCTTCATAATTGGAGTCTGGCTGATAGAAAGTCCAATTTTCTTTTCCTTTCTTTTCAGTTTTCCTTATGTTACTCTCAATTCATTCTTCAAGTTCCTTTTGTCTCAAAGAGAATTGTAAAACCAATTTCTGAAAGGAAAAAGCACTAGTGATTTTCTTTTTTTCATTGATTAAGCAAGCTCGTTGCTCCCTGAGATTTAATATACTATTCATACTGATCATGCATTTGATCTGACTAGTGAGGCTTGGTCTTTTTAGTTCTTCTCTTAATATTCAATATTTGACATTTATCTTCTCCTTGACTATCAGGACGGAAAACAGCTTAGAATGAAATGTTTTGCTTCTCTGTTGTGAGAGATTTTAAGCATCATAACAATGCCATCAATCTCTCAGAGTCAAATATTTTCCTTCTCTGTTGTTCTTTGTGGCTGAAGCCTCAGAGGTGTTTGTGGAGAGCTATAACAGCTGAAGAAATACTGGTATTTCTGTGTCAGCTCATGTAGGTTTGCCTTTTTCTATACAATGGAAAAGGTAAGACAGGTAGTTAGATTATGTAGCAATTTTAAGCACTGTGCTGCTTAAATGTTTAAGTTGTTGGCTGAACTCTGCACTGGAACAGCAGGTTTTGATCTTCAAGGAAGATATGAGATCTTGAAGCTCCCATGATCTGGGTAACTTGATTTATTTTTCCCCTAATTTGGGATAGTCTCCAAATTCCTTCATATTCCATCTATGAATTATGACCCTGTTACAGGGAAAGTAGCAAACTTTTTTATTTTTAATATTTAATATCCAAAGTAAATAACTATATAATTTGCAATAAAAACTGCTGGGATCTTGCAGTTATACAGAAGGCCGTAACCGTAATTTACAAAACAGTAAAGTGACATTATTCATGTTTCTGTTTGCATGTAAGTTTATTTTCAGTTTCCATTCTTTGTGCCTCCTCCATTATTTTCATGTTTCTGTTTGCCCTATAACGATAATTTGTGCTGTAGGTTCTACCGTTCTAACTTATTGTATGTTTACAAGTAAACTTGTGACAAAGCAACCTTGCTTAAAGTCCAAGTCTTGTTAGTAAACTTGTGAGTTGTGACAAAGGGACCACAATGTGGTTTTTGTCATTGTCAATGGCAGCCACTTCGGCGTGGAGGAGTCGTCCTCTGTGTAGCAGATGATTTAAAAAACGTGGCAATGTTTTATTTATTTTATTTTAATTAATTATACTTTTTATTTATATTTTACAAATAATATATTAAAATAATAATGAGAAATTAACTAGTGAATAAAGTTAGTAGCTCTAGCATCATTAAAGAGGGCAATCATTTTTCTATCTCGAATTCCTAGTTTCTTCTTAGACACGTGGCAACAGTTAGCATTGCTCTAGTATTTCTCTTTTTATGTTTTTTTTTTTTTACTTTCTCTTAAACAAATTACTCATGATGGTGAAGTCCATGTACATTCGATTCTGTGCGGTTATTTTGTTAGATTTATCACATTTTTGTACCATATTTGATATCTCATCTCTTTGTTAGAGAAGTTGAAATGTCATAATAATGTAGAGTACAAATAAGTCATCCATTTTGTTAAGCCTTTTTTATATTGGGTACCTTTCAGAGTTTTTTTTTTTTTGGCCAAGGGTACCTTTCAGAGTTTAAATGGGAAAAGATTGAACGGTGTTTAAGGCCGAATAGGGAAGAAAGGTATAGCTTATCAAAGGTGAGTCACCAAACATCCAATTCTTGCCCGAGCCCAACCGTCTCATTCTCACCATATTTATCATATGGCTGTTTATGTGGTAGGTTTTACATAAATGACGTGAGAGATGAGCTTTTATAGTTTTATATATATATATATACAGGCTCCTTCTGTTGAGGTATACCTCAACTTATTTATGTTGAGGTATGCCATGTTGGGGCCCACACAAGTCGTTTTGTGTCGATCCGAACCGTTCATTTTTTACATTTCCATAGATAGATCATCATTGCAAAAAATTAGCCAAATCGGAAATCATTTGCCTATCTAACTTTGATCAAATAAATGGACGAACCAAATATTTTCGATGAAACCGTCCATTTGTTTTATCAAAGTTAGATAGGCAAATGATTTCTGATTTGGCTAATTTTTTTGCAAGGATGATCTATCAATGAAGATCATCCTTGCGAACGGTTCGGATCGATACAAAACGACTCGTGTGGGCCCTAACAAGGTCATACCTCAACATAAATAAGTTGAGGTATACCTCAACAGAAGGAGCCTGTATATATATATATATATATATATAAAACCGTGTATCACTGTATCACGTCACAATGATTATTTGTTCTTTTAGGTGAAAAAAAAATGCCGACTTTGAGTCTTTGACTTAATTATTTAATTATCTTTTTTTTATTTTATAAAAGGGGTTAATTATTATTAAGCATTAACACTTTGCACATTTATACAGCAAGGACAATTGCACTATATGAGAATACCATAAATGCCCCCTGAGTAATACCATAAATTTTCCAATATATGTATGCAAAATTATTTTTACTAAGAAATATATCACCACACATATCTTTTTTCTGTAGGTTGATTTTGAAAAAACGGTACGGTCATGGGCTCCATATGCTTATAGATCGGCCCACATTAATTGATACATATAGAATTATATTTGACACATTGGTGAAGTGAGCAGCCAAGTTTGCAGAAGTCAAGGTGATGAATTTCATTTACATTTTGAGCCTGGTCTTGAGGACACTGCCCAATACATAGTTTAACACATTACATAGCTCAGGAAGCAAATCACAAGTGCCTATGCATTTTTTTATAACAGTCATCATCTGCAGTTGTATATCCAGTAGTGAATACTAGAATTGCCATAATCACCACACAGCTTATTGCTTGCACACTCTTCAACTCCATTTTTGAAATTTCCTTAATGGAAACTCGCCTACATGAAGCCGGAATCGCTAGTAATCGCCGGTCAGCCATACGGCGGTGAATTCGTTCCCGGGCCTTGTACACACCGCCCGTCACATTATGGGAGCTGGCCATGCCCGAAGTCGTTACCTTAACCGCAAAGGGGGGGGGGGGATGCCGAAGGCAAGGCTAGTGACTAGAGTGAAGTCGTAACAAGGTAGCCGTAGACTCTCCACTTCCGGACCACTCTAATTATAAATTTATAAGAACTTCAAAATTAGCTTCTTGGCCAATCCAAGGACCCAAGAAAGGTCTCATTGTCCAAACCATCATTATTATATCATTCAAGTATCAGGCAGCTGTACATATAATCAGATATTCTAACAAAAAAAAAATCCTTATAATCAGATATTCTGTCAACAAAAAGTACCTATAATCAGATATGGATGGATTTTGTTTATAGCTTAGAAAATACAAATAGTAGTAGTATTAGGCTTTGTGTATATAATCAGATATGGACTGATTTTGCTCATATCTTAGAAAATCTCAAGTATATGCTAGAGTTGTCACTTATGGACAATTTTATTTTTTGAATTATTTACTCCTTGAAATTATAGTTTCGTCTTACTTTACCTATTTATAGTTTATTATCTCAAATTACCTCTTTAAGTTTTTCTATGTATCTAACATAACCCAAAACTGTCAAGTCCGTCTATTGCACCATTTGAATTGCGAACATGACATCCATATAGCAAGAGTAAATTGACGGATTATATGAGTCAATTAATTTTTCTTTAGAACTTTAAAAGAAAAATTATGTAAGCATATTAAATTGATTGTTTTTTTTTTGCCAAAGGAGCCCAAGGGCCCAAAGCAATCCAAATAATCACAAACGAGTCTGGGCCTACTTTTTTCTAGGAAAGCCTTGTTCCAGCGTGGGGAGGATGAGGATCTACAAGACTATGAAAGCCCAAACTAACTCTCTCTCTCTCTCTCTCTCTCTCACTCTCACCCACATCAAACCAAAAATTAATTTATCAATAAACAAAAAAGTCTAAAATCTTGTAAATTGTTATGCCAAGCTTCAAATACTAGACGTGGGATTTATATGGTTCAACCCAAAGACCCTACAGGATCAAGTGGACCCGACAAATTACAAGATTCTACCCCAACTAATTAAAAACAGTTAATAAGATGATTTGCACTAATTTATTGGCCAACCCTCATGCAACAAGCAGGAGGCTTCATGATCAAGCTGGTTGAACTTCAATTATGGTATTACTTTTGATCAGAGAAAAAGCTCATGCCAGCTTAAGATTGTTTCACCCCATTTAATAATGCAAGTAGACCACGTTTATCCCCAAATTAAATTAAACACCATCATTACTCATGCTCATAGGAAACATACTTACAAGGGAACCTAGAATTCACAAAAAGCAATTCATTTGTTTAGTCAACTTGGTCGCTACCTCTCATGCTTACAACCAAGCAATAAATTAGGTTGTTCCCAAATCATTATTATCAGTAGTTAATTTCACCAAATCAAATCATATAGTTCAATGTGGGATCTATATGATTTTTATTTCTCTACTTATTCTTATTTTACCTATAATCTTAATTTTTTAATATAAATTTAAGGATACATAACTATATAAGTATAAAATATAATAAATTTATAACACTTTTTAGATAATTTATGTGTAGAATCATATTTACAAATTAATAATCAAATCCTCAAATTTGTAATACAAAGTTACGATCAAAACAAGTAAAAATAAATATGGCTTATAATCTAAATATTATCGGACTCCAATAGATATTCAATACCAAATATCTTCAAAATCAACTTTCATCATTTGAAGTAATGGCATGATTGAACTTGAGTGTTGATTAAATTTTGAAAGATTAGCTTTTTTTTTTTTAAGAAAGAAAAATTTGTTAATGATTAGTTTCAATCTTGTACCAAAAAGAAAAGAAAAAAAAACATATTCCACATGATTAAACTATGATAGCTTAATATGCTCTGTCATTCGACTCCTTCCCAATAATTTAATAAAAAAGCCCACCAACAAAACATGCTTTTCCAAACACAATCCTTAAAAGTTAAAAACTTAAAACCATACATACTTTTCAGATTCCGAAACTACCCTTCAATTCCCCGCGTGGACCACCCCATTAATTAAACTAAGCATGGGCATATGCGTCAATCGAGTTGTACTTACAACCATTAGAAATTCAAATAGCGTTCGTGCAGCGCACGTGCAACCCAAACCCGGAACATCGATTAACGGAAAAACCGAATTAAGCAAACGATTCGTGTCCAGCCGTTGGATCACATGGTGACCAGCTCAGCTAGACACGTGGGGCCCACCCAAAACGCTTGAGCGAGTATCAAAGCAAAGCTGGCTTTTTTTTTGGGTTTTTTACAGACCCTTCTTTATTGGGAATGGTCGCACGTGCACGTGTGAGAAAATCCTGCAACGGTTGGGATTCGTTTCTATGCATCGGACGGCTGGGACTCAACTGTACGCAGTGGAGAACCGACTTGGCCGGTTAAGAGGGTGAGAGGAAGGCGTGGGGGGGGCACAGATTGGAGATTATTAAAAAATTGGGGAGCAAATCATTTGGATTTTTGGGGGGTGGGGTTTGACCGTTGACCAGATCCAGCAAAGACACGCAGGGTAAAACTTTGACCGAAAGTGTTGCACGTGCGGGGGGGAGGCTACACGTGTGCTTTGCTGTCCGTCGGCTCCATAGAAAACGGTGGCGCCACGTAGGATCACATGAGTGGTAATAATAGAGAGGCCAGAGTCGGGTAGGAAATAGAAAATCCCCAAGTGAAAACTGCCATCGAATGTTCCATAATTACTGACTTGCCCTTCTTCATATTTTTATATTTTTTCATGGTGTTTTTTCAATTTTTCCTATGCTGTTTTTCTTCTTCATCCCACTTTTTCTTTTTAAGTTTTTATTAATATTAAGGGTTAAATACAAAAATGGTCAACAAATTTTACAGTGAATCTCAATTTGGTCCATTAATTATAAAAAGTGTCAATTTAATTCACAAACTTTTCAATTTGTACTAAAGCAGTACAATTGCTAACTTTCATTAAAAAATTAACGGAATTGTTCACATGAAAATGTGTTGAACGGACTGAAATGCCTCTGAAAATGTGGTCATTTGTTATGCACATGATCACTTTTCGTTAATTTTTTCGATAGAAGTTAACGTTTGTACTGATTTAATACAACTTGAAAAGTTCGTGGACCAAACTGACACTTTTTTATAGTTAGTGAACTAAATTTAGATTTACTGTAAAGTTTATGGACCATTTTTGTATTTAATCCTAATATAAATTTTTTTTTTTCAGTTTTCTAATATATGTTGTAGTTATTATTTTATCATTTTTTAGTTTGTTATATTTTTAAGTTTCTATTTCTGATTTTTAGATTTATATATATGAAGTTATTTGAAGATTTAATTTGAATAATGTTGTACTTACTATATTCTTATACTATATTTTTATATCATTTTACGTATCATTATTTTACTGGACAAGGTTTTTCTTTTTCTTTTTGAATTTTTGTTTATCCATACTATCAACCAAATTAATGTGCACACTTGTCTATGTTTTAAAAGTACAAAAATAAAGTGCCTTATCTTTTTTCATCAAATTTGTCTGTGTGGGTGTGTGTCACAATTATAGAAAAAAGTATCTAAGGAATGTATGTCTTTTTTTTTTAAATCCACTAAAAACCCATAAAAAGAAGGAAAAAAGAATATTGTAGAAATGGGAATGAACTTAATTGACTTAAGAAAGTACAATAAATTACTTTAAATGCTATTTGACAACCCTTAATAATAAATAAACTCACCTAAAAGGATTTAATGACAAATAGGTCAACTTTTTGATAAATAAATCAACGTTATTACTTTTTCCATGTTTTTGGTGCCGAGCGCTAGGTTTTTTTTTTTTTTTTTAACTAGAAAAATTGCCACTATCGAACAATGTCAATTAGTATTAGTCATTTTTTTGTTATAACACAGGTAGACGTGACTCCATAAACATGAATTTTGTATTTTATATTGATTTCATTAGTTTTTTACTTGTTTATGTAAGAAAAAACATATGGTATATCTATAATTAGTATTATTTTTATGTAGTTCAAATAGCTATTGTTGCCCAATGACAATTGTCGAGCACTCGATGAACAGTGTCGAGTGCTCAATGAGTTCTATATCGCGCGCATTTCATGAAATTGAACCAGGTTGTGAGCGTACTGTAGCACGTGGGCCGGGTTATCATCATTATTTTTCAACTAGACTTGAAAAAAAAAAAAAAAAAACAAGAAATTATAGGCAAATGACATATTTTTGATAATTGCATGTATTATTTCTGCATCTTCTCCATTAATGTGCACAATAAACTCAAGTCACAGCTGGTCATTTCGATATGAGATCCTTGACTTATTTTTATAATGATTCATAGCTTTCATTAATCAAAGTTGATAAATTTTTCATACTCCCTAGTCTTAATCACCAACACTTGATTTCTTAGGTAGTTTGTCAAATAATTGATTCAAGATCAACTTTGGATTCGGTATGTAATGTTAGTTTATTATGAACACTCATTGGTAAGAGCATAATTGTTTGTTAGTTTAACAAAAAAGATAGCTAAAATCCATAGAGATCGATAAAGACCCAACAGGTTGTACTTCTATAATTGGTTGTACTTTTAGAAAAAAATAAAAATAAAACATGATTCGATTACTTAAAATATGAGGTGTAGAAAATGAAAGGCACATGAAGGAAGCAATTGGGTCACCATAGAAAAGATGTCAATTTTTTCCAACCCAGATTATTTGTATTAAGGTTATTACTTTTAATAGGTGATTGGTTTTTCTCATAGAAAAATGAAGAGATTGGGTTGATTATATTATACCAAGATCATGAGAATCCTTTCAACCTATAACAAGATATAAGTTTTATCTTTTTTTTTTTTGTTGCTATTTGACATCGAGGAACAAAAAATATATTGTTTTGCATATCAAATACAAGTGATGTGAACTAGTGAGATTGTGAAAAGTATTCTACTAATTTCATATAGAGCAATAATTATTTCACAACTATTAAGTACAAGAATTCAATAAAAATGTATTTGAATTCTTTAGTGGTTTATATTTAACTTTTAATTATGATCATCTATTATTAATTCATAAATGATGAATTCATAATAAATATAATATATTATATTTAATTAAGTGTGGATGAACGAATATGCTAATGTAGCAGTACATTTATAAAAACGATCGAGCACTGCACACTGCACCGAGTGCTCGGAGCTGGAGCTGGATAAGAACGTTTGAACACTTGAATAGGCAGGTAATATAGAGAAATTCATATATACGAGCAAAGATACTTTTCTATGCTTATGATGTTCAAAACTTCAAATCATGTTTTTCAAAAGAAAATATTATGTAAGAAATAAAAAATAAAAAATAAATTGAAATTCATTGTGGCATAGAAACTGACATATATAATGTGGTTGGTGGGGAGGGGGGGGATCAAAGGGGCATGAAATTAGTGTGATTTTACACATGACATGACTGAGCCCGAGAGCCCAGCCAACCAAAAAGTCTAATCCAATCACCGGGAGTTGTAGCCAAACGGGACCCACAAAATTAGAGACTCGAAATCATTGAACAAAGCCAGATGGTCCAGATGCGCATACATCTGAAGGGTAATACAGTCATTTCGCAACGCATCAATTAAGCAGATAGAAACAAGCACCAGGGTGGGGAGGGGGGCCTCGCATCACGTGCTGTTCACATGGGAAAGAACCTTGTACGGGCATGTGAGGTGGATGGAAATAGAAGGAAGGAAGGGGCCCACCTCCATCATGGGATTGTCGGATGATAAGAACAAACAAAAGCCAAGCCAATATCTCATAATTCTTGACAAAAAAAAAAATAATATTCTTGCATCATCTTCCGAGTCTTTTTTCAACTCTCTGTCCAAATGATAATTGAACATTTTAATAATAAAGAAATTAATAGTATCAAAACCGTCTTAGTTTCTTTTCTTTTTTTTTTTTGTAGAGAAAAAAAATAGTTCCTTTTCACTAGTATTATGAGCCATTTGCATGAGACCAATATTTGGTAGGGGAAAAAGTCAATTATCGATATCCAAGATTCATTTTTATTTCTTTAGAGAAATGACCTGGGTCCAAATGTCTAATTACAAATAAATTTATACATTTTTTCAAAATTATATATACATTTTTTTTATAATTTTAATTCAATCTAGCTAAAATTTAAAATATATATATATTATTATATGAATTTAGATTTGTATAAGGTTTGTGTTTGATTATTACGCAACAAAATGACTTAGGATTTAGTTCTTAAGTTTTTTTGGGCTTTGTCCAAAATATGAGATATAAACCCTAAGTCATTAGCTTTATAACCCTAATTCTAAACCCTAAACCATATTTATAAACCTTAAACCTTACTTCTATACCCTAAACCAAATCAAGAGCAATATCGTAATTTTATACCTATAAGTAATGAAAAAACAAAATGGGCAAATTGATATTTTTCAAAACACCCAAATACATGACATCAACATGCAGAGAAATTATTATGTGTAATTGATATACCGTCATGTGGTATAACCAATTCAACGTATCATAATATAGGTGAATGTTATTAAAACTATACCCTATTAATATAAATATATCGTCTAATAATACTTTTACACGTTGGATTAATTATAGAAAAGTGACGGTATATCGGTTACTTCCAATAATTTTTGTAACATATGAATTAGGCTTAGTGTCTAAAATGAGATAAAATTTCAAAACTCATTTAACTTTTATGAGAAAAGAAAATCACATTACTCAGTATGTAATATCGAAATATTTTGTTAATTAAAATGTAATTGCTATATTAAAGAATCAATTATTTTAGTTTTCACATTTTTGTTTTAGAAAACATGGAGAAGATAAATAGAAAGAAAATATTGATGGAACAAGTGGAAATTAGGAGGGACCTAGTTCACGTGAAAATCACATGCGCGGGGGGTAACGAAAGAGAGCCTCGTACGGGCAAGACTGAAAGAGCAAAGGAAGGATAGGAGCCCCCCCCCCCCCTAAAGGCCAAGGGCATGATGGGAATTTGGCCTAGTGGGAAGGCCAAATGACTCAATGACTAAATAGCGGAGATGATGATGATGTGTCATTGGGAATCGTGGCTGTAGGGAACACGTGGGACAGCTAGCACGCACGTGTGGGGACACCTTAATCATCACCCGACATCTTGTCGGTACCCATTTAGTAAATTATCCCCTACCCATTTCAAATACCCCCATCAACTATTCAACTCCATCTCTTCTTCATCATCATCATCATCATTACCATCATTCGATCATCAATCCATCATCATGCTTTTTATGACTTTTTTGAAGCTCCTCTAAACATTCTTCTTATTAGTACGTGGTTTTGCACGCTCTCTTTCTCCGCAAATGTGGCTTTTCTTCAAGCTCGGTCTTCAGTTCTAACTTCTAAGAGATCCAGACCAATTATAAAATTATGTTCACAACCTCTTTTTTGTATATTACTTTATCTTAATATAGTCTATTGATATAAAAAATTTAAGGTGTTCTTATTGACACTCTAAAAAAATCATTATGCATTCCAATTTTTTAAAAAATATAAGAGAAAATTCGTCTGTTGTAGTGACATCTATAGCCTATTTAGACAACGGTTAAAACCTGTTGTCTGAATGGTTTCATACAACAGTTATAATTTAAAACTGTTGTCTAGTGTCCACCAAAATGCATGATTTTCATCGAAAACGGTTGTCTCGTAACACAATACACAACGCTTACAGATATAAAACTATTGTATTAGTGGTAATCTCACAATACTTATTTACTATAAAAGTTGTCCAAAGTACTGTTAAACATCAGTTTTAAGAAAAACCGTTGCATAATTAAGTATTAAATTGGTCGAAATGTTGTTCCATGAGATCCTAAACAACAGTTTTTACTAAAAAATGTTGTTTAAATTGCATATACACATCTGTTGATTATCTAAACCCGTTGTGTATTCAAATTTCCAACAAGAAGTTTAACTAAAACAGATAGTTAACTTGTCTGTAGAGTTCGATTTGCCCACACTAGAGTCTCTGATCAGCACGATCTTGAACAGATAGTCGTACTCGTGATCTACTCTATTCGCCATATAGCCTCTCCTCTCCAATTTCAGAAAAAAAAAATCACAACTTAGCCCTAAAAATGAAAATCAAAAGCCCTAGAAAACGAAAATAAAAAAACATCTAAAGAATAAAAGATGCTAAAACTCAAAAAAAAAATAATAATAATAATAACCTAACCTTGAATCAGTAAATGAAATAGAGAAAGAGATGAAGGAGTATTTAACGACGCTCTTGACCTTGGTTCATCACCGGATCTAAGAGAAACCCAGAAAGAACAGAAGATCCAAGAATAGATCAAAAATGGTGGGCAAATGGACCCAGGTTATGAGACTACAAAACCCGGCCTCACTGACCATTTATCACCACAAGTGTAATCAAAGAGAAAAAGCAGAATGAGAGAGATTATATGTAACTGGAATTTGTTTTGCTTATACCCATTAAACTATGGGGCAAGGTGAAAGGCAGCTTCTGGGTTTCGATGGTGACGACGATCGAGACTGACAAAGAAAAGAGGGCGAGGGCGAGGTCGATCGAGGGAGGGTGTGAGAGAGATATAGAGAGTGAGGAGAATAGAAGAGAAAGTTTGATAGAGAGTGAGAGTGAGAGAGAGAGAGAAAAAAAAAAAGTAGATTGAGAGGGTTTGAGAGGGAGAGAAAAAGAGCATATCCAGGGGTGAGAGAGTTTGAGAGTGAGTGATAGAGGAGGACACAGATCGAGAGGATTAATTAAAATATTGTAGCACCGGTTTTTTTCATTTTCTTTCGCATACACAACGGTCACGACTAATAAGTGTTGTTTAGGCAAGTTCATAAAATGTATCTCACAAAAAATCATTGTATTTCATGCATAAATACAACGGTTTTTTTAAAAATTGTTATGTCTTAAAACTACACAACAGTTTTAAAACAACCGTTGTGTAGATAATGTCGTCTATTTATATTATTGTAGTAGTGCACCCCTAGTTTACTTCGTATACCTTTAAGGTCACTTCTATTATTAGTACGTGCTATATATGCTATCTTCTCTACAAATGGATCACAAGTTTTTAATCACGAATAATGTTAAATGGAGCACAATTTGTTTACTAAATTTATGTTTTTATGTTGATTCGGGAAGGAAAATTAAAATGTAAGACATTTTCACTTTGTGAAAAGAAAAATGTTACTAAACTAATAATTAGTTTGTTTTTTATGTCATATTAATTAGTATCACATTTTTAATAGAAGTGAGATCTACATATACAAGTGGGTCATATTTCTATTTTTATTAAGGGTACAGTGTTAATATGTACAGTAATATTGGAAAAACAAAAAGTAATTTAACCCAATTTTTTACTTTTTTAATTTACATGGTATTGTCAAAACTGACTATGATATTTTTGTTCTTTTTAATATACTGCGGGCGGTGTTCATATCATGTCCTAGTCTCCTAGCTAGATAAGTTATGAAAGAAAAATCGATCGGTACTAAGTAATTTGTCTATTGTACAAATAATTGTATGCTTTATTTTTGTTGGCCAATGAAATAATTGTATGCTTTAGGCATGGTAGAAAAGAGTGAGGTTTAGTGGAGAGTTGGGGTCTAGGTTCCATGCACCTTATTTGAGATATTTTGGATCAACTTTGACTGTCTCCTTGAGCCAACCAAAACATAGCACCTTCTTTAATAACAGGAAATAGTATGTTTGAGATTAATTTTCAAGCAGTAAATTAGTTAATGGTATTTTATTATATATGTTATCATTCTCATTCATTATTGCAAAATAAATTAGTACAGAGAAATATTGAAAGACTAATAGTGAGACATACGTATATGTGTACCTTATATACAAGTAAATGATTATCTTTAATGAATATGGTCCTTTTTATTTTTTATTCTTGACGAAAATGAATATGAACCTTGAATGAAACATACCAAATCAATTATGTCGTGATCATGAAAAATATCATCATCATAGTCCTCATAATACTCGTTGTCCCAAAATGCATGTAGTCAATTACATCAATTATTGTCTTGCATTATTTTCTATTTCATACAATGCCTTCCATTAAACCTAAATGTTTGAAAATCTTTAATTTTCTTTTGGTACACAGAAAATCAATAGATGAGGCAGAGGTTCCAACATTGAAAAAAAAATTAGATTAGAATTATCTGTGTAATCTCACATCAAATAAGTAAGCAGTTATTTATTGGTATATATAAAAAGAAATCACACATTAGTGTGAAGTCTTTTGTAAAATACTAAAATCACATACACATTTAGTATCAGGCATGAATAAATTAAAAAACATGTTATGTGTGTGAGCTTATTAAAATATGTAATCGGACTCACCAATTAATTTTCACACGACACAAATTATGAACTTACGTGTGTGTGAGTAAATTTTATGATTTTTATCTACCACTAAAATTAAAAGTCCTTATAAAATCTTTCGTATGTAAGTCAGTAAGTCTAGCTTAGCAATTTAGCATGTCTTTTAGTATTGCAATGGCCGCAGCTATGTCTCCATGAATCATGGTGTCATGCGGTCATCATTTGGACTAAGGTTAGTGATGCGTTTGGCCTATTTAGTCATTGTCTGAATATAATTTAAAAATTATACAAGTTATTTTAGCAAGAAAAGATTTAATGTTTTTTTACAAGGAAAATTTGATTTAGAATTTATCATAAAAAAATTTTCTTTGGGATGATAAAATGTACGTGCAATTAATAATAACTTACTTTCAAGATTCAATAATAGCCCATGAGACTATAAGAGTGAGAAGTACAGTATTGTCAAGCCACCTACTAGCTAGCTACGTGCACATGTAAACCTCCTATGGAAAAACTTGATGTATGAGAATATGAAAAACCAATATTTGAAATTAAAATAAATATGGTATCACATGTATTGAAGGCAAGATAGTGACTATGGGAAGAGACATTACAAAGTATATTAATTTCAAAATAAATGTGATTCATGCATGAACTAATACTAGCCAATGATTTAGATTTTGCAGTCCCATATATCTTAGAAATTTCGCATGATTTTCTTTATGTGTTGGTGGTTCCATGATTAGTAGGTGGGAAAAGTTATTTGCAGTCCAAAAATAGTTCCATACACTTGTTATGTATTAGTTGTGAGAGTTGTCGCTTTTAAATTAAGTGCATATATCACTTCTCTAATTTGTACTTGTTCATATTCTATCAGCTAAACTTTATTTATATAATTGATTTTGTGTAAAAAATTTGTAAATATAGAACACAATCATTGGGAAAGTTCTCCAATCTCATTATTTAGTACATAAAAAAGAAAATTTCTATGGTCAAACAATTTGATATATTATGTATGTTAATTGTCAATATAAATTATGGAAATTTGGATATTAGCCCTTTAAACTAATTTTTTATAGAGTCTAACACCATTATTTTTTTTTTCTGATGGTGCAGGTGTATTAGCTATTGTATTTTCATTAAATCTAGATTCCTTATTAAATCATTCTAATTTAGGTTTCTTATTGAATGATTTTGATGTAGGTTCTTTATGGTATTTTTATTAAATGTAGGTTATGTATTGAATTATGGTAACATAAGTCATATTGAATAATTCATGTAGATTCCTTAGTTTTTTTTTTTTTTAATACAAATGCTTGTTCCTTTGTTGTTGTAGGTTATTTATTTGTTTATGAGAATTGTATGTTTTTTTTTTTTTTTTTTGTGGATGAGAATTGTATGTAGATTCACTATTTTTACTTATTGTAGGTGTGTTGAAGTATATTTTGTTGATTTCTACTTATTGTATAATTCTAATTTTGTTAGTATAGGTTGTTTAGAAGTTTATGAAAAATTTATATTTGAAATTTTAAAAAATAAAAGTCAAAACAAAGAATTATGAGCATTAAAAGCACTAAAGATTTATGAAGCAATAGCATCAGTTACTAACAATAAAGAGTCAAATAATAAAAAAATGTTTGAAAAAGAGTTGAGTTCATAAAAGAGATTTACAATATCTGAATTTTAAGAAACGTTGACTAGAAATATATGAGAGCAGTTTTGCTCACCTCCTTTAATTAGGGTGTATGCTCACCTCCCTTCTCAAATTATGACATCTGTTCAAATAATTAACCTTGAGTTAACATATTTTTTATTTAATTATTTTTTATTTTTTTTTAACACAAAACTATCTCTCTCTTCTCTGCGTTCTCTCTCTCCCCTGACTCACCTCTCTCCTCCCAAAACCCAGCCTCTCTCATCTGTCTTGACCTTCGTCGTTAAGCCCAATGAGGGCTTCCCTGTACTTGATTCCCATAAGTTCACTGTTAAGGTAATCCCCAAACCCTCTGTGTTTGTGGGCCTATTTCGATTTCTCAGTTCATCCAAAACTGTGATTTGGGTTTTTTGTTTTTTAAAAAATCATTTTTGTGATTGGGTTTTCCTTCAATCTAGTTTTGAATCTGTTCTAAAAGACTAATGTGACAAAATGTTTAGTTCTTTTCAGAGTGAAGCTAATGTTTAGGCAAAGCATAGGCAATGACAATCTCCAAAGTCAAAATGGCCGTAGTGTGATTGTGTTCTTTATGTGTACATTCTCTTAAAGATTTCTCCAATTGGGTTTATTGATTTATATTGTAAAGTTGGCTTTTTTGGGCTCGGTTTGGATATTTGATATGGGGGGTTGGGTTTTCAGGGGTGGCGGCGACAGGGAGATCGAGAGAGATGAGTTGGGGAGAGAGAGAACGCAAAGAGGAGAGAGAGTGTTTTGTGTAAAAAAATAAAAAAATATATAATATATTAACTCAGGTTAATTTTTTAAACAAATGTCATGATTTGAGAGGGGAGGTGAGCATACACCCTAGTTAAAGGAGGTGAGCAAAACTGTTCTCAGAAATATATATGAAAAGTAAGTGAATTGGTAACTAGTTAAAGGAATAAATTATTGATCAAATGTATGCCAAATTTATCCAAGGGATTTTAACCAAGCCAAAAATAAAGCTTATCACACCAAATGATTGATGAGTGACTATTCTAACTCTCTTATCACATAATTGATTTTGCGAACACATTTTAAAAAATGCGATATTAGAACATAATGATCATTTAGATATTAGGATTTTAAAAAGGACAATATTTGGGTCACTCCCAAGGGGTATTCCAAGGTTACCCCATTTCCTCAAATTTTGATTTTGGTAATGTCGGTACATGATCGGAATCGTTCACTTTTTAGATAACCAATTAAAGATCATTTTTGTAAAAAATCAAATCAATCGGAAATCGTTTGATAATTGTTGTCAATTAAGTAGAAAAAATTGATGGTTTTCAATTAAAAAGTGATTTTTTTGACCAAACTGTTGATTCTTTATATTTAATCAATAACAGTTATATAACCAAATAATTTTTAATTAAGTTAATTTTTTACAGAGATGATCTATAATAGGTGATCTAAAAAATGAACAATTTCGATCATACATTGGTATTACCAAAATTATAATTTTGAAGTGAGGGGTGACCTTAGGGTAGTAACCCAAGTAGTGTCCTTTTAAAATTAGAGGTTGAGTGAGTAATATAGGGTCCAAATCGCGAACACAAAACATAATATTGTCCTTCTCCGTTGCTTCAGCACGCAATAGAGTATTGTTCCATCCTTGTCCAACGAGGGTGTAAATGTAATTTCAGATCAGATTTAGATTGAGTTACGTGTATATATTGTCCTGCTCATCATTGATTAAACCCTTGGCGATTTTTTAATTAAAGAAAATAAATAGAAGTTAATGATTAGCTCATTATCCTTTGGACTCTTTTGTCATTTCCTGAGGACGTGACTCAACCAGGACCAACTTGCATGATACGAGAACCTGGAGATTAAGACGGAAACGGAGCAACCCCACAAGCCCCCACGCTCAAAAGGAAGCACGAACCGTCACGCGGGTCACCGCATTGGTGGGATAGTAGGATTTGGGTTGCACGCTCTGGGGAGGAGAGTGGAGGGTGGGGGGAGTGATGAGGTGAGTGAGTTCAAATGATTGTGATGAGGAGAGTGTCGGGAAGTGGAGGGACAAGATGACACGCACGATTGTGTGTGTGTGGGGCCCACAAGGTGTAACAGCAAAGAGAGGGGAGGGGTGGGGAGCGTGGGAGAGCACGTGTCCCGAAGGGGAGTGGGGCCCAGGGGCAGAACATGTTGGTCCACGTGAGTTGGGGGCCAAGCCCAGGGCACCTCTGCTCTTTCTTCCACGCTTCCCTCATTTTCGCAATCCTCTCTCCCCCCCCCCCACGTGAAGTCCACTCTCCTGTGTTCCCTTCTTTCCCTCTCTCTCTCTCTCTCGCTCAATTTCGGCTTGGCTTGCACGGCTCAGTGAGTCAGCTCAAGAAAAAAAATTAGCTCGGATAACTGGCTCGTTCAATTTGTTTAACAAATAATGCAATACATATCAAGTACAAGATACTTCAAATTGTTGATTCATCGCCTTCCATAACCCGGCTCGGAGAAGGAAGGGATAAGAGGGCCTAGCAAGGCAGCTTGGACTCATTGGACTTAAACTGAAGACCTTTTAAAGTTAATATCGACTCTAACAATTTTATCTTTGTCTATCACTAGTTGATTGAAGATTTAATTATTGGTATACATAACTACATAAGTAAAAAACAAATTATTGATATTGGATTTGAAAAATGTCGATGCCCATCTAGTACATTTCTTGATAAGATGTGGGCCGATAATGCATAATGGGGCTTGGGATGATTACTAGGGCTCTCAACTACATGAATAGTTCAATGTACTCATCGTTCGATAATATCAAACTCTTAAGTATTTATTGTTTTCTTTGTTTGTTAGTTATGAGGCTTTCTAAAGAAAACTGCAATCGTAGTTTCATCAACTGCTCACAAGATCACCAAGATTCAATTAAGTTTAAATTTAAATAAATATTGTACTAACAAGTCCAAATTTGGCGAATGAAATATAGTGAACATAGTAGTGTTCTTGTCTTCTTGATTTGTCGATATTATTTTTCTAATAATCAAATAAGCACACATCACCTGAGCATGTAATTTTACCATCGAAAATATATTCATATGTCAAAAAAGAAATTGTTAAAATTTATATTTCTAAAAAAAAAAGAATATTAATCGATAATTACAATAATGCCTATACTTGCCTAGTTGCCTTTAATATGTAACGTTAATTCCAAATATTAATATTTTCATATTTGACATGTTCAATCATATCATGTTGTTGGAAAAAATGAATGCCCCTAAATTGCTTGGTCTGTATTTTGAACAAAAAATTTGCTTAGTCAAAATGAGAGCTGAGAGATTCAGAAATCATCCAAAATAAATGAGAGATTTGGTATCCATTTAACTAGCGGCAGTAGGAAATAGTTCTAAAAGCACATTAAATTGCACCAAGGCTAGGAAAGTAGGAATGAGTGTAATGAGCAAGCTGACTTTTACGATTGATATTACAAATTAATTGTCTTCAGCTGGCTTTTACGATTGCATTTAAGGCATATATGACTAAACCTCCCCCATTTGTTTCTAGTTGCCAAAACTTAATGCTGGTTACAAAGTCAATAAAATCAACCACAAAGGTATCATAAAATGTGAAGCATGTGTTATATATTAACATTAACAAAATAATGAGAAATGTTAGTTACATTCTTAAATCTATCATCTCATTCTACCTCACCTGTCAATTTCACAGTGTATTCTCATTATTGAAATTAAACATTTTATGTATCCATTAAAGATCATCCTTATAAATAATCAATAAAATAAAAAATTGTTATTAAAAAATAGATGATTTTGATAGTGTTAGATTTATCGTATATTTATTTTATTATAATTAGATGAGTAAATTATTTCTTAATTTGATTAATTTTTTAGGATACAAAGAGTAATTTATAAAATGAATGGTTATAATCATAAGACTATACTATGAACGAACAAGAGAAGAATGAAGGTAAAAATGAGAAGATAACTAGCATTATTTCAAAATAGTTTAGTAAATAAGTAGTTGTTAGTAGCCGAGTAATGTTTTCTTACTAGACAATTTGAAATACACTATCATTTAAGAATTATCCTAACTAATTGTTTAGGTATCAACTAGATATTAGTCTAGTGATATTTCTCTCCATAATGTTAGAAATGTTTAAAGTTTGAAATTTCGAATCTCCCATCTCGTAGAAAAAAAATAATGATCTAGATTCACAACTCGATGATATAACATCTTATACTAATAGATAGTTTGAAAAAAGAGAAAATTACAGATTTGGTATACTTACTTTATACCTAGTTCAATTTTGGTTCACAATTTTTTTTAAGTTTTGTTTTGGTCCACTAATTATTTCACTTGTTCAATAAAGGTCTAAATTTATTTTCACAAATTTGTCATGTTTTTTACTCTATCAAATCTTAGCCAAATTCAGAAAACATATACTTATTTTAAAGATATGCATCCCCTCTTTACAACCATATAAAGATCATTCAAATCGGAGTTCTAAAACTCAAGATAATTGGCCCCAAAGTATGGTACCCGAAAATACCAATTTTTCCTAGAAAATTATTAGATTTTTCAAACTTCATCAAACTTCAATTCTCTTTAATTATAATACTTCAAATTGGTTCCTATGACTAAGAAATGATGAAATATAACTTATACTTTAATTATAATTGAAGAAAACACAATCAAAATGATTTAAAATTATAACTTAAAAAAGATTGTAGACCAAAATTGAACTAGGTATAAAATAAGTGGACAAAAATAGAATTTAAAAAATATCGTAAATCAAAATTGAACTAAGTATAAAATAAGTAGACAAAATTTGTAAATTCCTCTTTAACAAAATAAGTTTGTAGTTAAGAAATATAATATAAGATTTAAGATAAAAAAGAGAAAAGGAAAACAAATTACACAAGATTGAAGTTGTGGCTCGGCTCTCAGCCATCTCATACACACTCTCTGTCCTTTAATCGTCACGAGCACGCAACACCCACGCGGGCCACACCTTGCAATGACAAGAGAGCGTGAAACCCACGCTAAGAAACGCGAGGGATATTTGTCGGCATACGAGGGGGTCGAAACGCACCGGTTTTAACAGAAGAAAAGGTTGAGAAAGCGACGCTTTTGGCTGAAACCGCAAACCCCGTCGCCCCCACTCCCCTCGTGGGAATCGCACGGGAAGGAACAAAAGAAAGAGAAGAAGAAGAAGATTTTTCAACAAAAGATAAGAGTGGGACCCACAGGTGTGTGTGGGTGTGGTGGGACCCACCAGTGACGAGCCAAATCAAAGGCTTATCTGTCTGTTCGCTTCTAATCGTAGCCATCCGTTTCCTTCACTGATTTGATGGTTGTCCAGCTTCAATTACATGGCCTTGGTCTTAAATCTTAATCATGGAGCACACACAGCGTTTTATGTGGGCCCCAATAGTGGAGTTTGATCAGGAACGTCGATCTTACGAGGACGTTCTAGTGGGCGGTGAGTGTGGCCCCGGGTATTAATGCTTGAGATTCGGTGTGATTGTCCATCTGGATTTGATGGTTTTCTTGTCAAATACCATTTCATTGGTCGATATGAGTGCGAGCAACTTGCATTGATTTGGTTCCAAGCAAAAAATGGAACAAAAAGAGAGTAAAAGAAAGCATAAAATTGGGGTTGGTATAGAAACTTCAATTTCTCATTAATCCTCTCAGAATTTTGATAGAGAACTTCATTATTGCAGGTTAGGTTTTTTTTTCTTTTTTTCGATGCTTTAATTATCAAAAAGAGAGAAAAAAAATAGTTGTCCACATTTGTATCTCACCTGATGTGTCATTACTTTACTGGAAGAGTATTTTCTTTTTCTTTTTTAGGTTTTATTTTTTAATTTTTAGTATCCAATGTATGAATGCCACGTAAGATGATATGAAATTGTGATATAAAAATATGGTAAGTGTAGCATTACTGTTTAATTATAAGTAAAAAATAAGAAAGTTAAGTAAAACTCCAGCTAGCTCAAACGTTAGGTAAAGCACTACTGAGCGCTCGGCGGGATTTGTCGAGCGCTCGGCAGATGCATGTTACATGCATCTGCAATGTAAAACATGTCATCTGCAAGCTAAAAAGATGCATCTAAAATTTAAAAATGTGCATATGTATACTACCGAGCGGTTGGTGTACTGAGCCCTCTGTAAGCTACTGTAGGGGTGGGCACAGGTTGGTTTGGTTCGATTTTTAGCTCAAATCGTAGATCAAACCAATGTGTTCAGCTTGATGGATTTTCAAATCAAACCAAACCAATTAAAGTGAAAAAATCGAACCAATCCAAACCAATCAAAGTCGGTTTGAACGGTCTGGGCTTGGCAAAAAAAAATGTAAATTTTGGCCCAAAGTCAAGTTTAAAGCCCAATAACAAATAACATTTATGACCTATTTGGTAATCTATTCAAAAATTAAATTTTTGTTTTTTCCAAAAATGAAAAAAACATGTTTGTTAGACCATTTCCAAATTTTTAAAAACATGTTTGTTAGTTGTCATGATTTTTAAAATTTTATACCAAACAAGTTTTCAAATTTTAAAAATTGATTTTGAAAAATCACATTAAAAAAAAAATCCTAATTATTGATTTTTTCTTTTAGTAGGATACCAAACGGGCCCTTAAATTCACCACCCCATTATGTATATGCCGCATATGTGATGCCAAATAAGGACCACAATAAGCCTAAAACTAACCAACAATGTGTTGCTAAGTGTATATTTAAATATATAATTTATTTATTTTAGTTGGTTTTGATCGGTTATTTGAGAGCCCAACCCGCTAACCAACCCATTAGTGGTTGAGTTGGTTGGGTTCTAAATCAACCTCTATTTTTTGAGTGTTAGAAACTAAACCAATCCAACCCAATTTAGTTGGGTTGGTCGGTTTGAATCAGTTTTTGTCCACCCTTAAGCTACTGAGCGCTTGGTAGTGTATTTTTTCATCTCCGCCCACGCATACACGTACATATTGAGTTGAAACTTTATAATAAATTACTCATAAACCTAGTTTTTAAAAGATTTTTAACAACAAATTCAGCCAATTAAAAATTGAATTGACCTGAATAATAACATTATACTTTCCCTACCAATAAAAAGGAAAAATCAAGTATGGAGTCCACATCCATGGTCCATCTAGATGAAGCTTCACTAGAAATGGTAGTTAATCATTGAAAGATTCTATTCAAATCTAAAAATGTAATCTTGGTCACCCATTATGAAAAAATAAATAAAATTCTATTTAAACCTTCATTTAAATTTTGTTTGAGTAATGTTAGAGATTTCAAATTTGGATCTCAAACAATATAAAACAAGTAAAACAATATTCCAAATTCTATTCAACATTATATGAAACAAAATGTTAGAGATTCATATATGAGATCACTTTGAGTTCATTTATCTAAAACAAGTAAAACACTAATATATGTATTGTCAATGACTATTTGGTCTAATAGATGACTTTCAGTCCTCCCATTGTTAGAGGTGACTCTAAGTTAAAAACTCATGGACGAAATCTATTAATAAAAAAAAATAAAACACTAACATATATATTGTCACATTATAATGGAATCCAAATTAAAAATTCCTAGCATTATTGATTTTAAAATGATTTTTTTTATAAATATTTTAAAATTACTTAGATTAGCTGTTTTCATTAATTTAAGCCTCTATGAAAAGTGACTTATAATTTGGGCCAAGAGACAAACAAGTAAGCCAAAATCATAGACATAATCAAATGAAACGGTAGTATCAAATTAACTAAATGTTTTACCTCTACATTTAAAAGAATAAATTCATGAATTTAACAATTTTTTGTATTAAAATAATTTAACCCATATTTTCTATCAGTGTAACAATAAACCTGACTTCTTTATTCAAATATCTTTCACTGTTTCACATCATTTAATTATTACGAACTTTATAAAATGCTTAAATTAGTAGTGTTTGATGATTCCAAGTTGGGTTCAAAGTAAATGAGATTGCACGTTATGTATGGACCTATGGTCATAAAATTGAAGCCTCTCAAACCTCTGTACTCCATATTAACATAAACATTTATGATGATATTATTGACAAAAAAAGCCTTACCTTTTATTGAAGTAATATTAACACAGTAACTTCTAGAAAATTAAATTCCCCAACTACTATTATTTATGTCAATAATAAACAAATAATTAATTAGTAACTGATGTTCTTCTGTTTTGTTTGGGTACAAATATTTTTCAGTTTTTGTTTTGGCCATAATCAAGGGTCAACAACACAGTTGGTGCTCACCATACCATGACAGCAAAGTGTACAAAATGTACCAATAAAGTTCAGAGTCAGTTAAAAGGTGTTCCTATATTTACCATGGTTAAAAACAGTGAGTACTAGGCACAGTAAATGATGAGAGATAGAGAGAGAGAACAAAGGTGGTGGTAGACTAGAGTTGGGCATTATTTTGGGGGAACAAGAGCCATGATTGAGATAATTGGGGGTTCCTGACACCTTAGTCATGATTGAACTTACACACCACTCCCACACCCATTTCTCTCAAACTTTCTATAAAACCAACCTCAACATCCCCACCACTCCTCTCCAAAACATACCCATCACCCATCAGGCCATCACCCTTCAAACCTAAACTTTCTCTCTCTCTCTCTCTCTCTCTACTCTCTCTTTGGTTCTCTTTTATCTGAAACCACACCCACTCACCGAGCAAGCACTCAAAACAGAGAAGCTCACACAAAACAGGAGTGAGACTTTTTGGGTTTTCTTGGCAGAGAAGAACAACAACAACCATGATGGTTGAAAGGGAAGATTTGGGTCTGAGTCTGAGCTTGAGCACTACTTTTCCTCATCATCAGAACCAAAACAACAACAACAACAACAACAATACCCTTCAGCTCAATCTCATGCCCTCTCTAGTCCCAACTTCTGCTTCTGCTTCTTCTCCTTCTGGGTTCAGTCCTCATCAAAAGCCCTCTTGGAATGAGGCCTTGCCTTCTTCAGGTTTGTACATATATATCTTGATCTTTCATATATCTGCATGGCTTGCAATTCCAGATCTGGCTTTGTTTATACCCTTTCAACCATTTTCTCTGCCCTTTCCTGAGAAACAAACACACTTAAATCCCCTAATTTTCTCCATTTCTCCCTTTTCGGCTTTTCCTTTGTCATTTCTTACAAACATAGCTTTTATCAATGTGTGTGTGTGTTTTCTTCACCCCTTTTCACACTCAAAAATCTCATCTTTCAGATCTGTGCCAACTTTTTCATCAATCTTAAACAAAACCCACAAATTATTTTCCACCAATTCAATCACCCATTCACTTTTTCTTATATAATTCATTGCGATCCGACATGCAGATCGAAACTCTGTCGCTCGATCCTTCCTCCGGGGCATCGACGTGAACCGGCTGCCGTCGACGGCCGACTGCGAAGAGGAGGCCGGCGTGTCGTCGCCGAACAGCACGGTGTCGAGCGTGAGCGGTAAGCGAAGCGAGCGAGACGCGAATGGTGAAGACCTTGAGATCGAGAGAGATTGCTCCAGAGGCATCAGTGACGAAGAAGACGGCGAGACCTCCAGAAAGAAGCTCAGGCTCTCCAAGGACCAGTCCGCTATTCTCGAAGAGAGCTTCAAGGAGCACAACACTCTCAACCCAGTAAGTCACTCTGCTGGTTTCTACTTAAATTTCTTTTTGGTGCCTCAGAAAATTAAAAAAGAAATTTCCGTTTGGTTACTGAGAAAGTTCTGTTTGGGTATTTGCGTCATTTACTGACATGTATGGTTATTTTTTGTTTTTGCAGAAGCAAAAGTTAGCGTTGGCTAAGCAGCTTGGCCTTCGACCGAGACAAGTGGAAGTTTGGTTTCAGAACAGAAGGGCAAGGTGAGAAAATTTGATCACAGTTGCCAATTACATTTATGCCCTCATGGAGTTGCTTATTTACAGATTTCATTTTCGTTTACAGGACCAAGTTGAAGCAAACGGAGGTGGACTGTGAGTTCTTGAAGAGGTGCTGTGAGAATCTGACGGAGGAGAACAGGCGGTTGCAAAAAGAAGTTCAGGAGCTGAGAGCACTGAAACTTTCCCCACAATTCTACATGCAAATGACCCCACCCACTACCCTCACCATGTGCCCCTCGTGTGAGCGTGTCGCCGTCCCACCCAACTCGTCGTCGTCATCCGATCCCCGGCCCCACCACACGCAGATGGGCTCCATCCCGACCCGGCCCATCCCCGTCAACCCTTGGGGCTCCGCCACTCCCATCCCGCACCGGCCGTTCGACTCCTTCCGCACCCGGTCGTAATTTTCGAAGCCGGTTGAGGACATTTTGGTCATTTTAGAAAAATGCCAATCCCATCCCAAAATCCCTTATCTTAGGAAGTCAGGCACTCTTAGAATCTGTACGGAGGATGTGCAAAAAAGAAGCGGTTGTAATAGCGTACCAATTCTTATATATTCCAAGTCTAGGTCTCTAAGATATGGTGGGTGAAATATGTGATTTGGTGGGTCTACATGTTTTGTATTATTTGGACCCATCATCACCACCACCATCATCATCTTCATCATCACCATCTTTTGTAGATTAGAGTTTGGTACTAATATATCTTCCCCTTCCTTGCAAGACTAAACAATTTGTAGGGAAAGAAAGGGAAGGAGGACTTTGTCTGTAAAGTGTAATGAATGTCTAATTAATTTCATTTTAACATTTGTTAAAGGAGGTTGTATTAAATTAATTAGAATTAAAGTTGAATCTCTCTTTGTCTCTCTTTTGTTTAATATTTAAGGACCCCCAATTTGTGGGGTTTGAAACTTTGAATGCCTAATTCTAAGTGGGCATTAGGGATTTGGTGTTGAATGGTGAGTGGTGGATTCATATAAGTTGAATATTAGGATTGTGATGGACCCAGAAGTGTATTTTTAGTCATGGGGGGTGTGGACAAGTTCCTTGTTCTTGGGGTTTTCTATTTTCTTAAAAAGTGTTTGACAAAACTTTGTTCCTTAAATCTTTGCTAATGCTTCTTTTTCTAGTCAAGAATGTCAAACTATGATCTTCCACATATTATAATCAGTTAATCATTTCTTCAGTTGATTTGGTACTTTATTTTCTTTTTCTCTTGAGCAAAATTGAATGTATAGTATAGTGGGTGGAGATCATTAAGGAAGCTTTGGGCTATATGACTTTTGATGAATGGTGATATGGAAATGGAGTGGTCATGTTAATACAATTAACCAGATATGAATCGTAATATCAATCGATTATGATCTGAATCCGATAATTCCACCAGTCACTAAACAAGCATTGAAGGAGTACTGAAATTTGATGACTACATATCAGTAAGGAAGCTGGAGAGGTTCATGAATTAATGGTACCCATTTGGCATGCTATATTGCATCATGAATTAATGGTAGGGGTGTGATTTGGATTGGAAAATCCGAATCCGACTGATTTCAATCCGAAAATAACCAATTTTGGAACGTCCGAATCAAATCCGAAATCCGAATATGCCGAATTCCGAAAATTCTGAAAAAAATTGGATTGGAATTAGAATGTATTTGTAAATTCCGATCCAATCCGAAATTTTCCAAAGGCATTCCGATTCGATATTTTCAAAATTATGCTAATTTATTCCATATTTCTATTAATATTATATCATTTATTTAGTTTTTTACTATATGTTTCATTAATTTGTTATTTGTTTCAAACATACACATACATATATATTAAAAAAAAAAAACTAATACTATTAATATAAACATATGTATATTATAAATATATATATGTATCATAATAACATAAATGCTAACAAAAATACCTACATTTTTTGTACGTGTAATTACTAATTTTTTTAGTTTGTTTTTACTAATAACAAAAAGTAACGTGAAAATTCTGATTTTTTATCTGAAAATTTCGAATTTTTATCCAAAAGTTATGAAAATGTAATATTCCGAAAATATCTGAAAATTCCGAGAAATCAGAAAATTCCGAATTGGAATGAGATGTTGAAATTCCAATTTTTTAGAATGAAAATTGGAATAGAAATTTCATTTCGAAATTTTTTAGATTAGAATTGAAACACCCTATTTCCAATCTGATCCGTTCGAAACACACCCCTAATTAATGAGCTACATCCTACATGTCCAGAAGGCAGTAAAGGAGAGGAAGCTGGCTACAGCAATTATTGCATTATTTTTTTCTGGTTGCAAATGCAAAAGCTGCAGGCAGCAGAATCTCCTGGAAAAAGCTTAGTAGGAAAGAAAAATTTAATGCTTTGCTCATTTGGTGGGTAGAGTTGTGATGCTTTGCATGGTTGCTCATCATTTTTGCATCCTTTATTTGAAGACTCCCTTTCTTGAATTTTTGAAAAGGATGTCAAAGGTTGAAAGACAGCAAATGAAATACCTGATTCTGGTTTTCGCCAGTATAATAAATATTTCTGATTCTTGTAACAACTTTTTTTAATAAGTGGGTACTGATTCTTTAGATCATATGATGTCTACTTCCTTTTTAAGAATACATGATTCCTCACAGAAGACGAATACATGGGCTCAGAACTTCTGCAAAGCCCAATAAATGCTCAAAAAAGAATGAAAAGCTTGGGCTTTTCAAAGCCCAATGTCTTATTTCTTCTGGCAAAGCATAGTATTTTGTTCTTTTGGATAAATCTCCATGAATTTCCTCTTCTTCTTTATTTTATTTATTTGTAAGAAAATCCCCATTATCATGAATAGCACAAAGGGGGAAATGATTCTTGTTATTATTGTTTGAGGAAAAAAAGTTGAAGCATCAACACGACTTCTGAAATCCCCAGCCTACATCAAACCGAAAGTTGAACACATTATGTATGGATGCAAAATTCTTCACTATTGCATTCACTTTAATTTTTTTTTTTTTAAGGGTCTAATCCCAGCCTAACATTGAGTGACATGAGGCATTAAAAGTGATTTGGCATTGTATGCTGCCTAATAGGTTCAAAAGGGACATTTGGGAAACCTCCTCACTTATTTAACTAAAAATTTCAAGTGTTGGGAGTATATCTCACATCGAGAAAGTAAAATCTTGCGTTACAATATATTATATTTTAAACTTCTCAACGTATTTCAAATTTGTTTTGGATACAATGCTCTAACTTCCACATGGTATATGAGTGGCAATTCATATGTTAGACCCAACAACTACAAATGTCCACATGTTTTCCAATATAAATTGTCAACGTGTTCGATGTAAGTCACCCAACACGTGAGGGGACAATGACTTGACCCAATACATTATATCTTTGTTATCTTCAACCATTATCAATCGATTTTGAGTTGAATGCTCTAACTTCCATTCCAAAAATAACTTCAGGATGAGAATATATATATATATATATATAAGGCTTAATTATAAATTTACCACCCAAAACTGTAACTCATTCCTACTTTGCCACCTGAAAGTTTTTTTGTCCCAGATTACAACATGTAACTTACATCTGTGTCCTATTTTACTTTATTCCGTCAACAATTCCGTTAAAATTGATGACATGGCGCGTTGGATGTGCGTCACGTGTCACATCTTTGCTTTTATTTTCGGATTTTTTATTTTTATAAACTTTAAAAATTAATTAAAAATAGCTCCGAACTCAAAAAAATACACGAAAAATTTCTACGGACTCTTCTTGACTAGCACTAATTTACTATCAGGTTAAATTACCGATTTGTCCTCTAAAAATTTCCAAAAAAATTAGAAAGTCCAAATTTATTTATAAAAGATTAAAATAAATTCTAGAATTTTCGTAAACTCTTGGACAAATTCTCAAAAATATTTTGGGAATTACCAAAAGCCTGTTTTAGAGAATTATTTCGAGACTTTATAGAAATTCTAGAATTTTTCTAAAATTTATTTTCCTCTAAGACCGAGAGATCTTTTGGGTAGTAAGTGTTCACGAGAAAGGTATTGTTAGTTTTTAGAAGACTAACGGTGCAGACCTTATATTGTTTGGAGTTCCCAAGATTATCTTATGAATTTCCAAAGAGTCTAGAGCATTTTAATTTTCTAGAAATAGATTTGGACTTTTCAAATTTTCTGGAAATTTTTAGAGGGAAAATTGACATTTTGACCCCATAGTAAATTAGTACTAGTCAAGACAAGTCAATAGGAAGTTTTCATGTATTTTTTTAAGTTCGGAGCTATTTTTAATTAATTTTCAAAGTTTATAAAAATAGAAAAAAAAAATCAGAAAAAAAAAGTGACACGTGGTACACATCCAGAGCGCCACGTCAGCATTAACGGCCAAGTCATCAATTTTAACAAAATTGTTGACGAAACATGGTAAAATGGGACACGGATGGAAGTTACATGTGGTAATCTGGGACAAAAAAACTTACAGGTGGCAAAGTGAGAATGAGTTACAGTTTTAGGTGGTAAATCGATAATTAAGCCTAAGAAGCTTGATATACTTTATATATTTTTTCCTAGTGTTTAAAAGTAACTGTAAGTCCAACAAATGAAGCTCTCTAAAAGCGAATTGAGCTGATCTTTGCTTTGAAAATTTGCATCAAGCCTTTCCTAATTGCACCACTGGGTAAAGTTCAAGCCTAAGAATCACATGAAATGAACTTTTTAGACAGCATATAATTCCTAATCTATTTTAATGCCTCATACCCCTGAAAGTTAGGAGGGATTAGACCTTTTGCTTAACACCAAAGATAATGCTAATTTCTATAATTTGAGGTCACTGTTTAAGTGGCAACTCAATACCTGCAACCTTTGCAATGAGTTGAGATGTTGTAGTTAACTAACCGAGCATCATGGGCAGGAGAAGATAGGGTCTTCGACAAGCAAGCTTTTATCTGGGCCTTCACAGGTGGGCTCAAAGAGAGGAACAAAGTTTTACGAGAGTGAGAGAGAGAACAAATTGGGGAAGAAGAACAACAATGATGAAAGGAAAAAAATTGGTGTACCAAATGTAAAAGTAGTATCCAATCTAAATTACACACACATTGAGTATGGATTGGCTATCTAATACACTCAGAATTCAGAAACAATCAGATATTCAAACTTCTGCTTAAATGAAGTAATTGTTTGACTAACCTGAATAAGATGGGATATCTTTTTCTCAAATAACAACGATACCAACTATAGTTCTTCCATGTGCCTTCTGCTTAAATAAAGTGATTTTTATTTTTATTTTTATTATAGCTCTAATAATTGACTTTAAAAATTTAAAATTGCCTTCACCAATTTGATCATATGTAACTGGTCCCGTATCAAAGTGGACAGACTTGTGATTGCTTCGTGTATATATTCCTTATAGTAATGCTAGATGTATCACATTTCTTATACAATACTGATATCATCACGACTTTTGTAGAAGTGAGGTCTACCAAAACAAGTGAATCTCACCTCATTAAATAGTAAGTATCGATGTAGTATAGAAAATGTGATACAAATAATTTCATTTATATTCCCCGATATCTTATAATAAAAATGGTTTCAACAAACTACTAGGAGAAAGTTGTCCAAATATAGAATACTCAGCCAAAAAAGGACTGGACTTGCTCAAACAGTGTAATATAGATGCTAAAGTAAGTCTCTAAGTTTCAGATTCTCATCAAATTATCATTGGAGGGAACTCCTGGCACTAGAATTCTGCAGGTCCAGAATGTGGTATGCATGACATGGTCAGTAGACATATCATGAATAGGCTTTGCATTAGGTAGAGATCTTAAATGTCTTCAACTAATTGGAAGAAAATTTAAGAAGTAATAGCATACAAAATGGCTTTCATAATTCTTCAAATGCATAGATGGCATAATATTTTATTTTGACAAAAGAAATACTAGCGTGATCACATTAGCTGACCATATTATGTGACAATTGTGACAATTGACGTATCTATTAACAATTAGACATAATAATTGTTAACATGGCCAAAAAAAAAAAGACATAATAATTGTTAACAAGTAGCCTCCACCTGCCATACATATAATAGCATATATTGGAGGTGGTAGTAGGTCCAATGACCATAGCTATACAGCATTATGAGGCACATCTAGATTAAATTGCTTGCACATATAATGTGACAATAATAACTGGTGAAAAGTTTATATGTATGGTTGTTGTTCTGAAGAAGACCATCATATTTCATAATGGCAAAGAGAAGCAAAGAGAGTAAAAAGTGTTATTAACATGGACACTTCTCAGGTGCAGTTGTTGGTGTGCTGTTCATACACAAAAGCATGTAAATCTCTGTATACCATGGCCATAATTTTGAAATAAAAGCTATAATACCAAGTCAATTTAGAACATAAAAACCCAAGAAAATGAAACTTTAAACACCCAAGTTTAAATCCATTCTGTTTTTAACACTAAAAAGGGCTGAAGGATATATCTTCAGGTTTACCTTGACATGTTTCTACTAATCTGAGCACTTGATCTCTTGATAGAATCTATTCTCTGAAGCCTAATCTGCTCCCTGAATTTGGCTATGAACTCATCAGCCTTCTTATCCACATCAGGCCCTCCATCACTCACACTCCCAGAAGAAGCAGCAGGTTCATAATGCCTTGGACTTGGCTTTGGGCTCTCCACAATGTCTTTTTGGATGAAACCTCCTCCAATGTTATTATCATCATCCTCACTTTCTGTTTCTTCATCTGAATCCGAAACCACATTGTCGAAAAGATCTTCCTTCTCCTGATCACCAGGGAATTCACCAAAAGCTGAGGTTGGCATGTTGGGGATGCAGAAAGAAGTTTCATCAAACCCCACCCTCTTTCTTGATGTTTTCTCCACCAAAGTTGCTTCAACTTCCTTAGAGCTTTTCTCCACCTTCCCATTTACCCAGTTAGCCCCTCCTACATTTTCACCAGCTCTTGTTGTTCTCACTGACATCCCCATTGACAAGCCATCAACATTACTTCTTTGCTTGGAGTCAGCACCCCCTGAATTCACTCTGCTCACCAAATATTCCCCATTGACCCTTTTCATTTCCATTGCTTCACTATTGAAGCTTCGCGTAAAATCCTTCTCATACGAAACCCCGCCATTGCTTGGCCTCATTGATGATGCTTTAAAAAACATTGGCGGGGGAGGTGGAGGCGGGGGAGGACAAGACTTGTTAAAGCTCTTCTTCCTCCCCGAATCCTCCGCACTCTTGGCTAGTGCTAGAGACTCCCCCGCCAATGAAGGCGAAGGAGATACCTTCTTCGGGGAAGAAAGTGAAGGCGAAGGAGACAACTTTGGGGATGAAGACATAGAATTGGACCGAGAAGAACGAGAACTTGGAGGCCTAGAAGCCCGAGGATCAAGGCGGTTAAACTCAGATTCCTCCATTGGAGGAGGAATAGGAGTAGGAAGATTGCACATGGTTGGACTATTATCCACTTCTTCCTTCACATCCATCATCATCCTTCCTGATCTTGATCTCCATGGAATTGGCGAAGGAAGCACAACACTTTCCTTCAACTTCTCCTCCAATTCCTCATGATCTAAACCCCCAAATCCATCAACACCTCTACCCTTATTCCCTTTGCTCGGAAACCTTCTCGAACCAGACCTCGAGTTAGACCTACTCAGAGAACCAGAATTGACCCTAGATTCATTAACAGACTCTGTATTATCAAGGTCAGGTACGCGTTGTTTCAAGCTCCTAACAGGCAAAAGCAAAGGCTTTTCACCAATTCTTGAACTGGTGCCTCTCTGTTCATCAAGAGCAGAGTGTTCTTGAGCCACAACCACCACTGGCTCATTCCTATAATACTGACTACTCCATGTCTGGACCTTGTTGTTCTCATCAGACCCAGGTGAGATTTCGGCCTCATCATCAAAAACTGAGGACACCTGAAGAAATCTGGACACATAGGAATGAGCATTATCGAATTTTGCGTTGTTGTTTTCTTTCTCTGTTTTGTCATTTCTTCGGCTAAACAGGCCATAAGAGACTGCTATGCCAACAAGCAGGAGGTGCAGAAGCTCCCAGCTTCTGGTGACCACAGTTTGGTTGAAGAATTCAGGAGCTTGTGATGGAAAAAGTGGGAGAATAACGAAGAAAACTACAACTAGAGCAACTTTGTAAAGAAAATGATTGTAATACTTACTTGAGTTTGCATGGTTTTGTTGTTCTGAGGCCAACTTTTGGTGTTTGGGGTAGGACTCTGTTTCTGTTTCTGTTTCTGCCATTGAAGAACACATAGAGAGAGATAGAGAGAAGAAGAAGCCCTTGCTTCAATGTTCTTTGGCTTAGCAGAATTGAGGAAGAAGAAGAAGGAGGAGGTAAAGAAGACTTAAGGGTTAAGAAAAAGTGGAGAGAGAGAGAGAGAGAGAGAGAGGAAAGTAGAGGAGGCAGTGGAGAGGAAAGTTTTTGAGAGGTGTGAGAGAAATTTTCAATCTTTTGCTTTTAACCTTTCTTTCCAATTGTCATTTATAGCCTTTACTTAATTTCCCCAAATCCAGAATGTTTTTTTGTCAACAATTTGTTAAAGAATGTTTCAAGAAGAAACCAGTTGGTGAAGCCTATTATTGGCTATGGCTTCCAATTATTCCTTTTCTTCAAAAAAAGATGCTCCTTAACATTCTAGTGGGGTGTAGTGAGAACATAATACCACTCAGACTACTTGGAATCCACAATTTTTTGTTTGAATATTGTTGTGAAAAAGCAGTCTTGTACGTTATGCTGAAGCTCACATGCTGATGAAAAGTAGCGATAATGGTATTTTCTTTTCCCAGTTTAGGCTATTGCTGCAAGTTGAGGCAATTATTCATGCCATCAATCCTACGATGTACAGGGAAAAAAAATCTGTGGTATTGTTGTTGGCCGTAAGAGAGGGTGGGTTCACTACTAATTTTGATAATATTGTTCCCAACTTAACCACTTAAATTCATTATTTGACATATTCGGTGGACCGTAGCCCTATCCAAGTGTGAAGTTTTGGTACTATTAGTAGTAGAAAATGATTCTCACATCTACATGTGAGTCATTCAAATATGGTTTTGCATAAATCTCCGACTTATATATTATAGATTGTTGAACTATTTTTGTGATCGATGTGAAATAATTGTATTTGATCCGGAATTGCAACTATTACTATAAATAATTTATTGTTGTAGATGTCAAATAATCACTAATTCTGATAGTGTGCAACTTCGCACCACTGCTCAAGACAATAGAGGATGAGGAGTTTGTATAGGATGACAGATCAACAAATAAATAGGAGACATAAGTTGAAGGTTTTGAACTTAAATCTTTGAAAACCAAAACTTGGATACTATGTTAAGCAGTCGTTAGACTTTACCAACTTACACTATTGAAAAATGAATCAACAATTTATATCCAACTAATACATTAAAACTACTTCTATATGGGTGAAAAAGTTGACTATGCAGTTAAATTTTAGAGAATAAAAAAAGTGTCAAAAGAACTGAGTCAGATGATCGTAGGACTGACGTGAACATGAATCTGGAAGAAATACGCAGTCTGAATACTTGGAAGTATTCAAGATAAGGTTTTGCTCTCCACTTTGTACATCACAAACTTGTTCTTTTCTGCTTTGTAGATGCATTGGATGAAGGGATGAAGTGGAAAGGTATGCACTGTGAGTATTTGGGTTTGTTAAAGTTAATATCATATATAACTAATTATTTAATGATTTGAGAGAAGAGAAAAACAGCACAAAGGAAAGGACATTTTGGGATGAGGGAAAATGGAAGGGGCAAATAGGTTGCGTGGATGTGGTGGGGATTCTTCTTTTGGAGTGCCTACGCTAGCTTTTCTGCGGAGCTAATAATATATATGAATAAGAAATAAAAAATAACAGTTTGGATCGTAAGATTATATTGTGCAGTGAATTTAATAAAGTAATAAACATCGTATTATCTTATTAATCCGCTAAGTCTAAACCACTTTTGTATCTAGTAATAAAACGATGTTATATTACAAAATGATAAATTTGAATTACACGTTTAATTGAGAGTATTAAACATAATCAATTATCTATATCTATAATTTGATAATATAATATTATTATGTTCTCACATTATTTGACAGACCTATATTTGTATATGTATATATATTCATAAAGCAAACAAAACAAAATATGGTATTAATTTATTTGCAACTTTGGTGGGAATGCTTTTCTTAGTCTATTTTGCTTCTGTATTCTTCAGCTGCTAGACTTGGAATTGTGATGATGTTATATCAGAGATGCCCTTAAGGGGGCACGCAGTCATTTGGGTAATTCTTTAATTTCTTTAATAATAATAGTCTAAACCAAATTAATTGGAAAAAATGGAAGTAATAGTATTTGCTAGTGATCATCTCTATGTCATATTTTGTCATGCATAGGTGGAAGATTAATATTTAATCTCACAATATATTGTGAGATCTGATCCTAAAGTTTGATTGACTGAGAAAGTTCTACATATTGTGCAATGTAATTTATTAGATTGATTATTCGAAATTGGACTTCTTCCAATGGTTTGTTCTATTAGGGAATTTAGGGTCTTATCAAATCAAAATATATATATGCATGCAACTTATAACACTTTCCCATTCAATCTGTTCTGAGAAAGAAAGATCAAAACAGATGGAATGTCTGCCCTCAATTTCTTATTCTTTTTATTTCTTAAAGAACTAATTGAACAAAGATGGATCGAGTGGATATATGTCTACTAGAAATTAGAAACAAGTTTGCTTGGGAGGTGCAGGAAAGACGAGTAGTAATTTATGACTAGTGCTAGGGATGACACTGGTGGCAATGAGCACAATGAGCTGAAGTGTTTGAGAAAGACTAGTATAAAATGAAACTACAAGGTCAATGGCATTTTCATTCGTTTATTGACTACTTCCCATACAACTTAATGTACATGAAGGATATATATGGGAAACACATGATTTCAGTTTATAGATAATATACAATAAAGGATATCTTAAACAAGAGATTGCCAGCCATTTCTTTTGGCAATAAATTTATTGCTTATTTTGAGTTACAACTGGAATAATCTGCTAGCATTTGAACATATCTAACACACACGCCAAACAAACAAGCATGCATGTAAAGGGTGCTTATTGAAGTAATCATATATATATATATATATATATATATACACATTAGAATAGTAGGCAGCTTTAGGTGGAGAAAAAGCTAAAGCAAAATTAAGAACATAATCCTCAACATAAGATGATATGAAGAAGGATGAAGAAGGGTGATAAGGTATCCTTCTTTTTTCACATTTGTGGCCGAAAGTACATTGGAAAGATCCCTAGAAAATGGATCTGATTCCCATGCTTTGGAGTTTGGAATGTCCAAAATTTCAAATAAGTGTTTGTCGTACGACTCGTACCTTTTCTTCAACTTCATATATAAAATATAATGGTTTCTCCAAAAAAAAAAAAAAAGGAAAATATTTGACTCTCACATATAATGAGCCATTTTCATTAAAAACCCCACTTACAATTTTACACATTTATTTATTTTTTAATGATTAATTCTCTTTATAAATCAACACGTATCAAGTTGTAATTGGTTTGTACAAATAAAAGGGCGACTCTTTCGGCCTCTAGATCAGAGGTTGACATCCTTTGAACTAGAGGCTGGTAAGGTTGCAAGCCTCCCATTGTTCGGGTTGAAGAAAAAATGAAAAATAAAAGAAAAATGTTTTAACCTGAATAAGCGGATCTTGGACCTAACCCAAATTGAAACTTAAACCAGTTCGGGCCTAATTAAGATTAAAAACTCAATCCACCCGATCCAATCGGATCCTCACTTCTGCTTCACCTGTGGTCTTCTCCATTTTCAGGGTTTAGGGTTTAATCATATTTGGAACAAATCCCTAAGCTGTCCTTCTCATGTTGACCATTTCTTCAATCTCTTGATTCCTCTGCTCCTCGGTTGTTCTAAAAAATCACAAATTCTCAATCTTGCAGTTCTCTACTGCCTCATCTGCAGAGGTATTCTAAAATCTGCTGCAAAACAATGGTGGCAACATAGAGAAAGCCCTAGCCTCAATCAGGGTCAAGCTGACTTCAAATGTGTAAGCCAGGTTTTAGAGAGATGCTATCTTAGCCAATCCCATATGGGTTGGTCTTCACTCCAGTAATATGCATAGCCATTTTATATATAGCAAAGCTTGTGCATTGTATGAGATTAAGCTAAACCCGAGTGTTATTTTTTATGTTTAGGAGGCTTATAAAGTGGAAGGGTGTTTTGTTAATATTGGGACGTTTGAAGTTGTGTTCAATTTGTGCAAAGAAGCTAAGCTTGCTGATGAAGCTTTGAGGGTACTTAGGAAAATGCTGGAATTTGATTTACGTGCGGATGCTACGGTGTATAATGTTGTTAGAGCATATGCATTGGTTAGCTAAAAGCTAAGCTAAAATTGCAATAACTAAATTTTTAGCTAAATTTAGCTAAAAATTTAACTATTACAAGCTTAAAAGTCAAGAAAAGGCTAGATTTCATTATGCACAATAGAAAGAGAGAAAATGGTGTGGTGGTGCATGCTGATTGATTAGCTTTCTTGGGGCTGGGTCCCATCCAGTTTGCATGTGAAGAAGCTGGCCCACTTGTGACCATGATCGTTGCACACTTGGTGTTAATTACACGTGGTGGCTGGATTTCAATTCATTCAATTGTTTTTTTTTTTTAACTTTTTTACATATATTAGTCAATCAAAAGAGTGTGGTGGGCCTCATGGTATTTTAAAATTGAAAATAGTTGGTTGGGTCTCAAACTCTCAATTCATTCAATTGTTTTTTATTTTATTTTTTTACATGCATCAGCCAATCAAAAAAGTATATTCAATATTATAGTTATATTAAAGATCTCATTAAAATAATTATAATGATATAATTATTAAATTATTTTAATTTATACATTTTAATTTATTAAGAGTATATATGAATATGTTTTTTAAATTAAATAGGTGAGTTTTAGCTATAACGTTTACTAACGTACAAGTTTGTGGTTTTAGCTAAAAGTTATAGATAAATTAGCTATAGCTTTTAAGTATAACTATAGCTAAAACCAATGCACATGTTCTTATAAGGCTGTTTTGTGATAAGGGTGATATGGATATGGCTGGAAGTTTGGTGAAAGAGATGGGCTTGGTGGATCTTTATCTCGATTTGATCACGTACATGGTAATGGTTAAAGGGTTTTGCAATGTGGGTCGGTTTGATGATGCTTGTGGGTTGTTTAAGGCTATGAAGGAACATGGTTGTTTGCATGCTGTGGTGTACTCGGCACTTGTTGATGGATTTTGTAGGTATGGGAATATGGAGAGAGCTTTGGAGTTATTGAAGGAGATGGAGAAGGAAGGTGGGGATTGCAGTTCTAAAGCTTACGTCCGTTATTCAAAATCTTTGTGACAAGGGTCAGTTGATGGAGGCGTTGGCTATTTTGGACCAAATGGAAGGTGACATTGAACAAAAGACATTGTTCATCTGTCTTGGAGGCTCTTGTTTGCTGATCTGGAATTGGTTTCTTCTACATTGTTCGTCAAAGTATCTTTACTTTTACTCTATGGCCCTGTGGATTGTGGCAATTCCCTAGTTTATATACTAAGTACATGTTTATGAGCTATTGGGTGATCTCTAATTTTAGTAACAATCTCTTGAACAATGGATTATAATAATTATAAAACAAATGATTAGCATGCATAAGAAAACCAGTGAGAAAAATTCTGATTACAAGTTTTTGTGTGCTCTATTTTGAGCTTTGGTTGATGTTACTGAAGGGCTTTTTTGGTTCTGCATTCTGTTCTGTTATGCATTATTTCAAACAAGCTGATCAAGCCAGAGATATATTCTGACTATATCTAAGTATTCATCCAATCGTCAGCTTTTTCTGCTACCTGAGTGTTATTGTTTTTTTAATATGAAGTTCTTGTCTATAATTGGTGTCAAAATTCATTATCATCATAATGTTGCTTACAAGGCTGACATTTGTTAACTTTGATTTATGAAATTACAGGATCAATTGGCTCCCAGCGTTTATCTTAAATTACCAAATGTAATTGCTTAACCATGACAGAATGTTAGAGGCATTGTAGTGAGGTTTTTTAGTACATAAGCTTATTATGTTATTGATAAATTCAAGTAACCTTGGTATCATAAATTCGCAGAAATTGATATCATGCTTTGTTTTTAATTATAATTTCTTTATGGTTCATAGTTCAATTTCAAAATACTGTTGTGGTCATGAATCATAGTTAGGGTGAGCTTTATGATAGCCTTGTTTGCTTATGATGGACAGAAAACTAAGTACGGGGTTTAACTTTTTATTGGGAATGGTTCAGAACATGGAATATTTTGTATTTTAAACTGAAATGTTTCCTAATATGATGTCCCTTAATAGAGGTTGGGCAGCTCATTTGTTTTAGACACTAGTATTCAGCTCCTCCATCTGTCTTATCCCTTAAATAATTGCAATTACCAGTCTGATCAGCATCCAAATTTTAATCTCAGTGGGCCACAAACATTGTTTCATTGAAAACACAATTGCAATTAGCATGGTACAATATCATTTAGTCGTTGTTGGTTGTTCTCTTAAAATGTGAAGAAACCCATATGCTATTTCATGTAGTTGACCGTTCAAAACTTTGATGATTCATTGCTTGTTACTTCAATTCTATTCAGACAAACCTGTACATTGAGGACTAGATCAGTTTGGAAACCTTGGAAGGACATGAAAGGGTCTTGTAAATTAGTCTACAAATGTAATATTTGAAAGTATGTGGTGCCTTAATTAAAAGATTCTGCATCAAGGAGTGGCAATACAGTGAGGAGCAACTTGTACCTCAATTTGTTTTGGTATCTGTAAGCATTACTCGCATCAAATATATATGCAAGGACAGATCTTGCCCAGGTTCAATGGTAGAAACAATGCTTGCTTCTAAGTTGCACATATAAAAACAGTGAAAATGAATAGGAGAACATGTTAGGGTTAGAATAATAATATAAAGCAATCAACATAGAGTCATTCTCATTCACTCCTTTATCTTGCCTTTCCCACATCACATACCAGAAGTTGTGGCTGTGAAAACATGGACGGTTGTGATGCTGACTAAAATATCTTTAAATTCCTATAAAGGTACATCTATAGTGTCATAGCTCAAAAGGGTCGGTTGGATTTGTCATGCAAATTTCTTATTCATCTTATTTGTGTCATGGAGATTAGTACTATTACGACCTCCTATGATTATACATATGAGAGTGGGACCCAAATTTTTTCCCTAAATGTTAATGATGATGAGGAAGAAATAGAGTATATGGTGTTTTCCATATTCATTCACAAGGAAAAGTTGCACATACTCTGCTTTTAATGGTTCTATAATTTGCACTTGCATCAAAGACTACCCATTTTCGTGGTTCCATCAGTGTAAAAATGCTAGAGAAGTAGAAGCTATAATGATTGGAAGTGCTAGAGAGGTTTCTGCCGAGTAGGATGAATCATCAATGCTGGAGTGGCTGTGTGAAGGGGTCTTTAGATTAAAGACCCTGCAAATTTTTTCCCTAAATGTTAATGATGATGAGGAAGAAATAGAGTATATGGTGTTTTCCATATTTATTGAAAATGAGTATAGAAAGTTCTTCATCAACTTTCAACGTTGAAAATGAGATTTATTGGCCACCTAAGCTAACTTTCATTACCTTTTTTTTAAAAATATTTTAGATTAAATAACATTTTTCCAACAAAAAAATCAAATAATGTTTGAATTCAAGAATTCAACAACCTCATTCAATTTAAAAAATAATTTCAAGATCTCAATCAGTTACACCTCCTTTATCACTTATGAGAGTTGAGACTATTAAAATCATTTTTATAAATGATATTTGCATTAGATTTAGTTTTGTATTCTCAGAGTGATTGAGTCTATTGGAGAGCACATACTATGAACAAGGCGTCCACAGATGATCAAGGCAAAAAAAATTTCTCGATTAAGTTTGAGAGTTGGTAATTCAAAAGAGGAAAAGAAAAAAAAAATCCATAAAACATAAACGATAATTCTTAATTGCCTATTATTTTGTAGGGAGGTATTATTTGTTAGAGTTAATTACACTTACACCTTCTGAGGTTTATCGTCTTTTCCATACACCTCCTGAGGTTTCAATAATTACACATACACTCCCCGAGGTTTTAAAACTATTGCATATAACCCTTTACAATAGAAAAAAATAAATAAACAAAAAAAAAATTTATATTGAGGTTGGACCTTACACCTTAAGTAATCTTATTAGGCCATTTTACCTCTTAATATGCATTTTTGTATAATTTCTCATCATTTTTTGTCTCACTATAGGGGTTTATGCAACAGTTTTGAAACCTCAGAGGGTGTGTGTAATTATTGAAATCTTAGGGTGTATATGTGAAAAGACGATAAATTTCAGGGGGTGTAAGTATAATTAATTCTTATTTGTTAGCACTTTCCAAAAAGTACTAGGTCTTTGTCTATTCATAATTCAATATTTGAGTTTAAGATTTAAGATCTAAGGTCTAGTGTATGGCCTTGTAATTCAAATTTTGCTCTAAAAGGGTAAAAAGCAATTAAAAATAACTTTACCAACTACAATTTATTTGAATTTTACCAACTACATTGATAAAACGAGATTAAACAAATAAATTAGAAGAAGGAAGAATAAAATAGAATTTTACCAATATGCTATATTTTGTTTTATTTTTGGTAAATTATCCTAAGAAGCTGCATCAGCATTGTTGTCGGCTAACCCGAATCCCTCATATCGCACCACGTGTCACTCTTTAACACCGACTTTCAAACTCCCTCTCCGATCTGTACGGTGACTCTATCCCTTCCCTTCCCCCTCCACGCTGTTTTTAATTCTCTCTCTCTCTCTCTCTCTCAATTTTTACGTCCGTCCGCTCTCAGAGTTTGTTGAGCGAATGGTGGAGTGGAACCTCAGCCTATCATCTTATTCAAGCAATTTCTAGGGTTAGGGTTTTCTAATATTCCCTGCAATTCCCAAATCCCATTTGATCCCCCCAATTTCAACGATCGTCGGTCAATCAGGCTCCTCGATCGCACCCGCATCGTCTTCGTCTCTTTCTCACCGTCCGATCGAGCCGCTTCTAGCAAAATATGGTCGCGATTTCTCCTGGGATTTTCATATACTCTTTTCTCAAATCGAATTTGCTCCCGATCCTTCATTCTCTTTCAGTTGCAGAAGCAGAAATTATAGGTGTTCTCGCATGATTCTGTAAATTTTTTTGGCAAATAAGGGAAAAATTGGGGTTTTTTGTTTTTCATACGGTTTTTGTTGTGTGATGGTTGTTTGTATGTAAATATTTGGGAAATTTAGGGTTTGTGTTGAATTTGTGGTGTAATTGTGATTAATTTCGTTTGAGTTTGAATTGAGGCTATGTATATTGAGGAATTGAAAGAAGGGGAACTTGGAGGTCGAGAAGAAGGGAATTTGTGCCCTGGAAATAGCGATTTGGGGAGCAGGAGCATCGTTGGTTTAGATGCGAAACGGGTGTTGATCGGCGCAGGGGCTCGTGCGCTGTTTTACCCGACTCTGCTTTACAATGTAATTAGGAATAAGCTTCAGGCTGAGTTTCGGTGGTGGGATAAGGTCGATGAGGTACAATATGTCATCTTTTAGTGCTCGTTTGAGTCGTTTCTGTTTGTATTTATTTTTTTGTCATATATGTCTAAATTGTATAATGGATAAATTGTTTAGATGTTGGGTTCATTTTGGATTATGATTTTGAAGGGATAGCATGTGTGAACTTATGTCTTAATGTTATTTATGAATGTGGTTTATTTCTGATCTGCCCTTTTTTCTTATGTGGTTGTTTTACCTTTTGCTGCAATTGTGAATTAATTTGCAAAAGTTCTAATGATTCTATTTTCAGTTTGTATTGTTAGGTGCAGTTCCATTCCCTACTGATGTGCCCTGCTTAAAGGAGGTCGGAGTTCGTGGAGTCATCACACTTAATGAGCCATATGAGACTTTGGTTCCAACATCGCTTTATCATGTTAGTGTTTTCCCCTCGTGGTCCCATTGCACCACAGTATGCTTGTTGAGTTTTTTATTGTGAAAGTTCACTTGCTTTGGAGATTAGTTGATGCATTTTTCTTTGGATTAAATGTTATTGACTTCTTGCTGCTCTGTGATAATCTTCTTTGCGTGACATGTTTAGTACTTTACAGGGTTAGGGGTTGGTGTTTTCCTGCACTTTTGTTTGTATATGTGAACTGTGGGGATTAAACTGACTTGGTTCATGTCTGTACTTGACTAGTACGATTTAGATTTTTGTTATGTTTTATTCAGTTTACTTTATTTCTTGGGTTCTACTCTATTTTCCAGGTGGTTTTTTAGGCACCCATATATTTATGACTTACTATTTAATTTTTGGCAGTCTCATGGCATCAACCATCTGGTGATCCCTACAAGAGATTACTGCTTTGCACCATCACTAAGTGATACATGTCAAGCTGTTGACTTCATTCATGGTAAGCATTCTTGCAACTTCATTTGATTATATTGGGGGGGCCTTAGTGTTAAGTCATGATATTTCTTTAAAGGTTTAATCCTAATTTCTAAGATGTGATTCTGTTTTCCTCCACAGAAGACAATTAATTGATGATATTTTTATTTATTGTGTAGAAAATGCATTAAGTGGACAAACAACATATGTTCACTGTAAAGCTGGACGGGGGCGTAGTACTACCATTGTTATCTGTTACCTGGTTAGTGCTAGACTCAGAAAATAACAAATTACTTGAAGATTGCCAGCTTTTCTGATCTTTCCTTTTTATATAGGTCCATCACAAGCAGATGACACCTGATTCTGCGTATGAACATTTGAAGTCAATTCGGCCAAGGGTGCTTTTAGCCTCTGCTCAGTGGCAGGTAACTTATACAACTTATCTGGAATTTGTGCTCACGTTGTGGGCTTATTTTCCCTGCTGGTTGGTGTTTGGAACTCTGGGAAGTTGTGCGTTCATCTTTCTTTTGTAGGAATGCTGTAGCTGGTATTTTGGGTGGTCGTAATTGAATGCCACTATTTGCTCAGTGAACCTGCAAAATTTTTGTTAAACTCTGAAGTTTATTTCTTAATATTGAATAAACAAGGGTAGAGATGGTATTATAAATTTTTATTGGTGTAGTGAGCAAATATTTTCTGTGAACGGAACTATCTTTCTTTTCTAGCTGTGTTTTATTTTACATTGTAGTTCCATTTCTGCTCCTGTGCTCCGTGTTCATCAAGATTTTGAGGTGAATAATAGATAAAGTGATGGCTAATCTTATTAGCCTCTGTTGTTCATCTTGGGAGATATTATGCTGTGGAACAATTTGACTTTTTCTGCTCTTTCTGAGCTCTTCTTTGATGGTTTTGCAGGCTGTCCAGGAGTACTACTATTTTATGGTGAAGAAAGCTGTTGTTCACAGCCACATGACCCGTCTAATGATGAAGTCCCTGCAGTCTGCTGCATCGCATGATGTTCCATTCGATGAGGGCTCCATAGTAGTGGTAACAGAATCAGATCTTGAAGGATATGATGCGAATGCCCAATCAGGTGCTTTGAGAAGTGACGTATGGACAGACTTAAGTGTGGTCTATCGAGTTCGAGTAGCTGGTCAGGCAGCTCTGGAAAGATTCTCATGCCTGTGGCTCCGCTGCCAGGCCCACCAGAAGATTTCAGGAGAGAAGTTGGGCAGGGAAAGCAGCTGCTCAATCAGGGCTGATCATCTGGGAGGCATTAGTGTGGACATACAAGTGTACTGAGGAAAACCTCGGAAAATGCATATAAGATGTTTGCTTAGTGTAGCTTTATATTTTACTTCTCGTACATAAAATGACAAATAATGTTCCATTTGGCTGCACTAAACTGTGTTTTTCTCTTCCCCTGTAAATTGAGTCGGTATGCTGTCGTGAATCAAAATGAAAAGAGAGTTGAGCTTGAGTACATAAAGTTTCGTGATTTTGGTGCAAGATGTAAGGGAAGGACCTTCAAAAGCATTACTCAGAAACCTACTTAATACTTAATACCTGCGTTCATATGTTATTTGGATGCTTAACAAGATGTTTGACTACAAATAGGAGAGTGAATGATGCAAATACAAAGCCAAGGTTGTTATGCGCAACAAAGTGACCGCTTTCCACAAAACTCTCTCACTAAGAACAAGTTTCGTGTGTACATGGAATATGATCCTCATGCAGCATAACATTTGATCTTGCAATTTATTCTCATTTCAATGGATAGTCGGTACGTAAACAACTATACATAGATGGAAGGCATGAGGTAGTCACTATCAGGATTTTTTAGGTTTTCATTCAATTACCATTCCAATATAAAGCATAAATACTATTTGTTAAATACAAAAAACTTTACCGTAAACCTCAAAACTACATTATTTTACGTATAAGAACAATATCAACACTCAAAACATAAGCAGCAATATACCAAAAAAAAAAAAAAAAAAAAAAAGAGCAGACCGAAAAAATGAAAAAAGCAGCAAATCCTATTTCTTATATTAAATGAAATTCTTTAAGGGCCAATTGTGCTTAGTATTCATCATTATTGTCTAAGGAGAGGAACTTATCTATCCCTTTTTGTATACAACATCTGAAACACAAATATGGTCATGTAACTATATCAGATGACCATATTTATGTCTCACATGTTACATACACGAGATAGGTAAGTTTTAGCTTTGTCTGAGATATGTCCTTGCACTTTTGATGTATATATATCCATGAATATTAGTATAACTACATATGGCAGGGCTCCAGTGACTGAGGGGCAAAGAAAATATATCAATTACTGTACACAGATCATCCCCCCAATCATAACCTAATGTTTTAATCTGTATCAGTCGTGAGGCATTGACTTGTCCTCTGTGAGCCCAAGAAGTTCACCGAAGAAACTCTTGACCTGTAAGGGCCACCTGTATGATGTTGATCCTTCTAGCACAACTTCAGTTGATGATTCTAGCACAACTTCAGTTGATGATTCCTCATCAAATTGAGGCACTACTACTTTCTTCACATTGCTTCCCACAACTCCATCTTCAACTCCACTCACCTCCTTGTTTCCGTTCTTTGTTGGTGCTGAGTCATTCAAGTAAGGCACCACATGCTTCTTCATATCACTCTCGGAGATTCCAAGATGACCTCCTGGAACACTGATGTACTTGACCCTGCCAGCTTCATCCAAGGTTCTCAAACCGATCCAGTCCTCAGTGTAGAGATTGGTCTGCATAAAAATAAGGAAAACTAAGATGGATTTATGCTTAAACCAATAAAGCAAACTTTGTAATACATCAAACTTGAATGTACTGTTAAGTGGCTAATTATGAGGGTGTTGTATGGCTTTGACTTAAATTGCTGAACTGCAAACAAACATTTTTAAAATCAGGTAGGGTAATATGATGAATTTTTTTTTATTTTCTAAAAAAAAATTCAAGAGAATAATCAACAAAGACAAATTGAGATATCTTCATGCTCATATCAAATAGTTTCCACTGAGGAAATAAGTGCTAGTCTTTGATTTGACATTTGATCTTGATAGTCATAATCTACCATCTTTCTAAATTGTTTCTAAAGCTTCAGATTAGTCTTAATTGGTTGTCCACCTCTAAAATCAATGCAATGACTAAAAACAATCTGATGGTTATTTTCTTTCACATTCTCGATTATGCTCAGGATATGGTCAATCTCAAACAAGAGCTTTCAGTGGGGGCTTCAAGAAAATTTTCTATGAGCAGCATGTCACTGTGGAACAGAAGTTTCAGCTATCATTTTTCAGCAAATAAAAGCGAGTACATCAGAAATTGTAGTGATTTTTTTTTAAAGATAAAATAACTATGTCCCTTTAAGATGTGAATCAGCACCTTGATCAGATATTCAGGTTGATACCACCAGAAATTAGTAGTATTACCTGTTGTGGATGTAAAATTGAATTGAAGGCATCATCGTCGTAATATCCAAACCACGAGGTTTCCTTAGGTATCAAAACAGCATCCTGCTCAAACTGTAGAAAATACAAAATTAAGATGGACATAAGCAAGTATGCTTTATTAGCTAAACTAATTATTCTCCTTTTTTTTTTGGACGAGAACTAAATTATTCTCCTTAAATAGAGATTTTAAGTAATGTTACTGCATAGAAAATATCTTTTCCAACTTACCATGATAAGCACCAGGTTCTGTAAGCTACTAAACCTTTCCTTGTAAGTGGGGTTTCTCTCATTAGAGAGTTCATTGTTGAGTTTTGGAAGAAACTTGCATTTCCCTAAATAGTCAGACAAAGCCTGGAAACAAATTGATGATCCGGATGCTTAGTTTTACAACTATTATAACCAAACAGAGATATAATCATTGGTGAAAAATTATGAATGCATACATGACTTTGGTTATAGGACAAATGGAAATTGAGCGCATGAAAGCTACTTCATATAGTGAAATTCATTCCAAGTATAACCCAGTGAACACAAACAACCTTTTCACATTTGGTTAACCCAAAAATGAAAAGGAAGAAAACAAAGCAGCAGGCTTTTGATTTCAGTGAACTTATGATTGCAAGGCTAATTGAATGTATTGATAGCATAAGAATATGAAGTAAGAAAGGGCTCATTCAATGTCTCTAATGCTCCAACACAGTTAGGTACTCACGTTGGGTAATTTAAGATAACCGCTGGGAGCCAAGTGAGCCTGCAATTCCAAAAATCAAGATTCAAATGGTCAGGCCTCATGAGAGATATACCAAGGAGAATGGAAATTGACATGACAAAAGAGGCAAGAAGAAAGAATCGGCAGAAATAGATGCATACTTGGATATAGTCGGTATAAATCTCTGATTTGAGTAGCTTGTTTGCAAGAATGCAAAATATTCCAGACTGTAAAGGCACAAAAGCCCTTCAGCAACGTCAACATATATCAAAATAGGTCACCGAGTATTTTTAATCAGAATTTAAGTGTTCGTCAGCAGGTTTTCTTATGGGAGATAATTATCTACTCTATGACCATTATTATTTGAGACACATTGATATTAACATTAAATTTCTGCAAATCTCACAAATATACATAATACTTCAGGAGTCAGCATTACCTACAAAGTGAAAATGCTTCATCCCATAAGGGAAACAGTCTGAAAATAGGTGGAAAACCCCTACAACAATGGGATCTTTGTATTGAAGGTGCCGCTCTTAAGTGGACTATCATAAAACATGTTTTCAAATTATTCCTAAATTCTGTGATTGAATAAATAATGTAGAAAATGCTGCTCACTGCAACCATTTGCAACAAAGTACTGCAGGAAGTGCTAATCCACTCTTGCATAAAAGCTTAACTTTTCCCAAATATGTATTAATTGTGCCAAAATTTTTACAAACTGCCTCTATGTACCACCCTAACGCTTGTCCCAAAACCCCAGGCTATTGGGAAGAGGGAACATCAAAGCTTATATACCATACAAGGGTGTAGTTTGTAAGCAAGGTGGGATTGTACACTCTAAGTCAGTTCAATTGTAGTTCATATGTACTCTCTTAACTCTCTTAACCAGAAGCAATCTCAGGGAGACAGAAAAGCATTAGTATATGAAGTGATTAAAAAGCTGTGATGATTATATGATACTTACACCACAAAGAGGCACAGAAGCAGTACCCGCATGAGGTCCTCCTAAAGAGATAAAGTTCTTAACCTGTTTCCATAATTGAAAAGCAAGAATATCAAATTATTTATCTTAAATTAATTCAATCAACCTTTTAGATATTGACCATTTTATATATAAGTAATTAGTTAAATACCATCGGAATATCAATAGTAAACTTCTGTCACATTCCCCAAAACAAAGGCAAATCCCAGAAGTGCATAAAAAAAGAAAGAACTTATGAACTATGCAGTTTATTTCCTCAAAAGTTTCTCTAAGACCCATAGATAAATCCTATGAACTATTATCTCACACTACAAGACATAAGAAAATCCTAAAGAACTTATGAACACCATCTGTGTGCATTTCAAATTAGATTGATAGAATTTAGCTCAAAATGGTATGATGAATAAAGTCCAATTATTATAATTAATAACAATTCATGTAGTCAATTGAAAGACAGAATAAAAAATTCGGAACTAGCAGAGTTTGTTAAACCAAATCTTACAGGAGGTCCATCGTCGCAGAATTCTACGACACCTCGGCCTATCAAATTACCCTGTTAAAATGATAAAAAAAAAAAAAAACATTGAGAGAGAACCAATTGACTGAGGTTACCTGAGCGTCAAAAGTCAAAATATATGAATATACATGCTCTAATTTATTAATTCACTAATAAGCATTAGGGAATTGAGAAAACAATCTAACAATCCGAATAAGTTTATCAAAGATCAAACCATTTCTCTGCTGATGAGATCAAGGAACATTTTTCTTATTTCGGAACATTTTCTTATTTTCGAAGAAAGCTGCGGAACAGAAAATATGACCAAGAGAGCTTAGCTGATGCATTAAATTTTGACATATATAAAATTTATATGCTTTTTTCAAAGGCTGGAAAGATATTTTTTTCTGCCATTGCTAAAGGTATGCAATGGCAGTTCAGAAAGTGACAACTGCTACAAAAATGTACATTAGTTATTATGTACATCAAGAATCAGTAGGGTGACTGAGTGAGGATGGTGAATGTATGATAGCACATGTAAGGAGTGATTTGATTCAAAGTCAAAGTGCTAAAAGGACCAGTTGTAACCAATCAGAAAGAAGAGAATTATGTGGACGAGGCAAGAAAAACTTAATGACATCTATTTAGTAAGCGCTATTAGTCTTGATAAAGCTAGTGAGGACAAAATCCAGGCTATTCCTGTTCTGGGGCTTGATTTGTGAAGTTAAGTTGAGTTAATCACCAATCTTATTTATTCATGACTATGTGGCAAGAAAATTTGGCATCAATTCCACAATCTTGCAAGTGTGCCAAACTTGATAAGACCCCTTCATTAGTCATAAATGAAGAGTATCATTTTTTCTGAGAACACCTGAGAGACCATTTTTTATCAAGCATTAGGGTGCATACAGGAAGGGATTATAATTAAAACTCATCTATCTGCCATTCTAAAGAATACTTAATGTAGAACTACAGCCTTGTTTCACACACACACACACACACTCGCTTAAAAACAACAGTTAGATGACAATTTTGAACATGATATGCTCAAATCCATCTGTTAAAAGAAACATGAGTGATACCATTACTTGAGATGGCAACTCAAAAATGGTTTATTTTGTCTATATGACAGTACTTCTACTCAAAGAGTGCCACCAGGTTCTTCTGAGAACACAAGCAAACATATTTTTAGGAATAGGATGAAGTTTAAAGGTCTGCCAATGTATCACAATGCAAATCAATAAGGGAATTGGAGCATGCTGTATTACAAATATATGTGCGAAAGCAGCGATACAGAAAGATCCAGTCATGATAAATACCTGAGAGAGACCAACAATGTTGTAACCTTGTCTCAGTTCTTCCATTTCTTTAACCTGTGGTTATAGTAGGGAACAAAGTCAAAGGTAATAGAAACTTCACATGCCAGCAATATATAGTAACACTGAGAGCTTTACCACCTTCTCACAAACAATTCTGGTCTGCAAACATGTAGAAAAATTCAAATCAGAAGTGAACATCTTAATAATTATATCTAAGATGACAAGCCATGTTTTTTTAGTATTTACCTGTTCCTCAAGAGGCAAAAACCAGGAATCCCATGTTCCACTCCCAACTTCTCTGCACAGAGGCAAAGGCAAGCAATATCATTATACATGGAAAAAAATACACTGACATATAAAAGATGCCCCCCAAAAAATTTCAAAGTGAGTAAAGAACCATATTTCTCAGTATGCACACCACCAAGAGTCTTTAGAAACAATCAGGTCATATTTTATCATCTTGTTCTGTGAAACTCAAGTAGGCAACATAATATGTTGAAATAAAACTTATATTGATCACAATTTGAATCAGGAGCATATATAAAAGTTGTTAAAAGCAATATGATGCATGAACTGTAAGAAATTATCTCTAGCAAGATAGCATATAGGCGTTAAAAAAAAAAAAAAAGATTTGAGGCAAAAAAAAAAAAAAAAAAACAAAACTGCACCGTACATGCAGTATCCTTCAACACCAGAAAAGTTCCTCAGTTGCTCTGTGAACTGTTTAACTCCTCGATTAGAGCACTGATCTCCAATGCCTGCCATGGTGAAGCATTAGAACTAGAGTAGAGAAATAGCATATATATGAATAGAATGATGAACTTATAGTAAGAAATAGGTTATATTATTAATTGCAGTGACCTACACTAACAAATTCCAGGAAGAAATACTAATCCAACATATAAAAGGACAATTAAAAGAGAAGTACTACAAAGTACAACTTCCATGGAGTAATTTTAAAGGATGGAATTCATAACCCAATTGAAATCACTTCAGAACTGAAATCATATTGACACAATTCCAAAGAAACTAGATATCAGTGAAAATGTTCAAACTTCTTATTAAACATAAAACACAGAGCATTTTCTCCGTTCCAAAATTTTCTTTGAGAAATCATTTTCACTATTGCAAAATTGAATTGGTTCATTAAGTTATGCAGGGTTTATTGAATGCACTAGTTGATAATTTTTAAATTGGGATAATTTTTCTAGTAAACTCTTAAAAGGTAGGTGAACTGAAATATAGGGATTTAATTCCTTCATCTGTAATCTTCATGTCAACGGTTTAATCAACTAGGACAATTATTTACTATGTAAGTTTTTTTTTTTTTTTTTTTTTTTTTTTTTTTTTCAGACCATACGGAAAATTCTAGTTGCAGAAAATAAAATGCACAGGAGATCTGCACATAATTCATGAATTTACTTGCAAAGTTAGATTAGACACATAAATGCATACACTAGTGTCTAAACTAAATGAACATCATTAGTAACATTATAAAAATAAAGTTCCTCTTATTCTTAAAACCTTCTCTAATACAGCATATCACAAAAGTCCAACATTAGCTGCAATACCAATGATCAACTAATCAACACTTGTATATTTATAAACAGCAAACAAAAATATCCAAAACCCAGAACAAATTAGCAAAACCCACATACAAAAACAGATTCATCAAACAAAACACAGATCATTTTGTCAAAAGAAAAGCTAACAACTACAAAATAGAGACCAAGAAATTACCATGGAGCACTATGAAGGGTACGGAAAGTGAAAATGGGATGGATATGAAGGCCAAGATGAGGAAGAATCCAATGGAAGGTGAAGTCAAGTCCATGATCTTGGTGGGTTGTTGTCTCTGAAAATTCTCTTTTAAGGACTCTAATAATATTTGGAAGAACTAAAATATAATAAAAAACTGAAATTTTGTTTTATGGTAATAGTAAGGATTGGTGGAGAGGAAGCTGAAAACAAGGAGGCACGAGGGGGATGAACCACTTTATTGCTACTGAGTACTGGCTGTTGCTCTGCTCATGAATTTTTTGACCATATCAGCATATCTAGTTGCTTCTTGGAGTCGCCAATGGGAGATCATTTGCAGTGTCAGTACACATGCTTGGATCCTATGTGGTGAGGTTTTTGTTTGTTACTGTATGGTGTCTGCCATGTCATCATTTTTAAAAAAATAATTAATTAGTCTAAAGTTCAGACTTCTTTTGTTTTTCACTTTGGTGAATAAGTATAATGTAAACTATTCAAAACCCCCTAAGAGTTTAGTTATTTCAAAACTTCCACCCTTATTAAAAATAATTCAAAACTCCCTATTAGTCATTTAAACTCTCCCAAAACCCCCTGGTCAACTAACATCCACTTATGTTTGACCCACATTTTTTTAAATATTCCTATTATAACCCTGTTATTCAAATCAGTTTTTTTTTTTTTATTTCTCTCATCCTCATCCTCACGCTCTCTCTCTCTCTCTCTCTCTCTCTCTCTCTCTCTCTCTCATTCCTGCACCTTCTCTGTTCTCTCTCCTCCGCGCGCGGCTGTTGTCGGCGCGTGTGGTGTCGTCCGGCAACGGTTGCCAGCAAGACCACCACCATCAGCTTCGTCTTTCTCTCCTCTTTCTCCCTCTGTCATCACTCACCCCGAATCAAGCCCAAACAGCCCAGATCGCCGCCACTACGATCGGTGGTGCTCGCCGGCGATCTGCCTTTTTCGACGGAGTTGGAATGCCGGACCACCCAAGTCTTCTTCCTCTCGACGTTCTGAGCACGATGGTATGCTCGGATTCTCCATCCGATCAGCCACGGCTGCAGATCGATGCCACAAAGGCCGCGGCTTCTCCGCCGGCGATCTGCCTTTTTCGGCGGAGTTGGAATGCCAAACCACCCAAGCCTTCTTCCTCTCGACGTCCTGAGCACGATGGTGTGCTCGGATTTTCCATCTGATCAGCCACGGCGGCAGATCGAAGCCACAAAGGCCGCGGCTTCTTCGCCGGCGATTTGGCTTTTCCGGCAGCCATTTCCGTCGAGTCAGGTACTAATATTCTTCTCCTCATTGTACTCTTCAATGCTATGTGTTTGGATTGGACCAATTGCTGATGAATCAAAAAACCCCAAATCGAACCTCATTGTGTGTTGTTGTAACTGTGTATAGGGAACTTTAAGCCTACATTTATTGATTAAACAGTTTCAGTTCGTGAAACAGTTTCAGCTCGTGAAACAGTTTCAGCTCATGAAACAGTTTCAGCTCGTGAAACATGAGTTTTAAATGAATTTTGAATGAAATTATGGTTCTGAAATATGATGAATCAAATTTGCAGGTAGAAACAGATCGAGGCAGTGGCGACTGTCGTGTACTCGTCGCGCGTGAGATGATCGGACGACGTTGTATTGTTGGCTACTCCTCTCATCTCAATGCCTTATTGTATTGTTATTGTTTTTTTTTTTTTATAAGGTTGCTGTGTTCTTTTTAGTGAAACGGAATTCAGTAAAGGTGTAACTGTTTTAGTGAAGTGTAATTGTTTTAGTAAATGTGTAATTGTTTTTTAATTAAGGTGTAATTGCATTTTAGTCGAGGTGTAATTGTTTCATCACTTAATTCAGTTTCAGTAAGTGAATTCATAAATGAATTCTTCAATTTAGTGTAACTGAATTTCTGAAATTCAGTTTCAGTGTAATTGAATTCTTGAAATTAAGTTTCAGTGTAACTGAATTTTTGAAATTCAGTTTTAGTGTAATGAAATTCAATTTCAGTGTTTGATTTTAGTTTTAGTGAAATATTGAGTTTTAGCAAAAACATCAATTCCAAAAAAAAAAAAAAAAAAAAACAGTTTCACCAAAATACAGTTACAGTGACGTCAGCATATGTCAGCATGCGTCAGCGCGCGTCAGCATGCGTCAGAAGGGTAATTTAGGATTATAAGTTTTAGGGGGTTTTGAAAGAGTTTCTAGATGGGTGGGGGTTTAGACAAATTTTTTTGGTGAGTAGGGTGTTTAAAATTAGGCACTAATAAGTATAATAGTTTTTTTTTTTCTCCTTCAAGAGTAGGTCTCTTGGTTTAAAGTTTTAAACTTTTTACTTTTTGGTAAAATGTACATGCATGATATGGGTGAGACTTGAGTGTGTTGTGAGAATTTACTTAAACTTAATGTTAGAGTTGGAATCTCCTATCGTGTTTGATATTTTGACATAATTGATGCAAGAAGAATTAAGATTTGATGGAGATTTCTTCTCTCTGCTAACAAGGCACTTGAAAGTGCCTTTAACTTTACGTGTATGATTTAGACAAAAAAAAAAAAAAAAAACTTTTATGAGACGACTTTTTTTTTTTGAGAAAAAAAAGTTGTTGGATATGCTATAAAGAATTCAAACCATTAGATTTGAAGAAGAAAAGTATAATGGTTTGAGAAAGGAAAATGATAAATGCGCTTTAAAACTATTTCTTATATTCCTTAGTGTACTAAAAAAAAAAAAAAGTGCAAATAGTTATTTTTGGAGTGCAAATAACAGCTTCTTTAAGAAAAATGATGAGCCGAGAAGATGAGAAGATCTAGGTCTTATCTTATGGAAAAAGCTGGATAATAATTGATTTTGTTATTTATAAATTATACCTTGCGTTTTGAAGTCTAAAATTCATAAAGCTTCATCTTTTAACATTAACTTTTTTAATACCATAAAATTTTCCTTAATTTTTTTATAGGCTTTTAAAACTCTACATTAAATACACTTGGATTCGGAAGTCGTGCTAGATCATCTATATTGAATACACCTAATCTTTTTTTTTTTTTCTTTCCACTTTTGAGTTTTGAAACAAAGGGTTCATAATTTTATTTTCCCTTTCTAAAATACAGAGGGGCAGATAGGTGAGTTATCTAAAAAAGTCGTCTCTCTCTTGCAGAGCCTCTTTCACTAGAAATGAAATTTCCCCACGCTTTTTTTTGGTGCGTCTATCTAAGGTTCTGATGACAAAAGAAATGGCTATTAAATTTGGTAGCAAATTGGGTTGCTCTTCAGCGCTTAAACCATAAAGTGCAGATTTTATCTAATTCTCAATTTGGTGTAAACCTAAAACCTCAATCTTGGGAGTTGGAAGTAAGGTGAGATGAGAATGAAAATCAAGCATCCAAGAGAGTAGTGAACATCTTAATTCTTAAGAGGAAGAAATAGTAGTGAACACGTTTCCCTTTCTGGGATTCACTCTGGCTCGTGGGCCTCTATGTCCTTCCTTGGGTCGGCATCTTAAATCTGCCAATGTTTGCATGCAGATTCTTAATCTTTGTTGTCCCTGCAGTTGGATATGCAAAGCAGATGAGCAATGTAGTTGCAATATATAACACAACTCCTGATTATGTCTGTATGAGATTTCATGAGATTTGCATGTGCCCTCCTTATCGTGTCCGGGCTGGCTTCAGATAACCCAATATACTTTATCTTTCCTTCTTCCACAAGTTTCTTCAGCTCACCTACCTAAACTCCAAGAAAAACAGAAGTAGATTAATCAATTTTTCGGGCCAGATCACGAATAATATGCAGAGTTTAGTACTCCTAATATTATGCAATTGTGGTGTTTCAGTTGAATGAGGAAGAGAATGATCACATACAGTTTCTTCTATAGGAACCGAAGTGTCCACCCGATGTTGGTAATACAGATCAATGTAATCCACTTCAAGGTGCTTCAAGCTAGCCTCACAGCATGATCGAACATACTCAGGAGTACCTTTGGCTGTAATACCAGGAGGTTCCACTTTTGAAATTATACCAAACTTTGTGGCTAATTGGATTTTTTCTCTTGTCAACTGCTTCAAGGCCTATAGAAAACATAAAATGTTGCAGTTAGCTGCTCGCTAGGTGGTTAGGTGAGCGTGAAATTCCCCGCTCTATGGTTGGTGAGTGATCATTTATGTATATATATATATATTAAGCAATAAAGATATTCTAACGTCTGGACTTAGTGTCAAAGAGCATACCTTCCCAAGAAGAACTTCATTCGAATGAGGTCCATATACATCTGCTGTGTCAAAGAAAGTGATTCCTTTACTGAAGGCATCTTTTATTATTGAGATACCATCCTCATCAGCAACAGGGGAGTTGTAGACCCCAGTCAGGCTCATGCATCCAAACCCCAATTTTGAGACCTGAAAAATTAACTCAAAACTCTCCAAATCATTGGAATTTAATTAAACATCAGTTAATTCAATTATTAACCATTCTTAATTATTTCACTTAAGTGCATTGATGGAAGAAACTATACAAGACTTCTTGGTTCAATATTGTATCCTGTTGTGCACTTGTTGAATACATGCAAACACTTATTCACTCAGCAAAAAGGAGAATAAAATTGCAATCATAAACTAAAAAATATTCTATTTTTCATTAGCAGAAATACAAAGATAAGGATTTTCATTTTTCTTTCATTAAATGAATAGTTTAGGATTTTTTTTTTTCTTTTAAAGACGAAAAATAGTAAATTTTGAGCATACTATGATCAATTATAATGCAGGAGCAAACATATGCAATGACATTATTTAATCTGAAGAACAAATTAAAGACAGAAATTGAAATAACATTAGAAATCTAGACAGATACCTCAAATCCCTGAGTTCCAAGTTTAACTCTTGGAATCAGTATTCCCTTCCCCTCAGCCATATTGTTCCTCTTTTTCTTTGAATAATTCTTTTGATTTCTTCCTTTTAGATCAATCCCAAATGTAATTAAATAGGATTTGAATTCAAAGTCAATGCTGTGTTAGGATTAAACTATTTTTATTTTTGGTCAGAGGATTAAACTATTAAATTGTTTCCCACATCACTGATTCTTTATATATTCTTACACTGACATCACAGATTATGTCACTTTGTCATAATTTCTACACTAACATTCATAGATTATGTTCCCCAGCCAAAAAAAAACATTCATAGATTATGTTGCCATGTCACTGATTCTCACTATGTCGCTGTGCTGTCTATTGCTCCTTCATGTGTCATTCTATCTTTTTTTTTTTGGCCAATATGTGTCATTCTATCTAATTATATGAAAAACTTGTCCTCTATTGGAAAAGATGATCATTTTTTTTCTTTTAACTCTAAAAAAATGAAAAGATTTGAACGTAAATCAGGGCCAACTCTACTCCTGTCCCACATCAAGAAGTTCAAGAAGCTAAATCACACTCTGATCACAAAATTAATAGTATTCTACAAAGTTTGGATTGTTTTCACCGAAGAATTCATCTTTTCTTGAATTATGTAAGTGGGATTTTTCAAGAAATGTGATTTGACCACAAATGGAACTGAAACTGTTGATGTGGTGGCTACTTCGCAAATAAAAACTGAAACATGTGAAACAGAGTTGTTGGAGATGCAATTTTAAAAAATTACATGAAGAGATCTTGAAGCTCCATGCAGAGATCATGCCAACAGAAAAACTAGAGGAATTAAAATTAAAATTGAAGAAACTCAAGAATGGAAGTGAGTTATATATGGTCTACGAAATGTCAGGCTGATCCTAGCTAGAGCTAGGCTATGCTACAAAATCTATGCCTGATGTGTTAAAACTCCCTATCCTAAGACATGATGTGTGTGTGTCTTAGGTGTATTATCATGCATTATGCCTTATGGGCTTAATGGCATTGCTAAAAAAGTCACCAATCAACCTGGATGATTCAATACTTTCAAGTGCATTAATCAACTTCAGAATTATTGTTCATTTCATAACTTGCATTTGTGGTGCCTCATGATTCTAATGTGCAAAAGTGCTTAACACTGACTGTTGGCTTGCTTGAGATCAGCATTGTGACATCTTTCAAATTTAAGAGCATTTCATTTTGCCCATCCTTCTGACAAAATAAAAATGGCTATACATACCACACTGCACATATGAAACCACAAGAATTAGAGATCATTTGTCCAAAAGACAAATTCATTGAATAAGTAAAGCAAACGAAGCATAAGTTGTACCTACAGCTTGATGCATAGATGACATCATTCTGCACCCATGAAATTTAATTAGTAGGGAAAAACAGATAATTGATGAGCCAATTCATAGTTTAAGTTCACAGAAAGTCTCAAATTTATGGCAATTTTAAAGGAGTAGCACATAGTTTAAATTTACAGAAGTTCTAAAATCCAAGGAAACTATAATTATGTTCCTGATAGCTTGCAGCATATCCCAAGTTATGAAGGCTCCAACACTTGAACTATGGAAGATACCTAACCATGTTTAGGTTTCTCTTGTCCATCTCCAGATCTTCTATGCGCTTCTTAATTGCTTTGATGTCAGGCTTGAACATATGTCTCAACTGATCAACACACTCCACAACCAATTGTCGGTGAGCAAGAACTTTCTGACTCTTCATAATCCGCACGATTGCAGCATCAGTAGCATATCGCCTGTCTTTGTCAACATCTTGGATTACGTCCTTCCTTTCATCCACTGTTGGCAGAGGAATCTTAATTCTCTTCATTCTGTCTGCAAACTTGGAGTTGGACTCAAAGTTGTCATTTGGAGAGATAGTCTTCGTATTTGGCTCCTTAATGAGTATCTTGTACTTGGAACATGACAGCGAATGAAGAATTCTAACCAAGTCGTCACCGGTAAGGTTTAACTGAGCTGATATTTCTGAATAGCTCAATCTATCTGCAGTGTTGAAGAGCAGCAGGAGAGCAGCCTGATAGGTTGACACAACCAATTCAATTTCTTTTGGCTCAAACTTGCCAATAATGTTGCAAGTGCCCATTGAGTAAACCCATGTAAGTTTTCTGTTGTTCCTTTCTGTTTCATAGAATTCCTGGAAAACTTGGACACACTTCATCATCTCTGCAGGAAGGTAAAAATCAAATGATTTGTAACTTGGCCAGAAACCAGTTGTGAGAACAGTGACTGACAAATCCATCCCAGGATTTGTTAGAATTAGAGCATCCAACCCAAAACCAATTGGCAATGGATGGAGAGGCCCAAGACTTATAAGCACATATGTTAAGCCTTAGTTTTCCGATGTGGGACATTGCTCCACATTACTCTCAACACGCCCCCGCACGTATGGCGATATTTTTGAGCCTTACACGTGAACAAATTGTATTGGGTGACGTGGGAGCACGTGTGGCCGTTGGGCCTTACACGCGAATAACCAAGCTCTGATACCATGATAGAATTAGAGCATCCAACCCAAAACCAATTGGTAATGGGTGGAGAGGCCCAAGACTTATAAGCACATATGCTAAGCTCTAGATTTCCGATGTGGGACATTGCTCCACATTACTCTCAAAAGGATTTACATTTGGGTTATTGCGAAGATATTCCTCAAAGATGGCCTGGTTGTCCTGAGCCAGTGCCAAATCTGTAAGCATTCCCTCCATCTTTGAGGTAAACTTTCCACCACATTGTTGCTTCAGCTTTGTTAGAATACTTTTTTCATGGTCCTCGTTGGCACTCTGATAAAAAAGTAGCCGACGAGCAAGTTTCTTCCAGTAGAAATCTGCAAAAAGGTTTTTCTCATGGATATATGGAAGCAGCTTGACAACCTTCTCAAGCTCTTCTTCTATGGCCTCATCACTCAACTTCTCACTCCCACCCTTTCTGAGGACATTGTCACAGAATGCAGCAAATAATTCAGCACATGAAGTCCCTGCTATAGCTTTATTGCAAACTACCTCTAAAACATCTTCAATAGCCTTGTGAAAGAGAGAGTGGTTCATGAAGCAATCACTGACACGTGCCATATACTTATGATGCAGCTCAATTATCTTTCTGACAAGTACCTGTTCAGCTCCATTGGAAGTCTGGTTACTTGCAGCATCTTCAGCCTCTTGGACCAAGGTTGTACCTTCCGCAGTCATGTGCTGTTGAAATGCATTAGCAACAGTTTCGAAGCCTCGAGGTATTTTTTGGTAGAGTGTATGCATCCTAGCAAGATCCTCGGCCTTACCATCTCTAAGAAAAGCAAGGAAATGCTCCTTTTCAAGCAATTGATTTGCATAGACCACCAACAACTCGTGTTGTACTTTCTCCAGCAGCTTCTCCTCACTGCTTGAATGCAGGTAATGAGAAGCTCTTTCCTTCTCCCTTCTCAAGCATCCCTCAGCCTTCAACATATAATCTGCACATGAATCCTCCAAAGTCCAACGTGATGCTTTACGAGAATAGTACTCAACGGTATCTCCTAGCATGTGTTTTTCAAAGTCCACTTCATATACATATATTTCTCCCATTCCAATTTCAACAAACATGTTTATTACAGTCTTCAACAGTGCTCTATCAATCTGCTCTCCCTCGCGTTCTTTACGAATTAGACCAAGTGCTGCAACTCTGACATTACCATATACCTCCTGATAAACCAAATTGAGGAAGCATCTATGTCCAATTTCATTTAGGCTAGGAAGTGACATCTGAGGGATGAAGTAGAAATCAAGATAATGAAAGAAGCGTGACATCCACCTAACCATAACTCTATGATTTCCCCATCTCTTGGCAAGCTCCTGCAGCAGAAATTCATCATATATGCTTGTCTCTTAGAGAGGGCAAGACTGTTGAAGTAATGTATTCCTCAAATGTCTCCCCATATTTGTCATAAAGCTGTTGAGCATAATTGTGAGGGGCCTTTTGAGCACACATGTTATAGGTAATTGTGTAAAGCATCATATATTGGTCCGCGTCGAATGGAGACTCCGGCAATCCTTCTAAATTCTCCTCAGCTTATTGAACCCCTTCTCCATTATATAGTCCCATCCTTGATCGAATTCGATAACTCTGCGTTGCATTCTTGTTGATACAAATACTCTAGAGCCTCCAACTATAATGAAAACACACAAGGGATATGTAAGTTTAGAATGGAGCATGGTTTCTTAACAAGTTAACAGCTCTTCTATTTGGACTTGCTATCAGATTTGTTTTTTTTTTTTTTACTTTTGTATAACATAATCTTTGTTTGTTATGGACTAGATAAATTTAACAAAAGAAATTATATATTTAGAGAGAAAGTAGTTATAAGACCAAATTGTATATTTAGGGAGTCAAGTTAGGACAATTGCAAGCTTTCCATAATTTTTTGTACAAAGTGAGCTGGGAAGCATGTGAAAAGCATGTGAAGGGGCATTTACGTTATTTTAGGTTGGTTTAAGTCATTTTAAGGTATATGTCTTTTCTCAAGAAACCTCAAAAGTACCTTGCTTTTTTTTTTTTTAGAGAGTTGAATAGCAGGATACCAACTAAACTGGCTTAAACCTACTTAATGTACGTTTTTTCTTGTGCTCTCCTTGTGCACTATTCGAACAAAAAATTAACGAAAGTTAGTAATTGTCCTAATAATGATAACTTTAATAAATTGCAAGTTTAAAAACTTAAAATATCGGGGACAATATTAAAAACAAGCCCAAATAGCTAGCAGACACTAACAATGCAATTTAGCCTGGATAATTACAAATGATTAATGTAACATTCATGGTCATCACATAGACATGTAGTAAAATGAACATTGATTTTTCTACCAAAAAAAACCAATACATATTGATTGTTTCAAGGGTACCTGGGTCCATCTCTACAGGTTAGTTTTATGTCTTCAAACTCTGTTGAACATAATAGTACTTATGTGAGTAGCTAGGGAGTTTCGAATAACCACATATATATAGTAAGAATTTCTCTGAAGAGCAGTTAACCACACATGGAATAGGCCGGGTTGTCATTCGAACAACAGTGCATGCTGATACTTGTGTTTTATTTTGAGGTTTTTGATTCATTTACTGAGCCATTCAAATGATATACAGTGCAGGTATTCGTGATCTCTAGAGTCAGATTGTCTGTAGTAATACATATACATTTAATAAACCCCAACATATAAATGATTCATCTAACTTTTCCCTATAATAACAATTAAAAAGTCCATACCAATGTCCTATTACACATAACTTGGCCGGGCTACATCGATCATTCAACTTATATATTTTCAAGATAAAAGAAAGTTCAATATTAATTTGTACTCCCCAGAGGAGTGCAAGTATACAAGTGGGGAGTGCAAATAATACTCCCTGAATATATATATTTTTCTAGGAGTCCCTGAATATTTATTTCCTATTACACACTCTAGCTAAAAAGGTATCTAGATTTCTAATTTTAGAAGTTGAGCAAATATTCCTCTTGTTTCTACATTTTGCAAGATAAATGCAATGTATTATGTATATAGCGTGTATTCCAAAAATTAGTTATAAGTTTACTATAACACTTTAGAAAAATGAGAAGTATTGGATATATATAAATATGAGAAGTTCTTAATTAACACCATGTGTCCTAATCTGATTCACCATCTCGATCTACTGCCTATCTAGTCTCCTTTCTAAGCTTTTGATTACCTAAAGCTATATGTCCTAAATAAACCCGATGCAATTTTACTTTTTTTTTGGCTTAATGCTGGTGGTGGTTACAGTGAAGAGGAGTTAAAGAGAAAGAAATGTTAGAAAAAAATGAAACTAGCATATTGTGAACCATTGGATTTAATATGTGAAGCATGTCATTATTTATTTTAAGGCTTAGTTTGCTGGTGATCCAATTTGAAATGGGCAAACAACCATTTTGGTCCCTGTAGCTAGTTTGGTGATTGTTTCAATTTTGTTCCTGTTGTTTCAATTTTTTCAATCAAGTTCTTATAGTTTTGAAATTGTTTTAATCAAGTACAAATTTAGAGTTCCATCATGTTTTAAGATGGTAGAACCGTTAAGGCAGGGGTATAATCGTCCAAGAATAAAAAAATTATTACCGTCTTTTTTTTATTGAAACAATTATATCCTTGCTTTAACGATTATACCATCTAAAAACTTGACGGAATTATGATTTTGGATTTGATTGAAACAATTTTGAAATTACGAAAAGTAGATTGAAAAAATTGAAACAACAAAAACGAAATTGAAACAACCACCAAACTACACTATTTGTTTTTTTTTAAATGAGTGGATTCCACCCGCCAAATCTTATTTTCCCACCAACTTTTTTTAAAAAGTAGGTTATAATTTTACTTGAACACTTAAAAAATAAAGAGAGACCTAGATCGATCTGCCATAGCAGCCATGACCTATTATAATGCTCAATGGATCGAAGAGAGGGATTTCGAATGTTGGTATGGGGTTAGAGATAAATACGATCTCAACCACTAGATCTGCAATCCCCCACCATATTCAAATCAGTTTTTTTCATTTTGATCTTGTCCAGGAAATGTAAAGGATATATATTATTCCTAAAGAATTACAAGGGAGCTAGAAAACTTATTAAAAAGGATAAAAACAAGAGAAAAGATAATTTACCTTTTGCAGGCAATGAAGTCTGATTCAACTTGAACCCAGAAGAAAAATATATTGTTAGACCAGAGATATGATCGATAGAAGGAAGGGGTTTTAGTATCCTGTAAGAATTTGATATGTGAATGCTTTTTGATAAAAACCTGAGATGTCATATATATATATGGTACGTTTTTTATACCATATAAACATGAACTCAAACTCACGAACATCGTTTCCTCCGCCTTGCTGTCTGTGGCTTCCAAGTGTATACACTCTCCCTCAACGTTACTGTTTACATACTCTGTATGTTTCTTAATTTATGTATCCTTGTGTGTTAAACTAGTGCTTACTCTACACTATATGGAAGGTTCATTAGTGGCTAATAGGATTTGTAATGTAATATATATAGTTCCTTCTTAATTTTTCCCATATTTGTATTTTGTATGGTGCATTGATTAGTTTATTCTTTTTTTGGTAATTAAGCATCGGGATTTATCGCCCAAAACCAAAGAGACTAAACAACCGCTCTAAGCTTCTAACCCGATCACTAACCCCTACCAAATCCTCAAACAACACAGCACACGCACAAGAGGGACCAGAAGGAAAAGATACAAGACTAATTACACCGCAAAGATCGGCGCAGCAACTCTTGGCAGCTCTTAATAATAGTGGCAAGAGACAACAACACCAGCTCGACGGCGTACGTTGGCAGAATCCAACTCAACCCACACATCCGTATATCTGTTTTCCTAAGCAAGCTGAAGAGCATATAGACTATAGCCCAAAGCTCAGTGCGCTTGCAATATTTGGCCTACACCCAAGTTGATCGCATAGCCACCAACCCCAGTCCCCGTTGTGGTCACCAAGGACACCACCAGCTGCAATCTGCCCTAGCCTAAACCAAGTAATTTTGACACTCGTTAGTGTCAAACCCAATCCCCGTTAGTGTTGATCAATTTTGACACAAATAATTAAACAAGTGGGGTTATAGTTAACTAGTATTTGATACAAACACAAATACAACCCACTAGCATGAAGAGAGCTTAGGCACTAATGGCAAAGATGGGAAAGGCCAGGGTTTCTTTAGAGATCGACATCAAGCATTCAAGCCTGTTGCTGTCATTGACTGCATCTTCTCTGAGCAAACGGGGTACCAGTGCTAAGTGCTCGGCATCTTCTTTAAATTCTTTTACTGGGCAAATAGTCACTGTTCCACAATAAAAACCATTATTATGATTAAACAATAACAAACACTAACACTAGATTAAATAAATTCAATATGGGAGAACTCACCTCCTCGTTTTCTACACATTTATTCTCTCTTCCAAGTTTCCCACTCTCTCCTTCACTATTAGTGTTCACATACTTAATTTGTATCTTTATATATATATATATATATATATATATATATATCCCTAAGTTAAATGTGTTAAATAAGTTGGGCTAGCATGAGAAGCGCATACATGACATGACTAAAACATGAATGACATGACCCGAGCACAAAATGGGCTGAATCGACACAAACACGATTCAAATAAATGGGTCGGGCTGAATATTTTAGCCTATCAAGCACGGCATGCCCTAGGCCAAGCACGACACGAGCACGAAATGAGACTAAACAAGCGACATGCAATTCAATTACATTTAAGTTTTTTTACCTTAAGAAAAATTCAACCAAAAAATTCAATTTTTTCAAGCAAAGAAATGTGAGATAATGATAGGAGTGGTTTTTTTTTTTTTTGTTGAGAATAGGGGCCCAAAGGGTGGCGCCTAGCAAACAAAACTAGATTACAACTCTAAAAGAACCAACCCGAATGAGGTCATTAAACATAGACAAACACTTCCTTGGCCTAAGCGGCCATAGTCACTCTAAGAAGCTGGACATATATGTTCACTTCCATATAGCTAGTTAGTAGGCTAAGGTCTTGTTTCTTAATGAAATTAATTAGACAAATTACTTCACCAATTAAGAACGGCCATGCACCTCGTTTTCAAAGGTATGCCTCTAAGAGTAACTTTTCACAAAAATTGAGTTATCATTTTTGGTTCTTCTATATACAATCTCTCGTTTTCAAAGTGGTTTTTTAGAAAACTTAAGTACCCTTGTAAGACTTTGGATATGTGAGTGGATTTCAAAACTCACCAACCTTGTCTTCTATGTCTTTATTTTGGCTTTCAAGCATCATATATAATCCCTCACAGGGCTGGCCCAGATAATGGGCTCGAATTAAGGGCGATCGCCTTGGGGTCCGCTTTGGAGAGGACCCACAAATTTAAACCACCTCGCCTGCATCATCATAGTTTACGTACTTTCACCACATTCATCGGCAAGCAGCTCCAAGCAAGAGCCATAACGATCCAGGGGGGCTTATGAAGGAATCTAGGTATCCAACCTAAAACCAATTGACAATAGGAGAAGTAGCCCATGAAGGAATCTAGGCATTCATCCCAAAACCAATTGGCAATGGGAAGAGTAGCCCAAACCCTTATAAGCCACTATGCAATGCCTCATATTTTCAATGTGGGATATTTCTCTCAACACGTCCCGGCCCGCATGTGTGGTGTCATTTAAGCCTAACACATGAACAATTCATATTGGGTGACATGGGAGCACGTGTGGCCGTTGGGACCCAACACGTGGATAGCCTGCTTTGATACCATGAAGGAATCTAGGCATCCATCCCAAAACCAATTGGTGGCAATGAGAGGAGTAGCCCAATCCCTTATAAGTCACTACTGACGACATTGTAGTATTAGAAATCCACTCGGGAACTGTATCCACTACCACCCAAACAAGCCGCAATTAAAGGTTTTTATCTTTAGTGTATATATCTTATGTCTTAATTTTTTATTATTTTTTTCTTTAAATATTTACAACTTCAAATTTTCTTGTTCTTGATTTCCATCCAAATAATAAGTTTCATAAATATATGGGTATATTTTATAGCGTCTCTCTTTAAAGTGGAATTCATCCTTGGTTTTTTTGCATTCCATTCATGAGGATCTCTTCTATTTCATCAATTTTGTCTGGATCCTCCTTTTCTTCCGGAAAAAGGGAAGGGGAAGGATCTTCTTCAGTGGATCCTGCAGACACCTGGCTAAAAAATGTGCTTCTTGTGCCAAATTGATTAGTTTTTTCATTTTATAATAATGACTAACGATAGAAACGACCAACATATATTTTAACAACCCACAACCCAAGGTGCCAAATCTTATATATTTTCCCTCCGGATTTTTTTTTAAAAGTAGGTTTATAATTTTACCCAAACACTTAAAAAAAAAAAAAAAAGGAAAAGAAGAGAGATCTATATTAACATGACAATAGTGCCATTCCTTAATATTTTAATTCAGTCTTTGGCTACAAAGAAGGCCATAGGAAAAGAGGGAATTCAAATGTTGGTCTTAGAGTAGAGATAAATATGATCTCAACTGCTATATCTGCAAGGTCCCCACCATATTCAAATTAATTTTAATTTGTTCATGTTGATCTTGTCCATAAAATGTAAGGGACATTATTCTTAAAGAATTACAACAAAGGAAACTGGTTAAAAAGGAAAAAAATAAAAATAAAAGAAAAGATAACAAACTTTACCTTGAATGCAATGAACTTTGATCCAACTTGATGATCGAGAAAGAAAAATATTATTAGATCGACAAAGATAGGATTGAGGTAAGAGAGTTTTGGCACCCTACAAGAGTTTGATGTGTGAGTGCTTTTTGAGAAAAATTGAGATATCATCTATGGTACGTTCTTTTATACACATAAATAGAATATTTCACCAACCCCGTTTTCCACCTTTAATATGGCTTCCAAGTGTCACCTTCCCCAATATGTTTATTTATGCATCCCTATGTGTTAAATTAGTGCTTCCTTTACTATGGAAGGTTAGACCTGGCAAACGGGTCGTGATTTTCGGGTTCAGTTCAAACACGAAACGACCCGTTAAGAAATAGGTGACAAAAACATGAATATAAACGGGTGAACATGACACGAATATAAACGGGTGAACATGACACGACTCGTCTCACCCGTTAGAAAATAAAACTATTATTTTTTAAGCAAAGTTATAGCAAATTACAACATAAATTACAAAAAATTATAACAAATACTCCATAAATCACATCCCAAAATTCAAGCTTGCGCTGCTCTGGTTCAAGCCCGCACTCTTTTTCTCCAAGTTGGTCACCTCCAGACTTTCGACACGCTCCGATCTAAGCTCCAATGAGAGATCAATGACAAATCAGTGAGAGGCTGAGAGCTTGAGACCTAAGTGATTAACTGAGAGCTTGAGACCTAAGTGATTGACTGAGAGTTTGAGACAAAGGGTTTTTGCCTTCTGGGTTTGTCGAGAGGGAGAGTGAAACTGTGAGAGACATAGAGAGTGAGTGATGGACTGATGATCGGTGAGCCAGAGAGGGTTTGTTGTAAGAAATGAGAGGAGAGAGAGAAACAAATTGAGTCACTCATCAGTCACAAATCAGAGAGCCAAAAAGGATCGTTCGTCGAGAGGAAGAAGATGAGAGAAGGAGAAGGAGAGAAGGAGACGACGAGAGGATCGTTTGTTCGTCTATAATCCTTCTTAGGGGTGGCCAAGAGCATGGGCATGAAGGGTGACCGCCTTGAGCCTCTCTTTAGGGATCTTTAGGGAGGGCCCATAAATGTAATCATGTTACTAGATAATGTCTTTATGAGTTCGGCTACTATGAGAGACTATTCTTATAAGAACGGTTAGATTAATCAAATGACACCTGATTTGTTGTCTTTATGTTAGGTTTTAAGTCTTTCACAAAAAAACCTAGAGTTAAAACCTAACATGCAACCTCTACAAACTCTATTCTACACCCTAAGAGAGTATGTGGTGAACCCATCGACATATGAGGTCAAAACCGAGACGAAGAATAAAATGGGTTTGGGTGAGAGTTTTTTTGTTTTAGATGAGTTATTGGGTAATAAACTAGGTATGAGTGAGGTTTTCAGTTATTAAAAATATGTGTCATTGGATTAATCTCTTATAAAACGTTCAGCTCCTCATATTAGTCATTCTGATTTCTTTATTATATTATAAATACTTTCAAATAACACCTGTTTTGTTGGCTTTATATTAGGTTTTAACTTTTTCACTCAAAATTTCAGAGTTAAAATCTATATATCATGCAGTTTCCACAAACTCCAATATACTCCCTAGGAGGGTGTATGGTGAACCCGTCGACAGATGAGGTCAAAACCAAGATGAGGAATAAAATGGGTTTGGAAGAGGGTTTGTTTTTTTTTTTTTTTTAGATGGGTCATTGGCTAATAAATTGGGTATGGGTGATGTTTAAAGTTAATTAAAATATGTGTCATTGGATTAATCTAAGAGCTCTTATAAAACAGTTCCTCATATTAGCCGTTATGTTTTCTTTTTTATATTATAAATTACTTTCAAAGCAGCTTAATTAAGTGCGTATGTGCATGCTAGGGCTATTGATCAAGTGCTTTATTCTTGCAGTGCCGACCATAGTTTGATTCTGAGCAATTGCATTATTTCCTTGTGGAATGTGTAGGTTCTTACGCCTGTGTTTAACTGTTTACTCTCTCTCTCCTTGTGGACTATGATTCCATGTTAAAGCCTCATGGGCTTTTAACTCACCCTTAAAAACTGGCTTGAAAGGGGAAGATTGCCGAGGCATCTAACAAATTTCACTGCTAGCTAGGAAATTCAGAGCCTCTCTCTCTTTCTCTCTCTGTTTTTTTTTAACTGCCCCTCTCTCATTATTTTCACCAATTTGAATTATGCTATAACCTCTTGCCTTAGTTGATTGTAATAACTCATAACTCAGTATATTGATTGCTTGTCAGATGTTGCCTACTCTAATGGATGAGCACAAGAATAATACTCAGTGTCAGTATTATATCAGCAAAATCACAAGTACATCTTAGGTGTACTAGCACATATATATATGTATATGTATTCCATGTATATATATGGCTTAATGGAATTGCAATTAAAGGTCATTTAACCCTCTTGACAAGGTGGATTGTTAATTGTTTTCAGTGCACCTTCAGCCACAAAGCTCAAAACATCAGTGTTGTGGCATTGTCTGGTGCTTCATGATTCTAATTTCCAAAACTGTTTCACACTGACTGTTGCCCTGCTTGAGGTCAGCATTGTGACAACTTTCAAGCTCAAGGGCTTTATAGTCTCCCAGTAATTTCTCAACCTGAATTTGATCTTGCCCTTCCTTCTGACAATGTAGTTTTTTGGACTGATGCGTGTTTATTCTTACCAGTGCTGCCACCGCGAAAACAAAAATGGCAATACACACCACTGCACACATCAAACTACAGGTATTAGAGACCATATCTCTGTAAAATAAAATCACTAAATAACTAATGCAAACTAAGTAGATGCTTCACCTGTAACTTGATACCAACTTGATACGTCTTCCAATGAAGTGGAGAGAAATATCACTAGACTGATAACTAGTCGGTTTACAATTTAATACTTAATTATATGGCAATTTTAACATTATTTTGTACACATGTATTATATGACATATCAGAAGTTGGTTTTAAAGGTCTCAAGGGGTGCAAAAGTGACTAGAAGGGAAGTTTCCTTGTGTTCTTTGGTTGACTGGCTGGTCAAAGTCCTAGTTTAATTGTTTAATGAACTTGACGGAGGCTTCATATATGTAACATATATTTAAAGTCCAAGTAGGTTGTTAGGATGACCGAAACACAAGGGAATCACATAAGGGTCAAGCAACATGTTATAAGTTGCAGATGGAATATGGTTTCTTGGAATCTTCGATCAGATTTTTCTCCCTAGTTTTATTTATTTATTTTTTTTTGTTATGGACTATTATGTCCCTCACTTAGACTATCCCTCAAAAAGTACCTCATGGTTTCTGACTCAACAAGTTTAGCAATATTCCTCTTGTTTCTACTTTATAAGGATAGATGTACTGTGTATTCCTGAAATTTCCAAACCATTTTGTTGTTGGGAAATTTTACTACTTGTTTTTATTTTATAATATTCAATTCAATTTTGTTCATAAAGGGAGGAAACTGATTAAAAAAGACAAAAGTAAAAGAAAAGAAAGGAAAAGCAGAGGAAGATGGAATTTACCTTTAACATGTGTCATAGTGAAACATTGAGTTTGTTGTTCTGTTTTTGGCAGCAATGAACTCCAGCCTTCTGTTGCTTCAGAATCTTGATGACCAAGTAAGCCCCAAGTTAATCCCAGACCAAAACTATTGTCAGAGAGATAAGGACTATACCGAAAAGGAATAGGAATGGTTTTCACTACCCTGCAAGAATTTGGGACAGCCAAAGAAGCCTCCACAGTGTAAACATGATAGCCAGAGCCACTTAAGCAGGGGATCTCTGTGAAAGAAGGCTCAAGCCTAGCTGAACAATTGAGATATGAGTACTTCTTCACAACATAGTAATATTGAAATGGGGTAAGGGAAAAATTGAGATTGAGAAAGACTTCATGGACACAATTCTTGGGGTCAAGAAGATTGAGTTTTTTGGTGTTGTATGAGATGGATTTCACCACCAAGTCACCATAAGATGGGAAGTGAATTATGGTGGTGTTGTTGCTGCAGTCAAGCTCATAACCGGGTTGACCACAGTGTTGGGGCTGCTGGCCTCTAACTTGGAAAGGAAACTGAATATCGGGAGCCCGAGGATTGCATTTCTTTGTTGCGCAGTTTCCATTTGAGGCCTCTGTATCAAGAAAGATGGAAGTGAAGAAGAGGGTGAAGAAGATGAAGGAATGCATAGCTTGGCAATGAGAAGGACACTGTAAAGGGTTACCCCTACATGTTTTATATATATAGAAACAAAGATAACATCAAACTTTGGAAAAAGTAGCAAGTCTGGACACCCAAGAAGACTCCAAGTGGGGGAGACCCAAAAGACTATGAAGCTTCTGAGTTCTGCCGCCTACAACTAGAAGTTTTTTAATTGGATTGTCAATCTATCTTTCTTTTTCAAAAGAGGTAGAGGGCAAGATTAAAGAATTTCAGGCTGATTATAGAAATGGGTGTCTTGTAAGTTTAAACAAACTTTGTGTCATCTAAGAGTGTCTATTGGGGTTGAATTTTCAGCTTTAGGGAATATATAATGAGAAAATAAGGATCCACCGATGATGAGATCGAGGTTAGTTAGTAGTTGGGTCCAACCAATGAAAAGGCATACAAGAACATATATAATACTTGAATGTGGAACTTTGGCCTGAAATGCAGTAGACTCTTCCTATCAATTTCTCCTTTTTTTTTTGGGCCCGGCTATCATTTTCTCCTTAATTTCGCATACACTGCCATCTGTATGGCTTTTGCTACTTGACTCTTACCTTCCAAATACGCCATTAGGGGGTCCATAATTCTCACAGGTCCTTTTCCTCCTCTTGACCATTAAATTTTGTTGACTTTAATGCCTTCCTAACATTGTTAAACGTACAATGGCCAAAAATAAAATAAAAACATTGTTAAACGTACTCTTAAAAAAAAAAAAAAAGAGATTATGCTGACAGGTATTCAGATGGAAAATTTAACATAATGACCTCTTTGGCCACCTGTATTGCTTTTATGACCTCACTTATCCAATCTTTACTTTTACCCTTTTTCCTTTCACTACACATCCTATACTACTTTTTCATTTTTTAAATTTCTCACTAAACACTTAAAATTCTCAAATAACCTCACCTACACAAAAAAAAAAAAATCTAAAAACACCCCAACACTCGACCCATCCCCTACACACAGCCACCGGACTCGACGGACGTCGTTGGATTCATCACCGGCGCACTTCCTCCTCCCTCTCCATCTTTCTCTTTCTCTTTCTCTCTTTCAAAACACCTAGCCGGACGAAAAGGGAGGATGGCAAGGGGCTTTGAAAGAGAGAAAGAGAAAGAGAAGGAAAAGAAGGATAGAGAGAGAGAGAGAGAGAGAGAGAGATGTGTTGGCGGCTAAGGATCCGACCACAAACGACGAGGGCGGTGGCAGGTGGGAGGAGGCCGGCAAGGGCATGAATTAGTGGTCCATTTTTTTGATTTGTTTTGTCGTTTTTTTAGTTTTTTTTTCCTTTATGGTAATTTAGTTTTGGGTGATTAATTTTTTTCATTTCACAAAAATACAGTTACCTCTATTTTATGGTAAAGTCTATACATATCCACGAAAGATTGTCCACCTTACAATCACTGGGTGAAGGACAACATCCATCACTAGAATGATCTTTTTCAAGCAGTTGAGTTGCATAAACTACCTGTGAGGATGTGGAGTGTTGTCTCACATTTGAAATGTATAACCTTGCATAGTGGCTTATAAGGGTTTGAGCTACTGCTCCTATTGCCAATTGGTTTTGGGATGAATGTCTAGATACGTTCATGGTATCAGAGCAGGTTTGTCTATGTGTTTTAGGCTGAATGGCCACACGTGCTCCACGTCACTCAATATGAGTTATCCATGTGTTTGGCTTAAGTGACGCTACACGTACGGGGGCGTGTGAGAATGTGGAGTGTTGTCCCATATTGGAAATGTATAACTTTGCATAGTGGCTTATAAGGGTTTGAGCTACTTCTCAAATTTCCAACTGGTTTTGGGATGGATGCCTCACTACCAACAACTTATTTGGAATTTTCTCCACTAGCTTTGCTCACTTCTTGTATGCAGGTAATGAGAAATTCTATCCCTCTCCTTTCTCAAGTATTCCTCAGAATCCTATAAAAACCAACTTGATGCTTTGCGAGAAAAGTATTCCATAATATCTCACATATTTGGATCCTTTACTAATCATAATCTCATACTAATCAATTAAAACTACGTCATTTTGTCTCTTCCATGTTAGTTTGTAGCATGTGTGTTTTGAAGCCCACTTCTAAGCATTCATTTGTCCCATTCTAATTTCAACAAACATATTTATCACATTCTTCAACATTGCTCTGTCAATTAATTAGCTCTCCCTCTTGCATGTTCTGTATGAATTATACCAATTACAACTACTCTAGCATTAGCATTTACCTCTTGATAAACCAAATCACAAAAGAATCCATGTCCAATTCATTTAGGCTAGGAATCATCTGTTAGCATGTGTGCTTCAAAGTCCATTATGGCTATAGTTCAAGTTTGGCTAGAGTTCATTGCATGCTAAAGGTAAACTCCATTATCTTTTCTTTTAATTTTTTTTTTTTTAAATTTTAGGAAAGTAAAAGAAGCAAAAGAAAGTGAAAAAGGGGGAAAGGTGTGGGAGCCATGACAGATAGCTAAGATTTAGGTCTAGCACAGTCAACGACTCATTCGTACTCATGTCGTGTCGTAGGTAGGCCGTGTTGCGTTTTGGCTCGCAATTGAGGATGTTTTGGGTCCATGGGAACTTCCACGGAGGTTTGGAATGAAGTTTGGAGGTTATTTTAGGAGAGTGTCAAAAAGCTCAGAGGATCGATCCTATGCGAAGCTGACAAGAGACCATGTTATTGTAGGATTGATCCTTACTATTCATAGGATCGATTCTCTAAGGAGCTATACAATGGTAGGATCGATCCTATCGTACTGAAACTCGCCCATGAGCTTTTTTGGAAAGTTTTTCCCATTGTTTAAAGGGGATTATGACTCCTACTTTGTTAAGAATTGTAACCTAAGGCCTACGGAATATAAATAGGACCTTAAGGCTCAGAAAACCTAGAATAATAACATCAAAAGTGTTAGCCAAAGGTGTGAGAGAGAGTTCGTGTGATCATTATAGTTTTCTCTTAAAGTTAGTGAAATCTCTTGGTGCTCGCCGTGGACGTAGGTAAATTGCCGAACCACATTATTTTTGGTGTGTTGTTTTCTTTTGCTTGCTTGCGCTATTTAATCTTTTCTTTGCTAGAATTTCATCCTAGCCCATCAATAACAAGATTTGTAGAGAGATTGAATCACACATAGTATTTTAATCTCAATAGGCCGGTTATAAGCCTTTTTTCTTTTTGTTTGTTTAGGGTTAGAAAACTTATCTTGTGTTATTTTTTCATTCTCATAGTTAAATAATAACATTTTTTTGTTGTTGCAAAATTGAATTTTCCTTTTGAAAAGTTTTTAAAAAAGTAAAAATAATGTTAAACGAGGCATGCCTAATTTGACCTTATTTTGTGCTCGTGTCATTCTCAACTCGTGTTGTGCTTGTGTTCGTGTGCTTGTGTTGTATTGTGCTTGTGTCGAATCGACTGCTTGACACCTCTGTTTTATGGAAAAGTCTAAAGATCCTCCACCTTACAATCATTGGGCAAAACACAACATCATATCCAGCACTAGAATGATCTTTTTCAAGCAGTTGAGTTGCATAAACTACCAACATGCAACTCATGTTGAATTTTCTCCACTAGCTTCTGCTCACTACTTGTATGCAGGTAATGAGAACTCCATCTCCTCCCTTCAACATGTACTTTGCGAGAATAGTATTCTACAATATCTCCTAGCATGTGTGTTTCGAAGTCCATTTCAAAAGGATTCATTTCTCCCATTCCAATTTCAACCAACATATTTATCGCATTCTTCAACAGTGCTATGTCAATCTGCTCTCCCTTGCATTCTTTATGAATTAGACCAATTATAGCAACTTTAGCATTAGCATTAGGCTTTTTATCACCAATAGTCTTTCTATTTTCACTTAAACATCAAATTGGTCTCTAAAGTGCATTTTCAATCAATTTCATCCCTCATCTTTGCCACCGAACATCAATTTGGTCCCTAGACACACTTTTTATTCTGAACTGACACAAGAGCCAAATTTTTCCCTCTTAAAAAATGAAAAATCAGAAAACGTAGACCCACCCCCTCCCCTCTTTCCTATTGGCAAACCTTCCTTGGTCGTAGACTAGGGTTGCCCTTTGGTTTGGTTTTTACTGAACTGACCGAATTTTTTTTAGTTTGGTAAACCGATTTTCACAATTCGAAAATCCGAAAAAAAGTTGGTTTGGTTTTGGTAAAAAGTGAAAAAAGTTGGTAAACCGACTGATTACCGAAAATTATTACTGAAAAAACTGAAATATATACCGAAAAACTGAAAAAAATTATCAAAACTTAGTTATATATGCTTATATAATACTATTATGTTAGTGATACAATAAATATTAAACTACTAATATTATAAACAACCATAAGAAAATATAATTGTATAATGTTATCATATTAATATGGCTTAATTATCGATTTACCACAAAAAACTGTAACTCATTCTTATATTGCCACCTGAAATTTTTTTGTCCCAGATTACCACCTATAACTTACATCCGTGTCCCATTTTACCTTGTTCCGTCAACAATTCTGTTAAAAATGCTGACTTGGCTGTTAATGCTGACGTGGCGCGCTGGATGTGCGCCACGTGTCACATTTTTGCTTTTATTTTCGGATTTTTTTTATTTTTTTAATTTTATAAACTTTGAAAATTAATTAAAAATAGCTCCGAACTCAGAAAAATACACAGAAAATTCCTACAGACTCGTCTTGACTAGTACTAATTTACTATGGGGTCAAAATACCAATTTTTCCTCTAAAAATTTTCAGAAAATTTGGGAAGTCCAAGATGCCTGAGTTAATATGCCTGATAGGTTGACACAACCATTTCAATTTTTTTTGGCTCAAAGTTTCCAATAATGTTGCAACTGCCCAATGAGTAAATCCATGTAATTTTTCTGTGTTTATTAAATTTTTCTCCGTAGAATCTCTTGAAAACTTCAACACACTTCATCATCTCTGCAGGAAGGTTAAGATCAAATGATCTATATCTTGGCCAGAAACCAGATGTAAGAACAGAGACTGTCAAATCCATCCCAGGATCTACATTTGGGTTACTGCAAAGATATTCCACAAAGTCGGCCTGGTTGTACTGAGCCAATGCAACATCTGTGAATATTCCCTCCATCTTTGACGTGAAGTTAAGTGTCCACCACATTGCTGTTTCATCTTTCTTAACATACTCTTTTCATGGTCCTTGTTGGCACTCTGATCAAGCAGTAGCCGGCGAGCAAGTGTTTTCCTGTAGAATTCTGAAAAAAGGTTTTCTCATTAATACAAGGAAGCAGTTTAAAAACCTTCCCAAGCGTTTCTTCTATGGCCTCGATCATCACTCAACTGCTCAAGACTCCCACCCTTTTTGAGGACATTATCACATAATGTAGCAAGTAATTCAACAGTTGAACTCTCAGCTAGGTTGATCAATTTTCAGACAAAGACCTGTTGCGGAATGCCAGCTTGTTACGTGCAGCATCTTCAGCCTGTTTGACCAAGATTGAAACTTGTGCAGCAAAATGCTGCTGATATCAATTACCAAGAGGTTCCAACAGCACATGTTTCACTTCCTCCACCACCTTCTGCTGATCGCTGCTTGAAAGCAGGTAATGAGAAGCTCTATTCCTCTGCCTTCATCATGTACTCTGGATAAGAAATATCTTTCAAAATCCAACTTGATACTTCACGAGAATAGTATTCAAAACCCCCATCTTCTAGTATGTGAGCTTCAAATTCTTCATAAACATCCATTTCTCCAATGTCAACAAATACATCTATCGCATTCTTCAATAGTGTGCTGTCAATTTGCTCTCCCTCGCGTTCTTTATCAATAAGACCAATTACAGCAGCTCTAGCTTTTACCTTTACATTCCGATAAGCCAAATCATGGAAGCAGGAAACTCCAACTTCATTTAGCCCCGGAAGTTTCCTCCGGGGGATGAAGTAGCGATCAAGATAACGAAAGAAGCGTGACAACCACAAAACCATAACCTTATGAGTTTCCCATCTTTTGACAAGATCCCGCAGCATAAATTCATCATTTTTCTCCTTTGTTAGGGAGGGCAACACGGTTGAAGTGATGTATTCTTCAAATACCTCCCGGTACTTGTCATAAAGCTTTTGAGAATAATCATAAGGAGGACTTTGAGAACACATAACCTCGATGGTTTTGTAAAGCATCTTTTATTCAGAAGGGTTGAATTCAGGTTCTAGTAATCCTTCTGCCATCCTCTTCAACTTTGTGATCCCCTTCTGTATATAGTCTCATCCTTGATCAAACTGAATAACTGCAATTGAAACACATAAGGAATATAAACAAGTCAGAATCTTTTACAATGTATTAAAGGGAGAGAGGGAAAGTTTTATGATTTGGAATCTTTTATCAGATTCTTAATTGTCCCCAATATAAGATTCTTTTGTTTGATAGTTATGGACAAGCTAAATTTGATAATTGAAAAAAATAACCTAAGAGAATAATTTGAATTGCATGTAAATATATTGTTCATGTAATTTTCAAGCTCTATCTGTCTCTCACCTAGAAATACCGATTTAATTGAGAGCAGTTTTGCTCACCCTCTTTAATTTAGGTGTATGCTCATATCCTACCTAAAATGCTGTCATGTGTTTAAAAAACTAACCATGAATTAATTTATTATATTTAATTATTTCTAATGTTATAATGATGAAAAAGAAAAATAATTTGACAACTCTTTTTTATTTTTACCTTTATATTTTATTACTCAACTTTTTTCCAATTTTTTATTATCCATTAATTTCTCTTTTCTCTTTTATTTAATTATTTCTAATAATTTTTGTTTCTTTTGTATTTTTTCTCTTCTCCAGGCCTCCAATACCCAAAAACCACATTCATTTAATAATTTTTGCTTTTTTTTTTTGCTCTTCTCCAGTATGCCTCCAGTACCCAAAAAATCACATCCATTTTGTTTGGGTCTTCTCCTGTATATAGCTTTATCTATTTTTTTAATTAATTAAAAAAATATTCCAACAACACCTTTTTTTTGGGCCTAAGAATTCTTCTCTCTTGTCTCATACATGACATTTTCAGATCAAACAAATTTTTAGGCCAATCTAAGGTGTTGCAGCATTTGAAGAGAGAAGAATAGTTGCAACGACATAATATTTTTTTTTTTTTTGAACTCATGTAACTTTTATATTGGATTTTCTATGTATGCAAATGAGTTGTTTTAGATTTTTGTTTGGCCAACATTTTAAATTAAACTTTGCAAATGAGTTTTTTGTTCGAATTGCAAATGTGTTGTTGGAATATTTTATTTTTAATTAATTAAAAAAATAAATAAAAGTGTATACAGGAGAAGACCCAAAAAAATGGATGTGGTTTTTTGGGTACCGGAGGCGTACTGGAGAAGAGCAAAAAAAAAAAAAAAAAAATTATTAAATGGATGTGGTTTTTTGGGTATTGGAGGCGTACTGAAAAAGAGCAAAAAAACAAAAGAAGCAAAAATTATTAGAAATAATTAAATAAAAGAGAAAAAAGAAATTAATAGATGATAAAAAAGTGGAAAAAAGTTGAGTAATAAAAGATAAGGGTAAAAATAGAAAAGAGTTGTCAAATTATTTTTCTCTCTCATCATTATAACATTAGAAATAATTAAATATAATAAATTAACTCATGATTAGTTTTTTAAACACATGACATCATTTTAGATAGAAGGTGAGCATACACCTGAATTAAAGGAAGTGAGCAAAACTACTCTTAAGCATCCTAAGTCCATCTTAATAGATTAGAGTTAGAGATCAATATAAATATCTATAAAAACCTGTGTGTCTATCTATGTCATCGATATTACTTAGCATGTGATTATAGAGATAGACACAATAAATTTTATGAATGCATACACTTGTTTCATAAAAGTTTTACTCTTGATTATAGGAATTTGGCGGCCCTGCATGCCTACAAGCCTACAACCTAGTTTGTCTAGCTAAGTAATTGTAAAGGAACCAAAACCTTGGAAAATTCTAGTAATATTAATTACTATAATTACTATTAAAATACTATTATTTCATTAAAGTTTTCCATCAATATCATCTAATTTTTTAGTTTCAAAATAATATTCTAGCATAAATATCCTGATAGTCCCCCTAAATTCATGTGATTAGTTATCAATTTAATTTTTGACAATCTTAACCTAATTATCATGTTTATATAAAATTACCTGGAATCTTGTAATTAAAATAGCTATAAGGAAAATTATCTGGAATCTTGTAATCTTGGGCAATATAAGATTTCATTCAAGACAGAGTACATGAAAGCCACACCAGTATAAAACTTTATATACGACATTGACAGTGGCTTTTTTGTTTTATTTGGGGAGAAGAGTGAATCAAGCTTGGGTGTAGGTAAGGAATAAAATTTCGGGTTTCGAGGAAATTTCGAAGATTTTTAAATTTCGACAAAAATTAGACGGAAATGACGGAAATTGCTATCAAAATACGGAAATTTTGAATGAAACTTTACCATATGTTTATTTATCATATTATCTACTAAATTGATAAAAAATATTGAAGAAACCAAATTATATAGTAAGTTTCATGTGATATAAGATGAATATAATGCACGCTGGAGACAAATACTGTTAAATAAAATTAGTGTAATAAATAAATGAAATTAGTATATTATCTATACTCTATAATATGTACACTAAACCTTATATGTTTTATAATCTATATTCTATATTGTTTAGGATATGATATATGATATTAGGGTTTAGGCTCTTTAGGGTATTTTAAATTATTTTTATATAGAAATATATTAGAGTTTACTAGTTTCGGGTTTAAAAACAACTAAACGAAACTCCAAAACGGCCAAACAAAACCCCAAACTATTTTTTTTTCCTTACAATTACCCAAAGACCCCAAACCCCAATCAACCCTAAACTTTTAATTTTTTTATCTTTTTTTTCTTTTCTTTTTTTTTTCTTTTTTTTCTTTCCTTCCTTTTTTTTTTTTTCTTCTTTTTCTTTCCTTCCTTCCTTTTTTTTTTTTCTTCTTTTTCTTTCCTTCCTTTCCCTTTCCTTTCTTTTCCCCCAAGGCTCCAGCAACTCCCCTGTTTTTTCTTCTTCATTTTTTCTTCATTCTTTCTCTCTCTCTCTCTTTCTGCATCTCGCCCCGGCATCGCCCCGTCGCCCCTCTGTCGTCGCCCCCCTGCCCTTGCCCCGTCGCCCTCTGCCATCACCTTTCTCTCCCTCGATCTCCCCCTGCCGCCACCCCCTCTTTCTTCCTCGATCTCCCCTGCTACCGCTCCATTTTTCTCCAAAAACCCAGCCTTCCAAAACCCACCAGATCTCACGGTCGAAAATTTCGCTGAAATTTCGAGGATTTTGGAGAAATTTCGATAATTTCGACGAAATTATCCCGAAAATTTAACAAATATGGGTTTCGATTTCAACACCCAAAAAAATCGAAATTTAACACCTTGGGTGTAGGTGACAAATTCTATGGCCAACAACTATGATATTGACAGCGGTTTTGGATGCTAAATATTTAAAGCAGAGAACACTGTTTTTATTTTTTGTACTTTAACAAAATGTCTTTTAACAGTTAACACAATTGAAATAATCAAAGAGAGGAATATCAACGAAAAAATAATAATCAAAGAGAAAAAATATTATTTTAAATTGTAAATAGCTAACATTTATGAGAAAGCAATAAAATACTGATTTGATAAAGCAAGCATACCTGGATGCATCATCGCTACAGCCTCTTAACTCTAGTAAAGCCTAATGCGAAGACTTGATCGGTCAATTTGGGAACATGATCCAACTTTCTAATAACAACATATATATATATATATACATGCTCGTTCTATTGAGGTATGCCTCAACTTAGTTATGTTGATGTATGACTTTGTTGAGGCCCACACGAGTCATTTTGTGTCAATCTAAACCGTTTATTTTTTACATCTTCATTGATAGATCATCCTTACGAAAAATTAGCCAAATCAGAAATCATTTACCTATCTAACTTTGATCAAATAAATGGACGAACCAAATATTTTCGATGAAACCGTCCATTTGTTTTATCAAAGTTAGATAGACAAATGATTTCCGATTTGACTAATTTTTTGCAAGGATGATCTATCAATGAAGATGTTAAAAATGAACGGTTCGGATCGACACAAAATGACTCGTGTGGGCCCCAACAAGGTCATACCTCAACTTAGTTCAACATAACTAAGTTGAGGTATACCTCAATAGAAGGAACCTGTATATATATATATATAGGCTCATTCTATTGAGGTATATCTCAAATTATTTATGTTGAGGTATACCCTATTAAGGCCTACACGAGTCGTTTTGTTATATATATATAAGCTCATTCTATTGAGGTATATCTCAACTTATTTATGTTGAGGTATACTCTATTAGGGCTCACGTGAGTCGTTTTGTGTTGATTCGAACCATTCATTTTTTACATCTCCATTGATAGATCATTTTTGTAAAAAATTAGCCAAATCGGAAATCATTTTCCTTTCTAACTCTGATCAAATAAATAGATGAACCAAATATTTTCAATGAAACCGTCCATTTGTTTTGTCAAAGTTAGATAGGAAAATGATTTCTGATTTGACTAATTTTTTGCAAGGATGATCTATCAATGAAGATGTAAAAAATGAATGGTTCGGATTGACACAAAACGACTTGTGTGGGCCCTAATAGGGTATACTTTAATATAAATAAGTTGAGATATACCTCAATAGAAAGAGTCTATATATATATAGAGCATTTTTGTATATATATATATATATGAGCAAATTACAATTTAGTACCTCAGCTTTACATGTTGTTTCAACTTAGTACCACAACTTTGAAAACTAGCAAAAAAGTACCTCAACTTTCATTTTGTGTCAAAATAGTACCTTCGTTAGTTTTTCTGTCAAATAAATCGTTATCTGCTGACGTGGCATGGGTATTTTTGTCATTTTCTCTAAATTTTAAAAATAATAATATTTTTAAAAAATTTAATAAAAAAATAATTAAAATTTCTTAAAATAATTAAATAAACAAATTTCATAAAATAAAAAAAAAACAACATTTCCCCAGCCATCCCCCCTCCCTTCCCTGCCCCCCACCCATCCCCTCCCTCCTCCTCCCCGCCCCCACACAGCCAGCCCCCAGCCATCCTCCCCTCTTCCTGCCCCGACTCACCCTCTCTCCCACCCCAGTCCCGTCGCACCCCCTCCCACAGCCTCAACCCCGTCGCATCCCCTCTTCACCAGCCACAGCGCTGTCGCACCCCTCACCCCCAGCCTCGTCGTACCCCCCAGCCTCAGCCCCCGTCGCACCCAAGCCCCAGCCCCAGCCCCAGCCCCATCCCTTCCCCTTCCCGCCCCCACCCCTCCTTCAGCCATCCTAGCCCGCCCCAACCCAGCCCGCCATCCTCCCTCTTTCCCTGCCCGACCCACCACCAGTCTAAGCCCCCTCACCCCTTACCCAACCCCGACCCCTCCCCTGCCCATATCCCCCCAATTTGTTTTTTTAAAATTAATTTTTAAAAGTTTTAATTATTTTAGAACAACGGGGCTGGGGGTGGGGGGTGCGACGGCATTGAGGCTGTGGGAGGGGGTGTGACGGGACTGAGGTGGGGGAGAGGGTGGGTCGGGGCAGGGAGAGGGGGAGGATGGCTGGGGGCTGGCTGTGTGGGGGCGGGGAGGAGGAGGGAGGGGATTGGTGAGGGGAGTGGGGGGCTGGCTGGGTGGGGGCGGGGAGGAGAAGGAGGAGGGAGGGGATGGGTGGGGGGCGGGGAAGGCTGGGGAAATGTTGTTTTTGTTTTTTTGTTTTTTTATGAAATTTGTTTATTTAATTATTTTAAGAAATTTTAATTATTTTTTTATTAAATTTTTTAAAAAATATTATTATTTTTTAAATTTAGAGAAAATGACAAAAATACCCCTGCCACGTCAGCAGATAACGGTTTATTTGATAGAAAAACTAACGGAGGTATTATTTTGACACAAAATGAAAGTTGAGGTACTTTTTTGCAAGTTTTCAAAGTTGGGGTACTAAGTTGAAACAATATGTAAAGTTGAGATACTAAATTATAATTTGCTATATATATATATATATATATATATGATAACCCACTCACCAGATAGAGGATTTATCTAACTTAAAGTCCATATATACTCATGTGGCCATGTCCTATATATGCATGGTTATTGGTTAAGGTGCACTAAGCCCATAATCATTCATCACCAACTAACGGGTTGATTTTTTTTTCTTTTTTATATTGAAAGAAATTGAACCATTGATCTATTCTAATCCTACTTATTATCCCACATTTCTTCACCACTTAAGCAAATCCCAAAGTATTATTAACGGGTTGAATGTGTCAAACTCTCAACCCGGTAACACTTTGTTTAGTTCTCAACAAACATAAAATATAATGGATAATGATGCTCACTCTAAGGGAAAAATATTGGCATTAATATTTGGGAAAATACTTTGTTGCTAGATGCTCGGCATATGCATCTGCAATTGAGGTTATCTGCAGTTTTTGAGATTTTGAGCTAATTTTCGAGCTACATCTGCAGATGTAGACTCCACTAACATGATAGCCAAAAGCCTAACCAAACAATTGAGATATGTGTACATCTTCACAACAAAGTAATATTAAAATGGTGTAAGAGAGAGTCGACTAAGGAAGACATTATGGATACAATTCTTAGGGTCTAGATGATCAAGTTTTTTGATATCGTACAAGATGGATTTCAAAACCAAGTCCACATAACGTGGTTTGCAGTCGGATTTTTTTTTTGGTATCAGGTGGTGTAAGAGCATCTTCGGTCATTTCTTAAACCTTTTCTAAAATTTGTATTTGGAGGAAAATTATATAAAATATAGCTCGAACAATTCTTTAAAATCTCCCCAAATTTGAGATTTTCGTAAATCAAGTTGAATGGATGAGGCACCTTAAACTTTGCTCAAACCTCCAATAGTCAGATTTTAAACTAAAAACCCAAACAAAAAAAAAAATTTAGGGAAAATTTCAACTTTGGCATTGGAGAGCCATTCCCTAAATCAAACTTTTTCCCCCAACTTATCATCAAATTGGAGATGATCGGAGATGGAGAAATGACTGGAGATGATCGGATGCATATAATTTTGGGGGTGATAGTAAACTTGGTAGCCAAAGGATGCTAGAAGTTGAAGATTGGTGACTGTTTTGTGGTTTGATCTTCACAAACATATATTTGGCTTTGTATATCAGATCGAGCAACATCAACACTTCATCCTAGGTGTATAAGCATATATTTGGGCTTAATGGCCGACATTGCCAAAGTCATTGAACCCCCTGGAAGATTTAGTGCATTCATCTTCATTCATAATTTATTATTTCAATCCTAAGCAATCACAGTTTTATTTCATAACTTGAAATTTTGGTTCTATTCAACATAAACTACTAACTTGTTTTGATTGAGCTAATTTTTTACAGGAATGATCTTTGAGTGAAGAGATAAAAAAATAAACGGTTCAGATCGTTGGAAACATGATTGTATCATATGCTTATACATACATATAAATGCAAACAAAAAATGCACTGATTTGTCTCCCAAGTCCCCTTAGGCGGCCAAATTAGACATTCATCGCCTAATGGACTTTTGGGCGACGATGTTATGTTGTCACTAAAAGTGACATTAGGCAACGAAATTCGTCGCCTAAAGGTACTTTGGGTGACGAATTTGCAGATTGGTCTCCCAAGTATGGCACTAAGACCTATTTGGTGCGTAACCTTAGGCGACGAACTATTTTTGTCGCCCAAAGTTGCTTTAAGCGACGAAATATTTTGTCGCTCAAACTTTCATGGTTTAGACGACGAATTTCCAAATTCGTCGCCTAAGGTGTCTTAAAGCGACAAATTTCCTAATTTGTCACCTAAGGTGTCTTTAAGCGACGAATTTAGGTTCGTCATCGCCTAAGGTGTCTTTAAGCAACGAATTTAGGTTTGTCATGTTGAAGTTAATGTTTAAACTAATACTAACACAAATGCAAAAGTTATGAAAAATGTGGCTCAAGCCAACTTCTCCAGAAAATTGGAAGTTGGGAGGACAATCAATTGTCAAGACACTGACAATCGATCGTCAAGCCAACTTTGACAGAAAATTTCTTTTACTGTTTTGTTGTTAGCTAAGTCTTATATCTCGATCATTGAATGGTAAGATCATCAAGCACATAAATAGATGGCTGAGATCATTACCTTAGATATTTTGTATTAAAGCACTTTATGCTTCCGTAGTTGTTAAGAAATCTAAGTAGGAAGGTTTGATACTCAAGCTCATGTAATTGGCTAAGATAAACCTCCTCAAAATATTTATGTTGTCAAGTGCTTTATGCAACTTGATATAAATATCACTTGGATGATATTGTATCAGATAGACGTAGAGACACATTATGAGCTATAGATGACATTGGATGATCATATCCATGAGTTGTAGATAACAATAGATCATCACCTCCATGAGTTATAGATGACAATGGATCATCACACCATAAGTTGAGATCTTTATGTTGTAGACTTAAGGACTTGTCTCAGCTTCACATAACAATCGATAATCATAATCGTTGATATATGAAAAATGAATCCTCCATGAGTTGTAGATGACAATAAATCATCACACCATGAGTTGAGATCTTTTATGCAAATTCTTTTCTTTCATAAACTAGTGATTAGATACTGAATTGCAGGTCATAAATTTCAACTTGGTATCAAAGCAATTCCAACTTGGTATCAGGTCTTCAAAATTCCAATATGGTATCAAAGCTTTGTTGATCAAAATTTCAACAAAGTATCTGATCAAATTTCAACATGGTATTAGAACCACATTTTTTAACTTGGTATCAGAGCCTAGTTGATCAATTCAACTTGGGAGTGAGTGAAATCAAAAAGGGGGAGATGACACTACTGGAAGACTCCATCAGAAAAGATGCCAGAGCCCTTCACCTCATTTAGAAAAAGAAGAAGAACGAATACAAGGAAGCTACTAAGGTAAGAGCTGTTAAACTTCAGTCTCTTAGTAGAAATTTTGAGTTCTTGATCAGAGATTGGATAGGCATGCTGAGTATTATGTAGAATGTACTAAGACACTCACAATGAGTTCTAAGTGCAAAGAACAAGCTCAGTGAAGTTCTCAACATGAGTAGCCTATATCAACAAAGAATCAGAAGATCAAAGGAAATAATACCTTTGAGAAGAAATTGAAAATCTTTGTGATGTTTTCCACACAATCTAACAATAGCAATCATACTAAGTGTAATATATGTGATAGGAAGAGTCATACTGAAGATCTTGTTGGTTCAAGGGAAATCAACAAGTTAATTATTTTGAAGAAGATAGTGATTTGCAGGAATGTTAGTTTCAATAAAAAAAAAATTCATAGAATTGGGAAAACAACTCAGTTCAAGTTTCTACACTTCATGTCAATGAAAACAATGAAAGAGAAGAAAGTGAAGAAGAAATTGAACTCATGACACAAATTGTAATCAACTCATCAGCATTCCTCAATGAAGTCTTGAAGGAGCAGGTCCTTTGTTGATCAACCCCAAGGTATTATCATTGAAGAGCAAGAACTAAAGGTGTACAAGCTGAAGAAGGCTCTTGGCCTAAAGCAAGCACCTCGAACATGGCTGAGAAGAATCCTAGAAGGCCTTGCCAAAGCAAAGGTTCAACTTTCTAAGTGAACTCTTAGGTGTTCAACAGTTTGACATTAATGGGGAGTGTTGAAGTTAATGTCTAAACTGATATTAACACAAAGGCAAAAGTTCTGAAAAATGTGGCTTAAGCCAACTTCTCCAGAAAATTGGAAGTTAGGAGGATAATCATTCGTCAAGACACTGACAATCGATCGTCAAGCCAACTTTGACAGAAAATTTCTTTTACTGTTTTGTTTTTTGCTGAGTCTTATATCTCGATCTTTGAATGGTAAGATCATCAAGCACATAAATAGATGGTTGAGATCATTACCTTTGATATTTTGTATTAAAGCACTTTTTGCTTTCGTAGTTGTTAAGAAATCTAAGTAGGAAGGTTTGATACTCAAGCTCATGTTATTGGCTGAGATAAACCTCCTCAAAATATTTATGTTGTCAAGTGCTTTATGCAACTTGATATAAATATCACTTAGATGATATTGTATCAGATAGACGTAGAGACACACTATGAGTTGTAGATGACATTGCATCATCATATCCATGAGTTGTAGATGACAATAAATCATCACCTCCATGAGTTATAGATGACAATGGATCATCACACCATAAGTTGAGATCTTTATGTTGTAGACTTAGGGACTTGTCCTTGCCCTAAGCTTCACATAACAATCGATAATCATAATCGATGATATATGAAAAATGAATCCTTCATGAGTTGTAGATGACAATGGATCATCACACCATGAGTTGAGATCTTTTATGCAAATTCTTTTCTTTCATAAACTAGTGATTAGATACTAAATTGCAGGTCATAAATTTCAACTTAGTATCAAAGCAATTCCAACTTGGTATTAGGTCTTCAAAATTCCAACATGGTATCAGAGCTTTGTTGATCAAAATGTCAACAAGATATCTGATCAAATTTCAACACATCACCCAAAATGTCATTGCCTAAACTACTTTTTCTTGTAGTGTGCATGCGCAACATCGCCTCATAATGAGACAAATCTCCACTAATGACATATGGATATAAAGGATTAGTTGTGTTGGATAGTCATCACCTTCTCTTCTTGCTCCTACACAAGCTAGCTTGATGCCACACTCCTTTACCTAGAGCTTAGATCTCGTGATACTAAAACAGTTACTTCAACGCCACTTTCCAGTTGATTCTCAAATTTGTTCCAATGACTTGACCATATCATGTCTTGTTCATTACCCAGAACGCCGGAGAATAATGGGCCATAAATCCACTTTAGACCCATACTCTTATTACTGACTTTTGTTATCATTGGGTGAGGAAAACCATCTCGGATTTCAACGATACTGCTAGGACAATAACTATTGGATTGGGCATAAATAGAGAAGGCGTTCAAGCCTTAATTGGATCCTTTGATTGGGAAGTGAAGGCACAGTAAAAGATATCAAGCACTACCTAGTTTTATGGCTAAATTAGTTTGGAACCTCACTCCCAGGAAGATATGTGTTGATTATACACGGGTATTCATGAAGTAATATGAAATCAAAATATTAGTCAACTATCTTGCATATTATATCAGATAGCTACTTGTATAAGAAAAGAAAAAAAAATGGATGGGAAGTGTCCTCTTCCCATATAAGGCATCGTAGGCTGTGTCTATCATAATGGTGTCAGTGGGTTGCTGTTGGTAATTTTTAACAACAATATTAAAACCTTGCAAGTGCACAAATCAAATGATAGTATAGTAAGCAAGCAAGGGTCATTCCCACAGAGATTGTAATCTAAAGAGATGTTTATCAATGTCACACAAAGAAAACTAGAACACAAGTAAACACGAAAACAAAATAAAGATTGAAATCACAAGGACTTCCACACACACGCCAACACCAAAGGGGTTTCGATTTAATTTTGTAAATAAAACAAAACAAGGAAAAGAAAACAAAACAGAATTTAAATTAGATTTTAAGAGAAATTGGTTTAAAATCAATCAAGAACAATAGCTAGGACTCACTATCCACCTCCAAACAATCAATCAATCCATAAACAACAATAGATAATCAATTTCTAGCAAGCATATGATGACAACACTCACAACAAGATCATGGCATTTGACTCTAGTTGTATGATTCTCTCTTAAGTGTATGTAAGGTGTATGTCATTTACATCAATACGTGTATTCTTAATTGAAATCCAGTATGGCATCTACTCAAATTAACAATCAAAAATCCATTAAGATCAAAGAGAATATGAGTGTCACAAAAACCCTAAAACATGGCATTTGTTATTAGGAATTCAAGAATCGATTTCTCATAACTAGTTCTTAACCCAATTATTCGTTGCAAACGAGAGCACATTCAATATGGCAATTGACATATGTTCTACAACAATTTAATTCCGATACATGCTTCAAAGTTAGCTACTCAAAGAATCAAAATATCAGAATTCACATAATATAGAGAAACCGAAATCATCACTCTTGTAGAAACTGAAAAATCCATTCAAACTTGTTTATAGAATTAAAATCATGTTTAGGGCTTCAAGATTAAGCCCTAACTAACAAGAAATTAGTTACTCATGTTCTTGGATGAACTCAAAAATAAATACATAAGAACTGAAAATTAAAAGAAGAAAGGAAAAGAAAGAACTCGCTGGCAGCTTTCTCCTCTTGCCGTTGCTCTCCTTAGGACTTGATTCCCCTTGTATGGGGCCTTGGCTGGCTTTTTATATGACTTACATCCAAGTCCTAAACCCTAAAATTGACTGAAAAGTCGTCCAAGAAGTCTTGGTAAACAAGGAATCCAAATAGGAAAGTAAAGATCACAATTCCTAACTCCACAGGGAAATACAGCTCAGCCCAATTGTCACACGATTTGGGGATCTTCAGCCTTCTAGAAAAATAAGTAAAAATATATTTTAGAAAGATAAATGTCTTATCTTTCCAACCATATATGGCACGTAACTTGGAAAATTTGGGAAGGCTTTCGTTTCTTCATATTCACGTAACATGTACGAAACTGTCCTGTCTGCACGTGGGCTAACTTTACTTGTAAAACTGTACCAATTGGCTCGGTAATAAATTCTAGAAAAATCACAGATTGAACTTCAAGGTGTTAGCTTTCATTTCCAATTGGCCTTGCGCTAAAATTCCTCCGAAAAGTTGATTTTCCCGTAAAAACCTTCTCTGAGCGCAGAAAAGCTGAAAATCAGAAGAGTGAAGTAATAAGCCCTTTTTAAATCTAATTCTTCTACAAAACCTAAGTAAAAAGAGTACATGAATGAGTATATTTATGGACTTATCAAATACCCACAACTTAGATTTTGCTAGTCCTCGAGCAAAACAAAACGAAAAATAAAAACAAAAGAACAAAGACTCAACGCAAACAAGCGATCGACAAACTTCCCAATATTGATCTCAAAGATAATCACAAACCGTTAGCTAACTTCCAAGAAATAAGCAACAGTAACTCAAGACATTATCAAAGGATTAACCAAACTTGAATTGAAAAACTTGGATGTAGTGTGTGAAATAGCCAACATTAATACAACCCACGACTTAAGCTTCACATAAGTTAAATAACCAAATAAGAACAAGCTTCAACTTCAAATCTCATCACGGATGTTCACTCCAATAAAAGCACTCGAAATTTGACTAGTTATTGTCACTCATAAATATGTGAGAGGAATCAAAGCAATATGATATACTCACATAATTGAAATAAAAGCTCAAGACAAATATAAAAAGATCTCATGGAAAGATATCACATACTTGAAACATTTAAACCATCCGACCATGGTACTTCCACACCTATTCTCCACATGAGGAACCACACTTCTCCTTGGATCAAGTAGGACTTTCACTAAGGTTGTAATGGGGCTTAGGGTGATGGATGGAACAAGAAAAAGATATGGATGAACAAATTCTAAGGAATTCATAGAGCTTTCCATTATAACATCTTGCACTCTGAGCACGAAACTTCATATTGATACTGTCTTGAAATTTTTTTTTTTTATTTTTATTTTTTTTTTTAACTAACTCCATTAGCTTTCTAATCAACCCATGTAACAAGTGTTAGGCCAATAACTCCCAAGCTAGATAGCTTTAGGGTATTAAGTGTAAAACACTCCTCGGGCTTAAAAACTCGAGTTGAAAAGGCTTCGAAATTAGCTTTATTATTATTATTATTTTTTTTTTATTTTTTATTTTAGTAGTATCCTTTACTTTCCACATGATTGAACAATTTGTGCAATTTTCCCTTAACAAAGAAAATACTCTATAGAACTCCTTAGAAGGGTATAGGATAAACATATGATAGATTTAGGTGAGGAAAAATGGGTAAAGAACGAAAAAGCTTACATAAAAAAAAAACACAAGGGGGTTAACTAGGGTTAAAAGTGATATGTGTTGGCTAGAAGGGCTCAAACGAAAGAAACAAGGCCTATATCACTTCCTTGGATCCATGTGGTTCATGAAATATGCCTCGAATAGATAATGAAAGTAGTTCTAGTAAATAATTTAAACATCCTCAAGTACTTGACCAAAACAAAGAATAATGAGATCACAACGACTTGTAGACAAGAAAATTATCGAATAGTATATAACACTCAAGAACGAAAGGCATAGGCTCAAAAGCTTACATAATAAGGGTTATATAAGTCTACACTAGCCTTATTTGGGAATTTAAATCATGTGAACTCCCTAATTGAACATCATATTAATATGGCCATGTGCAAAAAGATTTACCAAGTTAAATCACAAAATTATGGTTAACACAAAGATAATGTAAAGAATTAATGTCATGCTCCCAATTCCTTGAAAGTTAATGGCAAATAAAATTCAATCTCATCATAGAATTGGGAAGTGACTACCGCAAACAATTAGAAACAAAACCCTAAATGAAAACAAAACTTAAAAAAAATTTTTTTTTTTTTTTTTTAAATTGCTCTAGAGAACCGGTCCTCAAAGAAGAGAACCGGACCTCCAGAGAGCATGGCTCTAGGAAGTGCAAAGAAGGACCGGTCCTCAATGAGAGAGGACCGGTCCTCAATGAGAGAGGACCGGACCTCCAGAAGCGAAGCTCCATTCCAGCTACAGAGAGGACCGGTCCTCACATTTGAGGACCGGACCTCCAGAGAGGTCATCTTCTTCCAGCAGTGTAGAGGACCGGACCTCCAAAGAGAGGACCGAACCTCTGGGCCAAAATTTTGAAATTTTTTTATTTTTTATTTTTTTTTTTCTAAAACCCTAGAAATCTAAGAACAAAAACGAAAGAACTTGCCTTTCCCCCCAAACTTAAATGACACATTGCCCTCAATGTGAAACCAAAGAACTCAATCACCCACAACTTAAAACAAACATTGTCCTCAATGTTGAAAACAAAGAAAACTAATTCATGCAAAGTCAATTAAAGAGAGAGAGAGGGTGTGAGAACTTCCCGGGTTTGTGTAGGTGTCTGGATGAGCAAAGCATATGTCGAAGTGGGAGAGGATGGACAATGTAACGAATGCTTGGGTTGCCTCCCAAGAAGCGCTAAGTTTAAAGTCTTCAGCCAGACGCAGTTCTTTAGATGATTAAACAATAGATGGGGGCGGTGCATGCACGTGCATGCTCTCTTTTCCAAGCTCAAAAGATTCATAGTATGGCTTCAAGCGATGTCCGTTCACTTTGAATATGTTTCCCGTCTTGTCATTTTGAATCTCAACTGCACTATGAGGGAAAACATTAGTAACAACAAATGGACCGTACCATCTAGAACGTAACTTACCTGGGAATAGCCGGAGGCGTGAATTGAAGAGCAAGACTTTTTGCCCAATCTCAAAGTTCTTCCTTTGAATGGATTTGTCATGAAATGCCTTAGTCCTTTCCTTGTAAATCCGTGCACTCTCATAGGCATCATTCCTCATCTCATCTAACTCATTCAATTGGAGTCGCCTTGCATCTCCAGCCTCTTTCATATCGAAATTGAATTTCTTGATTGCCCAAAATGCTCTATGTTCAAGTTCAACCGGAAGGTGACATGCTTTACCATAAACCAAACGAAAAGGAGACATACCAATGGGGGTTTTGTAGGCTGTCCTATATGCCCATAATGCATCATTAAGTCGCAAGCTCCAATCCTTCCTCGTAGGACTCACGGTTTTCTCCAAGATTTGCTTGATTTCTCGGTTACTAATCTCCACTTGTCCACTTGTTTGGGGATGATAAGGTGTTGAGACCCTATGTGTAATTCCATACCGCTTTAAAAGTGCCTCAAATGACCTATTACAAAAGTGACTGCCTCCATCGCTGATAATGGCTCTTGGTGTTCCAAACCTAGAAAAGATGTTGTCCTTCACAAAGCTCAAAACAACTTTTGAATCATTAGTCCGGGTAGGAATTGCTTCCACCCATTTAGAGACATAGTCAACAGCAAGGAGAATGTAAATAAAGCCATAAGAGGAAGGGAATGGTCCCATAAAATCTATGCCCCACACATCAAATATTTCAACAATAAGGATAGGCGTTAAAGGCATTTGATTCCTAGAGCTAATGTTACCGGTTCTTTGACATCTATCACATGTGGAACAATAAGTATATGCATCTTTGAACAAGCTAGGCCAATAAAAACCACATTGTAATACTTTAATGGCTGTTTTCTTAGTACCAAAATGTCCACCACATGCAGATGAATGACAAAAGGTAAGTATAGAATTAAATTCAGATTCGGACACGCACCTTCTAACAATCTGATCTGGACAATATTTCCATAAGTATGGATCATCCCAAACATAATACTTACTTGTTTTGACAAGCTTATCCTTTTGAGCTCGAGTGAGATCCTCCGGAATCAGTTTTGAAGCCTTATAATTGATAATGTCAGCATACCAAGGGTCCTTGGCGTCGAGGGTAAAGAGTTGCTCATCGGGGAAACTTTCACGTAGAGGAAGCATGTCCTCCTCTTCATTGGATCCGTGCACCAGCCTACTCAAATGGTCAGCCACCACGTTTTCACTCCCTTTCTTGTCTCTAATCCCCAAATTGAATTCTTGAAGCAAGAGAGTCCACCGAATCAGTCGAGGCTTGGCGTCCTTCTTGTGGAGGAGGTACCGAAGTGCTGCATGATCAGAGAATACAATTACTTTAGTGCCAATAAGATATGATCTAAATTTCTCTAAAGCAAAAATAACAGCAAGCAACTCCTTTTCCGTAGTTGAATAATTCAACTGAGCATCATTCAAAGTCCGGGAGGCATAATAGATGGCATGTGGTACATTGTGCACCCTTTGTCCAAGCACGGCCCCCACTGCATAATCTGAGGCATCACACATCAACTCAAAGGGAAAATTCCAATCTGGCGGCTGCATGATAGGGGCAGATGTCAAAAGCTCCTTAAGCTTGTTAAATGCAGCCAAACACTCTTCATTAAACTCGAATTCCACATCTTTGCCAAGCAACCGACATAGGGGCCTTGATATCTTTGAAAAATCCTTGATGAAACGCCTATAGAACCCTGCATGCCCTAGGAATGACCTAATCTCCTTCACGGTTTTGGGGGGCTGCAAGCTTCTCACAATGTCGATTTTTGCCTTGTCCACTTCAATTCCCCTACAAGAGATAATGTGACCTAAGACAATACCCTGCTGTACCATGAAGTGGCACTTCTCCCAGTTGAGCACTAAATTGCATTCCTGACACCTTTTTAACACTAAAGAGAGGTTGTGAAGACAAATATCAAATGAATCACCAAAAACAGAAAAATCATCCATAAATACCTCTATTATCTCCTCCACCATATCAGAAAAAATTGACATCATGCAACGTTGAAAAGTGGCAGGTGCGTTACATAAACCAAAAGGCATACGCCTATAAGCAAACGTACCAAATGGACAGGTGAAGGTGGTCTTTTCTTGATCTTCCGGAGCAATGGCAATTTGATTGTATCCAGAGTATCCATCCAAAAAACAATAATGACTATGACCTGCAAGACGCTCAAGCATTTGATCAATAAATGGTAACGGAAAGTGATCCTTACGTGTCGTGGTATTGAGCTTTCTATAGTCTATGCATACTCTCCAACCCGTTTGAATTCTTTGAGGCACCAACTCATTGTCTTCATTCTTCACAACGGTAATTCCGGATTTCTTGGGAACAACTTGGACGGGACTTACCCACTTGCTATCCGAAATGGGGTATATAATTCCCACGTCCAAAAGCTTCAAAACTTCCTTCTTAACGACTTCTTTCATCACCGGATTCAGCCTCCTTTGGGCTTCCCTTGTAGGTTTCGATTCTCCCTCTAAAAGGATCCTATGCATGCACTTTGTAGGGCTTATTCCTTTGATGTCTGCAATGGTCCAACCTAGGGCAGTCTTGTGCTCCCTTAGAACTCGAATTAGTTTGTCTTCTTCGGATGCACTCAAATTTGAAGCAATGATCACAGGCAGCGTCGTTTCGTCACCTAAATATGCATATTTCAAGTTCTCCGGAAGGGGGTTTAGCTCAACCTGTGGTGCCTTCACAATAGAGGAAACAAGCTTATTAGTAGATAACGGAAGAGACTCAAAAATAGAGTTAAACTTACCTCTTTGGGGAGGCAAGGCCTCAAGCATGTTCACAGCTTCAAGTACAACTGTGTTTCCCTCTTTGTTCACAGTTTTAGGGCTTTGGATGAGTGCCCTTTCCAATGGAGTCTCTCCTTGTGATACATTAAACGTTTCTTGTACCATCTGCTCAAGTACATCTATGGAAAAACAAGCATGATCGTCATTAGGATATTTTAAAGCATCAAATACCTTAAATTCCACGGTTTCCTCATCGAATGCCATTGTGAGAGTGCCTTCATACACATCAATTTTTGTCCTTGCTGTTCTCAAGAATGGACGTCCTAGAATCAATGGAAGGTCTTTTCCAGGAATAGGAACTTCCTCCATCTCGAGCACTAAAAAGTCGGCTGGAAAAATTAGCTCATTCACCTTGACCAAAACATCTTCCAACACTCCCTTAGGATACTTGATTGATCGATCAGCCAATTGTATGCTCACGGAAGTCTTCTTAAGCTCACCTAAATTTAAGGATTCAAAAACAGAAAAAGGCATCAAATTAATTGAAGCACCTAAGTCTAATAAAGCATGTTCAAACCTTTGATTTCCAATGAGACAAGGTATAGTAAAACTCCCTGGATCCTTTAGTTTAGGAGGCAATTTACGCAATAACACAGCTGAAACTTCTTCACTCAAGGCCACAGTTTCATGCTCCTTGAACTTCCTTTTATTTGTACAAAGATCTTTGAGGAATTTTGCATAGCTCGGAATTTGCTGGATTGCATCGAGCAAGGGGATGTTCACTTGCACTTTTCGGAAAGTCTCTAGGATATCCTTTGAAACTTGCTCCTTCTTTGAATTCAAAAACCTACGAGGAAAAGGAATCTTTGAAGTAATCGAATGATCCAAAAGAGAACTTACCTTAGAGTTGTCACTTGGAACCGTAAGCTTGGGAGAGGGGGCAGCCACAGTTTTGGTTGAATTTCTCTCTTTACTGTCATCCTTTCCCACCTCCTTTCCACTTCGAAGAGTAATCGCCTTTGCAGTTTCATAGCCTCCATTAGGATTTGGAATTACTTGGCTTGGAAGCTGTCCTGGCTCTCTTTGACTCAAGGAGGCTGCAATTTGTCCAACTTGGTTTTCAAGGCTCTTGATTGCTGTAGACATTTGTGCATGTGTTTGCCTTGTTTCCTGCATAAAACCTTGAGTGCTTAACGCCAAAGAATTAACTAACTCTTCTAAAGACTTACCTTGCCTAGAAGGTGGTGGTGGTGCAATTTGTTGAGGAACAAACTGATTTTGTTGAACCGGTGTTGTTTGCACGTTTTGGTTGTTCTTCCATCCAAAGTTAGGGTGTTGCCGCCATCCCGGATTATAGGTGTTAGAAAATGGATCATTCCTTGGCTTTTGTTGCTGCATATAGTGTGCTTGAGCCATCTCTTCTCCATCACCATACAAGCTTGGACAAGACTCCGTAGGATGTCCGGGATTAGCACACACAGCACACACTTGTGCTTGAGGGATTAACTGCTTAACAAGGTTAGTCAAATTAGCTATTTGAGGACCAATATCACTAACACTTACCTCATAAACACCTGCTTTCTTTGGGGGAGCTCTCCGGTAATTAAACTGTTGAGAGTTTGCTGCAATGTTCTCAAACATCTCCTTAGCTTAAGTAGCACTCTTGTTCATCAAGCCTCCTCCACTAGTAGCATCAACCATCATCCTCTCTGAATCGAGTAATCCCTCATAAAAGTATTGCATAAGTAGCCAATCTTCAATTTGGTGATGAGGGCACGAAGCTAGGAGTCTCTGAAACCGATCACAATACTCATGAAATGATTCTCCATCTAGTTGCTGCACTCCCATGATCTCCTTCCTAATACGGTTTGTCTTTTGAGCTGGAAAGAACTTTGCAAGGAACTTGGAAGCCAATTCTGTCCATGTGGTGATAGATGCACTAGGTAAAGAATAAAGCCACTCCTTGGCTTGTTCCTTGAGTGAGAATGGAAACAAACGCAGTCGGATTGCCTCATCACTAATCCCTCCATTGTGCATAGTCGCGCACACGGCAAAGAAATCCTTGATGTGTATGTGAGGATCATCCCCAGGCTTGCCATAGAATTGCGGCAAAAGGTGAATGGTGCCACTCTTGATCTCAAAGGTGGTTGTAGTGGCTGGATACGCAATGCAAGACGGCTGGTCCAATGCTCTAGGAACCGTGAAATCCTTCAAAGGTCGGGTGAGGTTGTTAAGTGCCAACTCGTCTCCCATCTTGATTGGAAGTGTAGCTTGCGTATTTTTATCTCGGCGGAGATAACGAAGTGTGTTCTCTAGTTCAGGGTCGTATGGTATAAGCTTGGAACCTTGCGAACGACGACCCAGCATATACCTGAAATTGAAAACAAAACTTAATTAGATAAACAATCCCCGGCAACGGCGCCAAAAACTTGTTGGTAATTTTTAACAACAATATTAAAACCTTGCAAGTGCACAAATCAAATGATAGTATAGTAAGCAAGCAAGGGTCATTCCCACAGAGATTGTAATCTAAAGAGATGTTTATCAATGTCACACAAAGAAAACTAGAACACAAGTAAACACGAAAACAAAATAAAGATTGAAATCACAAGGACTTCCACACACACGCCAACACCAAAGGGGTTTCGATTTAATTTTGTAAATAAAACAAAACAAGGAAAAGAAAACAAAACAGAATTTAAATTAGAGTTTAAGAGAAATTGGTTTAAAATCAATCAAGAACAATAGCTAGGACTCACTATCCACCTCCAAACAATCAATCAATCCATAAACAACAATAGATAATCAATTTCTAGCAAGCATATGATGACAACACTCACAACAAGATCATGGCATTTGACTCTAGTTGTATGATTCTCTCTTAAGTGTATGTAAGGTGTATGGCATTTACATCAATACGTGTATTCTTAATTGAAATCCAGTATGGCATCTACTCAAATTAACAATCAAAAATCCATTAAGATCAAAGAGAATATGAGTGTCACAAAAACCCTAAAACATGGCATTTGTTATTAGGAATTCAAGAATCGATTTCTCATAACTAGTTCTTAACCCAATTATTCGTTGCAAACGAGAGCACATTCAATATGGCAATTGACATATGTTCTACAACAATTTAATTCCGATACATGCTTCAAAGTTAGCTACTCAAAGAATCAAAATATCAGAATTCACATAATATAGAGAAACCGAAATCATCACTCTTGTAGAAACTGAAAAATCCATTCAAACTTGTTTATAGAATTAAAATCATGTTTAGGGCTTCAAGATTAAGCCCTAACTAACAAGAAATTAGTTACTCATGTTCTTGGATGAACTCAAAAATAAATACATAAGAACTGAAAATTAAAAGAAGAAAGGAAAAGAAAGAACTCGCTGGCAGCTTTCTCCTCTTGCCGTTGCTCTCCTTAGGACGTGATTCCCCTTGTATGGGGCCTTGGCTGGCTTTTTATATGACTTACATCCAAGTCCTAAACCCTAAAATTGACTGAAAAGTCGTCCAAGAAGTCTTGGTAAACAAGGAATCCAAATAGGAAAGTAAAGATCACAATTCCTAACTCCACAGGGAAATACAGCTCAGCCCAATTGTCACACGATTTGGGGATCTTCAGCCTTCTAGAAAAATAAGTAAAAATATATTTTAGAAAGATAAATGTCTTATCTTTCCAACCATATATGGCACGTAACTTGGAAAATTTGGGAAGGCTTTCGTTTCTTCATATTCACGTAACATGTACGAAACTGTCCTGTCTGCACGTGGGCTAACTTTACTTGTAAAACTGTACCAATTGGCTCGGTAATAAATTCTAGAAAAATCACAGATTGAACTTCAAGGTGTTAGCTTTCATTTCCAATTGGCCTTGCGCTAAAATTCCTCCGAAAAGTTGATTTTCCCGTAAAAACCTTCTCTGAGCGCAGAAAAGCTGAAAATCAGAAGAGTGAAGTAATAAGCCCTTTTTAAATCTAATTCTTCTACAAAACCTAAGTAAAAAGAGTACATGAATGAGTATATTTATGGACTTATCAGTTGCAAGTTTATCGAGCCAAAAAGTACGGTCATTTCTACCTCAACTCTTTCAATGGGTTCTAACTTGTACTAACTCTCAATTTCAACTAACTGGCTGCCCGGCCAAAAGATACTTTTAAATGGTCAGTAAAAAATTGATTGACCTGTTATCTTTTCCAATAATGTGCATCCGGACACTTTCAGGTGTTGTACTCTTGGTAACCTTACTAGCGATTTGAGCCCCGTACACTCATAAAAAGATAGTTCATATGCATCGAGCCTTGTAAGACCTCTAATGCAATCTGGTAGGCAACAAACCGGGTCTGAGCTTAGATTTAATCTTAACAATGCAGATAGGTTACCAAAATCCTTGGGAAAATCGTCATTAGATCGATCGAGAGATTGCAGTTATGACTTAAATCCACTAAACTGTGTGGTATATATGAAGCTAGCCCAAACGATTTCTGTAATCAAGTATGGATCAATATTGGAATCTCATTTAGCATTAATGCATTTCTATTATATGGTGGGCCCTACATGCATGCTATGAAAGAGAAATCGATCACATGTGATAGTCACATACAAAAATTTCTAGTATCCGTAAATATATTCTTTCCCAACTTCACTGATGGAGCTTCCAATCACTACCTTATTATCCTGCACTCAAGCAAGTGACCAGAAACAAACAAGCCCATGGTCACAACTAGAAAGTACAAGTGCAATACAATCAATCAAACTCCTCTAGTATCACACCACAACCACTTGCAGTGCAACGACCTCCTCCTCATCATCATTATCACTTACAACAACCAATGGACTGAGTAATTGCGATCATGATATCACATTAGCTAGGCAACTTGCTAGTTTCTTATAGAAAGATGCCAAAGCTATGTTTCAACTAACTTCTATATATATTATTCTCTCAAATCTAGTTTATGAGTCTTAAACCTGATCATGCTAATTAAGGACTTAATTTCCAATGTAGAAAATATAAAGATATAAATGCTTCAAAAATTGTAAGTACTGATCGAGATTTTAGGTAATTCTTCTATTTGTAGCCTAAAGGATAAAAACATTTCAATACTCTGATCGACCAACAACGGTAGAATAACTCTACCGAAAAAATAATCGCCAAGCAATAAAACCAACCAAAGATTTATCTAGTTTTTCAAATATACTTTGAAATGAGAGCCATAATGCAAACATGATCACTATATCAAATATAAGAAATTCATGGAGGGCTGGTGGTCTGTAGCTTCTTCTTTCGCTGAAAGAGAGAAGAGCAAGCAACCGAAGGAAGAGAAAGAAAGAATACAGCGGCCATGATGAGCACCTTCCAACCTACACCATCGTGGTTATTGTTGTCCCTTTGTGCTTTAATCGCGCCATCAACATGTTCTTCTTCTGCTTCTCCTTCTTTGCCTATACAACATACAAATATCAGAAAATTAATTGCTCACATACAAATCTGAGAAACCTTTTTGAAATCAATGTGGATAGATTTGGAAGTGTTCAATGGAGTATAAAGTATAAGCCATCAATAACCTAAATAAGAAAAATAAACTTATGATCCTAATTTATCAACGATGTCATTATAGCAGGAATAAAATCAAATGGGACATCATTGGAACCACACACCTGTTATTTCATCGGATTCCTTGATGAGGCATTTGAGCCATTCCGACTCCCATATATCCATATATGCTATTGGCACAGGTGGATTGCAGAGGAAGTATATTCCTGGCATCACCTGATAACTTGACGTATGTACACCACAGACATTTCGATAGAAAGGAATATTTGTGGTATTTTTGTGTTGGGAACTCATCGTCTCTTCTTGCTGGTACACAAGCTTGATGCCACACTCCTTTACCTGAAGCTCAGATCTCGTGAATACTGAAACTGTCACTTCATCGCCACCTTCCAATTTATTCCCAAACTTCCAATGACTTAACCATATCATGTCTTGTCCATGACCCGGAATGCCGAAGTATAATGGGCCATAGATCCACTTCAGACCCTTGCTCTTATTATCAACTTTTATGATTATTGGGTTTGGAAAACGACCTTTGAATTCATCGATCCTGTCAATGGTAGATTGGGCATAAACAGAGAAGACGTTCAAGCCCCGAATCCTTTGATTTGGAAGTGAAGGTACAGTAACAGATACGGAGGACCCTCTACTTTTGTGGCTGAATTGGCTTGGAACCTCACTACCAGGAAGAAATGTGCTGAATATACCGAGTTCATGAAGTACCTATACCATTGAAATCAAAACATTAGGCAATTGTCCTGCATATTATATGAAAAAGAGAGAGAAACAAAAAACCTGGATGGGACGCGTCCTCCTATTCCCAGTTAAGGCAGACTCCATGACCGTCTCTGTGGGTTGCAAGTATATCGAGCCAAAAAGTTGGGTCGTTTCTTCTTGAACTCTTTCAATGGGTTCTAACTTGAACAAGGACTGAATTTCGACTATGTCACAGTAGGACGCCCGAATGGTGCGTTCAGTTGGTGGCTGCAAACTTGATTGATATGTTATTTTTTCCAATAATGTGCATCCGGACACTTTCAGCATTTGTACTCTTGGTATTCTTACAAGCGATTTGAGCCCCGTACACATAGAAAAAGAGAGTTCATCAAGTTTCGTAAGGCCTCTAATGCAATCTGGTAGGCAAGAAATTGGATTTGAGCTTAGATCTAATCTTTTCAATCCAGATAGGTTACCAAAATCCTTGGGAAAATCATCATCAGAGAGATTGCAGTTTGCAAGACTTAAATCTACTAAATTTTCTGGTAAATGTGAAGCCCAGACAATTTTTGCATTTTTGCTTGGCCATAATTTGATCTCCCCAATGGTAGTAAACAGTCGATGTATTGGAATTCCATTTGCTTGAAGCTTTTTCAAAGAATTCATCTTCCACATCTCCATTATTGGAAAGTTACCAAAATTTGAGCAGCCAGATATGATAAATGTTTCAAGGCATTTTAACCTAGAAATATTCATCGGAAGCTTTCTAATGATTTTGCAATCTTCCATATCCAAATGAACAAGTCTTTCTAGGTTTCCAATGGATTCATGGACATCAACCAAGTTTGCACAATCTTTAAGATTCAAACTCTCTAGATTGGGGACGGGTGAAAAGTCAGGGGTTTCTGTAAGGTTATGAGAATGACTAAGATTTAGGATCTTCAATGATGGAAGATACTGGTGACATCAAGAAAAGATGAAAGAAAGGTATGGAGTTAAATCAAATGAATTAATCATTGAAAAACCAAAACAATTAAAGAAAACTGACAGATATTGTGTAGAGTAGCATACCTTTGTTTTAGTCCAGACTTGTTTCAAGCTACTATAACACATTTCAAGAGCAACCAGGCTCTCCAGAGGAAAATCATTGGGTAAAGAATCAAAAGAAAATGCATTCCAACGCAACCATCTTAACTCTGTAGGAAATTCTCCATATGATCCATTGAGTTGTACATGACTAAGCAGGAGTAGTCTGAGTTTATGCATTTTGGTAAATGCATTGGTTTCCAAAATTACCTCATTTGAATTTTTTGAAAGAGTGTATGCAGGATGCATTTCCATGTTCAAGACAAGACCTTCAATTGTTTGCGTACCCTAATAACCAGAAAAGGAAAAACATTTGGATGAGTTAACCAACATTGCATATGCAAAAAAAAATAAATAAACACCTAATACACTATACGGTCCCTTATATAATTAAGAGGAGCATATTTCATATATATATTTCTTACATTTTTTTTTGTCAATACTTTGAAAGAATCATTATGATGCCATAATCTACTACGTTCTTCAGGCTCCATTGATTCTAGGCGAACAATTCCTCTTCCCATGTCCCGAATCATGTCATGCATTTGCACCTTGTTATATTCATCAATTGTAACCAAACATCTATCAATGAGGTTTTGAATGCCGATAACTGTGTAGAAATCACAACTATCTAGTATTCTAACAATAACATCTTTGTCCATTCCAATAAAGAAACATGCAATGTGGAGGAATAAATTTTGATCATGGTTATCTTGCAAAGAGTCGTAGCTTATTCTGAGTTTATTCATGATTTCACCATTTGGAATAGCTTGCAATTTGTTCAATGCGCTTTCCCATACAACTATACTTTGCCCAGAAAGAGAAGAACCCAAAACTTTCAAAGCTAATGGAAGTCCTCCGCATAGGCTTACTATCCCATTTGAATATTTCATGTAATCTTCATTTGGATGGTCTTGTCCAAAAGCGTGCCAACTAAAAAGCTCTAGTGATTCACTTTTACCAAAAGTTTCAACATTATGCACCTCAATAAATTGGTGGCGAGCTTTTAACAACCCTGCATGGCTGGTTGTTATGATGACTTTACTTCCTGGATAAAACCGACCTTGCAAACTGAATAATGCGTCTAATTGGTCCACATGATCCACATCATCAAAAACAAGAAGAACTCTTTTAGAGGTAATAGCATCTTCAATCTTCATCATTCCCTCACTAATAGTGTGTATTTTCACTTTTCTCCTATTCAAAACATCAAAAAGAAGTTGTTTCTGCATACGAATTAAGTCATTGGGTTGTCTTGAACCTTCTCTAATATTTTCAAGGAAACTACTTCCTTCAAATCTTTCGAAATTTGAATTATATACAAACTTTGCAATGGTTGTCTTTCCTATACCACGCATCCCATGAATGACAAGTATGCCAATATCAGTTGATCCATCTTGTAACCATAAATTAATGTTTCCGACTTGAGAATGGATTCCAATCAAATGCGAGGCAACACTTAAGGGTGTGCGACTTAGTTTGTCTTCAATCACCTTAACAATTTTTTCGATAATTTTTGACTCATGCCTAGAAAATGTAATCAAAGTGAAAAACAATTCAAACATGTCAACTTGATGACTTGAAATTATTAAATTGTAAAGCCTCATGCCATACAAAATAAATATGTAACATGGCAAAATTGTAATATATGTTCAGACTTCAAACAATGGACAAAAAGAAAGAAAAAAAACATGACAAAATTGTAAAGCCTCGTGCCAATAGCTGATGTGATGGAGACCATAGACTATATGAAGCTTAAAGTAGAGAAGAGAAAATCAAGTCATAATTGAAAATTGAAAATTGAAAAAGAAAAAAAAAAAAAAAAAAAAAGGAAGAAGAAGAAGAAGAAAAGGAGCCCATCAACCCAAAAAAGCAAAATCGAAGAGGGAAAAGAAAATTGGGATGACCCATCAAAATAAAAAAGCCTTACGTGAGAAAATGAAAGGTTTTCTTTGGTTTACTTCTAGAGAAGAGATGTGAATGGTTGAGGCTACAAGCCCTACAACACAATGGAAAGGGAAAGAACAAAAATTGAAATGAGGGTGAGAGCTGCACGCTGAGGAAGTGAGAGAAACTAGGTATTTCTTTCATATGGAGTTGTGTGATTTAAGGACCTTCAGAAGGGGTCGGTGTGAAGATTAGATGAGTTTTATAAGCTTCACTTGATGAACAGTTTTTGTCATCTTTAGCATTGGGTTCCATCACTATGAGAAGAAAGTTAAGGATCAAGTTAGAGAAACTTGGAAGTTACAGAGCAGAACAAGTTGAGGGTAATTTAGGAATTAAAGTAATAAAAAGTGATGGAGGAGTCTAAGTGGAGTTAGGTCCCATTTGGGGTTGCTGTTTAGGGAAATAAAGCGCTAGTGCGAGTATCGCTTTCCTTTCTATCAATCTAAAAAAAAAAAAACATAAAATCATGTACAAAAAAAAAAAAAACAAAAACAAAAAAGTAAATGCACCCTTCCTTTCCCACAAAGAGAGAAACTTGCCTGTCAGTATGACGCCAGGTCAGCAATTTTGACTTGGTGTCACAACCCAATCAAGTAATTAAGGACACCTGTATCTCCCTCTCCCACTTCTCTCTCCTTCTTTCTCTCCCCCTCCCCTCCCCGCCCCGCCCCCACCCCCACCCCCACCCCTCCTTCTGCCACACCTTCTTCCCCCACCCCCATCGCTGTGTCGACCCACCCCCTCCTCACCCCGATCGACCTACCCCTTCCTTCCCCACTTTTTCCTTTTCTTTTTTCTTTCTTTCCCTCTTTTTTTCTTCATCCCCGACTTCTCTTCCTTCTCTCTGCAACTCACCGATCACTCTCTCTCTTGGGTCGGGGCACCCCTTCCCCCTCTCTTTCCTTTTCTTTTTTCTTTCTTTCCCTCATTTTTTCTTCCTCCTCGACTATATCTTCCTTCTCTCTGCAACTCACCAATCACTCTCTATCTTGGGTCGGGATTGGGTGTGTGGGAGGGAGGTGGTTGGGCCAGGCTTAGGTGAAGGAATGAGAGGGTAGGTAAATTGAAAATCATTTATCTATAAAGATTAGATGGTCAATATTTCAACTTATTTTATTAACCATTTAATTTTTGTAAGTAAATGGTTTTCGATTTAATTAATTTTTTTCAAGAATACTCCTTTAATGGAGATCTAAAAAATAAATGGTTTGAATCATTAAAATTCTACATGGAGTGGGTCCTATTAAATACTTGTGTAAAAAATATAATATCACGAATCCACCTCCTCTCTCCCACAAATCATTATGGGCATTGTTCCAAGGGTAATTGCAAGGGTCTTATAGACTTATAGCCACCCGGCCTCCACCATTTCTCCCAAACCCCAACTCAGAGTTGAATAAATTAAATTTTATTTTTGAGAATAAATTAATATTAGAGTTCACGCATCCAAGACTAGGTCAAACTTTAATTTTTTAATTAATCTAATAAATCTAATATAGACCACATTGTATATGCCAATTGCGCTAGTAATATTTAACCTCTTTTGATTCTTCTATGATCTGCATTAGGATATATCATATTTCGTATGTTCTTCTCTTACCACAATGCATGATATGTTTTTTTCTAGCTATCTGATAAATTCCAAAATGATATGTTAAGAATTTGAATGTCATTGACTCTAGAAAGAGATCTAATCAAGCATCATTAAAATTAAAAATAGTAAAGCCCAAGTGGTGAAGGTGAGTGGAATAATGGTTAAGATTATACTAGATCCAGAATTCGATTCCTTTCAATTAATGTAACAAAAAAAATAGTAAATTAAAGAAACCCCCTTCAAAATATTATTTCCCCAAACACTTACACTATAATAATCCTACAGACAATTCTCAATTATTGGACCCTTATTTGACCCAATCATGATCTGAAGAAGATATATATATATATATATATATCACACTAAGTGTTTTAATAAATTTAAGGGGATTCTTTTTCTAATGGGAGAATTAACAGCAATTGAAGAGTGCCGCAATTTGTTTTCAAATATTAACTACATAATGACACAAATTGTAAATAGTAGCTAGAGATCTAATTAAGGGAGTGATTTTGAATATAGATTATAACTATTAAAAGAAAAGAAACGGTTAAATCACCCAATTAAATGGAGTACTAGTTAGAATGAAATGAATAATTACCCATCAGCTTGATTTTGTAAGACCATCCCTGCCAGATCTGCGACTTGTGTAAGCGCTGCTCTCCATCCCTTGATCTTGTATGTTTCACAGATTGATTTTTCTGGTGTCTAGCAAATGCTCTTGCAACACTTCCTGTCTGCTTCCTGAGATGAGATGGATCGACGTGGTAGAAGACCGGTAAAACGACGTAGTCGTCGTCGTTGGAGGTCCTCTTGCGTTCCAGAATCATCACAAGCTCGTCAAGGCACCATACGGAAGACGCGTAGTCTTTTGAAAAGACAATGATGGAACTTTGTGACTGCTGGATGGCTTTCCGGAATTCTGGTTTCATATCTTGCCCTCTCTCAAGTTCATCGTCGTCCCGGAACGTGCGAAACCCTGCTTTGATAAAGGCTGTGTTGAGGTGGTCAGAAAAAGTCTTGCGAGTGTCTTCGCCCCTGAAACTCAAGAACACGTGATAATTAGTACTGAAAGAGGAAGAGGCTTCTTGAGGTCTAAGTGCAAGGGCCATCTAATTAACCCAACAATAACCAAACAGCTCTAGCAGCCTTGGAAGATATCAAAGTTTGTACTTCTAACTTCTTGGTGGTGGTTTCCAATGGAAAACCGATGGTGTATATATACAAATTACAAGCATGCAGCTCATGCATGGGTCCTCAAAATCAATTATTAATGTATTTTATTGGAAATTAGGTCCCATAATACGTTCATTTTCCTAGTAATTCTTACCACAGATGCCAGCATCATTCATGCGTCTAGTGTATTATAACCGACGATGGAGTAAATTAAGAATGCAATTATTTTATTTATTTCCCAATGCTTACCTATATACAAAATAAATTTATGGTTGTTCTAACCGGCCTCTTTCTATCTAAATAAAGTGAGGTTTTATCATAAATAAATAAATTCAAGGCAAACAAGAATCCAAAAAGAAGGTCAGTGCTAGAGTGCCCTAATAATTGGTGCTTTTTTTTTTTTAGTCCATTAATAATTGGTGCCTTAATAATTGTGCCTTAATGTCTGGACAAAATAATAATTGATAAAAGAAGTAGGTGTTGGACTCTTGAATAGAAGAAGCAGGTATTGGGGTCTTTGATTAGAGAAACATTCAAAATTGGAGACTTGGAGTTAAGAAGATTCAACATGGAGACTTGGAGTTGGCCGCACTACTAGAAAAATCCCTTTCTATAGCAGCCAAAAAAATGCTATAAAAACCATTTCATAGCATTTTGTCAAATGCTAAGTAGGTCATGCTGTAGAATTTGTTTTGTTTTTTGAGTAAATTATGCGTTTGGTCTACTTATTATTCCACAAATCCCGTTTTAGTTTATAAATTTTTTTAAGTTCCATACTAGCTAGTCCACGAATTGTCTAAAGTGTTCCATTTTAGTCCAAATTGGACAATTTTGCTCCTCAGTTTTGTACCAATGAGTTGACTTTGAGGGACAAAATTGTCCATTTTGGATCAAAATGGAACACATCAAATAATTCGTGAACCAATATAAAACTTTAAAAAATTTATAGACCAAAACAAGATTTATGGAATAATAAGTGGACTAAACGCATAATTTTCTCTAGTTTTTTTATAGCATTTATGCCATGCTATGAAGAAGTGCTACGAAATGTTATTTATAGCATTTTTTTTAATGTCGTTAAAAGATGCTATTAAATACTATGAAAAGCATTTATTAAATGCTATTTGAAAATCTATCATAGGTTTTACATAAATATTTTAGTATAACATTTAAAAAATGTTATAAAACGTTGCATAAGAGATTTGGTATATGAAACCTCCATAGCATTTCTATCTGTCACATATTTTATTGGTTACAACAATTGAAAAAAGGAAACAATCTTTATTCTTTAAACCTCATTTAAGAAGTTTGGTGAGAGAGAGAGACATTCAAATGCGTATAACAAGCCAAAAGGTACAACTACAAGTCTACAACAAGCGTAGCCATAACTCCAAATAATTATATTAATTTAATTGTGATGTGTTTATTTGAGTATGTCACATAAAATTAGGGCACATATATAGATGGTGTGCCCTAGTGTGACACAAAATCATTTCCTGATAAATTTTTTTTTTTTTTTTTGCCAGGACTGATAAAATTTTCCTTAAAGGAAAAGATTTTATGTCACACTAGGGTACAAGATCTATGTGCCCTAATATGATGTGGCCAAATATTTTTGTACACATCAATATTTATATATTTGTCACATCAGAGTAATATCATAAGCGTTAAAAGACTATCTTACCCTACCATTATTTAATAGCTGAAATTACTAATTAATCAACATTAGAAACAATCCAATGGTCAATCTAATATCCGTGTTTAGCCACCAATATGTCTGCTCTGTTGTTGTTAAAAGAGAGGGCCTAGGTTAATTTATTTCAAATTATGAGGAATGTTTGGTGCCTATGGTAGTATGGTGGAAGACTAGGAACTGTGTGGGGGCGGGTATTTGGAATTAAGTTTAATCAAATATGAGATAGAATATTGATTTTGTGTTGTGAGTGATCCATTGTTAAGGCCTTGGGTATTTCGTGGAAGGAAAGCAAGAAAGAGGTCTTTGATTTTTTTTTTTAAAAATAAAATTTTGATTGATTTTGGCCGAGCACCATTATTACTAGCTCTGCAAAGTGAAGAAGAAGAAGAGAGATAAAATGTTGTGGGCAATTTTGTTTCCTGGCTGTTGTGAATCTTAGGGATGGCAAAAATCCTTGCGGGTTCGAGTTTCCACTGTTTAAAACACAAATGGGGATGATAAATAGGGGCGGGTTCGGATTCAGGGATTTATGTGGGGACCCGGATCGGGGGTGGAGTGGGTATGGTATAGGTTCTCCCGACCCTGAACCCACCCCCGATTATATATATATTATCTTTATTTTTAATATATATATATTAAAAATATAAACACAATAGAAAGTGGCTCACCTGTGGTTCTATATAGTCCATAATTGGATCAAAGTAAAAACGAAATCCTCAACTGAAAATACAGGTATAGTTAGAATAATTTTGCTAAAATTTTATGGAGAATAAAAGTGGGGAGTTTTTGTTAAATGACCCATTAGGTAGTGCTAGAGTGTTCTAATTGTGCCCTCATTTTTTTAAGGGGAGGGGCTATTCAGACCATCCAAATATGCTGAGTTCACCACCCCATTGATTTTTTATCCTTTTTTGCCCATTTTGCCCCTACATAAAAAAAAACTCACCCCTCCAATTTTGGCCCGCCACCCCTCCCAGCCCTCTCCGCCGCCGGCACAACCCACCCAGCCCTCTTCGCCGCCGACCCACCCAGCCCTCCCCTGGCCCGATCTCCCTTCTCTCTCTCTCTTTTCCCTCTCTCTGCCATCTTTTCTCTCTCCCCTTTGTCTGCCTCCCTCCCTCACCGGACCACCATGGGTGGTCGGCGAGACCCCATAGACCTCCAGATCGGGGGTCGCGCCGGCCACCCATGGTGGTCCGGTGAGGGAGGGAGGCAGACAGAGGGGAGAGAGAGAGAAGATGGCAGAGAGAGGGAAGAGAGAGAGAGAAGGGAGATCGGGCCAAGGGAGGGCTGGGTGAGTTTTTTTTTTTTTTTTTTATGCAGGGGCAAAATGGGCAAAAAGGGATAAAAAATCAATGGGGTGGTGAACTCGTATTTTTGGGTGGTCTGAATAGCCCCCCCTTTTTTTAATATCATCAAAATTGCCACATAAGCTTATACAAAGACTATTTTAACCATTATTCAAATCTTGCAAAATCTAAATGGATCTGAATGCGATCTCTATTTATTTTCGGATCAAGATCCTCTGCCTGTAACAAGGGTGCAGTTCTCTGCCTTCCGAGGTATCTGAACCGGCTAATTAATCTAGTGGTATTAATAAGGCCACCTCAGCATAAAGTATTTTATATCAAAATTACTTTTACAACCTAACAGTTTTTTCTTTTTTAATTTTTATGGATAAGCTAACAGTTACCATGTTCACCGCCTCTCTCTCTCTCTCTCTCTCTCTCTCTCTCTCTCTCTTCGATCTTTGTCTCCTCTCACATGGCCTTTAAGTCATCAACATTCATGATCCGATAGAGAAAGAATATTTCAGGTACTCAGGGCTAGGCTTGGAAGAAAACGGCTCAAGATGAAGTTTTTTTTACTGCTTTAATTATTTCTGTTTTCTAGAGGTTCTCTTAAAAATTAGAATGACTTTGAGACTAACCCAAAAAGAAATTTATAAAAACCAAAAAAAAAAAAAAATTCTCACTTTCACACTTTGGTGTGTGTGGTTGTAGTGTACCAATCGACTCTGTGAGAGCGAGGAAGAAGACAAAAGGAAAGGAGAGAGAGGGGGAAGCCGAAGACAACAGGAAAGGAGAGAGCTAGGAACGAAGAAGACGGTGGAGATTGGTAAGTGTTGCAAAGAGTGAGTTTCGATCTTAAAATAATTTATGCTGAGGTGGCCTTATAAAGATCATTTGATTAATGTACTGGTTCAGATGCCTTGAAAGGCAGTGAACTGCACGGTAACTAAAGGCAGAGGATCGAACAGCCCTTGTTTAAGAAAAGTTTGCAGCCTCAAAATGATGTATTTTGGACAGACAATTAAACCAACCAAAGATTTTTATCTGGTTATCCAAATATACTTTGAAAGATGAATCCTGGGTATTGCCATCCCTTCTCACAGAGTCACAGGTACTTATTTTGGACTGATATTATTCCCAATTTCTCACACCCTTGCACACATCAAACCACACGACTATCAGAGATTTCTCTGTAAAATACAGATTCACTGGACAGATCAAACCAAGCAGCAATAGATTCCTCACAGCAATCTAAAATCCAAGGAAACTCTGATTCATGTTCATGTCCACTCCTGCACTCCTGCATATCCCAAGTATATGAGAACAACAACACTAGAATCATGCAATATACTTAAACATGTTGAAGTTATTTTTGTCCCTTTCCAAGTAGTCACGGGTTATAAGATCTTCAATGCGCTTCTTAATTAATTTGATGTCAGGCTTGAACATATGTGTCAACTGCTTAATACACTCCATAACTAATTGCTGATGAAGCAGAACTTTCTGACTCTTCATAATCCGCACGATTGCAGCATCAATAGCATATCTCCGATCTTTGTCAACATCTTGGATCACCTCCTTCCTTTGGTCCAAAGGTGGGAGAGGAATCTTAATTTTTCTCTTTCTGTCTGTGAACTTAGAATTGAACTCAAAGTTGTCTTTTGGTGAGATAGTCTTTGTATTAGGATCCTTAATGAGGATCTTGTACTTGGCACATGACAGCGAATGAAGAATTCTAACCAAGTGTTCATGGGTAACGTTCAACTGAGTTAATATTTCTGAATAGCTCAGCCTATCTGCAGTATTGAAGAGCAGCAGGAGAGCAGCCTGAAAGGTTGGCAGAACCAATTCAATCTTTTTTGGCTCAAAGTTGCCAATAATGTTGCAAGTGCCCAATGAGTTAACCCATGTAAGTTTTCTGTGTTCTGTTTTTGTTTCATAGAATCCCTTGAAATCTTCAACACACTTTACCATCTCTGCAGGAAGCTTGAGATCAAATGATTTATAACTTGGCCAGAAACCAGATGTTAGAACAGTGACTGTCAAATCCATCCCAGGATTTACATTTGGGTTACTGCGAATATATTCCTCAAAGCCGGTTTGGTTGTCCTGAGCCAATGTCAAATCTGTGACCATTCCCTCCATCTTTGAGGTGAAGTATCGACCACATTGCTGTTTCATCTTTTTCAACATACTCTTTTCATTGTCCTTGTTGGCACTCCGATCAAACAGTAGCCGGCGAGCAAGTCTTTTCCTATAGAATTCTGCAAAAAGGTCTTTGTCGCGGATATAAGGAAGCAGCTTAACAACCTTCTCAAGAGTTTCTTCTATGGCCTCATCACTCAACTTCTGATGACTCCCTCCCTTTTTGAGGACATTATCACAGAATGTAGCAAGTAATTCAACACTTGAACTCCCACCAAAAGATTTATTAAAAAATGCATCAAAAGCCACTTTCAGAACATTGTGAAAGGCATAGTAGTCTTTAAAGCAACCATTGACATGTGGGATATACTTATCGAGAAGCTCGATTAATTTTTCGACAAGGACCTCTTCTGGCATGCCGGGTCCATTGGAAGCCTTGTTACTTGCAGCAATATCTTCAACCTGTTTGGCCAAGATTGGAACTTGTGCAGTAACATGCTGTTTAAATCGATTAACAAGAGGTTCTAACAACACATGTTCTACTTTCTCCACCAGCTTCTGCTGATCACTGCTTGTAAGCAGGCAATGACAAACTATATCCCTCTCCCTTTTCAAGCATTCTTCTGCCTTCAACATGTAATCTGGATCAGAAATACCCTTTGAAATCCAACTCGATGCTTGACCAGAATAGTATTCAAAACCCCGATCTTCGAGTATGTGTGCTTTCAAGTCTTGATAAACATCCTTTTCTCCAATGTCAACAAATACATGTATGACATTCTTCAGCAGCGCGCTGTCAATTTGCTCACCTTCACGTACTTTATTGAGAAGACCAAGTACCGCAGCTCTGGCTCTAACTTTCACCTGGGGATAAACAAAATCACGGAAGCAGGCAAGTCCAACTTCATTTAGCCCAGGAAGCGACCTCCGAGGCACAAAGAAGCGCTCAAGATAATCAAAGAAGCGTGACAGCCACCTAACCATAACTTTATGAGCTTCCCATCTTTTGACAAAATTCCGCAGCATAAATTCATGATCGTGTTGCTGCTTTGTTAAGAATGGCAACACGATTGATGTGTTGTATTCTACAAATACCTCCTTGTACTTGTCGTAAAGCTGATGGGAATAATGATGAGGAGGGTTTTGAGTACACATGTTGAAGACAGTTGTGTAAAGCAGCATATATTCTTCTGCGTTGAACTTAGGCCCTGGTAGTCCTTCCACAATCCTCTTCACCTTTCTGATCCCCTTCTCTATATGCTCCCATCCTTCATCAAACTGAGTGACTACAAGTAATGAATCAAAACACAAAATCAGAATGTTTTACAATTTATTAAATCATCACTACGTAATTCTATATATGATTTGGAATCTTCTATCAGATATTGTCCCTAGACCCTAGTAGGAGTCTAGGAGATTTGTTGTTTGTTTGTTATGGACAAGCTAAATTTAATTTATGAACATGTAGCCAAAGAGAAAATAATTTCCATGGTAAATAATTCATTTAATCAGGTACGGAGCCCGAAATGTTAAATTTTTCTTTTCCTATCAAGCAGATCGACAAGCACACATAAATTGAGCAAATCAGAATTGAAGGCAGGTCTCTCCACCTCAATTCTATTCAAATTGGCAACCCTTCACATTCAAATATGTAAATCCAATCATTGCAAATAAATTCGTTTAAACATAAATTTTATAAAGAAAGAACACAACTCAACAATTGCAAGAACAACAAAATAGAGATTCACATTCACAAAAATAGAAAGAGTAAGGCTATATCGTCAAAAAAAGAACAGGGAACCTGCTAATGTAACTGATGGAAAAGATAAATCCTTTAGGGCACTTTTGTATTATAGTATAATAACTGAGTAATATACATATTTTATTCAAAAAAATTAGAGAGAGGACACGTGTCTCCCCTAAAATCAACGTGCCTCCATCCATAATAATTTTTTTTTATGTATTAATCAACTGTCGTTTATAAGATTTGAACTCCCTCCTCTTGCAAAAGTAAGATTAATTGGGTATATTCACTATATTAAATGGTCATTGGTGGAAAATAATAAGTTAATAACTAGGTCAAATTACATTTTTGGTCCCTATACTTTCACTAAATTTTCACTTTGGTCCTGTAATTTTATTTTTTACGATTTTGTAAATGTACTTTTTATACGATAGCAATTAAGTTTAAATAGTTTACATCGTTTAATTTGTTGACGAAAAATTCGACGTGGAAGCACGTGCTTCGCACATGAGTAACATTTTGAATATTTTAGTCCACCTAAATGCACGGGCAAACAAGAAAGCGACACAGACGACAAAGAGAACAGCCAAAAAAACCCTAGCCCTTGAAAGATGAAAGTGCGCCGTCAAGGAGAAACCAAGCCATAGACACTATCGCCAACACACCGACATTACTACAACGCAACAAGTTTTTGGCAGTTGAATTTCTAAACCATCACTGCCATTCAAAACATAATTCCTTAATTTCTATACTTCCTATTATTGTATTAAACTTTTCAATCAAAATCATATAACTAATCAATTCCAAAACAAAATTCTATTATTGGTATTGATACTCACAAATTCATATGATTAGCTATCAATTTAATCCATGACAATCTGAATCCACTACCAAGTACCATGTTTATGTAAAATTACTGATATCTTTTAACTAAAATAGCTAAAATGGTTAAACATAAACCCTAATTATAATAGGTCAGACAATTTTTTGCACAACAGAAGCATTCACGGTCGAAGTGTGGTCCGTTTGCACCAGTACGTGGCAAACAAATATGACATTGACTGTGGCTTTGGATGCTATTCTTTATTCAAAGCAGACATATATGACGTATCTACTTTTTCTTAGGAGTTCAAGAAAATCTTTTGACACGTAGACAAATAATCAAAGAGAACATTCTTTGTTTTCGTAGTAGTAAATAATTAACACTAATTCATGGTGATCAGGTAAGAATGTGAAAACAGTAAATATTGATTTAATAAACGCAAGCATGGACATACCTGGACGCATCTCTAACTTTAACCTGATGGGGAGGGAGACTTGGTCAAGATGACAATTCCACGCTCTCAATAACTATTTATATATATTACATGTAGACCTTGGTTCATTCATAAATCCTAATTCATAAGGGATTTTCTCTCACCGGCCAAAAAAGAAAGGAAATAAAGGGTTTTTACCAAATCCTTTCCTAACTTGGCCACAATTTGTAAGAAAAATAAAAAATAAAAACTTGGCCCACAATTAACATAAAGTCCTATAATTCTATAGTGTTACACACAATAATTTCTCCAAAATTTAAGAGTAATGATATACTTTATCGTTAAAAAGTTGTATAAATATTTCATTTTGGTTATAATTTCATAGGCTGAATATTTTTCCTGATTTATAATATTTCTTTCTTTTTATTAATCAATTGTAGTTAGTGAGATTTGAATTCAGTTCTCTCCTCTTAACAATCTTTCATCTACTATACCAAAAAGTTATTGAATTTTTTAATAATATGTAGGCCTTTTTAGGACTCGTATGGTTACTTATTAGTTATTTACTACTATTTTGGGCCTGAAGACTCCAATAATTTTCTTCATTTTTTTTTTATTAACATGACTATATATTTTCAATGGAAAACTTTAGCAAAAAGATTGATACTATATCTCTTGTCGTAGTTGAGGATGACACATTCATTTTCTTCTAATTAAAGACTTCATTTTCACGTTAATTTTAATCAAAGATTTTCTGTCATGTCCGTCACATTTTTTCGTTTAAAATACATTACGTAATATGCATGTGACCAAATTTTAGGGACAAAACTATATTACCATCTAAAAAATGGTTATAAAACTAACAAAAAAAATTATATAATATATAATAATTAAAAAACAAAAGTGGAAGGAAGGATCTAAACCCTCCCCACCACCGAACCTCACCCCCTCAGCCACCGCAGGCAACTCCCCTCCACCGGCGACTCCCCCCTCTGCATTGCCCCATCTATCTTTCTCTCTTTGTCTTCCTCTCTTATCCAAAATCACAGCTTGGAAACAAGAACTTTGAAACCCACAAATTGATATCTATGGCTGCCCACTCGCCCACAACCATGCCCTTCGAACGACCACCCACCCACCCACATCCACATCTACAACCACCTCTTCCCCTCACTTTGGATCCACAACCACAACCACACCCACACCTCTACAGTTAGCATTGAGAGTGAAGATTTTTATCCAAAATCACATCCAATCGGGTTTTAGCTCATCTTTTGCTTGAGAGTGGGTGGGAAGGGTGGATCTGCATATGTGTAGGTATGAGTCTAGATGGGTGAAGGAGTGGGCGCCGGCATGGTCGACCTCGACACATTCAGCGATGGCGGCGCCGCCTTCGATCTCTTCGATGGTGACTTCCCTTCCCCCATCAGACCCAGCACCCATCCAATTAATAACGATACGATATTCATCCTTGAGACCATCGAACATCTTGTTTACAAGTGCAATGTCGCGATCCACTCCCAATTCGAAATCATTTTGAAGCCCTTGCGTTCCTGCTATTCCATGCAAGTAAACCTCCAAATTGTGAAAATCACTAGGATTCTTCAAGTAGGGAGATTTGAGAGAGTCAAATGTCAACTCGTTCCCAACATGAACATAATCAAATATTGGGGGTAAAGGTATTGGTAAATTAGGGACGCTATCATTTACATTTGTAACACGCAGGAAGTGAAGATTTTGGAGGCTCGAGAAGGCAGTGCTGAAGCTTGGGTTTCCAAGACGAGGGCTAGCAAGCACAATGGCTGAGACAAGACATGACTTACTGTATCCGTTATAAACAATGTCTGTTGCATTTAGAATTCCTATTGCAGCTCCCATGCTATGGCCAGTGATAGTAATGCTCATCTCCTCACCCTCTTATGCTTCCACCAGTTCTTTAACCGCAGCTAGAACCTGGTAAATTAAATAGAATGATGTTAACGTACTTCATATATACGTATATTTTTGAGGGAAGTTCTCGGATGGAAAAATATCGAATTGCGCGTTTAGTGGTTTATAAGGTGTTGGGTCTTCATCCATTATTGCATGTCAATTAGTTTTGGGTTGAATGCTCGAATTTTCGTTATGGTATTAGAGCGCGCAAGTTATACACGTGTCATGTCAAGCAGCTAACGTGCTCTCACATCACCCCAGTGTGAATTGGCCACGTGTTAGACTTGAGTGTAACTACACATATATGGACGTATTGAGAGAAAGATTCAACATTAGAAAAATATGACATTTCTTAGTGGTTTATAAGGTGTGGTTTATCACTATTGCATGTTCATACTTATTTGATCAATTTTTCTTTTGATGAAAAACATTTGATGAATTAATTGATCTTAGAAAGAAGAAAACAAGTACCTGGGCTCTGCAGCTAGCAGTTTGATTGTGGGGGGAGTCAGAATCAACACTAGTATAATAGGCATGCCAACCAGAGTGCAGCTTGGGGTCATTGACATTGTCCTGGCCAAAAAATCAGAAGCTGAGACCAAACCGACGTCTAAGTCAATACCATATTCTTCTGTCAACTTGGTTCTTCTCCATGAAATCAGAATGTCCCTCCTCCCCAACACTTGCTTTCCTTCATCTGTTGTCACCGCAACATAACCGAGCCAGATTGATTTCCCGGGCAATCTTTCGATTGCTGCGCGCACTGGCGGATCCAAGGTGGGGTCAATGGGGTCAATTGACCCCATGAACCCATAAATCTCCCTCTAGATGAAAATTTTTGACCCCATGGTTCATGGCTTCTCCTTGAAGTTCCAGGGGCAAGATATGGTGAAAGGTGTTTGTGAAAATGTTTGAAAGAGGCAAGGAGAAGAAGAAGAGAGTGGATCACGTATTTAGGAGGTGTGATTTTTTTTCTTATTTTTTTTAACTTAGAGACTTATCAAAACGACGTCGTTTTGACAATTTTATTTAAAAAACAAAAATTGAAAGACTTAACATTCAGACAACCCCTTTTTGTCTTTCACATTGAGAATGAATAGGGCCCTAAACCCAAACTCAATTTGACTCTAGTCTCACCCAAACTCAATTTAACTTTCACACATATGGTGAAGCTTATCGTCACAAAAGGTGTCGTTGCTGTTGACTCTCACACACTCGACTTGAATCTTGACCCCATAAACAATGATTCCTAGATCCGCCACTGGCTGCGCGCATATAAATACTTCTTCACCGAGTACTCGTACGGGTTACCTTTCTCCAAACCCACCGCGGAGAACAAATTCCTCTTGGCATATCGAGAAAGTCCGAGGTTGTCTGATTTTGTCTCGTCAATGAAGGCGTCGCCAATAGCGGCGGCCCTTTCACCGTAGTGAATGATGTAGCGGCGGAGATCAATGTCGAGAGGGTCCAAGAGACCCTCCCACTCGTTCTCGCCGCTCAAAACCCTCCACCTTGTTGCTATGCTCCCCATTGAAAGGATTGATTTAATTGATGTGCAAATATGCTTGATGGCTTGATGCTTTTGCCACCATCCAAGCTCTTGTATATATTAATTTATAGGTGATTAGTAATTTTATATTGCTAAACTATTATAATTTTTTTGTTAATTAATTTTATTATTGGTACTTAATTATCTTTCTTTTATCTTCTTGGTTATTAATTCATAACGTACTACAACGTGAAATTAATGTATGCATTTTAATAAATTAATTCACGTATGATTGAACATCTCAATTAAAGCATGTGTTTAGTTTAATTAATTAGCCCTTTAATTGCTGGCTTCAGCAGAATAGTGCCAAATTAAGAGCTCAAAATATGAAGAAGAATTCAAGATGATCCATCTTATCTATTCGGTAAATTTTGTTTTACACAAGTCGATCAGCTGCGTAGCTCCAATCCAAGAGTTAACAAACATATTACATATATTTATTAAGCCGGCCATTACGTGATTCACATATTTATTATAAGATAATTAATTATCATACATATGATTTTATTAAGGTTCATCCTAATCACCACTGAAAGCAGATATGCATTTGGTTAATGGAATATCCAGTTCAATCAAATTACGCAACAATAATAATGTCCCGTGATACTCTTTTGGTTCTTTTACAGGATGATTGGGCCTCCACGTTTAATATGTGCTGAGGCCCAGATTGATTGAAGTATAGCTTTTCTTTCTATTGGGCTTCAGCCCAATTATACCGAAAATAATAATAATAATAATACAATAATGTAAGGCTTACCAAATTTGTTTACAAAATCTGTTAACCAAATTATGTCTGTGCACATTCATTTATCTTGTAAGAAATAAATAACATCTAGAATGAACTCAAATTTGAATAAATAAAATACTAATACATTTGTTGAACAAAATTTGATAAATAAATTTAGTAATGGTAGCAGTGCTTATAATAATATCATAAGGAACTCTCTCTTTCCCTCCCCCACCTCAATGAATATTCAATAAAGACCTAAGGGAAGCCTAAAATGAATATTCAAAAAATTAGACAAAAGAAACTGAACTTCATTAATAAGCCGCTTGTCATTGAACTCAACAACTTTTTGCTGTTTTTTTGACCAAAACTTGTTCCAAGTAATAACAAAGGAAATGAAGCAATTGTCAAAACTTGAAGATTAAAGAAAGGAGACGATTTGGCACTCCAAAAAATGACTTCTTGCACTCCTCTACACTCACACACATGAGGAGTGCATGAGGTAGATTTTTGACTGCCAAAAGCATCTCCCTAAAACATGCTTCCCTCACCAACCTATAAGTAGGAGTTTCAGGAGGGCCATCCTAATATATAATCCGTTCTTTGCTTGCCTGAAATAGGCAGCTCTCGGATCCCCATCAACATCGACAGTAATCTGCATGTCATTTAGAGAATAAAGAAATTAAAAAATAAAACATTTGGTTTTTTTTTTTTGGGTATGAAAAACATTAAGGGCTCAAAATCATTTAGAAATCACATGCATACTTCATCAAGTCTAGGCAGAGGGTGCATGACCACAGCATGGTTCTGCATCACCTCTAACACACGACGATCCACAATGTACTTTCCTCGAGCTTCTTCATAGAGGTCAATTCTCTCTCCAAATCGTTCACGCTGAATGCGAGTTTGGTAGACAACATCACACTTAGAAGCAACTTCCATTAAGTCAGCACTTTCTTCCCATTCAACTTTCATTGACGTCAAGTAATCCTTTATATCATCCTGGAAAAGGAAATATCAAAAAGATGAGACTCCAATCTCCTAGATTTCTCATAATTTTCTAGACTTCCCTCAATTACCATAATTTGATGAAAGCAGCAAAACTAAAAAACTGATCTGAAACCCTTTCTGAAATTTACCTTCATTTTTACCACATCAGGAGAGACAAAGTAGATCTTCACATTTTTATACCTCGCAAGCAGGTATGCAAGTGAGCGCACTGTCCTTCCGTTAGCAAGATCTCCAACAAGCGCAACTTTAATGCCATCCAGTTTTCCTATCTCTCTTTCAATAGTATAGACATCCAAAAGAGCCTGTGAAAACAAGCAAAGCTTTTAACTGAACAGGTTATAGGATGTATTACAACCAAGTAAAAGATACTGAAAATAACAGGATCTGTGGTAGCAGTATGCCTTATATATGTGATCTGATTATTATGCTAATAGTACTAGCCGCATCTGTAATTAATTGGCATGGTAATCAGCACTAACTAGCACAATGAATTATCCCTCTTATATGGGGATTCCTTTCATAACCACCCCTTTTTTTTCATGCCAGAATTATCCCTCTCATACACTACCAATCTTTATTTTATTAGGATAAGTTCACCTCTTAACACGATTTGAAAAAAACTGAACAGCCAACTCCCATACTTGCAGTTTCATTAACTAATCATTGATGTTTTTGATTTTTTAAATTTTTATATTAACAGTATTCATTTGTGAAAATGAAAACAAACTCACAAGCTCTCTAGAATGGGATTATGCTAATGGAACAGACATCTAGGACTACTCAATTATATAAGAAGGATTGCTAACTTTGGTTCTTTACATTCATTTTTGCACAATCTTTGATGTTTCTTTCCCGTACAATGGGATTTTTACATACCATCAAACAACAGACTTCATTCTTCACCAGTTAATTTGCAATGTGGAAAATTTTCGGCATACCTGAGTTGGATGCTGTCCAGGACCATCTCCTGCATTTATCACAGGAATGCCAGCAGTTGCTGCAGCTCTTTTGGCTGCACCACTCTCAAAGTGCCGCATCACAATAATATCCGAGTAACCCTCAACAGTTCTTATAGTATCTGGAACTCAAGCCCCCAAATCACTACCAAATTGTAGTAAACCAGTCTCTAGAGACCTGATAAGCAAATGAAAGGACATACCTTCAAGTGTTTCTCCTTTAGCTGCGGACGAGAACTCCCTTGCATTTTCAGTTGTCAAAACTTCCCCGCCTAACCGTCTCATTGCAGACTCAAAGGAAAGCCTAGTTCTAGTGGAGGGTTCATAAAAAAGAGTTGCCATAAGATAGCCTTTAAGAATTTGGCTACCTGGTGAATTCTTTTCAATCTTCTCCATGTCACGCGCAACTTCAAATGTAGCACTGAGAACATCTCTATCAAATTGTTGAGCTTCAATCACATCATCAAGTTCAAACTTCTTCCCTACTGAAAAGGAAAGTGAATTTTCAATTCCCAATGCCCGGAACAAAATCCCATTCTTTTGCGAGAATTTCTCGGTTTGTTTGCATTTTGATGATTTCTCATTGGGTAACATCCTTGAATGTGTTAGATACTTCAAGTTGGGGTGACCCAATTGTTTAGAACATATCTTTGTTTCGTGAAATGGCATGACGCCTTGGAATGAACACGAAAATAGTGATGATAAAGCAGCCATTTCAATATGTAAAATTGGCTTGATGGGTCAAATTGTCTATCAAGAAATCTGAAGTCTCTGTACATATAAAGAACAAGATAAAACTGGAAAATCAATCAATTGCATGATAAAAAAAAAAGTCAAATTAAAAATAAAAAAATATATACATTCTTTCATGGTTTCATAAGCAGAACAAAAATCCAAATGTACAGAATTCTAAACATAATACTTCTATTGAACGACAAAGAATCAAGTATTGCATACAACTCATCAATCAATTAAAATCTTAATTGACACTAATTAAATCCTAAGTTAGAAAATAAAATAAGAAACTAGAAAAAGAGAAAAAGGTATACCTGGGTCAGTGGGTAAAGAAGAGACGCAGAACGGCACAAGTGAAGTGAGAGTGGGAGGGAGAGGGTTGCGTACGGGTCTCTGGACCCTTGGGTTGGGGAACAGGGCCTGGAGAATTGGGCGATGTTTAGGGGCTGGGTTGGGCTGTGGGGTTCTAGATTTAGATACATTGCTAGGATTTTTCGTTTTTGGGAAATTCTAAAAGGGCTCTCTTTCTTGCTCTCTCTACACTCTATCTCTACACTCTAAGTAGGGGTGGGCACAGGATGGGGGGGACGGGACTGACCTCATCCCGTTCCCATCTCATGATTTGAGTTCGGGATCGGTACGGAATGGGATGGAGGTTTTGGGATTATGGTACCATCTCGTCCCGTACCAAAGTGGTTCGGCACGGGTTCGGTACCATCCCGATCCCAAACAAAAAAATAATAAAAATTCATTATTCAATTTTTATTCAAGATTATAACAACCCATAACACATTTCGGCTAACAGAACAAATAAATTATAACAAATCTAAGTATCTAACATTCTAACCCAGAATACTCAATCAACAAATCAAAAAATTCAGAAACCAAATAACAAATCTAACCCAGAATGCTCAATCAACAAATCTAAAAATCCAGAAACCAGTAGAAACCAAATGCTCAATTACAAACTCAATCACTTACCATAACCTGTCGAGAGAGGCTGGTGCAGACGTGCAGACTGTGCAGTGGTGCGATGCGAGGGGGAGAAAAGCTGGTGCGACGGCGACAGAAGCTGGTGCCTGGTGCGATGGCCAGAGAAGCTGGTGCGACGGCGACGTGCAGTGGTGCGATGCGAGGGGGAGAGAGGCTGGTGCGACGGCGACAGAAGCTGGTGCGATGGCCAGAGAAGTTGGTGCGACCGCGACGGCGAGAGACGGCGACGACGAGAGACGGCGACGACGAGAGACGGCGACGGCGAGAGACGGCGACGGCGAGAGACGGCGACGGCGAGAGACGGCGACGGCGAGAGACGGCGACGGCGAGAGACGGCGACGGCGAGAGACGGCGACGGCGAGAGACGGCGACGGCGAGAGACGGCGACGGCGAGAGACGGCGACGGCGAGAGACGGCGACGGCGAGAGACGGCGACGGCGAGAGACGGCAACGACTTCTGGGGTCTGCGACGGCGACGACGATAGACGGCGAGAGACAGCAACGACTGGCCGCTGGGAGAGGGTTGGGATGCGAGGGAGAGTGGCCACTGGGAGAGTGGTCAGTTGGGAGAGTGGCCGCTGGGAGAGTGGTCGGCGGTCGCTGGGAGGGAGTCTGAAGTCTGAACTCTGAATCAGTTCGATTGAAATTCAGAATTGGGAAATTGGGATTACTGAATAGGGGTGGGCATTACTGATTTTCAGTCTGATTTAGTGGATTAGGCATTTAGGATTTTAGGCCATTTGGGCCTCACGGGTGTGGGTTGGGTTTTGGGTAAAAGTTAAAAAATGAAATGGGCTTGGTGATATTTGGGCCCATTAAATTAAATAAATTAATTTTTAATTAAATTTTAATTAATCGGTACGGGACGGGACCATTCCGGTATTGAACCTTCATGACCGATTCTATCCCGTTTAAGATCGGTACAGTATGGGATTGAAAAAAAAAAAAAACGAAATGAGACCAAACGATATGGAATGGCATGGAACGGGATGATTTCAGTATTTTCGGTGTTAATGCCCACCCCTAACTCTAAGTATGAGGTTAGCAAAGCAAAAAAAGAGGGTCATTTTAGAGTTTCCCTTCCTTTTTTTCTTTCTTTGGGAGAGGATGGGCAATAGTTCACCTTTCGTAGCACAAATAGGTCCGATTAATAAACCAGTTGGGTTAGTAACCATTTGTAGGCATGCACTACTTCAATGGGGCATGTCATATGAAATATCATTTCAAAACGAGATGGGTCTTGTCTCAATGTGAAATGATGTCCATAAGGCATGCTTTATAAAAGACTATTTTGAGTAGCCGCCTCGATGGGTAACCGGCTGTCTTCAAAATCTTTAATGAAACTTTATGGGAGGAAGTATTGGCATTTTCAAAAAGTTATAATGTATTCCTTTTTTTTTTCTTTAAATCTTATTTATCAATTTAATTTCCAAATTACCCTTATTTGTTTTTATAGCCTTTTTAAATTTTTTAAACTTATTTTATGAATTTAAAGCAAACGTCGAGTCCTCAACCCAAGAACCCAATCCCGAAGCTTCAATCCCAAACTCTAAATAGCGGAAATTCGAGTTCCAAACATTAAACCCTAAACCATAAACCCCAAATCCCAAATCATGTTTCTAAAATGAATATATAAAAAAGCAATTAAGGGTACGTACTTTTGGCAATTAATTGATGAAGAGATTAACAAAATAAAAAATAAGATATGAGCGCATGCATGCATGATGACTTTAATTTGAGTATTACACCAAAACCAAAAACAAAAAAAACAACAACGTCCCCAACTTTTTGAATGTGAATATGTAAGGAGGCCCATTTTAATAGACTCCCATGACATAAAAAGTCTAAAAAGTGTACGTAGTAGTCCACACCAGTAGTTAGGTTTATTTATTATCATTCTCAAGTATCAGCTATGAATGTTACTCCATAATTTGGGATCATCAATCATGCATCTTCATCTTCATGATCATCCATCAGAACCCAGGTGCCATCATCTATTTGAACCATAGACTTATTCTTCTCTATCCACCACTCAGCAACTACATTATATTCATCCTTCAAACCATCCACCTTTTTGTTTATCAATGCAAGATCACGAATCACCACCAATCGAAAATCACCATTTTGCCCTTGTGTTCCCGCAACTCCATGCAAGTAAACCTCCAACTCATGCAAGGAGCTGGTTGCATCCTTCAGGAATGGCGATTTTGCAGTGTCGATTCTCAACTCTTTCCCAACATGAACATAAAATTCCGAGGGCGGTAAAGACGGAACGATGTCGTAGTCATTTGTGATACGCAGGACATGAAGATTTTTGAGACTGTAGAATACATTGCGGAAGCCTTGGTCTCCAAGACGAGGGCTGGCAAAAACAATGGCTGTGACAAGACAGGCTTTGTCTGGATGGAATGTAGGCTTATTGTATCCATTGTAAGCAATGTCTGTCGCATTCAGAATTGCAAATGCAGCACCCATGCTGTGCCCAGTCACAGTTATGCTGATTTCCTCGTCCTTGTATTGATCCACTAGATCTCTCACTGCAGCTAGAACCTGAAAATTAATTATAGGAGTATATAAACTAGCTAGCTTGTTAGGTTTGTTGGAGCCAAGTATATAGCTCTAACATACTTGTATAAATTTAGGGCTTTGCACGAAGATTCCGAAAAACACTGAATGTAATTTATATTTTTCGAATACGTTACTTAAATTAATAGTTTAACAATATAACATGCAATATATACGAGAAAAAACACTAGCCAACTAAGTATATATAATTGAATGAATCGATTATTTGTAAGTATTAAATATATATACTATATAGCTATGTGATTAAATAATTTCATAAATATATACCTGGGCTCTACAGCTAGTTTTATTGTATGGAGACTCAGGATCAACATTAGTGTAATAGGCAAGCCAACCATGGTGCACCAAAGCCTGCTCATTCTCCTCTCCCAGAATATCAGAAGCTGAGACAAAATCGAACAGCATGTCAATACCTGCCTCTTCGTTTGTCACCGTTCCTCTCCACGAAATCAAAATGTCTCTCCTTCCCAACATTTGCTTCCCCTCATCTGTTGCCACCGCAACATAAGCCAACCAGTGTGATTTTCCCGGTGCCAATTCTGTCGCTGCATATACATACTTCTTCACCATGTACTTGTACGGATTAGAAGTCTCCAAACCCACCTCAGAGAACAAATGTCTCCTCGCATACCGGGAGAGTCCGCAGTTCTTTGATTTTTCCTCCGAGATATAGGCGTCGCTGATGGCGGCGGCCCTTTCGCCGTAGTGAATGATGTAGTGGCGGAGATCGAGGTCGAGAGGGTCCAAGAGACCCTTCCACTCCTTCTCGCCGCTGAGGAGCCTCCACCTTGGTGCTATGCTGCTACCCATCACTGAATTAATTAATATCACCTTTTTTGAGTTTTTCTCTTGCTTAACCAACTTGAAAGGAGGAGTATTGGTGTTTTTGATTAGCCAAGTTGAAAGGATTGATAAACTTAATTGGTTTACCAATTTGAAAGGATTGACATTCTTAGATGCATGCTTCTGTCATGACTTGCACCATCCAAGTTCTCTTGCATTTATAGGTCATTATGGTAAATCATTCACGTTTCTGTTTGCTTGTTGCTTATATATTTTCATTCTGAAATAATTTTTCTGAACCCACATTTTCGAATTGGTATGATGAGAGCACTTTTAAAACAAACATTTGAAATCCGAACATGCACTAAGAGATTAATTAGTGTTCCAAGGCTCAAATATTGAGCATTCAAATAATCAAACACTGGATGTCTGGATTCCCCAACGTCCTTTTTAGAAGTTTTGCCTTGGCATGGAAATATTGTCTAAATTTTTTTAGGGATTCATATAAATCCCTATTTAGTCATTAAAATACTAGATTTAATTTATTTTGCCCCTTTAGATCAATAATATATAGAAATAAATTTGGAATCACTAATTTTAGACATTTATTACTTCTAATTTTGAATTTGAATGTTTTTGTTGCCAAAAATGTCATGACACATTAATCCAATCCAAAAGATCTTTATAACCACCAAACTATCATGAACAAGTTACACACACAATATACATATATATACTCTACCTAGTAATAGTAGTGGAAAAATGAACATAGTAAGTCTTCACTTTGAGTAAAAAAAAAAAAAAATCTAATATAAAGGTAACAAAGCCCATTAACACAGATTGAAACATATTCTTAAGGTATATAATTAAACATGCATGCATGTAGCAAACTCCAACCTATGTATGAGACATATTCATCTTCTACATTAACCTATATATGGCAAATATTATGTGATGATAGCTAGGTAGAACGCGCCCCAAATCACTAATTATAAAAAAAAAAAACACAAGAATAGATCGAATACGAGCATTGTGCATTAAGGTAGGTGGATTTACCGTATACTAAACAAAGCACTTTGAACTTTTGGGAAACCCTAGGTAGGGTGTGGGGCCACCGATGACGAGAGAGGCCGGCGATGAAGTATTTGGATTTTTTGTTTCTTTTTTCTCTGAAAGTTTTCAACATAAAAAAAGAATTTTAAGGAATTTGGGAGGTGAATTCAGCATATAGGATAGATGCATGTAGAACCACTCAAACAATTTGCACAATTGGCCATGGCCCACCACTAGGTGCTGGCTTTCTTGGGCAGTGTTGGACAGACCTTGGTGTTAGATCGACTGTTAGTGCTAGCACCGTTGGTTTGGTGGTAGTCATATATGGCCACACCTAGGGCTGCCCTTTGGTTTGGTTTTTACCGAATCGACCGACTATCGACCGAATTTTTTTGGTTTGGTATACCGATTTTTATAATTCAAAAATTGAAAATCTGAAACCGAAAATATCTGAAAAAAGTTGGTTGGTTCTGGTAAAAACCAAAAAAAGTTGGTAAACCGACCGATTACCGAAAATTATTACTAAAAGAAACCGAATCGATTATTACCGAAAAAACCAAAATTTATACCAAAAAAATTGAAACAATTACTGAAATTTAGTTATATATGCTTATATAATACTATTATGTTAGTGGCCGGTACAATAAATATTAAACTACTAATATATATCTTAAACAACTATAAAAAAATATAATTGTATAATGTTATTATATTAATATTATCAAAAGTGTGAGTTAAGATATAGAGTCATTCTCTAATAAAGTAAATGTTATTATTTTTAGGAAAATAAAAATCTCATCTTTAGGTAAGTAATGCGTATATATATATATGTATGTATATATATATACACTCATATTTATCGGTATATGTACATACTAAATTAATAGGATATGTACTAATACATATTATTAAACTAATTATACTAGTATATATTATTACTAGGGTAAAATACTAGTACTATACTAAACTACCAATACTACTCGTGTAAATATATATTCATCAAACATTATATTTTATGCATCATATATATTTGATTAAATTTTAATTTATATTGATATATAATAATTAGTATTATTATAATTAAACTGAAAAATGAACCGAAGATATACTGAAGTAAACCGAAAATGAACCGAAGATATACCGAAGTAAATCGAAAATGAACCGAAAATATCCGATACCAAAATTACCGAAATTGAACCGAAAACTGAAATTTACCAAAAAGTACCGAACCGAAACCAAAAAATACCGAAATCGAAATATCGAATTTTTTGGTTTTGATTTGGTAAGCCCCAATACCGATCTGAACCGACCGATGGGCAGCCTAGCCACACCGCTGGAGCGCAGAAAAAATAAAAGCAAATTATCGATCTACTCCGGCTATCTAGGAATTATATATATTTAACTTTACCCCACCTCTATTCCTATTTATCTAACCACATTTTAATAATATTAATTAATGTCACATTTGTTTCTCTAATCATGATTACTTCAAGTACTGAGAGTTCTGCCAACTGTAGTGAACTTGCTCTCAACAATTAATTAAGTTTTGTTTTGCCTATTTTTATCTGCTTAATTTGCATGGAAATCTAGCTCTGATTCTCAGTAAATTAAGAGAGAGAAGTAGAGGTCGAACTAGGACTTTATTGAAAATGAAAGACGACTTACTACAAATCTTATTAATCGGACTCCGCACAACATATATGCAGGAGCTGAGGAACCAACAAGACAACTAATAGAGGCTCCCATCGAAGACCTCTATATCCCAACAAACATACAAAGCTAGGGACATCACATAGAAAGGCCAAACACACTGCCTTTTACTTATTTTTTAATACGTAGTAATTACTTTTCCTGCATTGCAGTCCATTGTGATTAATTATCATCATTCGTATTCTGGCTCAGGATATCATCCATGCATCAACTCCCAGGACCCATCCTCCTATTGAACCATAGACTTGTTCTTCTCCATCCATAAGTTAGCATGCAACCTTCTTATACTCATCTTTCACACCATCTAACAACCCTTTGTTTAATTGTTTATCATCAACGCCAGGTCGTGTTTCATTTTTAGGTTAAAATTACCATTGTGCCCTTGTGTCCCTGCAACTCCGTGCAAGTAAACCTCCAACTGGTGCAGGGTGTCTTGTCTCCTTATATATACTAGGCTCTTGGCACGCACCACACGCATTTGAATTGACATTTTTAATTATTTTTCTTTTAATTTTTTTATAACTTTCCACATAACTTTCCACCACTTTCTCCACGTTTTAAGGTGGTGGGGTGTTTTTTTTTTAAATTTTATTTTAATAATTGTATTTTACAACTATATTCTCATTTATTATATTGTTTTTATATAAATATTTGTTGAATGAAGGATAATTTAGTCAATCTCATTTTTGATGAAACTTGTAACACCAAACTCCTCTTTTGACTTTATATATAATATTAAAGATGATAATTACTGGTGAAATTTTTAAGCTGCCTCTAATTGCACTATGCACACCCACTTTGAAGCAAAACCACAAAGTGACTTTAATATTTGCAGAGAAATATAATGCTAGTTGTCTTCTCTTTCGTGTCTTTTCTTTGTGCATTTTTTTTTTTCTCTTGTCCATTCTGCAAAGTAGTCCAATGGTTACAACCGTTCATTTTCTAGATCAGAATTTAAAGATGATCTCTGCAAAAAATTAACCAAATCATTAGTCGTTTAATTAATAAATTGCATGATATCAAATAAATAGACGGTTTTAGTATCAGTTAAATTGACCGTACCTATTATATTATTTAATAACAGTTAGATACCTAAATAATTTTCGATTTAGTTAACTATTTGTAGAGATAACTTTTACAATATGATCTAAAAAATAAACAATTCCAACCTTGAAATCATACTATGAAATGAAAGAAGAAAGAAGGCACAAAGAAAATATAGCTACAATTTCTCATATTTGCATAACCGAATTTCACAAGGGAGGGAACGAAATAAAAATCTCTAGTTACTGGTCAACTCTCATTGGCCTAGCTAAGTAGAAATGAAAATGATAGAAATTGAGATATATTGAAAACAAAAAGACAAGACAAAAAACCTCTGGACCACGAAGCAATGTAAAAAAGAAGAAAATATATCTTATTTTAAGTTTCTTCTTTAGAGTATGCATGCTATGATCTGTTATTTATTTATTTTGCTAGCTAGCTATATAGTTGGATTTAACAGGTACGTAAGATAAAACTTTGCTGAAAATGAAAGCCTTTATTAATCAAAGTAGGCAAGGAACATACAATACAAAGCTAGCTGTTAGAAACTAGTAGGTAGTGATCATAAAGGCCATGCAAACCACATTATTAATAATAGAGAAGCCACGGAAACCATATAGGCCAACTTTATTATTTATTTATAGTAGGTAGCTAGTAATCATTCCCTAGTCCCCCATTACCATATTATTCATTCAAAGACTAGGCCAGTTCATCATCATCGTCTTTCTCATGATCCATCAACACCCAGTGACCATCGTCCCCTTGAACCATAGACTTGTTCTTCTCCGTCCACCAATTCGCAACGACACGATACTCATCCTTCACACCATCCAACGCTTTGTTCACGAGTGCAATATCACGATTCACTTCCATTACGATATCACCATTTTGAGCAGGCTCTCGGGGTCCCGCAACTCCATGCAAGTAAACCTCCAAATTGTGGAAGAAACCCCATTTTAAGGAGGTCTCGAAATCCGAAGGATCTTTCAAGTAGGGCGATTCCAGAGTATCGATTTTCAACTCTTTCCCAACATGAACGTACTCCAATATTATTGGGATGGGTTTGGGTGTATTAGGTACGGGATCTCCCTCATTTGTGACACGCAAGACATAAAGATTTTGAAGGCTAGAGAATAAAGTGCCGAAGCCTGTGTCTCCAAGTCGAGGGCTAGCAAGCACAATGGCTGTGACCATACATGCCTTGTCTGCTTCGTTTGTAGGCTTATTGTGTCCATTATAAACAATGTCGGTAGCATTCAGAGTTGCAATTGCAGCACCCATACTGTGACCACTCACAGTTAAGCTCATCTCCTCGTTCTGGTATTTGTCCACTAATTCTCTAACTGCAGCTAGAACCTACAAAATTAAATAGAATAATGTTAATTAGCTTGATATATGTACGTACGTACATTATTGAATTGTTAGATTGAACTTTGAAAAATTAAATAAAAAATTAGAGCAAATAATCAGTTTAGTCCTTGTAGTTTGGTCATTATTTCACCTGGATTCTATATATAATTTTAGTTTTTTCAATCAAGTCCATGTAGCTTACTTTTTGTTACAATCAATTTCAAAATTAAAATTTTAACCAAATTTTAGACTATAAACCCTTGTTTTTGTCAATGCAACGGTTTAAATTTTTGACTATTTTGTCGACACACTTATTAAGACTATATACTAATAGGGTACGTTGTCTCCACATGTACGTAAATACTATCTAAAATTTGGAAGGAATTTTAATTTTGAACATATATAATTGTAATAAAAAGTAAAGTTCAGAGAGTGGATTAATCCATATGAACAAGAGACAAACTACAGGACATTGTTATTTACCCTAAAAAGAAATTTAAAAAAAAAAAGTATACCTGAGCTCTGCAACTAGCAGTTTTATTGTAGGGGGAGTGAGGGTCAACACCAGTATAATAGGCATGCCAACCAGAGTGCACCTTGGGCTTATTGACATTGTCCTGGCCAAAAATATCAGAAGCTGAGACCAAACTGAAGTCTGAGACGTCAATCTCAGTCTCTACATCATCCAACATAGTTCCTCTCCATGAAATCAGAATGTCTCTCCTCCCCAGCACTTGCTTTCCCTCATCTGTTGTCACCGCAACAAAACCCAGAAAGATTGATTTCCCGGGTAATTTTTTTGTTGCTGCATATAAATACTTGTTCACCACGTACTTGTACGGGTTACCAATTTCCAAACCCACCTTAGAGAACAAATGTTTCTTTGCATATCGGGGAAGTCCACGGTTGCTTGATTTTTTCTCATAGATGAAGGCGTCGCCAATACCTCTTTCACCGTAGTGAATGATGTAGCGGCGGAGATCAATGTTGAGAGGGTCCAAGAGACCCTCCCACTCGTTCTCGCCGCTCAAAACCCTCCACCTTGTTGCTATGCTACCCATGAGTGAATCTCACTTTTTTTCGGTCGGAGTTAGTGAGTATCAATTTAATTGCAGAAAATTTGATCGATGTGCAATTGTGCATGTTTGTGCCACCATCCAAGCCCTCGTATTTATATATAGGTGACAAAAAGTATTGCATGTTTAAGTAAGCAGTAGTACTTATCCTTCTTCACTCCTAGCTACAACGTGAAATTGCATTTTCACGATTTCATTATTTTATGACAAGCATTTAATAAGTCAAGTTAATTGACTATGTGACCCTATGCAGCTTCAGTAGGTAGGAAGGTGATAAAGAAGAAAAGAACATAAGACAAGTTAGGGAAATGCCGTCCATATATTGTCTTCAATCTTTCTTCTCTACCGACTTTCTTCTTTATTATATATTTTTATTCTACAGTATATTTTCATGATCTGAACTATTCATTTTTTAAATCGTTCTTTGAAGATCATCTTTGCAAATAATTAACTAAATCGAAAATCGTTTGGTTATTTAATCGTTATCAAATAAATTGTCACCAAAACTGTTTGTTTATTAGTTTGATCATAGTTACATATATATATAATCAAACGCTTTTTGATTTTATTGATTTTCTACTGAGATGATATTCATAGAATATATGAGCTAAAAAATGAAGGGTTTTTATCATGAATTTATACTGCGAAATAAAAATAATAATAAAAAATGTCGATGGAAAAAGTAAATTAGAGAAAGTGGATGACACTTCTCAACAAGTTAAACAAAAATAATATTTCACAAGCTTATACAACCGAGCCTCACGTAAGAATTTAACTTAACATCAAGAAAAAAACTTACTTATAATAGAGATAGAGGCTGACTTGATATCTTAAGAAATAGTTTCTTTTTTGAAATTAGAGAAATTTTTATGTAATGAAATATAAAAGTATAAATGTTATCATATTATTGAATTATAATACTAAATCAATCATGTTCCTATTGGAAGGAGGTTTCTCTCTCTAGCTAACATCAAATAATAAAAGTCACGTGGGTGAATGACTTGTATGTCTTTTTCACCACATGTTCTTAACATATTATGCGCATTACAATGCATCTAGATGTAGGTTGCTAATTTACTTTTGCCACCGACATGCATGAATAAATTATAGTCTGACTTTTACCCGTAAATCTTAGGCATAAATTCAATTTAGATACATAACTATATATGTCATTTCAACGGAGTCCACGAACTTTAAAATATTTTAAATATACACCCGATTTATTATCTAAATTGAAAAATAGACTTCTGTCCATCGATTTGTTGAGAGATCATTTAAATGTCAACTTGGCTTTTGCTGACGAGGATTAATCGGCGACGTGGCGCCAACTCAGCATACATTTCCCGCCAAATGAGCGACACATGTCCACCTGACACGGGCCTATATACACACCCATCACCTCTTTCCCGCTCGTCGAATGCTCTCCTGACCATTTAGTCTCCCAAAAACATTACGTTTTCCCCCAAATTCGAATATAAATCCCTCACCTGTGTTCGACGAGTAAGAAAGAGATGATGAGTTTGTGGGCCCGTGTCAGGGGTTAAGTGGACAGGTGTCACCGTGTGGCTCATTTGACGATAAAGGTTTGCTGAGATGGCGCCACGTCGCCAAGTAATCTCGGTCAGCAAAAGCCAAGCTGACATTTAACTGATCTCTCAGCGAATCAATGAACGGAAGTCCATTTTTCAATTTAGATAGTAGATCGGGTGTATATTTGAAATATTTTAAAGTTCGTTGATCCCGTTGAAATGTCATATATAGTTATGTGTCTAAATTGAATTTATGCCTAAATCTTAATAGATATACGTGTACGTTATACATATCAAGTAATCGGAGTTCTGGCCAAAAAAAATAATAATAAGAGTTCATTACTCTCTCCAATATATAACTTGTTCCGATGTAAGAATTGAATATATTTTGAGTGTAGATGTGTGGTGTGGCAAAGTTTGTAAACTTATCACCCATAAATTTGGTTTAAACTTAAAAACTAAATTTGAACAAGAAAAGCTTTTATATCACATATGTATACACTTATGCATCTATATCTTTAATTATTTACTAAAATCACGTGATGATAGAGATAGAGACATTAAGTGTAATGCTCGTTATATGAAAATTTTACTCCAATTCGAACAAATTTAAATAAATATTAATTCACTAAAATCAGCATCGCATAAATCTCAAATTAGCTTTTAAGATATATTGTTTTTCCTTTTATATTCATTAGCGTAACATTTCACAAGTAATACATAATAAAAGTCATTTAATGGGATATAAAGCTTTTGAACGGTTACACTTGACAGAAAATTTATACAATTACTTAAAACATGACCGGATCGTTTATTTTTCAAGGACATGGAATATTCTGTGCATAGTTATTGACAGAAAATTTATACAATTACTTAAAACATGACCGGATCGTTTATTTTCAAGGACATGGAATATTCTGTGCATAGTTATTGACAGAAAATTTATACAATTACTCATACCCTAATCAAATTTGGCTGCTCTTAATTATGATTGAAGCTCTAGTTTAATCGTAACTTTAGTGATAATGTTATGGTCCTATGGAAACACTGTATTATTGCCTCAAGATATTTCTTAAAAGCAATAATGTTAGTAGTACTGTAGTAGTTAGCAGTTATGGTGCATGGTCGACTGGTGGTTGGAATTACAGACATGGTCTTGCATCCCGGGGATGGGCCCAAAAAGAGGATGGTGGTGTAATGGAAGTAGGACCCAAAAAATGGAAAAAATCATGGCAAGAAACAGCCCTTCTCTTTTTTTGTAAAAGTGATTGTATTTATACCCAAAAAAAATTTAATTTCTACATTATTTTTGTTGTCAATGGAATCTCAATCCATAAATTAGAAAACAGAACATACAACATGACAGGCCAAAGAACAAGGCATATGTTAAAAATAAAAAAATAAAAAATAAAACAAGACCTCCCAAAACACAGAAAAACAAAATATAAAAAACAAATCAAATTACAAAGGGCCATGAACTCTGTACACGGACAAAAACTAACACAACCCAACAAGAGAACGTACACCAAACCCTAACCCTAGAACTAAGAATTGCCCCATCGCCAAGAAGTGTCACCATCAGCCTCCACAGAGGCATAACCATGGGGAAGATAGTAGCAGCTACAGTAAAAACCGCGACGACACCTGAGCACAAGAAAAAAGAAAAAAAAAAACCCAAAATCACAAAAAACTAAAACCAAGAGTCACTGGCAGAATCCCAAAATCCAAACTTCACCATCTAGAATGGCAACCACAGCTGCAAAGTGGAACACAGAGGGTAGAACGGGAATAGGATCTCAGGGGTGAACAAACCCACAAGCCTTGACGGCCAACATCCAAAATTACGGCATGATGCCATTACGACAAGAGGATGACCAGTTCAGAATCAGGATCCAAAGAGCAGCACAACAGATGACAAAGAGGGGAAAGGTGATAATGGGAGAGATGGACCTAGTATGAGGAGGATGAAGGTGATAGAAATCTAGTGTATCAAATATGGGGTAGAAAAAAAATAGGGTAAGGGAAAACAAAACAAAAACCATAAAGGAAAATCATAGGATGAGAACTTAAAAGCCACTCTCAAAAGGACAGAGATCTTTAGCACCACATAGAGTTACTGTACTCAAACTTTAAATTTACAAAATAACATTTTTACTCAATGCATGTTACTCGTAAATACCTCAAAACTACTTTTTTTTATTTGTTATTTTAAATAAGAGCATCAGGAGCTACCGTCCCCATAAGGCTGGCCTAAAGAGGAAGCCAACCGATCACATATGACTTAGTTTTCTTTTAAAATTAATTTTAATTTTATTATATCTTAAAGAGATTGTAAGATATTTTTTTACAATGTCTCAGTAATTATGAGAGGGATACAAATTTTATTTATTAAAAGTTGAGTGTTGAAACTTTATCCAGTAATCTTATAATTTCCCAAACAATAATTCTTTTTGGCTAACATGTCCAAACAGAGAGAAGAATAAATAATTAATATCACAGAAAAAACAAGGCATAGCTCTGCAACACAGTCGGGGATCTTCGGCCAAACAAAAACAGAATCAAGGATCTGCGACATTCACGAACTAACAAATATCCACTGCGATTTCTTTTGAACCAAGCAGAATCTATGAACAGACAATTATATAAAGAATCATAATGTAACAAACGTAGGTTTTCGTGTGATAGTTTGGATATAAGTGGAAGCATACTCACACATTTCTGAACAATACAGGCAACGGACAGATCTCAAGAATCATAACTATACCAGGAACTAATCATCGGAGATTTGGAATGCTCAGATAATTTAGCTAAGAAATGTTTGGTGGTACATTTAGATCATAGGCTACAAGTACAAACAGAGAGTCACAAGACACCGCAAATACAAATGGGAGGAAGAAATTACTGGAGCTCCCTTGCTAACCTCACTGGTTTTTCCTTCAGGAAAGCTACCTCACCAGTTGGTGAAGTCAGCAGATGATGACCTGGGTCTTCCACACTTCCTGCTGATCCAGATGATGCAAGAGATTCTGATCCATCATCATCATCATCTGTATTGACATAATAATAAAGATAAATAGCACAACTAACTTGAGTTCCTAACTGTCCAGTAGTTGATCAATATCTAAACCAAAAGCAATTAAGTAAGCATTCAGAGTGTTTAAAATTATAACTCTTCCTACAAATGAATTCCAACAAATTCACAAAGGAAATCGAAGAGCAGGGCAAATCCAGGGTCAAAATTTATGATGTAACAACATTTTTATGTGTTATACTTAAAACCCTAAAATAATCTAAACTATTATTAAAGAAACTCTCTTGGGTAATGATTCTATATGAACTCCAAGAAATGCTATCTTAACCCCCCTATTCAATGAAATTTTTAATACTTATTTTTCCCTTGCATAAAATGATAACTAAGGACAAGTAAAACTAGACCCATTAAACTTAGTCTCTATCCATATCGACCTATACCTACCAGCTCTCTCCCATCCCACACACTCTCCCTCATCCTAAAATCTCAATTTCATAGTTCAACCTTGATACACTTGGAAAATGGACGAGCAATTGTGATCTGAGAGGATTATATTGAGAAAAATGCAAATTTTATTGACTTGTTTGTTATTTTTTTTTCGTTTTTTCCAGGTCCACACTTTGTTTGGCCAACCAGGGGGGAATATTGTATAAATGTTTAAAATCTATCAAGGTTGATGTCAATCAGATGTTGTTCAGTTGTCATGAGTCAGATATATCACATTTGTTTGGCTTTGGTCGGCTGAACAAAGTTCAAACACAGAATCAAAAAACTTAAACACATATCTAACAACAAATACTCACATTAGTTGTCTAAATTATTCTCACATAAAATTATTCTCATATGTGTAGGACGTGGGAGAATATATATATATAGAGAGAGAGAGAGAGAGAGAGAGAGAGAGAGACTGAAAAACTAAATATCACAAACAAAACCGTAACAAAACAAGACCTAAGGGCCTAAACAAACTAACTCATATTACCTCAAATTCATAAATTTCAATTCTAGGGCATTCCAAAAGTTTCATGAACTTAAAACACACAAAAATCAGAATTTTCAAATAATTTAAGGCACACATTAAATCTAAAAAGCATACCAGAATATGCCGGATGGTCAGGAAGATGCCTCACTGCTGTAATTTGAATGCTTTCTGGTAGAAGACAATTACAGAAAGAACCTGAAACTTCAGAGAATTCTCTACTCAGATAAAAGGAAAAGCTCATTAAATTTATTTATTTTTGGTGGAAAAAAGCTCATTAAATTTAGGCCAGACAATTCATATTAACAAGGTCAAGTGTTCGCAGCAATGCCACCATAACGCCTTGGGGACCTTTATACAACCCATTTCCATAATGACGTGTATCCACCTATGGTACGGACATGCGGAGCCAATTTAATTAAATATCCAACACTAAGATGTATTTATAATCAGAAAGAAGGATTTCATTCATTCATGAGGTCTAGAAACAAACCCCCCCCCTCCAAGTTAGCTTGCTAGCTCCTGTGAATATTGAACTAGAGGATCTTTACTCTCACCTACTCGGGCCAGTCGATTTACCCATCCAGGGATAGGTTTTCCAGTTAGCCGCATACAGACTTCATCAGTAAAATGGTTGCAATTCTTGGAAATTAAATGATAGGTGTCACCATGATATTTTCCAGAAAGGTGCTCCATAAATGACCGAAATTCTGATCGAGACATATCAGTACTGCCCAACAAGAGTGACCTTCTGAAGATGAAGCCAGGGCAACTTCTTGGTTCCACCTCAAACACCCCGCTGCTAGGATACTCATGGGCTCCAAAGCCATACTCCAAGCCATGCACTGTTTAAAAAAACAGGTAGAACTATATCATGTTTTTAAACAATAATTTCATATGAAGGCTGCCAAGGTGATGCCACCCAACTACTCAAGTACAAGGTAAAGAAAAACCAATGGCAAAGAAAACAAAAATAATAAGTGCAAGGATTCATCCAAGAATTAATGTAAAACATTTCTATAGTAGCATTTTGGTATGCATCGATTCCATGGTTCAAGAAATATTGTTTCCACAGATAATTATCAGTTCTATCTGATATTGTTACGATAACCCTTTATATAAGTTGATCCGTCACACATATAAAATGTACTGTATGATTTTTTTTCAAATAATAAAAAAAACTTCTGAATTAATTAGTGAAAGATATACATAATTAGAAAACAAGAATCTTTCTTGATTATTAACATGAAGAAGATAATCAGCATGTTTTCATTGATGCCCAAGACAAAGCTCTATTAATGCAAAACCAAACCTTTGACCAAATATAGAACTGTAAACATTGTTTCCATCCAATTTCTTCTAGTTACCATTTCAATCACTTTTTTTCCTCTTACGAAAATCAGCACAGCTTATCAATAAACAATAAGCAGTCCAGTCGTCCAGCAAACTCAAATTTTCACATAACTATCCAAATATGCTAACAAAGAACACAACAACATTTCTCAAAATTAAAAATTTACCGCAATTAAACAACAATAACCCCCAAAATGAATATGAACCCCTCAAAATTCAAACTTGCATTACTTAAAGAGCCTCATACCTTCGATGCCGGAGTGGAAGATCCCCAGTCCGAACCAGTAGAGGTAGTTATTTACAGGTGTGAGATCGTAGACATTGAGGTACAATAGGGCGCGACTTTTTTTCCGCTCACTCTGCTCCTTCTCTACGCTGGAGCTCGAGCTCGGGCTTGAATTCAAAGGAAACAACCGCATTTTATTGAGTCGCTAACCCTAATTTCCCCAATTGTGTTCCGAAAAAGATCACAAGCTGATCATCTTTTGTTGCCAATCAAAAGGAACCTTGGCGAAGTGAAGAAGTTTAGAACGCTTTCGAACCCTAAGTCGTGTGTTTGGTTGCCGAGAAAATTGAGGAAAATCGAAAATAGTAAGGGGAAAATTTCGGAGTTTTAGGTTTGAATTGCGTTTACGTTTATTGACGACTTTGTTTGTTTGTTTTGTTTAATTTCGAAATATTCGAATGAATGAACTTGGCGAATGGCGATTGTGTAATTATTGAGAGATTACTCCAAACAAGTGGGGTTATGAGTCTTATGACAATGCCCTTGGTTTTCAATGTAATATCCCCAACTTGCCCTGTAGCTCATTTTTTAATTTTTTAATTTAGAATTTTAAATTAATGTTTTTTTTCTCTGACATTCCGTACAATCATTTCCAAGCGATTTGGGTCGGAGACTGCAAACTTGTTGATTTGTCAATGGTGGGGCCCACACATAGTGCAGTGTAATTGGCTGAGTATTTTTATTTATATATTTTATTTAGTTTAGTGTTCGAATTTTAATCGTAAATTAAAATTTTGTTCAGTCTAATAAAGACAAAATTATATTCGTATAAGATTTCCAGTTAGGGATGTACAGAATAAAGAACCTATCATTTTTATCTAAATCTTTTCATGCCATTTAAGTTAAAATTCATGAACTTGAGACTGATAATTCAGTTTGATTTTTAAGGGTGGAATGTAAATAGGAGTTGTTCTGCATAATTTACCTGGTGTAAAAACAGCTCATTGCAAGACAAAATAATGATCTGTGACCCACCAGATTGCATTATCTGATCAAACCCAGATCACATGAATGATCATATCACATTATCACACATGGTACTGTCTATCTTTTGCCTCTGACCTAATTATGTTTGTATGACAAAGGAGGCTTAGCAGGCCTAAAGTCCTTGATCAGTTTGGGTTTTTGCACATAGAGTATCACAATTGACAGCACCAAATTGCATAAGCCACAAGTGCACTCATCAAAAGGTATTCCACCTTTTGAATTCAAATGCTATAAGGCACTTAAAGTAGACAATGAACATTGCACCAGCTAGTTAGCACAAATCAATGCATTGCATATGTTTGAATTCAGTTTTAGTGCATCACATATATGGGGTAACCAAGTAGTTGGGTTATCTTTCGGTAAATGTAGGGTTTAAAGTGAAAACGGGCAATGCTTGAGAGGGTGGCTGTGTAAATAATCTAAATTTCCCAAACACCAAATGGAGGTTCTTCCATTTTGTTGTTGTCACATCAAAAGCAATAAGTTTATAGTTTGTGAAGGAAATTAACTATACTGTTTTGGTACAACCATTAGGAAATGTGACGGCAATGTATTTACAAAACAGCCTCATCTATATATAGGCGAGGATGATAGCATCAAAACCATCTACATTAGAAGACATATTTACATCAGAAATAACATTATAATTACATGTTAAACATTACTTGTAACATCTGTTTGAAACGTTTTCCAAGAGTGATCGATGCCCATATAGTTTGCATTTGGTATCAAGTATGAACCATATATACGACAGATGAGAACAGGCAGGAATATGTGCAAATGCCTGGCAGTGATTGAGTAGCTTCAACAACTTGAACAGTCGAAATCTTGAGTGTCCACAACATTATAGTACAAGGAAGACAACCTGCCATCAAATTTGGAGACCACCTGATGAGAAGATAAACCACAGTAACGCTTTCCTAGCCGCGCAATGCATATAGAGATGATCTTCTTGAACATGGAATCTTCTTGTATTAGTGGTTGTTCCACAAACTCATCTAAGGGCATCCACTGCACAATGGCACAATGCTTGAAGTCAGAGTTATCATAATATCCTATGATGTAATAAGAAAACATAGTTTGATGCATCTACAAAGAAAAATTGCATGTAGCTTATTGCCTCAATTCCTATTAATTTTGTTGACCTGGTTAGCAAAACTATTAGTGAGGTGTATGAGGAAAAGAGAAATGAGTCTCTTAAGCAAATGCCAATAAGCTACCATACCAGAAATGCCTTTTAGTTTGGCAAGTGAAGCATTACAACAACCAGAAGTTAGTAAAGCAGGGAGGAATTAGCTCATTGCTGGTTCATTTTCATAGCTTTCCTAAGCTCCAGTCAATGCAAGTCATCATCAATTTCCTAGACTCTCTTTTATGGTTTTCCCATCCTTGTTTCTATAAGTAACGTTGATACTATGTTAACAGGAAGACAGAGGGATATGAGAAAAAGGGGAACAAACAATAGTTATTTAATCTCCAAAGTTTTGTAGTATTAAATTTTCTTTACTTTCCTTTTTTATCTTCCACACCTTTATATAGGTGCAAAACAAAAGGGTAATGTTTATGACAGATTGTTCAGAAACTCTAGCTAAAAGAGAGTAAAATAGAATTAAGCTTGGATTTTTCCTTGTGCGCAAATATTTACCTTGGCTGCTTGAATTTCAAGATCATCAATTATAATCTGAGTTGATAGTGGTCGTAGCATGCAGATAAAGAACAAATCTGACTTTTCAAAAGCTACATTGTGAGCGTGCCTGAAGTAGAAGGTACAGAAAATATTATATATGGCCGTTTTAGAAATCAGTAATCAGAATTTATATGAAGCGTCCCATTACTTGCTTCAAGTGGTTTACTTATTGAACGGTTTACGCTCAGAAATATGCAGCATTCTTTGCAAACAATGCTGATTATAATAGAGAAATTAGCCATACTAAAAATTTAAATCCTAGAGTGATCATCTTCTATCACATGTCTATGTGAATAAAAATTACATATGGTTATTACCTGAATGCAATAACTTCAACAAATTCTGTATCAATCTGCCATAAAAACAAAATGCAGCTAACACTATTAGACGAACCTTATTGAATAGTGTAAACCCTTTTGCAAGAATAAGTTAGTACAATCTAGATGGAAATTAACCCTAGAAGAAATATTGAGTACCAAATTCTTACCCCAGTTTCCTCTTTAACTTCTCTCACAGCTCCTGTGAAAATCTCTTCTGACTGATCCCAAAGGAAGAAATAAATAATTTGACAAAAATAAATAGAAAAAAAAAAAAGTGAACTATACAGTTAGTATGCTGAACATAGTGAAGCTTAAAAAACGATGGTCAAGGTCCAAACTTGGTTAAAGCACCTCAAGGATGAAGCCAGTTGGTATTTTCCAAAAACCAGCGCATGCAGGAGCACAGTGTTTCTCTTGAACAACAAGAACCTGTGATTAGTCATCAGTTTGTTAGTACTTGATTTAATCGACACGCCTGAACAAGTTTATTAAATCAGATCAACTCTAGGATATGTGTAGTGAACATTCTTGTTAGAATGCATATTAGATTCAACAAGATGACTATTTAGGCTACTTCGTCCTGAAAGATACAGAACCAATGAATCTTTTCACAGATATGTTGAATTGATGGCAGTTAGGTTGCTTACAAATAGATTTAGGAAGTTTCCTTGCTTAATTAAAACTCCTATACATTTATGCAGAAAATTTATGAAAAAGCTAACTTAAGATTTTAAAATAAAAATTAAGAAACTTGGCCAGTTGTATAATGCAAATCTAATTGTCCCTTTAAGTATTTAGCTACCTATCCAAATAGAAAAGGTATACATTAATTATTAAAGTGGAGAGGGATATCTAATGCAAGTGCAACAATATAAGTAGTTCAACTCATTGTTTCTTTCTCACATTATCCAACAGAAGCAATTATACCTCATTTTTGTCATTGATGACAAATCCCCCAATCCCTACTTGATGTGAAGCATTAGCAGGAAGCATGCAAGGTCCTTCCGGAATCCAGTATGTCAACATCACATATCCTCGCTCGGCATGGTGGTACTGGAAGCCTTCCTGAAACCGAAGGGATTATCTCAGATATTTACAGACTCCAACAAGTAAATAATAAAATTAAAGAAATGAACCAGCATTCAGCATTTTGATTCTAGGACATTCTTTTCTTTTACTTGTTCTGTGAAACTTTTTGTGCAATCTAGCAAAGGATCAAATGCGAGTTAGAATTCACCTTCAGTTCAAGAAAGAATAGTTTCTTATCTTAAAGTCATGCATACAGAAGTTACCTTAACAGCAACTGGAACAAGCTCAGCTCTTTCTACTGGCAGCTTAAGCCAAATTCCCTTCTTTCCCTGCAATCAAATTGAAATTATATAGTACATGTCCTGAAAGTACCAAATATATTAGAAGGGAAGGGAACAGATATGAAGGTTGGTATCAATTATGCAGATCAAGGATATACAGTCAGCAGTTTCCACTACCAGACAACAAACTTGAATAGTTCTGCCATGCTTCTGGTTATACAAATAGGCAAAGCATTTATGTTTCCACTATGTTGTTATACATAAATTCATGGTTTCAAAATTCATAAAGACTAAGTAGAAACTAGAAATTCATCCTAGGAAAAGCATTGATGTTTTCACTATGTTGGATAAGATTATGGTGCTTGAGATTAAGGTAGAATCCTCTTCCAGGCCCACCCAATGGCTATGTATCATATCATGGTGATGTAACATAAAGACTTCAGAACAAAACTGCAACATGCTATCAGTATTAATTTAAAAACAAGACCAGAGAATCAAAGGCTCTCCATGTGACTAAAGTTTGGAACTATTAGCTTTCTAGGCAAAAGGTGAGGTATTATACTATGTCAGTACTCAATGCATAGGTAGATAATATACCTCCATTTTCCAGTGAGATAGAGAGGAATGTAGGATATAAGCAAAGGCATTTGGGTTTTCAGGCAATCTTTCTGGATCAACGATAACGCCCCCATACTCATCATCAAAGGCATCAAGCACTCTAATCTCTCTAGGATACAGATTTGATCCTGCACCATTACTTCCAATTATTTGAAACAAGCAAGTTTCTGCTACAAGTTTATCTCCACCAACTGAACCAATAGCATTAGTTGACAGAAAAATATGGTTTGAACTGGAAGGATGAGAAGAAGAAGAAGCCTTCAGAAGAATCCCTGGAAACAAAATAAATAAATAAATAAATAATCCAGGAAACAGAAGAAAGCATTCAATAAATTTCATGAGCTCAAAATCTAATTCAAGCATTAAGAAGAACTTCTAACTTTCTTACTCTAACAGAAAAACGAATTCAAAGTATTACTGAGAGCCTTAATAAAGAGTGGAGAAATTACATACTAGGATGAATTTGTGCCAAATAGAGAGATTAATTAACCAAACAATTATTTCACCCAAAAACAAGTGTGTGCATTCTCATTAGTGATCAATATAATAGCATAAGTCCTTTGTTTAAGTGCTGTACTTCTTATTAGGTTCTTGGCATATAAAAATAGCTGCAAACTCATCAAAACTTGCATTCGTATCTGATCAACTAGAAAACTAAAAGCAGGACAACGAAGCTAACTATCAGCTGAAACTTATCATATTAAATGTTTGATTTCCATGAATATGAGTGAAAAGAGGCAAAAGAAAACAAAAATTAAGAAGGAAATTGGGTTGAAGCAGTCATAAGCTTTTGAAATGTCTACTCCTGTCCCTATCTTTTTGTTGTATGAAAGCAATTACCTCTGCAAGAACAGAGCTGTGGAGAGAATTTGACACCAGCTGGAATGTGCCTGAAACTTAAAAGCGGGTTCGGATACATCCTTCCCATCTGAACTATCTCAGACGCAGACATAGATTTCGATTCAAACAAACTCATCTCCATTAGAGACAGTGTCCCAAATCCCAACTACCTTAACCTGACCACAGCTGTACCATCCAATGAAATCAAATGCTCAATATAACAGTCCCTCAACTTGGACCAAATTAACATTATCTGTTACAATATCCAGATTCCCATAACATGTAACGCTCTAGAACAACAAAACCATAGGAATCATCGTTCGAAGTCAACTAGAACTTGGCAAGTCTGAATGACAAAGACAACCAGTTAAGCTGTTGATTATGAGTGCATGTAGCAATAAGTATGAAGGGTTAAGAGATATCTTATCTAAAAAGCAAGATTAATAATGTAGTCGTTTTATGACCAAAATATGTGGTGTGAAGTGGTGGTGTATGATAATGACAAACAAGGAAAGAGAAAAAAATCTCAAATCTCTTTCACAGCTGAATGAAGAAAACGAGGGAAGTAACTGAAATTTATAGAGCAAACCCACATATATTTTATTAGAGGCAAACTCATAGAAGGCGTTAAAGACTTGGAAAATGCAAAAGGAGACAGATCAAACACATGGGGACTGAATTTGGCAGAATTTGGCACAAACCCAAGTAAGGACAGGCAAGAAAAGCCATGTTTAAGACATGAATCTTATCTTAAGACAAAATGGAGTGTAAGAGTACGTGGATGTGTTGCTTTGCCTTGTGGTGTGAAATGCGTGGTGCGGTGCTGACATGACAAACTCCACCGGAGCAATTAATTAATTGAAGGTAAAGCTGAAAATGAATAATTGAATAAGTGGGATGTAGTAATTGGAAATGAGGCCTTGAATTGAAACAAGTGCATTACCATTTCATTTTGGTCGGCAGGGCATATATCATGAAACTAAGCTCATCTATCAAGTGAATGATATGCGATTTGGTCATCAAGGTTTAGTCCAAGTAGCGTCCAACGCGTGACAGAATATATTCTAAGGTTTGTTAGAACTTAGAATATACTCTACGCACATACAAGTTGTTTGTATGGTAATTGGTGTGTTTTTGGAAACAGTTTTTGTTTTTTTGTTTCTTAGAAAGAGAAAAGACAGCTGATATTTTTGGAAAGATAAGATAATTCTCCTTTATCGCATATTATGAATAATAAAAGTAAAAGAAAGAGAACAGACAGCTGATATTTTTGGAAAGATTAGATAATTTTCCTTTATCGCATATTATGAATAATAAAAGTAAAAAAAAAAAAAAAAAGAGAAAAGACAGCTGATACTTTTGGAAAGATTAGATAATTTTCCATTATCGTATATTATGATATTGATGGATAATACATAAAGGTAAACTTCAAATTTATACTTATAGATAAAATAAAAAAGAAAATTTTTAAAACAATTTTTTACTAGAACACCAAAGCCTTGTAGTATTGACATTTTTCTTCGCTTTATTAAAAGAGGCTTCACTGCCAAATTCGAATATGTTCTCTCTCACAAATTAAAATAAATGTATAAAATCAAGATGTTTGCTATGCATATGTTAAAAGTTTAAAATATTTCAAAACGGTGAGTGCTCAGAATATTTTCATATTTTCTAATTGGAATTGTTGAAATTTAGAATTTCGGTTTTCAAATTTAATTACATGATTCGAAAGTAAGAAATTTTGGAATAAATTTTTGTCGAAATCAGCATTTCTAATTCAACTTGGATCATTAACATGAAGTAATATTCTTTGATCACATCTATGAAAAGGACTTGGAACCTCAGTCTATCTTTTAATAGGTGGGTCGGCCAGAAGTGATTAGTATTAATACATAAAAGATCTACTATAGATATGATATAAAAGGCTTGCTTTTATTTGGAGGAAGGAGAATCAAACTTGTAATAACTTCTAATACAAGGGAGAGAAATTTCACTAATTAATTAGTTAGTTGATTACAAATGCTCCTTAAGGTATAAAGAGATGCATATGGTTATCTCAACAAGTGGAAATGGTAAAATAATCTTCATTTAAAGAACAATAATAAATAATGATCCATAAGTTCACTCTACATTTTTTTGTATCATAAATCTACCTAATTTTTTTTATGTTAAAAATTTCTACCAAAAACTTTACAAATGATAAAGAAACCTACGTTATAAATGTAGAGGCGAGCGCTGAAACTATAGTGTCGATAGATCAGCATGCTACTATTTTTTAAAAAAAAAACTTTTGGTTGTTTTGATTCCTTACTTGACATGGTGGTGTGGTTTAGGGATGTAGATTTGCCCAACCCAAAACTTTAAAACTAAACCCTAAGCCCTAAGAGATGAACTGGTGTCAATCGACCCTAGATTGATTGTATACATTTACCAATCAATTTGTTGCCTGTGAAGTTTGAGAATAACTTTAGATTCACTGGCACTTAGAATCATTGTCGTTGTCAAACAGTCACAACGAGTGTCATTGTCATATTGTAACTGATTAATAGCAAATCACAAATTAGGGTGAATGTGAAACTATAAGATTGAATTTTGTATTTTATGTTAGTTTATTAATGTTGATGCAGCACACATCGCACATGACTATTAGCTTCGAAGTGATAGGCGCAAATCTGGCCATTAGGCTTCCAGTGTCCGATTAATTTTTGCACACAATACCTTTCCAAAAAGGGAATGACGAGGCGAGTCCAACTAATATGGTGGTGAGCTATGGTGGATTTTGGCCCAACAAGGCCATTTGCATTTAAAGTTTTTCCAAATTTTTTGGACATTTTTAATTGTCTTTTATTGCTTTCAGTATTTAATTTGGCCGTTGAATACCATTTATGACCTCTTGGGAGTTACCTAGGGTTTTGGTGGTATTTAAACAACTTTTTCCAGTTGTAATTTCAGTTTTTTATGATTAATGAAAATAGAGATTTTCCTCTAAACCTTCTATCAACTTAGTAATCTTCGGATCAATAAGGTTATTAACCCCCTTGTTCTTGGCATTCTCAATCTAGAGAATCAACAAGTTTAGGGTTTGTGAGTATGTGTTGTGATTCATCACTTACGCTGCGTCAAATGTTCGACATGTTTATGTAACAAGAAGACAAAAGGTATATGTATAAATATTATTTCTAGGCAATTTTTGGGTTGTCGCATCTCCCCAACCCATTAATCATTTTAGGGTGTAAATCAAATTAAGAGCTTAAGTTTGATAGCCTAAGTCTGGAGAGTTAAAACTTAAACTCTAAATTCAAAATATAAAGTTCTACACCCTAAAATGATTAATATGTTGAAAAATTTGTAAAAATTTAAATAGCCATTCTAGTGACCAATGGACGCCATTTAAACGATATAAGCTCGTAATTGGAAGTTCTTGTTGTTGAGAGAAAGATCTTACATTGAGAATTTAAGGCCTTGCATAGTGATTTATAAGGTCTATCTTGAGCCTCTTTACCTATTGTCAATTGGTTTTGGGTTTGATGCTCCAATTTCTTCAATGGTATCAAAGCAAACAATCCACATGCCGTGCTCCCACATAACCCAATGTGAATTGTTCACATGTTTGGCTTGAGTGGTGCCACATGTGAGGGGATCACATGTTGAAATTGTAAGGCATTGCATAGTGGTTTAGGATCTTAATCTTTTCACCCATTTCCAATTTATTTTGGGTTTGATCCTTCAATTTCCTTCACTTCTATACAGGATTGCATGAAAAGGTATAATTTCAAACCGATGTCATTGTAACTTTTCATTTCTATTGGAATCAAATTTTAGGACATCTTCCCATAAATGGAAAATTGAGTGTCACCACTAGATCAAACAGTATTTGGCTCTTTGAAATTATACCTTAAAAAAGGTATTCTCGAGGAATGTTATTTACCTTCTCCAATCTACTTTCTTTACCGACATTCTCCTTTATTATTCTCATTCCGCAGTGTATTTTCATGATCAGAACCATTTGTTTTTTAGATCATTCTATACATATCATATTTATAAAAAATCAACCAAATCAGAAATCATTTAGTTATGAAAGTGAGATCAAATAAACAGATGATTTTGGTAATAGTTTGATTCACCGTTTGCTTATTTGATTACGATTTTCGATTTAATTTATTTTTTCAGAGATTATCTTCAAAAAATAGTCTAAAAAATAAACGATTTCAATCATGAAAATATATTACGAAATAAGAATAATAAAATAGAAGGTCAGTAAAGAAGGTGAATAACATTTCTCATTCAATAATTCTCACAACTGTGGTTTGTGCAATGCGTGTAGGTAAATGCATTTTCCTTGAAAAAATTAGTTCACTTTTTTTAGCTGAAAGTACATGGACAACATTACAGCTCGTGGCTCATTTGTTGGTTTGGAGGCCTGTTCAGATAGATACTTCGTAAGTTCATATGGTGTGGTCCAATAGATGTTGCAGATATTGATCAGTGATTGTCTACTGCTGCGGACCACAGTAAAATTGTTTGAACATAGTGATGGACTGATGACTTGCAAAACATATTGGACATGGATCATCACATAATTCACATCCAATGCAGACGATAACAGATTGCAATTTATTGATGATATTGTGAAAGAATTGTATAAAAGCCTCCCAAGATATTAAAAATAAATATATAAGCTTAAACCAATAATTTTAGTGGTTGTGGTGGGAGTAACTGTTGGAATGGATAGACTGATAGACACACTTTTGTGGCTATTGTCTCCTACTCGTGATGTATGATGGGGATGGGTCCAGACCAATAAAGAGAGTACTTTAAAATTGAAATCTTCACTAATCATGTATTTAATAAAATTAAAAATAAAATTCTCCATTTATATTATCCAATACAAAAAAGATATTATCATATTGCAAATTTGCAATAATGATATAAGCACCAGATGTTATAAAAAGCTTTTATTGACGTTTTATTTGGCATTTTCAAGCTTTGTACACCACCAAACCCTTGCAAACAAATGGAGAAAGATCAATAAGAATAAAGGAAAGGAAAGGAAAGAAAAGAAAAGAAAACAGTTCAAATTGGAACACAGTGAGGGAAGCTGAAGCAGTCACAAGTAGAAAATGTTTTAGACTCTGTAATATGGATTGACTTCAATATCCAAACCCCTTAGCTTTGCAAAGGACTGCACCTTCCCTTTCAGAGTGTGAAGTTCCCTTAGCCTGCATTGCAAGAAAATAGCAAAATCAAATTTAGGCAACAGGCAACACTGCCAAGACACATAATAAACAAAGAATACATGTCCTGCATTACTGGTATGATGAAACCTTGAACTAGTATATAATTGAATCAATTGTGGTCACCAATGTCCAACCCAAGAAAGAGGCCAACCTTGAAATCTCTGCGCGTCTCTTGGCTTCTTCAGCCATGATGCTCACGTCCCTGAATGTGTACCTCTCGGGGATGCTCCTTCCCTCCATAGTTGGGTGGCCATGAACCGACCGCTGTTCTACTGCCCATGCAGCCTCATGAGCTTCCCTACTTTGGGTGTTGAAAGCCGTCTGGAAAATTATATACATATACATTATTGGCAATGCTGTTAGAAAGTCCAAGGAAAAAAAGAAATTCAAAAGTTTTTGTTACAACTACAAATGGAAGCCTAACAGAGGAACATAGCAAATCAAGCACATATATGTTCTCATCTATTCTTGATGTCTAATCAAATACCATGAAATAAAATTTAATCATAAGATGGAATTCACTCACTTTGTTAAATGCCCGATTCCAGGCCTTCCCACTGAGTGCATATCGAACAAAAACCTTAATAGGGTCAAGTAGCATATAGATTATAATGTTGTATATCCATATGATTGCACACCAACTCCAGCCGATCGATTTAATTCCAGCAAATTTCCATGTTGCTGTAGCAGATATTGCTGTTGCAACCTGTAAGCATGAAACATTTTTCTTTTAATGAATATTAACCATTTTTAGTTTAGTATTATCGACTAAAGTTTCTGAAGAAAAGAAAAAATACAAAACATCTTCCAAATATAAATTTTGATGAATAGGAAGCATTATTTGAGGCTGCAGAATTTCTATCTAATGCTATCTATTGAAAGCTATTCAAAGAAAAGGCATGAAACCGTTTACCAGTTGAGCAATTATGAAAGCACCAACAAGAAGAAGACCAGGTCTTTCCATAAATGACCAGCCTCTGGAGCGAGTTACGAAAATTAGAGCTTGGCTGATGGTGCTAACTTGAAGGTACACAGCAGATGCTAGCTGGGCATTCAGTGGCTTGGTGACGTTGGGATCTGTGAGATTATAGAGCTTCTTGTAGAAGTTTGGCTCTAACTTGAAAGGTTTCTGAGAGAGAGAGAGAGAAGTTAGCAACTTTGCCGTTGCCATCAAAGTACAAAATGTGAGGCCTATGTATCTATGCTGATCACAATAACCATGAAACAAATTCAAGTTTACAGATGCAAAACTAATAAATTCTTAAAACTGGGGGATACTAGGAGTCTTTGTTTTTTGTTGTTTTTTTTTTTAAGCCAAAAGAGGCTGCTAGGATATGAGGACAAAAGCACACACACAAAATAGAGGTGTGATGCCATATCAAGCTAGCATTGATACTGAAACTTAAGCTTACAGGAAATTGGGCTCTTTATAATGTGCATGCCAAAACATAGAAATACTAACAGAATGAAGTAAAGCATGATTAATATAAGGAACAATTAATAGATGAAGCAAAATTGGTTAATAATATTGCTCCTTGTAAATACTTCAGAAAATTATATTTCAACTTTTTATCTGGAAGAATCAAGGGTATCCTAAGAAATGATACACAATAGGCACATTTACCGCAAAGAACTCGGTTTCATAAATGATGCAGAAGAATATAACTGTCGTCACGGCAAGGTAACTGCCTAAGACAATCCCAGTTGCAAATATTTCACTGAGCTTCCAACTTTCAGGAACTGGAGATGGCTTAACCCTGTCTTTGGATATTGTCATGATAGTACCTGGGAAATAGTTCAAAATTCAGACTTATTTTCGAAAGGAAAAAGGGGTATAAATGAAAGAATAGCTGAAAACCAAGAATTCGCACTCAAGGAACTCTGTTACAGACAAACGCAAGAGATGAGAGAACTTAAAAAGGGTAATAATGCTTACCATCATTAAGAATGGCGATGATGAGGACCATAAAAGGAGGGAAATCAAATCTCCAGAATAAAGTGAGCAACAAGAAACCCAGCTGTTATACAATCCCATTTAGAAATGAGAAATGACCATTATAATTTGCTCATATGTGACATAATCTCTTTAGCAAAGAAAAGGAGGGGTTGGGGAGTGGGATCATGAGCTACTTACCACAATACGTATTGTTATAGATACCGCATATATCTGAAAAATGAAAACAACAAAAAAAATATATATATATTGAAAACAAGACCAAGATTTAGCTCCAGGCTCACTTTAAGGTCCACGTCCTAAAAGAATGAGAAGAGAGATTCCCCTTACTGTGTAATTCTTCATTCTTTGAAAGATTGCACGGCTTGTCAAAACAGCACTGATGATTACACTCAACCCAGGTTCTGTCAGTACTATATCAGACGCACTACGAGCAGCATCTGTAGCATCTGCCACAGCAATTCCTATGTCTGCTTTCTTCAATGCAGGTGCATCATTAACTCCATCACCCGTCATTCCAACTATGTGCTTCTTAGCTTGTAATCGCTGCACAATCTCATATTTATGCTCTGAAATGAAGCATCAAGTCAGATAAAAGCAATGCAAAGTAGATTAGAAAAAGTAACAAACTGTAATGGATATGATTACCAGGAAAGACGCCAGCAAAACCATCATCTTTCTCTATGAGTTCATCAATTTGTAGAGTTGCATCTAAGCCGTCCTTATTTTCCCCAAGCAAAGACGATGATGGATACATGTTTGTGCCCATCCCAAGTCGTCTCCCAGTCTCTTTAGCAATTGCCAGTTGATCACCTGGAAAGTAATTCCATTAGGGGAGTCAAAAGAAAGTTTTGAAAAGATTACTGAAATTTAGGATATTGATACGGTTGGAGTGGAATCAGTGATAATCTATGAAGTTCATCAAAAGGTTAGTCACTTGAAAGTACTACAAGATAATGAACTCCATGAAGTTCATTAAATATTTAGTGGCATGAAATTGGTCAACTCTGTGAAGCTTGATAGTGATCAGAAATTTTTCTAGTAGTGAATCTTGATAGTACTTTCCTACCAAACTATCAAATTCTCTTAACAGCAATTTTCTGATAGATCCTGACTTAGACCCTTCTGCTACAGGCCCATAAAAGCAATAAAGCAAGGAGTACCTTGATTTTAATCAGGTAAGGCTTTTTCTTTGCTTGAAGATGTTGCATCAGGTGTTGGTTGAACTTATGGACGTCATATTGTTTAAAGTGTACAAGGGCAGAAAAGCAATCTGAACTGTTCTATATTAATCTTGATGATTTAGCAATCTGAACTTATGGAAAAAATGCCTTTTCTCACATACCTGTGATCATTTTAACACTGACACCGAGATCTAGAGCTCTTCTAATAGTTTCAGCACTGTCATGGCGTGGTGGATCAAACAGAGGGAGAAGACCAACAAACTCCCAAGGTCCACCAGGACTGTCTTTGGTACCAGCTGGTACTTCCTGTAAATTACAGAACTCTCCTCATCCATAATGCACCAGAGGAACATACTTCTAGGAGTAGGAATTTTATAAAAGCTTGATTACCTGACAAGCAACAGCAAGGGATCGAAGTCCACGCTCTGCAAATTTGTCAATTACTGAGTGCACCCTTCTTTCAATATCTGATCTATTCCATGCCAAATTGAGTATCTACAAATTACACATAAAATGTTTTGGAAATTTAGGTCATATTTAGTGTGAAGGACTAAGAAACCAAGATTTCAAATTGATACACTAATTACCTGCTCTGGTGCACCTTTGCTCACTCTGTGCATTTTACCAGCTTTGTCTATGTATGTAAGTGCTGTCCTCTTATCAGTTGGATTGAATGGAAGGAAGTGAACTTCTGTAATTCCAGCTCGAGCCTACAAATTACAATTGAGCAACAGGAAAAACTCATATCAATTAAGCCTTAATAAACAAAACACATGGTTTCATATGCAAGTTTCAAAACTAAAAAGAAGGCAAATCTCATGAACTAAAAGGCCTGAAATTAGTAGCACTTCAACCAAACACAGCTCTGCAAGTTCGAAAGGCTATATGCCTATATCTGTTTTTTCAAATAGAGACCATACTTTTGCCTGCGTAAAATGATACTATGAACATGCACTTCTCGTCACTGTACAACAATAGAATTCACATTGGATTTGCACTTTCTTTTTTTGGCCCAAAAAAAAAAAATTTGAAACGCATATTCAGGTCCAATTTCTCCAAAAGTTTCAGTTTTAGGATCCTATTTGGAAAAACATTTTGAGTAATACGATCTACTACCTCCTTGGAATCAGCTAGCATTGCAACAATTGCTGCATCAATAGCATCTTGATTCTCCAACCTTGAAGCTCTGGCAGCCATCAATACAACCATGTCCTTCTCAACATCTTTGGCAAAAACCTATGAATGGAAGTGATTGTCAAATGTCGAGATAATCCAATATGATGATCTTAAGATTTACATCCATGGAAAACACAATAAAACAGGACATTAATAGTTTTCATCTTTATCTGGAAACAACAATATATATGCAAAATCTTCAGCTATATTTTGTGCATTCTAACCAACTAAAATAAAGACATCTTGAATCCTTGTGTTGGTTATATAGCTTACTACAAGAGGGCTCCGGAGAAAATGTACTTTATTTATTCATATGGTTCTCTTAGACTATTGGGAATAGATACATGTTTAATTGTTTATCATATATTGTTGCAAATTTATTAGGAGAAATCTTAAACATGAAAACTACTGGCATTGGCAATAGCTTTATTGTGCAGATGTAAACATACCATCCAAATATGTATTTAGCTTAAGCTTCTATAAGAAAGGTTAATTACATAGTTCATTGTCATGTCGGTCAAAAGATTTAAGCATATGACAGGATTAAAAAATATCACCTCTATCAGATTCTTGTCCACTGTTAATTTGTTGAGAGTTAAAGTTCCTGTTTTATCACTACAGAGCACATCCATACCAGCCATTTCTTCAATAGCTGTCATTCTCTTTGTAATTGCACCCTGAAAAGAACTCCAACAAGCTATTACTTTGATTTCCATACTAAAGAGAGGCTAACTCAGTTCTGAAATTTCATGATTGTAATTAAATGAAGCTTTTAAACCTGCTGAGACAAACAATGAGAACCAATGGCCATGGTGACAGACAGAACTGTTGGCATAGCAATTGGGATGCCTCCAATAAGTAGAACAAGAAGGTTATCTATCGAAGCACGATACCCTCTTTTTTGAACTGCTAAGAAAATTATTTCAAGCACAATCCCAATGGCAATCGAGCAAATGCAAAAGTTTCCAATAGCTGTTAAGACCTGAAACAATCAGTCCAAATAGTAATTCAGATGCACAACCACTAAAAAATTCTCATACTCAAGATGCAACACTCTCTAATATGAGTAGATTTCACTGTCCCATTAACTTTAAGCAACAAATAGAAATTTTTTATACTGCCGAATCCTATATTCAGAAGCCTCTCATATGAATCATGTCTATTGGCTTGACATTCTACCAACATGACCATGTATTGACACTATTAAGATGAAAAGATTTTAAAAAAAGAACCTGCTGAAAGTGCCCAACATGGGTTGTGTTTTCCACAAGATGAGCAGCTTTTCCAAAGAAGGTATGTACTCCAGTTGCAATAACAACTGCTTCAATTTCACCTTGTTTACATGTTGAACCAGAGTATACTCCATCACCAGAATGCTTAGATACTGGGAGTGATTCCCCTGTAAGAGCAGACTGAAAAGAAGAAAAGAAAAATATAACAGAAAGCCCAGAAATGAAAGTCTGTCAAAGTAGAAGACAAGAAATAATAGAACCAGGTGATATAATGACATATCAAACACTCTTACTGACGATACGTCGATACATCCATAACGGTTCATCTTAGGTATGAATTCTTTTTGCAAAGACAAGAGTGCAAACACTTCCTTGGCCTCAACATTAAAATTAATTTTAATTTAAAAATCCAAACAAGAAAAAACTGCAAAGTATGAGTAACCATGGTACTCCTACAGCTCAAGGTCATTTCATAGAAATTAAGAATCAATTAATATGGAAAAAGGATGTAGGGATGGTAGCATCAAGGACACATAATTTTACATATATGTATTTGCTTCTTATCCAGTAGAACAGTAATATTTAGGTAAGAACCAGTTACACATGCCAGTTGTAAAATTAAATTTCGACTGTGCATTGTGATTACATTTAAGGGTAGAATTTTATTATTAGACCTGGAGATTAGACACCTTACACAAAGTCCCAAAGTCATTTAGCTTGAACCTTTTCATTTTGCACATTCTATCCCTAACCCCTAAATTTCAATACACTTGCACATAAATGACTGACTAGCAATGGCTCAACAATGATAAGAGTATAAGACACATGCAATGATTTATTAACAATAGACTATGACTTAGCTACCTGATCAATTTTTAAAGGATCTCCATCTAGCAAACGAGCATCAGCGGGGATTATATCACCTAATTTGATACTAATAATGTCTCCAGGAACCAGCACAGCAGCATCTTCCTCACTCCATTTCCCATCACGTAAAACCTGTCAAGATTTAATGAATTATCAATCTTACAGAGAGGCAACAGAAAAAACAATCTTCTGAATAGCAAAGAAAGGAAAAATTAATGAAATGGTTCATGGAGAAGGAAAAAGTAATTCATCCATACAAATGAAAGTAACCTTGGCTTTAGGAGCCAGTCGTGCCATAAGAGCCGCAGCTGCATTGCCAGCATTGTTTTCCTCAATAAAGCTTATTGTTGAATTTATAATAAGTAGTGCCAGGATGCCCCCGGAATCATAAACATCTCGATCCTTTCCCTGAAAGAATTTGTTTTTCAAAAGTCAGTCTAGAAACCTAGGTTTTGTCTCAAAGGTAAGACGAACTCCTAGGGACTTACTCCTCCATGAGCAAGAGTTATGGACATTAATGCAGCTGCTTCCATAACCCAAGACAAAGGGTTCCACATAAATCCCAGAAAGTTGAGTATTTTACTTTCCTGCAAAGGAAAAGACAGAGTAAATTAACAAGAAGGTGGATGCTTAGCTTACTAAAAGAAATTACCGCTTAAGAAACAATTTATATCAAGTTAATTACAATAGAAGAAAGAGCACAAGCTGTAACAAATTATTTGAAACCTTTTTCTCTTCAAGTTTGTTGTAACCAAACATCTCCAACCGCTTTTGCACCTCGACAGAACTGAGACCCTCAGCTGTACATTTCAAATTTTCAAAAACTTCCTCAACAGGGATGTTCTCCTGCCATTATAGTCAAGATTAACAAAAATGTAATAGCCTTAAAATGGATTGATGCAGAGACTCGTAGTTCATAATGGCTCAATTCATCAACCTAGATCATCAGGCCCAAATGTATTACAAATTGATAAAAATTTCCTTTGAAATCATAAAACATAATTTTTATGTCCCCCCTCCCCTCCTTAATTTCAACAAAACAAGAATGAAATATACTAACTCTGAATTAGATATCATCCAAAAACTTAATAGAAGTCATCATTCCCAACTAGCAACACAGAAAACATTGCTCCATCGAAAGAACACTGAAAATAAAACATACTATACATACTACCAGATAATACAAATGCTTTCTGAGAGGATTATTGTCCAGTTTATCAAGAAAAAAGGTTACTCAAAACACTCTAATGTAACAAGTAAATAGGTACTAATTCCCAGGGAAATCCTCTTGCACACTAGTTTTATATGACCTTTATGATCAGCGAAATTTTGAGGCATGATGGTTTAACACAAAAATGAAGTAGATCAAGAACATGCACCAGATCAACAGCTTCCTTGCTAATAAGCTCAAGGGCAATTGATGTGTCCATTGTGGCTCTACAGTCTTTGGCTCTTAGCCCTCAACGAGAAACGCAAAGATAGACAACCTGCAGATTCAGAAAGTTGTCATCATAGAAATTTTGTGCTGAAAAAATTATTTAACAAAAACAAAAACACATCTAATGAAGGTTGGTGATATATGATTCCTCCAACATCTTGAGGCCACAGCTTCTTGTATCAATGTCAAGAAGGCCATGTATTCCATTCATTTAGTTGATGACATGAGAAGAAAGAAAAATAAAAACTGAAACTTATAGTTCCCGCTTTCTGGTTTCGGACATTAGAAAAATCAGGCTTAGTTGAGTGGATTTTCTTGTTTATTCAGTCTTTTTTTTTTTTAAGTTTTAGAACAGTAGCATTAGTCTATTATAATCTCATTCCTCCTCTTATTCACCACTATCTGAGGTAACTAATATGCACATAAGCTGCTTAAATTGAATTAGAGCAATGCATGGAAAGTAAATTTCTAAATGTCAATGGTAACTTATCTCATTAGTTATCTTACCAAATGAACAAGACTCATCTCATGAGTCATGAGTGGGTGTTGGATATTGCATAAAAATTAATCATATCTTAATGTTTCACTCCCCCCTGTGAACACACATGCCAGTAAAGAGGTAAGATGACATTAAACATAACCATAAAGACTGAAATATGTAAACCAGCCAAGTACCTGAAAACTCAAAGACAACATGATTCAAACAGCTATTAGGCAACACAAACATGGTCATCAGAAAGATGATGGCAGCAATGAATGATATGATATTCTCATTTCAGTGGCTAATTAAATGGGTTTTGAAACTGCAAATATGTACCAAATTGAACAGAAATCTCAAGCAGTAGTCTGCTTTTTTAACATGAACCCACTTCAGAAAACCACCATACACCAAGACCCTTCAAAGCCACAAACCATAGAAGAGGGTCTGCGGTGTTGCTGGAGAGAGTATGTTGATAAATGAATTACATTTATTAGTCTTCTCTGCAGCTTTTATTTAATTGTGGTGGCTGCAATATTTAGTGTGTTGTTAGGTGATTGTCTGTCTTGGAAATCATAAAGTCTATTTGGGTTGTAGGTGCCTTTAATGAGGTAGTTGATTGTTGTAGCTCTGTATCTCTTATATCAGGAGTGTCTTTCTCCTGAGTTCTTATGAATGAAACTCTCCTCTTTGCACCATGGATGTAGGCAGCAAAACTTGCTGCTGAACCACGTTAATTTATTCTGGTTTTCTTCTTCCATTTTCTTCCTTTCTAAACTACAGAGTACTTCTGGGAGAAGAAAAGAGAACTTGGCATGTATAAATACACATAAAACCTGCCATATATGCAAACCAAGCCGCGTCCACCATATGAAGACATAATGTGAGATAGAGAGAGAGAGAGAGAGAGAGAGAGAGAGAGAGAGAGACATGAGCAGAATATTGGCCATTTGAAAGAATTAAGACAAGGGCTCAGCTTCTGAAACAACGTCGCCAGCATGAACACAGCTAGCTGATAACACAAAGCGCACACTGTTTTTAACGAAGAAGCTATCGAGATAGAAACTAACGTATGAAAGTGAATGAATGAATGATTGGCGTAAATGTGTGATTTGCTTAATTTTTGTTCATTAATTAATTGATGTTGCACATCCATATCTAGGGCTGGGTCGGTTTAACGGAAAAATCGAGATCGTATTCGAAACTGCTCCAATCGATGCCGAAAAGAACCGTACCGAGATATTGGTTTGCCAACCGAACCGGTATGTTCAGTTTCGGTTTCGATTCCGGTTCTGGTTCTCAGATTTTGAAACCATCGATTTACCGAACCGAACCAAATATATACAACATTAATTTAAATATAACATTTTTATACATTTTTAATTTTTTATATCCTAAAATACCTTTCTATAATCCATTTATATACATTTCTATAATTTATATAAAAAATATATAAATTTATAAACCTTAAACCCTTTTTATATCCTAAATCTTATAATTAATAATTTTTATATTTTTTAATTTATATAATACATTAACATATAAAAATTAATTAAAAATATCCTAAACATTGAGTGGCAGCATTAATAGTGAGTCACCTAATCACTGAGTGTCACCTGCCTTTTGGTTCTACTATTTAGAAAGCTAGCTTCACGTGGTCTTCTGGCAATATTGCTTCCTACAACTTTTGCTTTTCTGACAATTCATTCAATTCTATTGCAGGCAGCTGGTGATGACTGATGAGGCACTAATCAATAATATTTTTATTTTGGTTTCTAATATTTTCCAACATCATCGTCTGCATTGTATATATATTCCTGTAGCTTTTACACTCATCGTTTTTGTGGTTCAAGAGGTTGAGTAATGAGTATGGAAGAAGTGGTTTTTAGACCCAGGGGCTCCGCTTACACCAGCGCCGTGCTGGGATAGAGAAAGAAAGGGGAGGAGGAGGGTGGTACACTGGGCTGGGCTGGGCTCTCTCTCTCATCCCTCTCTTTGCTGCGTTCTCTCTCTCTCTCTCTCTCTCTCTCTCTCTCTCTCTCTCTCTCTCTCTCTCTGATGCGTTCTCTCTCTCTTCCTCTCTCTGCGATCTCTCTTTTTTTGTTTCTGGTCAGAGGTCCATTCCGAGCCGAGCCGACCGAGAATGCCGGTCCAACTGAGTGCCGGTTTACCGACATTTCGGTACCGGTCTCGATAACCAAAGTGGCCAATCAACGAGGAGGGTCCGGTCGGTACACGGTTTGGGGTTCTCGATTCGGTAACCGTACCGAACCCACCCCTACATATCAGCCGCTTTTGGAAAGCCATACAAGTAGGGCTGGGTCGGGTTGACCGAAAAACCGAGGCCGAGCCCGAAACCAACCCAACCGATACCGAAAAAACCGTACCGAAATAAAACCGTACCGGAAGTTCGGTTTGACTACCGAACCGGGAGGTTCGGACTCGGTCCCGGTTCTTATATCCTTAAACCGTCGGTAAACCGAACCGAACCGAATATATTTAACAAATCATTTACATAATTCATTTTTATACATTTCTTATACATTTCTAATAAATAATTTATAATTTTATATAATACATTTCTATAATTTATATAAAACATATATAAATTTATAAACCCCTATAATTTTAATTTATATGTTTTTTAATATATATAAACTAATTAAAAATACCCTAAATCATAATATTAATATATTATACTAAATTAGTGAACGGAGTCAAGGCCCAAAAATGGCCCAAAATGTGGCCCAAAACATGGCCCAACATGTGTTCGGTCTAGGCCCATAACCGAGCCGAGCCGACCGGATTCTTCGATTGACCGAACATCGGTTTACCGGCTTTTCGGTCTCGGTCTCGGTTGTCGTGGAGGCTTACCGGAGGGGTTCGGTTCGGTCTTCGGTTTAGGGGTTTCGGTTCGGTTACCGATCCAAACCCACCCCTACGTACAAGTACTCTTGTACTGGTCCTACTGGACACCCGCTTCCGGCTTCCCTCTTGTGATCTCCCCAAGGCCCAACCTTCCCTAAATGGTCCATTCACTTGTTGAGTTGTGTTTTACGTGTTAATGACACAATGCTTGTGCCCAAAACTCATTCTACTTAATTATCTTTCTAATATAAACTTAAAACTTAGCTTAAGTTTTAAACAATGTCCTTTTGGTGATAAAACACCATGTTAGGACACAAAATATACTAACTGTTGATCTAATGGTATATGTCTCTAGCATTAATAACGAGACGTCCCAATTTCAAATCCCCTTTTTATCAGATAAAAAACACACACAAATTATAAGTCATCTTAATTACTTATAATTTGTTAGTCATAATTGATTATATATATTGTTAGTCAGAATGTCATTTTATTTTTAAATAACTTTCTATAAGTGCTAAAGATATTATCTTCATTCTTCTAACTTTGACAAGAGTTCTATTTTTAGGTGCTACCTTTCCCTCTCCTAAATAAAAAAGGTGATCATATACTAGTTCTTATCAAAAGATTGAGAGAAAAAAACAAGGCAAAACAAAGAGTTTGCTAATTATGTGGCAAATGTAAACCCCTCATTATTTGTGCTACGGAGTATAATAAGGGTCAATCCCAATGGTATACAAGTTGGACGTGTACCACCGTACGGTTGGATTATTTCATTGGTCTCTTGCTAGCACCCCTCTGTCTCTATCTTGTTTTTAAAACGGACAATGTCATAGTACTCAATTTGTCATTGAAAAAAAAGAAATTCGCATAACTTTGTCATTGACAGTGCCATATATAGTACGGTTGGATTATATATACATATGTATATAGTATGTGACAACCATCAAATGATTGCTAGAAATTAGTGTAAAAACAGAGATAAAGACCAACTATGCAATGACAATTAGACTTCTGATATGAAAATGCAATTAGAGTATTATTAGACTTTTGAGACTTTTGATTGACATCAACCCACAAAATAACAAGAAGAACAAACAGAAAAAATAAGGATAGAAATAAATAAATAAATAGATTAGCTGACAAAGGTGCCCAGCATAATAGAAAACGTAGGTTTAAAAATCCATCTCCAAGTAATAAAAAAATGCATCCACCATACTAAATGATTTATAACATAGATCAATATTATTTTACTCCCCAGACTATTGCACTTGTATCAGTTTATTCTCTAAACTTTCAATTTGGAAAATTAAGATACTGAACTTTTTTAATTTTATCAATTGAGGTAATTTTGTGAATTTGCTCGCTTTTCATCCAAATCTTCGTTTACACAAGTCAAATCCTCATCACGAAGAGTCTTTATTGAGAAAAAAATGGTAGTCACGTGCCCATCACTTATATCAATTTACCGAGTAAATTGGAGAAATTATCTCAATTGGCAAAATTAAAAAATTTAAGTACCTTAATTTTTAAAATTAGAAGTCTAGAAAGCAAACTGATACAAGTGTAATAGTTTGAATAAAAAAATGACACTTACCCCTAACATTCATCAATGTGTGTTGAACTGTTAAATCTCAAATTATTTATAACATATTCATCTGTTTCAATACCCTGTCCATAAATCTTTTTTATGGGCCTTGGCCCTTGGGTATGTTGGGGGAGAGTTTGTTGTAATTGATCAAGAATGGAGTGGTTTTGACATGGCTTAATGAATTGTCCAAAGATGGCCCGGTTGCATCTGAGGGCTTAAAGAATTTAAGCTGGACTTAAATATTATATAGCCGTTTGATGCATTGAATTTGATTAAATAGATTAAAAAGCAAGATTCATGTATATTTAATGAAGAAGATGAAATATGTCTTCTTCGAAGTTGGAAACTTTTTTCATAAATACACATAAATCTAATTATTTAACATATCCAATCAAATCTTATATATGCATCAATGAGGCCTATGAGTTTAAAAAATCTTTCTATAGGTTTAATTTAATCCAACATTCTTCCTTTTATCTTCTTTATTGAATACACATGAATCTAATCATTTAAAATATCAAATTCAACATAAACATCAAACAAGGCTTACGGGTTTAAAAATACTTTGTGGGCTCAAACTCTTTTGTAGAACATGGTTTTAAATAATTAGCTAATTATCCATCCATTCAGCCTATGATCCGTTCCCGAGTAATGACGAAGAAACATATATTAAATTATTAATTACTAAACTCTTATTCTACTTGAGCTATGACTCAATGAGGTAATCGGTTCGGACCTCTAATTAGGAAAAATATTATTAAATTCATATATGGTAAATATCTGAGATTAATTATGAACTGTTTTCAAACAATTAAGTCGTGTGGTTAAAGAAACCCACCTTTCTTGTTCAAGATCAAATTCACGAGGCCATTTGACTTTTCTTAAACTCAATAATTGAAACCCTAGATTAATCTGAAATTCGGATCATGGGGCTACCTGGTCCAACATAAAATCAAAAGGATCTCTCCTTTTATTTAATTTAATTTTTAGCAAACATTATATATATTAGAAAATTATAATTAAATACCAATACTTCCTATACAAACACCTGGTTCTTCTCTGACTAGTTTGCAATTTTATTTTTATTTTTTTATAATGACTAGTTTTCATCGTAGAAATTGGTCAAACAATTATATTAAAGATATATTTCAAAAAAAAAAATCTTGCTAGTAAATACAATATTAATACTATTGGAAGCTCTATATATAATCAACATCAAAGCGCACGAGCTAAGCTGAATTTGATCAAATAAAAAAATTTAAAAATTGTGATTTGTACCAAAGAAAATAAAAAATTGTGATGATGATGATAACAATTATAAAATTTAATCAATTTCTGGTACATTGTTTTGTCAAAATGATTTCCTAATAGATGAATAATAGATCTGTTCTTTCTTTTGTGGTTGTCTTTCTAATAAAGTGGTTTGGTGAAAGGCAATCTTTTTAAAGTGTTTTTCCTTGCTAAAGTCTTCATCTTGTATGAGTCTAATTCACGTGTTCTTTTGACAAATCGCAGTACTCTTAATAATTTGACAGGTTAATCTCTATTCTCTTAACGCAAGGTACTATGCCAGCCTAGTCAACTCATAAATAACATAATTGATATATTTCATATATAGAATAACATTTTCTTGTCAAATAATTTAATAAATTATACTTTATATTGTAAATAAATATTCCTATAAACGTTAATAATTCAAATTAATAGTTTAATAACATAATATATAGTCAGTTCTCATAACATGTATAAGTCTAATAAAAACTTATTAATTATAATAAACGAGCAAAGTGTTTTTGATAAAATACTCAAAAACATCATGATAATAATCAAATAATTAATTCATTTTTATTTAATTAATTCATTTTTTTTCATGAATAGATGATCTGTGAAGAAAACCTAAAAAATTAAGTGATTCGCATCACGAAATCACATTGTTGCTACACTCAAAAGAATTGTATAGGTTGGAAAATTTCTATATATATATATATATATATACAGATATTCATTAAAAAATTCATTTCGCACACATGTTATTATGCCAAACGAGTCTTATTTAATCGTGGCATTATCCCCTAAACCACACGACAACATGAAATATCATGTTAGAAAAGATTGCTTTTCTTGCAAATATTCATCACTAATTGAGTCATATACAAGAGTAAGACAGCACAACAAAATATAAGTCATAGAGAACGAGACAAACTTGGATTGTCTAGGATGCAAGGAATGCTATGACTTTGACTTGTCCCCAGCTTAATTAAGTGTCAGGTTGGAGCTCGTAATTTAATTAATTAATTTGTACTAGTCTTGAATTAATATATAAGCATTAAGTATGCACTGCATTCACTTTCTTAATTTACAATACTCTTCAATGAATTTACACTATTCACCTAAAATCAAGCCTTGATATCTTCATATGTTAGTATCCACCTATATATCTGGTCGCAGATTGTCTGGACGACTCTGAAATAGACTTGGAAACTCTCATTTGTAGTAAATATTCTCTAATATGATTGGGAGTGTAACTAAACTATATTAATTATAAGATGTCATATTTTGCCACCAAACTAATTAATTAAACTACCATTTGGATTTTCAACTTGTGAAGTCAAGAACTTTGAATTCATCGCACAACCTTTAGTTCTTCTATTTTATAGAAGAGTAAGACTATTTTTACACACTTAACTGACATAAGCTAACCACTTTATGTGTAGCCGATAGCTGATGTGGCCATGCCATATAATTAATGGCATGAGTTGATATATGAATAATTAAAATTTTAAATTCACGTCAACTCATCTTATTAATTAACATAATATAATCACATCAACTATCACATAAGATGCTCAGTTAATATGGTTAGATAAATGTATACAAATAATATGATTCTTTATAGAAACCATATTCACTTCCATGCCTAGCTCCATCAGATCATCAATTTATAATAACATCATGTAGGCTGTTTTCTCGTCTTTACCGATTGGTATTTTAATAATAAATTACCTATAACTCTATAAGTAATTAATATGTTCTAAATTGTTTCAACGGTTACTACAACCGATAATCACTTTTTTGCATTTTTTATTTTTTTTAGACACAATTGTTTATCTTAAGATGTGAAATCATGCTAGAGTTTAGATTTAAACAGTTTAAAATTTAAGAATTAAGTGACTCGCAGGTGGTGGTAATGAATAATTAATTGTATAACTGTTATATTCTTATGTTGTGTTATTAATTTATGTACTATAATATAGATGAACGGTACTATAATTTTTAAGTTTAAACTCATTGTTTACATATATTATAATAAATAATAACAATTTATAAGGCTAAACTCGTTATTTACTCGTATTATAACAAATAATACGTAATAATATTATAACGTTTATGTATAATAACTTTTCGCAGTGATGATGCTAAAAGTATGGTAGCAAACAATGCCACCTCCTCTGGTTGAAACTCATTTTAGTAACTTAGCAGTGCTACGTGCTCATCACTAACTCTCTCGGGGTTTGACATTCAAAGCCGGGCACATGCCAATTCTGTCATGGTGACAAACTGACAACACCATATATTCAAAGAGTCTTAGTGAACCTCAAACCACGAGTTTTTTGTTTGAATGGTCAGATCATTTTTTTTTTTTCGGTGCTCGAATGGTCAGATCATTTAATGCTGAAGTGTCGAAATTCAACAAGCTAGGCCAAAGTATTCACAGAAATATGATGGTTTGGATGTCACATAGAGTAGAAATTATAAGCCTGGACAGCATATTATAAAAGTATACATCATTATGACAACAATGATAAGGAGGGTTCTCCTTTACGGAGACATTATAATATTTAAGAGGAAAACAAAATAGTCATTGTGTATACAAATCTATTTTAACTTCACTACTAAATTTGCCGTACATGTGAATATGTGATTGAACTCCACACAAAAAATATATATATATATATATGTACCCTTACAAATTAAAGCATCAATCTATTACTAGACCAAAAAAATAAGCATCAATCTATTACAGTAAATGATGCATTAGCTTACTATGAAGGTTAAAAAGGTTTACTTAATTTTTTAAGCATGATAAGTGGGCTTATGTTTCGAAATGAGCGGCATGTTTGCACAGTGCTGAGCGCTCACCCAGAAACTATTGGATGGTAATAACTAATAAAATTAAGGTGAATATAATTTCAAATGATTATATCTTTATTTTTTGTCTGATTTATACATATTTCACATGTATATGTAAAATTAAAAAATAACAAATTGTATAAATATCAATCTTTATGATTTTAGGTTGAAATTGTTTCACGGTTGTACTGAAACAGTGAAACATAAACAATACGTCAATTAGTTAGTAATTCACCGAGTGCTCAGTGCTTGTGGCAAGGGCTTGCTATATAAAAACTGAGCCGGCTTGTCATACACTTGTTCGTGTGCGCTATTTTGTTCATAGAGCCCTCCATTTCACCTTCAATAAAACGAAACCGTATTACACAGTTGCCTTAGTTTTTATATCAAATCAAAGTCCATGCATGAAGATTTCCAAATCACATATAAATGTGTATTTTCTTAATTTGTATTTATTCTTGGTTAAACTCATTAATCAAAAAAAAAAAAAATTACAATTTCAAGACAAGGTAGCGGTCTCTATAGGCTATATGGTCTTGTATTAATTTACATTTGTAATTACGTTAGGTCAATGAATGGAATGGGGACTGCATTAAATGATGCGAGTTGACTTCTATATATATCAAGACATCACATGAGCTCTTAATTTCATCGTTGAAGCATCACATCGAAACACAGTAAAATGGCGGCTAGAAGCAGCCTCCCATTATTAGTTATGATATATGATTTACAATACGTATAAAGCCAATTAGTGGGATACACTTGAAAATTTGAAGTTGTATGAGATATGTATCAAGCGCCACTATTATTTATAGTAATGAGTCTATTTTTGATCACCACAAAAAGGTAGTGGTGAGCATTACCACTATGGTGGTTGGATGACAAATATCACAAAAAATTAGTCAAGTGATACATGTCATTCATCTATCATGATAGTAATACTCATTATAGTGAACAAAAATGATTCCTTATAATAATAGTGTTAAGAATAAATGAGATTAAGAGTGTATTCTAATTTGAATAGATAAAACGAAGTGTTTTTGGGATTAGCTTAAGTGATAAGGGTAGATAAATTAATGGATTATGATTAGATAAAATTTAAAATTCAATTCCTTTGATGCAATAAAAATAAAAATGCAATTACATAATTCGTTAAAACAACTTTGATACATGAATATGATGAGTATTTCTATACTTATGCATCTATATTATATTAAGAGAATCTACTGTATTAACTAATAAGGAATAAGGATGAACGCATCCAGTGGCGGATCCACTAAGGGAGGCAGGGGGTCAGGCGACCCCCCAAATTCCGGAGCATGAAGCCTACCACCACCTTTCTCAACCGTCAGTGACCCCCAAACCTATGGATGGCAACTCTGCGAACCCCTGGCCGGTGACTCCTCGTTGCCTAGTTGCCCACCAAGTGTTTGATGAAAAGCCTGAGTGGCTGAGTGGGAACAGAGAGATCAACCTTCTTTTTTTCTTTTTCTTTTTTCCAGTTTGTAGCATGGCCAAAACAACATCGTTTTGAATCAGGCGTGTTTCATTTTTTAATTTTTAAGTTTTCTATTCAAAACAGCACCATTTTGAGCTAGGAATTAGAAAAAAAAAAAAAAACAAAAATCAAAACAAACCACCATAGCAGAAGATAGATCCAAGCCTCCAATTCCCAACATAACTTCAAACCTCAGAATTCTCCAAAACCAACACCCAAGTTTCAGAAAAATTATAGAATATAACTGATATACCGCTATGTGATATAACCAATCAAATATGTAAGGGTATTATTGGATAATATATTTATATTAGTATGGTATAATATTAATAACATCTACTCATATTATAACACATAAACTAATTATATCACGTGTCAATATATCAATTATACAAAATAATTTATCCAAATCCTAATCCACCACTGTTCCCCACCATCACATTTCGCATCCACGGGTCACTTGCCCACCATGACTCCCCGGATTAGAGATCCTAGATCCGGCATTGAACGCATCTATTGATGTGTAAATCTAGTCAATTAACTGGGGGGGTCCAAGTGATTCGACCGTGGTATGGCCACCGCTCGTCCTTTTTTGACCTTTTGTTAAGAGTTTTTGAGCAGAACTTCTATGCTCAAATTCTTAAAGAATGGACAAATAAATTTATTGAAAAGAACACTGGTGTGGTACAAATTGAAAAATCTCTAATACCTAAGTCAATAATATCTCACTAAAGGAAAAAGTGTCCATAGATATAGATATTTAACGTGTTAGTTTGTTAAAGTATTCAATTAAGCCTAATGATTAAGCTTCTTATGTACGGTGGAAAAAAAAAAAAAGAAGCTTCTTATCATTTTATGTACAAAATCTTTTATGATGTAATTAAGCTTTTAAGTCAGATTAACTAAGCCCTCTCCGAGGTTTGTTTAAAAATAAGAATAAAAAAAAGAAATCTCATGTAAATACTATTGAATAAAATTTGATTTTATTCATTATTATGGGGATTCCATAAAAATTTCATTTCAAAAAAAGAAATCATGGGGATTCTGTAAAAATTCTAATTCAAAAAAAGAAAGTTTGAAACAATTAATATTTTTTTTAAATTGGATGCAGTTACTAATTCATAATCTGGTACGTACAGAAATAAAATTTCTTTGTGAAATTCTTAACGTATAGGTTCCCGACTGAGGTGGGATGTACCCTACAAGGTATGTGTGGTTTTAACCATTCCACGTACCCTTACCAATACCATTGGGACTTTGTCCCCAACTTCTCCAATTTTTCTTGGGATGAGGTCGGTAATGACCAATGGTGACGGCATCGTTTTGACTATAGCTATAAGTTTTTTTTTTTTTTTTTTTTTTTTTTTTTTTTTTTAAGATCATGATAATTAATACAAGTTAGAGTATTGCATTATTTTATTTGGATGTTGACAATTTGACATATATAGCATGTTCTCACCAACAGAAGAGATTGGTATCTTATGTGTAATCTTGAGGGAGAAATTTATGCTCTCACATACATAAATTATTAATTGTTGTAGCGTGATTCCCTAAAATAGCAATATAATTGGCCAAAATCTTATTTCTAAGATTTATTATGATTGTTTACATGTACTAGATTAGTATTTATTTATTTTGTATAAATGTAATATGATTATATGATGAAATTAATTCACGTGTTATAATATTAGATGGATGATATTAATTTTAAGGAGATTTCCATTTAGGTCCTTTAGTTTTATAATATACTGATTAAAGCTTTATGGCTTTTAAAATTTTAATTAAAGTCCAATAATATTATGACTATTCAATGTTACATAATATTGGTGTATTAGTTTCTATTTTTTTCACACGTGACAAGCGTCTAGTGCTCGGCAGCCATTTTCGAGTGTTCAGCAATGTAGTTTTACTTATTCCTCAGGCCCTAGTTTATCGGTTTTATATTAGACAATTTCAAAATATGTTGGACACCAGTGGATTTGAAATTTTCACATGTACATCGTAAAAATTTTACAATATGCTAACTTCATACATTTATAGTCTAAAACGTTAATGTACCCTCTCCAAGACTCAAAATTTCTATACGGGTAATGCTAGGTACCCTAATTGACATGGAATTCTATGTCAAATTCTAATTTTTTTTATTAGGAGGAGGGAGGATCGAACTTGAAATGTCATAATTTACATGCCACATCATTTTTTACAAAAAAAAATAAAAAAAATATCACGTTTTCTTCTTCCAGCCATGACCTCTTTCCCCCTCCGCCATTTTTCTTCATTCCTCATCACCATCCCACATTGTCCCTCCTCTCTCTCCTTTGTCGCCCACCCCTATCTCATCAAATTCCCTTTTTTATAGAAACTTTATTCATATCATCAACATCTTCAATGGAATTCATCCCTCCAAATCCGATCTCTTCCGATTTCAAATCTCGAAAAACCTACTACCTAAATCGCCACCAACGTCATCGAGAAATTATCATGAATAGAAAAGGATAGAGAGAAGGAGACGAGGTAGGAGAGCGATGGGGAATGAAGAGAGTAGGTGGAGGAGGAAAGGGTCCATAGTTGCCATGACTACATGAAAAGAAGAACGCAAAGATTTTTTTTTTCTTTTTTATTTTTTAATACTTATTTTGATATTTTGTTATAATGTTAATAATTATAAACCCCCTAGTTAGAGATAAAATCTTTCATAACCTCCACCCAAAATCTATCTCTCCTATAACCCCCAATCTTACACTTAATATTTTCTTAAACCCCCTAGTCAACTAATACTCAGTCAAGTTTGACTCCCCATCTTTTAATTTTCCAGTTTTACCCTTTTTTTTCCAATTATAACCCTTGAAAAAAATATCAAGCCCACATTTCTGAAATTTCTCTCTCTCTGTGCGTGCTTTCTCTCTCTCTCTCTCTCTCTCCCCCGCGGTTGTCGTCGGCGCGTGCGCCGCCGTCCGGCGACGGTTGCCGGCGATACCAGTCCCATCACGCTCACCTCTCCCCCTCATCCTCTCCCTGCCCTCCACTCTCCGCGAAATTGAACGTCGACACCGGATCGGGTCTAGGCAGACCCGAGCTCCCCGCCGGAGATCTGCCAGTTCCGGTGACGATGAGGTGCCGGACCGCCATGGATGGCTTCCTCTCGTCGTCCCGAGTCCACTGGTGCCATCAGAAGATTTGGACGACCCCTAGGCCCGCCGTTTCGAAGGAGAGAAGCCGGCGACATCATTGTCGGCGATCTCTATGTTCCGGCGACCATTTCCGTCGAGTCAGGTAGCCATGTCATAGATAGGAAATTGTTTGCGTTTTGGATGCTCTGGACTGATGCAGATCCATTTAGTGTATTTTTTCTATATTGTGATAAGTTGAGTGTACTTTCTGTTTTGCAGTCTGACCGCCTTCACAAGGTTTTGGAACATGTGAACGAGGTTCATTCTCTTTGTGGTGTGCTTGGCTTGGATTTTGGCCAGATTGTTAGTGAAGTGGATCCTAGCTTGCACAAGACAAGCATAGAACAGTCCACAAACATCAGCAATAGCACATTGGAAGGTCTAGAACAGACCATTGTCAAGTTGAAATCCGAAAGGAAAGCTCGAATGCAGAAGGTAAATGCTGATCCTACTGTAAATGTCGAGTCAGGTCGACATCATTGTGAAATTTATGTCTTTTATCATGTAGATTCTTTTGGTCTTTAGAGCTAGGTGTGAAAGTTTGTTGGTCTTTAGAGCTGGGTGTGAAAGTTTGTTGGTATGGTAATTGTTGCAGGTTGGTTGATTGTGGTGGTGGTGGTGCAGTAAATGTCATGCTTATTTAATTAAAGATTAAAATGTTATTTAAATGCTCCTTAGCCATCTTTTTATTGATGGCTAAGGAGCATTTAAACATTTATTGATGAAACAGTTTCAGTTCGTGAAATAGTTTCAGTTCGTGAAACAGTTTCAGTTCGTGAAACATGAGTTTTAAATGAATTTTGAATGAAATTATGGTTCTGAAATATGATGAATCAAATTTGCAGGTTGAAACAGATCGAGGCAGTGGCGACTGTCGTGTACTCGTCGCGCGTGAGGTGATCGGACGACGTTGTATTGTTGGCTACTCCTCTCATCTCAATGCTTGTTGTATTGTTGTTTTTTTTTTTTTTTTTTTTTGATAAGGTTGCTGTGTTCTTTTTAGTGAAACGGAATTCAGTAAAGGTGTAACTGTTTTAGTGAATTGCAATTTGTTTTAGTAAAGGTGTAATTGTTTTTTAATTAAGGTGTAATTGCATTTTAGTCGAGGTGTAATTGTTTCATCACTTAATTCAGTTTCAGTAAGTGAATTCATAACTGAATTCTTCAATTTAGTGTAACTGAATTTCTGAAATTCAGTTTCAATGTAATTGAATTTTTGAAATTCAGTTTCAGTGTAACTGAATTTTTGAAATTCAGTTTCAGTGTAACTGAATTTTTGAAATTCAGTTTCAGTGTAACTGAATTTTGGTTTTAGTGTAATGAAATTCAATTTCAGTGTTTGATTTTAGTTTTAATGAAATATTGAGTTTTAGCAAAAACTTCAATTCCAAAAAAAAAAAAAAAAAAGTTTCACCAAAATACAGTTACAGTGACGTCAGCATGCGTCAGCGCGCGTCAGAAGGGTAATTTAGGATTATAAATTTTAGGGGGTTTTGAAAGAGTTTCTAGATGGGTGGGGGTTTAGACAAATTTTTTTGGTGAATAGGGTGTTTAAAATTAGGCACTATTTGTTATACAATTTTACATAACAACTCAAAATCAATGTGAAACGTTAGATATTAATATGTAACACTTATCATTTTATAGTTAAGTTTGATCTTAACTTATGTAGAAAATTAAAAATAACGTGTATAAATAATAAACTCTATGTCATTAGAACACACGATATTAGTGCCCATAATCGATCTTTTCCCTATACAAGTAATATATTCTCACTTTTTGATACGTTTGTGCTAATTAACTACCAAAGAAAGAAATTAATGACCAGAGCCGGCCCTAAGCATGGGCGCTAGGGGCAACCGCCCAGGTCGCACTTTCAAGGGGGGCCCAATTATATATATATTATATTGAAAAAACTAAATTTAAAACTATGGTTTGTACCGATCTAGTAAGGTGTCTAAGGTTTATTTCACTCCAGGCCTTTAAAAAGTAAAAAATCAGGACCGACATTGTAAATGACATTAAATTGGACATAGATTAGTTTCATGCTCGTACAAAAGACTTAAAATTTGTGAATGAGTTTATTCTACTTGTCAATAACATTAAACCTAACGATGAAGCTTTCCAACCAAAGAAAAGTTTGACAAAAAAAAAAAAAAAAAGGTATATTTGGCCATGGTTTATATATATATATATTTTTACTTAATCGCAATTATTTTATAAAGTCCAGTTTAATAGTTCATCATGATAATATACAAAAAATCAAACCAATTAATCACATCCAAAAGAAACCATAACAATTAATCAACCAAATCCTCTCCATTCCATTATCGAAGGTTCTCACGTATACATATCAATCACATATATACGGATCCATATATATGATATATCTCTTTTTAACTTTTCTTTCAATAAAATAAAAATAAAAACAACGTGAAATTAACCATTGTCTCCTAATCTAAAACGATTAACACGACGTCGACAATCGAAAATCGAAGTAATTAATTAATGAAATCTCTCATTAATCATTATACGACCATAAGCTGTGGATATCCTAACGACGGGTGTGGAGATAACGGCGACAGAGGCGGAACGTTAAAAATCCCCTTCACATCACCATCAGAGTCCCAAATCGTCATCCAACTTGACGGCGTCAACGGAATATCCGGTAAATAACGAACGGCCTCTTCAGATTCCGTCAGCCTCTCCTTCTTCACCACCACCACCGGTTTCACTTCCTCTCTATCTTCCTCATTACGACGTCGTTTTCTGTCGACGGCGGCTGCCTTGGGCGGCTCGGCAGCGGCCTTGCCGGCTTCGAGAGGAAAGTTGAGTATGGCTTTGGAGCCGCGGAGCTTGAAGGCGGCTCGGTCGTAGGCCTTGGCGGCTTCGATGGCGGTGTCGAAGGTCCCGAGCCAGACCCGAGAGCCTCTCCGGTTCGGGTCTCGGATCTCGGCCGCGTACTTGCCCCACGGCCTTTGCCGGACTCCTCGGTAATGCTTCTTCTTCTCCTCATCGGAAGTCGTCATCGTTTTCTGGACAAGCGGGTTTGGGTTGGAGTCCGAGTTTGTAAATTGGATCCACTCGGTCTTGTTTGGGAGTGAGATCGTGAGCGAGGGTTTTCGGTTTGTACTGAGCGGTTTGGGAGGTGTTTGGCTGGAAATCTGGGGAATCGGTTGGAATTCAAACAAGTTACGATCAGTAATAATTACTGGAGCTGGCTTGGAATCGAACTCGAACGAGTTTTGCGAGGTGAAATCGGAGGGTTTTGGGGTTGTGAGGTCGATGAGTTGAGGTTTGGCTTCAAATTGGAGAAAATCAGCTGAGCTGAACTTGAACTCGAAGAGTTGACTGTAGTCGGAGATTTCAATGGAGGAGGAGGATTGAGACTGAGAGGCGGAGGAGAGTTCGGAAATGACGGAATTGCCCTGAGAAGACCATTCAGTATGGGGAAAACTGGAGGCGGAGTCGGAGAGGTCGGTGGGAAAGGTGGTACCGTTGGCGTAGGGCGAGAGGTCACCGAGAAGATGGTTCTTGATGAGCTGGAGCGCAAAGACCTGGTCTAAACTGGCCATGTCGACTGAGCTCAAAGCCATGAACAAGTAATTTTTGAAAATTTGGAGATAATAGAAATTAGAGAGGGAGATGTTTTGAGAGTGGAAGTTGGGAGTGGAATGGAGAGGAAGATGGTATTTACCCTTATATATAAGAGGAAGGGAAGGAAGGGAAGGGAAGACTTTCATGCTCAGCTTCCTCACAGAGGCAGAACAAGAGAGGAACCATCCTTTACTTTCTCTCTCCTATGGCCCATCTGCTCCTAAGTCCTATACTCCTATCCACTAGGCTTCTACTTAATGTTACGTAATAATTCTCCTTCCACTCCCCACCGTTGGATCATTCATCACAAATCGCGATCTTGATGATGATGGTCATCGAACCCATTTTAATGAGGCGCTTATAATTTTGACTTTAAATTAAATTCATTTGAATTCTTTATGAAATTGGGAGTTTTGTATGCAAAAAATTTATTATGCAGACACTATACGTGATATACACATGCGCTTTTGACCATTAAATGTTGACATAGTCCATTATTTTCTGTTAGGATATATTTCTTCACTATCAGATTTGGATATATGACATTAGGAGTTTGTACAACATATGGTCTCCTTTCATACACTTGACCATCTCTTTGAGACTTCAACAATCTAGCTTCTCACTCGACCACCTTGTTAATTATCTCTTCAACCATCTACTCGCTCGACCATCTTGTTAATCATCTCCTCCTCGACTTAATTCAGTCTTTCTTGCCAAAGATCTAAGTTTGGGATAAAAATTCAATAACTTTATTCTTCCTAATATGGGGTATATGTAGAATGCACAAAGATACCTTCTTATGTGACCAAGAATAAGAAAACTCTAAATAATTAGAGTTTTAGAAATTTTAGAATATAGGTGAAAATTATAGAGCGTGTATTAAAATGAGTCATTTTTATCAAATTTGGATGATTGATTTCACTTTCATCATCATGTCATGGAATTCATTTTCATCTCTTTTGTCGTCTTCTACTCGATTGTAGCTAATTTTAAGGATTTTGGTAAGCACTAGCAGTGCTTTATTTCCTGGACGCTTCCGAAAAGTGCATCTCTCGATCGAGTAAAGACTTTTATAATGATCACCATAATCTAATCTAGAGAAGGTCGTGTGGGGCACTAAAGACAAAACAAAACCAATCAAGATTACATTTGGATTTGGTCATCTTCCATGCTCTTTTTTTTTTTTTTTTGGCCAAGGTCATCTTCCATGCTGAATTTTTCGTTAAGCTCTCTTTTTTAATTGGAGCCTTATAATTTAAGATTGAATCATTCTAGAAAATATACTAGTTAATTGACATTAACGTGCAAGCAAGCAAGTAAATTAAGGATCGGTTCTCTCTCATTGTCGTTTTTGTTCCAGAAACAAATAGATTTCAAATGTTCAACTGAAAGGTTCTTCTGTTTGTTTATTTTATTATTATATATGTTCTATTCATTTCATGACTTGAATTATACTTTATCGCGTATACAAAAGTTATGAACTTCCTTACAAACTTTATTTACCGAGTAAAAGACTAAAAGCTTCCAAAGACGGTTCTTATATTTTTATAACATTTTTTTTCATTTTATTCTAGAGATGGATGTGTGAACTAAATGGTATTCTAATTCTACTCTTTGATTTTGCAGTGCTACAAAGTCTGAACATGGTTTACAATTAGTTTTGTTCATACCTGTTTTTGTACGTTGTTCAACTTGTTCTAATGTCAATGCAAATTTATTAATGCTTTTGGGAAGAAGTAGCATTTTCACTTGTGTAAGTTTTGAAAGTGCTTCTTAGAAGAAAAAAAGAAAAAAAGGGGTGCTGACTAGTATCCATTAGAATCCTCCATAGTAGGTATAGACTGTATAGTATGTTGATGAAGTCTATTGGTTATCAGTCATTCATAAGGCATAGAATCGAACCCTTTCTTTATCCAGAGTTAATGGGCAATTGTAAAACATTGATTAGAACGTTCTAACATTAAATTCATTGTACTACATTTTCAATGCATGCAATTGAAAACTTTTAACATGTATAGTAAGATTCCAATCTTACACAATGAACTCTCTCACATCTTACATTTGCTTTTGTATTAGAGGATATCCTAAAACAAAAAAAATTTGAATGTGTGACAAGAAATGCAAGAATAATATAGGATGTGAATAATGTATTATGACAATTCATCCGCTTTTTTACATATAATATTAATCTAAGTACGTAGAATTCGAAAAGAGCTCTAGTAAGGACACCCATTAGGACCAAAGAAAGGGAAAAAAGAGGGTATTAAAAAGGAAATTGCCAAATAAGATTGAAAACCAAAAAAAAAAAAATGTAAACTATTTAAAACCCCCAAGTTTGAACTTGGTTATTTATAAACCTCCACCCTTAATAAAACTATTTTCTAACCCCCTATTGGACATTTAATCTCTCCCAAAACCCCCTAGTCAACTAATAGTTTGACCCATATTTTTTTAATGTTCCAGTTTTACCCATATGTTTCAGTTTTTTCAGACTCACTCAGACTCACTCCCTCTTCGAGTGTACGTTCTCTCTCTCTCTCTCTCTCTCTCTCTCTCTCTCTCTCTCTCTCTCTCTCTCTCTCTCTCTCTCTCTCTCTCTCTCTCTCTCTCTCTCTCTCTCTCTCTCCGCGTGGCTGTAGCCGGTGCGTGCTCCGTCGTCCGGCGACGGTTGCCGGCGATACCGGTCCCGATCTTCTCGTCTCTCCTCCCTCTTCCTCCCTCTGTATTCCACTCGCCATGAAAGCTAGCATCCACGCCGGATCGGGTCTAGGCAGACCCGAGCTCCCCGCCGGAGATTCGCCAGTTCCGGCCACGATCAGGGCTCTCTCTCTCCCTCTCTCTCACCGATCCCTCTGTTTCCATCGATCCTTGATCATCCGACGGCCGATGCCGGCGAAAACGAAGACGATGACTACGATCAGTTCGGGGATGCTGATCGAATATGCTAAGATCAGAGATGCTAAGATCGAAGATGCTAAGATCGGAGATGCTGCTAAGATCTTCAGTAAGATCTAAGCTCCTCATCGCTTTTAGATCTGTATTTATGCTCATAATAATTTCTAGATCTAGCTTGTAAATCTTTGTATGTGATTAAATTGATTGTTGTTCATTGACTGTGTGATGTTGTAGTTATGTTTGCTAATTCCTTTTGTAGATCTGCTACAATTATTTATTTGGCTGTGTGATGGTTGCTGTGTTGGCTACTCCTCCCATCTCGATGGTTGTTTTTTTTTTTTTTTTTGATAAGGTTGATGTCCGAGAATATTTTTGGGTGAGTTCTGTAATTTTCTGTGTTGATTGGGGCTGGGCAGCCGCCGTGTGTGGTGGTCACCGCCCGACTCGGCCGTTGAACGATCAATTTTATGAACCCTGTTTGATTTGTTGAACTGTCTGGTCTTAAACAGGTACCTCGGCGATTAAAAAGTGCAACTGAATTCAACAAATTCAGTTTTTAGCTTAATTAGTGTAACTGTGTAAATTCAGTTTCAGTTCTAGAAAATTCAGTTTCACTTTCTGAAAATTCAGTTTCACCCCAAATTCAGTTCTAGCTTAATTATGTTAATCGGATAGAAATGTGGGTTTTTTAATTGATTTATAAGTATATACAAATTTACTTAATTTATTGATTAAACAGTTTCAGTTCGTGAAACAGTTTCAGTTCGTGAAACAGTCAGTTCATGAAACAGTTTCAGTTCGTGAAACAGTTTCAATTCGTGAAATATGAGTTTTAATTGAATTTTGAATGAAATTATGGTTATGAAATATGATGAATCAAATTTGCAGGTAGAAACAGATCGAGGCAGTGGCGACTGTCGTGTACTCGTCGCGCGTGAGGTGATCGGACGACGTTGTATTGTTGGCTACTCCTCTCATCTCAATGACTTGTTGTATTGTTGGTTTTTTTTTTGATAAGGTTGCTGTGTTCTTTTTAGTGAAACGGAATTCAGTAAAGGTGTAACTGTTTTAGTGAAGTGTAATTGTTTTAGTAAAGGTGTAATTGTTTTTTAATTAAGGTGTAATTGCATTTTAGTCGAGGTGTAATTGTTTTATTACTTAATTCAGTTTCAGTAAGTGAATTCATAACTGAATTCTTCAATTTAGTGTAACTAAATTTCTGAAATTCAGTTTCAGTGTAATTGAATTCTTGAAACTCAATTTCAATGTAACTGAATTTTTGAAATTCAGTTTCAGTGTAACTGAATTTTTGAAATTCAGTTTTAGTGTAATGAAATTCAATTTCAGTGTTTAATTTTAGTTTTAGTGAAATATTGAGTTTTAGCAAAAACTTCAATTCCAAAAAAAAAAAAAAAAAAAAAAAAAAAAAAGTTTCACCAAAATACAGTTACAGTGACGTCAGCATGTGTCAGCGCGCGTCAGCATGCGCAGAAGGGTAATTTAGGATTATAAGTTTTAGGGGGTTTTGAAAGAGTTTCTAGATGGGTGGGGGTTTAGACAAATTTTTTTGGTGAGTAGGGTGTTTAAAATTAGGCACTAAAAAAAAAATTAGTGTCGTCAGTTAGAAATAAAGACAAAAGAAATTATTTAAAAATTTCAATGTTAGTTTGACCCGACCCAATCTAAAACTACCCTTAACAAGCTTTAATGAGGTAGGGTCATCGGGTCAATGGATGGGACTGAAGTGAAAAAGGGAACAAGTCAAGCATTGCAGTTTATTGTATACATAAGATTCTAAGGTCTCCTAAAGACTCCAAGCCAGCTCTCAACTACTCATTATTTAATGGATTCATGGAATAATTTACAGACAGAACAAATCACTGAGCAACTGTAGTAGGAGGTCTAGCTAGCTTACTAAGTCCAAGAGTTTGCCAAGTCTCTCTTGCCTTTTTTAAACAGAAGGATAGGAACAACCGAACAAGAACAACATAATTCATGCACCTCATCATCCTTACCCAGTCTTATATATCTCGGGCCAGCAAAAATACTCATAAAATATGTATATCAGCACGTGTGTATATCTATTTATAGAATAATATTATTTTTTTCAGACCGTCTGAATGTTCTTGACAAAAAAATTTGGTGTGGGGTCATGGCATGTTGACATGGTAACAAGCTAGTGTACAATATTTACAAATATTGTTTAGAACTTTTAGAGTTTTAATAATAATAATTATACACTTGTTATTGACAAACTGTAAATTTGAACCACGAATTTATCCAAATTTACAGTCTAATATAAAAAAGATCTTATATTTTTAGACTCTACCTTTATGTGTTAATACTATTTTGATATATATGTTGCTAAAGTACTCATTGTTACTCAACTGTCGGTATGTGATCACCACCTACATGAAAACATGCAATGATTTTGCTTTTGCTAGATAAACTAAGCTGTTGGAAAAATAATTTTCCTTGTTATTATTCTTCTCCATCTTTGAAGAATTTATAGCAGTAGAACTAATACTAACTAGGAAAAAAAGTTTAAACTCTATAATCCCTACCTAATTACTTAATCAAACACTAATCAAGTCTTAACTGCATAATCAACGTCATAATCCCATGCATGATCAGAAATCAATTATGGATTTATAATTATTGGTCAGACTTTCCAATTCTAATTAAGCACCGGCCAATAGCTTTCTGAGTGGACCAAGATATTAAGGTGTGCTTCGATTCAAAAGGATGGAAGTAAAACATTGAACATTTCATTGTTTGAAACTGCACTGTGATATCTAGCTGTGCTGAACAAGGCATGTGATGATCAAAGATAGATCAAAAACAGAACACATGTGATGATCCACTGTGTGAAACAAATTACCTAATCTGCAAAACTAGGATTTATTTATTTTTAATCAGTTATCAGTAATTCCCTTGGAAATGAAATTATGGGAATAACATGATTCTGTTTATTGAAACCATGATTTCTTTTTCTTTTCCTCTCTTTTAATTTCCACCAAGTATTAGTTTTACATAAAAGTTATGAATAACTGGTATCTTTTTCAGATTTTTATACAAGGATAGCCTTTGAAAATTGTATCTCTGAGCAAAATGTCTTATTATAACTGCAAGATCTTCTTTTTTCAGAATTCACTGTCTTGATTAAATTTGAGTACATGGTCATGATCTGAGTAGGCATGCAGTTTAGAGCTTTAAATAGATTATAATCTATTTAAAAGCATAGCTCTTTTCACCAGTTCATCCTACTGTTTTGTGTCTTGATCAGTTAATTTTATTATTCAGAAACTATATAGTTCCTAAATTTGTGTATTTTTAAATGTAACTCGAGATTGGAATTAAGACTATAGAAAGATTTCTGAAACTTTAACTTGTATGCTTATTATCCCTTGCTATCTTTAATGCTACTTCTTGACTACTTTCCTTGTGCATGTACATGGTTCTTTTACTTATGATACTTTATTCCAAGACTATGAAAGTAGATAATTTTTTTTTTACCGCTTGAAAGAAATAGAATGATTTTTGTTAAACCTATATATCGCGACGAGGAGCTGCAAATTTCAACCAGTAAGTTGTGGGAAAAACATGGAGCTGATCAAGATGTTGTGTGAAGGAATTCAGACCGAACAAATGAAGTGTGGAGGGGGATTAAAATGTTGAGATTAATGACATTTGCCTTAGAACAGTGCAGATGAGTTGGAAATGTGAGGCTCTATATAATAATCAAGTGGAAAGATTGCATAAAAACAGCAGTTGTTGTCTAGGAAGGAGAAGTTTATCTAGCTTGAGTTAAAACTTATCTTTTAAGGTTAGGATCAAGTTTGGGAAATTAAGATTCTTGCTTTGAGGGACAGAGTAGCAGTTGGAAGCAAAAGAGCTGATTGATGGGAGAGAGTTTGAGTAAGAGTTTGAGACTCAAGCCACTTCAAGGGGTTTGATTGTTTCACAGGACAACATGTGCTATCTGTGAAAGTATTTAGAATGGTGGTTATCCATAAAAGCTGAGGTGGAGGGATTCACAATTTTTTGAGAAAACCAGAACATGCATGCAGGACACTTTTGAAGAGAAGAGGTACCAATTTTTAGAATTTGGAAAGGGATTATGTGTTTTATGCATTACCATTTTTGGTTTAGAGGCTCAAAGACTTGGTGGGTGGGATCACAGTCTGATCATATCAGCTAGACATTAATGCTTCCAAATTGATTGATTTCCAGAATGCAACACTTGCATGCTTGTACAGATATGGAGCTTTTGAAACCCTTCTCTGATTGAGGCACTGCCAACACTTAGACAAGACTAGTAAGTATCCCAACTTCCAAATTAAGTGATCAACTTTCTGTAGCTCCATTGAAGGCTATCAAAGGTAATTTCATAATGATTTCTGCGAGCCTTGCTAGCCACTTGGACTTTAAAAAACAGAGAAAGTTTGCACCAAGATTGCAAGGCCTAAGGTCAGCATCTCCAGTTTCTCCTCAGTAGCTCCAGTTTTGTTTGCATTAGTGTAAAACAAAACTGAAATACCATAAAAAATTAAAAAAATTTACTGCCTTGGTTCACAAGAAACTTGAAGCATCTGGGTACCTCTCTATGGAGAAAACTTTCACATAGAGCATGATCTGTAGCATTACTACACAGCAATTTCTTATTTGATAGATATCGACAAAGACATAAAAATCTTAAATCAAAACACAAGAATAAAAAAAAAAAAAAAAAAAAAAAAAAAACCAATCTCTCCCCCACGTTCCCACCCCCACCTTCTTTTTCCCTTCCCCTGCAATATGGTAATTAATCAAAATGAACCCTGTAAATTGTAAAACATTCATGAATTACAGACATTTCGAGGCCAAGGGTCTAAAGTTGGGAAAATTGTATAGCATAAATTCCTTGGTAAGATACAAATTTCTCTTTTTAAATATCTTATAGTAAGATGTGGAAATGCACAGTCCACTTTTGTCTTAATATATAGCTTTTGGTTTGGTGAGCTTAATATCTTGCTTTTGAATGAGATTGTTTTTAGTTTATTTCTGATCTTAATGTGTGTGACATGTGGTCATGTAGTTTGAATTATAGTTTTTTTCCTTCATTACTTTTTCTTTGGTCTTCTATTGCCATGAGGATGAAGCAAAGGAAGAATTTTCCTCCTCCAACCAGCTGGTATTTCATATACAAGTGAACAAATTTCAATATTATGTAACTCAGTTATTGTATAATTTTTTAACCCTTGAATGAATTGATTGCGTATCTCATTGACCCTTGCTGGTTTTCACACTGAGAATGGATGAAATGTTTACCCTTATTCTTCTTCTTTTTGTTGTTGATGATTCATATGCCATTTTTATCAGCAGAGAGAATTTTTTTTTGAGCTGATGTCAAAAATAAAACACTAAAATGAAGGACGCTCTTACCCTCTGACAACCAAGACAAATAATCTAATAAATGAGTCAAGAGAAAATTTTCTTAATTTAGACATGCGGCACCTTTGCACGTGTCATTCATTAGCTCTTCTCTAATTTTAGATTTGGGATGAAAGCCTTTTGGGCCATTGGCCCTTTGCCTTGTGACTTGTGAGACTTCTCATGAAGGTATATCATCACACATAAATATATAAGGGTTAATTACAAATATATACATCAACTATATATCACTTGTCAACTTGGTACCTCATGTTCAAAAACTTTCGTTCGGGTACATCAACTTTAATATTTTGTAAACTTAGTACCTCCATTACTTTGACCGTTAGAAGGACTGTTAACTGCCTATGTGGTGCTGACGTGGCACAAGCGGACCCACCACTAAACGTTGACTTGTCTTTTAAAAAAAGCCATGTGCAAAAAAATTTATAAAAAAATCAACAAAACCCTTAAAATTATATAAAATTGAAAAAAAAAAAAACAAAACAAAGCCAGGCCCGGCCTCACCTCCCCGCCTAGCCCCCTCATTCCCCCTTCCTCCCCCACCCTTCCCCCACCCAGGCCACCCCCTCCACATCCCCCGTCCTTCCCCCCCAAACCCAGGCCACACCTTCCCTTCGCCACCCCACCTCGACCAGAGCCGACCCACCTCCCTCCTCTCACTTTCTCTTTCTCGTTCTCTCTGCCTCCCCTCCCCTCTGCAACACCTCCTTCTTCCACCAATCCCCGCCCCTCCCTCTACCACCCAGCCCCAGCCAGCTCCATCGCACCCCCCCACCCCAGCCCGCCCCTATCCTGCACAACCCAGCCTCTTCCTTTCCTCTCCTATCACTTTCTCTTCCCCAACTCTCTGCAACTCTCTCTTACAGATTACTCTTTCTCTTTCTCTCTCTGGCGAGTTTGGCCTCCTCCTCTCTCTGTAACTCTCTTTAGAATTTTTTCAGCCTCCTCCCCTTCTAACATTCTAGACCAGCACAACTATCACAAAACAACACAAAGTTCACAAACAGAACAAAACGTCGTTGACTTATCAGCTTCGATTCACGAGCTACGATGGTCTGATGATCGATCCAAAGGCACCAACATGCTCAAAACAACGAGAGGATTCAATTGGGGGTGGTCCGACTTTGCATCGCTGCCGGGAACAGAAAGTCAACGGTGGAGCCCGACGGCCTTTCCTTTTGAATTGCCGCCGTCGCAGCTCAGATGACCAAATTAAAGGTGCCAAGGGACTCGTCGTGCCGAAGGGGTGAGAACCTAGTGGTGTTGCTGGGAGAGGGGGCGCCGGGGGGGGGGGTGTTGGGGGTGAGGGGCGTCAGGGAAGAGGAAGAGGTTGGGTTGGGCAGGATAGGGGCGGGCTGGGGTGAGGGGGTGCGATGGAGCTGGCTGGGGCTGGGTGGCAGAGGGAGGGGCAGGGATTGGTAGGGGAGGAAGGGGGAGGGAGGGGGCTGGGTAAAGAGGTGAAGTCGGGCATGGGGGCTGGTTTTTTTTTTTTTTTTTCTATTTAATATAATTTTAATGGGGTTTTTTATTAATTTTTGTACATGTGGCTATTTTTAAATGCCAAGTCAATATTTAATGGTGGGGTCCACTTATGCCACGTCAGCACCAACTCGGCAGATAATAGTCAGACTAATGGAGGTACTTAGTTGACAAAATATTAAAGTTGAGGTACCCGAATGAAAGTTTTTGAACCAGAGGTATCCAGTTGATAAGTGATGTATAATTGAGGTATATATATGTAATTAACCCAATATATAATGTCAAGAGACCTATTTTGGACGTGTCATAATGTCATGCGACCTCAAGATCTTAATCTAGAGACTTATTTTGGGTCCTAATGTCATGAGACCTTAACGTCTTATGTCTAGGCCTCATGACATGGGTCCCATAAGCTCTCGTTATGAGATTTTGTACCTTATGTCATAAGGTCTTTTAATGAATTCTATCCAATTATTATTAGAGTCTGGTATATATTACTTTTTTTATTTTCTTAGAAATATAGTATCTAATCGAACCGGATAAAAGGAAAGAAGAAAAAGTATTGCGTTCAATCTATAAACATGAAGAAAAAATCATGTAACAAAATTTTTAAAAAGGAAAATCAAGTCAGAAAGAGGATTCTTATTTGTATAAATGGTACTTCAAACTTGGAATGAGTTTGAAGAAATTAATGGTACTACTTCATCTTTTGAATTTTCCACTCGGTTTTAAAATAAAATAAAGTTATAGGAGCAATGGTAATGTTCACACATGTACTTATTATATTTTAATTTTTTATATTACTATATAGCAATGAATGAGTTGTCAAGCAGTGGAAATGTAAAGAATCTGTAACCAAGAAACTATCAAAAATCAATCAAACAAAAAGTTTCAAAACAAAATTCAAAACCAGAATAATGGCTGCAGGCTGCCGCATACCTAATGACTGCTATAATTATTAGGTACAAGCCAAAATTAAACTCGTGCTTCAATTCTATTATTCTAATAAGAGCATTGGTAGTGGTGGTTTTCAATGCAATTTTATTGCATGAAATTGAATTAATTGATGCAATTGCAATTGAGGGTATATGATATAGCATTTTGGTATGAATTGCAATAACTTAAGAGCTTTCACATGTCACATGGACATGCAAGAGAGAAAGAATTATAAAAGAGAAGATTAATGAGCGAGTGATATTTAAAAAGATATAATTATTAATAAGATATTGAATTATACCATTATAAATAAAATTGCAGTTCAGTTCAATAATTACCAAATAGTTCAAAAAATTAAACTATTAAATAATCTTTATGAATGCTCTAAATCCCTAATAAATAAAAAATAGAATTAATATCTTCCTTCTTTCATAAAAATTCAATAAAATGAAAACAGATACATCCTGTTAACCATGTTGCGTGCAAGATCTATCAATGATGCTGTGGGTCTTGTCTTGTGTCGACTTTAATTAATTAAACCTTGAAAACTCTAACTCTTCCTTCATCAACTTGCAATAACATAATATTAAATCAAATAAAGCCAATCTCTTCGATATTTGTAAATTACCCTTCATATATTTTATGCCGTAAATGCTGACAACATTTTGATCTTATTCAGCTACTTCGTTGTCCATCATTCTTGTAATGAAAGTTTTGACATTAATTAGTTTGAAACCGCAAGCTTTAATTATTTTTCTTTTCAACAATGCAGATTCTTCACGGCTCACTTAGGGTTTGGTGTGTCATAATTCATGGTTTTTAAATCGGAAGAGAATCTCATGAGCTTTCTTCACTTGGAAAGTCAATTTGGTGAACATGGTATGAAAGAGAATATTGGTATTGGGGTGCTCATTTTTGGAACAATAATGTCAATTTCATTAAATTTGTTCACTAATATATTTGTATAAGCTCAAATTTGAATAACTAAATGTATACTACCACAATACCACATCATTTAGAAACAAAATTAGTATTAGCAATGCGCTCTAAACACAACTAGATTAAATGAGCCAAATTTTTTTTTTTCAGTGAAATTAAGCTATAATGTTGAAGCACATTGGTAGTCTCCATGGTTAGAAACTTAGAAATATCAAATTTTTGTATTAAATTATGTTTATACAATATTATATCATATTTTATTGATTTATATATGAATCTACTGTGAGACTCATTTATTTTTAATAACTAAAATACTGATAGGTATATTGACTTATCATTTCATATCCAAATTTGATATGTAACATTATTGTATTTGCATACCATCAATCATCAAATTCAAAGTTTCAAACTGAAATCTTTGGAAAACCTGCAATTATTTAATATAGGAAAAATTAAAAACTTGATTTGACTTTGAAATTAAATTATTTATATTTTAATCAAATATGATTGTTGTCGTCATAAATTATTGAAAATCTTCACATTTTTATTTAATTCAACAACTAATTTAAATCCACTAATGATAAACATATATAATTTATATATGGTTGTATTAAATATATGGTATATGTTATGTCCTCATTTTATGAATTTAGACCACATTAAAACAAAAATTCATCTAATTAATAATATAAATTTACAATGTGACGTGTCAAATTGTCTAACGAGAAAATATCTACATATATTATACTAGGTAACAAAAACGCTTTCATAAAGAAAAAAAAAAAGCGCTGTAAAGCAAATTGGTTAGTAAAATAATACGATACTCACTATTCTTTTGGATCCACTACACAAAGTGATCTCATAATTTGAACCATTCATTTTTTATGTCTCCATTCAAAAATTTAACTTTGTATCAAATTAATCAAATAGAAAATCATTTGATTATTACCACAATCATTTCAATATTTTATCAACCATTGCATATGTTTCACAGTTTAACAACCTAAAGTCAACTGGTGCATTCCAAATTATTCATAGTCTTGCAACCCAAATTTATTATAATACTCGTGAAAATGGATCAATGTGTACATTTACTTTTAATTGAATATGTTGGAATTCACTGTGTGAGAAGTGAGAACACACATTTTAAGACAAAATAACATTTCCCACATATGACATGCATGACACATCAGCAGAAACACATAATGTTGAATTACAAATCATCGAAAAGACCGATTGATTGTACTATATGGGTTCAGCCTTCAAGTGGATGCGTGGGACCCACTCCTTTTGGGCCAGGAAGGTACCACGTAGGCTCCCAATTTGAACATGTGGTGAATTGCTTTGATAATTCTTAATTTTTCTGGTCGCTGTTGTGTGTTCGTTCATGCATTTTGTAAAGGAAAGGTCTTTACTCTTTAGTCTTTACTATAATAATTTGGGTTTTGTCCTCTATCGGGAAGTTGAATAGTGGAACTGGCACGTGCGGCTGTTGTCACGTGGTGACAGACTCTTCAGCCACTTGCTATTTTTGGAAGAACGAGAATTGTTCTACTGGTTGGTAGTAGAGTCTTCATAAGACCGGGGATGGTCATTGGTCAACCAATTGACTTCAAATTATGACGTGGCGCAGCCTTCCTCGTAGGATGTGCCATTCTTTGTGATCAGACGGAAATGCTAATTAAGGGCTTAATTAAAAGACAAAATATACTGACTTTTCTTTTTTACCCAAACAGTAAAAGTCAAATATAGATATTGTTAAACCATGCTCTTGTTTAGTAAAAAGTCAAATATAGATATACTAACTTTTCTTTTTTACCAAAACAGTAAAAAGTCAAATATAGATTTCGTTACACCATGCTCTTGCATAGTAAAAAGTCAAATATAGATATACTGACTTTTCTGTTTTTGTTTTTTCCTATTTAAAACATGCTCTTTAATAGTTTCATTTATTCCTATTTTGTATTTTTAAACTTTAAAATTGTTTAGAAATTAAGTAAAAGAAATTTATCCACTCCCCTTACTCTCACTCACCACATCATGTCCATTTGGCCATGGTGAGGCCATATTCTTATATTGGTCATGAAAGAGAGTGTTATATATCATACATTTGCACACACTATAAATAATGGTGATAACTATGAAAAGTGAAGTAAGATTAAAATGAAAATTATGAAATATTGAAAGTGGAAAACAATTCGTCGGGTGCAAATAGAAGCAACCATTGCTTAATTGAGTTGAGTAATTAAGATTAAATTTGTCTAATGTTGCCATTGAAGATGTAATCAAGTATGAACTCATGTCAAAAGCATGAAGAGCATAAAAAGAGTGAGTGCTACTACATCCAAATGAACCACACTTACTCTCTAAAATGAGTATTAAAAACAACCCCCAAATTTATAAAGGGAGGAGGAGTGTACAACAAGTGGCTCTACCACCATCCATTGAAGGTACAACTCAACCCCTAAAAAAGCAATTAGTAGATGAAAGCTACCTACTTTAGTGCCTCTCAGATTGATGATGAAGAAAAGTTGGGGCATTTTAGATACTCCTCAATGGTTTGGATAATCTCATCTTTTTTTTTTTCTTTAATTTTAAAAAGAAAGTTAAATAGCAAAAGATTAACAAAAAAAGGTTGCAACTTGCAAGTGACTCACCTTCCTTGAAGAGATGTTAAAGTGTGATCGAGTGCAAATTGACAGAGGTGGGTCCCACTCCTACCCTTCTGTTCCAATTGATTTTGGCTTATTGACTTCGTTGAGCCTTATCCAAAGACAAAACATTTGCACAAGTGGGTATAGGACCGATGCATCTGTATATGCCAAGACTAAGAGCAAATGTCATTCTCGCTCGTTTTCGTCGCCTTAATTTCCATCTTAATTACATTTTCCTTACAGAAATCATGGCTCACTATATTCTCATTTCGGAGGCAAATAAATTCTGATTAGTTTCTATGTATAATTATTCTTCTAATTGACCAAAGAATAAAAACTTTTCTTCTATTTTCCCATCATTGACTCATTGATCGAGGATACCTTGGAAGCTAGTAAACAGTTCTCTGAAAATCCATCAAGTGAAGGAACGAAGGATTCAAGTTATATGACCATTCAATATTACCCACCATAAGATAGTTAACTAACTCGGAAGACACTTCTTTACTTGGTGCTCTTAAGTACTATTTTTAATGAGATATATATATATATATATTTTTTTGTGGTTATATAATGAAAAATGGCTGCTGATTAGGTTTTAAGGTTGTACATGTGCTAATTGCATAAGGAATGATCTTTCATCTGAAAAATGGGGAACTTAAACTTGAGACCTTTTTTTTTTTTTACCAAAATAACTTGGGGTATCTTCTAAAAAAGTGAAGATAAATATCACTAAATTAATAATTAATTGGTATTAAGAATGGTATTTGAATGACGATTAAAAGGTAGAAGGAAAGAATCACATAGCCATATTTGGGTATGCCCAACAATGTGATCCTCAACTTCGGTTTTCATTGAATCACTTACGGTGTGTGTATATATATATAGAATTATTTTCTAATAAGTTTTATACTTTCATTATGGTTATATTAATTGTTTTAGTTGTACATTAATTATATATGGTTTACACAATAAATCTTTTATAGAATGACTTTTGTGAAGACTTTTATTACGCTTTAACTCTAAGATTTTGGGTGTCAGATCCGAGCATCAATACAGAAAAATTATACACTGTTAAGTGCTCAGAAATGGTCATCGAACACTTGGTATTATATGTGAATGTGCCAATGTTCAGACCTGAATGAGCCTGTATATACTGCTACTCATATATAGGGTCAAAGTCACAACCAAGCCAGCAGTGGCCGTGGCCCCCTACCTTTTACAAATCCCTCTAGTCTATATTACAACTCCCTCTAAAATAGAATAATTAGTATGTAATATCATGATAAATTTAATAATGGCCCTCCTCTGTTTGATTTTTAAATTTTATCCCCCATTTAACAATTCTAGCCCCCCCCCCCCCCCCCTCCCTCCCTCCCTCCCTCCCTCCCTCCCTCCCTCCCTCCCTCATACATTAGGATAATGCTCTCTTATCCTACTTAATTGATTATATTGTCATTGTTAAGTACTATAATGCATATACAATTTACATGATCAATGATATTGAGTGTCTACTGTGATTGGAAAAATTATTTGGTATAAGTGTATAACATATTAAACAATTTGATAAGATTACCAGTCCACGAGAAACTATACGTGCAATGAATACATAAACTGCCATATATAGGCAATTGCTATATTATTCTCATTGAATACTTGTACATACAAATTTCAAGTGAGATAGATTACAAAGTATACTAGATTGATGATGTGGCAAATTAATTTGTTGAATGCAAGGGCGGAAACATAAATTTTGCAAAAAGGGGCTAGCTAATATTACCTTAAATCTTAATGACTATGTTTTGTCTCTAGTCACAATTATATTATAATCATCGTAATAATAAAATTTAAGTAAAATCTTATAACATAATGGCTAGTATAAACAATTAATTATAAGAGATTGTTTTATAAGAACCCTTAGATTAAGTAAATGACACATATTTAAAATCACCTATATTCATTTTACTGTCCAATAACTTGTATTAAATTACTAACCATTAAAGAAAAAAAAAATCACGCAAACCATTGATTATTTTTTATTTATGTTGCAGCCCAAAAGTATATATATATATATACATAGCCGACCTAACTAAGAGCTAGCTCAACCTATTGAGTTTTAGCCCATGTTTTCAGTGAAATATTAATTTTAATAAGCAACGGACTAAAAAATTAGGCTAAAAATCAATTAGATTGGGCTAACTAACTCTTAATTGGTGAGCTATATATATGTACTTTTAGGCTACAAACATTTTTTTTTTCAAAAAAAACTACCTGGGCTACAGCCTATGGTAGCCCTAACCTAGTTACGCTCTTCTTGATACGGTGATAACTTATAGGCATAAATTCAATTTAGATACATAATTATATATGCTATTTCAACGGGATCCACGAACTTTCAAATATTTCAAATATACACCTGATTTATTATGTAAATTGAAAAATGAAATTTCGTCCATCAATTTATTAAGAGATCAGTTAAATGTCAGCTTGGTTTTTGCTAACGGGGATTAATTGGCGACGTGGCACCAACTCAGCATGCATTTCCAGCCAAATGAGCAACACATGTCCACTTGACATGGGCCTACACACCCATCACCTCTTTCCCGCTCGTCGAACGCTCTCCTGACCATTTAGTCTCCAAAAAACATCATGTTTTCTCCCAAATTCAAATATAAATCTCTCACTTGCGTTCAACGAGCGAGAAAGAGATGATAAGTTTGTGGACCCATGTCAGGGGTTAGGTGGACCTGTGTCGCTCATTTGTCGCTCAAACGGTAACCCCTGACACGGGCCCACAAACTCTTTCTCTCTATTATTATTAAATTGTGGGCCCGTGTTGCTCATTTGACGAGAAATGTTTGCTGAGATAGCGCCACGTCGTCAAGTAATCCCGGTCAGCAAAAACCAAGCTGTTATTTAACTGATCTCTCAACGAATCAATGGACATAAATTCATTTTTCAATTTAGATAATAGATCGGGTGTATATTTGAAATATTTTAAAGTTCATGGACCCCGTTGAAATAGCTTATATAGTTATGTGTCTAAATTAAATTTATGCCTAACTTATATATGATTACCAAATGATAATATCATGGATTTTAATAAGAAAAACAAAACAAAACAATGACCTTCGAGTTTACTAAACTACAAACAAAAAAGGGCCAATTACAAAAAAATTAATAAACATTTTTAAATATTACAAATTAATCAATGAATTTTTTTAAAATACAATGATAATTATTAATGACCAAAATAAAATTAAAAGAAACTATGTGAATTAATAACTAGACAAAAGCTAAAAAAGAATTTACAAATCTTGCTACTGTGCTAAAATGATGCTAAAAGTAAAAGAACGGGGGATCCTATTTACATGTTGTCGGTAAAGCAAAGAGATTAAGACACACAAAAATCCAGGTATGAGCAAAGCGACAAAAACATTTTGCTGCTGCTGTAAGAGCAAATGACGTCAGACCTCTCTCATTCCAAAAAAACAGAAGGAGATGATTAATTCATCACGTGATTAATAGAAAGGTGACAGATGACCCCTCCACACACAATTTGCACACTGAGAAGTTTCAAAGAAGCTGAGTTTCAACCTGGACCTCAAGAAAATTACAATAATAATAATATTTATTAATATCAACAACTAAAATAATAAAAATATTATTATATTTTATTTTGAAAAATATCAGAGCCTTTCGAAGTGCATGAACCTACTTACCTATATAACCTCTCCTCTCTTCAACATCCAAAAGAGTTCCAACATCTGAAAACTCACAACACAAAACAACTCTCCCTCTCTCCCTCTAAAAGATACAGTCCGGTATATACTCCGACCCGACCCGAAAGTTCTTAAGCTTCGCAGTTTACGAAAATGTACGGACAGAGTACTGGCACCGACTCAGATTTTACACTGCTCGACTCCATTCGCCGCCACTTACTGGGCGAGTCGGATCTCCGAATGGGAAACCCGGTTCCGGGTCCGATTTTCTCCCGGAGCTCCAGCTTCAGCAGCCTTTACCCGTGCCTGACCGAAAATTGGGGCGAGCTGCCGCTGAAGGAGGATGACTCGGAGGACATGGTGCTCTACGGCGTTCTCCGTGACGCAGTCAGCGTCGGTTGGGTCCCGTCAATCGGGTCCGGGTCAGTCGAAACCTGCTCTTTCGGGATTTCGGTAAAATCGGAGCCCGAGATTTTGCCACCGGTGAATATAGTCCAAGAGACAAAGCCGACAGCGGCTCAGCCGGTTCAACCGGTTCAGACCGGGCCCACTGTGGTCCCCTCGAAGGGGAAGCATTACAGGGGCGTACGGCAACGGCCGTGGGGCAAGTTCGCCGCAGAAATTCGGGACCCGGCAAAGAACGGCGCGAGAGTTTGGCTCGGCACGTTCGAGACGGCGGAGGACGCGGCTCTGGCTTACGACAGAGCCGCTTACCGAATGCGCGGCTCGAGAGCGTTGCTAAATTTCCCGCTCCGGGTCAACTCGGGCGAGCCCGACCCGGTTCGGGTGACGTCGAAGCGGTCATCACCCGAACTATCCTCGTCGTCTTCCGAGAGTGGGTCCCCAAAGCGGAGGAAGAAGGCGGTTCAAGCCGGGTTAGAAATGGGGGCTGGGATTGGGCAACAGCAAGTGGGAGGCCAAGTGGTGGTGTCGTGTACACGTGGCGAGCAGCTATTGGTGAGCTAATGGTGGTGACTGGTGGGAGTGGGAGTGGCACTTCTTCAATTAATGGAGGACACGCTGTAATTATCTGAGATATGTAAAATGTGTAGGATTTCAGCTTTTTATTTTTGGGTTCCCATAATTTTGGAAGTCCTTTGAGGCCTAAAGAAGAATATAAAAGAAAAAAATAAAAGAGAATGCTTTTTTTTTTTTTGGTCGAAAAAAAAAGAGAATGCTTGAGAGATGAAGAAGAGGCTGTGTTGGGTTTTGTGAATACAAAATTTGTTATTTGTTTGTTGAACCAAATTTTGAAATGGAATGTTTCCTTACTTTACAAGAACAAATTAATGCTAAGCAAGTATTGCAATCATCCTAGTTTTCTTGGTTTTTGATTATGGAATGCACATTTTGGATAGCAATTGTAAGATTTGTACTCAGTGAGTTATTTGGAAAATTGAAGAGAAAGTAAATGTATTAGTTAAGGAGATTAATAACATTATGCATTTGATTGTGTGACGATTACATTGAAAAATTACTTAGTAATGATTAGGTTTTGCAAATGAATTGTCATACTGTGTCCAAGTTATGTCATTTCGAGTGAGCATCAAACGCAAGTCAAACTTAATATAACCCATTAATCATGTCGTAGTTTGAGCTCATAAACCATAAATTTAAAATTATGATTCCGTATTGATAAACTAATCTTATCATTCGTACATCTTATAAATTAAGAACCCGTATAGTGATCAATAATTGTCTATATTGGCTTCATTACATATGTGCTTCATTTACATAATCCATAGAAATGAAGTAATTATTATAAGAGATCGTATTCTCCATCACAAAGTGCTTTTGCTCTGTCTTATCACTTTTAAAAAAAGTTCAGAATCTTGCTCAATCTGAACATGTTTGTAAATATGATTAATCACTCATAGTAAACCAACACATAAAAATAAAAAATACATTCAACTACTATGACAGATGTGCTTCCCAAGTTACTAGTGTTTCCAGTTCTTACTAATTATGATTTGAAATTAGCTCTCTTATAGACTTACACTTTTACATTTTAAACAAGATTATAAATTTAAAAGTGTTAATCAACTCAGCTAAACATGAAGGAGTGGGCTTTATAATGACTTCGGCCATTAGATTTTTTGCAAATCGTAATAAATTCCAATTAGTAGCAGCAACCTCTAATTTAAGAAAATTGCTATGTCAAATCCTTATTTTAAAATATAGTAATTAATAATAAATAAAAAATAAAAAAATTTCTTTTATGGAATGGGCGAAGGCTCGTGATTTAGTTGTTTTAATTTTGTCGAGTCCCTTTCTTCATCGAGAGATTGACTGGGGTTCCATCATAAACTCTAGTTTAGTTTTGGTTGTTGAGTCCCTCTCTTAATCTAAGGTTTTTCTAACTATCAATCGAGAGGAATTTTTGTTTGTTAATTATTATTTTAAAATTTTGTATGGACAGTACTTTTGTGCTCGTGACGGGAACTTGAGGTGTTGGTGTGGTTCTTTGAGACAATCATGTACGGGAAGGTTGTGGTGGTGATTTCTCATTCTCTTTTCGAGTTTTCGACATCTCTTCATCCCAATAAGCTGTGATTTTGGCAATATTTTGCAAGTTACAGTTGTTTGTTTGTAGGTGTTGAAGATGTGGTTTTTGACTTGGATGCTCAAGCTATCATCAATCGATTTAGGAGCCTAATGGAGGATCTTGCATCAGATAGGTATCTTATGAATTGTAGTGATTTTCATGCTCCATGATACTATGTAATATCCTATTTGCTTCAATAAATTATACTTTGGTGATAAATTTTAGATCTCAAATGATGTGTCAGTACTTTATTGATTCATACATGGCTCACCCAAATGATTATTAATTTTATAACATAACAAGTAAAACACTGATACGTGTACTTGGGATCCAAATTTGAGATATAAATTTGGGATTCCTAGCATTATTGCTAGAAAAAAGGTACCAACTAACTAGCTCTCATCCATATTTTATTTTACAATTCGTAATTTTAAACCCCCAAAACACCCAAAACATTTTCCTAAACCTCTATCCATCTAGAAACTCTCTTAAAACCCTCTATAACTTATAATCTTAAATAACCCTTCTGACAGACTGACTCACTGACGCGCACTGATATCACTGTAACTGAATTTTAATGTAACTGAATTTTGCTAAAACTGATTTTTTTTTAATTGAATTTTTTGCTTAAACTCAATATTTCGCTAAAACTAAAATCAAACACTAAAACTGAAAAATCAAATATTTACTGAAATTGAAAATAAAATATTCCCTCAAAATGAAATATTCAAATTATAACTAAATTGAAAAAATAACACCGCAAATAATAATTTAATTACACCGTCACATTACTTAAACATTCTATTACACCTAAAACGAAACAATTTCACATAAACACTAAAATTAATAGTTACACAGTTGCAGAGCTTTGGACATTTTTTCAATTACAACTGAAACTGAACCAAAATTTTCAGAACTTCAAATTCTCAAATCTTCAAATTCTAACTGAAACTGAACAATAAAACAATTTCAATAGAAATGAAATGAAATGAAACAAAACACTATAATTATATACAGAACTTAATTATAAGTGAAACAGAATTTTCACGAAGTAAAACTGTATTTTCATGAAGTGAAATTGTATTTTCACAAACTGAAACTGTATTTGCACGAACTGAAACTGAATTTTCAAGGAGTGAAACTGAATTTTCAAGGAGTGAAACTGAAACTAAATTTTCATGATATTGAAGATTGAAGCACCCTCATTCAGATATTCATTGTTAAATCACGCATCGTACAAAACAAGCAGATAAAAAGCATGGATTTTCATGATACAAACATACATATATACACATATATAATTATATAACCCTTATTCCAACCAAACAAGCAAACAAAACAGGTCTTAATCTTCCAACAAAACATACATATGAACAAATGAAACTGAATTTTCATTTTCATGATACGTACAGACACAAATTGCAATAAAAATTCAAGCGCAATGAACACAAACAAAGTCTGTAAGTGATAGAACTATAGAGTACACAATAACCATATAAAAATGAACAAAATCAAGTTTTAATTGCCACCACTCGCGGAGGAGCAGCCGTAGTGGCCTTGAGGTTTGATTTTGGTTTTTTTGTTTCATCAACAATTGGACCAATCCAAATACATATAATTGAAGAGCACAACGAGGAGAAGAAGATAGGTACCTGACTCGACGAAAATGGTTGCCAAAAAAGGCAGATCGCTGGTGGAGAAGCCGCGGCCTTTGTGGCTTCGATCTGCCGTCGTGACTGATCAGATGGAGAATCTGAGCACACAATCGTGCTTAGGACGTCGGGAGGAAGAAGGCTTGGGTGGTCTTGCATTCCAACTCCGCCGAAAAAGGCAGATCGCCTGCGAGCACTACCAATCAGAGTCGAGACGATCTGTGCTGTTTGGGCATGATTTGGGGCAAGTGATGACAGAGGGAGGAAGAGGAGAGAGAGACGAAGCTTATGGTGGTGGTCTCGCTGGAAACCGTTGCCGAACGATGCCACACGCGTCGGCGATGGCCGCGAGTGGAGGAGAGAGAACAAAGAGAATAAAGAGGGTGCGGGAGAGAGAGAGAGTGTGTGTGTGTGATTTTGAATAACTAGGGTTATAATAAGAATGTTAAAAAAAAAAAAAGTCAAACCTAGTTGGATGTTAGTTGATCAGGGGGTTTTGAGAGAGTTTAAGTGATTAATATGAGGTTTTAAATTAGTTTTGTTAAGGGTGCGTGTTTTGGAAGAACGAAGCTCTAATTAGGGGTTTTAAATAGTTTACATTTTATTTTAAGTTGCACAATTTTTTTTTTAATTTCCTTTAGACCACATGAAGATGAAAACATGTTTCCTGCACACGTGTACATGTCCACATTCATCCCTTATAACTGACGCTGACATTTCCACCTGTTGTCTCACAGTACACTTCCCTTATATTTAATAAACCCCCAAAAAAATCGAGTCATGTAATAAATATATGTATAAGTATTACATATACGTACCACAAAATATTATTTGAATTTTATCACTTTATCTCTCAAAAATTTCCCAAACAGGAATATTCAAATGTACCTAGATCGATCAAGACTAGCCTTGAGGATAAGCAAAATAAGCAATTGTATTGGGCCCCAAAATATTAAGAGCCTCAAATTTTATGAATCACTTCTATAATTATTAGAAAATTAGGATTAAATACCAAATATCAATAGTTTTTCAGCAAAACAGCAAGACATTAATTTTTTTTAGTTTAGGTACTAACCTAAAGCAAGACATTTTGGATTAGGTCACAAATTAGTTTGCTATACAGTTGTGACTGTTTTAAATTTATAAAAATTCAAAATTTATAAGCGTTTAATGCTTTTGATTTAGGCTTGGGGGATGAAGTCTTATAACCCAAAGATTAAACATTAAAATTTAAGCCTTACAAATATTGAAAAAATAACAAATCAATAAAAAAGTTATGACTGTTAGACAGTCACAGCTTGGCATAACCATATTTTTTAAAATTGGTACATAAACTGAAATTTAATATCTAAACTTAAATGACATAAGCGTTTTGATAGTTAAAATAAAAAAACATTGTAATTTGATACCTAAAGTCAACATACCTTATAAGAGGAAATTACAGATTTGGTCCACTTATTTTATACCTAGTTCAATTTTGGTCCATAATCTTTTTTAAGTTCTGTTTTGGTCCACTAATTGTTTCATTTGTTCAATAAAGGTCCAGATTTGTGACTTTAAATCCTTTGGGTTGTGTTTTCTTCAATTATAATTGAACTATAAGTTATATTTCATCATTTCTTAGTCATAAAAACAAATTTGGAGTATTATAATCTAAAAGAATTGAGATTGGGTGAAGTTTGAAAAATTAGCAGTTTCGGGTACCCTAGTTTGGGGTCAATTATCTTGAGTTTTAGAACTCCAATTTGAATGATTTTTATATGGTTGTAAAGAAGAAATATATAGCTTTAAAACAAGTATATGTTCGCTGAATTTGGGTGAGATTTGATAGGATAAAAAGTATGCCAAATTTGAGAAAACAAATATGGACCTTTATTGAACAAGTGGAACATTTAGTGGACCAAAACAGAACTTAAAAAAGATTGTGGACCAAAATTGAACTAGGTATAAAATAACTGGACTAAATCTGTAATTTCCTCTACCTTATAATTATATACTAAATTTGATCTAAGGGCGCTAACTTAGATATATACTAATTACTTTATATATTTGTAACGTATAACATTTATTTCTCATGAAAGTATGATAAAAGAGAGTCCGATGAAATTAACTTTTATTTATTTATTTTTATTTTTTGAAAAAAAGGTGTGAAGTGGCCTTCTTAAATCACAAATTTTGTACCTTAAAAAAACTACAAGTTTTAACAGAACAAAATTTGTAAGTAATATCGCAAATTTAATTAGATCAATTTTAAGAACAAAATGGCGGTCAAATAATAAATACAAATTTTGTTGAGTACTGCAAGATGTTCAACGCACGAGGGTCGAGGGTGATTGCCGCTAAACATAGATAGAGCCGTACGGTCCATGCAAGCAACAGCAATTTTCAGCAGCAATGCAGCATATCGTATCCTTTGACTTCAAAACGTTTGACCTTGACTTTCTAAAAAATCAGTTTGACATTTCAACTATTTCCTTTTTTGGTGAATACATTTCAAGATTTCAACCATTTTACTTCATCATAATTGGGACAAGAGTACAGCATAGGACGATGACTCTTCTAACTTGTAAATTGTAATTAAGTTGTAATAATTTATTGCTTCTTCTTGCAAGATTTCAACCATTCAAATACCTCCTCCTTTTACTCACATGGTTTATGGTTTAAGTCTTCATTAAGCAAGCATTAAATATCTTTTCTACTTTTCAAGAAATGAGTCATCCCACCACCATGTACATCATCTCTTTTCTCATTTCTTAAGCATCCTCCTCCTCATTAAGGGTTGTTATAGTGTATCGGTCTAAAAAGTGTCATGGAAACTACCTATGAGAAAATAACAATGTTTTTTTCAATTTTTTTTAAAGGAAAATAAAATTCATTAACTCGAAAAAGAATTACAAAAGTCTTCTATAAGTGCGTTCTGAATAAAATTAAGGGGCTCATCATGCTGGAGGCGCAAATTTAAAAGTTAAATAGCAAAATGAGCTATTCTCATAATTTTTTTTTTTTTTTTTTTAAAACTATGTGTGAGATCTAGGTTCAAATGTGGGTGGAAATAAACTCTCCACCACTGGTATTGTAGAAGGTCCACTATTGAATTCAAAAACTTACATTTTCTATTTTGATTTTAATTGAAAAGTTCACATCAGCCTAAATGATATAAAACCTTAGAATTCTAGGGAAATTTGGGCATCATATTTTGCAATTCTAAGAAATAATTGAATATAATAAGTGGGTGATGAGTGTGTATTTTGCATCACTTTATGATACTAATTCCTTAACCTAGAGTGTTAGAACTCGATATTTTGTGTTTCTTGTCTTGTTTTTGTACTTTCAGGTCAAATGAAGCAGAAATGATAAAAAAAAGCAAATGGAGCCATTTTGGGACATTTCCTGGTCAAACCAGGAAAACGAGTGAAATCCTAGTCAAACCAGGAAAAGTGCAGAAATCCTAGTCGAATGAGGATTCCTAGTCACACTAGGAAACATCAAGTTCAGAACCATCATTGCAGAGCCAGAAATGTGAAATCCTGATTCAAACAGGAAATCCTGGTTGAACTAGGAAACCTAACCCAACTAGGGAAATGAGTCCTAATGACACTAGGAGACCCCAGGGGCAATATGGTCATTACGAGAAGTCAAAACGGATAAGGAATCCTTCATTTTCAAGGAATCCTAGTTGCACCAGGAAATGTTGGTCACAGTCAACTCTACAAAGTCAAGGTTTCAGAAGCTTCCAGAAGGTGGTGGACATCCATGGAAATGAATGGAGGGAAGAAATGAATTTGAATTCAAATGGAAATGAGGGGCAAAATGGGAAGTCAAAAGTCAAGGGCCTATGGGCCTAAGGGATGCCGAACCAAGATGGGTCATGTATGCACATGCATGGGCCCAAACCCTAGCAGCCCAAAGTTTATGCGTAAGGAGCAAGATGGCAGCGCATGCATGCCATGCAAACCCTAGCAGCCAAGGAGCCTATGCGCAAGCTCAAGATGCAAGCCCAAGGTGGAAGCCCATGGAGTGAAACCCTAGCCCATCTTGTGCAAGCCACTTCAGCCAACACATGTGAGCCCAATGCACCACCAAGGTCCAAGACCAGCAGCCCATGCGCAAGGTAGGGAGGCCTAGCTGACTTGCATGCGCCACTTAAGCCCAAAAGGACAAGCCCTTGCCGCAAGCCCATAGCTAGAAACCCTAGCTGATGCCGCAAGCTACAAGGAGAAGAAACCCTAGCAGCCGCAAGTCACCTCTTCCTTGCCTCTCAAGGATTGCACCTCTATATATATCCCCTTAATTCAGAACCCTAGGGACCTCACTTCTCACTTCTAAACTCCAGCCGAATTCTCCTTGTCTCTAGTTTATTTTTCTGTTTTAGGTTTTTAGTTTCAGCTTTTAGTTTTATTATTGTGAGGGTTAGCCGAAGGGTGAGAGAGAGAGAGAAGAGTGGCGTGGCTGCAAGGAAGAGCAACCCTAAGCCGCAAGCCCTAGCTCACCATAGCCGTGAGCCAATTGCTTGTGCAGGTGCCTCTCTCCCTTGTCTTGCCGCAACCCTTCTTGTTGTTTTCCTTCACTTTTTGTTCTAGTTCTCTAGTTTATTATTTGGATATTGGGTTCTAAATTTAGTTTATAATTCTGATTTTATTTAATGTATGGTTCTGATTTCTTTTAGTTTATGCAATTTAATTTAGTTGTTTAGTTTATGCCTTTAGTTTTGTGCGCTTGTGTTTCTGATTTTATTATTAAGCATGAATTGAGATTTCATTATTTATTGTTGCTGTTTTTTTTATTTATTGAAATTAAGTATGTAGGTTAGTTATTCTATCTTACATGTTAGTCGTAGGTCCATTAATGGATTTGCATGTTTTAACAAATCGTTTATCCGTCTCTTGGTCTGTTAGTTTGATGTTTGCATGTATTAAATTTCCACTATCTAGTAGAACCCGTCACTAGTTGTTTGCATCCTTTGACTGGCCACCTTAGGGTAATTGCATCTAGTTTAATTGTTAGGTTTAGCTGTGAAATAGTCAAAGACACTAAACCACAAGTAACAAGGGAATAAGAGATTATTCTTGGTAGTGGGGTTGGGCGACCTCTATAAGGAAATAGTCAAAGCTTATATGTTGTGCATGTTTGACGTTCTCATAAAACTTAATGACTCCTGCATGGGTAACAGCTGCCTTAGCTTGAACTAGGGAACATGTAGGTTAACTGGCTAAGGAAGGCCCAAGAAGCTCTTAGTTTATGCATTAGGAGAACAATTGCGAGAAAGTAACTAGCCAAACCTTTTTAGCAGTCAAACTTTAATATGTTGTGTTCAAATTAACTGTCATTAGCCTTAGATGGTTATTGCATGCTTATCTGATTTGAAACTGAAAACTAGACATTGCAAGATAGAATAAAGGCTGTGTGCCTGTGGTGATGTGTGCGTGTGTTTCCATCTTCCAAAACCCCCTATTTAGTTATTCTATTTGATTAATTGAATTGATTTGTTGTTTATTAACCATTCCCTGTGGGATCGACCTCGTGCTTGTACGCTTTGCTACTGATGTGATTCGTGCACTTGCGAGTATATTTAGAATGAGATAATTGTTTATTTTGTTCTAAGAAAACACATTCAACAGTGGGACTTATAACTCTAGTGATACTGTGATAGAGAATATTTATTCAGGTACCCCCTACGTTTGCTGTAAAAGTTGAATTCTCATCATCTCCCTCCAATGAATAAAAAAAAAAAAAATTGACAATAGGTTCCTCTCTCATTTTGTTTATTTCAAAGAAAATAAATTAAACATAGGTTTTCTAGTGATCTTTTCAAAGGTTTTTCAGTTTTGAGTAAATTTTAGGAAAATCCCTTTTGGAGATATTATTTTTTAAACAAAACATCAAAGTGAAAGAAACACATCAATCTCTTTTTTTGTTGGCAAGGACACATTTCTTCATAAAAACTAAGAAAAAACGTTTATTGTATTGTACTGAAAGAAAAAGGCTTTCTACAGAAGAAAAATCCATTCAAACAAATTTTGTTTCCAATCTAAGAAACATACAAGGAGTCACAAGACTCACAACATTGTAATTTTTAGCATAATATTTTTAATTACATTGAATGAGATCAAATCCTTAACCTCTTTGATGTTAATTTTGTGATGCCTACTCAGTCTCAACTCTCAAGTGATGATTTTTCAATTTTCTAAGGATTAGTTTTCTGTTAATATGGTCTTTGGGGTCAAGCCTGCTTGTCAGGTTGCTTACTTGTCTTGGAAGCCTCCTGCTGGTGGTATTTTGAAACTTAACACAGATGGTTGTAGGAGTATTGTTCTTGGTCTAATTGGTGCTGGCGGGTTGATGAGAGACTCAATTGGTAACTGGATTAAAGGGTTCTCAGTCAATTTGGGTACTGGGGCAGTCTGGGAAGCTGAGCTTTGGGGATTACAATGGGGTCTTAATCTTGGTATGGAACTTCATTGTGAAGCTTTAGAGGTGGAATGTGACTTAGCTCTTGTGGTGATGTTGGTTTCTAATCCTGTTGTTCCAACCCATCCCTTCTTTAGTTTGATAAATAGTTGCAAGGTGGTGCTTGGGAATTTTAAGAGGGCTGCTATCTATCATGTTTTGGTGAGCAAAATGCTTCTGCTGATTGCTTGGCTTCCCTTAGCAACAATGGCCAATATCTATCATGTTTTTGGCCTTAGCAACAATGGCCAATAGCGGAAATTTTTTGGGTGTATGACCATTCTAACTTTGGGGGTTAATGGGTCTGCTAGTAGTGTTGGGCTGTTAATTCTTTGCTGCAATGGAATAGGAAAAAAAGATGCTAAGAACAGTCATTTTGTGGTTGTCAAATCAAGACCCTCTCGATATTTCATACACGATAATTCACTTATGCCCAACTTGCACTGGTTATCAGGATTGGACACCTGTAAATGTCTGAACTGTCTTTAGCTTTACAATGAGCGAATGAGTATATCACTTAAGAGGTTCAACCAAAAAGGACAATAAAATGCATTCCATGTAAGCGGGATTAAACTCTTTGAATGACCACTTAAATGTCATAACATACCAATTTGGAAACTCAAGGTCACAACTCTATGAAGGTGGTTACAAGATGCTAATTCGAGTAACTTCAGTTATAAGATGTAAACTTTATAACTACACATGAAACTTTGAAAGATTAGCAGGCAACTTTCATGCTATAGCCTATACCATCATCCTTGAACAACTGAATATGAAACTATTAAGTACTATGCATATAATTTTGGCTGTGCTCCGGAATCCTCTATTAATTCTCCATATTTTAATTGAAACAATTACAAGGTCAAACTCAGGAGTTTTATCTTATGATTGCAATATTCCATGAAAAAATGGCAGCACGGCATCTAAAAGACATTAAAGGGATCCCCCTGCACCCTACTTCTCAATATCTTGGCGACCTTCTCCTGCAACATCAAACTCAATGAGATTAGATTACATGGGAATGATTTGGAATGGAATGCATGAATCATATGCTACCCTGGACCAACAAGTAGAGAATGCCCATATGGGACCATTAAGCAACATAGAAGCCTTCAATTGCAGGTAATCCAGGAGTTGAATAATCCATTATGTCTCTTACTCCGTAGTCAATATGATCAATGGGCAAGCCATGCTACTCCCGCCCAAGTGGAACAAAAGTCCAAGTGAAACAGTAATTGCCTTAATAGTTCAATTTCTGGGGGTTTAGGGAAAGTATTTTTTGAAGTTTTGACTTGCGGTGGTTCATCACAATTAGTACATAGGTTGCCTTGGCATAAAATTGATTTTTTAAGGGGTGGAAGATGTAATTAACAAAAATAATTTGGGGTACAGGATGTCTGAACTGTAATACCTCTTGCTTCGGGTTCGGTCTTCTTCATAGTCCATTAATCCAGCTGTTTCACCATACAGAATGTCATCAAGTGCTTGAAATTCACGGCCACCCTGCTTAAAGTGCAACCTTTTCCATGTAAATAAAACAAGTTGACCAACATAGCAGCATCACAACCAAGAAAAATTATCTCTCTCTCTCTCTCTCTCTCTCACACACACACACACACACACACTGTTTGGGTGAAATTATTAAAGCACATCTTAAATAAATTTGAAAACAGAAGTAGAATACGTATAACTAAGTTTCTAAGGTTCTTAACCTGGAGGGTTGTTTTCAAATGCTATAAACACTGGGGGATTTCAGAAGTTCACAAAAATGAATCATTTTATTTAATTAACTGAGCTTTTGAGGCTCATGAGTAGGAATCCTTCTATTGTATTTCACACAGCTTTTGAAACAGAGGTTTATCACAACTAAAAAGGATGGAAAGTTGGATTTAATATGAAAAAAAGTTCTTGGGATTTAATATGATAAAATTTCAATTGCTTCTCCTCTTATTTGGTAAATGTATTTTGACATGCTTGAGCTCTATTGATTTAATCAATTTTCGTCCTAGCATGTTGACAAGTCTGAGAAAAGCTCTTCCATACTCGCTAAACATAAGAGAAATGTCTCCTTGACATAAAAGGATAACGACGACAACAAGTTGGAAACAAGAAGCAACCAATGTACACCCGCTGTACAAAGGCATCTCATCTAAATTGCTGCTCAAATTTGGTAGGATAGATGCGTTTCATGATAACTCAAAACAAAATTATGATTATAGAGGTTGAAAGTCAAGGGTGGACTCAACTTACCTTGTTAGAAAGAGACTTCTTCGCTTCTTCCACTCTGTCCTTGACCTCCTTTTGGTGTTTTGCATCCAACTCACACTTTGTATCTGCCCATTTGATCTTCTCTTCAATTGTGAGAAGCACATTGTCTGAAGTGGCTAACCTGATAATTGGAAATAATTACTGGTCAATATCATCTCAGAGATTTCTTAGCAACAAATATAAATCACAAAATAGAAAGGGATTCTGTAGCTAAGTTTTACTTTTTCTAAACAATTAGAAAAAGTAAAGGCATCTTTTGGAACATAATCTACAGGACAGGAACCATAGTTTCAGGCTTCCAGCCTTATAGGTAACCATTTTTCACCAATACATCATTTGCAAGATATGATCTGGATTAGAAATGACTGGAACAATTAACATGGAAGATTGGTTTGATGTATAATTTTCCATCCATCCCACCATGGTAATAAGCAAAAAATTGGCTGAGAGAGAGAGTGAGAGAGGAATGATAATAAAGATAAAAATGCATAATGGATAGTGGATAGTGGTAACATTCCTTGTACCAATATCCTGGAGTAAAGTGAGAAGACACGCATTGGATCAAGTTAAACTTCTGTGTCTTAATGCAATTAGGAAATAAGGTGCCTAGCATTACAAAAGGACTGAATTGGAGAGGGACTTTTAGGAAGACTGAATCTAACACAGTTAAAAGACCTTAGACATAGAACCTCCAACTAAGTATGGATGGATAATGGATACATACCAATCTGTTAAGGTCTGTATTATATTCCCAAGCTGTCCAGGTCTCAAATCCCTCCCAGCTGCAAACTGAACCTGCAAAAAAAAAATGATGGTCAAGATTAAGCATTGAATTGAAAACATGTATGATGCATCCAGGACATTCTATCAAAAGACTTTTAAGAATATAATTAAGGCAAAAACGTCAAATATAATTAAGGCAAAATATTCAACCTCAAAAGATCTTCTCAAATGATCCAACTTCCCTTTGACAATGCCCTACAAGCAAATAGTATTTCTCATTTACTGGTTTAAAAGAAATTATCTCATAGATGAGATAACACATAACAATTTTTTATAACCAAATGAATTTATGGCATATTTTTTCCATTAATGAATGGGGGCCACCTACCATATACATGCACTCATTGATCAGAAAGTCTTCAAGTTCGCGCACATTTGAAAGATCAAGCTGCTCAAGAAGTCGATCATAGGATAGAACCTGACAAAGAAATACAAATTGAGAAATTATAGGTGTATTTGTACATATAAATCCAGAGATCCACATATCCAGTTATTACACTATGATTGGGATTTGGGAGTTTAGTAAGGAAAATAATATAGAGGGAAAATGCCATTCAAAGGGAAGGAAAGGAAAATTGGTATCCCTCCTCTTGATTGGATGTTCGAGAGGAAAAGAGAGGATACCAATCATATCCTAATTGCATAAGCTTTTTTCTGGGACAATAAACACACTTTTATTATATAGTAAGGGAGAAAAGCTACAAGAATGATGGACAAGATGCCAAATGTCCATAGTGAAGCTAAAATCTACTCCTATCCCAAAATGACTCCACATTCTCACCTTATCATCAAACAACCTATTTCTTTCCAACCAAATAATCCAAAAAGAAGCCAGTGCCACGCACCGCCAGAGGATAATCGCATTTCTATTGGCATACCCAAGTAATTTTCCAGCAGCAAGAAGCGGCAAAAACCGCACCACTCCAAGCAAATGCATAAACTATGGAAGAAAAGTGAAGGAATATAGAATATTTCTCTTGCCATTATATTCACATTAAAATGACTCAATTCTAAATATTTTGGCAAGACTATTTTAGTCAAACACAACAATTTTTAGCAAACCATTTTACTTTTCTACCCAAATCCGCCCAATTTGCAGGGAAAAAATGTGGGCAAATAAAGGGCGTCCAACATTGAACTCCCAGAAAACCCTAGGGATATATTTTTTTCCTGATTGGTACACCAAAGCATCATAAGGGTCTCCTTTCACCAAGATATCTTCATGTTATTGTCCTACATTCCAAGATCTTTTGTGAGTACTGATGTCACAATTTTTTAGTCTACCGCTTACTTTTCTACATCTAATCAGCAGTTTGATCTAGATATTATGTCTTCAAGTGATGAAGAGCTTTTGTTCTCTCCTCATCCAACAGTGCCTATAGTTGTGCTGTTGTGCATCTGTTCCAGTCTTGTCAACAATCTCTGTACCATCAAATCATTTGTCTTGTTAGTTTGTTTCTTTGCAAGTATAACAACGATCCAGGGAGAGACGGGTTGTGAGTGTAACGATACTCCAAATCCGCCATCCTCACCTGTTGCTAGTGTGAACTCTGTTCACATCCTTTTCTCAGTTGTCATAAGCTATAATTGGGTTTTTTTTTTGCATGGTGATTTACAGGAGGAGGTATATAGATATCAAAGCCCTAGATATGTGGTTGTCAGCGAGGATATATGGTTTGTCCGCTGGGGTAAGGTAATAGAAACAGTCTCCCCATGCCTGGTTTGATAAGTCTGGTTTCATTGTGATTCAGTATGGGTTACAACGATCAAAAGTTTTGATCATTCAATGTTTGTTAATTGCTCATTTGTTGGTGTTACAATCTTGATTGTGTCAATTGATTCTATTATCATTTTGGGGTGTGACTCTAACAGTATTGTTGTTCTAAAGGCTATCCTGCTTCCTCTTTCCATAAAAACAATTTGGGTCTTCTGCAATACTTTCTTGGTATTAAGATTGCTTGTTCCAAGAAGGGCATTACTCCTTGACAATGCAAGAATGCATTAGTTCTAGTTTGTAAGATAAGCTTACATGGTTCTCAACCTGGTGAGACTTTTTATGGATCCATTTATAAAGCCTTCTAATACATAGGGGGAGGCATTTGATGTTCCTGGTTGGTATTGAAGACAGTTAGTTGTCTTACTTAGCTTACAATGACTCACCCTGATATCACTTATGAGGCAAGGATGGTCAATCAGTTTATGCATATGCCTTGACAACCTTGTTAAGATGCTACCATCTGTATTTTTAGGTATCTCTAAGGTGTTCCAGGTCAAGGTATGATATATTGTCCTTAAAATAGTTTGGAGATCTTAGGATATATTGATACTATTTAGGCTGGTAATTGAACTGACACGTGTTCCACCTTTTGGTTACTGTAAATCTGTGGTGGTAACCTAGCTAGGTAAAAAGCAAAGTATGGTCCTTCGTCCCTCATACAACATATGTTATGAGTTTTCTCTCTTCTACAGGACATAAGGATTTCTGTGGTGTCGTTGGTGTAGATGTATTATGATAATCAGCCTACCATTTTCATTACTAGTAATCAAGTCTGCCATGAATGTATTGAGCACATGAGGAGATTGTCATTTTATTCATGATCTACTGATGACAAAGTAGATTGTCACCCTTTACAATTTTGGAACTAGGGAACCCTAAACTCGATCAATTAGTTTATGAGTGCACGACTATGAACTAGATTGATCAGAGGACAGTCACCCATTCAATGACAGTCATGCGCCATACCTTGACTATGTCAGGCTAAGGGCATGAAACATATGTCCCAACTTGAGAACTGGAGCACACACAAAAGCCTTTACCAAACCACTTCTAAAAACATCAAACCCCAGTCGAAAATAATCTCAAATAAAACGCAAACTAGCTAAACTAAGCACTATCAATCTTAAGAGATGGTCTCCTTCCAATCCACAAGAATTTTTTAAAAAATGGTACATGCTGAAATTTTGATGAAAATGAAGCCCAAACACCTATCCCATAATTCATCCACTTCCTCCCCCCTACAGTTCTCAAAGATCCTGTTATTTCGTTCCATCCACACTACCCAGAGAAATAGCCATCACACAACAACTCCACAAAATTTTTGCTCTTTTCCCACCAAAATCAAGATGCTTCTCAGAAAACATAGAAGTACACAATTTGGAAATCTGCATCACATTAGCTTCCAAAAATAATTAGTGGCAACTGCCAAAGCCTTAGAGTAATAGGTCATTGAAGAAACAAATGGTTTAATCTTTCAGATCCCATTCTGCACATGATGCCGCAATTTAGAGATAGGCTTTACATTAGGACTCCTCCTTTGGGGAACATCAAGGGTTCATTCTTATTGTCTCTAGTTTGTTTTCATTCTTATGGGAGTACTTTAATGGGTGGGCATATGGGATCCACAACCTATGTTTGTAAGTAGCCCCCCTGCCTTTTGTATAGCATGCATACAGATAAACTTGAGAGGAGGTAGTAACCCTAACTTTTCCTTAGCCTCCTCCTTTCTCCTTTTTTCTCCCCTCCAGTCTCTCAATCTTTTCTTATCTTCATCTAATACAAATTCTAACTTTATTAACAAAATAAAAAATTTAGCCTTAATTAGTTTCAAAATTGCAACACAAGCTTTATGCCACCTTGGCAACAATACCGGGTGGCATAACCCAAGCTTTACGCTATTAAACTAATGCAATACAGGTATAACCCACTGAAACCCACAATTCTACACATGTAAAAATCGGGTGGCATTTTGGCTTGGTATACTTGTCAAATTATTAGAGTAAAGCGGAGCTACGTACTGACTTTTCACATTTGTTTCTAGGCTTAAGTAAGAATCAAAGCAATCAGATTGCAGTACTGTTAGACTGTTAGTACCATCTTCCAATTAGGGATTGGTCAACAATTTGAAGGCAGATATAATCAGATTGCAACTACCCAAAGAGAGAAGGTTGAGAAAATAGGGTACAATATAATACTAATTGTTGTACCTTGTTCATCTCAGCTAGAGCAAGCACAGTAAGTTGCTTCAGCTTGATGATTTGTTCTGGGACTAGCGATGGAAGAAGGCTAGCATTACCTGCCACTCATTCAGTCATTAAATTTCATCAGTAGGTATATGAGACACAAGGAAAAAGAATTGTAAAGTGCAACTGTCAAAGTCACAATCCAATGAAACAACTAAAAACAAGACTGATCTAACATCTTAGGCACCTTGAATAACATGGGTGGAGATAATTAGAAAATATATGATATTGTGTGACGTGAATAAAAAGATTTCCCAGGTAGGACACAATGGAGGATCAGCATTCATATAGCCAACCTCAAATAGTTGGGACAAGACTCTATGGTCATTAATGTAAATACCAAACATGCCATAGGAAAATTGTATAAATTACTTTGCATGTGGGTTTCCATTTATTTCCAGAACTATATCTTTTGAAAGTGTATGCAAGCATATCAAAACATATCTATGAATCATTGATCACCTTTTATTTTAAACTATTTATACAAATGTCCTGGATATTTCAGAGACCCTATAAAACAGTAAAACCTCTGAATATCCAGCCCCCAAGCATCTAACTTATTGAAAGAAGGAATAACATGCTAATTTATTCACATGCTAAGAATAAGAAAAACAAGAGACATAGTTGCAGGACCAATAATAAAAATAGGTGGTGGAGTGAAGTTTTTGTGGAAAATTTCTTACTCTTATAATCGCTCCATGTACCATGGGCAAAGAGACGAAGCATATCAATGTATACAGCATATTCAGTTCCTTGAAGCTGCATTGAAGCAAATTTATGAGAATAGCACAAACCTAATACGGTCCAGTATGTTAGTTGAATTGAGAACCAGCCAATAAAACTTAATTAAGTTACTAAATGGAAAATATGAAATGAGAGGGCATGATTTGCCCCTTATTTCCCCTTAGGCAATCACAGTAATAAAAATTGTAACAATTAACCCAAAAAAGAAAAGAAACTATATTGGATTAGATACTTAACAATCCATTAACTAATAAGATGTGGCCACATACAACAGGAGAAAATCTGCCTACTAGGGTCTGTAAGCAGTAAAGTAAGCACACACAATCAGTTAGCTCATCAAAGTCAATTTCAACAGTAACCCAGTTGTGAAGTGGGATTTCAACAGTAAGCTCTTTGGGCATGTTTTGGGTATCCATATTTGATCAAACTCACATTTATCAATCTGTTATATAACTAACATTCGATTACTTGGTACATAAAACACAAAAGCAGGAAGAACAACAAAGCGATAAAAAAAAAAAACAAGATGCACATTGATAATTTGATATAATGAAATCCATTATATAATTGGTATTCAAATCAAACCCACATGTATAACCGCGCATAAAACCCAATAAGCACATTATCACCGAACAAAAGTAATAACCAACAGAAAATCTGAAAAATACCCAGAAGCTATAAAGCACGGGAGCAACAGAAACCAAAGCACTCAAGCCAAAAGCATATACTTTTTAAAAAAACCCAAAATTGTGTAAGGCAAAGCATGAGAACGAGAAAAGACCAACAATGGAAATTGAATAAGAAAGCAAGAAACGCGTGTAAGACTGACCTCGAGCACATTGGGGACAGCCAAAATCTCAGAGAAAGCGAAGAGAGAAGAATGAGAGGTGACTTGGACTATGAGGTTGACGAGAGAGGACCCTTGGAGAGTAGAGGCTTGCTTCACAAAGTGCTCGATGGCTTGGGCCTGTTTCTGCTCTATCTCCATTGAAACACCCTCCTTGAGAAGAAACCCAAAATAATGGAAGAAAAAAAAGTTAATTATAAGAAAGAGGGAGGGTGTTTTTTTTTTAATCAGAAGAACGAGGGAGCTTAAACTACGAAAAAGGATGAATTTGAGGGGTTTTGGCTCTCTCTATATATATGTTCGTATTCCATGTATAGGGTGGGTTTTAGGTCTGCTAACGTGAGCCGGGCGTGGGTTGTTCTACTTTTTTATTTTGGAATTTTATAATTTTAATATCTGAAGTTTTGGGCATTATTCCAATTAGGTACCCAAACTATTATTTATTTATTTTGTTTCAATTTAGTATACGATGTAACTTCTGTCAAAAATTCTAACAGACTACCCCATATTTGGGGGTATTGTGGTGAACTTGAATTCGTGAATGGACATGGGTATAAGACATGTGCCTTATGATCAAGGAATAAAATTTCGGGTTTCGAGGAAATTTTGATGAAAATTTCGATGAAAATTTCGACGGAAATTTTGAAGATTTTTAAATTTCGAAGATTTTTAAATTTGATGGAAATTGTTATCAAAATACGGAAATTTTGAATGAAACTTTACCATATGTTTATTTATCATATTATTTACTAAATTGATAAAAAATATTGAAGAAACCAAATTATATAGTAGGTTTCATGTGATATAAGATAAATATAATGCACGCTGAAGACAAATACTGATAAATAAAATTAGTATAAAATGAAATTAGTATATTGTCTATACTCTATAATATATAAACTAAACCCTATATATTTTATAATCTATATTCTATATTATTTAGGATATGGTATATGATACTAGAGTTTAAGCCCTTTAGGGTACTTTAAATTATTTTTTATATAAAAATATATTATAATTTACTAGTTTAGGGTTTAAAAACAACTAAACGAAATTCCAAAACGGGCAAACGAAATCCTAAACTATTTTTTTTCTTCACAATTAACCCAAAGGCCCCAAACCCCAATCAACCCTAAACCTTTTTAATTTTTTTCTCTTTTTTCTTTTTTTTTTCTTTTTTTTTTCCTTTTTTTTTTCTTTTTTTTTTCTTCTTTTTCTTTCCTTCCTTTCCCTTTCCTTTCCTTTCCCCCGAGGCTCCAGCAACTCTGTTTTCTTCTTCACTCTCTCTCTCTCTCTCTGCATCTCCCCCGCCGTTTCCCCGTCGCCCCTGCCCTCGCCCCGTCGCCCCTCTGCCGTCGCCCCCTGCCCTCGCTCCGTCACCCTCTACCGTCGCCTCTCTCCCTCGATCTTCCCACTGCCGTCGCCTCTCTCTCCCCCTCGATCTCCCCTTGCCGCCACCCCTCTTTCTCCCTCGATCTCCCCCCCGCCACCTCTCCATTTTTCTGCAAAAACCCAACTCCAAAACCAGATCGAAAACCACCGTCGAAAATTTCGGAGAAATTTCGATGATTTCGTCGAAATTTCGATAATTTCGACAATTTCGACGAAATCATCCCGAAATTTTAGCAAATATGGGTTTCGATTTTGACATCTCCAAAAATCAAAATTTTCGCCGAAAACTTCGAAATTTAACACCCTGCTTATGATTAAAGTTTGTTTGGATTATTTGACGAAAGTCGCATTATGTACCAAGTTTGGACAAAACAAAAGTTTGGGTATGCAAATGAGATGGGACAAATGAATTTTCACTATGTAATTAAAACAAGGGATTAATACCATTTTGCTCCCCAGACTATTACACTTGTATCAGTTTGCTCTCAAAACTTCTAATTTGAAAAATTAAGGACTCTGACTTTTTCAATTTTGCCAATTGAGGTTCTTCCGTCAATTTACACATTTTTTATCTAAATCTTTAAAGACAAAATGGTCCCTTCCATTTAGATTTTATCATTTTTTCCTCATGCATAATTTTTCCTCTTTTATTTATCGCTAAATTCTAGTTGATCATCTCGACATTTTAGATGAAAAATGTATAAATTGACGGAATAACCTTAATTGGCAAAATTGAAAAAGTCAGGGTCCTTAATTTTCCAAATTAAAAGTCTGGGGAGCAAATTGATACATGTGTAATAGTCTGAGGAGCAAAATGACATTAATCCCTTAAAACAAATAATAATTTGGGTGCCTAATTGGAACAAATGCCAAAAGTAAGGCACCCAAATTGAAAAATACCCTTTTATTTTTTTGGTTAAAGTGAGTTGTTCTTTCTTAGGCTAAATTTAACTTAATCTTTATAATTTGGATCAAGTTTAGACCCTCACATTTTTAATTTGCCAATTGTATCACATTGTAGTTTATTAACTATAGCAATTTGAGGAAACGTCTAAAAAAGTGACATCAAGTATCATTAGCAGGTGGGGAGATAAGCATCTTCGAAATTGAAATGTTTCACCGAAATTGAATATTTTTCAATGTATAATAGACTCAATGAAGAGTAATTCTCGCATCTACACATAGGTGATCCTCATGTGATATGGACAATATTATATGTTAATATTGTATAAACAAGTAATCTTATATGTCAATGTATAACCGATATATGCCAATCTCATTTATGCTTATAAGATTGACATATAGGATTCTTGACCATGAGATTGATCATATAGGATTGCTGACCATGAAATTGGCATACAGGAATAGGATTGCAAGTTTATACAAAATTGACATATCAAATTATTGTATAGCACTTGATGTGTGTAGGTTGGGCTAGGCCAACTTAAGGCCTAAATAATAAGGCCCAGGTATCTTCTGCACAAATGGATTGGGCTACGCCTACTTGGCACCTAGTTTAAAAACTAAAAAAAAAAAACAGATTTTGATCTATCAAAAATAGAAAAAAAATTATAAAAATCAAAGGGATTTATGGGATATAAGAGGCTAGAGCCTAAAAGGAATTTATGGTGTGTGGTGTTTGGTTACTAGATTGTATGGTTGCTTCCCAAGCTTTCTAAGCAACCCAAAAGAGGTTTTCTATAAATTCTTTAATTTAATAAGTAAAATCTGTATTTTTAAGCATTCCAATTTCCAATTGGGGTTTTATGTTTTTGCAATGAGCCACTATGTAATCTTAAGTTTTCATCTCTTTTGGTTGCCTAGATAATGAAGAGGAAAAATGAATTTTACGACTAATGGCTTTGTTAGGGCGTGAATGGGCTAAGCTCAAGCCAATTTATGGCTTAATTTCCTGATTTAATTAGGGATAATAATAGTAGTGCATGCTTATGTAGGTAGTTGTAGTAGGGAGATTATATGAACAAAGTTAAACCTAAAGAATTACTAAACTTAAATGAGTTAGGTGTTGAGTTATACATTTGAGTGATGCTTTGTTATTCCAAGTAGCAGTTAAATTATACATGAACAAAACTTGAATGGGTTTGTACGTTGAATACAAGACAAGCTGGAAAGTGTACATGAACTAAACTTGTGTTCTAATTTTCACCAACTAGAAAATAGTCCTAATGAGTTTTTGTTTGTTCATGAGTAGTGGTTAAATTTCTATTAAAAGCACATGAATGGTAGTTAAATTATTCATACCCTTTATGAATCTACAAACAAAGTAGATTCATCATGTAATTAATGTCATATAGCTTAGGAATTTCAAGTTGAATGGATGCCCAAACTGATGTTGTCATAAACAAATCCGATCATGCACTGTAAAAAGATTGACCGTAGATGAAGTATATACTGAGGTGACTGCAATTCCATATTTAGATGAAGAAGAAGGTTGGAAAGCTATATATTGGCTCGCAAACGATGAAAACAAATTCTTACTTTTAAAGCAAATTCCCCTTGAAAAGAAGAAGAAATTTATCATGATGTTCATGCCCCAAGATTAAAAACTTTTGTGAATACTAGATTAGAGTTTAGCATGATATATAGATTGTCCATTTGGTTTATTAGGTTTGCTGGGATTTGGTGTGCCGAGCTTACTGGGAATTATGTTATAAATTGTGGGATTTAATTGCTTGTTTCTTCTTTCATTTTGGTTGTGTATATACTAAGAACTATTATCTCTGTGTTTGGTCGGTCATCTAGATGATGGGATGGTTAATTGTTCATCATTATATACTACAAGCTAAGATGATACCCAGATAGTTTGAAAAATCAGATATTTCCCACCTCTGGTATTATCATTTTGATAATATTGTTCATTTGTTAGAGGGACTAATGTGAAAACTGAAAAGTCTCTGTTTCAATTGTTCATTTGATACATATATGAACCAAGGCATGAATGAGACAGATTAGGAGATTGATTTCATGGATTAGTTAAACAAATTATGCAATATGTCAACAGAGGTTCAGGTATAGTAATAATTAAAGAAGAGTAGCCATCAAATTGACTTTGGTACATCAATTATCAAACCTGCTAAGCAAGCGAAGACAGGGTAGATCAAAACTAATATGTTGTGAGGACTGAAGTCCTAAGGGACAAAGCAACATCTTGGGCTTTTGGTGCAAGCTAGTGTGCTATATTGCCTCACAGCTTAAGTGGCTGCCTACAGTTTTGACATATGCTGTTACCTATCCACCCATAGATCGTATTTATTCTTATATCATGTGAGAATCTTGTCCGTGACATAAAGAAATGTGTGATGTGATTCAAAATATCCCCTTCAATGACATTGGTTGCTCAAATCAACTGCTCGCCGCTCCATGCTCTTCATTCTGCTCAATTTCTTGAAAGTCCAAAGCTGCTGGTGATTTTCATTTCATTTGTTAGCTTCATGTAATCATTTTAGTAAACCATACATATTTATTTGAGCATCAATTTTTTTGCACCTTATTTATGAATCTTCCCTGCTAGTTCAAGATCCATAATACTCATGAACATTGCCTAATGTAACTCCCTCCCTTGAAAACGCCCCTCTCGCCCTATGGTCATGTCAATAACATGCGAAGAGATGCTGTGAAAGGAGCATTGTATACACTTGTTACATAAAAAGAAAAAAAAGAAAGAAAAATTTCTTGGAAAGACACTACAAAAAGATGATCTTTTTTAATTTGTTATGCACTATACTTTAAACCCAGATAAACTGAAAAATTAAGCTTCAATTAAAGCCAAACTTTTTTTTGACTTTTCCAGAAACTGTTGGAATCGTCAGGTAGGTTGATATCAAGTGTTGCTATGCCCAATGCAAATGTAACCTGCTTACATGTGCTGCTGCCCTCACAATCAGAGCAACGTCTTCTCCCCAGAACCAGACAAACATAACAAAGGGGAAGAGTAGCATAGGTGTCGACCAAAGGCATGCTAGTTCCATGCAAATCTGTTGAAGATAACCATGAACCACGTGACACACCCCCTCCCCTCACGTGCCACACCCACCCTCTCCCTCGCCTTCATATACACCATCTGCTCTCACCATCCACCAAGCTCCTCAAACCAAAGCAAAGTCTCAACCCTCTAACAGAATAATCAATGGCCCAAAATCCTGAAAACCAACACAAACTTTCTTACCAAGTGGCCCAGGCCTCCACTGCAATAACGTTTGCGGGGTCTCTCTCCCTCCTCTCAGGCCTCACACTCACTGCAGCCGTTATTGGTTTGGCGGCAGCAACACCGTTGTTTGTGATCTTCAGCCCGGTGTTGGTCCCAGCAGTCATTGCAATGCTTCTGCTGGTTACCGGCTATTTTACATCGGGAGGTTTAGGGACAACAGCAGGGTTTGTGTTTTACTGGATGTACAATTATGTGACAGGGAAGCACCCAGTTGGTGCGGACAAGCTTGATCGGCTGGCTGCAATGCTGGCGTGCGGGGCTAGGAACATCAAGGACCGAGCAGCACAGTCAACCCAGCACTTCCTAAATGGTACACATGATGCTTAGGATCCACCATCATCTGTGCCTTCCTCACTCTCTTGTGATATGTATGGCTAGTATGGAAATTGGATTGTCTCCTCTTATTTGTGTTACTCTACGATAGTAATTTCTATCTTGCTCTGTGATGTTAATGATCTTTTTTAGTGCTTATCATTTTAACTTCTAAACCCTTTATCTATGTATAATCTAAGATTCCCACAATTTCTATACACACCACAATAACAATCTAATCTACTATGTACCATCACATCATTGCAATAGACACACATTTGATGCCATAGAATCAAACATACTCATTTCACACTCTAAGGAACTAAATACACAAAATTCAGTTTCCGGTTGAGCAAAAATGGCACACTCAACCCTCATACCCAAAAGAGCTTGGCCATCACAACAATGCCGTCATCAGCAGAGTCTAGGGCGGTTTAACACAGTTGAGTATGACTTACAGTGATTCACTGATTGTTAACGATGGCAATAAATCCAGTAAGCTTATGCTACGATACTAGCACACATATTAACTAGGAAAAGGTATTGTTCAGTATAAAGATGCGTACATCAAGTGCTACCACAACCATTGCATTAAAATTTCAACCATTTATGTGGGGTTTGGATGGGCTCCAACTTAAGAAACACTCACGGCTTTCTTTGAAACAGCAATGACATTGAAGTTGAGTGAGTCAGGATTTTTCTGGATCATGCCCTGTATGACTTTAGCTGCATCCTGTTAAGGGATAAAAGAATGATCAAACATCTAAAAGGGTCAATGCCATGGACTATAATTAAAGAATATATTTCTTGATGAAGGACAGCAAACTGCGCATATAGACTCAGGAAGAAGGGCCAACAAGCTAGTTCTCACACCCAGATTGAAATGCTGTGTTTAAGTCCCAAAACAGCCAGAACACATTAGAATTAGCAAGTTAGATTATTTTAGTTGAATTTTCTGAAACAAATGCTTATGCGCACATGGGCACAGATACTTCTCTTAGCAGATTGACAAAAATCCAATTCTGGACTTAGCTTTTTCTGTCTAAACATGCTGAGGTTTCAGACTTGCAGCCCTACAACAATCTGAAGTGTTCCTTCCAGATTTGCACTCCACAATCAAAGCATTGCTTTCGGTAACCAGCAGCAGTTTAGGTTCCATTTGATAACGTTTTTGTTTTATGTTTTATTTATAATTAGAGAGAGAGAAGAAAGGAGGGGGAGAGATGAGAGAGAGAAAGGTGATGAAGAAATGAGGGAGTTTTCATAGAGCGATAAAACAAAAAGCTATGTTTTTAGTTTTATTTTATAAACAATTCTATATATTTTTTCTTCTCTCTCCCCACCTCTATCATCTCTCTTATTATTTTTTCTCCCTTTTCCTTTACTATCTTTAATTAAAAAAAAAATTACAGACTCTTAAACTTTGTATATGTTTTGGCATCCCTTGTGTTTTAAATCACAGCGCACACAGACAGTTTTAAGTACCTGCAATAGACTGCCTGGAGAAGACGGGCCATGAGAGATTGGACCTGACTTTCTCCCATCAAGCTCATAAAGCTCCCCTGCATGTAACATTTATAAAAATCAAATTGAGTGAAAAAGCTGAGTGAAATGCAGTATCTTCCTCCATTTTAACAATAAAGAAGAACTTCTCCCTTCATTTCTGAATGCAATGGTAAACGGTAATACGAGAGAGAGAGAGAGAGAGAGAGAGAGAGAGAGAGAGAGAGAGAGAGAGAGAGAGTGAGCGAGAGAGAGCGAGCGAGCGAGCGGGGGATTTAAGTATGTACCGTCCACACATGTGAAGCAGATGAAGTGAGTGTCCACATTATCTGATGCCTGTGGAGAAAAAGAGTAAGGCATGAGAAGCACAAACCATCTAACAGAAAGAAAAGAAATGCAAGAGATTGCTATTTTATATATATCTTCTGCTGCTTAAAATATATCACCTCTGTATCACCAGCAGTAGCTGCTACTGAATGAGCAACTTCCATTTCTGTGTCATTTTCAAGGAATGCTGCACGCTACACAAGTATGATGAATATATGGTAATGAGAGGCAAGAAAAATATCATATGGCTCTGTATGTGCGGGTCAAACAGAAAGGACAAACAAAAAAAACTAATGTAGAGATGAGACAAGGAAAGGAATATAGAACCTCCAATGGATCCATGCTTGCAGTACTTTTGAAAAACTTATCCAAGAATGACCCCTCAACTGGGAAAAAAAAAAAAAAAAAAACAAGCAGACACCAAAAGGGAAAGTTATCTACTGTCGGAAACAATTATCCAGAAAGAAATGAAATCATATATTTTGGCAGGTACTTAAACAAAAGCAAACTCATTCCTCCCACTGGGTATTATCCAAGGCAACGGTGCTGGTGTCTAGAACTGCCTAGTTTCAGGAATGTGTATGTGCATCCCCCTACCTTCCATAGCTAGGTGGTACATGTGTCCAACATACCTACACGCAGAAACCTAGGTGGTAGATAACCAAGAAGCTCATTCACTCAGTATCTTAGCTTTTGCAGGTGTTCCTTTTTATTTTTATTGACCAAGGTGTTGATGTTACTGTTTTGCATTTTATAGAAAGCAGAGTGAGCTGAATGTCATTAGATTTCTTTACGAAGAGGATGAACAAAGAGAGCAAAAGGAATCATATGCCCTTTCTAGGATTTGCATCAAGCATCGTTTTCTCACCCGCTCTCTGCTTGTCTGTCTGTCTGTCTCTCTCTCTCTCTCTCTCTCTCTCTCTCTCTCTCTCTCTCTCTCTCTCTCTCTCTCTCTCTCTCTTTCTCTCACACACACACACACACACACACACACATATTCTTTTTGGGCAAGAGGAGATATCCAAAAGAAACCATGATTTACTAGCAGCCATTCATAAAAATTTGATACACCTTACAATCTGTGAACGTTTTTTCAGTAAGCCAGACTTGTTATATATAGAAGGAATCTAAGCCGAGTTTAAGGGTCTCAAGGTTTAGCCTACCCAAGCCTGATTTATTAAACTATGATATAATTCCAATATTTTCAGTAACCAGCCAGCATTGAGCACATCAGAATCTGTATAATTTAAAATATCCCCTTAGCACCTTGCAAGAGGATCCTCTCTCTCTCTTCCTTCTTTTTTTTTTTTTTTTTTTTTTTTTTCTCATTTCCTCGAAATTCAAACACCAGCCGTTTAACTTCAATTAAACTGAATCCAATGGTTCACTTTTGTATTTTTTTTTTTAAATTGCTTAAAGGGGGAATTGGATAACTCTCATAAAACCTTAGGGAAATTAATAGGAAAAAGAATAGACAGAAAAGAAAAAACCCAGATGAAGAGATCTACGGAATAGTCAAGAACTCAATGAGGAAATATCAACCGTTGGATACTGTTTAAATGAGTTTAAATGGATAAGATTTGAGAAAAATGAGAGAAAATGCGGGGAGAAAAAATGGAGAGGTCCAGCTCCTCAGCATGTACCTCTGATATGAACCTCTAGCATAGACCCCCAAGGATGGAGAACATATAACTACTATGCATAATTGTAATAAAAACTCATCCATGAAAGGAATATTGTAAACAGCTTACCAAGTTTGATCTCTGAAGTAATGTTTCCAACAGCATGAAGAAGCCCAATAGTTCCACAAGCATTGCCCACAGTTTGTTTTAAAAAATAAACTCTACCTTTGGGTTCCTACAGCCAGAATTGACAATAAATGAGTAAGGTAAAAAAATCATAACACATGGTTGATTATAAATATAAATTAGAACTTTCCTCAAAGAAGTTTTATACAGAGCATCTAATCAAATTTCCTTGCGCTCACCTGTTTTTCATTTGCCTGCATCATTCTCTCTTCTTCAGTCTGAAAAGATTTGAAACTTCCCTCGAATCAGGCGACAAGTACATTTTCATAATGTGCAACAAAAGAAAGGACGGATGCAGAGAACTTAAGTTCAACAATGATCACCCAGCCACAAAGTTACGATTATTCATTTCTTTAATGAGGAAAGAAACAAAACCTGAGAGGTTATAGGATAAAGAAACAGCACAGCAAGTACAGGCTTCGGAACCATTTCTAAGAGGTCTCCATCCAATCCATAAACATCATTGCATTCTGCCTCATCCACTGGAAGACCAAGGCCCCCAAGGAACTGTATTGAGAAGATAAAATAAAATAATTAAAATTCCTTTCTGAACATTCAGTTTGGTGCTTGTCTATCAAAATTTCCCAGTGAGATAAGTCATTCTTAAGAAGGATAATAGCGCTCTTCTTGAAAATATCATCGCATTTTTCATTCTTTATTTTGGAGGATTTTATTTAAAAGAAAGAAAAAAAGGAATAGCATTGCTTTCTCAAGAATTTGATCATTGTACAGTGGAGAGTTATTACTCAGCTTCCTAAACTAAAAGTCCATCCAAGCTAATAGGCCCAAACTATTTCCCTTCAGTTCAGAATATCATCACTTATCATTATTCATTAATCTTCAAAAACTGATTTCTTCTATAGCTTTCTGTCATAACCAAACACAAAGGTAATATTTCACTAAGCAGGTCTCCCTCAGAGCTAAAATTTCTATTAGAAATATAAATAAAATGAAAAAAAAGAAAAAGAGTTTTTTTATTATTTTTTTTTAAGTTCAGAAAATAAGCAGATTGCATAAAAGAGTGGTTTAGAATCAGCTCAAATTGCTATAGAATATTTTTAGTTCAGACCCAACAAGCCTTTAACTAATTCCAAACACCCAAACTAATTTTAAACCGACACCCATGTTCCAGAACAATCAAACCATCCCATTTTCCACATCAAATTGGCACAAAACCCTAGCTCTCCGTTTGGGTTCTAAGAAAAATTACTCTCTATTCTTTTCATTTTATTTTTTTTTTCCGAGGGTTTCTTCATAAACAAACGAAGCATAATCGGAGCAATACCATACAATTAGGGATTTTATTTATGAAAAGTAAGGTGATTGATTGATTTATTACCTGGTTCATAACATCAGGGTTAGCTTCAAGAGGAAGCCATCTCTTAGCAGATGGGGTTTCGTCCAAAGCAGCCATTGAGCTTTTTCTCTCCTTTTCCGCTTTGATTTGAGATTCTCGTGCCTTTTCCGCTCTTGAGGTTTTTAGCTAAAACAACTGGAATTTAAGAAATGCTCTTCTTGCTGGCTTTATATATAGGTTTTGGGCGGTGGGTTTCAACTTTCAAATACTGCTGCTTAGATGCTATTTCGACTACTCAGGCCTTACGCAACTCATTTCAAGGCCCAAAATATCAATGTCAAATTTTCTTTGGGCCCAGATTTTCTTCTCTTTTCTCATCACAATTAGATGAGTCATTATAATTTAAAGTGAGGCTATGGGATCACCTTTAGTTGCTAAGGTGATGATCCTAATATATTTTGTCCAACTTTTATTTTTTTATTTTACCCTTTATTACAAAAATACAATGAAATTACCCAGATTAATTTTATGGTTATCTACCGAAATATTCATCAATATTCGGCAGATAAGTGTCGAATAAATATAAATATTTCGGCAGATAACTGTCGAATACCTTTTTCATTTCCATTTGATAGTTATTTACTGAATAATTGACCAATGTTTAGCAGATAATTGTCGAATAATTATAAATATTTCGGTAGATAACTATTAAATGACCCGACAAATAAAATTAAAATTTTTTATTTTAAAGGTAAAATTAAAATTTTGAAATAAGGTGGTCAACTCAACAATTTAGGGTGGTCGGAATAGCACTGACTTATAATTTATTTGGAAAGGGTAAGGCCGAGTGGTGATGGTGGATTGAGTAATAGTTATGATTATATTAGATCCAGGGTTCGATTCTCTTTAATATAACAAAAAAAAAAAACCAATACTTTGAAATAGTAAAAAACATTTTTTATAGGATTTGGCCATAAAAGATAGAATAGTAGTGCTAAAGATCCCACATTTTTATACCACAATTTCATATCACCTTATGTGACAACTTACATGACATTCATACATTGGACACTAAAAAAAAAAAAAAAATCTTGTTCAATGAAATAATAACACGTAAGATGATATAAGAATATGGTAAGTATAATATTATTGAAGATAGAAGTGTCATCTTAGAAGCACTCCGAATAGGCATTTAATTGATTCTTGGTTTATGCTTGCTAAAAAACATGTCATCCTTTGTTTTCTTACAAGAGAAATTGAATTTATAGGTTCTACGTTCCCTTTACTCACCACAACTCATGCCACTTCAGCTAAATCTTGTGGGCTTAACATGTCAATATATTAAAGTTACCTTGTATGACGTTTGTGAGTACCCACTAATCACTATCACTATGTATGTCATGTTAAAAAATAATGTCATAGAATGTAATAATTAATTTCTTTCGTAGTCCCTATCAATTGCTTTAATTAAGAAAAAGCCTACTCATAGTATAAAAAGAGAATGACATCCTCTTCCTTCAAACTTCTCTCCTTCATAAAGTGGCACCAACCTTATCTGATCATAGAGCTCTGACTACTCTGCCAATACTCATACTTGAAATTCCACATGTTATACTTGTTCAACTTGGACATTTAGATCTAATGGCTTCATTGTTTTTGCCACGGTCATCTCCTCCAAACTAGTGCACCCCAACTGGTGGCAAGTGTGCCAAAGCATATTTCCTTGGAATGGATACACTATCCAGATAGCTAACATCACTTGGTGTTAGTTCCCTGTGAAAGATTAAATGGAAATTCACTACCTCTCTTACCTCATTTTTTTAGTTCCTTGCAAAATCCATGACTTATGTTTGGTAGGATCCATTCTTGATAGTTTCCAAAATGTTTTCGTGAGAGTGAAAGAATTGGGAGGCTGGGTCATGGATAGTGATATTGGTAGGAGGAAAGTTGCAATGAGATTAAGCCCTTTTGAGCTTGAAGGCAGCAGCATTATAAGCTGTAGCTGCCTCCTTCTCAGTCTTGAATGTCCCTAGACAAAACTTTAGGAATGTTACAATAGATTTGGGATCCCTAATTACCACTTTTCAGTTATGCTATATCTATAAATCTTTCTGAGGGCACACAGTACTCTCTCTCTCTCTCTCTCTCTCTCTCTCTCTCTCTCTCTGTGGCTTATTTCATCTGCATGAACTGTGGTCATTTGAGCATGAACTGTGGTCATTTGAGCTTGAACCTTCTAGCATGATGACTATTTTTCAGTTTGAGTTAAGAATAGATAATTACAAACAACAAATGATCTGCTCTTCATTCATTAATAAAAGTAGGCAAATGAAAATTAGCTAGATTAAGTACATGAAATAGCTATGTTAATTCTAAGTAATATCTTCTATCTAGAAGACTAGAAGATTCAAGCTAGTTAATCACTGACAAGTTGGTAACTTGATATCTTCCTTCTATACAATTATCCTTTTTTGGGACATGAGTAACTCTCTAGTTGTTTAAATAAGTTTCCACTTTGATACTCTTGAGACTACAAAAGAGAAAAAAAAAAAAAAAAAAAAAGAAGAAGAAGAAAAAGACAGAAAAAAAAAGCAGTAGAGAAGTTATGCAGATGGATAATCATAATTATGAATAACAAAAGTAGTGGATAGAAGAATAGATAATTACAAACAACAAATGATCTGATCTTCGTTCATTAATAAAGGTAGGCAAATGAAAATTGGCTACATTAAGTACATGAATTGAAATAGCTATCGTAATTCTAAGTAACATCTTTTGAAGATTCAAGCCAGTTAATCACTGACAAGTTGATAACTTGATATCATCATTATATTCAATTATCATTTTTTTTTTTTTTTGGGATTGGACATGGGTAACTCTCTAGTTCTCAACTAAGTTTCCACTTTGAAACACTGAAAAGCAAAAGAGAAAAAAAAAGAAAAAGAAAGAGAGAGCAGTAATTAAGTTATGCAGATGGATGGCAAATAATAATTATGCATAGTAAAGGTTAGCCATAGTTCCCACGATTAATGTCTCTACTTTCCACTCTATATTAAGAATGCATTCCTTTGAAACAAAAATTTAGAACAACTATAAGGTTAATTAGATATGTTCTAACTTTAATATTCTTGAAAATTAATTAAATATATTTAAACCAAAAACATATAATAAAATGATGAAATGAAGGCAATCCAATAGAGTGGAGACAGAAATGAACAACTTTTGCATTTCGAAGAAGCCGGAACGAAGATAAGAGGAAAGGAAAGTGTTGCACAATGAATTCGCCTGTTAACTAAAATTGTAGGTGCAATAAGGTAATAGAAAAGCAAAAAAAGTAGCCTATGGCACAATACACTGGTTTTAGACATGGTTATCCAGAAATATAATGATAATAAGGCTCTATACGGAGTTTCATGGCAACGTTTGAGTTGTTATTCCTCATTACTAACAGGGCAGTTGAAAATACAAAAGAATTCCTTGCTTCGCATTGAGCGGTTCATTGGATTTGCCGGAGTTTATAATACTGATTTGTCATTGGCTTTTATTCTAAGCTGGTGTCCGCCATTCAAAATTATGATTATCTATTTGTTCAGAGTGCTGCTGTTTATTGTCTAGGATATAATGTTTTGGTATTGAGTAAAATGCAACAGGGGAAACTTCTGCTGCCATAAGGAGAAAACTATGTTCCTCATCTTTTATGTTTACTGTGAATTGTGCCTCATAAGAGGATTTTTTTCTTTTCAGCCTGCTTTCATCCATCAATAACATTTTTCTAGAATCTAAAAATATCAGAAGAATTTTCTGCATTATTTTCTTTTTCATGCCAATCTTGAATCAGCAGAATAACCTATAAGCTAATTGCAACCGACATGTAAGAAAAACTTACAGCTTTTCTGCAAGCCAAATTGTTTAAGATGAAATAGAGGACCAACTATCAAAATTGTTGAACTAATGTAATTGCACAGTGACAGGTTGATACACAGACAAGATGCAATAACATAAAACTCATTTTCCCCCAAAAAACAAGAACAAAGAAAAAAAAAACCCCTCAAAATGGGACTGTGGCTGGTTGTTAAGCTGTTAACCAATAATCTGCATGCCAAATAGCTTGAATCCTTGATTTGTCTGTCCTCTCATGAGATCCGTCTCCAAGTCCATGTTCACGTCTCCTGCCAAACCTATATCCTGTTCTGTATTCCTACCAACAGAAGAATGTTCCCCATTAATTCTATGCACGTCTATCATGTAAAATTCTCTCCCTTCGTACTCACATCTGTAAAACATTATTCTGTCTTTCTGGTTCAGGTGATTTGTCGTGAGAAAGTGTCCCCATCCTTTTGTAAGCATAAAGCTTCGCGTACTCGGCCAATATGTATATCCAAATGTCCATGAATGGAAATGCTTATCATAAAAGGTTAACTGAATGTGCGGAGAACTCCAACCTTCTTCTCGTGAACTGGTTCCGATGCCTTCAATTGGGGGAAAGTATCGCAGTGCATATTCCCTCGGGATCAGAAAGCACTTGCGAGTGACATCTCTAGGAGTCAATTCCTTCTGAAAGAGCAAGTGGTATGAAATCCCTTGCTCATTCATCAAGTTTCTGGTTTGAGTATCCATACTCGATAAATGCCTTGAACAGAAGTTCATAAGGTTGGACGAGTATGTTTTATCCTTAATCATCGTCAGGATCTCCTCGGTTGAGTACTGACTTTGGAAAACATTCTCCGCACCACTGTAATTAGTCCAGTGGAAGTTGAGGGGGGTATCACCTCCCTTAAGCTTTATGGCAGCTCTATCATACGCAATAGCTGCCTCTTCCTCCACCTGGTATGCTCCAAGCCAGTATGGCTGGTAACTATGGGAGATCCTAGCAACCCATTTACCAGGTGTCAGCAGGCTTACGCCTATGAATGCGGATGATGGACCTCTTTGGACCATCATGTTGTTGGTCGAGCCTGATGCAAAGTTCATCTCCAATGACTTTGGGAGAAAGAGGGGGGGGGGCTTTAACAATACTCAGAAATCACAATAATGAAGAAAATGGCAAAGGCGAAAAATCGATGTGGTGAAATACACAAGGCTGTAGTCTATTTAAAGAGTGGCTGTTCCTTTGCCATTTAGTAGTGCAACACACATACTGGACCTAGTTATGGAATCAAGCCATACATAGAAAACACAGACAAGTATTTTGAATTCATCCAAGGATATTCAATTTTGGTATGTTTTACAGTATATGTGACTTCTAAATTTTGATCCCCAACAATGAAATAAAATGGATGGTGGAAAAACATATGTTTGTAGCAGGAAATTCCTCTACAAACCTTTGGAAAAGGCAAAATATGTCTGCATTGACTAACAAACATGTCTTTTATTTCAAACAATGATTTTCTCCTTCATTACAAAATGCAAACACCAATCTTCTTTCTCTTTTTTTGAGTGTTTAGCTGAGCGCTATGTTTTTATAGTTTCAATAGATAATGCCATCAATTAGACTATCTTTGTCTATCTAGTATGCCATGAACCATTTCTTGTTGATTCCTTAAGTAATGTTACGGGTGAGATGGTCCACATAAAAAACTTTAATGAAAGATACAAGAAGAAAAATTGAAATTATTTTATGCATAGGCTTCAAATTCAAATTAGGTTTGTCTTTTTAGGTTATATTAAAAGGTTCCTTTATTGTTGAGAATTTTTTGTTAAAAATTGTAGAAGTTGCGCTGGCCGAAATACATTCTATGAAAGCTCCTGGTTCCAAATGAGATGTCGGACAAGGTTTTTCAAAATTGGTAATATATTGTGAGAGGAATGACGTAGTGCCAGTTCCATCTTCGTTGATTTTGAATTAGTGTAGGAGCAATGAACCATATTTCGATAGCCCTAATTCCTAAGATTAGGGATCCTACTAAATTATTGAGTATTAGTCTATTCGTTTATGCAATGCTTTGTACAGAGTAATCACAATAGAACTAAAACCACAAGAAAATTGATTTTTAGCGATGAATGTGGAAGTAGCAAACTCGTGCAATTGTCATCTTTATGGGTGACAAATGTGAATTTTTCCGCTAAAGAGACTTTTAGTGATGCAAATGATTTCCTAGCTAAAAATCAAATTTTTTGTAGTATTTATAGCAACGAACACAACAATTTGTTGCCTTATGTTTTAGGCAACGAAACAGTTTTTTTACGAAGGTTAAAAAACATTTCAATTAATTTCTAGCTTGAAACCTCCAATATGCTCAGATTAAAGGCAACAACTTATGAAACAAACTTATTTTTCATAAAGATATTGTCAGAAATGAATCGCCTTTGTGGTTGCACTTACTTTAGATGAAGAAATTCATCATTTGGACACCGAATGTCAAAAAGAAAGGTCTTGAAATGTGAATTTTATTGTTTCACTAATAAATATTCAAACATCTCAACAAGTAGTTTCTTACCAAACTAGACACCCCCTAAAAACATTTCATGAACCTCTAAATTCATTATAATCATGTACAAAATTAAGGCCTCTACAACCTGCCATTTGCTGATTGATTGACAATTAACTTTATTTCCGTTCTATCGGCCAACTCATTCCAAGACAAATTATTTGAACTTTATCATCTTATTCTCCAGTATACCTTGGCTTCCGCTTCTCAGAAAATGCTGCTAGGGCTTCCAAGCGATCATTTGTGTTCAAGGTCTGTTCATAGCATTCTTCTTCCAGTGCCAAAGATGATGTCTTATCTACCTCCAATCCCTCGTCAATAGCTTTTTTGGCCATTCTTATTGCTATTGGACCCTGCTAAAACTATGATACATAAATTTGATGCAACAATTATTTGTACCTATTTATTTCTTTGCCTAATAAGACGATTTCAAGTTATGCTTAGTTTCTGGAGTCGGGGTTTTTTTTGGTACACTATTATAAATTTGGTCATTAAAGCAAAAGAGGCATTTGTTCAGTCCTTATGTTTAGACATCCACTTTGATAGAGGAGTTAGAATGTAGTTATGACGGCTGAAATTGCATTCTTAGGTTGCCCTCAACCTATAAGTAACCTTTCCCCATTAAATATAACTTAGAAATATGAAATAAAACATAATGAGCACAATCAATGCAACTCTATGAATCAAATAATTTCGTACCTTCTCATTTATATTGCGAGCAACTTCAAGTGCCTTTAGATGAGCTTTACCAGCAGGAACACAGTAATTTACCAGACCTGCAGTAAGGTGCAATTTTACTGCAAAAGAAAAAAAACAAAAAACAAAATCAAAGCAGCTACCAAATAGACATAGTGACATACCTATCGACATTGCTTCTCTGCCACCAATCTTCCTGCCAGTGAATATGAGTTCCTTTGCCACTGCTTTTCCAACCAATCTAGGAAGCCGCTGTGTTCCACCTGCCCTGTGAAAGTCACGTAATCGATAGAGGTTGATCTGTCACTACATGGATAATTTCAAAATTGGACAATAAAAAAGAAAAAGAAATGAACAAAATAAAAGAAAAGATAAAATAAGAAGTAATCATGTAGAAAGAATTTTGTCCAGAAAGGTAAAAAATATCTAGGGATTAGTACTGTAAGATAACCACCAGACACAAAAGCTTAAACTGTTAGGGACTGACCAACAATGCATATCAAGCTAATAAGCGCACACTACTGATATTTAGCACATACCCAGGAATTATAGCAAGTCCTGTTTCTGGCAAGCCCAGTATTGCATCTTCTCCTGAGCCGTTTAAGGTGGGAAGCAATCAGAGACTAATCATTATAATACATTTAAGCAGCCTGATATATCAGTAAGCAGGATTGTGTTCAGTATAAATTGTTAGAAATATGGAACTACCACATATCCGAAGATCGCATGATAAAGCCATTTCAAGTCCACCACCCAATGCTGCTCCTTCAATGACAGCAATAGTAGGAATAGGAAGTACCTACATAAGATGAATTTAAGTCAAGTGTCAAGAAGAATAAAAATGGGAGAATTTTGCACCAAGACATTTTATGGGGAACTAATATATAATCAGTAAAAGAGAAGCCTGCATACCAGCGCTAAGTGACAACAGCGTGATATAATCAAATTAGTAAATGTAAATAAATCTGAACCATATACTGGACACTCATGTATTTTTTTATCTATGTGCACAGTTGTCTGTGTGTTTACATATTACATGTCCACCATTATACTTACATATACATAAAGAGATGCATTTTATGAGTTCTGTACAGTCTGTACAGAATTTGAAAGACTAATGGAATAAGAATGACCATATTGCATTGTCAGAAGCTCACTGTGGCATTAAAACTTGAGTTGAACACCAGGTGAGTGCAAATTTCAGGTTTTTATTATAGCATACTGTAAGTCAATATGACAAAAAGCAACAAGAAATCTTGAAATCTTACTGGCAGATTTAAGTGTAAATCTGCTCTCAGACTTCCAAGATGCTAATCAAAGGAAAGCCTGCTACTCTTCAACATAGGTGAGCATACCAAGTATTAGCTACGCCAAAACCAATACTGAACTCTGACAGAAGTTCCAGTTCTCATTATTCTCAATGCCATTTCAATAACAAAACAATCATAGAAAACCACAAAGGTGAATAATGAAGATTAACCTCTAAGTAAGAGAATGTGGCACGCAGCGTGTTGACAAAATGTCGAACTTCAGATGCACTCATTATCTTGCGTTCCTGCCAATCAAATTAAGAGCCAAGGACAATTTGATAAGCGAGCACTATCTTTTCCTGTATATAAGCACGGTTCGACAGAAATAATCCATTTAACACAAATAAGAAACTCACAAGCATATCAAAGAGAACAAAAATTTGAAGAGTTTTAGTCAAAGCTTAAAAATTTAAAACATCAACGGCAGCTTCACATACCCATATAAATTCATTTCACATATAACATTGATTCTATGAAATACACAATTAGATTACTACCTTCAAATCTGCACCAGCACAGAACACCTTGGGAACTTTGCTGCGGATCAACAACACATTAGCAGAGGAATCCTTACTGATAGCTTTAAAGGCATTCTGTAAACCTTTCAGCATATCTTTCCCTATTGCATTTTTCACCTCAGGTCTCTCCAAACTAACCTCAACAATCCCTGTTACCCAAAAACCCCAAATGGGTTTATGCTTCATGGGTCATAGAAACGTGGGCACACAGAGAAATAAGCTACTGTTTCATAAGCATTTTGGGAAGTTTGAACTTACCGGAATCGGAGTCGGAGAGTCTGTGGAGGCTGACGGACTGAGATGGAGCTGATTCCAAAATTAGAGTCCGGCGAGTTTGGTAGAGCCATTGGTCCGGTCTGGGAGTGAATGGAATCTCTGAAAACATGAAGGTTTTGGGCTTGAAATTTCTCAGTGAGCTGCTTAGGACCCTCATGCCCCCCGCCATTTTTGTTTCACAAGCTCAAGCTGTAATAACCCCAAAAGTGCTTACTTTGGAAAGCAATCAATGCAATTTGTAATGCTCTCTTTGTGACGCTCTTGGGAATGGCGAGCGACAAGTGACAACTGGTGAATTATTGTCGTCCGTTTTAACTTTTAAGGCTTTCAGGCGAATAGACGACGGTCGTTTTGTTGGAAAGAAAAAGAAAAAGATGAAACCCCTTTTCCTACAATCCTACGCCTACCTACCAATTTCAGAGGGGTCAGTAATAAAAAAGAAAAAAAAAAAAAGAAAAAAAAAATTAATAAATACAAAATGTCTCAAAAATCATGAGAGCTCTTAAAATTACAAAAAATATTTATTTCTTTCTTTTCAAAACGCTAAAGGACAAAAATATTTTATACACTATATTGTGTCCAACTCCAAATATTGTTTGAAAACTGTTTGTTTTTGTATCATGCAGTGTAACAACGAATTATTAAAGGTTATATTTTGATGTATGGGAGTACGTTTTTCATAATTTAGGAGATTTATGAGTTTAAAACTTAAATAGAAGTCTAGCAGATAATGTTATGTGTTGAGAAAGTTGAACTGTGGATACAAGTAACAAGTCCATCAGTAGATGGTGTTTGATCACACATAACTCTCTGAAATACATGGAGAAATGACGTCTGAAAACCCTGATTTAACATTCTAATTATTCCTCTCTGGATAGACACAGGGGCAGAATGAAAAACTTTACATACATGCTTTAGCAATCACCATGAGAATCCTTCCCACCACAGAAATCTGCTTATGCTCAATTTAAGGGTTCAGTGCAGAATGACTTGGATAGCCATATGGCAGTAGTCCTTTTGAAATTGCTTGTCTCAATTGCATGCACTGCACTTAAAGTTTGTTTAGGCCTTTACTTGCTTCGACGATGTTGAAGATCCTTCAAACTTGACAGTTAGAGTCGAAAGAATAGTCTTTTTGCAACTGTCTCAGTTAGGACACTGTTTTAGGTTCTACTGGACTCTGCTCAGCATCCAAGGTCTCCAAGTTTTAAGCTTTCACAACTTACGAAACCATTTCCCAAGTCGAAGCTGCTTCAAAGGGGGTCCCTGATTTGGCTTACTCTTCTGAGGACACTTCCATTTCCCAGTGATCTCCATCACAGGAGAATGATGAAAATTTGTTGTGTCTGCTAATGTCTTTCTTTTCACAACAGCATCCTTTCCACCTGCTAATGGAACTGCCCCTTTACTATTCTCTTGTTGTCCTTCCAGAGAATTTTGATTACTTTTTCTTGTAAGTTTGCCTTTTTTTGTTGTAATAAAACCATTTTCTGATATTTCTTTTCCATCATCTTTTCTGTCTTTGCTTCCATGAGTAGGTTTTCTTACTGATGCTCCATTAACTGGAATTAACTCTGAATCACTTTCGTGTGGTGAACAATCAACTTCTGCATGGACTTTTGCTTCTGAGCTCTCTTGTAAAATGAAATCCCTCCCATAAATCAAATTTGGTGGAGATTTTCCATCATTACTGCATGCACTTCTTTGGTTGTTCGGTAGCATAAATCTGGTTCCATGGAAAAACTTTTCCTCTGGCTTGCATTGAGATCCTTCTTTGTCCAAGCTTGATTTTTGAACATCTTTTGCTGGACTAGTACCATAGTTTTGCAATGTTTTAGGTATATGTTCGAAATACAAATCATTTTGACCAGGTAGTAAATCATTTACTCCGGCATTGTTGGGGTCGCCCTGTAATTTACAGACATTATGGTAATGAGTAATGAGTAACTTCAACAAAATAAATAATCATGTTCACCTTTGGCAATATTGAAATCCATTATAACTATCACAATTCATCAAAATCAATAATGTGGAAATACAGAACTACTATAACTAAACAAAAGAAACTAGAAGAAAGGTTGAAAAAAAGAAGAGGGAACAACTACAGGAAAAAGGAGAGATGTGGAAAGAGTACCTCACTTACAGGCTGCCTTTGCTGCTTATTATCTCTCCAAGAGCTGTTACATTTTAGAAGCCCCTCTGACTGTACCTTGTCACCAACCTCCTCTTCATTATCACTTCTGTTTTTACTAAAATCCTCCAAATTCTCTTTTATTTCTCTGTAGCTGTTTTCAACCAAAATTCCATCCATCTCACATATATTTTCTTTGCAAACAGAATCTCCAAAACCATCAGTTGTACCCAAGGAAGGAGACTCATACACATAGCTTGAGAACCAATTTCGGATGTCAGTAGGCTCTAAAAGATCAGGAAGCACAAACAGATCAATTACTTCGTTTTATTGTTTTCCTAACATAAAATGCAACATTTTCTGTTTGATTGCCAAGAATATGAATGGAAGCAGAGAATATGATTCAAAATACCATTTCTTATTTACATTTTATCAGCAGCCAAAAAATTCAATATACTAGGGGTAGAAAAGAACTTCAGGAATAAGTGATACAAACCTGAAAGAAGCAAAGGTGACTCCAAAGGACCTGGAGTCTACAAGATAAAAAAATGTGTCAGATACTTACACGTGAGAAATTCTTTAGCTCTTAAATATGTATTTCTTGAGAAGAAATTTCTTTGCAAAGACCAAGGGAGGTGAATTCGGTGCAGGAGTGATGCAGGGAAAGTCGTGGGTACCATATCCTCTACGTAAATATAGAGGAAAAGACTTTCGGTGGTCAACTGGTTGGTAAGGTGGATTCATTTGTGTGGCAGTTGATGAAGTTCGAGGTTGCTGTGAGGAATAAACTATTGTGCAACCATTGAAGGATGATGCACTAGTTCGTAAAGATCTAGGATAGCATGCTTGTGGTTATGCAAAGCACATATGGGGAGAAGAGTTTGTGTCTAAAGGTTAAGTTTGAGCCAAGCTCAAACTCACAAACTCTCTTCACTGATGGACAAAAACTATTTGCAACTAAAATCAACTATAGGGAAAAACATAACTGTTATAACTAAAGAAAAGAAAACAGAAGAAAGTGAGGTTGGACAAAACAAAAGAGGAACTATAGGAAAAATGAAAGGTATAGAATGAGTACCTCACTTACAGGCTGCATTTCCTGCTTATCATCTCTCCAAGAGCTGTTACAATTTGAAAGCCCTTCTGACAGTACCTTCTCACCAACAACCTCTTCACTACCACTTCTGTTTTCACTACAATCCCCCAAATCCTCTTCTCTTTCTCTGTTGCTGTTTTCAACCAAAAACTCATCCTTCTCACGTTTACCTTCTTTGCACGAATCTCCAAAACCATCGGTTGTATCCAAATAAGAGGACTCATACACATAGCTTGAGAACCAGTTTCTGATATCAGGAGGCTCTAACACATCAGGAAGCACAAACAGATCAATTACTTCGTTTTATTGTTTCTTAACATAAACTACATATCTTCAGTTTGGTTGCCAAGAAAATCAGTGGAAGTGGAGAAAATGATTCAAAGACTCTATTACTTATATACATTTTCTCAGTAGCCAAACAATAAAATAAATTGGGGGAAAAGGAACTTCAGGAATAAGTGATACAAACCTGAAAGGAACGAAGGCGACTCCAAAGAACCTGGAATCTACAACAATAAACTTGTCACAGATGCTTAAACATGAGAAATTTTTATCCCCTAAAACAATATTTCTTTTACTACTACTTTTCATTACAATCTTAAAACCCAAGTCAGAACCACAAATATCTATTAAAAAATTAAGAAATTTTTTCATTGTGTCTCATAAGAAATAGACCCCATAAAATAAAAAGGAACAAGAAGCAAGACTACCTTACTGAAACATTGGTTTTCATGCTCATTTCCAGAAGAGCTGCCACATTTCACAACCCCATTTGGGTTTTGCTTCTTATGAACAAAGACTTCATCTTTTTCGTCTATTTCGCTCTTGCGGGTAACAAATTCATCGAAAAGGGAATTGGAATTCAGTACAGGTGATTCATACTGGTAGCTTGGGAACCAGTTTTTAAGATCAGGAGGCTCTGGCATGACACAAATTAAAAATAAAAAATAAAAATAAAAAAATTAATATCTTTCAGAGAATTGGAAAAGAAATACAAACCGGAAGGGATGGAGGGCGAGCAGGAAGAAGCCAAAATCTGCGAACCCAGAAAGAAAAAAAGAAAAAAGAAACTTGTTAGAAAAGAAAATTAATTTCTTGAAATTCTAAAGCACTGTGAAAAATAAGTGGACCATCAACAATGGAAATGAAGAATCAATACCTGAGACTCCGTTGGTTGAAAGAGAGATAAATCAGAGCTTTGAAGGTTCAGCTTCGAATACTCCATCAGATTCCAAGCCCAGCCACGTTGTGTGTGTTGGTAGTTCTGTTTCTTGGCGCAATGGCGCGCAAGCTTGTCGGGTATTTTATTTTCATTTGAATCTCCCGCCATCTGTACTTTTATTCTCTTAGAAAGTAAGGATAGAATATCAGCCAATAGTTTTTTTGAAGGGTTAATTACAAAAACTCCCACTAAACAATTACTGATTTTGCACTTTATCCCCCCTACTATTTTTTTTGTGACACTTAACCCCATAACTATGTACCGTTCAATACTTTACCTTCTTCCATTAAAAAAGTTACAAATTTCGTCAATTTTGCACACGTGTCATATGCTGGCCATGTGGCCATTTGTCCAAGGGCATTTTCATCTTCATTAGTGTACCTCTACTCTCATCATGCACGAAAATGCTCTCTAACAGATGGCCACATGGCACCACATAGGCCCCAAATGCAAAATTGACAAAATTAATCACATTTTTTTTTCTTGAAATGGGAAGAAGTGTTGGACAATGCATAGTATGTGAGCCAGGTTAATTAAGTATTACAAAAAAATAGTAAAGAGGATAAAGTACAAAACCCGTCATAGTTTGGGGAATTCTTTGTAATTAAGCATTTTTTAATTATTGAAATAGTTAACGCTTATTTTTAAGTTTAAGTACTAAGAAAATTAATTTGTTGGCCTATGAATCGATCCCTAGACTTTTTAAATGGTTTAGTATATTGTTGTTGTAATTGCCTCACAATCATAATGATGTGATTGCTATGTAGTAGCATTGTAGTTCTTAAAAGTTTTTTAAGGGTTTAAACCTTTAGATTGAGGGCCAAATTTCTAATAGGAATTCTCACATCCACATGTACGATCCGCATGAAATTCTATACAACAATCCTATATGCACTTTAATACATGAAGTGTGTCATCTGTACGGAAACAGAGGTACGTCCATGGTCAACGTCGTCTTGCCTTACGGTATAGGATGAAACACTTCCAATATAAAAGTACATACATGATTTTGGTATAGGATTCTATGTGGACCACATGTGGATGTGATCGAGAATCACTCGAATACCTAAAGTCTAAAGACTAAACACTAAAAACTTTGATTTAAACCATAATATAAACACGAAACAAATTTTCCTTATACTTAGCTATAGTTTGTGAAACCACATTGTTTTCTAGAAGATTCATTTGTTTAATTTAGAAAATGCGGCAATCCTTTTCTATTTAGGATACACTGAAAAAGATGTAAAAGGAAACAATTCATGCTTTTTCGTGTTCGTGTTCGTGTTCGTGTTTGTGTCATGTGAAAATTAAGTAAACCAAAACATGACCCGTTAAGATAACAGGTGGAGAAATGCAAACTCAAACACAACCCCTAAAAATAACGGGTAACCCGTACACGACCCATTTTACCTGTTAAGAAATCTAATTTTATTGGATATTGTCACCTGTTAGACCCGTTAGACCTATTAGACCCGTTAATGACTCGTTATTTGAAAAACAATACTTTTCTGAATAAAAAACTTAAATTAAATACATTAATGATATAACTATATAGTATTAACATCGGCTAAAACATAAACTCTAGCCACCACAGAAAAAGCTTTCTTCTCCCTCCTCAACTCTCCCTCTCCCAGCTTAGTGTTCCAGGGGGCGCTAGCCCTTGTGTATCTCACAGGCCTGCTCCTCCCCTACCTCTCATTTTTGTGGTTTTGGTATAACCTATGGGATACTCTCCTCCCTCTAAGCAAGAGCTTTTCCAACTTTCAATGTGAAAGTTTTTCCAGTCTCTAGTTTTAGCAGCGGGAGATTAGCGCGATGGAGCAGCGACGACAACATCAACGACGGAGGAAGGTTATGGTTTCGTGCCTTCGATTTGTCGCACTTGTGGTCACAGCTTCATGCCATGGATCTACCGCCATAGTGTAGGTGACTGGTGCCTAGTGGTGCTAGCTATGGTTTTTGTTTGTTTATTATTTTTTTTTTTTTGGGTTTATGCTTGTGCATTTCAGCCCATGCTAGTTTTGGGGTTTTGGTTTATAGGTTTAGAGCTTTTATTCCCGTGTTTGAGATTGAAGGTGGAGGTGCCTCGAACTTGAGGGGTATGTTTCATGCCCTTCAATACTTCCATGTTCTATCATTAGAAATTATTCGACATGGGATTAAGTTCACTTTGGATGTGAATTTTGTTCATTTGTCTAGGTTTTGTTGCCTTCCGATTCACAGGGTCAAGTTGATGATTTTGCATCTGAGGGTCCTTCCTGGGTGAAGCCTTGAGAATTTTGGTCTTTGTCTGTTAATTTCCAGATCTAGTTGTTGATAGTTCACTTGCATGCTTGCAATTCTTTATTTAGTTGTGTAGTTGTTGTGCCGAATTGGCTAGATGTTGTAGTGGCGGAAGATCTTGTAATTCTTGTTATGCTTCCTTTAATTTCACAGGCCTTGAGCCAAACTTTCTTAAAAAAAAAAGGTTATTAACATCACACGTACTTTAGAAATATCTAGGTAACATGTGCCAATTAAATGATCAATAATATAAGAAAAAAAAAGAATAAATTATCTTTATTTCTTAACAGGTCATTAATGGGTCCCAGGAAAACCTCAAACAACTTCAACAAAAGGGTACGTACCTGTACTCGAAACTGACACAAGTGGATAGGTAAAGAATACCTAGGGGCTCGAGACCAGTACTCTCTCTAAAGACCTCAACAAAATAGCCTCATAACGTCGAGAGAAAGGGTGTCCCTTCACAAAGGGGGTCGCAGTGATTAGGCCTGAGCGACTGTTTACCAAAAACACAGGTCTCTGCAAAGTCATAAGACCATGTATGGGACTAAGGCCTAATAGTGTTGAAAGGTCAAGGCCTGCGAGTTAACATGACCCGATAAGGCTTAATCCGTTATTTGGTCTCTAAAAGGTCCACTTGTTATCAACACGACCCGATAAGGCTCAATCTGAACATTGAATTTTTATAGCATGCTTATATACTATTTTGCTAAGTCTACTGTATTTCCTTAACGGGAAGAAAACATTTTGAAATTTCCTGTCATTCCAAGCATTTAGACCTATAGTGCGCTTAGTGTCTAGCTACTTCGTGGAACAGACTTGCATAACAATGCCCAATGCCTAGTGCCCGGTGTACAAATAGAAGGATAAACTTGCTTGCCAACCCGACCAGTGTCAAGCTACCTTGCGGAAGAACACATTTGTTAGTTTTATAGATTGACCAATATTGGCGATCTAGCTGTTTCAACAACTGAAGCTGACAATACCTTGTTTTGTTCACAACTCGATCTTCGATCAAGTGCTTATCGTTCATCACAGAACTGCATATCTTAAGATTTGAAGTTGCGAAGGCATTACGACGATTTATCGATTTCCGTTATTGGTGATTGACAATTGAAGAAAAATAATAGCACAACATTTTGAAAACCTAGAGTGACAATCTTCTCCAGTCCAAAGATATTTTAGGTAATGTTTTTTGCTCAATTATATTTTGAGATATGAAATGTGTAATACAAATGATGAATTATTTCCTAGTTCACCGGCCCCCTCAGTCTTAAATTGAGATATTACCGCATAGATCACATAGCCAAATTGTTAGTATGAAAAATTAATTTTTGGTATTCAATTTATTCAAGATCTCGAAGATTATTTTAGCGAAAAAGCTTATTTTAACTTATTTTCTGAATTTTCAAAATGATAAACTCTTTTTTCTACAAAGCAATATATATTTTCAATTTTTTTTTTGTATATAGTCATTTTCTTGGTATAGTTCTAAAATAAAATTTCTTTTGAAATTTGTTGTCCCTTTGATCCTAATTGTAGAGTTTTGTTATCCAAAGGGAAAGAAAAGGCATCACAACAATTTTTTCAATTATTGGGGTTTGTTATGCTAGCTAGTACACATTATCCACATTCATAATTGGGATTGAATTTAAATTACCAATTCATATTGGATTCGGATTAAATTTAGATTTATTTTAAAGACCTACATGTACAAGATTATAATCTTGTTTGTATAAGATTTGAAAATTTGAAGGACAATTTTATGCACACTCTATTGATTGGGGTGTAAATAGGGTCGAGTCAACCCAAACCCGCCCAACTCAACCCAAATTTTGAACCCGCGCGTGTGGGTGGGTTTGAAAAAATTAAAACCAGCCATAACCCGAATCTGATGTCAACGTACCTGATCATTTTTGGGTTGGACTTAGGTGGAGGTTCTATCTACCCGAGCCTAAACTTGAACCCGACTCGAATTACAACCCAAATTGTATTTAGTTTATATTTTATTACATATTGTATAATCCATATATTTTATTACTGTTTGTGTATATCAGACCATTTTTTTTAATAGCTTGTATGTTAGACTTGGTTTTATCATTTGTGTGGTTTTTATGTGTTCATTTTGGTATTTGAACTATGGTGCTTGGCAACTTGCTAGTGTTAATTTGTTTATATGTATTGCTCTAATGTGTATGGACTTGGTGATATTGTTATAATGTTGTTTTTATTGATTTAGTTTAAAGTTTAATGTTTTTCTTTTAAGTAGGTATATATTCATTTGCATGTGTTCTTAATATTATATGAATTGGGTTCTAAATTTCTAATTAGTCTTAAATCTTAATGATATTTCTTTGTCACTATAGTGAATATTTATTTGTCACTAATAGCGTTTAGCAATCATGATATAGTCACCACTAGGCACTAACTAGTAACTACTATAAACATACAAGGGGCTTTAATGGTCCAGTCCTCTACTAGCTAGCACTTTTGACAGTTACTCGATCTATACATGCATATAACAGTCAAGAGTTAATTAGCTATTAAGTTTTATGCTAATTGGTGCATGTGAAATATGTGAATGGAAATTAAGGTGACAATGATGTCAAATAATAAGAATGGAAACAAATCAGATTAATGATCTTTGCTATGATAAAAATTGATCTGGAGATTTCTGATTATCCATATCACGAAACATGCATATTCCTTGATTTCGATCAATGTTGCTAATTACTTACTTTTTTTTTTTTTTTTTTTTTTTTTCTAGCTTCTTTGCCAGACCAAGCAAAAGAATGGTTTATGAGCTCAGAAGAAGAAAAGAAAAGCAGATTTACTACCATGATTGGAGCAGTACTTCAGAGTCAGGAAGTGAGAGTGATGATCCCAATTATACAAGAACTCCGCAAAGAAGACGAACCCAAAGCATTAACATTGATAGTAATGTTGATCAGATAGCTGCAGTGGGGGCAGCTACAAGCTCAAGTGGTTGTCCTCCTAAGAGAATGGCGCCTGAACTCGACATGCCAGGGGTCCATGCCATGCAGCTTCCTGACTTGGAATCACAAAATGGGTTCAACTACATAATTAAGCCCCAAACAGCTGCTGATAAAAACGATGATACGTGCATTATTTGCGCGGATGGAGGCCACTTACTTTGCTGTGAAACATGTCCATCCGCCTTCCACTCAACATGCATGAACATGAAGGTGAGATTCATTTTTATTTTTTAGAAAAGTTCCTATATAGTTGAGTATATTTTCGTTATTTGTTTCTTAACATTGTAAAATTTCCTTCCAACTTTTAATTGCAGAGAGTGCCGGAAGGCGAATGGTTCTGTCCTTATTGTGTCTGCAAATTTTGTGGACTTGTTGGTGATCCTGATGATGACAACTTCCTCATATGTTCTCTATGCAGAAAAAATTGTATGTTCCAGCTTCTTTTCACTTTTGTATTTGTTTCAAGTTCCTTATCCTTTTCAAAAACTATTTTTATTTTAAAAAACGAGAAGATATGTTTGGTAGACCATTTTCAAAAGAAGTTTTTAGAAAAAAAATTCAAAAACATGCATCTTTTTTAAAACGATAAAACATCGTTTTTTTCATTTTTTTAACACTTCAGTTTTTCTTAGCTGTCATTATTTTTAAAATTTAAAAATTGTTTTCAAATTTCATTCCAAACAAGATTTCAAATTTTAAAAATTGATTTTGAAAACTCACATTTAAAAAAAATATCTTAACTTTTTGAAAAAAAAAAAAATTTAAGTAGGATACCAAAAGAACCCTTAACTTTTGAAGGCTGAAGAAGTTGTGACTTGTGTGTAGTTCATTTGAGTTGCTATGGGCAAAACCAATTAGATCTCAATCTCCAAACTTCATCATTTTGTGGCGAGAGGTGCCAAGAGGTACGTAATGTAGTATATTTTTCTTACTTGAAATTAACTTTCTTTCTCTCAAAATCTTTTATTTGAGCATGTCCAATCTGTTAGGGTCTAATTACAGCAATTAAAAAGAGACCATTTTCTGAGATGTATTCATTTTTTTAATTTTTGGTGGAATAAAAATTTTGACATAAATTTTTGTAAAAGATTTCTGAAAAGCTGGAGAAATTAGTTGGAATGAAGAATGAGTTGGATCAAGGATATTCGTGGACCCTTCTTCACCAAACTGATGTAAGCTCCAGCATTGAACATTCTGAAAATCTACACCAAAATGTACAAGGCGAGTCCAAGATATCAGTGGCACGGGTCATGATGGACCAATGTTTCGAGACCATCATTGACCGTTACACCGGAATAAATGTGGTTCATAGTGTATTACACAATCGGGGGTAAGCACAAAACTTAGCTATTTTCCTTAATTTGGTTCTGTTTTTCAAGTTATTGTACAAGAAAGAAATATGAATAGTCATTTACCATTAGTCTTACCACCTTTTATATGACTAAATTCAAGAGATTATGAGTGAAATCTTTCTTTTTCAGATCAAATTTGTCCCGGATAAATTTTAAAGGTTTTTACACTGCTGTCTTGGAGAAGGATGATGAGATCATCTCTGCAGCATCTATAAGGTACTATTCATGTGTGTGTTAAACTTGCATATTTATTAGTAATATAATTATATATAATATGTTGCATGATTAATAAGAAAATCCTTATTTTTTTACTTATTCATGCTTCTATATGTAGAATACATGGAACAAAGATCGCAGAGATGCCGTTTGTAGGAACGAAAATGAAGTACAGGGGAAATGGGTTGCTTAGGAAGCTGCTGGCTGCAATTGAATCTGTAAGTTGTTGCATAAGTAAATCAAGAACATGCAATTCCTTACATGTAAATGTTTCTAAGCTTGGAGAAAAGGACTAGGAGATCAAAATGGAATATGAAAAACTTAAACTGAAATTATTTAATACAATATTTTCGAGCACTTTTGATGTTCAGCTGGAGTACTTCTCATGCTTTTGATAAGAAGAAGATGGAAAATATTATTGATTTACTTAATTTTCAGGCCCTTGGCTTTCTGAAGGTGGAAAATCTGGTCATTCCATCTGCTACAGAAGTAGTTGGAATGTGGATTGAGAAATTTAATTTTTCTCATATTGGGAGTGCCCTTATGGAGGAAATTATCTCCTTAAACACATTAATGTTTCCTAGGGCTGTAAGGCTACGGAAAAGCTTGCTCGAACAGGCTGCAGAAGCAGAATTTGCAGGTCTCTCTCTCTCTCTCTCTCTCTCTCTCTCTCTCTCTCTCTCTCTCTCTCTCTCTCACACACACACACAAAACACAACATTTTGCTACATAAAATTTAAAATTCTGTCACCTTCATCAAAGGCTTGCACATATATATAGGTGAGATGCATAATTAATGCCTCTCAACATATATCATTGCTGTGATGTCATGTAATTTAAAAATTACTTGTGTATATATAAATACAATTACTCTCTAATAAGGTTCCAAAAGGACCGATTTCTCGGCTGCTAAGCCAAATGGATTCAGACGATAAACATGTGTCTATTTAAGAACATATATATATAAAGTGTAGCTATAACCATAATATGCAACACAGCACCTATTGTCACATTAATTTATGACGCAATTGTAGCAGGACAGCCGCAAGGCAGTGCAGTTAAAAATCTGCATATGTGAGTTTATGCAGGAGTACTAATTTCATCTCGTCACTTGTTCTTGATTTTATTGTGCAGCCATGGAAGACGTTAATGAAGTTCAAAACGATGATCCTACTAATGTGGTCCAGCAAAATGCACCCCAAAGGCCGCCTCCATTTGACTTAAATATATTTTGAACCTCCACATGAGGATGGTGATATTGTTAAGGGATATCTAGCTAGCACCTATAATTAGAATCATTTAAAAATTTGGAAAAGGACCATCTGTACTCTTACAAGTCAGCTAGCATCATTAAGTTTTCTGTTATAGTTCTTGTTAATATCTCTATAAATTAAGGTTTTACTGCTCTCTGTGTGTAATCTCATCATTCAATACAAAGGAATATTTCACTCTTTATTCTTCTTTCCCCTCTCCTCTCTCTCTCTCTCTCTCTCTCTCTCTCTCTCTCTCTCCAAGATTCTTAATCTCGCACAATTCTCATGAATGTTATCATGGTATCAGAGTTGGTATAAAGAAAAAGTTCTGCAGAAAATTGTGAGTGGATTTTCTCAAGGCGTGATGCTTTATTATATAATACTTTTTGGGTGAGTGTTGGGTTACATTCACGGTTGGCTAGAGTTGAAACAAGCAAAAACAAGTACTGCAGAGACTCCAATTAATTAAATAAATAAATAATAGTTTGGGTCATTAGGTTACTTAAGGTAAAAGTATCAGTTGGACCATGAGTCAAAGGACCAGATTCAACAAAAGAAATTTCACCAAGACCGTGACAATGCATGAAGGATTTTAATCTAATTTTCTATAATTTTTCTGTAACTTCTTAATTGGATGCGTTGGGTGAAATAATTGGCTCCACGGACATTCAGAGAGGGTAACCACCATTAGGAATGATAAGCCTCATCCATCTAAGAGTCTGCCTACGGGATAACTGAGTTAATGGACTTACTTGCAGTAGTGCTTCTGGGTTTTATTTTGCTGGTCTTTTCTAGTTGGTGTTCTATATATGTATTAATTTGTTTCAGATTGCTGGTGCAGTTGGCTACATCTCTCAGTAAAGCCTATTTATTTAATTAAATCATTATGTATATGCACTGTTTATTAATTATAGCAGAAATTTTCAATATTTACCTTGAGGCTTGTGCAAGCCCACATGAGCTTGAGCTTGGGCTTCATCTGCATGCTCTAATTTGTTTGTAACTTTTGGGTTGGATTGGACTTGCACTACTTTTGCTGTTATAGTTGGTGTTCTGCTTAGTAATTTGTTTCATATTGTTGGTGCAGTTGATGATTCCAAATGCGCACTATACATACCAGGGGAAAGATAGATCTCCCAATAAAGCCTCTTGCATGCTTGTGCCTTCAATATTATTTATGAATACTTCAAACTTTCAAAGTCATAATTAAGTATCGATCAGTTCTCTATATACAAGTTTAAAACATGAGAGGTGGTGATACTACTGGTACCAAAAGAAGATCAGCAGCAGCAGCAACAAGACCATCATCAATATTGATGAATATTAATATTGATGATCTCCCTAATTAATGCTGTATTGGTTGAAATCCTTTCTCGACTTCCTTGCAAGAAATTTGTTTTTCAGTGCAAGTGTGTGTCCAAGCGCTGGTGCACTCTCTTCTCTAATCCTTATTTTATTGGCCGCTTTCTACGTCTCCAAAGTCATGATCATATAATCTCTACTCTGATATGTCGTAAGGGGGAGGAATTCCTTACTAGCTAGAATGTCGTTGTCATCATCCAAGCTGCTAATGCCATTGTTCAAAAGACTTATGAGCTTCTACAATTTGAGAGAAGAGGCAGTTGTGGTAGGCACGTTTAATGACTTAATTGGTTTTGTGCTGTGCAAGTGAGTTTTATCAACGTAATTACTACATCTGCAATCCACATACAATCCAATGGGTTCCTCTTCCTCCACCACCTCAAGTCTACCAGTACATAATAGTGGGATTCATCTGTGATCTTCCCTACTATAACTATATATAAGAAAGACGATGATGATCGGAAAGGACATATCATCCAGGTTAATGCTGAGTATAGGTGCAAGGTTGTGAGAATTATACCTCATGATCAGACATTTGCAAATTGTCCATTTGAATTCAAGGTGGAGATCTTCTCTTCTGAGACTGGTCAATGGAGAGAGTCAATTGTATCATCCCCACAAGGCTTTCCTTTTGGTTATATCGATTCCAATATTAGCTTTGCTTGCAATGGAATGTTGTATTGGTCGGGTTATGTGAACACGAACTTTCTTATTGGGTTGGATCCGTTCAAGATCATCACCATTAGTACTACTACTAGTAGTAGTAGTACTAATAGTGATGATCTTATTGATCACTATGAATGTCATTTCATTCGAGTAGCCAAGGACATTGCACGCCATCATCCTAGACTATGCCTAGGTGTGTCGCGAGGGTATCTGCGTATGTGTGACTTCGGTATGTTTCCCTATAGCCTTAATCTATTGGTTTGCACTACACCATTTTCCTCTTAAATCCACTATTGGTTTATGTTATCTATTGATGCATTAGAAACTAAAGATTGGTTTAAAGGATCAATAGCTACCATGCAGTCACTTTTAGGCTGATGGTTGTAGAGAAAGGGGTGGCAAGGTGGCTACCCAAACCAAATTTTTGGAATGGTGGAGTTTGGAGACAAAAACTGTCCAACGCTGCTGACAATTTCTCCCTCCACCAATGTTGCAGTAGTTGCAAATAGAGGCTCACCATTGTTTTGAAGATAGTTGCTGTATTCATGAAGAGCAACTTGAATTAAAAGAATGCCTCCATCGACTTTAGTAATTGTCTGTGTGCAATCTGATATTATAATAGTATTACAATTTTATGATAGTACATCAGTATTTGAAAATCAAAGCAAATAATTACTTAATTATTATAAACCCTTTATACATTGAAATCAATTGAAATACAGTGTATAATGATATAAAAGAAAACAATGAAAGAAAATACATTTGTAGATCTTAATGCTTTAATCTCTCTTGTCATTCGAAAAATTCCCTAACTTTAAAAGAAAAAAAAAAGGAACGTATATGTAAAGTGGTTGTGGCTGTTGCTGCTGATGTTGAAGTGTGATTGTTCTTCACCATTGGTGTTGATGGTTCTTCTGTGTTCTGGAAAAAAAATTCCAATAAATACTTGGTCCATAATAAAAATGAAGCACCCAAATCTTAACAAAAATATATAATTCAAATAGTAATTCAGCAGATGGCAACAAACATGAGAAATCAAATATCCATGCTAGAAATGAGAAATCAAAACCCAAAATAAAGACCCCTAAAATCATAAAGAAAATAGAAAAAACAAAAAACAAAAAATAGTTGAACACACAGACCTGATGCCGATCGATTCTAGTATGGTCCTGTTATTGTTTAGATTTTCCCGATTTATTTGGTGTTGGGATGGTGTAGAGAGAGATGTGAAGCAGGTGTGGTGCATGAAAAATCAAGAGATCTGAAGTAAAAAAATAAAAAATAAAGACAGACAGATCGGAAGCATGTGGGGGAGAAAGAGCAAGAAAGGGAGAGAGAGATCTGAAGCAGATGGGATGAAACTATGAAAGGATCAAAAGCTCTCTTTTTTTCTTTACTAAGAACAAGAGATCAAGAGATCTGATAAAAGGGAGACCTAAAGGGTGTTCAGACATCTACTCCTTCACAATTTTGAAGCGGCCCCACCATTTGGAAATATCAAATGGTCCAAGGATGAGTTATTTATTAACACATATACCTTTAAGTCCCATTTCACACGCAAGTGTGTGTTCCAGTGCTGCTCCACACTTCCCCATAATCTGCAATGAGAACATTTTGGTGTGTCAGTGTGAGTATATCTATTGTTTGCAGACAATAAACTACAACAATGTCACCATTCTAAAATTAGTTTAAACCTTAAGTGGCAAATGATAATTAAGACAACTTTTGAATCCCACATTTGCCTCTTTCAGTTGGAATTGTTGTGGGAAAGGAATAAATCTCCCACTAATTTTCCAGTTTGGTTACCATTTTTGTGTAACTACTTATTAGTCAACTATTATATAAATTAGTGGATCGTAAAGCAACTATTAATTCCACTAAAATTTTTTAAAACAACTAAAATATTAATTGGTGACTCCAAAAATTGTCATTTGTCACTAACTTCAATTTAGTTTCAATTCAAGGTGACTATAAGGGGTATTTGTTGTAGTGTTGAGACGTTGAAAGAAGAAGAGGATCGGATGAGATGGTGGGTGATGGGGCTGGAAAATTGTGTTTCAAACACAAGAAGGTTTATTCCCTGGACCGGAATATGTTTTCGGAGCAAGATAATTCCGATGAGTATGATTATGTGGATGAGATTGACTTAAACGACATCCTAGCCTCTGACCCAAATGATGAGGATATCGTGTATTTGATGATCCATCATGACATTATCATGTACAATGTTGGTACAAGGAAGTGGTCAAAGCTAGCTGCAAGAGAGAAGGCATTAGCTGAGTCATTAGAGTACGTTAGTTAGAGTTATGTCACTGGCTAGTCATTAGAGTTAGTTAGAGCTTCCATTACTCTGTTATATGTGGTTACTTTCTGCTATAACAGTTTTGTAACGTAAAACCTGCATATAAAGGCTTTGTGTACTATTGGAAAATGAATGCGAAATTCAGTCCACTTTTTCTCTATGATTTTCTCTCTGTGATTTTCAATTCTCTGAATGCAAACAGATATTTGGTAGAGCTTGTATAAAGAGAATGTTATGAAGGAATTGTGACTGAATTTTCTAAAGACAAGATGCTTTATATAATATTTTTTCAATGTGTGTGGACAGTGTGGGCTTATATTCATGAATTTTCATCTAATTCTTAGATTTGTAATACATGACTAGAGTTGAAAACAAATACGACAAAGACTCCAAAGTCCAAATATAAAAAAGGCTTTTTTGCATAAAGGTCCTCCAGGCTATGAAGGTTGTGCGCAAATGCCATTCGGAATTTTTTTTTTGACAATTTGCCATCTAGTCTTTCAAAAAGGAGCAAATTTATCGTTTGCCGTCAAATTTTCTGTTAAATCAAGAATTTTAAATAATTTTTTTATGTAAATATAATTAAAAATACAAAAAAAAAGGTAGCTACTGGCCTCGGAGTTAGCCACTCCGATTTGGGTAGAGAGATCGAATGAGAAAAATGAGTGAGAGAGAGAGAGAGGGAAGAGGAGAGAGAGAGAGAGAGGGGGGGGGCCGGAAAGTGGTGTCGCATGCAACTAGGTGGTGGGGAATCTGTTTTTGCCGAAGAAAAAAGATTAAACATTCTAATTACAATTTTTTGTTTAGACATTATATTTTATATATTTATTAAATATTTTATGAGATGAATTGACAAAAATACCCCTAATTTAAACTTGTGAATGGATGGAATTAATGACAAATGGTAAATTTTCTCCATTTTGAAAGATTAGATGGCAAATTGTTAAAAAAAAAATTTATGGATTGATGACATTTGCACACAACCCTCATAGTTTGGACGACATTTGTGTAATAAAGCCTATAAAAAAAAGTAATGGTTTGGACAATTAGGTTACTTAAGGTAAAAGTTAGAGTTGTTCAATGAGTCAAAGGATCAAATCCAACAAACGAAATTATACGAAGACCATATATGACAACGCACAAAGGAATTCTGATCTATTATTCTATTATTTTTAGGTAAATTACTCCAAAGAATAAAAAATACAAATTTCTTGACTGAAAAAACACCTAAAAAAAATATTAAATAGAAGGACCTTACATGCTCATACGCGTGTCTATCAGTGCAGATCGAATAAGGCTATCGAGGGCTTGGAAGATGCAGACTGCATCTGCATTTGCTAATTTTTTGTTTTTGAAATTAGAGAGAATAAAACGATGTAACTATTCTATTGCTAGTCAACTACCTAATATTTTCTATAAAAAGTTTCAATATTAATGGTAACCCCGGCAAAGTACAAGCAATTCTTTCCATTTTCATATAAAATTCATTATAAATGGTTGGTAACGAACAACCAATTATTTCCCCTTTTCCTTAATTAATACTTTCAGTACAAAATTCAGTATAAATTGTAAGAGGTAATAACGTAGGACCAATTCTTTTTACCTTTTACATAATATTATTCGTATAGAATTAAAAAATGTTAGTGATAAGGTACAACCAATTCTTTTCCGCTACCTAATACTTTTCATATAAAATTCATATATAAATGGGGAGTGGTAAGGTATATCAATTCTTTTAGAGAAAAAAGGTATAACCAATTCTTTCCCATTTTACCTGATATTTTCAATTTTCATATGATATTCAATATAAATGGTAAGTGGTAATTAAGGGACAACTAATTCTTTTCCATTTTATCTAGCTAATACTTTCCTTTATAAAAAATTAAAAATTAAATCTAAATGGTAAGTGATAAATTAGAATCAATTTATACTTTTCGGTTGAGGATAAAACCATGGTGCATGAATAATTCATAAGTAAAAATTGTCTAACAAAATAGTTGAGTTATTACTATAACTATAATTTGTTTAATTAAATACTTTTTTTCTTTTACATTAAAGGGAATCGAACATGAATTTAGCCTAATTCTAATCTTATTCTATTCACCCTCACTACTTGAGTATTAAAATCCTTTTTTGATATGCACGTTATTTTTTTTTTCTAAATAAAATAAGAGTACGTTAATTATAAGATACTAACAAAGTAAAACATTAACCAAAAAGCACCCAATCCATTTTTATTAACTTGCGCACACCTTTCCACCGGCCCAAAACATAACATGCGGACACTTTCCAAAAGACTAGCATCAACGCATCACCAAAAGGAGGAAAACTGAAATCAACAACTCTTCATGTTCACTCTCAAGCATCATTCTGCAACTGCTACAGCAATAACGAAAAAAAGAAGTTCAATCTCTATGGTTTCATCTATAGTAACTGCAACTACAAGTCTGCAACTTTAATAAACTACAGTTTTAGTTCACTTGCGCGCAGTTAGAAACTGCAACTCCAATAAACTGCAGTTTTACATTTTCATATTTTCACTTGCAGTTTCAAAAACTAAGCTAAAAAAAAAAAAAAATCAAAAACTTGCTACTGATAAGGAAGGCATGGGGGTGGAGCTGGCTTCCCCAATAACTCTCTGGGCGGTGTTATAGTGAGGAACTTTGCGTGTTCTCTCTCGCTCTCCCTCGCTGCCAAAGGCCAAAACCTTGAATTTGAGTCACCGGATTCGCCGGAAAGGCCGTCAAAAACCACCGACCTTTGGAGGTTCGATCCTCCGATTGTGGTGGTTTGTTGGGCAATCGGAATCCATGGGAAGACTCACCGTGACCTAGAGAACAAAACCCAGGTGGTGGGAAGTTGCGAAAAGGCCGTGATTGGAGTAAACGCCGAGGCTCCGATTGGGTTTGGGGGTTGTTGGGCTCAGGTTCTGGGGGTTGCTAGGTGTTTCGAGCTTACAGGGATGAAGAGGGAAGAGAAAGGAACTCAGGAGTGGTCCTCTCGTCACCATCCATGGCCGGATGCGTACACATGCCGGTGAGGAAAGTTGCAACGAGGGAGAGCGAGAGAGAACAGAGAGAGTGCTCAGGGACAGAGAGTGACCTAATTGTTAAATATTATAAATATATGTATTACATGTTACAAACAATAAGTAAAGTGTAGCTCAGAGTAATTATTTTCTAAAATAAATAATATAATAGCCTTTAGTTTCATTAATATTCTCTTTTAAGTCGGGTTGAACTCAACTTATAAAGAAAGAGAAGTACGTACTGCTAGCTGACAAAACTACCGGTTTTATATATTATTAAGGGAGATTTCCATTTAGGTTTTTTAATTTTACAATTTACTGACCAAAGGCTTATGACTTTTAAAATTATAACTAAAGTCCAATAATATTGTAACCATTCCATGTTACATAATATTGATCCATTAGTTTTTATTTTTTTTCACACATACCAGGCGCCGAGCGCTCGGTGGCTATTTTTGAGTCTTTGACAATACATTTTTACTTTTTCCTCAAGCCCTAGTTTGTTGGCTTTATATTAGGTTTTAACTCTAAGATTTTGGGAGCCCAAAATTTGAAAGTTAAAACCTAACATGCACCACAACTCTCATTTTATACCCTAGGAGGTATGATCAAGGTGAACTCGTACATATACCCGAGCTCAAAATCTTAGAGTTAAAACCTAACATGCAGCCTCCACAACTCTCATTCTATACCTTATGAGGTATGAGATGAACCCGTACCATATATCCCAAAAAAATAATAATAATAATGACATACTTCTTTGACGGCAATGATCAAAGGGCTTTATTTAAAAAAAATAAGGGCTTTATTTGAAAAAAAAAAATCATAACATTTTTTTTCAAATAAAAAATATTAGAAGGACTAAACTCTAATTTTTTTTTTTATTATTAAAGCACTCTTACATACACTATTTATTGACAAAATCATTCGTCGTCATACAACATTGTACAACATTGCACTCTTAACATGCCCGTCCGACTGTACTATTTATCACAAAAACTTTGGTTAGAATAATATTGTTGTATTACACTATCACTTCACTCACGTAAGCATTTTTTAGAATATTGCTCCATTTTCCCTACATTTTATAATGAATGAAACTCACTTTTGACCAATTAATTAATTCCAAAACATCATTTTTTAACCAACAAATTTTACAATGTCCATAAGAAGGAACATTAAAAGTGATTCATGCATGTGTGTCAAAAAGTGGCCAACAGGATCTAAGTTCATGATCTTGATTCTTAAGCATATCCGTTTGGATCCTGTCCAGATTTTCTATATGCATATATTTCAAACACCCGGCCCTAGCTATATATAACAGACCTATTATAGTTTTGTTAACCACAACAACCTCAAGCCTATTCCCATTTTCATGATAAACCATCTTCTCTTTGATCTCTTATATATACTTAATTATCAGATCAGAAGCACAATATTACTATAGACAGATGTATAATTTGTCAAGCTTCATCCCTCACATTAAATCTTGTTTATAATATAATATTATAGCAAGAAAGTTCGATTGAAAGGAGCCTTTGTGCACATGGAGAGGACTCCAAAAGACACAGTCAACAGCTACAACATGATCGGAAGAAAGTCCAAACATAAATGTTTGGTTCAACAGCCTCAATATAAGATGCAATCGGATCAATGATTTACCAGAAAAAGTATTAAGGTAATGCATATATATATACATGCTCACACAAAGTCACAAACACAATATTTATAGCCCTTTTGTTGAGGTATTCATCTCAAACATATTGAGATTTGACTTATGAAACTCATTTCGCATCGTAATATATTCACTTGAGATTTCTGATTATCCATATTCCTTGATTAATTTCAATGTTGCTAATTACTTTTTTATGTTTTTTTTTTTTTTTCTTTCTTCTCCATACTAATCAAATAGCTGAAGTGGGGGCAGCTACAAGCTCAAGTGGGGATTTGGCAAGGCGAAAACCGGACCGTCCTCCTAAGAGAAGCTCCAGGCTCACTCACGACAGAAAATCATGTCGATCGAGCTCGATGCCATGCAGCTAGGAGACTTGGAATCACAAAATGGGTTCAACTACATAATTAAGCCCTGAACAGCTGCTGATAAAAACGATGATACGTGCATTATTTGTGCGGATGGAGGCGAGTTACTTTGCTGTGAAACATGTCCATCCGCCGTCCACCAAACATGCATGAACATGGAGGTGAGATTCATTTTTATTTTTTAGACAAGTTCCTATATATCTAAGAATAATTGCGATCTTTGTTTCTTAACATTGTAAAATTTCCTTCAACTTTTAATTGCAGATCGAGAATTCCTGAAGGCGAATAATGGTTCTGTCCTTATTGTGTCTGCAAATTTTGTAGACTTGCTGGTGATCCTGATGATGAGAAGTTTAATATTTCTCATATTTGGAGTGCCCTGAAGGAAGAAATATAGTCCCACTGAACACATTGATGTGTTTCCTAAGCCTTGGCCAGGCTACAGAAAAGCTTGACAATTTGCAAAAAATGTGGGACAACTAGCATTATTGTTTGCCATGCAGCCAAAGTCTAGTTTATGTTAAATGTAGCAGTTTATAGGTTCCTCTAACTTCCTCAACTTCTTCAAACCTCTCTTACACTTGTAACTTAATTACTAGCAGTTGTAAATATTGTACTCCTCTTTAAAATTAAACATTGTAACCATTTGAGATTAAGAGTTAAAGGAAATATTATTTTTCCTATCTTTATCAGAGTGCTTTCATCCTACATATATACTGCATATTACAAAAATTCTCAGCATCAAGCGCATAATCGTATGTGCAAAGTTGCCTGTTATTAAATGTAAGAGGAAAAACTTTTGGTAAAAACACAAGAAACAAAGGAACCATGAAGAGCCAGAGAGAAAATGAGAGAGGAAAAAATTGATGGGACAAATTCAGAGGCTCAAGAAAACTACGAAAATAAATGGGCAATTAGAAGTGTGTGTACAATTAGTCAATTACCAATTTATTATATAATAATTAAATTACTTCTAAGTCCAAATTTTGTAATTACGTTACCTACAAATCCAGTTGATTTAAAACTAATTGAGAAGGGCATTCTTTCCGTGTCTATACTAACGTGATTCTCTGTCTCTCACACACTCTCTCTCATCGCTATCTCATTCTTCTCTCTGTCTCTTGCCTCTCTCTCATCACTCTCTCCTTCTCTTCATGTTTCTCTGTTTCTCTGTTTCTCGCTCTCTCCTTCTTCTCTTTCTATCTCTCGAGCTCACTGATCTCTTGGCGCTTTTCGATCCTCCTTCGTCGATGCGTCACCGAAGCCAGCGGATCCGATGCACCATCTGCTTGCTTGCAGATGTATCATCTTCCAGATGCAAATGCATATGACATTTTTTTAATATGCTTTTGAAGTTTTCAAAAAAAAAAAAAAAAAAAAATTGTTGTTGCATGCAGATGCTGAGATGCATTGATGCTCTTTAATGTTGTTGAAGCATTTAGAAAAAAAAATTACACAATGAACAATAACCTCCCTTGATTGAGAAATGATCAACGAAGAATTTTGAATAGTTCGTGATAGTCTAGTGAAGGAAATTGGAGCATCCTCTCAAAACTAATTAGCAATGTGTGAAGAAGTCCAACTCCTTATAAGCCACTATGTAAGGTTATAATTTTTCAATGCGGGACAACACTTCACATTCTCACACCTTCTTCTCAGTGCACCCGTATCGTCACTTAAGCCAAACACGTAGACACTTGACAACTCATATTGGATGACGTACGTGGAGCACATGTGGCCACTCGTCCTAACATACGTGGGTAAACTTGTTTTGATACTATGAAGAAATCTAGGCATCTATCTTAAAACCAAGGAATTAAATTTCGTTTTTTTAGGGTGTCGAAATCGAAACACATGTTTAATAATTTTTCGGGAAAATTTCGCCGAAATTTATCGAAATTTACCGAAATTTATCGAAATTATCGAAATTTTCATATTTTCTATTTTCTCCAACTTCAAAAATTCACCAAAAATAGCCCGAGACTCCAAATAATTCACCGAAAAATTCTACGAACTCGTATTGATGAGTACTAATTTTCTATAACCTCAAAATAGTTAAATTGATTTCAAAAAAATTATGAAAAATCCTACTCTTATAATTTAATTCTGAAAAAAATAATAATCGTCAAATTCTTGAATTTTCATTTTCTAAAATTCATTTCCACACAACTAAGCTCTAGAACCACAACCAAAGGTCTAAGTTAGTTAAAATAAATTTAAAGAAATTCCTTTACACAAACCTTAAAACAAATTTGAAAATTTTAAGTAACAAAATTACCATAAGTCAAAATTTGGGTTGTTACACTTAGTGAAGACAAAGCTTGGCTAAGTAAGAGACACTGGAAAAAAGGAAGGAAAGATCAAAAATAAAAAAAGACTAAAGAGAGAGGCACGGGGAAAAAAAGTAAGGAAAGAAAAAAAAAAAAAAAAAAAAAAAGGGGGGGGGGGGTTTGGGGCCTTTGGGCAATTGAAAAGAAGAAAAAAAGGTTTGAGATTTCTTTTAGTTATTTTAAACCTTAAATTTTAATACATTTCTATATAAAAAATAATTAAAAGTATCCTAAATGGCTTAAAACCTAAGATCCTAAAAAATATAGAGTATATAGGGTTTAATGTATAGATTATAGAGTATAAAGAGTATTAGGGTATATAGAAAATATAGAGTATTAGGGTTTAGATTTTAGTGTATAATTAAATTATACAGTATAAATTAAGAATATACTAATTTTGTTTATTCATTATACTAATTTTATTTAACAGTATTTGCTCCAGCGCGCATTATATTCACCTTATATCACATGAAACCTACTATATAATTTGATTTCTTCAATGTTTTTTTATCAATTAAGTAGATAATATGTTAAATAAACATATGGTAAAGTTTTATTCAAAATTTTCGTATTTTGATAGTAATTTCCGTCATTTCCATCTAATTTCTGTTGAAATTTAAAAATCTTCGAAATTTCCTCGAAACTCGAAATTTTATTCCTTGCTTAAAACCAATTGGCAATAAGCTAGAGAAGTTGCTCAACCTTTATATTATAAGCACTTACACAAGACTATAATTTTTTAATGTATGATAAAACACTACACTCCACATTCTCACATCTAGCACTAGGCCATCTCCATCTGACATGTGATATATATAGATGCAAACTTGGCATGTGATTCCATGTGGTTGTGTATGTTGGATACAAACGCCTACGCCTACGGGGCAGTTAGGAGTCGCCGGTGTTGGACGGCCAGCGGTGAGAAGGTTTTGGGGTTGGGTGGGTAACTGGAATGGGTCCTTGGTTTTTAATTTATTTTATTTTATTTAGGTGTTATTATAATTTAAATACATTTATTATTAAAAAAAAAATAACATAGTGAAACACATGACACAATTTAAGTATGGTGATGATGCTCACCACCAAATTGAGGTGGTGAGCAAATCTGCTCTCTATTTTGTCTTATGTGTCAGACATGCACCCCAAATACATCCATCTGGACATACATGCATCTAGTGATGCATGAAACTGAACATGCTTGCATCTGGACACGCTGGCGAAATAATTGTGGGTTTCCAAATTTTCTATGTAGCAGTCCACAAATAGAAGAGTGGTTGGTAAAAATCTAGCTAGTAAATTACTTACACATATCCTATCTTTAAAATACATCAAGTTCTTGGCCCAAAAAAAAAAATGAAAAACATCAAGTTCTTGGCCCAAAAAAAAAAAATATACATCAAGTTAATATAATATGAGTGGAAATATTCCCACCCCATTCATATTTTCTCACCCACTATATTTTCCACCCCTTATGAATTTTCAAAAAGCATATTAATTTAATTATTTCATCCCCTATTTTCCTAAATTATCCTTATCTCTCTCCCTTCAACATTATTTTCTTCTTATCCCGCACTCTAACCTTAAAAAGGGAAAATGAAAGAAACCAATCATGGCCTCTTATAAAAAAAATTGGTAATTGCTTCATGGATTTGTTTAATGCCTTGGATTTCTTTAGGATTTAGTCATGAATTTATTAAGGGATTTATTATTATTGCATTAGAAATATGATTTTTCTTAAATCCAATGCTCCTATATAAGGGGTGGATGATTTATCAATGTACAGTGTCGGGCTGATCAATTGCCATGAAACCTTGAATTCTTTTTTTTTTTTTTTCTAATTTAAATGTATCCTTTTCAGTAATTTCATAAAAGAGTGAAATTTATAATTTTTTTCTGAAAAAAATGGATGGGGAAATAAGATTGGTGGGTGGAATTAGTAAGCACTTATACCCTTCTCCATAGGATAATGCATAGGATAATGCATATATCTCATAAATATATTATCTTGATGCAAAATTAATTATTTTTCCACATCATAATATATAACATACATGTGTGATAGAAAAATTATATAATGATGCAAAGATAATTTAATTTTCACACATCACGCTCACATATACAGTATTCTCAAATTTTTATAAAGTACAAAGTACAATTAATATTAATAAATTGAGTCCTATATTTTTTTCCCTTGGCAGATATATGGTGTCATGTCGATCGCAAGATTTTTAATTTATATCACTAATTCAAATATTGAACCACCTAATTAATATAGTCTGATCGACAACATTATTATCAAACAATCAATCAAGAAAGAGCGACATCGAATATGACTCTCCAAGAGTTACACTTCATAACTTTATAGAACTAAACCCTAGCCGCTAGAGAGGAAATCATAAAATTTTTGTCTGCAGCGGTCTTGATATCCCAAGCCACCGCAAGCTAGTGTTTGACTATCTTTTGGAGAGTCCATTTTTGGATCTTAGCGTTTTTTTAGCGTTTCATTATAAAATCTAGTTTTTTTTTTTTATTTGAGTGTCGTCGTGCCTGTCGTAGCTGTTGTGGTCATACCTTTTCCAAAGTTATGTTGTATTTCCTTGTCTTGAAACGAGAAGGAAGAACGTTTCGGGTATGGAGTAGATAAAAAAAAAGCATTTAGTGGTTTTCTCTCTTGAATCAATAATGATTTTGGTTCAATTACGGAAACTAAGTTATCGATTGGGGATGAAGATGCAGGTATTTGCCTCTTAGGGTGGGGTCAGACTCTCTTCAGGCGGGTTCAATGATTAATCATCCGGCGGAGTGTTGGGTCCCAGATGGAAACCTAGTTTAAGAGGTAAAATTTGTGTTAGCACATCAAAACCTTTTTACCAATTCGGTGGCTAACTCTCCTTATTTTTGGTTGAGTGAGTGTGTTATAAGTTTTTGGTTAGATAGGAGTAATGACTCATATCTTGTATTAAGAATGGTAAGTCTGTTTTGACATCACATTCGTAAAAAAATTGTTTGCATTTTGATTTTAAAAAAATGATAAAAAAAAAAAAAGAGATCAATTGCATATTATGCAATAATTAATCTTTAGGTTGTCTAGTGACCCTCATTTTTCCTTCATGTAGGTAATTATGTGTCTAATAAATCACCTATTTTAATTTACATTGTGTTAATTGATGATAGTATATCACACCTTTGATTGAGAATGATTAGCGAGGACTAGTTCCAGATAGTGATAGTCGAGAACTATGCTGAACTATGTCGGGGAGGCGATATAGATTCAAACTTGGCATTTGATTCATTCAGGTAGGGTTTGTCCTCTCTTATGATTAAGGGTGGGCATTAATACCAAAAATACTGAAACCGTCCTTTTCCGTCTCATTTCATCCTGGTCAATCCCGTCCCAAAATTTTGTTCATTCATCTCGTCACGTCCCGTTCCTAAATGAGATGAGAATGGTTCTGATCGATGTTTGAAAATCATCTCGTCCCTTACCGTCCCAAATTATATTTTATTTATTATTTTAAATTTTAAAGCTTTCTTTCTCTCTCTCTAACCATTTAATTATTATTTTAAATTTTAAAACTCTCTCTCTCTCCCCAACCCGTGACAACACTTTCTTTCATTCTCTCTTCCTTTTTCTTCCTTTTTTCTCCCTTTCTTCTCTCTCCAACCCGTGCCCTCACTTTCTTTTCTTCTATCATGTGCCCTCACTTTCTTCCCAGCCCTCACTTTCTTTTCTTCTCTTTTTCTTCTCACTTCCTCCATCTCTCTCTCGCGACCAGCACCTGGTCAGCCACCTAGCCACCTTAAACTCGAGCCACCCAACCACTTCCAGCCCGCGCGCGACCTAACCCAGTCACCCACCTCCCTGTCCGGCCATTTTCCCAGCCACCTATTTTTCTTCTTTTTGTCTGGGATCGGGTTGGTATCGAACCCGTACCGAATTGGTTTGGTCCGGGACGAGACGGTACCAGAGCTCCAAAATGCCCACCCTCGTCCCGTACCGTACCGTACCGATCCCGAATCCAAAGTATAAGATGAGAATAAGATGAGGTTAGTCCTCTCCCCCCCCCCCCCCCGTCCCTTGCCCACCCCTACTTATGATGAAAGCCCTGGCCTAATCTTCTAACCCTAGTAGAGTTGCGTCTTTTATAAGACTCGAGTAGTCTCATTCTTCCAATAACAGTATGCAAATTCAATTTTGATTAATTCACTTATTATTTTGATTGATCCATAAATGGGGATAAAATTTTCATGTGTGACCTTGTTTCGAGCTTACTTGATTTTTTAACTTAATTATCAAAGTATTCTAAGTGGAGCACTCATCAGTGTCAAGCTTCCTCTAGCTAATAGTAATTCTTTTCTTTCCATTCGTGATGATATTAAGTAGGTGCTTTTCACATTATGTACCAACATGGTTGGGAGTGTTTCTATAGGAAGCGCTTTTTCTCAGTAGCAATTTCACTAGGAAAGTGCTTCTTGTAAATGTACTTGGAAGTGTGCTTCCTAAGGAAGCATCTACCTAGGTGCTTCACCAAAGCGCTTCCAAATGTTTTTATAACCCAAAAACGGTTTTAATTTTTTTTACCAAGCACAAATGAAAGTGCTTTTAACTATTTAAAAGTGCTTTTAAGCTAGCCTTCTAAGAGTATTGCCAAACAAGCTAGCTAGCCTTAATCATCTAAGAATTCTAGTCATTCACTCCACTTGTGTCATCCGATGATAATTTCTTTTACTGTTTTTAGCAATTCTCTAGTGAACAAATTTTCAATATCTACAAATAATTATGCAATTATTCGCCTTCTACAAATGAGGATAATGTGATTTCTATTTAGGTTGTCATTCTAAATATACAAATAAATATTAATGGGATTAGCTTAATTAGTAGATTACATATAATTTTCAGATTTTCATCCATTGGTCAAGATTTAAGGAGTCCTTTAGACCCCTATATATACCCTGACTACTGATGCATATAGTGCATAGTTTGCATAGTTTGCAAGAAGCATATTTCCATTCTCTGAATTGGTAGAGTTGGAGATGAACTCTGGTCGGGCAATGATTTACCAAAAACTTTTTAAAGATTTAGTATCTTAAGTTAGGTTTCTGGTAAATCATTGTTCCGATTAGAGTTTGATTCCACTAAAAATATTGATTCATGTCCGTATTGAAGATGAATTCTAGTCGTTTAGCGATTTACCAAAAAATTATTGGACTGAAGTGTCACTTTTAGTTTTTTGGTAAATCGCTAATGCGATTAGAGTTTAATTCTTCAAGTGACATCAGAAGATATAGGAGGTTTACACAATAGACTTCACCCTTTATATATCCCTCATGTCATGTTTTATTTTTATGATTTGCTTTATTTTACTTGTATTTTGTCTCATCAGATCTAGCTTGATCAGCTGGTAGCAATGCTCAAAAGTGTTTTATTGTATGGCAAGGAAGTCTATGGATTTGCTACCATAGTCAGATCAGGCTAGATCCGCCAACATATTCCTGCTATGTTTGCCTAGATCCTAGACCTTTCCATGGCGGCCACAATTTCTTTTCCCACCCCTAATTTAATGGGCGTTTCCAATGACCTGGGTTTGGTGATAAATTCATGGTGTGGCCAAGGCTAGATCTGGTGACGACCACCACAATTTTTTAAATTGTTTTTTGAAAAATGTCTTTGAATGTAATTAATTAAAATTTGAGACTCATGGTGATATTTATATATATATCCTAGCTAGTTTCACTTCTTGACAAATCTTTAGCATCAATAGTAAATCGGTCTTAGCCTATGCGTCGATCTTCAACCACCACATCAACCACAAACAATGGATTGCAGGTCGTAAAAAACATGATCCATGAGAATCACAAGCCACGAGTTATATATATGTCAAAGAACACGTCACAAGCCACACACATACACCCTTGTAGGCTTAATTTTTTAAAATATTTTTTAATACATAAAATAATTTAGACCAATAAATTGAATGAGTTACTTAATTTTTGCTTTTCCAAATATTTTCTTCTTTTGGTTGAATTTTTCCAATCTTTTTGTTTATTGTTGTAATTATTAATATTTTTTCAAGTATTTGACTGAATGGATAAATGATAAATCTAATAAAGTCTCATATTGTGTGGTTGTGATTATGATATAATTAAATTCTCTATCTCGTATTCTTAATTAGTTCTTCCTTACATTCTTAGTTGTGCAGTAGTTAAATATGGACAATCTGATAATATTATTGGATTTTAAAATGATCGATTCTTATTAGGACATACAAATCAGTGCCAAATTAAACAGAACATAAATGGCTCGATCTTTGTTACTAGTAGTGTAACAAAAACGTTTAGAATCAATGTCACTTATATTACTTTTATTATATATGAAGAAATCAATATTGTAACATGGAAGAAAAAGTTTATGTCAATATGAAGAAAAGTGGAACAAAAAGTTACACATGTTTGTACATTGTGTCTGCACAAGTTTGCGCCTGTGGGCATGCATAAGAGAGATAAAGATAATGACCTAAAAACCAATGCCAAAACAGAACATATATAACGGCCGGCCTTTTGTTCTGATAATGTAACTTATATTGTTGTCTTATGTGGCAAACATGCATGCACCCGAAAGGCATCCATTTGGACATGCATTCATCTAGAGATGCATGCATGCATCTGGACAGCCTGGCCAAATAATATTGGATTTCAAAATTTTCTATGTAGCACGCAATCCTCAAATAAGAATGGTTGGTAAAAGCTAGTAATTACTTAACATATATATATATATATCCTATTCACAAGCTAGTTAATATATATATAATAAAATTCACTTTTTCTCCTCAGGATATATCTCATAATTAAATACAGGATCTTGATGCAAAATTAATCATTATCTTCCCATTGTGATAATAGACATATGAGATGGGAACATAATTTATATAATGATGTAAAATAATTTAATTTTCATACATTACGGTCACATATGCGAAAAATTATTGATACTAATAAAATACAAATTTCAATTAATATTAATAAATTGAGTTTTATATGTTTTCTCTCCGCAACTCTATGGCATGTCAGGTTGCTAACTCTCATAGTGTTACATTTTATAATTTTATAGAACTAAACCCTAGCCACTTGAGAGGAAAAACTCAAAATTTTCTTCTGTGGCAGTCTTGGTATATATCCAGGTTGCTAGTGACTGGGTAGCATTTTGACTGTCTTAGTTTGTCGCCTTGCTTGTCGCAACTGCTATGATCATGCCTTTTCCTAAGCTAGCCTGTATCATATTTCCTTGTCATGAAGCGAGAAGGAAGAAAATTTATGGGTATGAAGAAGATCAACAAGAAGCCTGTTGTAGTTTTCCTTATTGAATTAAGCATGATTGTGTTTTAATTGGGGATACTATTTATCCACTAGGGATGTTTAACATTTTTTAGCAGTCAAACAGGGCATGCACTTGTTGTAGATGCGGATTAATATTAACCTCTTATAATAAGGTCAGACTATCTTCAGGCATGCTCAATGATTGATCATCTAACGGAGGGTTGGATCCCAGGATGAAACCTAGTTGAAGAGGTAAAATTTTTGTTACCTACGTGGACACATATATTATTATATATAGGGTAATTATCAATGTATAATAAATCACTTTGTATTTCCATTGAGTTAACTGATCATAGTATGTCACACCCTTGATTTAGAATGATTACCGAAGAATTCTGAATAGCGATAGACGAGCACTATATAGTATATACCGAGCTACATCGAACAAGCGATATTGATACAAACTTGGCGTATGATCCAATCCGGTAAGGTATGTCTCCGCTTATGATGAAAGCCTTGACCTAATCTTATAATTTATCAATTCATTTATTATTAATTTCAACTTTGAATATTAATTTTATCAGTGATGATATTAATTTGGTGCTTTTTACATTATGTATTAAATTAAAGAGATAATTAGGCTTAGGTCCTTTAGAAAAATAGTTTTTAGATGGAAACCGGGGGTGTTTTAAAATTTATAAGAAAATCTTTTTAATTCATAATAATTTATAAGAAAATCCTTTTAATTCATAATAAAATTTTTAAATTTATAAGAAAATCATTTTAATTTATAATAAAGTCTTTCCCCAATATGAAGGGTATTTCCCCCTATTTAAAAGGTATTCCCCTTCATAGGGTGTAGAGTTGACTTTGTAGAGGCTGCATATTAGATTTTAACTCCGAGATTTTGGGCGAAGCGCCAAAATCTTGGAGTTAAAACCTAACATAAAGCCGTCTAAGAAGAAAAATAAAATGACTTAATTAAAAACCCTAAATCACTACCGGTCTTAGTCTAAAAAAAACTCATAAAATGGACTGAACTCTAAGTCTCCTTTAAATTAATCATCTAAGAATTCTAAGCCATTGGCTCCACCTGTGTCAAGCTTTATCCGATGATGATTTCTTTTATTATTTAACAATTTTCTTGAGAACAAATTTTCAATATCTACAAATAATTATATACAATTATTCACCTTCTACAAGTGAGGATAATGGGATTTCTATTTAGGATTTCATTCTAAATATACAAAGAAATATTAATGGGATTAGCTTAATTAGTAGATTACATATCATTCTCAGATTTTCATCCATTGGTCAAGATTCGATGAGGAGTCCTCTAGACCCCTATATATACTCTGACTACTGATGCATATAGTGCATAATTTGCAAGAAGCATATTTCATTTCTTTGAATTGGTAGAGTTGGAGATGAACTCTGGCTGGGCAATGATTTACCAAAAATGTAGTTAGAGGTTCAGTATACATCTTAAGCTAGGTTTCTGGTAAATCATTGATCCAGTTAGAGCTTGATTCCACTAAAAACATTGATGTCCATGTCTGTATTGAAAATGAAATCTAGTTGGTTAGCGATTTACCAAAAAATTATTGGACTAAATTTAGTCCAATGATTTTCTGGTAAATCGCTGATTTGATTAGAGTTTAATTTTTCAAGAAGCTACACCATGGTTTACAAAGTAAATTTGACCCTTTATCACTCATGTCTTGCTTTATTTTTAAGATTTGTTTTATTTTACTTGTATTTTGTGTGACAGATTTAAGCTAAATCAGGTAGCAACACTGAAAAGTGTTTTACTTTATGGCTAGGAAGTCTATGGATTTGCTACCATGGTCAGAACAAGCTAGCTAGATCTGCCAATTAACATATATATTCATGTTATGTTTGCCTAGATCTATCTAGATCTTGCCATGGCAGCCACGTACAAATTTTGTTTCCCACCTCTAATTTAAGGGAAATTTCCATTGACTGAGAATGGCATGGGTTTGGTGCTAATTAAGCCCAACAATACTAAATCCGTCTTAGCGTAAGCGTTAATCTTCAACCACCACATCAACCATACACAATGAATTGCAGGTCGTAAAAAACATTATCCAGGAGAATCACAAGCCACGAGCCACGAGCCATGAGTTTTAAGTTCATCATAAGTCACTTGTGCCATGAGTTTTAAGTTCAAGAACACGTCATAAGCCACACGCATACGCCCTTGTCGGCTTAATTATTTTAAATATTTCTTAATACATATAATAATTTAGAACAATAAATTGAATGAGTTACTAATTTTTGCTTTTCCATATATTTTACTTTTGGTTGAATTTTTCCAATCATTTTTTTTTAATGTAATTATTAATATTTTTCATGTATTTGGCTGAATGGATATATAAATCTAATAATTCTCACATAGTGTAGTTGTGATTATGATATGATTAAAATTCTCTATCTCAAATTCTTAGGTCTTCCTTACATTTAAATATTTTGTCCAAAGTTATCGACTTATTCACATTTGAAATTTATACCCAATTAAATACTGATAAGTTATCGACTTATTCACTCGTAGTGTAACAAAAACATTGAATCAATTAATAACGTCACTTATATTACTTCTATCATATTGCCATTTATTCACTTTAAAGGCATCCATCTGGACAAACATGCATCTCTAACTAGACATGCATGCATCTTTTGCATCCATCTGGACACATTTAAAGATGCATGCATGATGCATTTGAACAGTTTGGCAGAATAATTTTGGATTTTTAAATTCAGATGCATGCAACTGGATATTTATGCGTCTGACAATATAACATACAAAACTATATATCTCAATTTTATGCCTGAACTATAATTTGTCTCCATTTAAGACATGAGCTATAATTATTGGTCACATGACCACTTTCTAAGGATAATTTTGTACTCCCAAATAGGCCCAACACATTAAAATCATAAGTCAATCCAGATCGAAGAATGAAATTTAAAAACTAAAAGAAGTCGATACAAAAGAACAAAGAGTGAGACGTACTGAAGGGAGATTATATATGTACGTAACAAGATCTTATAAATAAAGAGGGCTGCTATTTGCACACCCCTAAATTTCTTTTTGCACACTATTTTTCTTTTTTTTTCTCCTACACACCCTACACACTCATCTCAAATTCAAAACATCTCAACACACACCTAACCCATTACCAAAATACCCTCATTTCATTACACACCCACACACCTCATCTCTCTCCTTCCCTCTCTCTCTCTCTCTTTCTCTGTCAACACACACCCGCGCAGCACCACCACCGCGCGTAGCACTATCCTCCCTGCATGTGCACCATTCTCCTATCATTCTCTCTTTCCTCCCTGCTGCACCACCCTCCTCGCGCCCACCACCATGCCAATCTTGCACAGCCAAGAAGCTCCAACGCCTGACCACGCCGCCAACGCAAATGAGCTCGCACTTAACAGCTCTGCCCAGCTCGCACGACCACGCCGCAGTGCCAGCCAAAAGGATGAGCTTCGCAGGCCGTTCGGCAGTCATCCGCCGAAACCGTTTGTTCGGTAGTCATCCGCCGAAACCGGCAGGTTCGTTAGGCAGCCATCCGTCGAAATTTGAGTTTCCTTCAGCAGCCACCCACCGAACATTCGCTGCAACTCGATCTCCTCAGCCCGGTGATGTTCACCGGCGAACCAGGCGACGAGACACCCACCAAACACTTCTTCTCTCTTCCCTCTTCCTCTCCACACCCGCCAACCACCCAGAAAACCAGCGACGACGCCGAAACCAAAAGCACCACGCCGGTGTTGATTATGTTTCCGGCGGAGTTGGGAGACCGTACCACCCTCCTCTTTCTTAAGATCGGGGTTGGTGTGTGTGCTGGTGTGTGTGTTTTTTTGGTCGGGGTGAGCGAGGGAAATGGGCTGGTGTGTGTTTTTTTTTTTTTTTTTTTCTGTTGATGAGGGTGTGCAAAGAGAGAAAATGGAATTGGACTTTGGGTGAGAGAATGAGAGAAGAGTTTTTTCCCTTTGATTTTTTTTATTTCTTTTAAAAATGGTGTACAAAAAGAATTTAGGGGTGTGCAAATAGCAGCCCTCTAAATAAATAGTATTAATTAATATATTTATAATGTAAAACAGTGGAAGGCTCATCTACATTGAGAAGGAACCCGCGCGCATTCTCCTTTGTGGAAAGAATTAGTTCCATTTCTGGTCTGATAATTATGAGAAAAATAAAAAAGGAAAGGATCGATGCTTTTAACTTCCAAAGCTTCTTTTTTTTTGGCCATTTACTGTGATTCCAAAGCTTGATCATGAAGAACACCTGAGTTGATGAGCATTTGATATTTCAACCACAAATATCTAGTAAATGATAAATACGCGCATCGATCAATTATTACAAAAAGATTCCAAAACACAACCAAGTGGAAAATAAGTGATATAAATGCATGATATAACCATTCTTGATTCTTCAATATATTGAGGAAATTACAGATTTGGTCCACTTATTTTATACCTAGTTCAATTTTGGTCCACGATCTTTTTTAAGTTCTGTTTTGGTCCACTAATTGTTTCATTTGTTCAATAAAGGTCCAGATTTGTGACTTTAAATCCTTTGGGTTGTGTTTTCTTCGATTATAATTGAAGTATAAGTTATATTTCATTATTTCTTAATCATAAAAACAAATTTGGAGTACTAGAATCTAAGAGAATTGAGATTTGGTGAAGTTTGAAAAATTGGCAGTTTCGGGTACCCTACTTTGGGGTCAATTATCTTGAGTTTTAGAACTTCAATTTGAATGATCTTTATATGGTTGTAAAGAAGAAATGCATAGCTTTAAAACAAGTATATGTTTGCTAAATTTGGGTGAGATTTGATAGGGTAAAAGGCAGGCCAAATTTGAGAAAACAAATCTGGACCTTTATTGAACAAATGGAACAATTAGTGGACCAAAACATAACTTAAAAAAGATTGTGGACCAAAATTGAACTAGATATAAAATAACTGGACTAAATCTGTAATTTCCTCCAATATATAATATCAACTAGTAATTGATCTTTGTGGTTCTACTGCCATAATATTGGACCCTCGTGGCTTTCAACAGTTACAGTATATATATATATATATATATATATATATAATTCTTCAATCAATTAACTGAGATTATGCACAGCCAGGGTATAATTGTACTGCTTGTCATATTGGAAAGATCGATGTCATACATCATCCTGGGAATTATCTAAAATAGATTAACTCTCAAGACAATTTTCCCCCAAACCCTCAAATGACAATGATAAGGGCATCATTATAAATTTATAACACAATTCATGCTACCGAATTGTTGGCCTAGGCATACTGTACAACAGTAATTTGTGATTTATACTCTTTTTCAATTTTTTTCGTTAATAGTAATTTTCGTTTTAGTTATTAATATATTTGTTCAAGTATATATGTGGTTGATCGATCATCCTACAATTAAATATATTCTCTTTCTCAAATCCTTAGTTCTATGTCCAAATTATAGATTTGAAATTTAATTCCAAATTCTGATAAGAGATCGAGCATTTGTCATTATGGACATGTACGTGTGTGTGATTTCTTCAACTTCAAACATGGTAGTATGTATTCCAGTCCACCAATATCATGTTCTACCACCTACTTACGCTAGACTGAAAACTTGCGTTATGATTTGTCAATGCATACCACCTACTTACGCTCGCATATACTGATATATGGTATCCTTAAATTTAATTTTATAAAGTACAAATTTCAATTAATATTAATAAATTGAGTTTTATATGTTTTTTTTTTTTTTTTTTTTTTGCAGTTATATGGCATGTCATGCCGCCCTATCCTTAACTTATACCACACATTCAAATAAGAACTCACTTAATCAATAGTCTTTAAAGACAGTTTGATGATAAAAATATCAAACAATTCAGAAAGATCGACATCATATGTAACTCACGCAGTGTTACATTTTATAAATTCATAGAACTAAAGCCTAACCGCTTAGTCTTGGCATCCTAAGCTGCTGCAGGCTACCATTTTGACTGTCTTAGTTTGTTGCCGTACTTGTCGCAACTGCTGTGGTAATGTCTTTCCCTAAGTCTGCATCCTATTTTCTTGTCTTGAAGCGACAAAGAAGAAAAGTTATGGGTATGGAGCAAATCAACAAGAAGCCAGTTTTGGTTTTCCATATTGAATCAACAATAACCGTCTCTTAATTGGAGAAACTATCTTATCGACTGGGAATGAATTAGCGGTTTCTTGTTTCGATTTTTTGTCAGTGATGGTATTAATTAGGTGCTTTTCACATTATGTATTAAATTAAGAGTGCTGCTATTTGCACACCCCTATTTTTCTCTTTGCACACAAATTTCTCCTACACACCCCCTATTAATTTGTCAAACATAAAATTTCTTTTTTACACACCCCTATTATGACCAAAATACCCCAATCTCACAACCAATTCTAAATTTCTCTTTACACACCCTCTCAACCCAAACATTACACACCCCCACAAACACACACCCCCACAAACACATCTACACTACACACCCCCTACACATCTCACCTCACAGCCACAGCCACCATTGCCGACACACCCCCACAGCCACCATTGCCGACACCCACCATTGCCCCGACACCCACCATTGCCGACACCCATCTCCGGCTTCATCACCACCGTCATAGCCGTCGTCAGCACCGCCGTGAACTCCACCACAGCTCTAATATTCAGTGAGTTTCTATATACATTAGTTGTAAATGTAAATCTAATACTTTTTTATCTAATTTGAATTAGTTAATCCATCCCAAATACCTTTTTCGTCTATTTCACTAGATTTGTAGGGAGGATTTCGGGTTTTGGAGTGAGCATTTTCGGGGTTCCTCCATTTTCTGATTTCGCAGCTCGTTCGGCACTGGTCTGCCGAACGAATTCATTCTATTCGGCAGTCATCTACCGAACTAAATGAATTGGTTCGGCAGTACCCTACCGAACGAATGCAAAATCAGAAAATGCCCATACTTTGGTTCGACAGGGGACTGCCGAACAATGAATATTGGTTCGGTGGTTACCTGCCGAACAAATTGAATTAGTTCGGCAGCACGCTACCGAACGAATGGAAAATTTCGAATTTCCCTATTTTGGTTCGACAGCCATCTGCCGAATGGTGGAACTGTGTTCGACAGTCAACTGCCGAACAGTTTCACTTTGCTCGGCAGTTGACTGCCGAACCACCTGTGTTGAAATTTTTTTTTTTTTTTTTAGCTTTTAAAAAATCATATATTTGCTAAAACAATTTTCAATTTCTTGTTTGAAATTATAGGATGGACAGAAGAAGAATCAGACGTGGTGCATCTTCATCTAGAGGGGAAGTCCCCGATGTTGCCGATGATATGCAAAGAACACGACCCACAGCATCTGGGCGAAGAAGGCTAGTACAAGCACGAGCTAGTCGTGAGGCAATTCCTGAACAAGCTGAAGTTCCGGTTCAGGATTACAATGAGGATAATCCGAATGAGCTTGCTGAGCCTTTCCCGGGAGGTCCCATTGACACGTCCCTGCTGAGGAGTTATGGAACTCACGTAGCTGCTGAAATTTGGAACAACGAGGTATGATCTTTAACAGTTGGTATTTTATTCTTGTGCAACTTGCAGTAATAATGAGTGAATTTCTTTGGTTATGTTTGAATTAGGAACGGGAGCCTTTGAGGTGCATGTCCAAAACCACCAAGCTTCGTGAGTGGAAGTTGTGGGCCAGAACAGATAATGACCGGGTGAAGGGATATGTCCTTAATTCTGGGTTGACATCACTGGTGCAGTGTTCTTATCGTACGGTTGACAAAGTGTTGGTGTCCGCTTTTGTTGAGAGGTGGCATCCGGAGACCAATACATTCCACCTGCCTTTTGGTGAGATGACCATCACACTAGATGATGTAGCCAACATTTTAGGCATTCCGGTTGGTGGTGCACCAGTGGCTACACTTGTGGAGGATAACATTACTTGTGAATATCTACTAACTGCATATTTAGGAGTTAGTGGGGATCAGGCATCAGAGCAGTTGATGGACTTTGGTGGTGAGTACGTACGATTAGAGTGGTTACGTACGTGCTTTAGTGATGTCACTGATGCCGACTCTGAGCATGAAATCCAATGTGCAGCCCGGGCGTATCTTCTGTATTTATTGGGTTGTACCCTGTTTGTAGATAAGACTGGCACAAGGGTACAAGTGCAATATCTCAGACTGCTCACTAATCTAGACACCGTTAGCCATTATGCATGGGGCGCTGGATGCCTAGCATGGTTGTTTAGGCAGTTTGGATTTGCCTCTCGAGCTGGTGTCAAACAAATCGGCGGATATATGACACTGATAGAGGCTTGGGTGTACGAGCACATGCACACCATTTTCGGTCCAGCGTACGATATGAATTATTCTGAGAATACCCCTCGTGCGCTCCGCTGGACTCCAAGGCGGGATGGTGGCAGTGATCTTGAAGCAGTGCAAAGAATACGGCAACGACTTGATGTTTTGTCGGCTGACGAGGTAGATTTGTAATTTACAATTATTTTTATAAATTTAGGATTATATTATGTTTTCAACTATATAATGTTATTGTTTTTTTTCAGGTTATTTGGGAACCGTACAAATCCCAAAGACAAGCACACCCATTGCCAGCTATAGCATTCTTCACAGGGATGATAAGGTGTTTTGATGTTGTTGAGCCTTATTGTCCCGAGAGAGTACTTAGGCAGTTTGGGAGGGTACAGACGATCCCCCCTGCACCACGTGCGGTTTTTCAGGGGGTTAGAGGTTCGAATGCGCACTCATACAGACCCATGTACAACTATTTAGCTGGTATGTGGGAGGCATGGGGGAATCACGTGTTGTCTGAGGAGGCGCGCAGTATACCGGTGAGGCGGCCATCGGATACTGTGAGAGGGTACCTCGATTGGTTCACCTCTATATCACATCCAATCGTCCACAACCCTACTCGCAGAGGTGCATTTGACCCACACGCCACATCGGATATTCCACACGCCACATCGGATATTGCATACTATCGGGTACGTAAATTTACACAATAAATTTTCTCATTTTCCGATTGCATCTGTTAATGTTCGCATATTTTGGCTTTTAGGAGCGCGAGGCTCGGATGCTACGGATTACCCAGCCGATTATTGACATGGGCGAAGAAGTTGCTATCACACGTCCTACTTACCTCTATCAGACGGTTCAGAGTTTGCAACATATTTTACAGGGGACGCATTTGCAGGACACTATGACATACCAACGCGGTTCGAGGCGGCGTCCCCGCCAATGATTATAACTTGATATTTTTGTAGTTTCCGTAACTAGATAAGGTTTTATTTATGTCAAATACTATGGTTAATTTATATAATTGAATCCACCTCATTTTTTATGTGAAATACTTAGGTTCATGCAAAAAAAATATCCAAATACTTATATATACTTAAATCCACATACTTATATATATTTAAATAATACAATAATCTCATCATAACTCAATGTAAATGCATCAAGTCCAGAACATAATCAATCACTATCAAGAGACACTGGTTCTTGTGTGGATGGATCACTATGGCACACAAATTCTTTGAATTGCTCAAGGCGATGTTGGTATCTAGTATACCACATTTTTGCGCTTTCGGTGGCATGCAAGGTCCACACAGTAGGAATAGGTGGCATGGGGTGATCCGGTACTAAGTGTACCTATAAAATAGCATTACACATGAGTTCAATAAATATGGAATAAATATCCACTAAGTGTACCTATAAAGATAATTTAAATATCCAATAAAACAAACCATGTAGTTCAATGTGTACCTGTACGAAATGATCGTCATTGACAAAACCGATACCAATCTCACGAATCTCGGATCCCTCTAGTATATCTGGGTGTACGCTAAATGGTAGGCATGTTAAGCATAACGACCTAGATACATGGGTCACCACTACACCATAGCATGTCGCGATAACATATCCCATCTCCGGCATGTCCATCCAATAATCCTTTGGTGCAATAAGAGGTTCTTCAAAATACTCAATCGAATGCTTTAGCTCAGCAACTCGAGATCGACCAAATATGGACTCATATAGGATGGACAATGACCGTAACGAGTGGAATAAATCTATACGCACTTTCCGCCACGCATCTTCACCCAACCCCAATGCCAAAGCTACGACTCTATACCCACAATGACCGTCGGATTTCACATCAGTGGCACCGGTAATGAATGGCCTAATGCTAGCGTTGAATTGCTGTGTATACCGGTGGGTCGGAACAGATGGCGTGAGTGATGTCTTATATGCCTGTAGAAAAATATAAATAAATCCGATTATGCAATGAGTATTAGTAAAATAAAGTAAGATCATCCAAATGAATTATATACCTTCAATTTTGATACTCGTGCCTTTGGCATCTTCTTTGGTGAATTGGTGCCAACTGTACATATTGTAGGTGATGGTGAGTGGCTACCTTGACCCGAAAGTGCATACTCGAAGGCAGATGGCAAACGGCGGGTAGAATTTTCGGCTTTACTAGGGCGCCCTTTAGTCTTTACCTTCGCACGCGGTTCTTTTAGCACCGTTATCTCTGGATTCATAAGCTCTTCTATTTTCAAACTCATCATCTTCTTAGTGTCCTCATTCTGTCCTTCCATCCATATTGCTAGTCTATCAAGTGTTGACTGAACCGGTGGATTTGACACTATCACTTGTGGTTCGTGAAGCATATCCAACTTTCTCCAACGGGGATGCACTGAATCAAGTGGAATACGCATCTTACGTCGCCTATACGACAAAATCTCATGTGCACATGGCAAACAGTGTGTATGGCGAATCGTGCAATCACACGGTAATGTTCCAGTCGGATTTGAATCGGCCCTACAAAAAGAAAAGAATTATATTAGTCAGTAAGCATCACATTAATGAAGTGTTCATGGTAGTAATTATAGTTGAGTTAGTATCTAAATTACCGGCCAATCTCACAAGCAATTATAGTCAATGCCGCCATAGATACATAACCAATCAAATCTTTCAATTCCGGCTGTCTCATTTTGACTTGGACAAACGTTCGACTCTTCTCAAATGATGCCTTGATGTGTGTATGCTGCAATACTAACAATGAGTGTATATGTGCCCAAGAGGTATCAAAGGGAAGCTGGCTAGAGCCAAGTTCCCTTTTTAGCTTCGCGTGTGCACTTTCCGCCCTATTAATAGAGTCAAGTTAGTTTATATACAACACAATATAATAATTAACAAGTAATGCCAAATATGTGAAAGTGTTTACCTATTGGAAGTTGTATTACCAAAATGCATACATGTGTCTGTCCATACGGCCACAAACTTCTCCTTGAAAGGTATCAACCAAGTGTCCTTCAAATAGTCAATAACTCCAGGAACCCAACCGAACTTAGATTCAATCTGCTGTAAGTCTCTTAAATACACATCTTCTGACGTTGAATTTACCAAGGAATACCATGAACTATAAAACTTATCCCAATCATCCTTGGTTCCAAACTTTTTCTTGCAATTTGCCATCACATTTTTGCTAATGTGCCACCTACACAATAAATGTCTAGCAGTAGGAAAAACTGCAGAGATTGCATTCATGAGTGCTAGATCTCGGTCTGTGACAATCACACCAGGAAGACAATCATCGCTGAGTAACGACCTCAATCTAGTCAAAGCCCAAATGTAATTGTCTTCATTCTCATAACTAATGTAAGCAAATGCAACTGAGAAAGTCATGTCTGTGGATGTGACCCCAACAATCTCAAAGAGTGGCAGACGGTACCTATTAGTCTTATACGTGCAATCCATGATCAATACATGTGGAAATGCACGTAAGAGATCAACACAACCAGGGTGGCTCCAAAACAAATCAGTCACAATATCATCACCACCAGAACATCTATGCCACTCAAAGTATTTGTGTTCAGATAACTTACTTAGCAAACACTGCATTTCAGTTTTTCCAGCCTTCTCTTTCACCCTATTGCGGTGTCTGACATTGTATATTGTTTTGATTGTTGTTGTATTCGAATAATCCCTTTCCTTCAAGATGGTCAGAATCTGCTTCGGTTTCACTAAACTCTTAGACATATCCACCAATAAAGAACTCTCTGTTTCAGATAATCTCCCCACAAATGAGTGTCCTTCACCAGTAACTAAAACTCTATGGTTATGCACTCCACATACCACACTTAGCATCCATTCATCCTCATTACCAGTTTGCACACCCTTTAATGAGAAGGGGCATCCACATCTTTTTGTAGTAGAGTCCCTACCATCCTTAGTACGTTTTACTATACAACTATCAGCATCATACTTGGATGGCCTATGGTGACCACTTCGTTCGCAACCAAAGAACACTCTAGCTTTCTTCTTCCCCACCCCTGCTGTATTAGACCTCATTATGACAATGACTATGTTGTTCGTCCTTCCTTGTGCACGTGCCCAGCTAACCAATGCATCCCTCGAATGAAATATCTACACATATGAAATTTACATTATTCACATTTCAACTACATTTGCAACATATATTTCCCAAATAACAAATTCATACCTCGTTTGTTGTGAATTCATTACTACAGTCACGTGAGTATTCGGTCAAAACCTTGGCCTCGACCTCGACCTCGACCTCGGCCCCAATGTAGTCCTCAACCTTGCTGTTCCGAGTAGAAGCACCACCATATTGCTCAGTCGGTTCATCATCCTACACATAAAACATGAAAATAATGTCAAAACAGTACGTTCGGTAGAAGGGTACCGAACTTAATGAATCTGTTCGGTAGAAGCTTACCGAACGAAATCATATTGTTCGGTAGTAATCTACCGAACCAATAACCTTAGTTCGACAGTTGACTACCGAACAATATCGATTTTTGTAAACAAAATACTTCATTCGACAGATGTCTTCCGAATATATGTACAATGTTCGGCATGTGTCTGTCGAAATTTATAAGTTCATTCGGCAAACAGTCACCGAATGGATTTTTTAAAATTTTTTTGTAATTTTCATTCGGCAGCTAACCACCGAATATGTTAGTTATGTTCGGTAGTCATCTGTCGAACAATGCAGAAACGTTCGGTACTGGTTCGCCGAATGAACCGCGAACAGGAAATGAAAAAGACGAAAAAAAACTCAAAAAATCACGATCATACCTCGTCGGAAGGCGAATACGGGACGAGTGAAGGCTCCATTCATGAAAATGAAGACTTATTTGGCAAAATGGGTAAACACTTTCAATGAGGAAAAATGAAAACTTAGGGTTTAATGGAGGAAAAATGAAGAGAAGAGGTTATGAGAGGAGGGGGTGTGCAATGAGAGTATTTTGGCTGAGGTTTAAGAGTTTGGGTGGGGTGTGTAAGAGTGTTGGGATGGGTGTGTAAGGAGAGTTTTTTTTTTTTCAAATAATAAAGGTTGTCCTTTTTGGTCTTTTCTCTTTGTGTCAATTAAGTAATTTCACAAATTGGGTTGTTAGGGGTGTGCAAAGAGAAAAATAGGGGTGTGCAAATAGCAGCTCCCTAAATTAATCATCTAAGAATTCTAAGCCAGTCAGTACTCCATCTGTGTCATGCTTTATCCGATGATGATTTCTTTTATTTTTTAGCAATTCTCTAGTGAACATGCAGATTTTCAATATCTACAAATAATTATACAATTATTCACCTTCTACAAATGAGGATAATGTGATTTCTATTTAGGATGCCATTCTAAATATACAAAGCAATATTGATGAGGTTAGCTTAATTAGTAAATTACATATAATTTTCAGATTTTTCATCCATTGGTTAAGATTCAATAAGGAGTCCTTTAGACCCCTATATATACCCTGACTATTGATGCATATAGTGCAGAGTTTGCAAGAAGCATCTTATTTTCTTTGAAATGGTAGAGTTGGAGATGAACTCTGGCCGGGCAATGATTTACCAAAAACTAGACAGGGAGATTTAGTATCTCAAGTTAAGTTTCTGGTAAATCATTGTTCCGATTAGAGTTCGATTCCACTAAAATTGTTGTTCATGCCCAAATTGCATAATATTGGAAGTGTTTTGTATCTTCAGATCTGATCGGGGTGCAACACTTAGAAGTGTTTTGTTGTGTGGCAAGGTAGTCTATGGATTTGCTACAATGGTCAAATCAAGCTAGATCCTCCAAGATATTCCAGCTATGCTTGCCTAGATCTAGCAAGATCTTGCCATGGCGACCACATATTTGTTTTTACACCCTTACTTGGTTTCTGTTTTTCGATATATTTTCTACTTTTGGTTTAATTTTTTAATTTTTTGTTTATTGTTGTAACTATTAATATTTGTTCAAGTTTTTGGTTGAATGGATAAATTTTAAAAAATTTCATATCATGTAGCTGTGATTATCATATGATTAAATTCTAGGCTCTGTTACACTATTACCACCCAAAATATTAAGGGTGTGCACATTTACCATAAAAGAAAATTACAATTAACTACCTATATTTACAAAAACGTGACAATCTAGTGCCTATAGGCTATAGTCCAATCTCCCGTTAAAAAATAACAATCCCTGTCATGTGCATGGACTTTTTCGTCAAATTCATAAATAAGGCATTTAAAAAAGTAAAAAATACTTCCAAAAAACTTTTTCTCATAAGAATATATATTTTACAAAAAGTGTTGTTATTAAACACCCCATTCTCTTATTTTCCAATCCACCTTATTTTTTCACCTCATTTTTATTTTATAAATTATGAGAGCACTATTCCCACCCTCAATTATCCCCATAATAACCCTATACTAATTCAATCACCCACCCACTAAATACTCTTCACACTCCTAAAACTATATCTCACCCATCCATTAGTTCAAGTTCAATATTTTCATGTTTACCCTCGTTTTTTGTTTTATAACTAATGTAAATGGTCTTAATTTAAGAGTTATTGTTTTTTATTTTTGTTTTGGACAGTGTCATGCTAAAGATAAGTTTGTTTAAATTTTTTGAAAATTATTTTCAAAGTTGTCTTTTTGGAAGTTGGCGCGACATAGGTTCGGACTCATTAATAAATGGAGTCCTATGTGTTTCTCTTAGTCGATATATAACATGACATGTTGTTAGGTTGTTACTTTTGACATCACATTCAAATAAAAACCTACTAATCAATAATCAATAGTCTTCACGGACAATTTGACAATATAACATACCAAATTATCTTATAAACTTTAATTTATCTCAATTGAATTTAGTACCTCAACTCTAAGTACCTACAGAGGCCCCACCCATCATCCCCTTTCCAGACCTCATTAGCTATTCTGATGGTAATACCCACTTTTCACACTTTTCACTTTTCATGTATTATGCTAAAAAATTTCAGTCATACTGTCATACCACTTTTAGTTACAAAGGGGTCCCTATAACTCCAGCTTCACACCACTCTGACCCGCCAGCTTTTTGTTGCCTGAACTCTTTGAGAAGCTCCAATGTATATGTCAGCTGGGACAACAAAAATACGCTATGGAGCCTCAAGCAATTGAACTATGTACTGCCAACCAAATCCAGAAATCACTCCTACCAAATAGGCCCAAGACATTCAAATCACACGTCAATCCAAAAGAAGAACAATAAAAAACTAAAGGAAGTCAATACAGAAGAACCAAGAGTGAGACAGAAGAGAGATTATATCATATGTAACAGAATGAATCTTATAAATAATTAATATTATTAAACATATTTTTCTCAGAATGTAAAACAATGGGAGGCTCATCTGATTTAAAAAACTACATTGAGAAGGAAAGCACATTCTCCTTTGCGGAAAGAATTAGTTCCATTCAAAGGAAGAATTAGGCCATTTCTGGTCCAATAGTTATTAGAACATAATAACAAAAAGATACAAGAATGGAGAAGACAACAACACCAAATGTAGCATAACCCATCTCATTATGTACTCTTTAAAGCCAGGGAAGTAAACCATCTCCTCTGATTTAACTTCTAATTGCATCTGATCCCTAGTGTTTGTACCCATCCAGAATGATATTACAACTATTCATTGTGCAGCCATCAAGAAGACCATGATTCCAAAGTTTGATCATGAATAACCTCCAACACCTGAGTTGATGAGCATTTGATATTTCAAACACAAATATCCAGTAAACGATAAATAAGCGCATCAATTTATTACAAAAAGGTTCCAAAACACAACCAAGTGCAAAATAAGTGATATGCATGATATAACTATTCTTCAATATAATATCAACTGTAATTGATCTTTGTGGTTCTGCTGCCATAATATTGGACGTTTGTGGCTTTCAACAGTTACAGTATAATTCTTCAATCAAATATTAACTGAGACTATGCAAAGCCAGGGTACCTTTGTACTACTTGTCATGGAAAGATGTCATACATCATCCTGGGAATTATCTACAATAGATTAACTCTCAAGACAATCATCACCCAAAACCCCCAAAATGATAAGGGCATCATTATAACACAATTCATGCTACCAAAATGTTGGCCTAGGCATACTGTACAAGAGTAATTTGTGGTTTACACATATTGAGCAGGCAAATTTATGTTTTCTTAAATGTACCAATGATTATGGAATTAGGGGAATTAATGCAATTAATGCAATAGCAGTACCAGAAAAGAGCTGGAGAGGAGACTAGCTCTTGCCCATGAAGTTTTGAAAATGCCTCACATGCCCATGGAACATGACCATCTGCCAGCACACTGCCACAATGAAAATATATCTTTTTCATTAAAGAATATCCCAATAAACTGACAATTAGTAATGCTAAAGATACCACCATTTTCCCTTATCACCTTGACATACAAAAATAGATGGAGAAAAGTAACAAGAGAAGATAAAAAGGAATCAAGAAAGAACTATATAGTTTGAAAAATATGAGAAAGCCTTAAACAGCAAGAGATTACTACCTTTGCTTTCGCACGAATGAGTTCCAAAGATGCATCAGTTGCTTTTCATCTTTGGTAACATCGACAAAATCATCAAGCATCTGCAAAATAACAGGGTAGTATTAGTTTTTGAGCTCGTAAGAGTAGCAGTGCTAAAGTTGGGTGTCCAACCCAAAACCAATTGACTATGAGTAGAGGCCCAAAATTTTATATGTTATGATGCTAGCCTTAGAACATCTGATGTAGCACTTTTATATTCTTAACACATCCCCTTAAGTGTGGTCGGAGTAAGCCAAACATGTGGATCAATTATATTGAGTTATTTGAGCACGTGTGGCCAAATTATACCTAACGCATTGATGAATTGCCCACTCTGAAACCATGCTAAAGTTAGAGCATGGAATACTCGGCGTTGGATCTTGATAGTCTTAACAAGTAGGAAAAGTAAAACATCTGATTTCAAATAGAAACTAGGGCTGGCCAAACAAACTATATACAATATTTCATAATTTCAGCCAAAACTGAACTACATTTCAATCACCTTGTGAGAAATAAACCAAAAGAAAAATAATTCCAGTTGCAGCATTGCAAGCCTGAGTCCTTCACTCTCATGTGGGTATAGTGTTGTGGTCATAAGAATCAATTTAAAATGAAGTAGAAGCTTTTTCTATATTGAGGGGGTGGGTTTGGGTATAATGTCAGGCGGAAAATCTGTTAGTTCAACAAGAATCAATGCAAAACAAATCTGGAAGAATAAGTAAGCATACCCTCCGATCTTCAAGATCTGCAATGACATCATCAACTTCATCTTCGCTATCCCGATCCGATAATACTTGCTCTAACTCCATAGGCTTCATATATAAACATAAAACTTTCTCAGATATTCTTGGTAACACGGAATAAGCTAACAATAATATAGATCAAAGCATAGTATAAATTTCTACTTGTGACTAGAACTGCATATCAAAATTTCATGCTTCTAAGAGTATATTTTTAAGGGCATATCAGATTTATCATTCCTTAAATTAAATATTTCCAAGTCTAGGAAAAACAATCAATTACGCAAAAGTATCACATGAAACGCAATGAAGCTATCGAACAAACCCTAAGGCCTCGTTTGGTTCACCAATTAGAGGCTTGGGAATGGGAAAACATTTTCCTTCCCGTGTTTCATAAGTGCAGGCTTCGGAAAATGATACCTTTTACATGGGAAATGGACCTAAAAGAGGGAAATTGAAACCCTGCATCCCACTTGGGTTTGCTTTTCCCTTCCCATGGGAAAGCATTTATTATGAAATTTTAAGACCAAATTGCACCTATTAAAAGAATAACATGAATATCAATAAATAGCAGTATTATTGGAAAAATGAACAATTTTTGTTTCCTATAACTGTGCAAACCAAACATGGGAAAAAAAAAATAAAAATGATTTCCTGGTTGCTTTCCCAACATTACCAAACATGGGAAATGAATCTTGCATTCCCACCCCCTCTTGGGAAAAGACATAAGAATTTATTTCTTAAAGACCATTCCATGATCCAAACGGGGCCTAAATGTAACCATATGTAGGGTAGCTTGTGGGGCAATTTGAACATGGGAGGGGAGTAGCATAGTTTTAGCAAGCAGTGGGTAGACTAGTTTTCTGAAATTGTGCTAGAAGAAATAACTTTCCTAGTTCTATAATATATAACAGGGATATTTTTTAACAAAGAAAAAGTGTGGACACGAAAGGAATCCTAGATCTATAATAGTATAAATATATATATGTATTATATTTCAAATTACAAGAATTAATAACTAAAATTGCATTTCTTTAATCAACTGTGAAACCTAGAAGTCCAAAACAAAACAGACCGGCATGAGCACCGGATGGGACCAGCAATTTTAAAAGGGGAATGGCATGACATGGCATGGCACGAAAGCCTGTGCCGATGCCGGGCGGGATATCCCGGCCCAACATGTCATGCTTGGCACAATAGGAGTCCTTGATTGGAACGGCGGTTATGACGGAATTGACGGAAAGTCCTTGATTGGTACTTAAGTAAACTAAGAGTCCTTAATTGCAACACTTTGAATGCCGCATCCTCAACTGAGAAAAGGGGTAAAAGTTGAGGCCTTTTGCTAAAATTTTCCCTTTTCACAACTCTCATTCTCTCTACTCTCTCTATACTCTAATTCTATAAAACAACCTCATTTCTCATTCTCTATAGTAAGTCCTCCAAGTATAACTATGGCAGAAAAATTATGTGAAAGACAAGCTAAAACTTGATAAAGTAAACCTCCACAACAGAAGAAATAATATGCAAAGTTGCAACCAACAAGACAAAGAAGCACGCTTGCTATCTAATTGCTCAACCACTGATGCTTTATATCGAATAAATGCATTTACATAGTATAGGAAAGTCATCGACTCACTAAATTATAAACATCAACCTTAAGCAAATTAAGTACCTTTAAAAAACAGGAAACAAAAATAAGTGCAAAAAAATTACTTTCCAAATTGTTGAAAAGATGGATTATTACAAAACTCATCCAAGTTTCTTGATTAATAAAGAAAGCTACAGATCAAGTGTTAAAAAGATTTGAGATGACAACAGCAGGGATATGCAGGAATGCAAGAAATAATTAGAAACAAAACCATTTTTTGCATTCTTTCATATTAATGAGTTAAACATACAGAGAAGCAGATTAATGAAGAAACAAAATTCTGAAACAGCTAAGCAGGTTTAAAAATCAATAACTACCTGGACTCTATGAGAATGAAAGAACTGCCGCTTCTGCAGAAGCATCTGGCTGGACAAACAAAAATTTAAAGTGTCACAATGAATCCACAGCCAAATGATGGACACTTGTAAATAAGGATAACAATCAAAAAAAGATGGAGACCGAGTTCTGTACTTTTAAACTGTAAAGGGCACATCCAAAAGTTAAGTGCACCAACTGATAGTTATGACCATGAGAAGAACATTATTCAAGTAATTACTACAAGGACAATTAATAGAGGCAGAAGGAAAACAATGGACAGAAACTAGCAAAACATAGCCTACGTTGACATACTTTCTAGGGTCTGATCGCTCTCCAGTTAACTTCCTTATTTTAGCAGCAGGTGCAGAATCACTTCCAGATAGCAATTTAACACAATCAGGGTCCAGAGAAGATTGAGCGATGGCAATTGTAACACCAGGAACATTAGAACTTGATGTAACACATTCTGTGCATTCTATAGAACTAGGATGATCAGGACCATAGATTCCTTGTCCATGCCTACCATTCTGGACACTGGGAAGCAGATTGGAAGCCTTCTTGCCTTTACAGGATAGAACATTCAAAATCAGAAGTTAGATGTCATTCATCCAAACAAAGGCATACGAGAAAAGACATTCTTGAGTAAAACATTAAATCTTCAACCCAATTCCTAGAAAAAGAAAACAGGTAAAAAGGGTTGCACCTATGGATTTCTCAATTGTGCTACACAAAAAATATTTGTTCATTAAAAAAAATATCAGACCTGTCATTTTATTCCCACTTTCTGCCCAAGTGAAGCAATTCTTACAAAATAGATGCCACATATTTGATGGCAAATCTTACAATTCTTCTTCATTATAATTGATTGCAAACCACAACAAGACTTTGTTCCCTATCTTAGCCATCGACTTACGTACTATAAGAATATCCATTGGAGTTACTATATACCACAGAAAGAATAAGGAACCCCACTCATGAACCAACCAGATATTTTACCCAAAAGTGAATAAATTTTTATGGAATTCTTAAAATTGCAGTAGAACAGCAAAGATTGCAGGTACTCTGAAAAGGCCATATATATAGAATCTCCAGTTCTTTGCACAAACAGAGGATATAAGGGAATGTCTTGTCTCTTTCACTTGATTTTCTTTGCTTCTTCACTAGTTGAAAATGACCAACCCAACGGATTACGAAAGAAAAACTTACCATCATCATTCTCCAAAAGTCCCTCCTGTGCAGCTTCACTGACTAGTCTAGGTGAGTCTAACTCCAAGAATTGTACATTAACATGCTTTTCATTTTGACCACGGATCTGTGGCCTTCGCTTTCTTGGCCTTGAACTGCACAAACAAGTTGTTTCAACTATTAAACTCTCTGAAATCTTATCAAATGAACAAATTGGATATTAGCCAGTAGCTTTAAGTTGTACCAAGGGATTTAACCGACCATAAGAAGAATGTTTGAAGTTGTGGGGCTGCTCCATCTGCTACAGTCTGTTTACAAAAAATGTTAACAGAAGGATATGTTTAGCCATAAAATAATGTATCATGCATTTTTTTTAAATAAAAATAAAAAAACAAATAAAGGTCCACTTGCACATAATGACTAAATTTCATGCTTAGTTTCTGTACCTAAAGACAGGCATAAGACATTATCACAGTGATGATTTGCATTTCTGATTTAACGGAAACAAGATTTTGAGCCCGTACTAGTGCAGTATACTGAATATTTTTTGTAGGATCAACAACAGATTAACAGGACATTACACAAGCATACAATGAGAAAAAAGAAAAAAGCAGCACAGCCAGATTAAGAAGGCAATGCTCCTTAGCTATCTAGATAACATGAGAGATTGCATAGGAATTACATGAGTAGCTCAAAGAGGAAACAAAAAATTCTAGGAAGACAAAAATAGAAAGTTGGTACCCACTGGCTGCCTAGTTCCTAAGGAGCTGCTTTTGTTCATCAGATCAACCCTAAAGGCAACAAATATTTTGAACTGACAGAAAATAAATCCAAACTACTTCAGGATGAAAATAAAGCTCTGACCTCAGATCTCAATATATCAATTTTCACAGAAACGTTCACTGCCTGATACTCTCCAGTTACCTACAAAATAAATGTTTCTTGAACAACCTCTTCTGGATAAGCAGAAAGTGACTAGATATTCTTAATTACCAACCCAAAACTCAAAGTTGAATAAGTCATGCGAAGAGCACAAGTGATAACGCAGACCCTACAAGGAAAAATGAAGGTTTTCTTCAGTGTCAAGCTAAATAAGTAACTAAGAATAGTACATGAACCATATAAGCTGTAAAAAAATAAAAATAAAATAAAATCATGGAAATAGTCACCTAGAAAGAAGGGAATAATGGAAAAGGAACCATAGATATTATGGTTGAATAGGTCTCTTCGGGGGAAAAATATAAAACGCAATATGACTAAAAATTTGAAACTCGTGCCAACACAAGTAGGCATGTCAACATCATATCACAAAAAATTCAGCTTATAATATCAACTAAATCTCTAAAATTAAAAATAAACATCAACTGAAAAAAAAAAAAAAAAAACACTTAAAAATTTGAAAAGATTAAGAAGTTTCTAAGCAAACAAATGTGTGTGTGTGTGTTACGGACATAACTAACTATGTCATACCAGATCATTATTTCCCATCATGTTGTATTTGAAAACATATATATTTGGAGTCTTTGGGCCCAATCTTTTCACAGGATACTGCAAACACTTTAAATATACAAACTTCAAAGTACATGAGAAAGTATTCCTGATGTGGAGTAATTTTCATCTCTCCCCTACCTCTAGTGAAACTGGATATTCCACAATTTTTGTGAAATTTAGTTAAAATATAAATGGGACAACAAAGAAAAGCACGCATCCAGATTAGTACCTACCTTAAAGCTTGCACATTGCATCAAGCAAAAGGGACAGGAGAAGTCCTCAGTAACTGTATGTTAAAAAAAAAAAAAAAAAGTGCACATAAAAGTTAGCTTTTCAATCACGTTGACTTCAACAATAACAGTTTCAATGCTGATGAAAATAAAGCTCACATACACAAAATTTAAAAACCTAAGATTTACCAGCAGCTTGAAACCATTTTCTGCCAATTTATAAGCAGGGAACTAAATGTATAATCCTAAAATTTGGAAAAACCAAATTATATGTATTTGTCTAAGGAGTGCATACCACCATGCAGCCAAGCAAACTATTTTAATTAGAAACCAAAACAATACATTTTCTGGGTATTTAAAAGAGTATAAAATGAAAAAAATAAAAAATAAAAAATAAAAAAATTATGTAGGATTTTCACACTTTGTTGGCATTCAAATGCTGAAATCAGAATCCCAGGACAAACACATTTGGCTTTAATCAATTTTTTCAGCTTGAATTCTCATTATTCAGCAATCATCATCATGCCAAGTAGGGTTCGATAAATTAAAAGAAGGGGTCCATTAAGTAAAAAAAATAAGGAAACCATTGATAAACAGGGGGATTGAAATCCTTTCTATGCTTTAGTTCTCTTCTTTTTCCTTTCCTTTATTTTTATTTTGAAAAAAGGGGGATTGAAATCCATCTTTACCACCCTTATCAACAACTGAAACCCCCAATCCCCTCACATGAAAGCCAACACTCCTAGTGCTGATGTGTGGAATGACATTCAAATTTTGACAGAATAAAGCCTATTAAAGGACAGGGAAAAAAACTACATAATAAACCTAGAGAAGTCAGAAACAGCAAGAATGTCAAGGAAAAATAAATTATCCCAAATAGAAAAAAAGGTTGTGAAATAAATAACGAGTTTGATTGAACTTCACATACAAATAACCATTATAACTACAGTAACAAAAGAGAAAAAGAATTCAAACGCTTACAAAGACAAAGAAATTCATGATACCTTCAGTCTTTCGTAAGGTGTTGTTGTAGTCTCTATAGTTGAATATTACAATCCCAGCCTTGAACCTAGAAAATAACACACAGCCAAGTATATTAATTGCCAGTTAAAAGTTAGCAACAAAAAATGTTGTCTTGAAGTCCTCGCGTAAATAATAATGTGCTTGAGTGTCTGTGTTTGTGCGTGTCTCACAAATAATAGGTTGTACCAAGGGATTGAATTTCAGGTGAACTGCCAATATCCTAAAACTCAGTACTATACTCCGGTAGTCTCCACAGAACTAAAACTTTCACTTTTGAAAATAAAATAAATCAAAGCAATGAAAACAAGTACTAAACATAAACACATACTTATATGTGTGTGTGTGTGTGTGTGTGTTTTAAAAGATAGAACTAGTACCTCCTTTTATGCTTTGCTTGGATTTTGTAATGCAAACATCTATGAAGGAATAAAGGCTACAACATAGAAAGTGCTTGGTTAGAACTTTAAACATAGAAACAAAGATTGTACCTTTTCAGACAGAGTACACCAAGAACTACTAAGCACCCCCACATTTGGCATCCGGAGTGCAGTGCTCAACATTACATGAGTAACATCAAGTGCAAATAAAAAATCAGCATAAAAATGATAAACACATAAGACTAACATTCCCTTTGCTCTTAACATAGTACACCAATATATGTTAAAATAAGAAGAGAACAAAGGTTGTCTCTTATAGACACCAAACGGGTCCAAGTTAACATTAATTTTCTCGTCATACTATCAAGACTGTCAATCAGCATCATTATAAATGGGTGCAACCTTGATTAAACATGCTTTCTCTTAGTTTAACAATCAACATCATTATCGAGTGGAACCATGTCCGAATTCGCAATAATAAATTATACACGGTAAGGTGATTATGCCCCAAATTAAAGCATTGACATTTAACATGATTAAACAAAAATTTGAGCTGGAACAAAATGCATACATTGTGCAGAGCACGAGGACGAAGAATATTGTACAGCTCAACTGGCTTGCAATAAATTAAAAGACTCTCTTCGATCGCAACCGCCTCTTCTACCGATAAATGCACACAATCACTTTGACGGCACATCTTATCCCCACTGCAAACAAAACAACAGCAATCAATATTTGGCTTCTTAAGCTTTACAGAGATCTGTTGCAAATTGTAATTTGAGCTCGAATTGAAATTAACCCAAAAAATTATTTGGAAAAATAAAAGAAACGCCAATTGAACAGAAAGAGCATATTCCTTTGAGCTGAAGTAGTATACAACGAGATAACGATTAGCTTAATTGAAATTAGATGAAGGAGGCTGACCGGGTCGGACAGTCCACCGGAAATTCGCCGGAGAATTAAGAGTGTTTGAGACTTTGAGGTTTCAGAGCGCAGGGGAGAAGGAGAGGCAGTCCGTAAATTGTTGGCCGTTGGGTTTTTGTTTTTGGCAAGTTCCGTGATCGTTACAGGTTAACTTTCTCGGACTCGGAGATGAGACCACAAATTAATACTAAATAAGACTAGGTAATCATTTTTTTTTTTTTTTTTGGCCAGGATGAGACTAGGTAATCATTGTTTAAGTTGATTACTTGATTGTGTTCGAAATTTTATGTAAATATAATTGTTTTTTAATCTTGTGGTAGTCTGAAGTCTCTCCACTTTAATAGAACATGTCCTGAGTTTGGAGTACTTCTTACGTTCATATGTGGACCCTATTGCTTTATAGGGAAAGAATAAAATTTCGGATTTCGAGAAAATTTCAATGGAAAATTCGATGAAAATTTTAACGGAAATTTTGAATATTTTTAAATTTCGACAAAAATTGACGGAAACGACGAAAATTGCTATCAAAATACGAAAATTTTGAATGAAATTTTACTATATGTTTATTTAATATATTATCTACTATATTGATAAAAAACATTGAAGAAACCAAATTATATGGTAGGTTTCATGTGATATGTGATGAATATAATGCGCGCTGGAGGCAAATACTATTAAATAAAATTAGTATATTCTTTAGGATATGATATAAGATATTAGGGTTTAGGCCCTTTAGGGTATTTTTTATATAAAAATGTATTAAAGTTTATAATTTAAAAACAACTAAACGAAATCTCAAAAAAGCCGAATCAAATCTCAAATCCTTTTTTCTTTTTTCAATTGCCCAAAGGTCTCAAACCCTAATTAACCTTAAATATATATATATTTTTCTTTTTCTTTTTTTTTTCTTTTTGTTTCTTTCCTTCTTTTCTCTTTCCTCCCTTTTCTTCCTGACTCCTTTTCTTCCCTGACGCCTTTTCTTCCTTGACTTATCACTTGTCCACTTATCTTCTTCTTCTTTCTTTTTTTGGTCGAAGACTTATCTTCTTCCTCTGGCTGTAGTTCATTTCTCTCTCCTCCTTCCAGTATTTTGCATCTCTTCGCTTCTCAGTCCTCCCACTTCCTCCCCGATCTCTTATCCTCTTCCTCCTATTCTTCCTCCTCTCTCCTCAGTCCTCCCACTCCCTCCCCGATCTCTCCTCCTCTTCCTCCTCTCCATCTCAGATCTCTTCTCTTTCTCATGACTTTTAGACACACTTTGGATCTCTTTCAAGACCACAAAATAGAATTACCGAGCTTGAAAAAATGAAAGGGACCTGAGAAATAGACAGGGGAAGGCAGAGGAAGAGCTGCTGTAAGTGAGCGAAATTTCGATAATTTCGACGAAATATCAATGAATAGGTGATAAAATTTCCATAACCTCAAAAATCGAAATTTTATACCTTGTTTATAGGACGAATTTCTCTATAAAAGTGCACAGAGAATTGCTATTCACTTAACCAAGTCCGTTAAGTCCGTCAATATTTATTGTTAGAAGTGCTTAATTGGCATCCACCTGTGTAGAAATATTAATTAAATATTATTTTAAAACATTAAAATCTTAAAAAATTAAAATAGAATTCAAAATTTAATAAAAAATTATAAAAAATTAAAAATAAAACACTCACCCCCACCCTCTCTTCCCCCTTTCACGGTTTCACCAACATTTGCACCAGCTGAAGGTGTAGGTGAACCGAACATCCTCGATAGGCCAGCCCAAAACCTGGCCAATGGGGGCGGAGCAGGTTGATGAGGTTGAGTGGGGTTGTGGTTTGGGTGGAGCGGATCAGGTCGGGATGGCATTGGGAGGGAGGACTTGGACGACGTCGTTTGAGGTGGGTTCAGTGGAGTCTTGTGCAGAGGGGAGGGCGGTGCTGCAATGCGGCTGTCGGGCGGCGATGGTGGTGGGGCCAGCCGGTGCAGATGGTGGTGAGAGGGAAGGGAGAGTGGGGGGTATGTGGGTTTCAGATGGTGGAGACTGGAGACAGGTTTGAGTATTTCTTTTTTTTTTTTTTATTGAATTTTGAATTTTATTTTAATTTTTTTAAATATTAAAATCTTAAAATAATATTTAATTTATTTTTAAATCAGCATTTATAATGGTGAATATTGACAGATTTGATGAAACTGGGATAAGTGAAACACGGAGTATAACGTCAGGAAGTAACTTGAGACAAAAAAAAAAGTCAGGGGTGAAGTACGAATTCGAAATATTTTCAGGGAGCAAACCAAATAATAAGCCTAAAATAAATATATACTTGATTTTAATAAAACCTTTGAAATTATTCTATAGTTTTACAAGAATTAATACAATGCCATATCACATGATTAATGAAAGAAGTTAATCATGTTTTCATATAACACTAAAGATATTAAAATTAAGACCTCACTAATAATGTGGATAGAAAAACCACTAAATCATTAGCCAGTTGATTTCTATATAATACTAAATGAGTTTATTCAATCAAAATAAATTATTCGGATTTGACACAAACTTAATTGGTTTATTATTCGTGGTAGCGGTTTTTGTCATTTATGTGAAAGTGTTACGTATGGTCAACTCATACTTTATGAAGCAGTCCGGTGCTATGATATGGTGCTGAAATTGTCACACTATTTTTTTTTTGGCGAAAGTCAAACTAATACATTGATAAATAATATAGGTCTCACAAACTATATTTACATATTTACATGTCATCCTATTAGTGGTCTTAGGCTTATAAAACTGGTCAAGCAATGGGACTACATGTCATCCTTTGGATCCTTGACTATTTCAGCCTATAAAACTGGTCAAATTGGATCAGACTTTAGTTAATTTTATTTGGACCAGGCTTTTTCTATGGGCCAAATGATCTTCAAGCATATGCTAAAGCTCATCACAATCTATGTGGGCTGGGGAAGCCCATGCTTAAGCAATGGGACTACACAATCACTAAGAGGAAGCTCAAAATTTTACGATTTCATTAAAAATAAAGTCTTTCTGATTACAATTTACAATCACTAGGCCATTCACTACTGCAAGGATTTTACTTTCTTGTTTTCGTTTTAGTTTTTCATTGTTTAAGTGAATCATGTAACACAAAATAAATAGATGTTAATAATGCCACATAACACAATTTCAGATACTAATTAAGTGGCAGTTCATGTCGCACTAAAACCATATTAGAACTATGTGACAGTTTGTAACTCAACTGGTAGACTCGTGGTAGTGACTACTTACCCCTCATCAAAGTTCAAAATCAAAATAATGCTCACAATTTTCTTGTTAGGAACTTTCTATCGAAAATTAACCCATATTAAAAAGTCAGTTCTTTTTATTTTACGGACTAAACGAGACATTTTTTCGGCATAAAAATCATTTGATGGGCTTAGGACTCTTTTTTAGCACAAAAACCGTACCGATCACTCTACAAAAGATACTAGTAGTGTAAAGAATTGTGATTGATTTCATAATCATACCTCTACTTCATTTGGGGCAAAGATGTAATGTAAGTGCACAGAGCTACTCATAGCCTCATCCTTGGCCTAACATGGCTCTATTTTATTTTATTTTCCTATTGTTGCTAAGTCATATGGAATGATTATTATTATTAAACATTTGCTTACAATTTAAGATCCATTGCCCAATTAGGCGGCTAAGATTCCATTGTCCAAGTGGAATCCTATTTATCTCCAATTGCATCCAAAGAATCTCATGTTTTTCCCCAAAAGACAGTCCACATTATAAATTCCAGGCAACAATGATACTAGAATCCAAGAAAATCTTTAGTACAACCAATTGAATCTCTTTGAAAACTCCAACCAATTGCAATTTTTCACTCTTACCAAAGCATACTATATGACTACAAAATGAAGTACTTCAGATAAAGTTTATATTATATAAACCCATTTAATACACATGAAGCTTCATGCATGTATAGCACCCTTTTGCAACTCCTAATTTTTGAGATTTTGTCATGGCTCCACAGATTGAAGAGCAAGTTGTTGAGTCACTCTCCTCCATGGGACACAAACTAAGTGTCAAGAACTTTATTTGGTCCAAGGAAGAATGGCCAGCAGTTAACCATGATGACTTTGCAGATGTAGATGACATACCTGTCATAAGTCTCCAAGGGATTTTGGAGGGGACTAAGAACCCAAATTATGAGGTGTGCCAGGTCATGGTGAGTGCTTGTGAGAAGTGGGGGTTCTTCAAGTTGGTGGATCATGGGGTTGCTTTGGAGACCATAGAGAATTTCAAAGGCTGTATGAATGAGCTTTTTGATCTTCCAATGGAGCAGAAATTGAAGGGTATTAGATCAGCTACCCTACCACTGGGTTACTGTGCCACAAATCCTGATTATGGAAAGAATTTGCCTTGGGCAGAGATCTTACAGTTGCTCCAGTCACCACAGCAGATAGTTGCATTTGCAACAAAGGTTTTTGGTGATCAACATCAGCCATTTAGGTAACATTTTCATCCATCATCGTAATAGAATCCCGGTCACTGTAAGCATATGTTACACCAATATTTTTGTACCTTGACTGATTATAGTCTAAAACTAAATCTAATTCTCGCATCCATACCTTGAGTCATTCACGTCTGGTTTAGATGAGATTCTATACAAAAATTTCTTTATGTCAATCCTATATAAGAAGTTTTCATGCATAAATAATTTCCATATAGAATTTCAGAATTGCGTATAGGATTCCGGATTTTCTCACAGATCATGTCTTGACAAGTTTTATATATAAGATTGACATAAAGAATTTTTGTATAGAATCTCATCAAGACTAAGTGTGAATGATCCGAATATGGATGCGAGAATCCCTGCTATAACTAAATTATGGTGGAAAAATAAGTGTTATAATTTATTTGGGTTACCTCAATGGGCTTGTGAGACCCACTTAGAAGTTGACCCCAAGTCGACAGAAATTCACTGTTAAAAGCCAATATTTCTAACAAATTAAATCTTTGGCATGTATCAGCAATGCAATGATTGGTTACTTGGATGCATTGGACAATTTGGGAATGATCATTTTTGAGCTGCTAGCTCATGGATTGGGCCTTCCAGACAACTTCTTTAAAAAGAACTTTCAAGAGAAAGAGTCCACCATGATCAGGGTTAACAGATACCCTCCTTGTCCACTCCCAGAAAAATGTCTTGGGCTTGGGAGCCATTCAGACCCCCATACCTTAACCATACTGCTACAAGATGATGTTGGTGGACTTCAAATGTTGATGAGTGACAACAAATGGATTGGTATCCGTCCTGTTCAGAATTCGTTTATCATCAACATTGGTGACACCCTTGAGGTAATCTCTCTTCCATATACAAGTGTATACTTAGATTAAGTTTAAAGGGTAATGTTCTTTTGCTAGATATTTAGTATGTTATTTTGTCAGACCATAAATTTGGCAAATCACACACATTAAATCAAGAATTTAACTGATCAATAGTCCAAATTGACAATCTGACAACATAATATAACATATCAAATTATTTAACAATAAACAGTTTCCATTAGCTTAAATGTTTGTTTTTATGCTTTACATGTTGTAGTTATAACTATATGTATCTAATTTTCATGCAGGCTTGGACCAATGGGAGGCTGAGGAGTGTAGTGCATAGAGCAGTGGTTAACAAGGAGAAGCATAGGCTATCTGCAGCATATTTTATGAGCCCTGCTACTTCTTCCATCATTGAGTGCCCTCCTGAGCTCATGGACCCAAAAACCAACCCTAAAAAGTATGAGCCCTTCACTTGGGGAGATTTCAGAAAGGAACTTTTGGTTCAAAAGAGGGTTGTTGGTAAAACTGCACTAGAAAGATATCTAATATCTCAATCAAGAGCATACTCTTATGAGTAACGTTAGAGTATCATATTTTTCAGACCATACCATGTATCAAGTCTCACCTCTATTACAGGTGTGATTAACAATGTTGCCTAAAAATATGGTACAAATAACCTCGTTGTTTTTCAAAATGCTCATTACACATAAATTACTGTTTGTCATGTAATTCCAGTACTATGAAGAGTACTTTTCTATATGAGCCTGATGTTTGTCAACCCAATGTCAAAGCATGGAAATTTCCCAATTCCCTTTACAGTTCAATGTATGAGACCAAGTGGAAGTCTGTTTAATTGGCCAGCTACTATTGAACAATACCTACAGATCAATTGGTTGACCAAAACAGAACACATATTATATACAAAGTCTTATTCTTCTTATATTATCCATTACTAGATAGGAATATATATAGTCATTATGGAATAATCACCTGACTGAGTGCATAAAATTGTCAACAGATCACAGAAATTAAAGAAATTAAACTAACAAAACCCACATTGGAGAAAGACAGAACTCGCCAATGTAAAACACAATTCAAAGACTATGAATGAGCGAGGCTTTGAAATGAACACCCAACCGTGTGGCTTACAGCTGGCTTGTACAAGTTTTAACAACTTGTATATAAATTCATTTTAGACTAGCTCTGTTAAAAGTACTACAGAATGGATAGATCCACTCAACCGACACTCGCTTTCTTGCATGACTTGGCCAAGTTGCAATTATAAAAATCACTTTCATTATGTAGATGCATTAATTCAACCCAAATGAAAATATATAAATTCTTCCTGCTATAATCAAGGTACATGTGTAGCCACTTAAGACAATTGGGGGGATTTGGAATTTTGGATGCCATGGTCTACCTGGTGCTCCTTTGAAGAAGAAACTTTTTACAGAAAAGTATAAAGATAATAATAGTCTTTTGTTTTTTTTTTTATAACTTGAATAATTTATATTCTTTTTTTTTTTTTTTGGCCAGGGAATAATTTATATTCTTAATAGTTAATTCAACAATAAGAAAATGATTTTTCAATTCAATGCCTTATTCCTTTCGATGATATATGGTCAAAAAGATTGATAATCTCTTCGGTCTTCACAATACGTGGTTTCTATTGAGATTTTGATAGCAACCACATATTCTACTTAAAGTTGCTTAGAGAGTTTGATTTCTCTTCTGTATTTCAACTGAAAAGTTTGGTTTGAAATTGTGAAAATATGAAGTGTCATCCTATATTGAAAAATTATAATCTTGTGTAACTGTTTAAAGGGTTTTGAGATTTTCCTATATATTACTGTTAATTAGTTTCAAAATAGATGTCTAAATTTATTTATAGTATCACAACAAGTTCACCCATGCACGTGTGTTAGGCCGAGTAGCCACACGTTAGAAACCCTACAGGTAAGGGGCGTGTGAGAATGTAAAGTATTGTAGTCCACTCCCTCATAAGAATAGTATACGCACTCCACCTTAACAAATCTTTTTTTTTTTTCCTGATTTAATGTATGAATTACACCTCAATCATATATAGAATGTACCAAATAAATTTGAGAATGCGTGTGAAATATGTTTTTGTCATTGATGACGTACATTAATTGTGAGCCTCATGTAATTTCATATTTAGTGCAAATTGAGGAAATGAAATGAATTTTGGTGATTGGTGTATGATAGTGACTACTTAGTGAATCCATTATAATGCTTTCATATTTGGGTGAATTAAATGGTATTTGTTCATAATTTTTTTCTCTAGCAGATGATAAATGTAAGTTCAAGAACTTTGTCACGCTCCAAATTTGAGAAATCCCTTTTTTCGAATTTGGTGCGAGTCATAGCTTAATTATAGGAATGTGTTACTTTTTTTAATTAAGGCGTGAGACACACATTAACTCGAAAACATGATATCGATCCTAAGTTGGGGTGTGACACAATCACCCGCAAATTGTATGTATTACATAAACTTAAATGTTTTTATGAAAGTCTAAACTTAGGATGTTTAAGTTTACAATTTGTATCATGTTTACTCTTTTACGCCACTCATGAGGTTCTTGCTTGGAAACATTACCTTGACTATGCCAATGTGTTTCATTATCAAGTCAAATTTCTCTTTCCGGTTCGATGACAATGGCATGTTCCTATTCAAAATTATAGAAATTCTGTATGCAACCCTTTGGAGAAAGCATGCATGAGATTTGTACCTCCTTTTTCATTAATTTCCCAGCCCACAATGAGGTTTTGGTCAATAAGGATGTTTCTCAGAAAATTGCTACCTAAATAAAAACTTGACCTGGAAGCATTCCTCACAGATTTGGTCTATGCACAATATGAAAAGTACAAACAAGAGGAAAAAAATGAAGTATTTTGTTTGTCAACGTGACAACAAAATGTTGCAGTTGGAGGAGCACATATAGCTTAATTACTTTCCCCAGTCACACACGTGCCACCCTTCTAAGTCTCAGAAGGAGGCAGTTGGAGGACATAAATTACTTTCCCCAGTCACACAGAGGCACATCTTTTCCAAAGTCTAGGTAATTACTATTCACCTTTATGACCTTTTTCTTTATCAACATTATTATATTAAGGGAAGCTTCAATTTTCACCTAATTTTCTACTTATGATACTCAATGCATGTCTTTTTTTTTTTAGCGTTTTTTTTTTTAAGTCTAAAACAAAAAAGCTCATGATTAGCCGGCTCATGCACGTGTAAAAACACAGTGCTAGGTTGATTTACTCTAATGAGCCGAGCGTTTAGCACCTTCACCGAGCACTCAGTATCCTTCACTGAGCACTTAATACCATTCACCGAACGCTTGACAGTATTCACCAAGCGCTCGGCAATTGTCAATGTCAGACAGTGGTAATGATTGCTATTGTGCGACAATAATTATTTGAATTGTATAAAATACATGTGTTATATTGTTATTAATTGTTACTGTGCAACAATAACTATTTGAATTTCATAATCGTAACTGTGCGACAGTGATAATTTGCCAAGTTAAAAAAAAACTCATCGAGCGTTCGGTACAAAAAACAATGAAACAAATATAACATGAGATTTATTTGTGCAAAGTGGACCTATTTATCATTGTAACTTTTTAAATAGGTTTGTTTAACATTAAGGGTTGTAAAATGGGGGATTGAACTTGGGCGCAGGGGTGATGTAGGACAATAGATGAGTCAATTAATACACAAAAAGTTAAAAAAAATTAAGGTGATTCAAAGTTAGGAAAAAAAGTCAAAAGTTAGAAAATTATAGCTCAATTAAGAAAGTTACGCGCTGCTAGAAAAGATCGAAGGTTGTTTTTATAGATATTTGGGATGATGTAACTTGGTGCATAAGTGTCTGACGTCGCAAGTCCAAGAAAGACAAATTATGATTTTTGGAGAAAGGTGGTCCAGAGTCAAAATATGGTCGAATTATATATTAAATCGAAGGGAATCGCAAGATAAATGCAACTCACGAAAAAATCGTGATATATATATATGGGTATTTTAAGCCAAAAAAAGTCGTTTACTAGTCTAAAACCGTGTATTAAGTTATTTCCAAATTTTGTCATTTTCTATTTTATTTTTGCCTTCCTAGTGAAGCTAGGTAGGGCTTGTGGAAACTATATAAGCCAACTTTAAGCCTTTGTTTATCAATTATTCAGTATTATTATCAATAAAGCTCTTTGAGATTTTTCTCAATTTCCTGGATGAATTCTAAACTATCAAATTCGGGTAGTTAACGCTTGTTTTTCCTTTCACGATCTCGCTGCCTTAACTGTGACAATTCTAAAACTTTTTAACTGGGCATCCCCATCAATTGCAATGCATGTACTCAATTAGGTCTTTAAAAATTCTTTAACTTGTTTGTTTTACTAATGTTATTTTTTTAAAAAAATATGGTCACCGTCTAATTTCGTTTTTTGTTTTTTTGAAAAAAAGTCGGTCCTGCAAGGCATGCGTACAGCCATGGAGTGACGCAAGGGAGGGATGTTAAAAAATAATCTTTTTATTTTTAAGAAAGAAATAAATTTGCTAAAATTGGTATGATATATGGAATTTGTTGGGTGTTATGACTTATGAGAAAAAAATTGAGATAGAAGTCAACAATATTATTCTCAAATATACCCTTATTTTAAAAACGAATTTAATATTATATTTAAAACAATTCTCTTATAGTTGCAGGCTTGGACTAATGGGAGGCTGAGGAGACTATATAGAGCAGTGCTTAACAAGGAGCTGCAATGGCTATCAGCAGCATATTTCCTGAACCCCGCTACTTCTGCCATCATTGAGCTCATGGACTTCGACAAAAAAAAAAAAAAAAGAGCTCGTGGACCCAAAAACTAACCTTAGAAAATTTGATCAAAAGAGGGTTGTTTCGGTAAAATTGCCTTAGAAAGATATCTAATATCTCAATGAAGTGCATACTAGACCACACTGTAGAATACGTCTTTATTAGAGGTACGAATGTACGATCCATATATATTAATACAATTGAATCTCATCTTCATTAGAACGCGATCTATAAAATCTAAAAATGTGATACAGATTAATTTGTTGCGTTTAGAAATACGTACGAGGACTCCTCCCTAATAAGTACTATGAAGAGCCCTTCCTTTTTGAGCAAGATGCTTGTCAACCCAATATCAAAGAATTGGAAGTTTCCCAATTCCCATCACAGATCAATGTATCAGAGCAAGAAAGAGTCTAGCTACTATTGAACAGTACATGCAGATCGATCTATCAGTTGTGTGACCAAAACAGAACACATATTATATACAATGTCTTCGATCTTCTTCTTCTTTTACTATTGTTTACTAGCTAGGAATGTGTATAGCGTCTTTATGAAATAATCATCAGCTGACAAGTGCATGAAATTGTCAACTGGTCACAGAAATTAAAGAAACAAACAAAACCCACGTTAGAGAAAGACAGAACTGACCACCAATGTAAAACACGACTTCAAAGACCATAAATGAGGCTTTTAAATGAACCCCCAACCGTGTGGCTTGTACAAGTTTTAACAACTCAAGTATAAATTCATTTCAGACTAGATCCATTGATTTGCTGCTAAAACTACTGCAGACCATGACTTGGCCAAGTTCCAATTATAAAAATCGCCTTTTTCTATGTGGAACATGCTTACATGCATTAGTTGATCTAGTTCATGCTCCTTAATTTGGAGGAGCTAGAGCTACTTTTCACAGAAAAGTATACAGATAACAGTCTTTTTTTTTTTTTCTTTTTTTTGTCAACTTTGAATTATTTCTATATTCTGAATTCACCAAAAAGCTAGAAAATAACTTTTCAATTCAATGCCTTATTCCTTTCAATGAAATTAATATGGTCAAAAAGAGTTTATATTCTCTTCGCATGCAATATGTGGTTGTTATTGAATAATTAGTTCTACGCACTTTACAGCTTAGAGATTTTGATTTCTCTTCTGTTTTTGAACTGCAAAGTTTGATTTCTCTTCTGTATTTGTCGATCTGACTTCGAAACAATTTTTTGGTTAACGAGGAAACTCCCACGATCACTCCCTCATTAATACAAGGGCCCCTATATAAGTAGGGTATGCCACATCGATCCCAAATCGAAAAATCTTTTTTTCTCGAGTTAAGGTATGAATCGCATCACAATTATAAAAAGTAACAATTAAATTAGAAGATGTGTGTGACATTGTCAACGTCATGGAAATTCATTTTCAATGAAATTTGAGGAAATGAAATGAATTTTGGCAATTGGTATATGATAATGACTAGTACGTTAATGTAACCATGATTATAATTTCATATTTGGGTAATTAATTAAATGGTATTTGTGCATAAATTTTTTCTCTAGTGTAGATGCTTAATGTAAGTATAAAAACTTTGTTACCATTAATGTCACACTCCAACTCGAAATTATCTTAATTATATGAAGGTTACACGTATTAGATAATTAAACTCAAATGTTTTTATGAGAGTTTGAACTTAATTAATTGGAACACTTAAGTTCACAATTAATTTGTATCATGCTCACCTTTTTACAGCAGGAGTGATGGTTCTTGCTTGGAAACATTACCTTGACTATGTTAATGTGTTTTTCATTATTATGTCAAATTTCTCTTCCCATGATGACAATGGCATGTTCCTTAATTTTCATATTATAGAAAGTGACTACAAGAAATATGAGCAAAGCTCATCTTCATTGGTGGCATAGAATGGGATGACAATTGGGCAATAGGAACTGAAGTGCCTCGATTTTAATAAAAATTTGTGGCAATTGGGCAATAGGGACTAAAGTTCTCAATTGCCACCCCATTTTGTGCCACCAATGAGGGGTGTGTTTTGCTCACATTAATTTCTTATAGTGAGTTTTGTGCAACTCTTTGGAGAAAGTATGCATGAGATTGTTCCTCCTTGTTAATTTCTAGTCTTCCTCATATGAATCGGTATTTTATGTTTCCTAACGTTGAGGTTTTGGCCAATAAGGATGTTTCTCTGAATGTTACGTACTTGCTGAACATATAAAAACTTGGCCTGGCAGCATTCCTATAGCAGATTTGGTCGTTCTATGTCCAATATGAAAAGTAAAAACAAGAGGAAAAAAGGAAGTACTTTGTTTGTCAACATGGCAACAAAATGTTGAAGTTGAAGGAACACATATATACCTTAATTACTTTCCCCAGTCACACAAACCCTTCTAAGTCTCAGAAGGAGGTAGTTGGAGGAACAGAACTCGCTTTCCGTAGTCATGCACACACACCCTTCTCAGTCTCAGAAGGAGGCAAATACTTTCCGAAGTCTAGGTTTTACTCTTCATATATCTTTATGAACTTTTTTCTTAATCGGTATTATTATAATTAAGGGGAATTTTTATTTCCACCTACTTTTCTACTTAACACATTCTGGGTCTTTAAAAATTCACTAACTCTTCTTCTTTTTTATCATCATCTGTTTTTTTTTTGGTCAACTCTTTTAAACTTTAAAAAATATAGAAAAAAAAAGTCGGCCATGCGTGACACACCGCCATGTCCAATCTAGTATGGTTCTCACTAGGTAGCTAGCTAGGTTCGACCATCGTTTATTTTTTTCTTTTTAAATAATATTTGCATCATGTCTGTTCTTTGGATTTTTTTCCCAACGTACTTATATATGTGCACATGATATGGGCGACACATAATTGCATTAAAAGAAAAACAAAGTTGTAAATTTCAATGTTGAGAAAAATTAAATGTTGGAAAGAGAAATTGGCATTAGTTCAATTTAAGTTGAATTGCATTAAAAGAAAAACAATGTTGTAAATTTAAGTTGAGAAAAATTAAATGTTGGAAAGAGAAATTGGACTGAATAGTATTGTTCATATAAAATTTGTTGGCTGGTGTTGAGGAAAATATTGAGATAGAATTACCCTTTATTAAAAGAATTATCTTTTTCATTAGTCTATATTAATAACAACCCATTTCAAAATAATTTGCTATTATATTTATATTTAAAAACCAAGAATAATATGATAATTGTGTCAATAAATAAGAGAGAAGAAGATGATGATTGTGCATTATCCCACTTTCAATTGAATTTTATTGTACTTTTATTTTCTTTCCCCAAACCAATCTCTTCTCCTCTCCTATATATATTTCATATTCTCTCTTCCTAGTTTAACTTTCATCACGTTACACATGTATCATATGTACAATATGATACATGATCTTTACAAAAAAAAAAAAAAAAAACAAAGAAATAAAAGATAGATATAACATACTTATATATATCCAATGAAGAACAAAGTTATGCACATGCATGAACGTACAGAAACGCAAAGCAACCCTAATTACCTCATATGGCATAAATTGAAATATTGGAAAATATGAGTATTATTGATTAATTTTCATTGACTTAAAAAGTTAAAATGAGAATGACCCGAATTAGAATGGTGCTCGCTAACTCATCTTGGAATACAAATGCTACCTAATGATAATAAATTTATATAAGCTAGCGTAATAGGAGAAAATCGTTAATTAGCCCAAGTGGAGAGTAAATAAAAAGTAATAGATTAGAATTGAGATATATTCATTGATTATTATTAATTTTCTTGAAATGCGAATGAGAATGACGTTCCTATCGAACTCATTCCGTAAAGAAAATGCTACCTAATTAGAATAAATTTATAATAAAATTAGCGTAATTGCAAGGTCAAGAATCTGCACAAATTATTGTGCACTTTCGCATTTCACATAATACCATTAATTAAGGCTTAAACCCTTAGTTAAGTTTGGTTGTTGGGCTTTCGGATTTCCTCCATCTCTCTTCTCTTTCTCACGTATGATTTTAATTTGCTTGCGCATTTGGAGGATTAATTAGTTTATTACTTGCACGCTAAGCTGTTTTATAATTAAGTTCAAATCTGTGTGTATACAGTCGCTGTCTTTTCCTCACGACCGCATTCGGCTGCGTGTCTACACAGTCACTGTCAACCTTTTGGTGCACTCACTACTAAAAGTCTAAAACTACATATATTTGGTACCACCGGCCACCAAATACAACTTTTTTATTCCCACCCACAAAAGTTGGAATGATGGAAAATGTGGGGAATAGAGAAGACCGTGTTTTTCCTTTATCGGTTCCTCGCATGTAACTTTCACTATTTCTTGCTATACAGTAATGACACATGATAGATTTATTGGTAAGAAAAAAATACTATTTGTAGAGTGTATATATGTATGTCATACAATTTAACACATTAAGGTGATAGAAACTTTATATTTTAGTAGTGAAAAATTGAACTCATCAACATAGAAAATTTAAAAAATATTTATATGTCATACAATATATTTGTATGGTATAATTAAATTTTCCTCTTTGCATGTAGGAGTCAAGTACTTTTCTTAGCTAGTGTGTATTGGATGAAAGGAAATGAAATTATCTCCCATATTTGGTATTGCTTATAAATGGGACGGTTTTCATAATTGGAACTAGTAGGCCCATATATAATATTATAAGTCTTAGGTCCTATATATATTATGGTTCAATATTGTTAGAGTCACCAAATAATGTGTACACATGCTCGTGTTAAATTGATAATAAGTAAATAAGACCAAAGTGAACACATAATTGAATAAATACCAAAGTGAACACATAATTGAATAAATGAAATAACATCACATTATTTTTTGATTAATCAAATTTAGTGAGTGTAACAGTGCTCTCTTATATTTTCCCCAAAACACAAGATTTAAACCTAGGATACCACATTTTCACTAAACCCTAGTGTCACATGAGCTATACACTAGAGCTCGTGACACTATATTTTAGAAAAGAGAAATACCACTTTTCTAATTCTTTGTCGAGTTTTGTTTTTCTCAACTTACAGATGATATTGTATACACACTACATCATTGTATTAAAAGGCGAATAATATGGTATAACTCAATTTAAAAATGCCATGTAAGTTAAGAACAAAGTTGAAAAAACATTTGGTTCAAATAATAATAAACTTATTATTTCCTTGTTTGAATCCTTAATTTTAGCTTTGTAAGGACAAGATGGTGATCATTCCATGTTGATGTACTCTGATCCCTCCATTTGCACTCTACCAAACAAAAGAGCACACACTCGTATATGACCCATGCATCTCTCTTTTTCTTCTTTTCAACCAACCCCCTTTTGGTCCCTACTCATAACTCAACTTAGTTCTAAGTTGTATGCTTGGAGCAGGCCGGCCACCACTTTTCTTCTTTGTAATTACGACTGGGATTGGGTCGGTAGTCTATCTTTGTTGAAATCCATAGAATATGATACGAGTCTATAGCTATCTTTTTTCATCTGTCACTAAAAGTTTCTACAATTTAATTATTACTTAGTTTCTTAAAAAAGTGTCTATTACTCTGTACGTTAATCAAACTTAAAAGTAAATTAAATCCACGCCATTGGCATGTCGCACGTTGTGCATGACCCACTATCTATTAACAATTGGCAGCTAGCTAGGCCACAAGGCAAACATGTTTAATATTTAATTTAGAGATAGATAATTTAACACGGATTGTACTTTCCCTGTTGAAATGAAATCCCACATCCACTCTATTTTGTCCCACTGTAAAATTAATCAAGTATATATACATAGTAAACGTGACAAAAGGGTGGATTATCCCCTTTATTGCTTGTCATCATTATAGAATGAGAAAGTGAACCCCATAGAGGGGAATTTCCCAACTCATCGAGAAAAAGATGAGGCCTTTACAAATTACAAATAGTCAACTGTAGTCCCTATATATTAATTGGGCAACATGTGAAATGTGCGCATGTTTCCTTGGGGAGCTAGCTAGTGTTAGAGTGGGACCTGTCACATTTGTGTGAAGTAAGAAAACTCATGTGGCTTTCATTTTTTTTGGCATTAATTCAGGCTTTTGTTGGAATAGTACATCAAAATTAAATTTAAATACGATATATATTTAAAAGTCTACCATTTGTGTAGGTACTCACCCTCGAAAACACTATATAATACAAATTTAGAAGAGCGTCTCTCTATCACATATCATATATATATATGTTGATTGCATAACATGAGAGACTAGTTAAACAATGTAATTAATTTGTTACAAGTTTGTATATATAACTCAGATCCTGTAACAAATGACATGTTTTAGCTAGATTGTCCTTGTTATTTAACATACCACCTATATATAGAACCTCAAAATACATAATGGGCAGTTCTCAACCTCAACCTACAATTTGGTAACTTGCCAACATGTTCTTCCTAGACATCCCCGCAAGTACTACTTCTGTTTTTTTTTTTTTTTTTTTTATCTGGATCAAGAGAGAGGATTAGAATTTGAGACATCTCCAACATTGTGGAGAAAAATATAATTAGACTAGTAACTAGTTGGTACATCAAGCACTACTTAAACATTGAACTTAGCAGTAATATTCAACAGTGCTATCACTAAATCTTGGGCCTTGGGGTTGCCAATTATCATCTCTTGGCACACAAAGTAGAGATGCAACCCGCAAGAAGAGTTATCTCTTTCAACTTGAAAACTTTCACAATATCTTATTTAAGGAAATTTTCATTTTTTTTTAGACAATATATTTGGCATGTTAAGTTGTCATATTGAATATTTGACTTATTTATGATCAGATACATATAATTGTTCTCATGTTTTATTCTTTTTTTTTTTTTTTTTGAGAAAAAAAGGTAATTATTAATTAACCAATGTTGACATCAAGAGCCAAAATATCAGCCAACCAAGTAAGACAAACGTCCCAGAGAATGGAGTCTGAACACGTGAGTGCAAATCTTGCGAAAGCATGCGCCGCACGATTACAGACACAAGAATTATAAATAAAACCTAAGGGAGTAAAACTACTAGAAAGAAACTTAATCTCATCAAGTAACAAACCATCCGCCGAATAAAAATTGAACCTCACTAGTGACCACCTTAATTGCCAGCTACGCATCCAAATACAAGACTACCTGTTGGAAACCATGATCCCTTGTCACCGTCAAACCATACCGAATAGCACACAATTCAGCAACCAAAACAGAGACCGTGCCCACAAGCGGCTGAGAGACCGCCACAAGTACCTCCCCCTTCTCATCCCTACAAATAACCCCAAGCCCATAAACACACTCAGAACTCTTTGTAGCAGCATCCACATCCACCCGAACCACACCAGGTAACGGACAAGTATTGTTTTATAAGTTTGTAATATTTGATTAATAATCTTAAAATATAACATAAACATACCATATATCTAAGAAAAGAGGATTAATTGTAGTTGTTAGGTAACTTAGTTAGAAGAGCCGTAGAATTATTCACAATGCATCCAAGTTCAATCCCTCATCCCCCAACTCAAAAAAAAAAAAAAAAAAAAAAAAAACAAGAATAGGATTAATTACTCATTCTATTTACATACATTATTGATTGTGTTTTTTCATAATTGTAGGCTACGACCAGCTAGCCAACTTTCCTATAAAATCCATGTAGTCAGTCTCACAATGCGGCGTCGTTAAATAGGTGCTGTTAAGAGGAAAAACTGATGCTTTGCAAAAAATGTTCAGATGTGTATATATAGCTTCCCTTAATTTAATGTGGGTTTGGTCTATATAATATGCTTATGCTCAAATTTTGTTTGTATAATATTACATGACCTTATTGGAGTAATCAATAAAGAAGTTGATGAAGGAGCCCATTAATAATAGTGACCAGTGGGGTTCAAAAAGTAGGTTGTTTGTGTTGTGATGAGAGCAATTTACAACTCTCAATTAAATAATATGAAGTCCCCCATCATTCTCTCAATGAATATGTTGTTAGAAAGCACTACAATAAGCTACGTGGCAAAACACAGATAAGTTGTAAATTAATTCTTAATTTAAGAGAGGTAAAATGAAATTATTACTGTAAATGTGGAGTTTAGCACTCTACCTCCCACTAAATTGATATGACCCCCACTAGTCATTTATAATAAAATAGGTAGTAAATTTTGTTTTCTCTTTTTTTTTTGTTACAAAGGGAGGCCAAGGAAAAAGGCCTAGAGGGGGGAGGGGGGGGGGGGGGGATCGAAAACCCGGTGAGGTGGGGGGCAGCACAACTGCTTGGCCAACTGGCCTACCCCAAGTCCTCTAAATTTTGTTTTCTCTACATCAACACACACGTGAATTAATTAGTATTTAACCAAAAATATTAATTGTTAAGTGAAAACATCTAATAGATATATTTATTGGAAGATTTTTTGTCCCTTAGCCTAATGTTGACTATAAATCTAAATTATTGATTAAATATTGATTCTTAACTGATCAATATGTAGTGATATAAATCAACATGACAATATAAACATTTTATGTTATTCGATTGTTTGGTAAACAATATTACTTTATATATAATTATACAAATTATTATTATTATTATAAATTAACCATGAGACTAACGCTGCTATCTATCCTAGATTAATATTCCAATTAACCATTATTGGTCGCAAGACTAATACATAAAAGTGTACAATTCACTCGCAATGTTAACGAGTACGTTTTGGAGGTTAGCACTTTGCTCTAAAGTTGTCATAATTCCATCAACTAGAAATAATAGCTGAAAGATATTTGTATCCATACATAGTGCTTGTGCCTCTTACTAACTTTGTCAGTTCCACAAAAAAAGTACCACCATGAAAATGAAAGTTAAAAAAAGTTCCACGGTTCCACCATGAAAAAATAACGTGAAATGAAAGTGAAATAAAATTGTCCATATAGTGGAGAAGGAGATGAATGGATGCCAAACCCAATGGAATAATAATATCAATATTTTCCGTGGCCAAAAAAAAAATATCAATATTTTAAAATTTTACAACTTCTGTCATATTCTTTACATGTCGGATATGTAAGGTCATTTTGTAATAAAATCACTATATAAATAGGGAGACAATTTTCACACTCCTCTTTTCTCCGTTTGCACTTCATCTTTTTTTTTTTTAATGTATTTTGTATATTTTTATTATATATTTTTAAATTGACCCTTTATGGCTGTTAAATTTTTATTTTAATTATCTTTCAGTAATGATTATTTTTTCCTATATTCTCTCATACTTATTAAAAAAATAAAAATAAGTAATTTTTTATTCCCCTCGTCGTATCTTCTTCATCTTGCATCTCTTTGTCTTTTATGCCATTTTTTTTTTCTTTTGTGAACCAGTCTTGTACGTGCTTTCAATCATCATTCTATACTTTATTAGAAAAATATTTAGCATGTCATATTTTTTTTTTTGTTTTCTTCATGAGGGTCATGATTTATGTATCTTCTTCTTTTGATAGTGGGTTTTGTGTTATGAATTAATTAGGGTTTTCAATTAGTCCACTCCCTCATTTTTAGGTCTTTTGATACTGCCAAGAAAAATGTTCTCATGCCACGCAACCACTACTTATTTGTAGCATATTTAATTTTTTAAAAAATAAATGTCATATGACAGCTTAATAAGAAAAAAAAAGATGTACTATATCATGAAAACGAACAGAAGTGTAGAGAATTACATAAGTTTTTATTCCTTTTTTAAAAAAGAGTTATAGAAATAGATATATTATTATGACAGTTTTAAAAATTAAATGTGTATGATTTAATGTTGCATAGGTGACATTAATTCTATAATTAAAAGCCAAAGGGTATATGTGGAAAATAAATAATAAAAATATATACAAACATTTAAAAAAATAGAAGGAGTGCAAATAGAAAAAAGAGGAGTGCGAAAATCACCTCCCTATAAATATATATACATATATATGAAATTCAAATCTTACAGGAGTTTGATTAGTTAATTAATTTCCTACATCTAAAAATAGTATGTTTGCATTTTCATAAAAATGGTATATATGGTCATTACGTAATTAAGAAGGGAATATGTGTTTTAGTAGTTTGGATAATTGGGTATTATCAGGATAATTAATCTGTCATAGCATGCGCAGCTGGTTGAAGCTCGAGAGAATCCCATTACCAACCAACTAAGACAGAAATTATCTGCTTGAAAAAATTTTGACATAACTATTTGACTTGAATATTATGCATGTCAGCTGGCTAGTCTTTCTTTTAATTGGAAACTACTCGTTCAAGATTCAACCTTTTACTTCATCCAAATTAAGTCTACACCCTATCACAACTTAATTCCTCGTTCAAGGTTCAGAACTTAATTCCTCGATCAGCTTATATATTCTCCCAATCACAAACATGACCTATTTGATGATCATATATGGGGTGATCGATGTTGTCATGTTATTGGCATCTGTCAAAATTTGTCATAAGTTTGATTTGACCGAAACTCCAAGAATAGGGAAATATTGCATTTCAAAATAGCCAAAATTATTATGGGATTGTTGCTTATGAATCATACTATGTTCCAAGTCTATATATTGCATCAAATAAATAAGGAATTTTATTTCAATATAGCCAAAATTATTACTTAACATTTATTTTCCACTAAAATTTTATTCACCAGCTTGAGCAAGAAATCATCTTCACTTCCTCAACTAAAGTTACTTCACCAGCCCAACGCTCAACACTACAATATATTCAAGAATAAAGCGCTCAACATTTATGTGTCTGCATGCTGTTCGAACAAGGATATATAAGACTAAAACACCCACTTAAAGTTTTATAATACTAATATCAATAATGCTAAGGAGACAAAATTTTAATAGTATATTGTGTATGACCTCTCTAATAGAGGTGTCAACTTGTATTATTATAAATCACTAAATTTTTTTTTAATAGGTATAAAAGATACAGAATTAATACAAGATATGAAACAATACTTAAATATTGTATGGTGAGCATCCAAACATTATCTCACATCTAATTAATAACAATCCATTTTGCATCCCACATTAAAGAAACCATCTATAAGTCATATACCTAATAAATGTGAGACCAAAATATTAGAGATGCAATCTACATTTGATCAGTTTGTGTGATACATGTTTTATAAGTGGGCCCTATCTTAATTAAAAATATGATGTTCTAAGTAAAAATGTTCACATAGTACTGTTCACATGGCTGCTTTTGGGTCCTGTCCGTTCGCCTCTTAGGCGTTTACCACAGATTGTGAATGGTTGGTTGCCGGTCCTTCATTTTTCACTTATCAGAGAAAAGTCCAGAAGACGAGATCGAGTATAAAAATGGAAACAAAAAAATAAACATAATACGAATAAAAAGAAAGTCCACATCAAAAAATAGTCTCGTCAAGTGATGCCCAAGTAAGGGCAAAGCCGTCAAATCAGTTGAATAGTCTGAACTTTGAAGTCATTGGGCAGGGATATTTTGGTCAATTACCATCAAGTGAGAGACAGCGTTTTGGGCTGGACGCAGACTTTTAAGAACGATTTTGTCTTTGCCCAAATTCCATTTATTCAATTATCAGAGATAAAATAACTGAAGAAGAAATGGTCAATAATATTTCTTTACAACACAAAAAAAGGTCAGAGCGAGTGCTGGTTTTCCTGTAATTATTGTGAAGTCTAAGGGCATTTCGTTAAGAGCAGAGTTTATATATACGCACGTTGATCCATTCCTTCTTACTTTGCTTGTAACTTGCGCAGGCTCTGAGTCTCTCTCTGAGTCTCTGTCTCTCTTCTCTCATCTCTCTCTGTGAGCGCGTGATTTTCACACGATGCTAGTCGGATCCACGTTTCCAGCTCACAACCTGAACCTGTTTCAGGCCCGACGCGCCAGCTTCAACTGCAGAACCCACGCGTCTCCGTTGAACCCATTAACAAGAACACCGTCTTCTTGTTCTTATTCAGCTGCTGCGGCCTCACAGTCTCATGCTCTCAAACCTGCCGCAACCACAACTACCGAGTTGACTCGGAAGCACCTCGCCAACCTCGACAAGCTCCTCCAGAAGCCTCCCCCAACCCCAGCTACCCGACTCGACCGGCAACCGGGCCCGGATCCGAATACCCGGTTGGAAACCCGGGCAAAGGGTCCGCTGGAAGGACTCAATCTGGCCCGGATTTGGCCCCAAGTGAAGGCCGCCGCCGAGGAAATGTCGCCGAGACACCTCCGCCGCCTCCAGCGACTCCTGTCCAAGACGGCGGAGTATTCGCCCAGGAACAATCTGAGCTCCCGGTGGCGCGAGTACCACGGTAGCAAAAACTGGGCCGGACTACTTGACCCGCTCGACGAGAATCTCCGGCGGGAGGTCGTCAGGTACGGCGAGTTCATACAGGCGGCCTACCATTCGTTCCACTCCAATCCCGCCATGTCGGCGGAGGAAACTCAACTGCCCCGCCAAGTGGCGTTGCCGGATAGGTCTTATAAGGTCACGAAGAGCCTTTACGCCACGTCATCCATCGGGTTGCCCGATTGGGTCGATGATGTGGCACCGGATCTCGGGTGGATGACCCAGCGGTCGAGCTGGGTCGGATACGTTGCAGTTTGCGACGATAAGCGGGAGATTGCACGGATGGGGCGTCGTGACATCGTCATTGCCCTCCGTGGAACCTCCACGTGTCTTGAGTGGGCTGAGAACGTGAGAGCCCAACTGAAGCAGATGCCCTCGAGCGAAGGTGGAGAGCAAGACAATGCAAAAGTGGAGTGTGGGTTTCTGAGCTTGTACAAAACACGTGGAGCGCACGTGCCCAGCCTTTCGGAGTCGGTGGTGGAAGAGGTTCAAAGGCTGAAGGAGTTGTACAAGGGAGAGACACTAAGTATAACTGTCACCGGGCACAGCCTCGGCGCTGCCATAGCCTTGCTAGTCGGCGACGAGCTCAGCACATGCGCCCAAAACATGCCGCCGGTGGCAGTCTTTTCCTTCGGTGGGCCCCGCGTGGGGAACCGCGGCTTCACGAACCGAATCAATGACAAAAATGTCAAAGTTTTAAGGATTGTCAACTCCCAAGATGTGATCACAAGGGTTCCGGGAATCTTTGTAGGAGAGGGAGTGCTTGAAGAGAAGCTCAAGAACTCAAAGCTTGGTGACATGCTTGACAACAACATGCCTTTGGCTTACTCACATGTTGGGACAGAGCTCAGGGTTGACACAAAAATGTCACCTTATTTGAAGCCCAATGCTGATGTGGCTTGCTGCCATGATTTGGAGGCATACCTGCATTTGGTGGATGGCTTCTTGGCATCAAATTGCCCATTTAGAGCAAATGCTAAGAGAAGTCTAGTGAGGTTGCTTCAAGATCAGGGATCTAATGTGAAAAAATTGTATACAAGCAAGGCAAAGAACTTGACTAGTTTGAATCTTGAAAGAGAGGGACTGCATCACATGCATACTTGTTTGCCTAGCCCATCTTAATGCACAATCAATAAAACTTGGAACTTGTATATATACTTCTGGCACAAATTTCAAGTCTTTAATAAGCCCTTAATTGTGTGTTATGTTTTTTTTTTCTTTTTGGATAATTGGCTATCATTTTAAATAGCCTTAGTTCTTGGAAATTTTCAAAATCTTAATTCAAGCACTAATGGGATTATTCAACTCTATTAGAATCATCTAGTATATAATTAACTATATATACGTGTGGCTCAAACATTTTCATGTTTCTTTCTTTGTACCAAAAAAAGAAAAGAAAATTAATGTCAAATTTGAGCCTATTTCCCATGTAAACCATTTTTTGCCACCCTTTGGATTGGATAGTTGTGGTTAGCGATTCTCATGTATTGTATCAAACATTCTATGCATAGTATGAATTTTTTTGTATATTACATTCGAATGGATGAAACCTTTAACCTATACGAATCCTAACTCATTTTCTCATTCTCTCACCACTTTGAGTTAATTACAAAGACTTATGCAAGACATGACATGACTCGCTGACTTGCAAGGAGCTCATGCCACATAGCTATTAATGGTAGTGATAATGAAGTTACAGATAGTATAAAGAGGCCTCTACTGGCTAGCCACAAAATAAAACTCATTTGGGGAATGTTTTGAGAAATCCAAAACAAACTTAGACCAAGGAACAATTAATAAGGCTTATTAGAGAACCTTCTAAGCTTCTCCCAATTAAGCAGAAGTAGAAGAGAATAAGCCATAATTGGGAGAAAGCAGTCATACTATCTAATCCCCTCTACTGGATTAAGCACCAAACTAGAGTCACTGACCATGGAAACTGTGATTTTCAGCAGCAAGTCAGACAGATCTAGAAGGCCAAAGGGGGCCAAATCCAATCAAAATCATCAATGATACTGCTGACTTTTTGGCATCCCTCGGAAGATTGGACTCTTTCCATAATGCCAGAAACCCATGTACCATCAATTTCACATACTTAGTAGGTATATGTCACTGCTACTATTAAAAGAAAGGGTACAAAAATATATTCTTATTTGGATGCGTATATAACAATTTAGGTAGAGTTGAAATTCGATCTAGTGCCGGTATATGTATATCATTTAAACCTTTAATTTATATTTATTTGGTAGGAGAGGGAAGAAATGGTCATTTAACTTTGCTGAGATATTAATGCATTGATGCCTGTATTGGAGCAAAAACATCAAATATTCAATTTACATCATTCTATTTATACTCCAGCAAAAATAGATCATTCTAGTTATACAAAAAAAATTAAAAACTGAGTAGCAATTAGGATGACATACCAAAAAAAAAAATTAAGGTGACATGTCTCACAAGTCCCAATATCATATCCGGAGGTTTACTTTATTAACTTTTAATCATAGTAATAAATCCAAGAGTGTGTGAGCATATAATAAAGTAGATTTATAACATTTTTTGAGTGAATGTGGAATCACATCTACAAATTCATAATCGTTAAATATGTATATAAATTAAAAATAATTATAATAGAGATCAAAATCTCACATTATCCCACTCACGTAATTTTGATTAAGATTTATTAATCGTAAGGACAAAAAAAACTCCTTAAATTACTCAAAGGGACTCACTTAATTTGTTATGCAAAATAACAGTCCGCGCGTGTTCGTCAACTAGTTAGGTTGCTAAGTGCTTGGCATCTAGCAGCGCAACTGCATTTGCGTCTACAAATAGCCACTCAATTTTCTTCTTGTGTTTCTATTTGAATTTTAATATTTATGGGATTAATTAAGATTTTTCTTATTATGTTTAAGTATGTTTTTGATTAATTAAGTAAAGTAAGTGTTTTTATTAAGAAACAAACAAAGAAAAACAGGTAAGCTCAGGCCTGCCTTATTAGTTATTACATAATATGGGACAATACTAAAAGTAATTAGAATGAAAATAAGAGGCCAACAATCGAATTCCCTCCACAACAGAGCATTCAACAGTAGGTCTATAAAAATAGCCCAACTGATCACCTCCTAAGGAGTCCAGATCCTCTGTCTCCAAAATTCATGTCCCTCCCATGTCTCTTTTCTAATCTTTTGACACCTGTTCACTCACTTAACACTCCTCTAACCCTGTTAACTCCTTTTTTTTTTTTAAATAAAAAAAATCCTTTCCTTCCCCTTAACATGTTTAGGCTCTTCATCTTTTTTTTTTTTTTTTTTTTTGTACAAACCACCGTTCTCTTTATAGACCCACCAGAATCATTGATAAAATAGAGAACATTGCTAGGTAAGATTTTAAAAGTAGTTAGCTAAAATAGATTTTTAACTCTTTTCTTTTTTTCATAAATTTAGCTAGAATATAGGTAAGTTTATTGGGGTTGTTCTAAGCCTCTTTAGCCAAATCTCAGAGAAAGATCTAACTAAGGATGGGTCAGTAGACGGGAAAAATGGAACCACCACCGGAATCCGACGTAACCGAACCGATATAAACTGTTCCGAGGGCTGACCGCTTAATTGGTTCGGTAATCTAACCGAACCGTGGGGGGCGGTGGTGAAGGCGGTAGAGAAATTCCTAAACCGTCGGTATACCGATACCAACAGTATATATATATATATATATTTATTTTTTCTTGTTTGATTTAAAATTGACCGTTAGATGTAGGGTACATGATCTTTATCATGCACCCTACACTACCAGATCCTTAAAAAAAAAACCTAAATCATCTCATTCTGTCTCTTCACTCTCTTCATCTTTGCGATCTAAGCCTACACCAGTAACACCACAAACCACACCACCACCATCTCAGCCTACACCTCCACCGCTCAACGTCACCACTCACCACTCACCTCTCGTCTCTCATCTCTCTTCTATTCTCTCATATTTCATCTCTCTTCTTTGTCTTTTCTCTCTGCGATCTCCCTATGTCTCTTCTCTTTCTATTCATCTGAGACCACCACAAGTCGAATCCAACCCTAACTACCATAACATCCAAACTCCAAAGTTCCAAACGCCACCATCACCAGAGGTAAGACCACCACGACATGTAAATTTTGAATTACAATTTTAGGGTTTTTTAAATTGGGGGTTTTAGAGTTTCGGGAAATTAGGGCTTCTAGGGTTTAAAATTGGGGATTTTTGGTTTTTAAACTTTTAAATCAATTCAATTCGTGATATATGAATTGAAATTTCATATTGGAATTTTAGGGTTTTTAAAAATTGGGAGTTTTAGGGTTTCGGAAAATTGGGGCTTCTGGGGTTTTAAATTAGGGGTGTTTGGACTTTAAAAATTTAAATTAGTTCAATTCAATCATGAATTGAAAGTTCGACTTGGAATTTTAGGGTTTTATGGTTTTGGGAAACTGGGTCTTTTGGGGTTTAAACTTTAAACTTTTAAATTAAGGGGTTTTAGGTTTCAATTCACATTGTTTAATGTTTATGATTGCTTGCTGATTTGCTGACAATGTGAATAATTTTATATTGTAGGAACTAGTTGCTGAATGCTTGCTGAAGTAGGGAATGCTAGCTGGATTGCTGAATTGCTGGATTGCTGAAGTGGTGAGTTACTAAGTCTAAGACTCTAAACTTCTAAAGTGTATTGTTGAATGCTGACTTGCTGAGTATATGCAATTGTTGAATGCTGAGTGCCTAAGTGTATACATAAATACATAATACATAATACATATTGATATTGTTGAATGCTGAGTGTATAAGACTATAATTTATCAACTTATAAGTATAAATTTATAAGCAACCACTATAAGTTATAAATTATAATGTATAATTAATCTATTTATAATATAAGTTATAAATTATAATGCATGATTAATCTGCTTAGTATGTATCAAATGCTTGCTACCAATATGTGATGATTAATGTATGTTGACTATGTTCTGTTGTAGAGTCTAAGGTTGAGTTAAATAATTACTAATGTATGTTATGTTGTGTTTTGTACTTTTGTTATAGAGTCTAGGATGGAGTCTAACCAATCAAACACACAGGGTGCCTCTATTAGTGTAAATGCTCCTAGTATAACCTCAGTCCCACCCCAAAGAACACAAATACCTCCACCTATAGGTCCTACACCCACACCCCCCAACCAGAAAGTAACCAACCTGAACCCCAAGATGAACAAGGAGAGTCTGAACCAGTGATGGCTAAGAAGAGTAGGGGTTCTGATGTATGGTCATATTGCACTAAAGTTACCAAGCAAAATGCAAAAGAGGTCATGTATTCTTGGGCTGTTTGCAACACTTGCAAACATGAAATGTCTTCCCATGCCAAGCACAATGGGACAACTGGTATTAGGAATCACATAGAGAAAAAGTGTCCAAACAATCCTGGTTACAAGGGGAATGTTCTTCCTAAAGGTCAATCTACTCTAACACAAGACGGTATCGGGGCTCCATTGGTTCCCCATACATTTAATCAAAAAAGGCATGAGGACAAGGTTGTTAAGTGGGTGATAAGAGATGAAATGCCTTTTAGGGTGGTTGAGGGAGCTGGTTTTAAGGACATGATATCTGACTTGTGTCCTAAGTTTAAGATACCATATAGGAAGAAGGTTGCTGCAGGTGTTTTAGACTTATTCAATTTGGAGAAGACTAAAATTATGAGTGTTATAGGTGATCAAAGGGTTAGTGTCACCACTGATACTTGGACAAGTGTCCAAAACATTAACTATATGGTGGTCACTGCCCATTTTATGGACAGTGAGTGAAAATTACACAAAAGGATAATTAATTTCACAAAGATCACAAGTCATAAAGGTGAGGACATAGGGAGGTGTTTGGGGAGTTGTTTGAGAGGTTGGGGGATTGAAAAGATCTTTACCATTACAGTTGATAATGCTTCTGCCAATGATTGGGTTGTAGAATACATGGCCAAGAGATTGAAGGAGATGAATACTTTGATGTTTAATAGGATGTATTTACATATGAGATATGCTTGTCACATACTCAATCTTATAGTTAATGATGGGTTGAAGGAGCTGACTGGCTCAATAGAGGGAATCAGAAACTGTGCCAAATACATTCACTCAAGTCTTGCAAGGTTAGACAAGTTTAGGGAGTATTGTGTGTTGTTGAAGAAGGAGGAAATGAGCAATGTGCCCATGGATGTTGTAACAAGGTGGAATTCCACCTATAAGATGCTAGATGGGGCTGCCAAGTTTAAATTGGTGTTTAAAAGGATGGCATAGGAGAATGCTCCTTTTGTGAATTATTTTAATGAGAAAGAGGGTGGTGGCAGTAAGAGGGTGGGGCCCCCAAGTGATGAAGATTGGGAGAAAGCAGATGCATTTGTTCATTTTCTGAAAAAAAAAAAAAAAAACAAAAAAAAAAGTATGATGCTACACTGACCTTAAGTGCAACCAAAACAGCTACCTCTCATCTATTGTTTATTGTGTTATCTGAGTTGCAAATAAAAATCATAGAAAAAACCCAAATGTATAGTAATCTGGTTTTGATGAAGGTGGCTGAATCCATGCTGACCAAGTTCAATAAGTATTGGGGTAGTTTTGAAGGCTTGAACAAATTGGTTTTTGTTTCCCATGTCCTAGACCCTAGATACAAACTTGAAGCCATCAAAACAGTGTTTGTGAAGACTGGGGCAGATGCTGAAAGGATCTCACAGGTTGTTGGTGAGATTAAAAAGTGCTTGTTGAATCTGTATAATGAGTACATAGGGGCAGGCAGCAGCAGTGTCCCAGTGCCTCCAACTTCCAGCCAGCCTGTAGCACCAGAAAGTGGACTTTCAAGACTTGAGTTGAAACTCAAAAGGAAAAGAATGGAGGAAGAAGCAGCAGAGATTAGCAATGAGGTTGATAAGTATTTCAGTGACCCTTTTGAAAAATTAGAAAACCATGCCTTTGATCTCTTAGATTGGTGGAAGGTGAATCAATCTTGGTATCCAACACTTGCTAAGGTTGCGAAAGATATATTCTCAATCCAACTTCAACAGTAGCTAGTGAAAATGCTTTTAGCTTGGGTAGGAGGATTGTAGATCCCTTTAGAGCTTCCTTGACTCCCAAAATGGTAGAGGCACTAGTGTGTACTAGTGATTGGCTTAGGGCTAAAGATTTCAATTTCTACAAGGAGCCAACTGATGAGGAAGTGGAATTCTACAAGGAACTTGAAGATTTAGACTCCACTCAATACAGTAAGTTACTGAGTTTAATAGTTGATCACTTTATTTGTTTATAGCTTGCATTTTTGTTTATTACATTCTTGTATCCTGCTGCTTATAGCTTGCATTTTTTGTTGTTGATTGTTTAAACTTTAATGCCTTTGATTTCTTTTTGCAGTGGGCACTAGTTCACAACACTCAACAACAACAGTAGCATGAAGTCTGGTTACTGGCATACTGCTGAATGTTGCTGCTCAAGGTATGCAATAAAATTGGAGCTGATATGCATTTTCTTGAATGTTCTTGCTCATGATTTTTATTGAATGTTGTTAATGGTAAAAAGTTAATTTGTTGATAGCTGATGAAGGTTAGGTTCCTGCCAATCTTAGTGAATGGTCAATGGTTGCTTGTTGGTGAAGGTCACATTTTTGTGAATGGTTGTTTAACTTGCTTGCTTGCCAATGAGATATTGAGAATATTGCTTGGCATGCAGCCCATGCTTGTTGTTGGCAAGTTTTATTTAGTTATGTATATTACTATATTTTTATTTTGATAATAGTTTGTAATTTGAAATTTCAACAAACTGATATTGTAATGAATTAATGATAAGTATGTTTAAACATTTTAATGGTATGGTTATTTAACTTATTTTCTTAAGTTGCAAGGGTTTGTGACTTTTTAAACCCAGAAATTGGCCCAAAACATAACCACAAACCTATAAAAAAAAACCTCACATTTTGGGCCCAAACGAATCCCAATAATCATATTTTTGGCCAAAATGAAGCCCAATAACCATGGTAAGAATGGGTCCAGACCGAACCATTCCGATCAATATATTGGTATACCGAAAGGTCGGTTGACCGATCTTGGCGGAGGTGGAGGTGGGATGAATTTTGCCATTCCGACCAATGTCGGGGCGGTCGTCGGTTAGGGTCTGTCGATTCGGTAACCATACTGAACCCAGCCCTAGATCTAACTAAGTCTTTAAAAAATCAGCCCTAGATCTAACTAAGTCTTTAAAAAATACCGATGCGACTTTTTAGTTTCCTTCAATATCTCAAAAAATTAACAAAATATTTTGTACTGGTTTCTTGTTGCTTATATATTTCATGTCTATTAATTGTCATAATGATATTTTAAAAGGAAGCATGAGGACAGATAAAAAAGAAATAGGAAGCATAAGGAAATACAAATATAAAACATTCCTTTTTACAACGTACTATATATAAAATGTAAATTCACACAATAAACATGAAAATAATGTAGCAGAATATATATTTACATTTCAAATTAGCACAATTACTAGATGACAATAAACACTTTTCTTGTGACTAACTACAACAAATGAAGTGGAGAGTTTTTTTTTTTTTTGCTCAAAAGAAGTGGAGATATTAATTTAAGAAAAACATTTAGACCGAGGAAACATATAGGCAGAAATATGATCTCTACTTTTGTTTTCAAATATTATGTAAGTGTCTAAAATAACGTTATTTTGAAGTTTAGAATAAGCATTTAAGTTGAAGGTTAATATTTAGGATTCAAATTGAAAAGATAATTCAATAGAAGTTTGAAAAGACTTAGTTTTAGATATAAACACAATATTGGCACCTAATTACATTGAAACAAGCAATTTATACAAAATAAACAGTTTTACGAACAGAATTAGTATTACGACTTAGATGAGGTTTTGTGAATTTGATCGCACATAATTTTGATGAATTGATACGACAGTCCAATAAAATTTTGCATCTATATCTCCCTCCCCTCTAAGCTTATTTAGTGATCGAATTAGGGAATTTCAAATGCCACCAGCAGCCGCTCCAAAAGATCTGTTGATGCCAAAAACATGACCGGACAATTTTGCTTCTTCAGTTCTTCTACTGCCTAGAATACCAATGATGACAATGAATTCGACTCAAACTTTTGTTATTTGCAAATTATTGTTTGGTGAAGAAGTTTAAAGACGAGCAACATTCAAGAGGTTTTTCTTAGTCACTAGGAAATATCAGTAGCTTTAAAAGCATACCACCTTGTCTATTGCATTGGAAGAACTTCAAGACTTGATTATAAGCATACCATCCAATGGCAGCTGGAGGTGCCTAATAAGCTGCGTGAATTCATTTGGCCCTCTGTTTACGGGATATTTAGCAATTAGGTTGAATTTGGTGAAAAGTTGTATGCAGTGCCTGTTGTGTTCGCAAGAGGAGGAAACTATCGTCCATCTCCTTTCAAGTATCAGCCGAAAAGGTGTTCTGGTTTGGCACACCTCATCACACCTAAGGCCGAGGTGCTACAAGGAAGGGGGGCGGGGGGCGGAGGTTTCAGGTCAATAAGGGAGATCGAGGCCAATTCACAATTTGAAGGATACTCGGGAGAGATGTTTCAGCTGTTAAGGCAAGGTGTACTAGGAAGAGGTGTTCTCCAGTTAGCTGAGGCAGACGCTGTGAGATTGGTTTGGGGGTCTTTTTGCCCACTCTCTTCGCCCTGTTATGGAGATATTGCATAAACTGGAAAGTTGACCATATAAAAAGGTTCTATAGCATGGTCTTTGAACAAGAGTCCTTTTTCTTCTCCTCTTATGGAGTGTGTACATTGTCAATAGTTACATAGATAACACTGAACAATCAGCCAATATATTGTCTTCCTATTACAGGCAAAGAAGGAGCACAAACCTTGTCGATCCTGCAGCTGAAACTTATCTGAACATGCAGTTCCTCACACTAGAAGTCGTTGCCAATGTTACCCGTATTTCGGATTGGGTAAGGAAAATGATAAAAACCACAACGAAAAGGAATTGATAATTAGATGAGTCCATAATTTCTGCAGAACTTCAAGACACATTCTTTGATGCAGAACTCAATGAAACAGAACAGTTGCTCAGTTGTATTCTAAGACTACTTGTCCAAGCTTATCTCTAAGAGCTCTGTAACTTACACTGTACATATAGGAATATCCAAGATATAGGTTATCCAAGGTAAAACTGATAGTACAATCTGGTTGCTACATGGTAATGCTTAACCAACAGTGCTTGAAAAATAAGATTTACTTTTCCAAGCTATAGTGCTTGTTCACAGCTTCAATGACATCCCAGGTAACCTTCATTCCTTTAGGGAACACAACCAAATCACCAGCCCCAATTTCGAAAGATCCTTCATGCCCATCAACCTGTACATTCACTTTTCCCTCCAGTAGATACATAGTCTCTGTGGCAGTGAATGTCCATGGAAATTTGCTTGGACCACCTTCCCACCTGTTAATGAATGCACAATATGGATCATTGCAGAAGCATAACAGCATATGTCTAGAGCATAAACAAGAAAAGCTCCTCAGATCAACATCTATAAAAAACATACAGGTAAAATGCATACAAATTAAACATAAATTTTAGAGATAAAGTCAATGGTGGATCCAGAAATATTTCCTTATGGGGGGTCAAGTTATTAGTGCTAATCGGTTATTAAGATATCATTAACTGATAGCTACTACATGAAATTCTAATGTTTTCATCAAGACGTTTTATAGAACATAAATAAATAAATAAAAAAACTAAAAATGCTCATATACAATATATTGTATATTTTTACTTTCTAAACGTCTTAGAAAGAAAAAAGCTAGTAAATTGTCCCCAAATCGAGAACAATAGTTGGAACACAATTATTCAATGAAGGAAGGAGTCCTCAGGTGCTAGACAATTCAAATAGTTGCAGCCTTAGCAATGTACCGCATTTTGAAAATAGATCTAGCCACTCTGTCGCTTCCTAGTAATATTCAATATCATCCTATATTTTCTGATTCGACCTATGAACTTCTTGGGCAAAGAGTATAATTCACCACATTTCTAGAAAAGATGTACCAAGCTTCTTGTCAGAAAATAGCGCAAAATGAAAGGCAAAAAATGCAAAATGAAACATGAAGAAGACCACTTAAAGGACTGTGAGAGGTGGAATTTCCTTAAGGTTAGTGCTTAATTGTAATTTACATCAGTCCTTATCTCCATTGTTGTGACATCTACATAAATCAAAAAGACTAATTTGATAATGTGGTCTCAAATGTAAAAATTGATTTTCCTTTTCACAAGTTATTGGCAGCACCCATCTCTTGAGTCCTTGACCCATCATGTTTATAGCCTCCTTATGCCTCCATCACTTCACAAATTTTCCATCCAGAGCAGTATGGAGGAAGATGGGTAAGAAGAATTTTTAGAGGTTGCTAACATTGTAAGTAAAGGGATGAAAGGCCAAAACATTGAAGTTAAGAGCCTTAATCTTTCATTAGACTCCATAGAAAAAGATATACAAGTAATTTTAGTATAATTTTTATTCATAGCCATTGCTTCAACTTCAAGAACAGAGAAATCAGAGAGAATAAGAAACAAAAAGTCAAAATCATAAACCCAAGTAACTAATTGAAGGATCTGATTTTCTATAACTATATCCGAAAAGCATAATCAGTTTTCTCAGTAATCAAACCAAACATACCCATCATCCAAAACAATTGAAACAAAGATTGATTGTCATCACAATATATGATAAACCATATAAACTCAAAGTAAAGATGATGAGTGAGGGAAACATACTTGGGCCATGTTGTGACTCCAAGCTCAGTGAGTTTGGATTGAGTGGGATTCTTTTCAACCTTGACACCAAATGTGTTGGTGGCCATAGCCATAGGGGTTTCTTCAGACCGAGAGGAACTGGTTTCTTTGGGTCTGGGTGCTGTAAAATTGACGGAGAGATACAGAGGGACTACAACTACTCCTAGTATTAGAGGCAGGAGTAGATGGGATTGCTTCATTTGCTTTGATATTCTCAGTCTCGCCAATTGTTCATTCAAGGAGTTGGGAAACTTTATATTTTTCTTTCTTTCTTCTTTTAGTATTTAGGCGAGGAAAAGACAAAACATCAACTTTTTCTTTTTTTCTTTTTTCTTTTTTGATTAAAAGCATCTCATTAGAATTTTACAAAGATTATCTTTATCTTTTTTCTTTTTTTGACAAGGTTTATCTTTATATTTCTTAGAATTTTATTAATTTGTTTAAGGTCGTTATGTAAATTGGAAAACAAAAAGTTGGGAGAAAACGTTGGAAAATAAAGACACATCGAGCTCTCGCCAAGGAACTAATCAATCATTTAATGTATTTTTTACGGGGTAATTTGTTACTAACTTACTATCATGATTAAAGTGATTTTTATTTTATTTTATAAGAGATCTGTAAGTTTTTGTTTTGGTTTTGAAAATAAAGAAAATTAGTTCTAAGTTTTTAGTTCATAATATATGTGGGTCAACTCGAACACAATACAATTAAACATGAGTTGGGTCAGTGTGAGTGTTTAGCATTTCGACACTTTAATAAAAAATTTGAGTTAAGATTAGTTAGTATTTGACATAAAACACGAAATGAAATGAGCTAACACAAATTGTCACCCCAATAGGTATTAAATGATATTTTTAAGATGTGATAGATGATGTGTAAATGCCAAGTCAGTTAATTAAGGGTTTTTTTTAAGTCCAAAACGAAAAATCTCATGATCGATTGGCCCACCGACCTGCAAAAACACGGTGATTAGCCGGTCCACTTTAATTAGCCAAGTGCTCGGCACTCTCATCAAGCAATGATTGCCAATGTGCGACAGTAATTATTTGAATTGCATAAAACACTCGTATTATACTGTTACTAATTGCCACTATGCATAGTAATTATTTGAATTCTATAATTTTCACTGTGTGATAGTGGCAATTTGCCAAGTTCAAAAAAATAAAAAATAAAAACTCACTAAGTACTCGGCACCAAAAACAAGGAAGCAAATATAACGTAAACTTTTTATCATTAAAAGTTGTAAAATAAACTTTAGAATAATTTACTTGTTAATTAATTGAGATCATATATGAGTTTTCATTTTTATTTCATTTTCTTAGTGGTGCCTTGCATTATCCAAAAACCAAACCTTTGGTGTTCCAGCTTTTGTACTTCCAACTCCCAACTCCATTCCCCTTCCCTCCCAACCCTCCCTACCTGAGAGGTGGGCCCACCCCTCATGTAAACAGTCGTAGAAAAATGACGATTTGGCTAAACAATTGAGCAATAACCAAAAGGACAAAACATTCAGAAAAAAAAATTAAGCAAGTTATAGCAAGGGTACTCTGTCAGCAGATACATCAACTTCTCTGTTTCCTTGTGTACAAGTGTGACGCCCCATTGCTGTGCTTTCAATAAAAGTTTTTACTAAACAAAAGGAAAGGTAAACAGAAAAGCTTTGTTTCTGTTTGTTTGAGCAATGATGATGAAGAATAGTTTTTAAGAAAACAAACAAACACAACAGCATTTAAGAAAGAAAAACCAGATCCTGTAACTTCCAAAAGATTCCTAAGAAAAGTAATGCCTTCTTGATTGTGCATACAGTACAAAGAACACAATAATAGAGCAGTACACAAGGATCATTGTTGGTTAACTTCTGAAAAATCAGAGATCTAAACAATAGCCACACTGGTCTTTCAACATTCCCGCTAAGGTCGATATTATAACCAAAATAACTTCTGAAAATATCAAATGAGCTTTCTCTATTGTCTTTTTTTATTTTCCTGAAAGACAACTGTGGCGCTGGAAACTATCTGGCATTTCTTTAACTTACTCGTAACTTCCTCTGAATTCTGGGGTAAACCAATTATCATCTTCTCCAAATTCGGAGCATACTCGAGCATATACCTTGCTAACTCAACTGCATTAGATTCATTGCAAAGTTCTATGCCAACCCTCTTAAGCTGATAAATAAAAGCAAGGTTTTGCAGCTTCCAATATTCCATATTAAACCCAGATGTCTAGAAAGAAAAGAGAAAACAAGAAAATGAAGTGAAAATTTTCAAAACATATCAAAACCAATATAAAGAAAGGACAACTGCATCATTATAAAACCAGGATGCATGTGCTCCTGATTCTAGGAATGATATTCGTGTGTGAGTGAGTGTGTATGAGAGAGAGAGAGAGAGTATTAAGTAGATACACACAAATTTACATTAGATTTAGAGTCGTCTAAACGCTGGGTAGACTTTATGTATAATGTACACAAATTAGGCATTCCTTTGAAGAGAGAGACCATTGCCGGGACAAGCTCATCAATAAAGCTTCCAATCATCAAAGACAAACAACAAATATCATATATTGGAGTGGGCATGGATCCTTCCCTGAATGGAGCCTGCAATGTATTAGATCATGTTTCTCAAATTACTTTTCATTCTGTTGAACACAACTTAAAATAAAAATGAATTTTTATTCTTGATAGTAAGACCTCTATCAGTGTAAAATTAATGCAATAAAAAAAGTTTAAAAGAACACTGAAGTGTAAGAAACATAAAAGCTATTATTGCCATACCACAAAAAAAAAAAAAAAAAAAAAAAGTTGAACTGCAAGAGATATAGTTTCTGACAAATAAAGAAAAAAAAATCTCAGTCTGAAGAGCTTTACCTTAATGGTTTGTTCGCCTAACATAAGAACTTTAACCTTGCATAAACAGCAAAGAACCTCAAACACATTGTCTAAGTCATCTGCTTCAGTGTCCAGAACAATTGCAGCTCCTTCTAAACACTTTAATTTTCCCAGATTTGGGCGATTCATCAAATTCCAAATCCATTGCAAATATTTAAGATTTGGGGCAAAAATATTTAAGGATCCGTTGCTAGGGGACATAAAATGCCAACCGATACGTATGTCTTCAAGTTTCTCACCTGAGATTTTCAGACGGCAGATGTTATAGGCATCAACCAAACTAAATTTTTTCAAAGATGAGCTTTCAATAGTGATATTTTCTATCCCCTGAACTTGATTAAGGTGTAATTCCTCAATGCATTTGCAGTAACATGACATCCATTTGAAAAACCCCTCATCTTGTATATCAACATTTCTCAACTCCAAGTACTTGATCTTAGAGGAAAAACCGAAGGAGGGGGTTTTAAGAATAGTAAAATTCATGTCCACCCCTAGAGACCTCAAAGATTCACAAAGAAGGACTCCAGATGGTAACGGTGCCTCCTCATAATCATATAAAGTCATCTTAAGATCAAGCACTTCAACATTACACCTTACTGCATTGCGGATCCACGTGATCATTCAGATATGCTCATTATCACAGAAGCATGGTGTTCCATTGTCGGCTATATAGTGAAATCCCCAACGAACACGAAAACACCAACCTTTCCAAATCAGTCAACAACTTTAGCCGATTATAACATGTGGATGTATTTTCCACGGAAAACCATCAAAATTCAATACCGGGGCTGACAGATGAAGTTCCCTGCATCTTTTGGACACGCTGCCGAAACGAGTGAGGTCTGTTATAGTAAGGAAGGAAAGAATGTGATGGGCAACTTGGTCCGGAAGATTACTAAGTCTGTCTATCATAATCTCATCCTTACTACAACCTCCTCCTTCACCTTCACAACTTGCAATTGCCATTAACTTACGCCTATGTTCGATGAAGCTAACTTGTGTCTTGTGGGTTTCGCAAGAGAAGTTGGTTTCAATTTATACTACAAAATGCAATAGCCATAACTACTCAGTCAATTATATTCATTCATTTATACACTGAACCAAAAATAAAGACAAGTAGCAATCTTGATAGTAGTAACAGATTTACGTACACCCAATAGAGAATTCGAGCTTACTCTACAGTCTTCTAGCTAGTAGGAGGAGGATATGCGAGCAAAAAATCCATCTTACTTGGTCCAGATTCTGAAAGTTGGTGGATTGCATTTCCTGGATCACAGAGAAACCCTAACTTTTTAATTTGGGGCTTCTTTTGTGTTTCTTGTTCTCGAGATGTGACATTCTATTGGTAACAAAAAAAAAAAAAAAAATGTGATATTCTAAATTCTGATTTTGTTGACGCATCAGAACATGTTCCTGTAGGCCATAGATCATGGGCTTCGAATTTGGGTTGATGGATAAAGATAAATTTTATTCAATAATCTTTTTAAATACTCCTTAAAATTTTTTTACCTTCTAATGTTAAAATTAACAATAATGACTCTTTTACATTTTTTCAGACAAAAATATTATTTTATATATGAAAATATCGTCACAGTCCACTATGTGTCGACAAAAATTCGACAAGTTGCTGCAGCAAACCCTCCTCCACCTTCTTCCTGCAGTAGCTATGGAGAACAACCTCCCTCATCGGCCAATGACCTGTCATCTTCTATCTCTATCTCTCCCCCTTATCTCCTAACCCAAATATGAAAAAAACAAAAAATATAAAATTCGAAAACTCAGATCTAAGTTTTTCTCAAAATGGATTGGGAGGGAAGGGGAGAGAGAGAAAAAAAAAATATGAGAGGTTGGTGGTAGGCACCGGTGAGCGACCCATCATCTTCTCTCTCCCCATCTCTCCTAACCCAAATTTGAAAAAAAAAAAAACAAAAAACAAAAAAAAATTCAAAAACTCAGATCTAGTGGAATGTGCTATAGCTAAAAATCAACTCTGTGGCGACCATAAATTCCATCAAATGGCGACCACAATTCGACCATATCTGAAAATTTTACATTTTCTTCTTCTCTATTGCTGGGTTTTGATGAGTTTGATCTCTCAAAGAATCAACTATTTTCTTGAGTTTTTTTTATGGATTATGCTGGGCAACGGGGTTTTTTTTTTTTGAGGGTTTTGTTAGGCGACGTGGGTTTGTTGCAGCGGCGGGAGATGGGGGCACCAACGTGGGCAGCGAGGGGGGCAGTGGTTGGTTGGAGAAGAGAAAAAAAAAACTACAGTGAAAAAAAAAGGTTTTATATGGAGGGTATTATGAAAATCTCAAGTTAAAAAGGGTTATAATCGTTAGTTTTGGGAGTAGGGAGTCCAAAACGCTTAAGGGGTATTTAAAAGGATTATTGAATAAAATTTCTCATGGATCAATGGTCCAAGTCATTGAATAAAAAAAAACGTTTACAGGCTATCAGCACTTCTAAAAGTAATCCCACACTCCACTATCATTTATTTTTTATTATTTTAATTTTCTTGGATAAATTGAATTGCCAAAATTGTCCTTATTTGTTTTTTAATCTTTTAAAACATTTTTAACATCTGGAATACTCCTTTATGTAAGCCTTTCAGCTAGAGGTGTCATACGGGCCGGCCTGACCTAACTCGTTTGAGTTGAGCTCATCGTGCTTTCATATCGTGCTCTGGCCGGTCCATATACTTAAGACCTAGACTCAACACGGCCCGCGAGCCATTAGTGCTTGTGTCATGTCCATGAACCTTTTTTTATTTATTATTTTTTAGAGTGAGAAAACTAATCTTATAATAGTTTTTCTTCTTTATAATTCAATATTAACATTTTTTGCATGAAAATTGAATATTCTTGTTGAAAAGTTCTCTAAAAAAAATGTTAAAATAGTTGTGCCTAATTCGGGTCTATTTCGTGCCCATGTTTGTGTCCTGTCTGATGGGCAAAAAACTTCGGCCTGGCCCGACCCATTTACTCATGTCGTGTCGTGCCTATTTTAGTTGTGCCAGTGTCGTGCTCGGTCCGGCCGGCCCATTTGACACTTTTACTTGGAGCCCTACAATTTATGTGGGGCTCACCCTACAATATACTTGTTTGTTTACCAAAAAAAAAAAAATTTGCAATGGAAGTTCAGATGAGGAGAAATTATCCTTGGTATGTGAGTCCTCCAGGTGGTGTAGCTTGTTATAAAAATCATGTGCTTTAAGATCGATATTGCTCCACAGTTTTCATGGTTTCTCTCTACTAGTTAGTTTGGTTTTCAGTTAATTGTTCTTGGAAGTCTTAAAATATATATAATAGTGGTAGGAGATGGGAAGTGAGAATTAATACAAATGCTTTCAAAGGCTTTGGCCGAAGAGAAATGAGATTGTCGACCTTGTCATACTTAGAGTCTTAGAGACCAAAACTCATAGGCCATGGTGGCAGTTGGAAGAACATATATGCAAACAGATTAAAATGAAATTCTAATACTTACTCAACTCTAATGCTGACTAGCTATTGCAATTTTGCAAGGGCATTGTATCAGAATTCTTCTATATTCATTTTTGGATGAAACAACTTCAGTTTTACATTTTATAGGTGTCAGTTGTTGGTGAGACAAGCTGCCAAAAGCTTAATGGAGGTCATATATATATAACAAGCAAGTCCTATCTGCCTGACATAGCCCCTGCTCCTCCCTTATCTTGTTATCTTTAGGACCCCATTTAGTATGTGAGATTGGACAATTTTAGTCCAATCACATACTTGGTCAGTTAAAAATGAATGACATACTGGATTAAACCCCCTATCCCAGATGAAATAAGTTGTCTCAACTCTCTAGTTGGGACAACTCATCCCATGACAAATGATAATCATGTACAGGGTTCAGACCCAAGGTTCATGTTCTGAGTTTGGAGTCTAAAGTCTAGGTTTCGGGTCCAAGCCAGATCCTGTGTTTTGGGTTCGAAATTGAACTCATTTCTAGAAAGCTTGCAAAGAATTGAAATTCCTTCCCTGAGACTTGCATCCTACATATTAAAATAATTATTAAATCGAATGCATAAACACTGTAAAACCTAAAAACTATTCAAAAAAATTCTTATAGGAAAACCAACTCTTGTAACTCCCAAGAGAAATGCTTTGCTTATCACAATTACAGAAGAAAACAGAGAAGATTATATGCTTACTATCTCAATCAGATTATATACATATATATATATATATTCACATAGCTAAATTTATTAGTCACCTCTCAATAATTGTGCATAAGGTAAAACAAACACAACAACATATATAGCAGTACAGATTGGTCAATGAACAAATATGATTAAGGTACGGTTACACTCTCATTTAATAGAAAATCCAAATTAGGTCTATCAACACACACTAAGGTTTCAAATTATGTTCTAACATATTCTCTTCTAAATCTTCGATTTTCCTGAAATATAATGATGGCATTGGAAATCGGCTTGCTTTTAAGTAACATCCCTATAACATCACATTGCTCGGATAAATAAATTATGACCATTTTCTCCAAGCTGTCGGCATGCTCAAGTATATACCTTGTCAACTGTTGGAATATTTAAACCTGTACTAGCCGTTGGTGTATGTACTTGGCTGTACTGTTATAGCCGTTAGAGGCTTGGTTGTACTGTTATAGCCGTTAGAGGCTTTCTAGCTGTTGATTAATTTTAAGTTGGTATCACAGCTATATATGTAATGTTGAGGTGCCTTTGCCCTCTTATGATGTTAATGATAAGTTGTGTTCTCTGAGTGGATGTAGGCTTGAACCATTATCAAGCTGAACCACTATAAATCTTTCTCTCCCCTTTTACTTTGTTCTTTCCACATGGTATCAGAGCATTAAGATCCTTAAAGTTTTTCTGCTATCATTACTCAAATGGAAGAACTTCTGGAGCAGCAAGATTCTAGACAAACCAGACAGCAACAGATTGTTACTGCCTCATCCTCTTCAATGGTCTCTGAACCTGAGCTCAATTCCAACTTGCGTCTCTGTTCTGTTTTATTAAATGGGCTTAACTACATCCCATGGTCAAGGGCTATCACTTTAGCTCTCGGAGGAAGGTCCAAGCTCGGCTTCATCAATGGGAAGATAACTGCTCCAAATATTGAAGATTCTAAATTTGAAGAATGGCTTTGTAAAGACCAGCTTGTTATGTCTTGGATTCTTAATTCTATGGAATCACAAATTGCAGAGATCTTCAGTTACTCTGACTCAGCTCATCACTTATGGGAATCTGTGAAAGAGATGTATGGTCATCAGAATAATGCAGCTAGAATTTTCCAGTTGAAAAGAGAAATTACATGTCTCTCTCAAGATGGAAAATCGTTCATTGATCATCTTGGAAGGATGAAAAGTATGTGGAATGAGCTTGCAATCTACAGACCACATACCACAGATACCAAGATCCTTTTGAAACGAGCTGAAGAAGACAAGATTTTTCAGCTTCTGGCCAGCCTTGACTCTGAATACGAAGACCTTCGCCGACACATTCTCATGAGTGCTGAGCTTCCATCCCTTTCCAGTGTTTGCACTACCATTCAAAGAGAAGAGATAAGAAAAAAGGCCATGAATTCACAGGGAAAGTTGTTGACTGAGGCTACTGAATCTAAAGCTTTTGGAGCTGAGAAAAGAAGGCCAGACAACAAGTTTTTCAAAGGCAAAACGAGGCAAGTAACATGTGATCACTGTGGTCAGGCTAGACACACCAAAGAGAAGTGCTGGATTCTTCATCCACACTTGAAACCGAAGTTTGGGAAAGATAAAGCCTTCCCTAACTCAATGGCAAATCAAATCTCTGGTGACATCAACTCAGTGAAGGAGACTAATGATACATCTTCAGCTCTACTCAGTCAACTTGTCCAATTACTCCAACAAGTTGGGAAGACTGATCATGGCACTTCAAATGTTTCTAACTCCTCTCTGGGATCAGGTACTTTTCATGCTTTTTCCTCTTTCTTACATAATGTGAAACCTGATATGTGGATAGTGGATTCTGGAGCAACGGACCACATGACTAACAATAGAAGTTGTCTCAAAAACTTTCATGCTAAGAATCAAAATGTTTCTGTTGCTAATGGACACTCAGTCCCAGTTCTTGGTCAAGGGAGCATCAATCTTCTTGGTTCAAACACAGCTACTGAAGCTCTTTTTGTTCCATCATTTCCTTTTCAACTATTGTCAGTTGGGAAACTAACAAATGAGTTGAATTGCGATGCAATCTTTACTTCACAATCGGTGATCTTTCAGGATCGAGTCACCAAGAGGAAGATTGGTGAAGGTACCTATGCTAATGGTTTGTATCTACTGAATCAGTCATCAAAGAACTCAAGAGGGTTTCAAGTCAATTCTCAGCAAATAGATAATCTCTGGCATCAACGTTTGGGGCACCCTTCCACTCATATTTTGAAAACCTTATTTCCTCAACAAGAAGGTAACACAACAGATTGCGAAGTCTGTCATTATTCCAAGCAGACACGTTTGCCTTTTGTACCATCTTCATCTACATCAAAGAGACCTTTTGATTTAATTCATGCTGATGTATGGGGACCAGCCCCTGTTAATTCTGTAAATGGTTTCAAATACTTTGTGATATTTGTGGATGATTTCTCACGAGCAACATGGCTCTATCTATTAAAATCAAAGGGTGAAACCTTCTCCTGCTTCAAAGACTTTCATCGTATGAGTGTTACTCAATTTAATTCCCACATCAAAGTGTTAAGGTCTGATAATGGCACTGAGTTTTTATCCAGTTTATTCTCTGAGTATCTGACTGAGCATGGCATAATGAGAGAGACTAGCTGTGTTGGCTCACCCCAACAAAATGGGGTGGCAGAAAGAAAAAACAGGGACCTTCTTGAAAAGACAAGATCAATTATGATCCAAATGAATGTTCCCAAACATTTTTGGTCATATGGAGTTCTTACTGCAACATATCTTATTAATAGACTTCCAAGCCGTATTCTGGGATTCAAGTCACCCCTTGAGATCTTAAAGAAACGTAAATTGAACTTATCTCATTTGCGCATTTTTGGTTGTCAGTGCTTTGTTCATGTTCAAGCTACTCAAAGGGATAAGCTAGAATCTCGGTCTACAAAGTGCGTGTTCCTTGGATATTCTGCTACCCAAAAGGGGTACAAATGCTATGATCCAATCAATAAGAAACTCATTATTTCCCGTGATGTGATCTTTGATGAAGCCAAAGCCTTTTTTGAGAAATCACAGGAAACTAATCCTCAGGGGGAGCAATTCTTGAGTCCAATTCCATTGCCAATTATTGACCAAAGCTCCTTACCTGTTCAACATAATCAAGAAGAGGAAGAACTTATGACCTTTGACTCAGGTAATATGCACCAACAGATTTGTCCTCCTAGCACCTTATCCAATGACTCATCTGCTAATGAAGGAACCAGAAAATCAAGCAGAGTCAGGCAACAGTCCACAAGGCTTAAAGATTTCGTAACTTATCAAGTTTCCAGGTATCCCATTGCTAAGTATATCTCATTAAACAAGTTTTCGAGTTCTCATGCTGCTTTTGTTGGATGTATTGACAATTCCACAGAACCATCAAGCTTCCATGAAGCTAATACACAATCAATCTGGAAAAAGGCAATGAATGAAGAATTACAAGCCCTCAATGATAATCATACCTGGACTATTGTCAAAATTCCAGAGGGAAAAAGGCCAGTGGGATGTCGATGGGTCTATAAGACCAAGTTTAATAGTGATGGCACCATTGAGAGACACAAGGCAAGGCTTGTAGCTAAGGGATTCACACAAACTTATGGAGTTGATTATAAGGAGACTTTTGCTCCAGTTGCTAAAATGAATTCAGTGCGTGTTCTTCTATCCATTTCTGTCAATCTCAACTGGACATTGCACCAAATGGATGTAAAAAATGCATTCTTGCATGGAGAGTTAGAGGAAGAGGTTTACATGACAATTCCTCCAGGCCACCCCCAAGAAAATCAAAAGGGAATGGTTTGCAGACTTCACAAGGCTTTATATGGACTAAAGCAGTCCCCAAGAGCTTGGTATGCTAAGCTCAGTTCAGTTCTCCAAAGTACAGGGTATAATCGGAGCCTTGCTGATTCTTCCTTGTTTGTTAAAAAGGGAAAAATGGGAACAGTGGCAGTCCTTGTTTATGTTGACGATATCATTATCACTGGAGATAATCAGGTTGAAATAGCTAGGCTAAAATCATTTCTATCTGAGAAACTCTCTATTAAAGATTTGGGTCCTCTGAAGTTCTTTTTGGGTATTGAAGTTGCACATTCTAACAAAGGATTATTCCTTAATCAAAGGAAATACGTCTTGGACCTCCTCAAAGAAACAGGTATGCTAGACACTAAGCCTGTTGGTAACCCTGTCTCCAGCAAAGGAAAACTCGATCTTACTAGCAAATTACTTACTGATATGAGCGAGTATCAACGAATTGTGGGAAGACTTATCTACCTTACAATCACTCGTCCTGACATATCCTTTGCCGTGAGCCAAGTGAGTCAGTTCATGCACTCCCCTCGCATTTCTCACTGGATAGCAGTTAAGAGAATTCTTAGATATTTAAAAGGTTCTGCAGGTCAAGGTATCTTAATGAAGCATCATGGTCATTCATAAATTAAAGGATATTGTGATGCTGATTGGGCTGGAAATCCCATTGATCGCAAGTCTACAACAGGTTTCTGTATGTTTGTTGGTGGGAATTTAGTTACGTGGAAAAGTAAGAAACAAACTGTAGTAGCTAGATCCAGCGCTGAAGCTGAATACAGAGCAATGGCTGCAGCTACAAGTGAATTGATTTGGCTCCAACATCTTCTCACTGATTTGGGAATTAGAAATTCTCTTCCTATGCAGTTGTACTGTGATAATCAAGCCGCCATACATATTGCCTCAAACCCAGTTTTCCATGAACGAACCAAACATATAGAGGTCGACTGCCATTTTGTTCGTGATCATGTTCAATCCAACAACATTCAACCCTCATTCGTCAAGAGTAATGATCAACTGGCTGATATTCTTACCAAAGGAGTTCCCTCCACACACCTGCATTGTCTTCTATTCAAGCTTGGCTGTGTCAATCTTCTCGCCCAAGCTTGAGGGGGAGTGTTGGAATATTTAAACCTGTACTAGCCGTTGGTGTATGTACTTGGCTGTACTGTTATAGCCGTTAGAGGCTTGGTTGTACTGTTATAGCCGTTAGAGGCTTTCTAGCTGTTGATTAATTTTAAGTTGGTATCACAGCTATATATGTAATGTTGAGGTGCCTTTGCCCTCTTATGATGTTAATGATAAGTTGTGTTCTCTGAGTGGATGTAGGCTTGAACCATTATCAAGCTGAACCACTATAAATCTTTCTCTCCCCTTTTACTTTGTTCTTTCCACATCAACTCAATTCCATTAGACCCATCGGAAAGCTCTAAGGTAACCTCCACAAGCTGATGAATAACGCCATGTCAAACCCAGAGGCCTGGAAAAACAACAAGCAAACTAAATTGAAAATTTCCAAAAATGATAATAGTGTGTGTGTGTGTGAGAGAGAGAGAGAAGAAACACAGACTTAACTTACATTAGATTTAGGGTCGAGTGAAGTTGGTTTATAAAATATGTATAAAGTGGACAAATTTGGCATTCCTCTTAAAAGAGAGACCATTGCCGGGACTAGCTCATCATCATAGCTCCCAAAATCCATTTGCAAATACCAAGTTTTATCTAATTGAACTTGCATGGATTCTTCCCTGAACAGAGCCTACAATTATAAAGGCAAAACATATATCATGTTTCTCAATTTACATTTCATTCTTTTCAACATAACTTAATACATAAATATTTATATATATTTACTCTAGCTAGAAAGACCATTATTAATGTAAAAGCAAATGCCACACACAAGTTGAAAACATAAATTAGTTTATCCTACTAAGCAGTCTGAAGGCAGTTGATCACTTTACCTTAATGACCGTTTCGTTTAGAACAAGACCAGGCAAAGGTTTAATATCCCGTTGGGCCAGCCAGGCATGAACCTGTCTTGGGTTAGGCCTGCCCGAACCCATGACGGACTTCGGCCAACCCCAGCCCCGTTTACATTCATTTTTCTCAAATTTTTTACAAATTTTAAAAACTAATTTTTGTCTTCATAATAAAAATATTTATTTAAATTTAAAGGATTTCCCAAAGATTAAATAAGACATTATATATTCTATTCCACAATTATTCATTATTAATTTTCAATTTTTATAAAAAAAATTTATCATTAATGTTTTTTTATAAAATTAATATTCCAATTGTACAACTTAAAAAAATTAATTAATCATTTTTATTAAATAATTATTAAACTTTTAAAATAAATAATTGGGCCACCCTAGCCGACACAACCCGTTATGGACTAGGTCATGGGCTGGACTTGGTTTAAGGTTTAAAATAATAGGGTTAAGTCGAGTTAGCTCAATTATTAAATGGGCCAGTCTGAACATGGCACAAAGCACGATGAGCCCATTTTATATAGGCCTGGCCACACCAACGTGTTGTATGTTTTTTGCGTAAAGGGCATTTTTGGATTTTCACACAAAATTTAGGATAGTTTTGGCATGAAACATTCACATTAGCCATCTTCCATTCCTTACTTTCCTAAGGAATCTCATTCCCCCAATATCAAGAATCTCATTTATGCTTTCGTGTAAGCCCCAGTCATTATTCAATCTACGGTGTGTTAGTAAAAAACACATGAATAAGGAATTCTCATTCCCATTCCTAAGTAGTAATTAAATATATATATATATGCCCTAAATGTATACCTCAGAATAAGGGAGCATTTGTTCGTACTTGTTCTATATTTGATTTATACAAGGGGAGGGGAATATTTGATATTATAATAATTGTTATATGAATTATTTTGTGTTTTCATCGAAAAAAGGTCAATTAGGATATGCTGATAGGAATGCTGGAGGTTTCGAGTTTGTTTTTCGAAATGATGAAGGATTTTCTGTGGCAGGGTTAGCTTTGGGTAAGGGGTCCCCGTTGGGTATGTGGGGCCATTAGTGTAAACCTTTTTTATCTTATTAAAATGATAGCAAATTAACATAAATACATAATATAATATAGATAAAATATACTAATATATGCATGTCATATTACATTAAAACAATCTCGAATATAAAATAACACTATTTAATTTAAAAAAATATTAAAATTAAATAATTATAAAATTATATTATAGAATTTATTCATCAAGTTAAACAGGTATATACAGCGGGGCAGACCAGAGAGGGGTATTATGATACCTACTTAGTCGAGATGGGGGCAAGGCCGGAAGAGTTTTCCATCCCTAGCTTTTCGGTTGGCATTTGTAGAGTGCAGATCATGCAGAAGCTTTAACTCTTTTTCAGGAAAAATTATAGGGTATAATTGATATACCGCCATGTGGTATAACTAATTTAACGTGTAAGAGTATTATTGGACGATGTGTTTATATTAATAAGGTATAATATTAATAATATTCACCCATATTATAACACATAGATTGATTATACCACGTATCAATATATCGATTATACATAATAATTTTTCCTTTTTTCAAGGGTTGAACAAGCTCTTACAATACCTCCCCCTTTTCCGGGGTGATTCATTAAGAGTGCTTCAGGTATTCGCACGCTGCATAAGGATTTTTTCCTCAGGTGGATTTTTGAGGGTATATGTTTTCTTTTGGCCGGACCCCTTGGTGATCTTATCTTTATTGCATATTCCTTTCCAAGTGTGAAAACCAGAAAATCTCAATGAAATAAGCAATCAACTCATTCAATGGTTAAAAAATTAAACAGTAATTGAGGTTTTTTTTTTTTTTTTTTGGTCTGAAAATACGTATATAGAAGGCAACAAGGCCAAAGGCATCCCCAAACAAGGGAGAAGCCATACAAGGAACACTACCAAGAACGATAAAAAGAAAAGAAACTGAAACATAACAAAACAAAACATCACTAGACAAGCTTTATATTAAGACAAAGGACTGTGCATTTCCACATCCTAGCTACTATAAGATATTAAAGATAGAAACATGTATCTTACCGATGAATCTATGCTATACAATGTTAGACCCTTGGCCTCCATATGTCTGAAATTCAATGTTTTACAACTTACAAGGGCCATTTTGGTTAATTCCCATATATATTTATGGGGAAAAAGAAGATCGGGTGGGGGAGAGATTTTTTTATTTTTATAATTTTTATGTTTTGATTTTAAGATTTTAATGACTTTTTTTAAGATCAATCAATTAAGAAATTGCTGCATAAACAAGTTATTCATGCTACAGATCATGCTCTATGTGAAAGTTTTCTCCATAATGAGGTACCCAGATGCTTCAGGTTTCTTGTGAGCAAAGGCAGTAATTTTTCTCCCATGCATTTCAGTTATGTTTTACACTAATGCAAAACTTAATGCTCTCATGGTTGTAGAGGAGAAACTGGCCGGAGATGCTGACCTTAGGCCTTGCAATCTTGGTACAATTTTCTCTATTTTTTCAGGTCCAAGTAGCTAGTCAGGCTGATTGTAGAAATCATTAGGAAATTGTTTTTGATAGCCTTGAATGGAGCTACAGAAAGTTGATCACTAAATTTGGGAGTTGGGACACTTAACTTTTTGTAACTTTTTAAGGCTTATTTCTCGGAAAATGATAATGCAGTTGCAACAGGATATTTGTTGTCTAAGTCTTCCCCAAGGTTTGGCAGTGCCTCAATCACAGAAGGGTTTCAAAAGCTTCATATCTATGCAAGTGTAGCATTCTCGCAATCAATTAATTTGATTAGGAAGAATTAATGTCTAGCTGATACGATCAGACTGTGATCCCATCAATTCTTTGAGCCTCTAACCATCGTTCACTACCAAAAATGGTAATATATGCATTACACATAATCCCTTTCCAAATTCTCAAAAATTGGTACCTCTTCTCTTCAAAAGTGTCCTGCATATGTGTTCTGGTTTTCTCAATACTTTTATGGATAACCCCCATTCTAAATACTTTCACAGATAGCTCATGCTTTCCTGTGAAACAATCAAACCCCTTAAATCTCAATCTCTTACTCAAACTCCATCTCATCAATCGGCTCTTTTGCTTCCAACTGCTAATCTGTCCCTCAAACCAAGCAATTGCCAAATCCATTACCTAATTAAATTAGTGATGACCTTAAACATAAGTTTAAAATCAAGCTAGCTAAACTTCTCCTTCCTATAATTTTTAAATCAAAATAAGTTTAAATGCAATCTTTCCACTTGATTATCATGTAGAGCCTACACTTCCAACTCATCAGACTGTTGTACAGAAAATGCCATCAATCTCGACATTTTAATCCCCCTCAACACTTGATTCAAATTTGCAGCTCCTCCTCGCAATAGGCGCTAATAAGTTAAAGTTTCAGAAATCTTTCTACATTCTTAATTCCAATCTCGAGTTACATTTAAAGATGCACATGACATGACTGAGACTAGTTAAAGTCAAGGAGATTCCCAACCTTCAATTTCTTGTTTCCTCTGGGTTTTGCGATAGGTGCCATTTACTTTGCCCGAAGAGAATCATTGTACGTCCACCACAAATACAGCAAACTGTAACTCTCTATCCCTCTTGATTCTGGCAATCTCTCTGTCTTTCCAAGCTTCATACTCCTCTGCCTCGTTTACTTCATCATTAGTATCAATATCATCTGCATTCATGTTCTTCGTCCTTGCGAAACCACAATCTGCCTTGTCTCTCTTTTCCTCGAGCACCCTTTCTTGAGCCTCAAGTCTCTCAAGTTCAGCAATCGTACCTCTTTGGCTCTCTCCGACTTAGGAAGAAAAACAGGCTTCTTCAGCATCACCACTCTACCAGTAAGCTCAAGCTCTTCTTCGGAGTCAGAGTCAGTCGCATATTCTTCCTCATCTTCAGTTGTCTCAAGGACTAGAGCTTCTTCTTTCTCCCTCTGACTCTGACACAACCACCTCTCCTTAATTCTTCTTCTTCTTTCCTCCTCTTCAATTGTTGAAACAATAATCTCGGCTTGCTGGATACGCCTCTTATGATCAGCTCTAACATCATTATCATCTATCCTAATCATGCTGCTCTCAGCGAAACGACGCAGTCTCCAGTCATCATCATCTTTACTAAAATTATCCCAAGAATATTACTTAATATCATCCCCATCATCTTTTTCTTGGTCGACATCACAATCTTCTGCCCACTGGGGATGTTTGCCAGGCATTAACCTTTTAACTTTTGTTTGCCCAATTTTACCTCTACCCCTCATTGCAGCAATCACGCTATCACTAACGCATACACCCGCGCGCTGTCACCGACATTGCTGCTTGTGCTTACACCGCGGGAAATTAGGGTTTTGAGAGAAAAGGGAAGAGAGTGAGACGTACAATACAAGATACCAGGTTCGGTTCAATGTACATGCTATATAGATAATTTCTGTTCAAGGAATGAGAGATTTGAACTCTGGCTTTTGATACAAGGCAAATGCTCTCAACCATTAGAACTACAAATCCTTACCCTTCGATTAACAAAATTGGGTATCGCTTGCCAGGTGTCATGTGGCATATTGTGTCCTTTCATTTGCATCTACCTCTCTGAATCCTAAGCCTCTAGTTGGCAGCTGAGGGTTTGTGAATGACACCAATGTCTCAAACCCATCATATGGATATTTGTACCCCGGCTTCCTATTGTCAACTTCAAAATGATCAGATAACTTCTCTTCTTATGGGGTTTATGATTTTATACAACTTTTCTTTTTATGGGGTTTATGGGGTTCTGCCTTAACTTCATAGAACAGATTTGGTTTCAAACAAAGTGGCAGAATGGAAATTAGAAACACAAATAAAACTTCAATTCCTACAGGCTACAGACCAATGAAATCTCAATCCGTACCAAAGAAAACAAAGATACAACCTGGCAGCTAAAGAACAAATTACAAATAGAAAACCAGATTACAAAGGCCCAAAACATAGTATAGAGAAAAAAGCAAACACACATGCAGCCCAAGAAGCAATAACAGAACAAACACTAGAGGGAGGCTCAAGCTCAATAGAAATGGCCCAACACGCCCAAACAACAACAATAGGAAAACTCAAGAAATCCCTAATGCTAAAAACTTAGGGTGCGTTTGGTATCCTACTTAAAACTTATTTTCAAAATTTTCTTCTTTAATTCATTCATAAATGTTATAGATAAAAACTAAAAATAGTTTACATAAAGGATACCAAACAGGTTATAAGAAATTAAGAATTGCCTTGCCACAAAAAAAAATGAAGTAAAATTTATGCTTACTACATAAATGTGGCCGATGAACCATGTCTCGTGCCTTGCTTTGCTTTTGGAAATTTATTTTGACTTAAATTGGCTCCTAAATTACTTTGTCTCGTAAAATTTGTCATATTACCTATTTAGGCAAACTAATGTGACGTGCGCCCATAATTTTTTTTCCCACTTAAGTGCCACATGCTTGACTAATGAAAAACATAGATGTATATATATATATACAATAATAATCACTCGCTCACCATAAAAAAGGGGAAAATCAAACTTGGGACCTCGATCTCTCAATATTATGGGGGAGAGAAATACCACTAGATTAATAGCTAGTTGGTAACTAATGAAAAATATGATAAATTTAACAAAATGTAGCAATTTAAACATGAAGAGCAAAGTTAGTGAAAATAAGTTTTATGGGATAAAGTGAAAAACGAAGTATATCGTTAAGGAAAGTGAATGAGGGAAAAAGAAAGGGAGGTGGTGTGGAGGTGAGATTCAATTTTGAGGCTTTTTCTAATAAAGTGAACCCATTAGACCAATAGCTATTTGGTCAACTAAAATTTATCTTTTGAGGTGGGTAAATTGATGTATTCTTGTATGATTTAGAACCTGATGACATTATGACACTCCTATTAGTTGGTTGTATCATTAAGAATTTGAACCCTCTTATTGTCTTAGGTTTTTGTTTTGTTTTTGAAATGAGATATTTTGATTCAATTAAAAATCTAAGTGAGTTATATGGAAGTCCTTAGCAATACATCTGTAACCAAGAAGGACAATTCTCTAACTAAAAAATCATATCTCGATTGTGTAAACCAAAACATGCAATAAAATGTGTCATATTATTACACTATTATAATTTTTGAACGTGAAAGACCTACCAAGAGGCCCTTTATATTGCATTCACAAGAACACTTTTAGTAGCCAAACATATACCGCACATCGCTGTTTTTAGTTTCTAATTTAATTGTCCATTAAAAATCCAAGAATGATAATGTAAGTTATGTATATATGCATTTTTGTGCATGACTAGGAGATGCTATAATTCAGAAATATGTTTTAATTTTTAGAGTCTATTAATTATAAGGTACTAACAAAGCAAAATATTAATCAAAACCACTCAATCTATCTTTATTAACTTGCGGACACTATCTACCAGCCCAAAATATAACATGCGGACACCTTCCAAAAGAAACGCATCACAACCAAACCAACTACACAAACAGCCCAAAACTGATCTTCTTCTTTTCTTTGCCAAATCGATCTCTTTCTTCAACTTTACCAAATCGACAATTGTTCATCTTCACTCACAAGCATCGTTTTGCAACTCCAAAAAAACTGCAGTTTCACTTGCAGTTAGTAACTGCAACTGCAAGCCTGCAGCTCTAATAAACTGCAGTTTCAGAAACTGCAATTTCACTTACACTACAACTGCAAGCTTGCAACTCAAATAAACTGCAGTTTCAATTCATTTGCAGTTTCAGAAACTGCAGTTAGTAACTGCTCATAAGCTACTATGTTCACATACTGAAGCTCAAGATGTTCACGATAAGAATGTGCACAGGAAGGCAGCTAATCAAGGCTTGATACAGCAAGCAATTGACTGAGCCATGTGGCAGTTTGTTATTAGTTCAGATAGTTAGATTAGTTAGCTAGCACCAGCTGTGATTCCAGCTGTTAGAATTAGTTGTAAATTTATATAAACCCTCATGTAATCATTATTCAATTAATGAAAAGTTTTCTTCAAAATTTCTCGATCTTTCTCTTGTTTCTCTCCAAGATTTTCTCTGTCTTTGTTTCTCTTCTACTGCAACTCCAATAATCTACAGCTGCAACTCAAATAAACTGCAGTTTCAGTTCATTTGCAGTTTCAGAAACTGTAGTTAGTAACTGCAACTCCAATAAACTGCAGTTTCAGTTTACTTGCAATGTTCTATAAATTGAGCTTAAAAAAAAAATCAAGAACCTTCTACTGATAAGAAATCAAAGTAGGAGTCTACGTACCACAAGCTGTGATCATCCCCAATCGAGGAGAAGTCAGAGTGGTCAGAGCAGATCTAGAAGGCTTCGATTAAGCTCGGAGCAGATCCATTAGAAGGCTTCGATCAAGCACAGAGAGAGAGAGAGAGAGAGAGAGAGAGAGAGAGAGAGAGAGATCTGGAGCTTATGAGATTTGGAAATACAGAGACTCTAAAAACATAGCCAAACAACGTACAAACTATACTGGAAAAGAAAAAGATAAATATTAAATATTCTATAAAAAATAAAAAAATGTAAAAATGGTTATTTAATGTGGGTTAGTAAAGGACAGCTAGCCCCCAAAATACGAAAAGTACCTTATTGTTAAGTTTAAACAATATGTATAATTGAGGGTAAATATAAAAGTTGTCATGTAGTAGGAGATAATTAATTCTAATTTTTATTGCAAATACGTGGTAAAAAATATTCACATAATGTATTTTTTTGGTAAAAAAAAAATATTCACATAATATTTGATAAAATATAAATTACATTTTCATATATCGGATTAAACCTACCAACCTATCAGTTATCACCACTCGGTCCACTCCAACTCCATGGAAATTCCACCATGTTGAAAATAGACATCGGTCATTGGGCCTTTGCTTCGTCTACCATTATCATGTCCAAAAAGCCGAAAAAGACCACATACCCATCAAGGGGCCAATTTACGCAATACACGTGTCGTACCATGCACACGGCCGCACCCTAACATTTCCCATTAGGGTTTTTAAGATTAGGTTTGCCACTCCTCTATTTCTCTGCCGCATTGGTTAGGGTTTTCGTAGCCACAACAACACACATACACTCCCACAAAAATTTTTCTCTCTCGAACTTTCTCTGCTCCCAAACGCACTCTAACCCTCTACACTTCCCATCAACCGTCTCCCATATTCGATTCGTTCATGGATTCGAATAATCTCTGAAGGGTCTCGTGGTTGCTTTTCAAAGTCGGTGGATTTCTAGGGTTTTGGAATCGGACTTTTCGGAGCTAAGAAATGGCAACCGCGAACCCTTTCGATCTCTTGGGCGATGACGACTACGAGGACCCAAGTCAACTTCTCGCTGCTGCGCAGCAGAAGATCCCTCCTGCCCAGCCCAAGAAGGCTCAAAGCCCAGCTACTGCTGCTGCTCTGCCCGCTAAGCCCGCCAAGCTGCCTTCCAAGCCACTCCCTCCTGCTCAAGCCGGTGAGTTTCGATTCATTTCGTTGCTTTTTATAGTTCATTTCTGTGGTTTTGTGTTTAAATCACTGTCTGGTTGTCTGGAAAATGGAAATGAATATTTTAGCTTCATCATATTGGTTGTGTGTATCTCTCTTCCTGGGTACTAAAGTAAGTTTTGATGATTTTTTTGGTTATTTGGTATTTGTTGTTTTGTTAAACTGGTTATTTTTATGAGTTATTGCTATTGCGGTGATTTGTTGAGATTTGATCTTTAAGTATTATTTGTCTGTGTGTTGTGCATATTCATACAGTTTCGTCTATTAAGTTGTATGATGTGGTAATTTGTTGTATTTTGAAACTGAAGAATACATGTGCACAAAATTTTGTCATGAACCCAAGTGAGATTTAATTATTAGGACTGATAAAATGAAATCTGAATGAACACTGAGCATGATAATGTATTTAGTGTCCATTTGAATTAAATCCATTATAATTTAATGTAAGAGGTATAGTCAGGGGGAGTACCACTTATTTGAAAACATTCCTTTTGTATGTTGACTGAGAATTACTGCCTTTGTTATTTTTATTTTGGATAGCAATGACAGCCCTTGTTAATGTAGTCCATGTGGCTCATATTTTCTAAAGATTTTGAATGCTGTTTTTTTTTTTTTAATTATTAGAATCCCCTTTCCGTTATCAGTTGCGTTTGTATTCTTCTGGGTGCAAAACAAATGGCCGTTATAATATCTTGTAGGATTTCAATATGAATTTTTGATGAAGATTTTCCCGTAATTGGTCCAGATACCAGAAGGATTATTCTGGTCTTTTTGCATTTTTTTGTCTTATTAGAAGCAAACCTCTGTTATCTCATGACAAATTAATAGTCTATTGAATTTCATATGGTTGTATGTTTCATATTATATATGTTATATGATCATATGATTCATAACATAACGCTGTTTATCATGTGCAGTGAGGGAAGTAAGGAATGAAGGTGGCCGTGGAGGGGGCCGTGGTGGTGGGCATGGGTTTGGTCGTGGTCGTGGTGGAGGTGGTGGTGGATTTAATAGAGATCCAATCAACACTGAGAACACCAATGGGTTTTCTGGTGGGTACAGACCAGCTGAAGAGGGAGATACAGGGAAACTTTCTGAAAGACGTGGCGGCTATGGTGGGCCTCGTGGTTCCTTCCGTGGTGGTCGCCGGGGTGGTTTTAGCAATGGAGAGGATACAGAAGGGGAACGCCCTCGGAGGACATTTGATCGTCGCAGTGCTACTGGACGTGGGTTAGTATTCTTTAATCTATTGTATCATATAGATGATCTCCTATTCGTGGGTTTTCATCATTGGCATCTCATCATTTTTCTGTTATTTTGCTAATTATTATATGTGTAATATCAGGAGTGAGTTTAAGCGTGATGGGGCTGGTCGTGGGAACTGGGGATCTCCCACTGATGAGATTGCTCCGTAAGTATATCTTTTTTGATTCCTACATGAGTTTGTAAACCCTTGATATGATGACACTTTTATTTAATCTCTATCCTTGTATGATGCTTATTTGCATGAATATTTTTGCTAAATTAAGGGAGGTTGAAGAGCCTGGCACTGAAAGTGAGAAGAATGTTGGTGCTGAGAAGCAGTTGGGAGAGAATGAGGCTGCAGATGCCAACAAGGAGAATCCTGTGAACGAGTCAGAAGAGAAGGAGCCTGAGGAGAAGGTAAATTATACTGTTTTCACGTTGTTGATGCAACATTTCTGGATACCTTGAAGATAACTGATTGGATTGGATTTTTTGGCCAACCTAATGTTTAACTTTATCCTTGTTGAACATTATTACAGGAGATGACTTTGGAGGAGTATGAGAAGGTGCTTGAAGAGAAGAGGAAGGCTCTGCTTGCACTGAAGACCGAGGAAAGAAAGGTTGACTTGGACAAAGACTTGAAGTCTATGCAACAGCTTTCAAATAAGAAGGGAAATGATGACATCTTTATCAAACTGGTGAGTTCAACACATTGAATATATACTAATCTTATTTTATTTGATGTTGCTATTGTACTTAATAATCTACTTTGCCATTGATTGTCAGGGTTCTGAAAAGGACAAGCGCAAAGAAGCTGCTGATAAAGAAGAGAGAGCTAAGAAGGTTGTTTTTTCTTTCATACATGGTTCATTTTTTAGCTGTTTTTTTTTTTTGTTTTAAATCATTATTGCAGCTTTCATTTTGATGATACTTGAGACAATTCCAAGTTGTTTCTTGGTTGTGACAATTTGGACATGTTGGTTGTCTTAATAGTTATTACCTGGTTTGAGCTGAAACTTTTTAATCTTGCTCAGTACTGATTCTTTCTCTTTTTATATATTTTTTCTGATAAAATCTCTTCCTCTTTCCTAATAATTTAAGCAGACTGGGTTCATATACCCTGTTAGGCTTGCTTAGTGACTGCTTTTTGCACATCAGGATTGAATTTGCAGTCAGTGTGGGGTGCTGATTATAGCCCCACTTATTCATTTGTCTTTTATACTCGTACTTTACATTCTAATCTATTGTTTTGGAGGATGACTGCATTCAGTTTAACTTGGTACAATTTGCAGACTTGTGGTTGTGGTTTTTTAGGGTCTTGGTTGCTGGATTATAAATTGAAAAAGAGAATATATGTTTAAATAATTTTGTATTATAAGGAGTACATTGGTGAAATCTAATGACATTTTTCATGCGATCTAGTGATTATGGATGTATATTACTCTTAATGTATTATTGTTTTGATGAGATTTTTGACTGCGTGATTTATAATTGTGTGTAGTCTGTTAGCATAAACGAGTTTCTGAAGCCTGCTGAAGGGGAGAGGTACTATTCCCCTGGTGGTCGTGGTCGAGGCCGTGGCCGTGGTTCACGAGGTGGATACAGTGGAGGACCTGCTGCTGGAGGTTACGCAAGCAATGTGGCAGCACCCTCCATTCAGGATCGTGGGCAGTTCCCATCCCTGGGTGGCAAATGAGAGTCTACTGCTACTTCCAGCTCGAAGTCTTTTTATCCATTTTGGGGGTTAATGTGATACAATTAGAGTGGCAGGCTATCCACAGGAATATTAAGAACCATTTTTATTTATTATCTATGCTTTTTGAGTGTAAATTTTATGTCTTGAACAATTGAGTCATGCATCAGTTTTGAGTTGGAATAGGTTGAGAACAGTCACTGTTTTTGAAATCTACTGTTTGCTTTACTTGATTATCATTCTTGGTTCTTATGGATGAGCATTATTGATTAGCTGTTAGTCAAAGCCTCAAAGGGCATGAGCTAGGAGGTGCTGTTTATCTAAAAACGATTATTCACCTCAAGAACCTTGACTAATTATACTCGTCTGCTAAAGTTTTGCTTAGATGAATCACTTGTTAGGATGGGTTTAACGTATAGAGGTTGCTCCATAACCTTGAGTCTTGCTCCTTTTACTACTTCCTATATGACTTTCTTGGGAGGATTTTACATATCAATACGATCCAATCAGAATCAACCATCATTTGAAATTGTGTCCCACTTTGTTCTTTGATTGGCAATCTGTCACAACATATGAAATGGTCTGATAACAGTACAGTAGCTTCACAGTTCATCCTTTGAAGCACCTCCAAAAATTTGTTGTCTTTTTTTACAGTGGTACAGAATTTTAATTTTACAAATATTTCATGTTATATTATTATCGCCCGTTTTTCATAAGCATTATGATTTATGACTCCTACCCCCCATTTTTGATTTTGCATTTGGAATAAAAAACGTCATCCAACATTTTTTTCTCGCGACCCGGCAAAGGAACCCTTTTTTATTTATTGCGGGAAAGATCTCCCCTTGTGTTCTAAACCGAGCATAAACTCTCGGGAATTCAACTTCCTAGTTGTGCATGAGAAATCATGATGCTCTCTTTAAAATTCTTGAGAAATATATAATAAATTCGGTTTTCTTCACCACCAACTATGACAAATCTTAGAAACACCAAAAAACATCCTTCACTGCTGCTCAAAATTTCCTCACAGACCAAACATCAATACTCTTCCCTCTCCACCTTCACAATCCAAAACCTACATGCCAATCAAGACAAAGAACCCCTTCCCGCCAACTTTCCCTCCCGCCCACCACAAGAAACACACTTGGTTTCTTCCCGTAACATGACCCTGAAGATCACAAACACTCAATGTGAATTCAACGATATCGTTATGTCAAATAAGTTGATCACCAGCTATATTCGAGCTGGGGATTTAGATTCTGCTCTCAAGGTGTTTGAAAGAATGACAGTTAGGACAACAATTACTTGGAATTCAATTTTAGCCGGGTATGCGAAAATGCCCGGGAAAATGAAAGAAGCCTGTGAGTTGTTTGAAAAATGTCCTGAACCAGACACTTTTTCATATAATATTATGTTGGCTTGTTATTTATACAATCTTGACATTGATTCTGCTTTGGAATTCTTTCATAAGATGCCTGTCAAGGACACGGCTTCTTGGAATACTATGATATCGGGTTTTGCTCGAGAAGGGAAGATGAGGGAAGCACGTGCGTTGTTTTTGGAGATGCCAAAGAAGAATGGTATCTCGTGGAGTGTGATGATTTCGGGGTATGTGAAATGTGGGGATTTGGAGCTGGCACAGGAATTGTTTGAGGTAGCAACGGTTCAGAGTGTTGTGGTGTGGACTGCTATGGTTACTGGGTATATGAAGTTTGGAAAGATTGAATTAGCAGAGAAATTGTTTAGAGAGATGCCTGTGAAAAATTTAGTAACTTGGAATGCTATGATTTCAGGTTATGTTGAAAATTGTCAAGCTGAGAAGGGTTTGAAGCTTTTCAGGTCAATGATTGAATTTGGGGTTGGGCCAAATCCGTCAAGTTTGAGTAGTGTTCTACTGGGCTGTAGTAACCTATCTGCATTGCAGATGGGTAAGCAGGTACATCAGCTGCTTTATAAATTTCGATTATATAATGATACAACTGCAGGGACCTCATTGGTAAGCATGTATTGTAAGTGTGGGAATTTGGAGGATGCCTGGAAGTTGTTTACCAAGATGGCACGAAAAGATCTTGTTACTTGGAATGCAATGATTTCTGGTTATGCTCAACATGGAGCAGGTCTAAAAGCTCTCAATTTGTTTGGTCAGATGAGGAATGAGGGAACAAAGCCAGATTGGATCACATTTGTGGCTGTGTTGATGGCTTGCAACCATGCGGGATTGGTAGATCTTGGGGTTAAATATTTTGATTCAATGGCAAGGGATTATGGAGTTGAAGCTAAGCCAGACCACTATACATGTATGGTAGACCTTCTTGGTCGAGCTGGTAGGCTTGTTGAAGCTGTACATATGATAAAGAAAATGCCATTTGAACCACATTCTGCCATTTTTGGAACCCTTTTGGGTGCTTGTCGGATCCACAAGAACTTAGAGCTAGCTGAGTTTGCCGCCAAGAAATTGCTTGATCTCGATCCAACGAGTGCAGCTGGTTATGTTCAACTTGCTAATGCTTATGCGGCAACAAACAGATGGGACCTTGTTTCCAAGGTCAGGCGATTGATGAAAGAAAACAGGGTAGTGAAGACACCTGGGTATAGTTGGATTGAGGTTAAGCGTGTGGTGCATGAGTTCAGGTCAAGTGACAGGGCTCACCCGGAATTAGCATCTATACATGAAAAATTGTTTGAGCTGGATCAAAAAATGAAGTTGGCAGGCTATGCTCCAGATCTTGAATCTGCATTACATGATGTTGGGGAGGAACAGAAACAGCTGCTTCTATTGTGGCACAGCGAAAAACTAGCAATTTCTTTTGGGCTTATAAAAGTGCCATTAGGGACCCCAATCCGCATTTTCAAGAACTTGAGAGTGTGTGGGGATTGCCATCATGCCACGAAGTATATATCAGCAATTGAAAAAAGGGAAATCATTGTCAGAGATACTACAAGGTTCCATCATTTCAAAAATGGGGTTTGTTCTTGTGGTGATTACTGGTAAGCATGCAAAACAGTAGCTAGCTCTGTTGGATCTCCTCAAGAATTCATCGTGACAAGGTGACAAGGACAACGAGGGTGTCAACAAAGGTATCTGCTCAATCAGATCACCATACATATCCTTCTGATCAAGTTGGCATTCCATATCTGGTTCTATATTTGATAAACTATGCAACATGTGGCCTTCTAATAACGTTCTTGTCATATATTGGAGCTGGTTTGGGTGCCTGTGGATTGACATCATCCAAAAGCGGACTGTGCTTTCTTGATTACCAAATGCAGCTATTTACGTTCTTTTTGCTGTTGGCCACCCCACATTCTACAGCTGCATATAGAACTGGGTACATAATGTGATGCCTCCAGATCAACTGAAGGGGTTCAACTCAGCTTCCATACATAAAATACATCTAAAATCATGCCAACACAACCCAAGCATGCACTGCTTCTTGAAGAGAGAGCCTACAAGATCCCCTCAAGTTCTGTAATTCAAATGCGGTTCTGAGAATTCGAAACTCAATAGTAACTTTTGTCCTCAGGAATTGAAGTTCCTAACGAAATCATAATGTAAGATCTGTATGGGAATGCTTTTGGCTATGCCCAAAGGCTGTGTTTTTTAGGAATGCTTTTGGCAATGCCTAAAAGGCTGTATTTTTCTACTATGACCTTTCCTGGATTACAGAGTTGGGCAGTGCTTCCAAGTGAAAAAGTGAACATATAACACTCCATATAATAACGCTCAAATATGCCTAAAATTTGATTAAATAATTAAGCGTGGAAAGGTGTGACATTTGTTCGATGCGACTCACCACTGGCCAATAATAGAGATCTTACAGTAGTTGCATTCTTAATGGTGAAACTTCCCACATTTATTCCATCGCCTACTAAATTAATCGATCGCACAACAGTTGCCAACACTATTGAAAACAAATCACGCATCTGACAAGAATTAGGGGAGCAGAACAAGGCAAATACTGATATTCACCAATATTCCTAATTTGTACAAAAGTTTTTTAAAACAAATACATTGAAAAGAATGGAAGCTTTAACAAAGTGCTTACAAAGAAAATCATAACGAACAATCATCTTCATATCAAAGCGTTAAGATAAAACTAGGTTTACATGCCACAAAGAACACCGATAAACACCATTGCCCACCAATTATTTTCCTTTTAAGTAGAGCAGCAACCAGACTTTTGGTTGACAGGCTGTCCTCGAATCTGCACTGTTGGAGGCCTGGCGTTGTTCATCGGTTGACTTGCCATCCTGCAGAATAAAACCAAACACGTGAAAGACGTCAATTATCTAGAAGCAATCAAATAACTATGGCTTAACTCACAAATTTGTTACAAAAGATCCAAATTTAAATTTCCAAAGGAGCATAACTATGAGTTCCTTCCCTAACATACAAAGACACAAACACCATGCAAATAAAGTACCTGTTCTTGATCTCAGCAGCCATGGCCATGAAAGCTTGCTCTACATTAGTGGAATTCTTAGCACTTGTTTCCATGAAAGGGATCCCAATTTCATCTGCAAAGGCCTAAACAAGGAAAACACCAAATTCAATAATTATAATTGAACACATCTCCAAGATATACAACGGGAAAACCTGGAGCCTGCTCATCAAAGATTTACCTTTCCCGTCTCATAGGACACAACTTTATTTGCTGTGAGATCACACTTGTTTCCAACTAGTAGCTTGTTCACATTTTCACTGGCATATCGGTCAATTTCATTCAACCATTGCTTAACATTGTTGAAGCTCTCTTGGTCCGTGACATCATAAACAACCTGCAAGAGAGCCAACAGCATGAGACTAATATCTTGCGTGAAGAGCAAACTCATGAGAAAATAACAGGCAAAACAAACAAATAGTTTCCAACACACTTACAATGATACCATGAGCCCCTCGGTAGTAGCTGCTAGTGATTGTCCTAAAACGTTCTTGACCAGCAGTGTCCCACTGCACATCCCAAGAGCAAACACAATTAGCGATTAAGAACAGAAAAAGGCAGATGAAACAATGTTTGCATTACTTGTTGATAAACAAACCACAAGATGCGTGAAAGAACTTGAAAAGTCAATTTCATTTGAACTAATCCAAAACAGCTACCAACTTCATCAAGATAAACAACTTTACTACTAAGAATCTCAGCCCACGATGCAAAAAGAACAAAAAATGAAAACCCAATTCATATATACTTACAATTTGAAGTTTAATAGTCTTCCCATCCTGCTCCACAGTGCGGATTTTCTAAATATACAACAGGAAAGAGAGTACATAGATCAGTGAGTTGAATTAAACGAATCAGTGATCTAATAAAAGCCAACAAAATGCTTACAAAGTCAACTCCAATTGTGCTGATATAGCTATCCAAGTACGAATCATCCTGGTTTGCACAAACACATGAGAACAATTAGAAAGCTCAAATCTCACATACCCAACTGTGCTTACATACCCAACAATTAGAAATTTCAAACTTAACATAAGAACAATTGTGCTTACAGCAAACCGCAGAAGTAGACATGACTTGCCGACACCAGAGTCTCCAATCAACAAAAGCTTAAACAAATAGTCACTGCAAACAGTTTGCAACACAAAACTTACTAATCACAATTAACTATACAACAATCAAAATTAAAATTAACAGAACCGATCCAACCATTTAGTCTATGAATTATTGCAAATTATGAGTCCCAAAATTTTAACATAAATTATGAATCTAACACAAAAGCTGGACGGATCTGATTGCGATGCATCTAGATCTATATTGAAAAACCCTCAATTCGAACAAAAAACCAAGCAGAAATTTTTAATCAAAATTGAATAAAATTAAAAGCTTCCATGGAATTGGGGTTCGAGAATCATTGCAAATACAATCAAATTCGATCTCGAAAATAAAAAAAATAAAATCGGAATCGGAATCAGAAGAATTTTGGGGTTGAACTCACTATTCGGGATTCATGGCTGGAAGCGGGAAAGAATCGCGAGAAATTGGAGAGAATTCCGATTCCGGCGAGAAATTGCCGCTTGGAGTGAGATCTTCTTCGCTCGCCGGAGAGAGAGAGAAAGGAAGAGGAATTGGAGAAGAAGAAGAAACCGAGGAGAGGGGAAATAAGGGAAGATGAAGGTGCGTGTTTGTATTGGTATTGGTATTTTTAAAGCACCCTAAAATGTCGGAATTCTCTGTAGTGCCTGTGACGTAGTAACAGGGACTAGATTCCGCCACGTGTACTCTTGATCGATTGATTTTACCAAAATGGGCTTTTTACATTTGATTCGCATCTTGATTTTTACTTCTTTTGTATGGAATTAGCATCGTGATTAAATCAAAATTACATCACAAAGTTTATATTAGAATTAATTTAGAAAATTAGAATGCCTACTATCATGGATTAATTATATAAGGGATTGTGAGGGACTGTCTTATAAGAATTCTTAGATTAATTCAATTACATATATTTAACCAAACTTATATCTATTTTATTATCCAGTAACTTATTGACATTGGCTTTATTGCAAAAATATCATTCACACTGATTGATCGGTTGTTTACTGAGCGATCAACAGTTAATCAATTGCTCCGCTATGTTTTTTTTTTCGTTAGAATTATAATTATGACTATCTCACAATCACAATTATGAATGTACTAAGTGTTAGACCCTATAAGCCTAGAATTTTACCCCTGTTACACTAAGTTCATACAAGTTTAAGGTTAATAAGAGTTTAAGAATTTATATTTAGGCTTTAGAGTTGATGCCCTAATGTCTAGAGATTAAACGTTGAAGCTTAAGTCTTAAATTATAGGCTTAATTATCGATTTATCACCCAAAATTGTAACTCATTCACACTTTGCCACCTGAAAGAGTTTTTGTCCCAGATTATCACCTGTAACTTACATCCGTGTCCCATTTTACTTTGTTCCGTCAACAATTCCGTTAAAAATGATGACCTGGCAGTTAATGCTGACGTGGCGCGCTGGATGTGTGCCACGTGTCACATCTTTGCTATTATTTTTGGATTTTTTTTTATTTTTCTATTTTTATAAAATTTAAAAATTAATTAAAAATAGCTCCGAACTAAGAAAAATACACGGAAAATTCCTATGGACTCGTCTTGACTAACACTAATTTACTATTAGGTTAAATTATCAATTTGCCCTCTAAAAATTTCCCAAAAAATTAGAAAGTCCAAATTTATTTCTAAAAAATTAAAATAAATTTCCCTCTATTAAATAAATTCTAGAATTTTCGTAAACTCTTGGACAAATTCTAAAAAATATTTTGGAAATTACCAAAAGCTTGTTTTAGAGAATTATTTCGAGATTTTACAGAAATTCTAGAATTTTTCTAGAATTTATTTTATAGGGAAATTTATTTTCCTCTAAGACCGAGAGGTCTTTTGGGTAGCAAGTGTTCACGAGAAAGGTATTGTTAGTTTTTAGAAGACTAACGATGCAGACCTCATATTTTTGGAGTTCGGGAGATTATCCTATAAATTTTCAAAGAGTCTAGAGTATTTTAATTTTATAAAAATAAATTTGGACTTTCCAAATTTTCTGAAAATTTTTAGAGGGAAAATTGGCATTTTGACCCCATAGTAAATTAGTATTAGTTAAGACAAGTTAGTAGGAATTTTCCGTGTATTTTTTTAAGTTCGGAGCTATTTTTAATTAATTTTCAAAGTTTATAAAAATAGGAAAATCAAAAAAATCAAAAAATACAAGAAAAGATATGACACGTGGCACACATCCAGCGCGCCACATCAGCATTAGCGGCGAAATAATCATTTTTAACGGAATTGTTGACGGGAACAAGGTAAAATGAGATACGGATGTAAGTTAGAGGTGGTAATCTGGGACAAAAAAACTTTCAGGTGGCAAAGTGGGAATGAGTTACAGTTTTGGGTGGTAAATTGATAATTAAGCCTAAATTATAATACAAAGATTGAAAAAATAACTAATGAATAAAGTTGTGACTGTGACTCAGTAAAAAAGTTATAATTGTCATGCAGTCATAATTGCATATAGATAAAAAAATAAAAATTTATTCGATCAACTAGTGAAACGATCAATCAATTGGTAGAACGTCGACATTTTTTATGACAGTTAAAAATTTGGTACATACATTAAAGAGTGGTTATATTATCATCATCTTGTTCCATTTTCTCACCTACCTTATTTTTACACTCACCATTAAATTTTAAAAATATATAAAAGCACTTTTTACACCCCTTATTATTTATATAATATTTTTTGATATACCAACTCAAACACCCACCCAAAAAATATTCTTCCCACCCCCTTAACTATTATCTCACTCACCCATTTTTTTTTTTTTTATTAACTATAACACGATATCGTTTGGATGCTCATGTGGTTCAATCATACCAGTGATCAATTTCATTTTGGAATCTGTGTTAAATGTGCTGACTACCAAAGTTAGGAGGCTTAACAAGATTCATAGTAATCAGAAATCAATTTGTAGAAACATGCCAACCATGAGCGCAAGACCATAGTCCCTCTTTTTGAGAGAGTTTAGGTGCCTTTTCCTATCCGGCATCTCATTTTGGCTATATCGGGAAGTGGATCCACAATCAAGTTTTATTCATTTGAGTAACCAACCAAAATTTTAAATAAGTGCCACACTCACCCTGTGACTACAAGCAGGAACACTTTTAACAAAAATTTGACTGATAAATCGTATGAATTTTATGGATTTTAAAATGCTTGTATTGAAAATTCTAGAATTTTTTAAGTTTTGGTCGTTGTAAGAAGATAGGTGAGTAGAGAGGTGGGTAGAGAACTAGATTATTTTTTAGTTAAGTCTTTAAAGGTCATTTTACAATAGGATAAATTTGTTATTATTTTTTTTATTAAAATATGAGTGAAAAGATAAAACAGGAATGTGGGAATAATTTTTCGGAACATAACTACTCTTCCACCTAACTTGTATCTGTGTTCAATATCACATTAATTAATTGAAGAAATTGACATTCAAACTATTAAAACGACCAAATAGAGCATAAAATAAGCTATAAAGGATATAAGGGTTGATACTAGTCTACTAGAGTAGACCGAATACCTATAATGTAGGCCATCCGTTTAGGTTCAATTTAAAAAGGCTTTACAGTGGCAACTGCGTCAAGCTCCATTGTTGCCCCTTTTCTTTGGGTAATCTTTCATTGTATTAAAATGAGAATTATAAAATATAATGTATACTTTATAATTCTCATTTTTAGAGAAACTTACATCTCTCCCGTTTGTAAAAGCTCAAAATCTTAATGTTAATTCCTCTTAATAAATTCAAAAAATTTCATCTTCCGAAAAAGGAGAAGAAAAAAAGAAATCTATGTACCTCCTTAATAGCGCTTAATGACATTGTGTGACATGTTAATGCACCAACCTCATCACCACATCACCTTGTAAAAACAGTTCATAAAACTCTTATGCATATCTGACTTTTTTTCCTCTTCAATTTAAAAGGGTTTTTGACATTTATATGAAATAATCACATAAAAAAAAAAAGGGAGCAAAAAGGGGAGGGGGTGGGGGGGTGTTTAAGTCATTTTGTGACAAATTAAATTGATGTGCACGTTTTATTGAGCTCGAAACAGAAAACCCAGTTGTTTTTTTAATTGGACAAGGCCTGAAACAGTTGTTTCCAGGTTGCTTCATCGGTGTTTATGTATTGCTTGAAAGGATTAACAGAAGTTTTGGGACAAAATGCAAGCGAAGAAGAAAGCATAAATCTTTCTTAACCACAAAGGCTCAAAATGCGCGTCAAAGCAGAGAAAACGAGTGTATTCTGCGTTGTTCACGTTGATGCATGCTCATTGCCTTTCGTCTTTATGTGACTTGGCCTATAATGAATGTGCATTGTATTGTATATATAACAAAGGTTAATTACAATTTATCCCCCAAATTATTGGGTAATCACATTCTTTTACTCAAACTAAATGTTATGACACTCTATCCTCCACATTAAGTTCCATTAACACATAATTTTCTTCCGTAAAAAACATTTAATTGAGCCGTTATTTTTGCACACGTGACATTATCTTTAAGCGTCATGTGTGCAAAATTAATAGAGAATACTATTTTTTTTTTACAAATTGGAGGTATTTTGTTTGACAAAATATAATATTATGTGTTAACCATCAAATATATTAATTTCGTAGTGGTGGTCAGAGTGCGAACCCCCCAATAGTTTGGGGGGATAAATTGTAAGTAATTTATATAACTATTATATATTTGCAAACTTGGCTTGTGGGGTTTTTTTTTTAAAGGATTCTCATGACCACTTCTAACAAAATACAGAGAAATATTATTAGAATTATAGTTATTTTCTGTAACTTATTGACTTCAATGAAATTTTTTTTTTTTGGTAGATGTGTTGGAAAATCTCATAGGATTGATCATAATATTGAAATATTATAGAAAATGCAGTAGAAAGTAACAATTAAAAATTTTCTTATCAAACTTATAACCAAGGTGTTAAATTTCGAAGTTTTCGGCGAAATTTCGCCGAAAATTTCGATTTTTAGGGGTGTCGAAATCGAAACCCATATTTGCTAAAATTTCGGGATGATTTCGTCGAAATTTCGCCGAAATCGTCGAAATTTCGCCGAAATTTCGAAATTTCGACGGTGAGCATAATACCCATTCCCAGAGAAAGAGGGGCGGTGGCAGGCGGCGGCAGGGGGAGATCGAGGGAGAGAGAGGCGACGGCAGGGGGAGATCGAGGGAGAGAGGCGACGCGGGCGACGACGGGCGACGCGGGCGACGACGGGGCGACGGGGCGACGAGCAGGGGCGACGCGGCGACGAGCAGGGGCGACGGGCAGGGGCGACGGCGG